>NC_142627.1:0-1250000 GCF_059453375.1 Lepisosteus platostomus | reverse complement strand
CTTTCTGCACACGGGGGTTAAGAGCTGAGTGTTTGGGCTCTTCTGAGCTTTGCAGTTACATAGGGATTCAGTTGTCTGAAAAAACGCGTTTATTTCGGGCTGAAAAACACGTTTTGAAAAGTGTACTGTAACTGCCCCATAACTTACATGGGGTTGACCAAACTTGCAGAAACATGTTTATTTCTGCTGAAAAACACGTTTTGACACTTTCTGCACACTGGGGTTAAGAGCAGAGTGTGTGGGCTCTTCTGAGCTTTGCAGTTACATAGGGATTCAGTTGTCTGAAAAAACGCGTTTATTTCGGGCTGAAAAACACGTTTTGAAAAGTGTACTGTAACTGCCCCATAACTTACATGGGGTTGACCAAACTACAGAAACATGTTTATTTCTGCTGAAAAACACGTTTTGACACTTTCTGCACACTGGGGTTAAGAGCAGAGTGTGTGGGCTCTTCTGAGCCTTGCAGTTACAAAGGGATTCAGTTGGCTGAAAAAACGCGTTTATTTCGGGCTGAAAAACACGTTTTGAAAAAAGTGCTTTTACTGCCCCATAACTTACATGGGGTTGACCAAACTTGCAAAAACATGTTTATTTCTGCTGAAAAACATGTTTTGACACTTTCTGCACACTGGGGTTAAGAGCAGAGTGTGTGGGCTCTTCTGAGCCTTGCAGTTACATAGGGATTCAGTTGTCTGAAAAAACGCGTTTATTTCGGGCTGAAAAACACGTTTTGAAAAGAGTACTGTAACTGCCCCATAACTTACATGGGGTTGACCAAACTTGCAGAAACGTTTATTTCTGCTGAAAAACATGTTTTGACACTTTCTGCACACTGGGGTTAAGAGCTGAGTGTGTGGGCTCTTCTGAGCTTTGCAGTTACATAGGGATTCAGTTGTCTGAAAAAACGCGTTTATTTCGGGCTGAAAAACACGTTTTGAAAAGTGTACTGTAACTGCCCCATAACTTACATGGGGTTGACCAAACTTGCAGAAACATGTTTATTTCTGCTGAAAAACATGTTTTTACACTTTCTGCACACTGGAGTTAAGAGCTGAGTGTGTGGGCTCTTCTGAGCTTTGCAGTTACATAGGGATTCAGTTGTCTGAAAAAACGCGTTTATTTCGGGCTGAAAAACACGTTTTGAAAAGTGTACTGTAACTGCCCCATAACTTACATGGGGTTGACCAAACTTGCAGAAACATGTTTATTTCTGCTGAAAAACATGTTTTGACACTTTCTGCACACTGGGGTTAAGAGCTGAGTGTGTGGGCTCTTCTGAGCTTTGTAGTTACATAGGGATTCAGTTGTCTGAAAAAACGCGTTTATTTCGGGCTGAAAAACACGTTTTGAAAAGTGTACTGTAACTGCCCCATAACTTACATGGGGTTGACCAAACTTGCAGAAACATGTTTATTTCTGCTGAAAAACATGTTTTTACACTTTCTGCACACTGGGGTTAAGAGCTGAGTGTGTGGGCTCTTCTGAGCTTTGCAGTTACATAGGGATTCAGTTGTCTGAAAAAACGCGTTTATTTCGGGCTGAAAAACACGTTTTGAAAAAAGTGCTGTTACTGCCCCATAACTTACATGGGGTTGACCAAACTTGCAGAAACATGTTTATTTCTGCTGAAAAACACGTTTTGACACTTTCTGCACACTGGGGTTAAGAGCTGAGTGTGTGGGCTCTTCTGAGCTTTGCAGTTACATAGGGATTCAGTTGTCTGAAAAAACGCGTTTATTTCGGGCTGAAAAACACGTTTTGAAAAGTGTACTTTTACTGCCCCATAACTTACATGGGGTTGACCAAACTTGCAGAAACATGTTTATTTCTGCTGAAAAACATGTTTTTACACTTTCTGCACACTGGGGTTAAGAGCTGAGTGTGTGGGCTCTTCTGAGCTTTGCAGTTACATAGGGATTCAGTTGTCTGAAAAAACGCGTTTATTTCGGGCTGAAAAACACGTTTTGAAAAGAATACTGTAACTGCCCCATAACTTACATGGGGTTGACCAAACTTGCAGAAACATGTTTATTTCTGCTGAAAAACACGTTTTGACACTTTCTGCACACTGGGGTTAAGAGCAGAGTGTGTGGGCTCTTCTGAGCCTTGCAGTTACATAGGGATTCAGTTGGCTGAAAAAACGCGTTTATTTCGGGCTGAAAAACACGTTTTGAAAAAAGTGCTTTTACTGCCCCATAACTTACATGGGGTTGACCAAACTTGCAGAAACATGTTTATTTCTGCTGAAAAACATGTTTTGACACTTTCTGCACACTGGGGTTAAGAGCAGAGTGTGTGGGCTCTTCTGAGCCTTGCAGTTACATAGGGATTCAGTTGTCTGAAAAACGCGTTTATTTCGGGCTGAAAAACACGTTTTGAAAAGTGTACTGTAACTGCCCCATAACTTACATGGGGTTGACCAAACTTGCAGAAACATGTTTATTTCTGCTGAAAAACATGTTTTGACACTTTCTGCACACTGGGGTTAAGAGCTGAGTGTGTGGGCTCTTCTGAGCTTTGTAGTTACATAGGGATTCAGTTGTCTGAAAAAACGCGTTTATTTCGGGCTGAAAAACACGTTTTGAAAAGTGTACTGTAACTGCCCCATAACTTACATGGGGTTGACCAAACTTGCAGAAACATGTTTATTTCTGCTGAAAAACATGTTTTTACACTTTCTGCACACTGGGGTTAAGAGCTGAGTGTGTGGGCTCTTCTGAGCTTTGCAGTTACATAGGGATTCAGTTGTCTGAAAAAACGCGTTTATTTCGGGCTGAAAAACACGTTTTGAAAAAAGTGCTGTTACTGCCCCATAACTTACATGGGGTTGACCAAACTTGCAGAAACATGTTTATTTCTGCTGAAAAACACGTTTTGACACTTTCTGCACACTGGGGTTAAGAGCAGAGTGTGTGGGCTCTTCTGAGCTTTGCAGTTACATAGGGATTCAGTTGTCTGAAAAAACGCGTTTATTTCGGGCTGAAAAACACGTTTTGAAAAGTGTACTGTAACTGCCCCATAACTTACATGGGGTTGACCAAACTTGCAGAAACATGTTTATTTCTGCTGAAAAACATGTTTTTACACTTTCTGCACACTGGGGTTAAGAGGTGAGTGTGTGGGCTCTTCTGAGCTTTGCAGTTACATAGGGATTCAGTTGTCTGAAAAAACGCGTTTATTTCGGGCTGAAAAACACGTTTTGAAAAGTGTACTGTAACTGCCCCATAACTTACATGGGGTTGACCAAACTACAGAAACATGTTTATTTCTGCTGAAAAACACGTTTTGACACTTTCTGCACACTGGGGTTAAGAGCAGAGTGTGTGGGCTCTTCTGAGCCTTGCAGTTACATAGGGATTCAGTTGGCTGAAAAAACGCGTTTATTTCGGGCTGAAAAACAAGTTTTGAAAAAAGTGCTTTTACTGCCCCATAACTTACATGGGGTTGACCAAACTTGCAGAAACATGTTTATTTCTGCTGAAAAACATGTTTTGACACTTTCTGCACACTGGGGTTAAGAGCTGAGTGTGTGGGCTCTTCTGAGCTTTGCAGTTACATAGGGATTCAGTTGGCTGAAAAAACGCGTTTATTTCGGGCTGAAAAACATGTTTTGAAAAAAGTGCTGTTACTGCCCCATAGCTTACATGGGGTTGACCAAACTTGCAGAAACATGTTTATTTCTGCTGAAAAACATGTTTTGACACTTTCTGCACACTGGGGTTAAGAGCAGAGTGTGTGGGCTCTTCTGAGCCTTGCAGTTACATAGGGATTCAGTTGTCTGAAAAAACGCGTTTATTTCGGGCTGAAAAACACGTTTTGAAAAGTGTACTATAACTGCCCCATAACTTACATGGGGTTGACCAAACTTGCAGAAACATGTTTATTTCTGCTGAAAAACATGTTTTGACACTTTCTGCACACTGGGGTTAAGAGCTGAGTGTGTGGGCTCTTCTGAGCTTTGCAGTTACATAGGGATTCAGTTGGCTGAAAAAACGCGTTTATTTTGGGCTGAAAAACACGTTTTGAAAAGTGTACTGTAACAGCCCCATAACTTACATGGGGATGACCAAACTTGCAGAAACATGTTTATTTCTGCTGAAAAACATGTTTTTACACTTTCTGCACACTGGGGTTAAGAGCTGAGTGTGTGGGCTCTTCTGAGCTTTGCAGTTACATAGGGATTCAGTTGTCTGAAAAACGCGTTTATTTCGGGCTGAAAAACACGTTTTGAAAAGTGTACTGTAACTGCCCCATAACTTACATGGGGTTGACCAAACTTGCAGAAACATGTTTATTTCTGCTGAAAAACATGTTTTGACACTTTCTGCACACTGGGGTTAAGAGCTGAGTGTGTGGGCTCTTCTGAGCTTTGTAGTTACATAGGGATTCAGTTGTCTGAAAAAACGCGTTTATTTCGGGCTGAAAAACACGTTTTGAAAAGTGTACTGTAACTGCCCCATAACTTACATGGGGTTGACCAAACTTGCAGAAACATGTTTATTTCTGCTGAAAAACATGTTTTTACACATTCTGCACACTGGGGTTAAGAGCTGAGTGTGTGGGCTCTTCTGAGCTTTGCAGTTACATAGGGATTCAGTTGTCTGAAAAAACGCGTTTATTTCGGGCTGAAAAACACGTTTTGAAAAAAGTGCTGTTACTGCCCCATAACTTACATGGGGTTGACCAAACTTGCAGAAACATGTTTATTTCTGCTGAAAAACACGTTTTGACACTTTCTGCACACTGGGGTTAAGAGCAGAGTGTGTGGGCTCTTCTGAGCTTTGCAGTTACATAGGGATTCAGTTGTCTGAAAAAACGCGTTTATTTCGGGCTGAAAAACACGTTTTGAAAAGTGTACTGTAACTGCCCCATAACTTACATGGGGTTGACCAAACTTGCAGAAACATGTTTATTTCTGCTGAAAAACATGTTTTTACACTTTCTGCACACTGGGGTTAAGAGGTGAGTGTGTGGGCTCTTCTGAGCTTTGCAGTTACATAGGGATTCAGTTGTCTGAAAAAACGCGTTTATTTCGGGCTGAAAAACACGTTTTGAAAAGTGTACTGTAACTGCCCCATAACTTACATGGGGTTGACCAAACTACAGAAACATGTTTATTTCTGCTGAAAAACACGTTTTGACACTTTCTGCACACTGGGGTTAAGAGCAGAGTGTGTGGGCTCTTCTGAGCCTTGCAGTTACATAGGGATTCAGTTGGCTGAAAAAACGCGTTTATTTCGGGCTGAAAAACAAGTTTTGAAAAAAGTGCTTTTACTGCCCCATAACTTACATGGGGTTGACCAAACTTGCAGAAACATGTTTATTTCTGCTGAAAAACATGTTTTGACACTTTCTGCACACTGGGGTTAAGAGCTGAGTGTGTGGGCTCTTCTGAGCTTTGCAGTTACATAGGGATTCAGTTGGCTGAAAAAACGCGTTTATTTCGGGCTGAAAAACATGTTTTGAAAAAAGTGCTGTTACTGCCCCATAGCTTACATGGGGTTGACCAAACTTGCAGAAACATGTTTATTTCTGCTGAAAAACATGTTTTGACACTTTCTGCACACTGGGGTTAAGAGCAGAGTGTGTGGGCTCTTCTGAGCCTTGCAGTTACATAGGGATTCAGTTGTCTGAAAAAACGCGTTTATTTCGGGCTGAAAAACACGTTTTGAAAAGTGTACTATAACTGCCCCATAACTTACATGGGGTTGACCAAACTTGCAGAAACATGTTTATTTCTGCTGAAAAACATGTTTTGACACTTTCTGCACACTGGGGTTAAGAGCTGAGTGTGTGGGCTCTTCTGAGCTTTGCAGTTACATAGGGATTCAGTTGGCTGAAAAAACGCGTTTATTTCGGGCTGAAAAACACGTTTTGAAAAGTGTACTGTAACTGCCCCATAACTTACATGGGGTTGACCAAACTTGCAGAAACATGTTTATTTCTGCTGAAAAACACGTTTTGACACTTTCTGCACACTGGGGTTAAGAGCAGAGTGTGTGGGCTCTTCTGAGCTTTGCAGTTACATAGGGATTCAGTTGTCTGAAAAAACGCGTTTATTTCGGGCTGAAAAACACGTTTTGAAAAGTGTACTGTAACTGCCCCATAACTTACATGGGGTTGACCAAACTTGCAGAAACATGTTTATTTCTGCTGAAAAACATGTTTTTACACTTTCTGCACACTGGGGTTAAGAGCTGAGTGTGTGGGCTCTTCTGAGCTTTGCAGTTACATAGGGATTCAGTCTGAAAAAACGCGTTTATTTCGGGCTGAAAAACACGTTTTGAAAAGTGTACTGTAACTGCCCCAAAACTTACATGGGGTTGACCAAACTTGCAGAAACATGTTTATTTCTGCTGAAAAACACGTTTTGACACTTTCTGCACACTGGGGTTAAGAGCAGAGTGTGTGGGCTCTTCTGAGCCTTGCAGTTACATAGGGATTCAGTTGTCTAAAAAAACGCGTTTATTTCGGGCTGAAAAACACGTTTTGAAAAAAGTGCTTTTACTGCCCCATAACTTACATGGGGTTGACCAAACTTGCAGAAACATGTTTATTTCTGCTGAAAAACATGTTTTGACACTTTCTGCACACTGGGGTTAAGAGCAGAGTGTGTGGGCTCTTCTGAGCCTTGCAGTTACATAGGGATTCAGTTGTCTGAAAAAACGCGTTTATTTCGGGCTGAAAAACACGTTTTGAAAAGAGTACTGTAACTGCCCCATAACTTACATGGGGTTGACCAAACTTGCGGAAACATGTTTATTTCTGCTAAAAAACATGTTTTGACACTTTCTGCACACGGGGGTTAAGAGCTGAGTGTGTGGGCTCTTCTGAGCCTTGCAGTTACATAGGGATTCAGTTGTCTGAAAAAACGCGTTTATTTCGGGCTGAAAAACACGTTTTGAAAAAAGTGCTTTTACTGCCCCATAACTTACATGGGGTTGACCAAACTTGCAGAAACATGTTTATTTCTGCTGAAAAACATGTTTTGACACTTTCTGCACACTGGGGTTAAGAGCAGAGTGTGTGGGCTCTTCTGAGCCTTGCAGTTACATAGGGATTCAGTTGTCTGAAAAAACGCGTTTATTTCGGGCTGAAAAACACGTTTTGAAAAGAGTACTGTAACTGCCCCATAACTTACATGGGGTTGACCAAACTTGCGGAAACATGTTTATTTCTGCTAAAAAACATGTTTTGACACTTTCTGCACACGGGGGTTAAGAGCTGAGTGTTTGGGCTCTTCTGAGCCTTGTAGTTACATAGGGATTCAGTTGTCTGAAAAAACGCGTTTATTTCGGGCTGAAAAACACGTATTGAAAAGTGTACTGTAACTGCCCCATAACTTACATGGGGTTGACCAAACTTGCAGAAACATGTTTATTTCTGCTGAAAAACACGTTTTGACACTTTCTGCACACTGGGGTTAAGAGCAGAGTGTGTGGGCTCTTCTGAGCTTTGCAGTTACATAGGGATTCAGTTGTCTGAAAAAACGCGTTTATTTCGGGCTGAAAAACACGTTTTGAAAAG
Source organism: Lepisosteus platostomus (assembly GCF_059453375.1). Classification (NCBI taxonomy): domain Eukaryota; kingdom Metazoa; phylum Chordata; class Actinopteri; order Semionotiformes; family Lepisosteidae; genus Lepisosteus; species Lepisosteus platostomus. The sequence goes on along the minus strand of NC_142627.1, from coordinate 1,242,473 downwards.
TGTACTGTAACTGCCCCATAACTTACATGGGGTTGACCAAACTACAGAAACATGTTTATTTCTGCTGAAAAACACGTTTTGACACTTTCTGCACACTGGGGTTAAGAGCAGAGTGTGTGGGCTCTTCTGAGCCTTGCAGTTACAAAGGGATTCAGTTGGCTGAAAAAACGCGTTTATTTCGGGCTGAAAAACACGTTTTGAAAAAAGTGCTTTTACTGCCCCATAACTTACATGGGGTTGACCAAACTTGCAAAAACATGTTTATTTCTGCTGAAAAACATGTTTTGACACTTTCTGCACACTGGGGTTAAGAGCAGAGTGTGTGGGCTCTTCTGAGCCTTGCAGTTACATAGGGATTCAGTTGTCTGAAAAAACGCGTTTATTTCGGGCTGAAAAACACGTTTTGAAAAGAGTACTGTAACTGCCCCATAACTTACATGGGGTTGACCAAACTTGCAGAAACGTTTATTTCTGCTGAAAAACATGTTTTGACACTTTCTGCACACTGGGGTTAAGAGCTGAGTGTGTGGGCTCTTCTGAGCTTTGCAGTTACATAGGGATTCAGTTGTCTGAAAAAACGCGTTTATTTCGGGCTGAAAAACACGTTTTGAAAAGTGTACTGTAACTGCCCCATAACTTACATGGGGTTGACCAAACTTGCAGAAACATGTTTATTTCTGCTGAAAAACATGTTTTTACACTTTCTGCACACTGGAGTTAAGAGCTGAGTGTGTGGGCTCTTCTGAGCTTTGCAGTTACATAGGGATTCAGTTGTCTGAAAAAACGCGTTTATTTCGGGCTGAAAAACACGTTTTGAAAAGTGTACTGTAACTGCCCCATAACTTACATGGGGTTGACCAAACTTGCAGAAACATGTTTATTTCTGCTGAAAAACACGTTTTGACACTTTCTGCACACTGGGGTTAAGAGCAGAGTGTGTGGGCTCTTCTGAGCCTTGCAGTTACATAGGGATTCAGTTGGCTGAAAAAACGCGTTTATTTCGGGCTGAAAAACACGTTTTGAAAAAAGTGCTTTTACTGCCCCATAACTTACATGGGGTTGACCAAACTTGCAGAAACATGTTTATTTCTGCTGAAAAACATGTTTTGACACTTTCTGCACACTGGGGTTAAGAGCAGAGTGTGTGGGCTCTTCTGAGCTTTGCAGTTACATAGGGATTCAGTTGTATGAAAAAACGCGTTTATTTCGGGCTGAAAAACACGTTTTGAAAAGTGTACTATAACTGCCCCATAACTTACATGGGGTTGACCAAACTTGCAGAAACATGTTTATTTCTGCTGAAAAACATGTTTTGACACTTTCTGCACACTGGGGTTAAGAGCTGAGTGTGTGGGCTCTTCTGAGCTTTGCAGTTACATAGGGATTCAGTTGGCTGAAAAAACGCGTTTATTTCGGGCTGAAAAACACGTTTTGAAAAGTGTACTGTAACTGCCCCATAACTTACATGGGGTTGACCAAACTTGCAGAAACATGTTTATTTCTGCTGAAAAACACGTTTTGACACTTTCTGCACACTGGGGTTAAGAGCAGAGTGTGTGGGCTCTTCTGAGCTTTGCAGTTACATAGGGATTCAGTTGTCTGAAAAAACGCGTTTATTTCGGGCTGAAAAACACGTTTTGAAAAGTGTACTGTAACTGCCCCATAACTTACATGGGGTTGACCAAACTACAGAAACATGTTTATTTCTGCTGAAAAACACGTTTTGACACTTTCTGCACACTGGGGTTAAGAGCAGAGTGTGTGGGCTCTTCTGAGCCTTGCAGTTACATAGGGATTCAGTTGGCTGAAAAAACGCGTTTATTTCGGGCTGAAAAACACGTTTTGAAAAAAGTGCTTTTACTGCCCCATAACTTACATGGGGTTGACCAAACTTGCAGAAACATGTTTATTTCTGCTGAAAAACATGTTTTGACACTTTCTGCACACTGGGGTTAAGAGCAGAGTGTGTGGGCTCTTCTGAGCCTTGCAGTTACATAGGGATTCAGTTGTATGAAATAACGCGTTTATTTCGGGCTGAAAAACACGTTTTGAAAAGAGTACTGTAACTGCCCCATAACTTACATGGGGTTGACCAAACTTGCAGAAACATGTTTATTTCTGCTGAAAAACATGTTTTGACACTTTCTGCACACTGGGGTTAAGAGCTGAGTGTGTGGGCTCTTCTGAGCTTTGCAGTTACATAGGGATTCAGTTGTCTGAAAAAACGCGTTTATTTCGGGCTGAAAAACACGTTTTGAAAAGTGTACTGTAACTGCCCCATAACTTACATGGGGTTGACCAAACTTGCAGAAACATGTTTATTTCTGCTGAAAAACATGTTTTGACACTTTCTGCACACTGGGGTTAAGAGCTGAGTGTGTGGGCTCTTCTGAGCTTTGCAGTTACATAGGGATTCAGTTGTCTGAAAAAACGCGTTTATTTCGGGCTGAAAAACACGTTTTGAAAAGTGTACTGTAACTGCCCCATAACTTACATGGGGTTGACCAAACTTGCAGAAACATGTTTATTTCTGCTGAAAAACACGTTTTGACACTTTCTGCACACTGGGGTTAAGAGCAGAGTGTGTGGGCTCTTCTGAGCTTTGCAGTTACATAGGGATTCAGTTGTCTGAAAAAACGCGTTTATTTCGGGCTGAAAAACACGTTTTGAAAAGTGTACTGTAACTGCCCCATAACTTACATGGGGTTGACCAAACTACAGAAACATGTTTATTTCTGCTGAAAAACACGTTTTGACACTTTCTGCACACTGGGGTTAAGAGCAGAGTGTGTGGGCTCTTCTGAGCCTTGCAGTTACATAGGGATTCAGTTGGCTGAAAAAACGCGTTTATTTCGGGCTGAAAAACACGTTTTGAAAAAAGTGCTTTTACTGCCCCATAACTTACATGGGGTTGACCAAACTTGCAGAAACATGTTTATTTCTGCTGAAAAACATGTTTTGACACTTTCTGCACACTGGGGTTAAGAGCAGAGTGTGTGGGCTCTTCTGAGCCTTGCAGTTACATAGGGATTCAGTTGTATGAAATAACGCGTTTATTTCGGGCTGAAAAACACGTTTTGAAAAGAGTACTGTAACTGCCCCATAACTTACATGGGGTTGTCCAAACTTGCAGAAACATGTTTATTTCTGCTGAAAAACATGTTTTGACACTTTCTGCACACTGGGGTTAAGAGCTGAGTGTGTGGGCTCTTCTGAGCTTTGCAGTTACATAGGGATTCAGTTGTCTGAAAAAACGCGTTTATTTCGGGCTGAAAAACACGTTTTGAAAAGTGTACTGTAACTGCCCCATAACTTACATGGGGTTGACCAAACTTGCAGAAACATGTTTATTTCTGCTGAAAAACATGTTTTGACACTTTCTGCACACTGGGGTTAAGAGCTGAGTGTGTGGGCTCTTCTGAGCTTTGCAGTTACATAGGGATTCAGTTGTCTGAAAAAACGCGTTTATTTCGGGCTGAAAAACACGTTTTGAAAAGTGTACTGTAACTGCCCCATAACTTACATGGGGTTGACCAAACTTGCAGAAACATGTTTATTTCTGCTGAAAAACATGTTTTTACACTTTCTGCACACTGGGGTTAAGAGCTGAGTGTGTGGGCTCTTCTGAGCTTTGCAGTTACATAGGGATTCAGTTGGCTGAAAAAACGCGTTTATTTCGGGTTGAAAAACACGTTTTGAAAAAAGTGCTGTTACTGCCCCATAACTTACATGGGGTTGACCAAACTTGCAGAAACATGTTTATTTCTGCTGAAAAACATGTTTTTACACTTTCTGCACACTGGAGTTAAGAGCTGAGTGTGTGGGCTCTTCTGAGCTTTGCAGTTACATAGGGATTCAGTTGTCTGAAAAAACGCGTTTATTTCGGGCTGAAAAACACGTTTTGAAAAGTGTACTGTAACTGCCCCATAACTTACATGGGGTTGACCAAACTTGCAGAAACATGTTTATTTCTGCTGAAAAACATGTTTTGACACTTTCTGCACACTGGGGTTAAGAGCTGAGTGTGTGGGCTCTTCTGAGCTTTGTAGTTACATAGGGATTCAGTTGTCTGAAAAAACGCGTTTATTTCGGGCTGAAAAACACGTTTTGAAAAGTGTACTGTAACTGCCCCATAACTTACATGGGGTTGACCAAACTTGCAGAAACATGTTTATTTCTGCTGAAAAACATGTTTTTACACTTTCTGCACACTGGGGTTAAGAGCTGAGTGTGTGGGCTCTTCTGAGCTTTGCAGTTACATAGGGATTCAGTTGTCTGAAAAAACGCGTTTATTTCGGGCTGAAAAACACGTTTTGAAAAAAGTGCTGTTACTGCCCCATAACTTACATGGGGTTGACCAAACTTGCAGAAACATGTTTATTTCTGCTGAAAAACACGTTTTGACACTTTCTGCACACTGGGGTTAAGAGCTGAGTGTGTGGGCTCTTCTGAGCTTTGCAGTTACATAGGGATTCAGTTGTCTGAAAAAACGCGTTTATTTCGGGCTGAAAAACACGTTTTGAAAAGTGTACTTTTACTGCCCCATAACTTACATGGGGTTGACCAAACTTGCAGAAACATGTTTATTTCTGCTGAAAAACATGTTTTTACACTTTCTGCACACTGGGGTTAAGAGCTGAGTGTGTGGGCTCTTCTGAGCTTTGCAGTTACATAGGGATTCAGTTGTCTGAAAAAACGCGTTTATTTCGGGCTGAAAAACACGTTTTGAAAAGTGTACTGTAACTGCCCCATAACTTACATGGGGTTGACCAAACTTGCAGAAACATGTTTATTTCTGCTGAAAAACACGTTTTGACACTTTCTGCACACTGGGGTTAAGAGCAGAGTGTGTGGGCTCTTCTGAGCCTTGCAGTTACATAGGGATTCAGTTGGCTGAAAAAACGCGTTTATTTCGGGCTGAAAAACACGTTTTGAAAAAAGTGCTTTTACTGCCCCATAACTTACATGGGGTTGACCAAACTTGCAGAAACATGTTTATTTCTGCTGAAAAACATGTTTTGACACTTTCTGCACACTGGGGTTAAGAGCAGAGTGTGTGGGCTCTTCTGAGCCTTGCAGTTACATAGGGATTCAGTTGTCTGAAAAACGCGTTTATTTCGGGCTGAAAAACACGTTTTGAAAAGTGTACTGTAACTGCCCCATAACTTACATGGGGTTGACCAAACTTGCAGAAACATGTTTATTTCTGCTGAAAAACATGTTTTGACACTTTCTGCACACTGGGGTTAAGAGCTGAGTGTGTGGGCTCTTCTGAGCTTTGTAGTTACATAGGGATTCAGTTGTCTGAAAAAACGCGTTTATTTCGGGCTGAAAAACACGTTTTGAAAAGTGTACTGTAACTGCCCCATAACTTACATGGGGTTGACCAAACTTGCAGAAACATGTTTATTTCTGCTGAAAAACATGTTTTTACACTTTCTGCACACTGGGGTTAAGAGCTGAGTGTGTGGGCTCTTCTGAGCTTTGCAGTTACATAGGGATTCAGTTGTCTGAAAAAACGCGTTTATTTCGGGCTGAAAAACACGTTTTGAAAAAAGTGCTGTTACTGCCCCATAACTTACATGGGGTTGACCAAACTTGCAGAAACATGTTTATTTCTGCTGAAAAACACGTTTTGACACTTTCTGCACACTGGGGTTAAGAGCAGAGTGTGTGGGCTCTTCTGAGCTTTGCAGTTACATAGGGATTCAGTTGTCTGAAAAAACGCGTTTATTTCGGGCTGAAAAACACGTTTTGAAAAGTGTACTGTAACTGCCCCATAACTTACATGGGGTTGACCAAACTTGCAGAAACATGTTTATTTCTGCTGAAAAACATGTTTTTACACTTTCTGCACACTGGGGTTAAGAGGTGAGTGTGTGGGCTCTTCTGAGCTTTGCAGTTACATAGGGATTCAGTTGTCTGAAAAAACGCGTTTATTTCGGGCTGAAAAACACGTTTTGAAAAGTGTACTGTAACTGCCCCATAACTTACATGGGGTTGACCAAACTACAGAAACATGTTTATTTCTGCTGAAAAACACGTTTTGACACTTTCTGCACACTGGGGTTAAGAGCAGAGTGTGTGGGCTCTTCTGAGCCTTGCAGTTACATAGGGATTCAGTTGGCTGAAAAAACGCGTTTATTTCGGGCTGAAAAACAAGTTTTGAAAAAAGTGCTTTTACTGCCCCATAACTTACATGGGGTTGACCAAACTTGCAGAAACATGTTTATTTCTGCTGAAAAACATGTTTTGACACTTTCTGCACACTGGGGTTAAGAGCTGAGTGTGTGGGCTCTTCTGAGCTTTGCAGTTACATAGGGATTCAGTTGGCTGAAAAAACGCGTTTATTTCGGGCTGAAAAACATGTTTTGAAAAAAGTGCTGTTACTGCCCCATAGCTTACATGGGGTTGACCAAACTTGCAGAAACATGTTTATTTCTGCTGAAAAACATGTTTTGACACTTTCTGCACACTGGGGTTAAGAGCAGAGTGTGTGGGCTCTTCTGAGCCTTGCAGTTACATAGGGATTCAGTTGTCTGAAAAAACGCGTTTATTTCGGGCTGAAAAACACGTTTTGAAAAGTGTACTATAACTGCCCCATAACTTACATGGGGTTGACCAAACTTGCAGAAACATGTTTATTTCTGCTGAAAAACATGTTTTGACACTTTCTGCACACTGGGGTTAAGAGCTGAGTGTGTGGGCTCTTCTGAGCTTTGCAGTTACATAGGGATTCAGTTGGCTGAAAAAACGCGTTTATTTTGGGCTGAAAAACACGTTTTGAAAAGTGTACTGTAACAGCCCCATAACTTACATGGGGATGACCAAACTTGCAGAAACATGTTTATTTCTGCTGAAAAACATGTTTTTACACTTTCTGCACACTGGGGTTAAGAGCTGAGTGTGTGGGCTCTTCTGAGCTTTGCAGTTACATAGGGATTCAGTTGTCTGAAAAACGCGTTTATTTCGGGCTGAAAAACACGTTTTGAAAAGTGTACTGTAACTGCCCCATAACTTACATGGGGTTGACCAAACTTGCAGAAACATGTTTATTTCTGCTGAAAAACATGTTTTGACACTTTCTGCACACTGGGGTTAAGAGCTGAGTGTGTGGGCTCTTCTGAGCTTTGTAGTTACATAGGGATTCAGTTGTCTGAAAAAACGCGTTTATTTCGGGCTGAAAAACACGTTTTGAAAAGTGTACTGTAACTGCCCCATAACTTACATGGGGTTGACCAAACTTGCAGAAACATGTTTATTTCTGCTGAAAAACATGTTTTTACACATTCTGCACACTGGGGTTAAGAGCTGAGTGTGTGGGCTCTTCTGAGCTTTGCAGTTACATAGGGATTCAGTTGTCTGAAAAAACGCGTTTATTTCGGGCTGAAAAACACGTTTTGAAAAAAGTGCTGTTACTGCCCCATAACTTACATGGGGTTGACCAAACTTGCAGAAACATGTTTATTTCTGCTGAAAAACACGTTTTGACACTTTCTGCACACTGGGGTTAAGAGCAGAGTGTGTGGGCTCTTCTGAGCTTTGCAGTTACATAGGGATTCAGTTGTCTGAAAAAACGCGTTTATTTCGGGCTGAAAAACACGTTTTGAAAAGTGTACTGTAACTGCCCCATAACTTACATGGGGTTGACCAAACTTGCAGAAACATGTTTATTTCTGCTGAAAAACATGTTTTTACACTTTCTGCACACTGGGGTTAAGAGGTGAGTGTGTGGGCTCTTCTGAGCTTTGCAGTTACATAGGGATTCAGTTGTCTGAAAAAACGCGTTTATTTCGGGCTGAAAAACACGTTTTGAAAAGTGTACTGTAACTGCCCCATAACTTACATGGGGTTGACCAAACTACAGAAACATGTTTATTTCTGCTGAAAAACACGTTTTGACACTTTCTGCACACTGGGGTTAAGAGCAGAGTGTGTGGGCTCTTCTGAGCCTTGCAGTTACATAGGGATTCAGTTGGCTGAAAAAACGCGTTTATTTCGGGCTGAAAAACAAGTTTTGAAAAAAGTGCTTTTACTGCCCCATAACTTACATGGGGTTGACCAAACTTGCAGAAACATGTTTATTTCTGCTGAAAAACATGTTTTGACACTTTCTGCACACTGGGGTTAAGAGCTGAGTGTGTGGGCTCTTCTGAGCTTTGCAGTTACATAGGGATTCAGTTGGCTGAAAAAACGCGTTTATTTCGGGCTGAAAAACATGTTTTGAAAAAAGTGCTGTTACTGCCCCATAGCTTACATGGGGTTGACCAAACTTGCAGAAACATGTTTATTTCTGCTGAAAAACATGTTTTGACACTTTCTGCACACTGGGGTTAAGAGCAGAGTGTGTGGGCTCTTCTGAGCCTTGCAGTTACATAGGGATTCAGTTGTCTGAAAAAACGCGTTTATTTCGGGCTGAAAAACACGTTTTGAAAAGTGTACTATAACTGCCCCATAACTTACATGGGGTTGACCAAACTTGCAGAAACATGTTTATTTCTGCTGAAAAACATGTTTTGACACTTTCTGCACACTGGGGTTAAGAGCTGAGTGTGTGGGCTCTTCTGAGCTTTGCAGTTACATAGGGATTCAGTTGGCTGAAAAAACGCGTTTATTTCGGGCTGAAAAACACGTTTTGAAAAGTGTACTGTAACTGCCCCATAACTTACATGGGGTTGACCAAACTTGCAGAAACATGTTTATTTCTGCTGAAAAACACGTTTTGACACTTTCTGCACACTGGGGTTAAGAGCAGAGTGTGTGGGCTCTTCTGAGCTTTGCAGTTACATAGGGATTCAGTTGTCTGAAAAAACGCGTTTATTTCGGGCTGAAAAACACGTTTTGAAAAGTGTACTGTAACTGCCCCATAACTTACATGGGGTTGACCAAACTTGCAGAAACATGTTTATTTCTGCTGAAAAACATGTTTTTACACTTTCTGCACACTGGGGTTAAGAGCTGAGTGTGTGGGCTCTTCTGAGCTTTGCAGTTACATAGGGATTCAGTTGTCTGAAAAAACGCGTTTATTTCGGGCTGAAAAACACGTTTTGAAAAGTGTACTGTAACTGCCCCAAAACTTACATGGGGTTGACCAAACTTGCAGAAACATGTTTATTTCTGCTGAAAAACACGTTTTGACACTTTCTGCACACTGGGGTTAAGAGCAGAGTGTGTGGGCTCTTCTGAGCCTTGCAGTTACATAGGGATTCAGTTGTCTAAAAAAACGCGTTTATTTCGGGCTGAAAAACACGTTTTGAAAAAAGTGCTTTTACTGCCCCATAACTTACATGGGGTTGACCAAACTTGCAGAAACATGTTTATTTCTGCTGAAAAACATGTTTTGACACTTTCTGCACACTGGGGTTAAGAGCAGAGTGTGTGGGCTCTTCTGAGCCTTGCAGTTACATAGGGATTCAGTTGTCTGAAAAAACGCGTTTATTTCGGGCTGAAAAACACGTTTTGAAAAGAGTACTGTAACTGCCCCATAACTTACATGGGGTTGACCAAACTTGCGGAAACATGTTTATTTCTGCTAAAAAACATGTTTTGACACTTTCTGCACACGGGGGTTAAGAGCTGAGTGTGTGGGCTCTTCTGAGCCTTGCAGTTACATAGGGATTCAGTTGTCTGAAAAAACGCGTTTATTTCGGGCTGAAAAACACGTTTTGAAAAAAGTGCTTTTACTGCCCCATAACTTACATGGGGTTGACCAAACTTGCAGAAACATGTTTATTTCTGCTGAAAAACATGTTTTGACACTTTCTGCACACTGGGGTTAAGAGCAGAGTGTGTGGGCTCTTCTGAGCCTTGCAGTTACATAGGGATTCAGTTGTCTGAAAAAACGCGTTTATTTCGGGCTGAAAAACACGTTTTGAAAAGAGTACTGTAACTGCCCCATAACTTACATGGGGTTGACCAAACTTGCGGAAACATGTTTATTTCTGCTAAAAAACATGTTTTGACACTTTCTGCACACGGGGGTTAAGAGCTGAGTGTTTGGGCTCTTCTGAGCCTTGTAGTTACATAGGGATTCAGTTGTCTGAAAAAACGCGTTTATTTCGGCTGAAAAACACGTTTTGAAAAAAGTGCTGTTACTGCCCCATAACTTACATGGGGTTGACCAAACTTGCGGAAACATGTTTATTTCTGCTAAAAAACATGTTTTGACACTTTCTGCACACGGGGGTTAAGAGCTGAGTGTTTGGGCTCTTCTGAGCTTTGCAGTTACATAGGGATTCAGTTGTCTGAAAAAACGCGTTTATTTCGGGCTGAAAAACACGTATTGAAAAGTGTACTGTAACTGCCCCATAACTTACATGGGGTTGACCAAACTTGCAGAAACATGTTTATTTCTGCTGAAAAACACGTTTTGACACTTTCTGCACACTGGGGTTAAGAGCAGAGTGTGTGGGCTCTTCTGAGCTTTGCAGTTACATAGGGATTCAGTTGTCTGAAAAAACGCGTTTATTTCGGGCTGAAAAACACGTTTTGAAAAGTGTACTGTAACTGCCCCATAACTTACATGGGGTTGACCAAACTACAGAAACATGTTTATTTCTGCTGAAAAACACGTTTTGACACTTTCTGCACACTGGGGTTAAGAGCAGAGTGTGTGGGCTCTTCTGAGCCTTGCAGTTACAAAGGGATTCAGTTGGCTGAAAAAACGCGTTTATTTCGGGCTGAAAAACACGTTTTGAAAAAAGTGCTTTTACTGCCCCATAACTTACATGGGGTTGACCAAACTTGCAAAAACATGTTTATTTCTGCTGAAAAACATGTTTTGACACTTTCTGCACACTGGGGTTAAGAGCAGAGTGTGTGGGCTCTTCTGAGCCTTGCAGTTACATAGGGATTCAGTTGTCTGAAAAAACGCGTTTATTTCGGGCTGAAAAACACGTTTTGAAAAGAGTACTGTAACTGCCCCATAACTTACATGGGGTTGACCAAACTTGCAGAAACGTTTATTTCTGCTGAAAAACATGTTTTGACACTTTCTGCACACTGGGGTTAAGAGCTGAGTGTGTGGGCTCTTCTGAGCTTTGCAGTTACATAGGGATTCAGTTGTCTGAAAAAACGCGTTTATTTCGGGCTGAAAAACACGTTTTGAAAAGTGTACTGTAACTGCCCCATAACTTACATGGGGTTGACCAAACTTGCAGAAACATGTTTATTTCTGCTGAAAAACATGTTTTTACACTTTCTGCACACTGGAGTTAAGAGCTGAGTGTGTGGGCTCTTCTGAGCTTTGCAGTTACATAGGGATTCAGTTGTCTGAAAAAACGCGTTTATTTCGGGCTGAAAAACACGTTTTGAAAAAAGTGCTTTTACTGCCCCATAACTTACATGGGGTTGACCAAACTTGCAGAAACATGTTTATTTCTGCTGAAAAACATGTTTTGACACTTTCTGCACACTGGGGTTAAGAGCAGAGTGTGTGGGCTCTTCTGAGCTTTGCAGTTACATAGGGATTCAGTTGTATGAAAAAACGCGTTTATTTCGGGCTGAAAAACACGTTTTGAAAAGTGTACTATAACTGCCCCATAACTTACATGGGGTTGACCAAACTTGCAGAAACATGTTTATTTCTGCTGAAAAACATGTTTTGACACTTTCTGCACACTGGGGTTAAGAGCTGAGTGTGTGGGCTCTTCTGAGCTTTGCAGTTACATAGGGATTCAGTTGGCTGAAAAAACGCGTTTATTTCGGGCTGAAAAACACGTTTTGAAAAGTGTACTGTAACTGCCCCATAACTTACATGGGGTTGACCAAACTTGCAGAAACATGTTTATTTCTTCTGAAAAACACGTTTTGACACTTTCTGCACACTGGGGTTAAGAGCAGAGTGTGTGGGCTCTTCTGAGCCTTGTAGTTACATAGGGATTCAGTTGTCTGAAAAAACGCGTTTATTTCGGGCTGAAAAACACGTTTTGAAAAAAGTGCTGTTACTGCCCCATAACTTACATGGGGTTGACCAAACTTGCGGAAACATGTTTATTTCTGCTAAAAAACATGTTTTGACACTTTCTGCACACGGGGGTTAAGAGCTGAGTGTTTGGGCTCTTCTGAGCTTTGCAGTTACATAGGGATTCAGTTGTCAGAAAAAACGCGTTTATTTCGGGCTGAAAAACACGTTTTGAAAAGTGTACTGTAACTGCCCCATAACTTACATGGGGTTGACCAAACTTGCAGAAACATGTTTATTTCTGCTGAAAAACACGTTTTGACACTTTCTGCACACTGGGGTTAAGAGCAGAGTGTGTGGGCTCTTCTGAGCTTTGCAGTTACATAGGGATTCAGTTGTCTGAAAAAACGCGTTTATTTCGGGCTGAAAAACACGTTTTGAAAAGTGTACTGTAACTGCCCCATAACTTACATGGGGTTGACCAAACTACAGAAACATGTTTATTTCTGCTGAAAAACACGTTTTGACACTTTCTGCACACTGGGGTTAAGAGCAGAGTGTGTGGGCTCTTCTGAGCCTTGCAGTTACATAGGGATTCAGTTGGCTGAAAAAACGCGTTTATTTCGGGCTGAAAAACACGTTTTGAAAAAAGTGCTTTTACTGCCCCATAACTTACATGGGGTTGACCAAACTTGCAGAAACATGTTTATTTCTGCTGAAAAACATGTTTTGACACTTTCTGCACACTGGGGTTAAGAGCAGAGTGTGTGGGCTCTTCTGAGCCTTGCAGTTACATAGGGATTCAGTTGTATGAAATAACGCGTTTATTTCGGGCTGAAAAACACGTTTTGAAAAGAGTACTGTAACTGCCCCATAACTTACATGGGGTTGACCAAACTTGCAGAAACATGTTTATTTCTGCTGAAAAACATGTTTTGACACTTTCTGCACACTGGGGTTAAGAGCTGAGTGTGTGGGCTCTTCTGAGCTTTGCAGTTACATAGGGATTCAGTTGTCTGAAAAAACGCGTTTATTTCGGGCTGAAAAACACGTTTTGAAAAGTGTACTGTAACTGCCCCATAACTTACATGGGGTTGACCAAACTTGCAGAAACATGTTTATTTCTGCTGAAAAACATGTTTTGACACTTTCTGCACACTGGGGTTAAGAGCTGAGTGTGTGGGCTCTTCTGAGCTTTGCAGTTACATAGGGATTCAGTTGTCTGAAAAAACGCGTTTATTTCGGGCTGAAAAACACGTTTTGAAAAGTGTACTGTAACTGCCCCATAACTTACATGGGGTTGACCAAACTTGCAGAAACATGTTTATTTCTGCTGAAAAACACGTTTTGACACTTTCTGCACACTGGGGTTAAGAGCAGAGTGTGTGGGCTCTTCTGAGCTTTGCAGTTACATAGGGATTCAGTTGTCTGAAAAAACGCGTTTATTTCGGGCTGAAAAACACGTTTTGAAAAGTGTACTGTAACTGCCCCATAACTTACATGGGGTTGACCAAACTACAGAAACATGTTTATTTCTGCTGAAAAACACGTTTTGACACTTTCTGCACACTGGGGTTAAGAGCAGAGTGTGTGGGCTCTTCTGAGCCTTGCAGTTACATAGGGATTCAGTTGGCTGAAAAAACGCGTTTATTTCGGGCTGAAAAACACGTTTTGAAAAAAGTGCTTTTACTGCCCCATAACTTACATGGGGTTGACCAAACTTGCAGAAACATGTTTATTTCTGCTGAAAAACATGTTTTGACACTTTCTGCACACTGGGGTTAAGAGCAGAGTGTGTGGGCTCTTCTGAGCCTTGCAGTTACATAGGGATTCAGTTGTATGAAATAACGCGTTTATTTCGGGCTGAAAAACACGTTTTGAAAAGAGTACTGTAACTGCCCCATAACTTACATGGGGTTGACCAAACTTGCAGAAACATGTTTATTTCTGCTGAAAAACATGTTTTGACACTTTCTGCACACTGGGGTTAAGAGCTGAGTGTGTGGGCTCTTCTGAGCTTTGCAGTTACATAGGGATTCAGTTGTCTGAAAAAACGCGTTTATTTCGGGCTGAAAAACACGTTTTGAAAAGTGTACTGTAACTGCCCCATAACTTACATGGGGTTGACCAAACTTGCAGAAACATGTTTATTTCTGCTGAAAAACATGTTTTGACACTTTCTGCACACTGGGGTTAAGAGCTGAGTGTGTGGGCTCTTCTGAGCTTTGCAGTTACATAGGGATTCAGTTGTCTGAAAAAACGCGTTTATTTCGGGCTGAAAAACACGTTTTGAAAAGTGTACTGTAACTGCCCCATAACTTACATGGGGTTGACCAAACTTGCAGAAACATGTTTATTTCTGCTGAAAAACATGTTTTTACACTTTCTGCACACTGGGGTTAAGAGCTGAGTGTGTGGGCTCTTCTGAGCTTTGCAGTTACATAGGGATTCAGTTGGCTGAAAAAACGCGTTTATTTCGGGTTGAAAAACACGTTTTGAAAAAAGTGCTGTTACTGCCCCATAACTTACATGGGGTTGACCAAACTTGCAGAAACATGTTTATTTCTGCTGAAAAACATGTTTTGACACTTTCTGCACACTGGGGTTAAGAGCAGAGTGTGTGGGCTCTTCTGAGCCTTGCAGTTACATAGGGATTCAGTTGTCTGAAAAAACGCGTTTATTTCGGGCTGAAAAACACGTTTTGAAAAGTGTACTATAACTGCCCCATAACTTACATGGGGGTGACCAAACTTGCAGAAACATGTTTATTTCTGCTGAAAAACATGTTTTGACACTTTCTGCACACTGGGGTTAAGAGCTGAGTGTGTGGGCTCTTCTGAGCTTTGCAGTTACATAGGGATTCAGTTGTCTGAAAAAACGCGTTTATTTCGGGCTGAAAAACACGTTTTGAAAAGTGTACTGTAACTGCCCCATAACTTACATGGGGTTGACCAAACTTGCAGAAACATGTTTATTTCTGCTGAAAAACACGTTTTGACACTTTCTGCACACTGGGGTTAAGAGCAGAGTGTGTGGGCTCTTCTGAGCCTTGTAGTTACATAGGGATTCAGTTGTCTGAAAAAACGCGTTTATTTCGGGCTGAAAAACACGTTTTGAAAAAAGTGCTGTTACTGCCCCATAACTTACATGGGGTTGACCAAACTTGCAGAAACATGTTTATTTCTGCTGAAAAACACGTTTTGACACTTTCTGCACACTGGGGTTAAGAGCTGAGTGTGTGGGCTCTTCTGAGCTTTGCAGTTACATAGGGATTCAGTTGTCTGAAAAAACGCGTTTATTTCGGGCTGAAAAACACGTTTTGAAAAGTGTACTTTTACTGCCCCATAACTTACATGGGGTTGACCAAACTTGCAGAAACATGTTTATTTCTGCTGAAAAACATGTTTTTACACTTTCTGCACACTGGGGTTAAGAGCTGAGTGTGTGGGCTCTTCTGAGCTTTGCAGTTACATAGGGATTCAGTTGTCTGAAAAAACGCGTTTATTTCGGGCTGAAAAACACGTTTTGAAAAGTGTACTGTAACTGCCCCATAACTTACATGGGGTTGACCAAACTTGCAGAAACATGTTTATTTCTGCTGAAAAACACGTTTTGACACTTTCTGCACACTGGGGTTAAGAGCAGAGTGTGTGGGCTCTTCTGAGCCTTGCAGTTACATAGGGATTCAGTTGGCTGAAAAAACGCGTTTATTTCGGGCTGAAAAACACGTTTTGAAAAAAGTGCTTTTACTGCCCCATAACTTACATGGGGTTGACCAAACTTGCAGAAACATGTTTATTTCTGCTGAAAAACATGTTTTGACACTTTCTGCACACTGGGGTTAAGAGCAGAGTGTGTGGGCTCTTCTGAGCCTTGCAGTTACATAGGGATTCAGTTGTCTGAAAAACGCGTTTATTTCGGGCTGAAAAACACGTTTTGAAAAGTGTACTGTAACTGCCCCATAACTTACATGGGGTTGACCAAACTTGCAGAAACATGTTTATTTCTGCTGAAAAACATGTTTTGACACTTTCTGCACACTGGGGTTAAGAGCTGAGTGTGTGGGCTCTTCTGAGCTTTGTAGTTACATAGGGATTCAGTTGTCTGAAAAAACGCGTTTATTTCGGGCTGAAAAACACGTTTTGAAAAGTGTACTGTAACTGCCCCATAACTTACATGGGGTTGACCAAACTTGCAGAAACATGTTTATTTCTGCTGAAAAACATGTTTTTACACTTTCTGCACACTGGGGTTAAGAGCTGAGTGTGTGGGCTCTTCTGAGCTTTGCAGTTACATAGGGATTCAGTTGTCTGAAAAAACGCGTTTATTTCGGGCTGAAAAACACGTTTTGAAAAAAGTGCTGTTACTGCCCCATAACTTACATGGGGTTGACCAAACTTGCAGAAACATGTTTATTTCTGCTGAAAAACACGTTTTGACACTTTCTACACACTGGGGTTAAGAGCAGAGTGTGTGGGCTCTTCTGAGCCTTGCAGTTACATAGGGATTCAGTTGTCTGAAAAAACGCGTTTATTTCGGGCTGAAAAACACGTTTTGAAAAGTGTACTGTAACTGCCCCATAACTTACATGGGGTTGACCAAACTTGCAGAAACATGTTTATTTCTGCTGAAAAACATGTTTTTACACTTTCTGCACACTGGGGTTAAGAGGTGAGTGTGTGGGCTCTTCTGAGCTTTGCAGTTACATAGGGATTCAGTTGTCTGAAAAAACGCGTTTATTTCGGGCTGAAAAACACGTTTTGAAAAGTGTACTGTAACTGCCCCATAACTTACATGGGGTTGACCAAACTACAGAAACATGTTTATTTCTGCTGAAAAACACGTTTTGACACTTTCTGCACACTGGGGTTAAGAGCAGAGTGTGTGGGCTCTTCTGAGCCTTGCAGTTACATAGGGATTCAGTTGTCTGAAAAAACGCGTTTATTTCGGGCTGAAAAACACGTTTTGAAAAGTGTACTGTAACTGCCCCATAACTTACATGGGGTTGACCAAACTTGCAGAAACATGTTTATTTCTGCTGAAAAACACGTTTTGACACTTTCTGCACACTGGGGTTAAGAGCAGAGTGTGTGGGCTCTTCTGAGCCTTGTAGTTACATAGGGATTCAGTTGTCTGAAAAAACGCGTTTATTTCGGGCTGAAAAACACGTTTTGAAAAAAGTGCTGTTACTGCCCCATAACTTACATGGGGTTGACCAAACTTGCAGAAACATGTTTATTTCTGCTGAAAAACACGTTTTGACACTTTCTGCACACTGGGGTTAAGAGCTGAGTGTGTGGGCTCTTCTGAGCTTTGCAGTTACATAGGGATTCAGTTGTCTGAAAAAACGCGTTTATTTCGGGCTGAAAAACACGTTTTGAAAAGTGTACTTTTACTGCCCCATAACTTACATGGGGTTGACCAAACTTGCAGAAACATGTTTATTTCTGCTGAAAAACATGTTTTTACACTTTCTGCACACTGGGGTTAAGAGCTGAGTGTGTGGGCTCTTCTGAGCTTTGCAGTTACATAGGGATTCAGTTGTCTGAAAAAACGCGTTTATTTCGGGCTGAAAAACACGTTTTGAAAAGTGTACTGTAACTGCCCCATAACTTACATGGGGTTGACCAAACTTGCAGAAACATGTTTATTTCTGCTGAAAAACACGTTTTGACACTTTCTGCACACTGGGGTTAAGAGCAGAGTGTGTGGGCTCTTCTGAGCCTTGCAGTTACATAGGGATTCAGTTGGCTGAAAAAACGCGTTTATTTCGGGCTGAAAAACACGTTTTGAAAAAAGTGCTTTTACTGCCCCATAACTTACATGGGGTTGACCAAACTTGCAGAAACATGTTTATTTCTGCTGAAAAACATGTTTTGACACTTTCTGCACACTGGGGTTAAGAGCAGAGTGTGTGGGCTCTTCTGAGCCTTGCAGTTACATAGGGATTCAGTTGTCTGAAAAACGCGTTTATTTCGGGCTGAAAAACACGTTTTGAAAAGTGTACTGTAACTGCCCCATAACTTACATGGGGTTGACCAAACTTGCAGAAACATGTTTATTTCTGCTGAAAAACATGTTTTGACACTTTCTGCACACTGGGGTTAAGAGCTGAGTGTGTGGGCTCTTCTGAGCTTTGTAGTTACATAGGGATTCAGTTGTCTGAAAAAACGCGTTTATTTCGGGCTGAAAAACACGTTTTGAAAAGTGTACTGTAACTGCCCCATAACTTACATGGGGTTGACCAAACTTGCAGAAACATGTTTATTTCTGCTGAAAAACATGTTTTTACACTTTCTGCACACTGGGGTTAAGAGCTGAGTGTGTGGGCTCTTCTGAGCTTTGCAGTTACATAGGGATTCAGTTGTCTGAAAAAACGCGTTTATTTCGGGCTGAAAAACACGTTTTGAAAAAAGTGCTGTTACTGCCCCATAACTTACATGGGGTTGACCAAACTTGCAGAAACATGTTTATTTCTGCTGAAAAACACGTTTTGACACTTTCTGCACACTGGGGTTAAGAGCAGAGTGTGTGGGCTCTTCTGAGCCTTGCAGTTACATAGGGATTCAGTTGTCTGAAAAAACGCGTTTATTTCGGGCTGAAAAACACGTTTTGAAAAGTGTACTGTAACTGCCCCATAACTTACATGGGGTTGACCAAACTTGCAGAAACATGTTTATTTCTGCTGAAAAACATGTTTTTACACTTTCTGCACACTGGGGTTAAGAGGTGAGTGTGTGGGCTCTTCTGAGCTTTGCAGTTACATAGGGATTCAGTTGTCTGAAAAAACGCGTTTATTTCGGGCTGAAAAACACGTTTTGAAAAGTGTACTGTAACTGCCCCATAACTTACATGGGGTTGACCAAACTACAGAAACATGTTTATTTCTGCTGAAAAACACGTTTTGACACTTTCTGCACACTGGGGTTAAGAGCAGAGTGTGTGGGCTCTTCTGAGCCTTGCAGTTACATAGGGATTCAGTTGGCTGAAAAAACGCGTTTATTTCGGGCTGAAAAACAAGTTTTGAAAAAAGTGCTTTTACTGCCCCATAACTTACATGGGGTTGACCAAACTTGCAGAAACATGTTTATTTCTGCTGAAAAACATGTTTTGACACTTTCTGCACACTGGGGCTAAGAGCTGAGTGTGTGGGCTCTTCTGAGCTTTGCAGTTACATAGGGATTCAGTTGGCTGAAAAAACGCGTTTATTTCGGGCTGAAAAACATGTTTTGAAAAAAGTGCTGTTACTGCCCCATAGCTTACATGGGGTTGACCAAACTTGCAGAAACATGTTTATTTCTGCTGAAAAACATGTTTTGACACTTTCTGCACACTGGGGTTAAGAGCAGAGTGTGTGGGCTCTTCTGAGCCTTGCAGTTACATAGGGATTCAGTTGTCTGAAAAAACGCGTTTATTTCGGGCTGAAAAACACGTTTTGAAAAGTGTACTATAACTGCCCCATAACTTACATGGGGTTGACCAAACTTGCAGAAACATGTTTATTTCTGCTGAAAAACATGTTTTGACACTTTCTGCACACTGGGGTTAAGAGCTGAGTGTGTGGGCTCTTCTGAGCTTTGCAGTTACATAGGGATTCAGTTGGCTGAAAAAACGCGTTTATTTCGGGCTGAAAAACACGTTTTGAAAAGTGTACTGTAACTGCCCCATAACTTACATGGGGTTGACCAAACTTGCAGAAACATGTTTATTTCTGCTGAAAAACATGTTTTTACACTTTCTGCACACTGGGGTTAAGAGCTGAGTGTGTGGGCTCTTCTGAGCTTTGCAGTTACATAGGGATTCAGTTGGCTGAAAAAACGCGTTTATTTCGGGCTGAAAAACACGTTTTGAAAAGTGTACTGTAACTGCCCCATAACTTACATGGGGTTGACCAAACTTGCAGAAACATGTTTATTTCTGCTGAAAAACACGTTTTGACACTTTCTGCACACTGGGGTTAAGAGCTGAGTGTGTGGGCTCTTCTGAGCTTTGCAGTTACATAGGGATTCAGTTGTCTGAAAAAACGCGTTTATTTCGGGCTGAAAAACACGTTTTGAAAAGTGTACTTTTACTGCCCCATAACTTACATGGGGTTGACCAAACTTGCAGAAACATGTTTATTTCTGCTGAAAAACATGTTTTTACACTTTCTGCACACTGGGGTTAAGAGCTGAGTGTGTGGGCTCTTCTGAGCTTTGCAGTTACATAGGGATTCAGTTGTCTGAAAAAACGCGTTTATTTCGGGCTGAAAAACACGTTTTGAAAAGTGTACTGTAACTGCCCCATAACTTACATGGGGTTGACCAAACTTGCAGAAACATGTTTATTTCTGCTGAAAAACACGTTTTGACACTTTCTGCACACTGGGGTTAAGAGCAGAGTGTGTGGGCTCTTCTGAGCCTTGCAGTTACATAGGGATTCAGTTGTCTGAAAAAACGCGTTTATTACGGGCTGAAAAACACGTTTTGAAAAGAGTACTGTAACTGCGCCATAACTTACATGGGGTTGACCAAACTTGCAGAAACATGTTTATTTCTGCTGAAAAACATGTTTTGACACTTTCTGCACACTGGGGTTAAGAGCTGAGTGTGTGGGCTCTTCTGAGCTTTGCAGTTACATAGGGATTCAGTTGGCTGAAAAAACGCGTTTATTTCGGGCTGAAAAACACGTTTTGAAAAGTGTACTGTAACTGCCCCATAACTTACATGGGGTTGACCAAACTTGCAGAAACATGTTTATTTCTGCTGAAAAACATGTTTTTACACTTTCTGCACACTGGGGTTAAGAGCTGAGTGTGTGGGCTCTTCTGAGCTTTGCAGTTACATAGGGATTCAGTTGTCTGAAAAAACGCGTTTATTTCGGGCTGAAAAACACGTTTTGAAAAGTGTACTGTAACTGCCCCATAACTTACATGGGGTTGACCAAACTTGCAGAAACATGTTTATTTCTGCTGAAAAACATGTTTTGACACTTTCTGCACACTGGGGTTAAGAGCAGAGTGTGTGGGCTCTTCTGAGCCTTGCAGTTACATAGGGATTCAGTTGTCTGAAAAAACGCGTTTATTTCGGGCTGAAAAACACGTTTTGAAAAGAGTACTGTAACTGCCCCATAACTTACATGGGGTTGACCAAAATTGCAGAAACATGTTTATTTCTGCTGAAAAACATGTTTTGACACTTTCTGCACACTGGGGTTAAGAGCTGAGTGTGTGGGCTCTTCTGAGCTTTGCAGTTACATAGGGATTCAGTTGTCTGAAAAAACGCGTTTATTTCGGGCTGAAAAACACGTTTTGAAAAGTGTACTGTAACTGCCCCATAACTTACATGGGGTTGACCAAACTTGCAGAAACATGTTTATTTCTGCTGAAAAACATGTTTTTACACTTTCTGCACACTGGGGTTAAGAGCTGAGTGTGTGGGCTCTTCTGAGCTTTGCAGTTACATAGAGATTCAGTTGGCTGAAAAAACGCGTTTATTTCGGGCTGAAAAACACGTTTTGAAAAAAGTGCTGTTACTGCCCCATAACTTACATGGGGTTGACCAAACTTGCAGAAACATGTTTATTTCTGCTGAAAAACATGTTTTGACACTTTCTGCACACTGGGGTTAAGAGCAGAGTGTGTGGGCTCTTCTGAGCTTTGCAGTTACATAGGGATTCAGTTGTATGAAAAAACGCGTTTATTTCGGGCTGAAAAACACGTTTTGAAAAGTGTACTATAACTGCCCCATAACTTACATGGGGTTGACCAAACTTGCAGAAACATGTTTATTTCTGCTGAAAAACATGTTTTGACACTTTCTGCACACTGGGGTTAAGAGCTGAGTGTGTGGGCTCTTCTGAGCTTTGCAGTTACATAGGGATTCAGTTGGCTGAAAAAACGCGTTTATTTCGGGCTGAAAAACACGTTTTGAAAAGTGTACTGTAACTGCCCCATAACTTACATGGGGTTGACCAAACTTGCAGAAACATGTTTATTTCTGCTGAAAAACACGTTTTGACACTTTCTGCACACTGGGGTTAAGAGCAGAGTGTGTGGGCTCTTCTGAGCCTTGTAGTTACATAGGGATTCAGTTGTCTGAAAAAACGCGTTTATTTCGGGCTGAAAAACACGTTTTGAAAAAAGTGCTGTTACTGCCCCATAACTTACATGGGGTTGACCAAACTTGCGGAAACATGTTTATTTCTGCTAAAAAACATGTTTTGACACTTTCTGCACACGGGGGTTAAGAGCTGAGTGTTTGGGCTCTTCTGAGCTTTGCAGTTACATAGGGATTCAGTTGTCTGAAAAAACGCGTTTATTTCGGGCTGAAAAACACGTTTTGAAAAGTGTACTGTAACTGCCCCATAACTTACATGGGGTTGACCAAACTTGCAGAAACATGTTTATTTCTGCTGAAAAACACGTTTTGACACTTTCTGCACACTGGGGTTAAGAGCAGAGTGTGTGGGCTCTTCTGAGCTTTGCAGTTACATAGGGATTCAGTTGTCTGAAAAAACGCGTTTATTTCGGGCTGAAAAACACGTTTTGAAAAGTGTACTGTAACTGCCCCATAACTTACATGGGGTTGACCAAACTACAGAAACATGTTTATTTCTGCTGAAAAACACGTTTTGACACTTTCTGCACACTGGGGTTAAGAGCAGAGTGTGTGGGCTCTTCTGAGCCTTGCAGTTACATAGGGATTCAGTTGGCTGAAAAAACGCGTTTATTTCGGGCTGAAAAACACGTTTTGAAAAAAGTGCTTTTACTGCCCCATAACTTACATGGGGTTGACCAAACTTGCAGAAACATGTTTATTTCTGCTGAAAAACACGTTTTGACACTTTCTGCACACTGGGGTTAAGAGCAGAGTGTGTGGGCTCTTCTGAGCTTTGCAGTTACATAGGGATTCAGTTGTCTGAAAAAACGCGTTTATTTCGGGCTGAAAAACACGTTTTGAAAAGTGTACTGTAACTGCCCCATAACTTACATGGGGTTGACCAAACTTGCAGAAACATGTTTATTTCTGCTGAAAAACATGTTTTTACACTTTCTGCACACTGGGGTTAAGAGGTGAGTGTGTGGGCTCTTCTGAGCTTTGCAGTTACATAGGGATTCAGTTGTCTGAAAAAACGCGTTTATTTCGGGCTGAAAAACACGTTTTGAAAAGTGTACTGTAACTGCCCCATAACTTACATGGGGTTGACCAAACTACAGAAACATGTTTATTTCTGCTGAAAAACACGTTTTGACACTTTCTGCACACTGGGGTTAAGAGCAGAGTGTGTGGGCTCTTCTGAGCCTTGCAGTTACATAGGGATTCAGTTGGCTGAAAAAACGCGTTTATTTCGGGCTGAAAAACAAGTTTTGAAAAAAGTGCTTTTACTGCCCCATAACTTACATGGGGTTGACCAAACTTGCAGAAACATGTTTATTTCTGCTGAAAAACATGTTTTGACACTTTCTGCACACTGGGGTTAAGAGCTGAGTGTGTGGGCTCTTCTGAGCTTTGCAGTTACATAGGGATTCAGTTGGCTAAAAAAACGCGTTTATTTCGGGCTGAAAAACATGTTTTGAAAAAAGTGCTGTTACTGCCCCATAGCTTACATGGGGTTGACCAAACTTGCAGAAACATGTTTATTTCTGCTGAAAAACATGTTTTGACACTTTCTGCACACTGGGGTTAAGAGCAGAGTGTGTGGGCTCTTCTGAGCCTTGCAGTTACATAGGGATTCAGTTGTCTGAAAAAACGCGTTTATTTCGGGCTGAAAAACACGTTTTGAAAAGTGTACTATAACTGCCCCATAACTTACATGGGGTTGACCAAACTTGCAGAAACATGTTTATTTCTGCTGAAAAACATGTTTTGACACTTTCTGCACACTGGGGTTAAGAGCTGAGTGTGTGGGCTCTTCTGAGCTTTGCAGTTACATAGGGATTCAGTTGGCTGAAAAAACGCGTTTATTTCGGGCTGAAAAACACGTTTTGAAAAGTGTACTGTAACTGCCCCATAACTTACATGGGGTTGACCAAACTTGCAGAAACATGTTTATTTCTGCTGAAAAACACGTTTTGACACTTTCTGCACACTGGGGTTAAGAGCAGAGTGTGTGGGCTCTTCTGAGCTTTGCAGTTACATAGGGATTCAGTTGTCTGAAAAAACGCGTTTATTTCGGGCTGAAAAACACGTTTTGAAAAGTGTACTGTAACTGCCCCATAACTTACATGGGGTTGACCAAACTTGCAGAAACATGTTTATTTCTGCTGAAAAACATGTTTTTACACTTTCTGCACACTGGGGTTAAGAGCTGAGTGTGTGGGCTCTTCTGAGCTTTGCAGTTACATAGGGATTCAGTTGTCTGAAAAAACGCGTTTATTTCGGGCTGAAAAACACGTTTTGAAAAGTGTACTGTAACTGCCCCAAAACTTACATGGGGTTGACCAAACTTGCAGAAACATGTTTATTTCTGCTGAAAAACACGTTTTGACACTTTCTGCACACTGGGGTTAAGAGCAGAGTGTGTGGGCTCTTCTGAGCCTTGCAGTTACATAGGGATTCAGTTGTCTGAAAAAACGCGTTTATTTCGGGCTGAAAAACACGTTTTGAAAAGAGTACTGTAACTGCCCCATAACTTACATGGGGTTGACCAAACTTGCGGAAACATGTTTATTTCTGCTAAAAAACATGTTTTGACACTTTCTGCACACGGGGGTTAAGAGCTGAGTGTGTGGGCTCTTCTGAGCCTTGCAGTTACATAGGGATTCAGTTTTCTGAAAAAACGCGTTTATTTCGGGCTGAAAAACACGTTTTGAAAAAAGTGCTTTTACTGCCCCATAACTTACATGGGGTTGACCAAACTTGCAGAAACATGTTTATTTCTGCTGAAAAACATGTTTTGACACTTTCTGCACACTGGGGTTAAGAGCAGAGTGTGTGGGCTCTTCTGAGCCTTGCAGTTACATAGGGATTCAGTTGTCTGAAAAAACGCGTTTATTTCGGGCTGAAAAACACGTTTTGAAAAGAGTACTGTAACTGCCCCATAACTTACATGGGGTTGACCAAACTTGCGGAAACATGTTTATTTCTGCTAAAAAACATGTTTTGACACTTTCTGCACACGGGGGTTAAGAGCTGAGTGTTTGGGCTCTTCTGAGCCTTGTAGTTACATAGGGATTCAGTTGTCTGAAAAAACGCGTTTATTTCGGGCTGAAAAACACGTTTTGAAAAAAGTGCTGTTACTGCCCCATAACTTACATGGGGTTGACCAAACTTGCGGAAACATGTTTATTTCTGCTAAAAAACATGTTTTGACACTTTCTGCACACGGGTGTTAAGAGCTGAGTGTTTGGGCTCTTCTGAGCTTTGCAGTTACTTAGGGATTCAGTTGTCTGAAAAAACGCGTTTATTTCGGGCTGAAAAACACGTATTGAAAAGTGTACTGTAACTGCCCCATAACTTACATGGGGCTGACCAAACTTGCAGAAACATGTTTATTTCTGCTGAAAAACACGTTTTGACACTTTCTGCACACTGGGGTTAAGAGCAGAGTGTGTGGGCTCTTCTGAGCTTTGCAGTTACATAGGGATTCAGTTGTCTGAAAAAATGCGTTTATTTCGGGCTGAAAAACACGTTTTGAAAAGTGTACTGTAACTGCCCCATAACTTACATGGGGTTGACCAAACTACAGAAACATGTTTATTTCTGCTGAAAAACACGTTTTGACACTTTCTGCACACTGGGGTTAAGAGCAGAGTGTGTGGGCTCTTCTGAGCCTTGCAGTTACAAAGGGATTCAGTTGGCTGAAAAAACGCGTTTATTTCGGGCTGAAAAACACGTTTTGAAAAAAGTGCTTTTACTGCCCCATAACTTACATGGGGTTGACCAAACTTGCAAAAACATGTTTATTTCTGCTGAAAAACATGTTTTGACACTTTCTGCACACTGGGGTTAAGAGCAGAGTGTGTGGGCTCTTCTGAGCCTTGCAGTTACATAGGGATTCAGTTGTCTGAAAAAACGCGTTTATTTCGGGCTGAAAAACACGTTTTGAAAAGAGTACTGTAACTGCCCCATAACTTACATGGGGTTGACCAAACTTGCAGAAACGTTTATTTCTGCTGAAAAACATGTTTTGACACTTTCTGCACACTGGGGTTAAGAGCTGAGTGTGTGGGCTCTTCTGAGCTTTGCAGTTACATAGGGATTCAGTTGTCTGAAAAAACGCGTTTATTTCGGGCTGAAAAACACGTTTTGAAAAGTGTACTGTAACTGCCCCATAACTTACATGGGGTTGACCAAACTTGCAGAAACATGTTTATTTCTGCTGAAAAACACGTTTTGACACTTTCTGCACACTGGGGTTAAGAGCAGAGTGTGTGGGCTCTTCTGAGCCTTGCAGTTACATAGGGATTCAGTTGGCTGAAAAAACGCGTTTATTTCGGGCTGAAAAACACGTTTTGAAAAGAGTACTGTAACTGCCCCATAACTTACATGGGGTTGACCAAACTTGCAGAAACGTTTATTTCTGCTGAAAAACATGTTTTGACACTTTCTGCACACTGGGGTTAAGAGCTGAGTGTGTGGGCTCTTCTGAGCTTTGCAGTTACATAGGGATTCAGTTGTCTGAAAAAACGCGTTTATTTCGGGCTGAAAAACACGTTTTGAAAAGTGTACTGTAACTGCCCCATAACTTACATGGGGTTGACCAAACTTGCAGAAACATGTTTATTTCTGCTGAAAAACACGTTTTGACACTTTCTGCACACTGGGGTTAAGAGCAGAGTGTGTGGGCTCTTCTGAGCCTTGCAGTTACATAGGGATTCAGTTGGCTGAAAAAACGCGTTTATTTCGGGCTGAAAAACACGTTTTGAAAAAAGTGCTTTTACTGCCCCATAACTTACATGGGGTTGACCAAACTTGCAGAAACATGTTTATTTCTGCTGAAAAACATGTTTTGACACTTTCTGCACACTGGGGTTAAGAGCAGAGTGTGTGGGCTCTTCTGAGCTTTGCAGTTACATAGGGATTCAGTTGTATGAAAAAACGCGTTTATTTCGGGCTGAAAAACACGTTTTGAAAAGTGTACTATAACTGCCCCATAACTTACATGGGGTTGACCAAACTTGCAGAAACATGTTTATTTCTGCTGAAAAACATGTTTTGACACTTTCTGCACACTGGGGTTAAGAGCTGAGTGTGTGGGCTCTTCTGAGCTTTGCAGTTACATAGGGATTCAGTTGGCTGAAAAAACGCGTTTATTTCGGGCTGAAAAACACGTTTTGAAAAGTGTACTGTAACTGCCCCATAACTTACATGGGGTTGACCAAACTTGCAGAAACATGTTTATTTCTTCTGAAAAACACGTTTTGACACTTTCTGCACACTGGGGTTAAGAGCAGAGTGTGTGGGCTCTTCTGAGCCTTGTAGTTACATAGGGATTCAGTTGTCTGAAAAAACGCGTTTATTTCGGGCTGAAAAACACGTTTTGAAAAAAGTGCTGTTACTGCCCCATAACTTACATGGGGTTGACCAAACTTGCGGAAACATGTTTATTTCTGCTAAAAAACATGTTTTGACACTTTCTGCACACGGGGGTTAAGAGCTGAGTGTTTGGGCTCTTCTGAGCTTTGCAGTTACATAGGGATTCAGTTGTCTGAAAAAACGCGTTTATTTCGGGCTGAAAAACACGTTTTGAAAAGTGTACTGTAACTGCCCCATAACTTACATGGGGTTGACCAAACTTGCAGAAACATGTTTATTTCTGCTGAAAAACACGTTTTGACACTTTCTGCACACTGGGGTTAAGAGCAGAGTGTGTGGGCTCTTCTGAGCTTTGCAGTTACATAGGGATTCAGTTGTCTGAAAAAACGCGTTTATTTCGGGCTGAAAAACACGTTTTGAAAAGTGTACTGTAACTGCCCCATAACTTACATGGGGTTGACCAAACTACAGAAACATGTTTATTTCTGCTGAAAAACACGTTTTGACACTTTCTGCACACTGGGGTTAAGAGCAGAGTGTGTGGGCTCTTCTGAGCCTTGCAGTTACATAGGGATTCAGTTGGCTGAAAAAACGCGTTTATTTCGGGCTGAAAAACACGTTTTGAAAAAAGTGCTTTTACTGCCCCATAACTTACATGGGGTTGACCAAACTTGCAGAAACATGTTTATTTCTGCTGAAAAACATGTTTTGACACTTTCTGCACACTGGGGTTAAGAGCAGAGTGTGTGGGCTCTTCTGAGCCTTGCAGTTACATAGGGATTCAGTTGTATGAAATAACGCGTTTATTTCGGGCTGAAAAACACGTTTTGAAAAGAGTACTGTAACTGCCCCATAACTTACATGGGGTTGACCAAACTTGCAGAAACATGTTTATTTCTGCTGAAAAACATGTTTTGACACTTTCTGCACACTGGGGTTAAGAGCTGAGTGTGTGGGCTCTTCTGAGCTTTGCAGTTACATAGGGATTCAGTTGTCTGAAAAAACGCGTTTATTTCGGGCTGAAAAACACGTTTTGAAAAGTGTACTGTAACTGCCCCATAACTTACATGGGGTTGACCAAACTTGCAGAAACATGTTTATTTCTGCTGAAAAACATGTTTTGACACTTTCTGCACACTGGGGTTAAGAGCTGAGTGTGTGGGCTCTTCTGAGCTTTGCAGTTACATAGGGATTCAGTTGGCTGAAAAAACGCGTTTATTTCGGGCTGAAAAACACGTTTTGAAAAGTGTACTGTAACTG
This sequence comes from Lepisosteus platostomus, assembly GCF_059453375.1. Lineage (NCBI taxonomy): Eukaryota > Metazoa > Chordata > Actinopteri > Semionotiformes > Lepisosteidae > Lepisosteus > Lepisosteus platostomus. The sequence goes on along the minus strand of NC_142627.1, from coordinate 1,213,853 downwards.
CCCCATAACTTACATGGGGTTGACCAAACTTGCAGAAACATGTTTATTTCTTCTGAAAAACACGTTTTGACACTTTCTGCACACTGGGGTTAAGAGCAGAGTGTGTGGGCTCTTCTGAGCCTTGTAGTTACATAGGGATTCAGTTGTCTGAAAAAACGCGTTTATTTCGGGCTGAAAAACACGTTTTGAAAAAAGTGCTGTTACTGCCCCATAACTTACATGGGGTTGACCAAACTTGCGGAAACATGTTTATTTCTGCTAAAAAACATGTTTTGACACTTTCTGCACACGGGGGTTAAGAGCTGAGTGTTTGGGCTCTTCTGAGCTTTGCAGTTACATAGGGATTCAGTTGTCTGAAAAAACGCGTTTATTTCGGGCTGAAAAACACGTTTTGAAAAGTGTACTGTAACTGCCCCATAACTTACATGGGGTTGACCAAACTTGCAGAAACATGTTTATTTCTGCTGAAAAACACGTTTTGACACTTTCTGCACACTGGGGTTAAGAGCAGAGTGTGTGGGCTCTTCTGAGCTTTGCAGTTACATAGGGATTCAGTTGTCTGAAAAAACGCGTTTATTTCGGGATGAAAAACACGTTTTGAAAAAAGTGCTTTTACTGCCCCATAACTTACATGGGGTTGACCAAACTTGCAGAAACATGTTTATTTCTGCTGAAAAACATGTTTTGACACTTTCTGCACACTGGGGTTAAGAGCAGAGTGTGTGGGCTCTTCTGAGCCTTGCAGTTACATAGGGATTCAGTTGTATGAAATAACGCGTTTATTTCGGGCTGAAAAACACGTTTTGAAAAGAGTACTGTAACTGCCCCATAACTTACATGGGGTTGACCAAACTTGCAGAAACATGTTTATTTCTGCTGAAAAACATGTTTTGACACTTTCTGCACACTGGGGTTAAGAGCTGAGTGTGTGGGCTCTTCTGAGCTTTGCAGTTACATAGGGATTCAGTTGTCTGAAAAAACGCGTTTATTTCGGGCTGAAAAACACGTTTTGAAAAGTGTACTGTAACTGCCCCATAACTTACATGGGGTTGACCAAACTTGCAGAAACATGTTTATTTCTGCTGAAAAACATGTTTTGACACTTTCTGCACACTGGGGTTAAGAGCTGAGTGTGTGGGCTCTTCTGAGCTTTGCAGTTACATAGGGATTCAGTTGTCTGAAAAAACGCGTTTATTTCGGGCTGAAAAACACGTTTTGAAAAGTGTACTGTAACTGCCCCATAACTTACATGGGGTTGACCAAACTTGCAGAAACATGTTTATTTCTGCTGAAAAACATGTTTTTACACTTTCTGCACACTGGGGTTAAGAGCTGAGTGTGTGGGCTCTTCTGAGCTTTGCAGTTACATAGGGATTCAGTTGTCTGAAAAAACGCGTTTATTTCGGGCTGAAAAACACGTTTTGAAAAGTGTACTGTAACTGCCCCATAACTTACATGGGGTTGACCAAACTTGCAGAAACATGTTTATTTCTGCTGAAAAACACGTTTTGACACTTTCTGCACACTGGGGTTAAGAGCAGAGTGTGTGGGCTCTTCTGAGCCTTGCAGTTACATAGGGATTCAGTTGGCTGAAAAAACGCGTTTATTTCGGGATGAAAAACACGTTTTGAAAAAAGTGCTTTTACTGCCCCATAACTTACATGGGGTTGACCAAACTTGCAGAAACATGTTTATTTCTGCTGAAAAACATGTTTTGACACTTTCTGCACACTGGGGTTAAGAGCAGAGTGTGTGGGCTCTTCTGAGCCTTGCAGTTACATAGGGATTCAGTTGTATGAAATAACGCGTTTATTTCGGGCTGAAAAACACGTTTTGAAAAGAGTACTGTAACTGCCCCATAACTTACATGGGGTTGACCAAACTTGCAGAAACATGTTTATTTCTGCTGAAAAACATGTTTTGACACTTTCTGCACACTGGGGTTAAGAGCTGAGTGTGTGGGCTCTTCTGAGCTTTGCAGTTACATAGGGATTCAGTTGTCTGAAAAAACGCGTTTATTTCGGGCTGAAAAACACGTTTTGAAAAGTGTACTGTAACTGCCCCATAACTTACATGGGGTTGACCAAACTTGCAGAAACATGTTTATTTCTGCTGAAAAACATGTTTTGACACTTTCTGCACACTGGGGTTAAGAGCTGAGTGTGTGGGCTCTTCTGAGCTTTGCAGTTACATAGGGATTCAGTTGTCTGAAAAAACGCGTTTATTTCGGGCTGAAAAACACGTTTTGAAAAGTGTACTGTAACTGCCCCATAACTTACATGGGGTTGACCAAACTTGCAGAAACATGTTTATTTCTGCTGAAAAACATGTTTTTACACTTTCTGCACACTGGGGTTAAGAGCTGAGTGTGTGGGCTCTTCTGAGCTTTGCAGTTACATAGGGATTCAGTTGGCTGAAAAAACGCGTTTATTTCGGGTTGAAAAACACGTTTTGAAAAAAGTGCTGTTACTGCCCCATAACTTACATGGGGTTGACCAAACTTGCAGAAACATGTTTATTTCTGCTGAAAAACATGTTTTGACACTTTCTGCACACTGGGGTTAAGAGCAGAGTGTGTGGGCTCTTCTGAGCCTTGCAGTTACATAGGGATTCAGTTGTCTGAAAAAACGCGTTTATTTCGGGCTGAAAAACACGTTTTGAAAAGTGTACTATAACTGCCCCATAACTTACATGGGGGTGACCAAACTTGCAGAAACATGTTTATTTCTGCTGAAAAACATGTTTTGACACTTTCTGCACACTGGGGTTAAGAGCTGAGTGTGTGGGCTCTTCTGAGCTTTGCAGTTACATAGGGATTCAGTTGTCTGAAAAAACGCGTTTATTTCGGGCTGAAAAACACGTTTTGAAAAGTGTACTGTAACTGCCCCATAACTTACATGGGGTTGACCAAACTTGCAGAAACATGTTTATTTCTGCTGAAAAACACGTTTTGACACTTTCTGCACACTGGGGTTAAGAGCAGAGTGTGTGGGCTCTTCTGAGCCTTGTAGTTACATAGGGATTCAGTTGTCTGAAAAAACGCGTTTATTTCGGGCTGAAAAACACGTTTTGAAAAAAGTGCTGTTACTGCCCCATAACTTACATGGGGTTGACCAAACTTGCAGAAACATGTTTATTTCTGCTGAAAAACACGTTTTGACACTTTCTGCACACTGGGGTTAAGAGCTGAGTGTGTGGGCTCTTCTGAGCTTTGCAGTTACATAGGGATTCAGTTGTCTGAAAAAACGCGTTTATTTCGGGCTGAAAAACACGTTTTGAAAAGTGTACTTTTACTGCCCCATAACTTACATGGGGTTGACCAAACTTGCAGAAACATGTTTATTTCTGCTGAAAAACATGTTTTTACACTTTCTGCACACTGGGGTTAAGAGCTGAGTGTGTGGGCTCTTCTGAGCTTTGCAGTTACATAGGGATTCAGTTGTCTGAAAAAACGCGTTTATTTCGGGCTGAAAAACACGTTTTGAAAAGTGTACTGTAACTGCCCCATAACTTACATGGGGTTGACCAAACTTGCAGAAACATGTTTATTTCTGCTGAAAAACACGTTTTGACACTTTCTGCACACTGGGGTTAAGAGCAGAGTGTGTGGGCTCTTCTGAGCCTTGCAGTTACATAGGGATTCAGTTGGCTGAAAAAACGCGTTTATTTCGGGCTGAAAAACACGTTTTGAAAAAAGTGCTTTTACTGCCCCATAACTTACATGGGGTTGACCAAACTTGCAGAAACATGTTTATTTCTGCTGAAAAACATGTTTTGACACTTTCTGCACACTGGGGTTAAGAGCAGAGTGTGTGGGCTCTTCTGAGCCTTGCAGTTACATAGGGATTCAGTTGTCTGAAAAACGCGTTTATTTCGGGCTGAAAAACACGTTTTGAAAAGTGTACTGTAACTGCCCCATAACTTACATGGGGTTGACCAAACTTGCAGAAACATGTTTATTTCTGCTGAAAAACATGTTTTGACACTTTCTGCACACTGGGGTTAAGAGCTGAGTGTGTGGGCTCTTCTGAGCTTTGTAGTTACATAGGGATTCAGTTGTCTGAAAAAACGCGTTTATTTCGGGCTGAAAAACACGTTTTGAAAAGTGTACTGTAACTGCCCCATAACTTACATGGGGTTGACCAAACTTGCAGAAACATGTTTATTTCTGCTGAAAAACATGTTTTTACACTTTCTGCACACTGGGGTTAAGAGCTGAGTGTGTGGGCTCTTCTGAGCTTTGCAGTTACATAGGGATTCAGTTGTCTGAAAAAACGCGTTTATTTCGGGCTGAAAAACACGTTTTGAAAAAAGTGCTGTTACTGCCCCATAACTTACATGGGGTTGACCAAACTTGCAGAAACATGTTTATTTCTGCTGAAAAACACGTTTTGACACTTTCTGCACACTGGGGTTAAGAGCAGAGTGTGTGGGCTCTTCTGAGCTTTGCAGTTACATAGGGATTCAGTTGTCTGAAAAAACGCGTTTATTTCGGGCTGAAAAACACGTTTTGAAAAGTGTACTGTAACTGCCCCATAACTTACATGGGGTTGACCAAACTTGCAGAAACATGTTTATTTCTGCTGAAAAACATGTTTTTACACTTTCTGCACACTGGGGTTAAGAGGTGAGTGTGTGGGCTCTTCTGAGCTTTGCAGTTACATAGGGATTCAGTTGTCTGAAAAAACGCGTTTATTTCGGGCTGAAAAACACGTTTTGAAAAGTGTACTGTAACTGCCCCATAACTTACATGGGGTTGACCAAACTACAGAAACATGTTTATTTCTGCTGAAAAACACGTTTTGACACTTTCTGCACACTGGGGTTAAGAGCAGAGTGTGTGGGCTCTTCTGAGCCTTGCAGTTACATAGGGATTCAGTTGGCTGAAAAAACGCGTTTATTTCGGGCTGAAAAACAAGTTTTGAAAAAAGTGCTTTTACTGCCCCATAACTTACATGGGGTTGACCAAACTTGCAGAAACATGTTTATTTCTGCTGAAAAACATGTTTTGACACTTTCTGCACACTGGGGCTAAGAGCTGAGTGTGTGGGCTCTTCTGAGCTTTGCAGTTACATAGGGATTCAGTTGGCTGAAAAAACGCGTTTATTTCGGGCTGAAAAACATGTTTTGAAAAAAGTGCTGTTACTGCCCCATAGCTTACATGGGGTTGACCAAACTTGCAGAAACATGTTTATTTCTGCTGAAAAACATGTTTTGACACTTTCTGCACACTGGGGTTAAGAGCAGAGTGTGTGGGCTCTTCTGAGCCTTGCAGTTACATAGGGATTCAGTTGTCTGAAAAAACGCGTTTATTTCGGGCTGAAAAACACGTTTTGAAAAGTGTACTATAACTGCCCCATAACTTACATGGGGTTGACCAAACTTGCAGAAACATGTTTATTTCTGCTGAAAAACATGTTTTGACACTTTCTGCACACTGGGGTTAAGAGCTGAGTGTGTGGGCTCTTCTGAGCTTTGCAGTTACATAGGGATTCAGTTGGCTGAAAAAACGCGTTTATTTCGGGCTGAAAAACACGTTTTGAAAAGTGTACTGTAACTGCCCCATAACTTACATGGGGTTGACCAAACTTGCAGAAACATGTTTATTTCTGCTGAAAAACATGTTTTTACACTTTCTGCACACTGGGGTTAAGAGCTGAGTGTGTGGGCTCTTCTGAGCTTTGCAGTTACATAGGGATTCAGTTGGCTGAAAAAACGCGTTTATTTCGGGCTGAAAAACACGTTTTGAAAAGTGTACTGTAACTGCCCCATAACTTACATGGGGTTGACCAAACTTGCAGAAACATGTTTATTTCTGCTGAAAAACACGTTTTGACACTTTCTGCACACTGGGGTTAAGAGCTGAGTGTGTGGGCTCTTCTGAGCTTTGCAGTTACATAGGGATTCAGTTGTCTGAAAAAACGCGTTTATTTCGGGCTGAAAAACACGTTTTGAAAAGTGTACTTTTACTGCCCCATAACTTACATGGGGTTGACCAAACTTGCAGAAACATGTTTATTTCTGCTGAAAAACATGTTTTTACACTTTCTGCACACTGGGGTTAAGAGCTGAGTGTGTGGGCTCTTCTGAGCTTTGCAGTTACATAGGGATTCAGTTGTCTGAAAAAACGCGTTTATTTCGGGCTGAAAAACACGTTTTGAAAAGTGTACTGTAACTGCCCCATAACTTACATGGGGTTGACCAAACTTGCAGAAACATGTTTATTTCTGCTGAAAAACACGTTTTGACACTTTCTGCACACTGGGGTTAAGAGCAGAGTGTGTGGGCTCTTCTGAGCCTTGCAGTTACATAGGGATTCAGTTGGCTGAAAAAACGCGTTTATTTCGGGCTGAAAAACACGTTTTGAAAAAAGTGCTTTTACTGCCCCATAACTTACATGGGGTTGACCAAACTTGCAGAAACATGTTTATTTCTGCTGAAAAACATGTTTTGACACTTTCTGCACACTGGGGTTAAGAGCAGAGTGTGTGGGCTCTTCTGAGCCTTGCAGTTACATAGGGATTCAGTTGTCTGAAAAACGCGTTTATTTCGGGCTGAAAAACACGTTTTGAAAAGTGTACTGTAACTGCCCCATAACTTACATGGGGTTGACCAAACTTGCAGAAACATGTTTATTTCTGCTGAAAAACACGTTTTGACACTTTCTGCACACTGGGGTTAAGAGCAGAGTGTTTGGGCTCTTCTGAGCCTTGTAGTTACATAGGGATTCAGTTGTCTGAAAAAACGCGTTTATTTCGGGCTGAAAAACACGTTTTGAAAAAAGTGCTGTTACTGCCCCATAACTTACATGGGGTTGACCAAACTTGCGGAAACATGTTTATTTCTGCTAAAAAACATGTTTTGACACTTTCTGCACACGGGGGTTAAGAGCTGAGTGTTTGGGCTCTTCTGAGCTTTGCAGTTACATAGGGATTCAGTTGTCTGAAAAAACGCGTTTATTTCGGGCTGAAAAACACGTTTTGAAAAGTGTACTGTAACTGCCCCATAACTTACATGGGGTTGACCAAACTTGCAGAAACATGTTTATTTCTGCTGAAAAACATGTTTTTACACTTTCTGCACACTGGGGTTAAGAGCTGAGTGTGTGGGCTCTTCTGAGCTTTGCAGTTACATAGGGATTCAGTTGTCTGAAAAAACGCGTTTATTTCGGGCTGAAAAACACGTTTTGAAAAAAGTGCTTTTACTGCCCCATAACTTACATGGGGTTGACCAAACTTGCAGAAACATGTTTATTTCTGCTGAAAAACATGTTTTGACACTTTCTGCACACTGGGGTTAAGAGCAGAGTGTGTGGGCTCTTCTGAGCCTTGCAGTTACATAGGGATTCAGTTGTCTGAAAAAACGCGTTTATTTCGGGCTGAAAAACACGTTTTGAAAAGAGTACTGTAACTGCCCCATAACTTACATGGGGTTGACCAAACTTGCAGAAACATGTTTATTTCTGCTGAAAAACATGTTTTGACACTTTCTGCACACTGGGGTTAAGAGCTGAGTGTGTGGGCTCTTCTGAGCTTTGCAGTTACATAGGGATTCAGTTGTCTGAAAAAACGCGTTTATTTCGGGCTGAAAAACACGTTTTGAAAAGTGTACTGTAACTGCCCCATAACTTACATGGGGTTGACCAAACTTGCAGAAACATGTTTATTTCTGCTGAAAACCATGTTTTTACTCTTTCTGCACACTGGGGTTAAGAGCTGAGTGTGTGGGCTCTTCTGAGCTTTGCAGTTACATAGGGATTCAGTTGGCTGAAAAAACGCGTTTATTTCGGGCTGAAAAACACGTTTTGAAAAAAGTGCTGTTACTGCCCCATAACTTACATGGGGTTGACCAAACTTGCAGAAACATGTTTATTTCTGCTGAAAAACATGTTTTGACACTTTCTGCACACTGGGGTTAAGAGCAGAGTGTGTGGGCTCTTCTGAGCCTTGCAGTTACATAGGGATTCAGTTGTATGAAAAAACGCGTTTATTTCGGGCTGAAAAACACGTTTTGAAAAGTGTACTATAACTGCCCCATAACTTACATGGGGTTGACCAAACTTGCAGAAACATGTTTATTTCTGCTGAAAAACATGTTTTGACACTTTCTGCACACTGGGGTTAAGAGCTGAGTGTGTGGGCTCTTCTGAGCTTTGCAGTTACATAGGGATTCAGTTGGCTGAAAAAACGCGTTTATTTCGGGCTGAAAAACACGTTTTGAAAAGTGTACTGTAACTGCCCCATAACTTACATGGGGTTGACCAAACTTGCAGAAACATGTTTATTTCTGCTGAAAAACATGTTTTTACACTTTCTGCACACTGGGGTTAAGAGCTGAGTGTGTGGGCTCTTCTGAGCTTTGCAGTTACATAGGGATTCAGTTGTCTGAAAAAACGCGTTTATTTCGGGCTGAAAAACACGTTTTGAAAAGTGTACTGTAACTGCCCCATAACTTACATGGGGTTGACCAAACTTGCAGAAACATGTTTATTTCTGCTGAAAAACACGTTTTGACACTTTCTGCACACTGGGGTTAAGAGCAGAGTGTGTGGGCTCTTCTGAGCCTTGCAGTTACATAGGGATTCAGTTGTCTGAAAAAACGCGTTTATTTCGGGCTGAAAAACACGTTTTGAAAAAAGTGCTTTTACTGCCCCATAACTTACATGGGGTTGACCAAACTTGCAGAAACATGTTTATTTCTGCTGAAAAACATGTTTTGACACTTTCTGCACACTGGGGTTAAGAGCAGAGTGTGTGGGCTCTTCTGAGCCTTGCAGTTACATAGGGATTCAGTTGTCTGAAAAAACGCGTTTATTTCGGGCTGAAAAACACGTTTTGAAAAGAGTACTGTAACTGCCCCATAACTTACATGGGGTTGACCAAAATTGCAGAAACATGTTTATTTCTGCTGAAAAACATGTTTTGACACTTTCTGCACACTGGGGTTAAGAGCTGAGTGTGTGGGCTCTTCTGAGCTTTGCAGTTACATAGGGATTCAGTTGTCTGAAAAAACGCGTTTATTTCGGGCTGAAAAACACGTTTTGAAAAGTGTACTGTAACTGCCCCATAACTTACATGGGGTTGACCAAACTTGCAGAAACATGTTTATTTCTGCTGAAAAACATGTTTTGACACTTTCTGCACACTGGGGTTAAGAGCTGAGTGTGTGGGCTCTTCTGAGCTTTGCAGTTACATAGAGATTCAGTTGGCTGAAAAAACGCGTTTATTTCGGGCTGAAAAACACGTTTTGAAAAAAGTGCTGTTACTGCCCCATAACTTACATGGGGTTGACCAAACTTGCAGAAACATGTTTATTTCTGCTGAAAAACATGTTTTGACACTTTCTGCACACTGGGGTTAAGAGCAGAGTGTGTGGGCTCTTCTGAGCTTTGCAGTTACATAGGGATTCAGTTGTATGAAAAAACGCGTTTATTTCGGGCTGAAAAACACGTTTTGAAAAGTGTACTATAACTGCCCCATAACTTACATGGGGTTGACCAAACTTGCAGAAACATGTTTATTTCTGCTGAAAAACATGTTTTGACACTTTCTGCACACTGGGGTTAAGAGCTGAGTGTGTGGGCTCTTCTGAGCTTTGCAGTTACATAGGGATTCAGTTGGCTGAAAAAACGCGTTTATTTCGGGCTGAAAAACACGTTTTGAAAAGTGTACTGTAACTGCCCCATAACTTACATGGGGTTGACCAAACTTGCAGAAACATGTTTATTTCTTCTGAAAAACACGTTTTGACACTTTCTGCACACTGGGGTTAAGAGCTGAGTGTGTGGGCTCTTCTGAGCTTTGCAGTTACATAGAGATTCAGTTGGCTGAAAAAACGCGTTTATTTCGGGCTGAAAAACACGTTTTGAAAAAAGTGCTGTTACTGCCCCATAACTTACATGGGGTTGACCAAACTTGCGGAAACATGTTTATTTCTGCTAAAAAACATGTTTTGACACTTTCTGCACACGGGGGTTAAGAGCTGAGTGTTTGGGCTCTTCTGAGCTTTGCAGTTACATAGGGATTCAGTTGTCTGAAAAAACGCGTTTATTTCGGGCTGAAAAACACGTTTTGAAAAGTGTACTGTAACTGCCCCATAACTTACATGGGGTTGACCAAACTTGCAGAAACATGTTTATTTCTGCTGAAAAACACGTTTTGACACTTTCTGCACACTGGGGTTAAGAGCAGAGTGTGTGGGCTCTTCTGAGCTTTGCAGTTACATAGGGATTCAGTTGTCTGAAAAAACGCGTTTATTTCGGGCTGAAAAACACGTTTTGAAAAGTGTACTGTAACTGCCCCATAACTTACATGGGGTTGACCAAACTACAGAAACATGTTTATTTCTGCTGAAAAACACGTTTTGACACTTTCTGCACACTGGGGTTAAGAGCAGAGTGTGTGGGCTCTTCTGAGCCTTGCAGTTACATAGGGATTCAGTTGGCTGAAAAAACGCGTTTATTTCGGGCTGAAAAACACGTTTTGAAAAAAGTGCTTTTACTGCCCCATAACTTACATGGGGTTGACCAAACTTGCAGAAACATGTTTATTTCTGCTGAAAAACATGTTTTGACACTTTCTGCACACTGGGGTTAAGAGCAGAGTGTGTGGGCTCTTCTGAGCTTTGCAGTTACATAGGGATTCAGTTGTATGAAAAAACGCGTTTATTTCGGGCTGAAAAACACGTTTTGAAAAGTGTACTATAACTGCCCCATAACTTACATGGGGTTGACCAAACTTGCAGAAACATGTTTATTTCTGCTGAAAAACATGTTTTGACACTTTCTGCACACTGGGGTTAAGAGCTGAGTGTGTGGGCTCTTCTGAGCTTTGCAGTTACATAGGGATTCAGTTGGCTGAAAAAACGCGTTTATTTCGGGCTGAAAAACACGTTTTGAAAAGTGTACTGTAACTGCCCCATAACTTACATGGGGTTGACCAAACTTGCAGAAACATGTTTATTTCTTCTGAAAAACACGTTTTGACACTTTCTGCACACTGGGGTTAAGAGCAGAGTGTGTGGGCTCTTCTGAGCCTTGTAGTTACATAGGGATTCAGTTGTCTGAAAAAACGCGTTTATTTCGGGCTGAAAAACACGTTTTGAAAAAAGTGCTGTTACTGCCCCATAACTTACATGGGGTTGACCAAACTTGCGGAAACATGTTTATTTCTGCTAAAAAACATGTTTTGACACTTTCTGCACACGGGGGTTAAGAGCTGAGTGTTTGGGCTCTTCTGAGCTTTGCAGTTACATAGGGATTCAGTTGTCTGAAAAAACGCGTTTATTTCGGGCTGAAAAACACGTTTTGAAAAGTGTACTGTAACTGCCCCATAACTTACATGGGGTTGACCAAACTTGCAGAAACATGTTAATTTCTGCTGAAAAACACGTTTTGACACTTTCTGCACACTGGGGTTAAGAGCAGAGTGTGTGGGCTCTTCTGAGCCTTGCAGTTACATAGGGATTCAGTTGGCTGAAAAAACGCGTTTATTTCGGGCTGAAAAACACGTTTTGAAAAAAGTGCTTTTACTGCCCCATAACTTACATGGGGTTGACCAAACTTGCAGAAACATGTTTATTTCTGCTGAAAAACATGTTTTGACACTTTCTGCACACTGGGGTTAAGAGCAGAGTGTGTGGGCTCTTCTGAGCCTTGCAGTTACATAGGGATTCAGTTGTCTGAAAAAACGCGTTTATTTCGGGCTGAAAAACACGTTTTGAAAAGAGTACTGTAACTGCCCCATAACTTACATGGGGTTGACCAAACTTGCAGAAACGTTTATTTCTGCTGAAAAACATGTTTTGACACTTTCTGCACACTGGGGTTAAGAGCTGAGTGTGTGGGCTCTTCTGAGCTTTGCAGTTACATAGGGATTCAGTTGTCTGAAAAAACGCGTTTATTTCGGGCTGAAAAACACGTTTTGAAAAGTGTACTGTAACTGCCCCATAACTTACATGGGGTTGACCAAACTTGCAGAAACATGTTTATTTCTGTTGAAAAACATGTTTTGACACTTTCTGCACACTGGGGTTAAGAGCTGAGTGTGTGGGCTCTTCTGAGCTTTGCAGTTACATAGGGATTCAGTTGTCTGAAAAAACGCGTTTATTTCGGGCTGAAAAACACGTTTTGAAAAGTGTACTTTTACTGCCCCATAACTTACATGGGGTTGACCAAACTTGCAGAAACATGTTTATTTCTGCTGAAAAACATGTTTTTACACTTTCTGCACACTGGGGTTAAGAGCTGAGTGTGTGGGCTCTTCTGAGCTTTGCAGTTACATAGGGATTCAGTTGTCTGAAAAAACGCGTTTATTTCGGGCTGAAAAACACGTTTTGAAAAGTGTACTGTAACTGCCCCATAACTTACATGGGGTTGACCAAACTTGCAGAAACATGTTTATTTCTGCTGAAAAACACGTTTTGACACTTTCTGCACACTGGGGTTAAGAGCAGAGTGTGTGGGCTCTTCTGAGCCTTGCAGTTACATAGGGATTCAGTTGGCTGAAAAAACGCGTTTATTTCGGGCTGAAAAACACGTTTTGAAAAAAGTGCTTTTACTGCCCCATAACTTACATGGGGTTGACCAAACTTGCAGAAACATGTTTATTTCTGCTGAAAAACATGTTTTGACACTTTCTGCACACTGGGGTTAAGAGCAGAGTGTGTGGGCTCTTCTGAGCCTTGCAGTTACATAGGGATTCAGTTGTCTGAAAAACGCGTTTATTTCGGGCTGAAAAACACGTTTTGAAAAGTGTACTGTAACTGCCCCATAACTTACATGGGGTTGACCAAACTTGCAGAAACATGTTTATTTCTGCTGAAAAACACGTTTTGACACTTTCTGCACACTGGGGTTAAGAGCAGAGTGTTTGGGCTCTTCTGAGCCTTGTAGTTACATAGGGATTCAGTTGTCTGAAAAAACGCGTTTATTTCGGGCTGAAAAACACGTTTTGAAAAAAGTGCTGTTACTGCCCCATAACTTACATGGGGTTGACCAAACTTGCGGAAACATGTTTATTTCTGCTAAAAAACATGTTTTGACACTTTCTGCACACGGGGGTTAAGAGCTGAGTGTTTGGGCTCTTCTGAGCTTTGCAGTTACATAGGGATTCAGTTGTCTGAAAAAACGCGTTTATTTCGGGCTGAAAAACACGTTTTGAAAAGTGTACTGTAACTGCCCCATAACTTACATGGGGTTGACCAAACTTGCAGAAACATGTTTATTTCTGCTGAAAAACATGTTTTTACACTTTCTGCACACTGGGGTTAAGAGCTGAGTGTGTGGGCTCTTCTGAGCTTTGCAGTTACATAGGGATTCAGTTGTCTGAAAAAACGCGTTTATTTCGGGCTGAAAAACACGTTTTGAAAAAAGTGCTTTTACTGCCCCATAACTTACATGGGGTTGACCAAACTTGCAGAAACATGTTTATTTCTGCTGAAAAACATGTTTTGACACTTTCTGCACACTGGGGTTAAGAGCAGAGTGTGTGGGCTCTTCTGAGCCTTGCAGTTACATAGGGATTCAGTTGTCTGAAAAAACGCGTTTATTTCGGGCTGAAAAACACGTTTTGAAAAGAGTACTGTAACTGCCCCATAACTTACATGGGGTTGACCAAACTTGCAGAAACATGTTTATTTCTGCTGAAAAACATGTTTTGACACTTTCTGCACACTGGGGTTAAGAGCTGAGTGTGTGGGCTCTTCTGAGCTTTGCAGTTACATAGGGATTCAGTTGTCTGAAAAAACGCGTTTATTTCGGGCTGAAAAACACGTTTTGAAAAGTGTACTGTAACTGCCCCATAACTTACATGGGGTTGACCAAACTTGCAGAAACATGTTTATTTCTGCTGAAAACCATGTTTTTACTCTTTCTGCACACTGGGGTTAAGAGCTGAGTGTGTGGGCTCTTCTGAGCTTTGCAGTTACATAGGGATTCAGTTGGCTGAAAAAACGCGTTTATTTCGGGCTGAAAAACACGTTTTGAAAAAAGTGCTGTTACTGCCCCATAACTTACATGGGGTTGACCAAACTTGCAGAAACATGTTTATTTCTGCTGAAAAACATGTTTTGACACTTTCTGCACACTGGGGTTAAGAGCAGAGTGTGTGGGCTCTTCTGAGCCTTGCAGTTACATAGGGATTCAGTTGTATGAAAAAACGCGTTTATTTCGGGCTGAAAAACACGTTTTGAAAAGTGTACTATAACTGCCCCATAACTTACATGGGGTTGACCAAACTTGCAGAAACATGTTTATTTCTGCTGAAAAACATGTTTTGACACTTTCTGCACACTGGGGTTAAGAGCTGAGTGTGTGGGCTCTTCTGAGCTTTGCAGTTACATAGGGATTCAGTTGGCTGAAAAAACGCGTTTATTTCGGGCTGAAAAACACGTTTTGAAAAGTGTACTGTAACTGCCCCATAACTTACATGGGGTTGACCAAACTTGCAGAAACATGTTTATTTCTGCTGAAAAACATGTTTTTACACTTTCTGCACACTGGGGTTAAGAGCTGAGTGTGTGGGCTCTTCTGAGCTTTGCAGTTACATAGGGATTCAGTTGTCTGAAAAAACGCGTTTATTTCGGGCTGAAAAACACGTTTTGAAAAGTGTACTGTAACTGCCCCATAACTTACATGGGGTTGACCAAACTTGCAGAAACATGTTTATTTCTGCTGAAAAACACGTTTTGACACTTTCTGCACACTGGGGTTAAGAGCAGAGTGTGTGGGCTCTTCTGAGCCTTGCAGTTACATAGGGATTCAGTTGTCTGAAAAAACGCGTTTATTTCGGGCTGAAAAACACGTTTTGAAAAAAGTGCTTTTACTGCCCCATAACTTACATGGGGTTGACCAAACTTGCAGAAACATGTTTATTTCTGCTGAAAAACATGTTTTGACACTTTCTGCACACTGGGGTTAAGAGCAGAGTGTGTGGGCTCTTCTGAGCCTTGCAGTTACATAGGGATTCAGTTGTCTGAAAAAACGCGTTTATTTCGGGCTGAAAAACACGTTTTGAAAAGAGTACTGTAACTGCCCCATAACTTACATGGGGTTGACCAAAATTGCAGAAACATGTTTATTTCTGCTGAAAAACATGTTTTGACACTTTCTGCACACTGGGGTTAAGAGCTGAGTGTGTGGGCTCTTCTGAGCTTTGCAGTTACATAGGGATTCAGTTGTCTGAAAAAACGCGTTTATTTCGGGCTGAAAAACACGTTTTGAAAAGTGTACTGTAACTGCCCCATAACTTACATGGGGTTGACCAAACTTGCAGAAACATGTTTATTTCTGCTGAAAAACATGTTTTGACACTTTCTGCACACTGGGGTTAAGAGCTGAGTGTGTGGGCTCTTCTGAGCTTTGCAGTTACATAGAGATTCAGTTGGCTGAAAAAACGCGTTTATTTCGGGCTGAAAAACACGTTTTGAAAAAAGTGCTGTTACTGCCCCATAACTTACATGGGGTTGACCAAACTTGCAGAAACATGTTTATTTCTGCTGAAAAACATGTTTTGACACTTTCTGCACACTGGGGTTAAGAGCAGAGTGTGTGGGCTCTTCTGAGCTTTGCAGTTACATAGGGATTCAGTTGTATGAAAAAACGCGTTTATTTCGGGCTGAAAAACACGTTTTGAAAAGTGTACTATAACTGCCCCATAACTTACATGGGGTTGACCAAACTTGCAGAAACATGTTTATTTCTGCTGAAAAACATGTTTTGACACTTTCTGCACACTGGGGTTAAGAGCTGAGTGTGTGGGCTCTTCTGAGCTTTGCAGTTACATAGGGATTCAGTTGGCTGAAAAAACGCGTTTATTTCGGGCTGAAAAACACGTTTTGAAAAGTGTACTGTAACTGCCCCATAACTTACATGGGGTTGACCAAACTTGCAGAAACATGTTTATTTCTTCTGAAAAACACGTTTTGACACTTTCTGCACACTGGGGTTAAGAGCTGAGTGTGTGGGCTCTTCTGAGCTTTGCAGTTACATAGAGATTCAGTTGGCTGAAAAAACGCGTTTATTTCGGGCTGAAAAACACGTTTTGAAAAAAGTGCTGTTACTGCCCCATAACTTACATGGGGTTGACCAAACTTGCGGAAACATGTTTATTTCTGCTAAAAAACATGTTTTGACACTTTCTGCACACGGGGGTTAAGAGCTGAGTGTTTGGGCTCTTCTGAGCTTTGCAGTTACATAGGGATTCAGTTGTCTGAAAAAACGCGTTTATTTCGGGCTGAAAAACACGTTTTGAAAAGTGTACTGTAACTGCCCCATAACTTACATGGGGTTGACCAAACTTGCAGAAACATGTTTATTTCTGCTGAAAAACACGTTTTTACACTTTCTGCACACTGGGGTTAAGAGCAGAGTGTGTGGGCTCTTCTGAGCTTTGCAGTTACATAGGGATTCAGTTGTCTGAAAAAACGCGTTTATTTCGGGCTGAAAAACACGTTTTGAAAAGTGTACTGTAACTGCCCCATAACTTACATGGGGTTGACCAAACTACAGAAACATGTTTATTTCTGCTGAAAAACACGTTTTGACACTTTCTGCACACTGGGGTTAAGAGCAGAGTGTGTGGGCTCTTCTGAGCCTTGCAGTTACATAGGGATTCAGTTGGCTGAAAAAACGCGTTTATTTCGGGCTGAAAAACACGTTTTGAAAAAAGTGCTTTTACTGCCCCATAACTTACATGGGGTTGACCAAACTTGCAGAAACATGTTTATTTCTGCTGAAAAACATGTTTTGACACTTTCTGCACACTGGGGTTAAGAGCAGAGTGTGTGGGCTCTTCTGAGCTTTGCAGTTACATAGGGATTCAGTTGTATGAAAAAACGCGTTTATTTCGGGCTGAAAAACACGTTTTGAAAAGTGTACTATAACTGCCCCATAACTTACATGGGGTTGACCAAACTTGCAGAAACATGTTTATTTCTGCTGAAAAACATGTTTTGACACTTTCTGCACACTGGGGTTAAGAGCTGAGTGTGTGGGCTCTTCTGAGCTTTGCAGTTACATAGGGATTCAGTTGGCTGAAAAAACGCGTTTATTTCGGGCTGAAAAACACGTTTTGAAAAGTGTACTGTAACTGCCCCATAACTTACATGGGGTTGACCAAACTTGCAGAAACATGTTTATTTCTTCTGAAAAACACGTTTTGACACTTTCTGCACACTGGGGTTAAGAGCAGAGTGTGTGGGCTCTTCTGAGCCTTGTAGTTACATAGGGATTCAGTTGTCTGAAAAAACGCGTTTATTTCGGGCTGAAAAACACGTTTTGAAAAAAGTGCTGTTACTGCCCCATAACTTACATGGGGTTGACCAAACTTGCGGAAACATGTTTATTTCTGCTAAAAAACATGTTTTGACACTTTCTGCACACGGGGGTTAAGAGCTGAGTGTTTGGGCTCTTCTGAGCTTTGCAGTTACATAGGGATTCAGTTGTCTGAAAAAACGCGTTTATTTCGGGCTGAAAAACACGTTTTGAAAAGTGTACTGTAACTGCCCCATAACTTACATGGGGTTGACCAAACTTGCAGAAACATGTTAATTTCTGCTGAAAAACACGTTTTGACACTTTCTGCACACTGGGGTTAAGAGCAGAGTGTGTGGGCTCTTCTGAGCCTTGCAGTTACATAGGGATTCAGTTGGCTGAAAAAACGCGTTTATTTCGGGCTGAAAAACACGTTTTGAAAAAAGTGCTTTTACTGCCCCATAACTTACATGGGGTTGACCAAACTTGCAGAAACATGTTTATTTCTGCTGAAAAACATGTTTTGACACTTTCTGCACACTGGGGTTAAGAGCAGAGTGTGTGGGCTCTTCTGAGCCTTGCAGTTACATAGGGATTCAGTTGTCTGAAAAAACGCGTTTATTTCGGGCTGAAAAACACGTTTTGAAAAGAGTACTGTAACTGCCCCATAACTTACATGGGGTTGACCAAACTTGCAGAAACGTTTATTTCTGCTGAAAAACATGTTTTGACACTTTCTGCACACTGGGGTTAAGAGCTGAGTGTGTGGGCTCTTCTGAGCTTTGCAGTTACATAGGGATTCAGTTGTCTGAAAAAACGCGTTTATTTCGGGCTGAAAAACACGTTTTGAAAAGTGTACTGTAACTGCCCCATAACTTACATGGGGTTGACCAAACTTGCAGAAACATGTTTATTTCTGTTGAAAAACATGTTTTGACACTTTCTGCACACTGGGGTTAAGAGCTGAGTGTGTGGGCTCTTCTGAGCTTTGCAGTTACATAGGGATTCAGTTGGCTGAAAAAACGCGTTTATTTCGGGCTGAAAAACACGTTTTGAAAAGTGTACTGTAACTGCCCCATAACTTACATGGGGTTGACCAAACTTGCAGAAACATGTTTATTTCTGCTGAAAAACACGTTTTGACACTTTCTGCACACTGGGGTTAAGAGCTGAGTGTGTGGGCTCTTCTGAGCTTTGCAGTTACATAGGGATTCAGTTGTCTGAAAAAACGCGTTTATTTCGGGCTGAAAAACACGTTTTGAAAAGTGTACTTTTACTGCCCCATAACTTACATGGGGTTGACCAAACTTGCAGAAACATGTTTATTTCTGCTGAAAAACATGTTTTTACACTTTCTGCACACTGGGGTTAAGAGCTGAGTGTGTGGGCTCTTCTGAGCTTTGCAGTTACATAGGGATTCAGTTGTCTGAAAAAACGCGTTTATTTCGGGCTGAAAAACACGTTTTGAAAAGTGTACTGTAACTGCCCCATAACTTACATGGGGTTGACCAAACTTGCAGAAACATGTTTATTTCTGCTGAAAAACACGTTTTGACACTTTCTGCACACTGGGGTTAAGAGCAGAGTGTGTGGGCTCTTCTGAGCCTTGCAGTTACATAGGGATTCAGTTGGCTGAAAAAACGCGTTTATTTCGGGCTATAAAACACGTTTTGAAAAAAGTGCTTTTACTGCCCCATAACTTACATGGGGTTGACCAAACTTGCAGAAACATGTTTATTTCTGCTGAAAAACATGTTTTGACACTTTCTGCACACTGGGGTTAAGAGCAGAGTGTGTGGGCTCTTCTGAGCCTTGCAGTTACATAGGGATTCAGTTGCTGAAAAACGCGTTTATTTCGGGCTGAAAAACACGTTTTGAAAAGTGTACTGTAACTGCCCCATAACTTACATGGGGTTGACCAAACTTGCAGAAACATGTTTATTTCTGCTGAAAAACATGTTTTGACACTTTCTGCACACTGGGGTTAAGAGCTGAGTGTGTGGGCTCTTCTGAGCTTTGTAGTTACATAGGGATTCAGTTGTCTGAAAAAACGCGTTTATTTCGGGCTGAAAAACACGTTTTGAAAAGTGTACTGTAACTGCCCCATAACTTACATGGGGTTGACCAAACTTGCAGAAACATGTTTATTTCTGCTGAAAAACATGTTTTTACACTTTCTGCACACTGGGGTTAAGAGCTGAGTGTGTGGGCTCTTCTGAGCTTTGCAGTTACATAGGGATTCAGTTGTCTGAAAAAACGCGTTTATTTCGGGCTGAAAAACACGTTTTGAAAAAAGTGCTGTTACTGCCCCATAACTTACATGGGGTTGACCAAACTTGCAGAAACATGTTTATTTCTGCTGAAAAACACGTTTTGACACTTTCTGCACACTGGGGTTAAGAGCAGAGTGTGTGGGCTCTTCTGAGCTTTGCAGTTACATAGGGATTCAGTTGTCTGAAAAAACGCGTTTATTTCGGGCTGAAAAACACGTTTTGAAAAGTGTACTGTAACTGCCCCATAACTTACATGGGGTTGACCAAACTTGCAGAAACATGTTTATTTCTGCTGAAAAACATGTTTTGACACTTTCTGCACACTGGGGTTAAGAGCAGAGTGTGTGGGCTCTTCTGAGCCTTGCAGTTACATAGGGATTCAGTTGTCTGAAAAAACGCGTTTATTTCGGGCTGAAAAACACGTTTTGAAAAGAGTACTGTAACTGCCCCATAACTTACATGGGGTTGACCAAAATTGCAGAAACATGTTTATTTCTGCTGAAAAACATGTTTTGACACTTTCTGCACACTGGGGTTAAGAGCTGAGTGTGTGGGCTCTTCTGAGCTTTGCAGTTACATAGGGATTCAGTTGTCTGAAAAAACGCGTTTATTTCGGGCTGAAAAACACGTTTTGAAAAGTGTACTG
Organism: Lepisosteus platostomus; assembly: GCF_059453375.1. NCBI lineage: Eukaryota > Metazoa > Chordata > Actinopteri > Semionotiformes > Lepisosteidae > Lepisosteus > Lepisosteus platostomus. The sequence continues at coordinate 1,193,683 of NC_142627.1, read as the reverse complement.
TAACTGCCCCATAACTTACATGGGGTTGACCAAACTTGCAGAAACATGTTTATTTCTGCTGAAAAACATGTTTTGACACTTTCTGCACACTGGGGTTAAGAGCTGAGTGTGTGGGCTCTTCTGAGCTTTGCAGTTACATAGAGATTCAGTTGGCTGAAAAAACGCGTTTATTTCGGGCTGAAAAACACGTTTTGAAAAAAGTGCTGTTACTGCCCCATAACTTACATGGGGTTGACCAAACTTGCAGAAACATGTTTATTTCTGCTGAAAAACATGTTTTGACACTTTCTGCACACTGGGGTTAAGAGCAGAGTGTGTGGGCTCTTCTGAGCTTTGCAGTTACATAGGGATTCAGTTGTATGAAAAAACGCGTTTATTTCGGGCTGAAAAACACGTTTTGAAAAGTGTACTATAACTGCCCCATAACTTACATGGGGTTGACCAAACTTGCAGAAACATGTTTATTTCTGCTGAAAAACATGTTTTGACACTTTCTGCACACTGGGGTTAAGAGCTGAGTGTGTGGGCTCTTCTGAGCTTTGCAGTTACATAGGGATTCAGTTGGCTGAAAAAACGCGTTTATTTCGGGCTGAAAAACACGTTTTGAAAAGTGTACTGTAACTGCCCCATAACTTACATGGGGTTGACCAAACTTGCAGAAACATGTTTATTTCTGCTGAAAAACACGTTTTGACACTTTCTGCACACTGGGGTTAAGAGCAGAGTGTGTGGGCTCTTCTGAGCCTTGTAGTTACATAGGGATTCAGTTGTCTGAAAAAACGCGTTTATTTCGGGCTGAAAAACACGTTTTGAAAAAAGTGCTGTTACTGCCCCATAACTTACATGGGGTTGACCAAACTTGCGGAAACATGTTTATTTCTGCTAAAAAACATGTTTTGACACTTTCTGCACACGGGGGTTAAGAGCTGAGTGTTTGGGCTCTTCTGAGCTTTGCAGTTACATAGGGATTCAGTTGTCTGAAAAAACGCGTTTATTTCGGGCTGAAAAACACGTTTTGAAAAGTGTACTGTAACTGCCCCATAACTTACATGGGGTTGACCAAACTTGCAGAAACATGTTTATTTCTGCTGAAAAACACGTTTTGACACTTTCTGCACACTGGGGTTAAGAGCAGAGTGTGTGGGCTCTTCTGAGCTTTGCAGTTACATAGGGATTCAGTTGTCTGAAAAAACGCGTTTATTTCGGGCTGAAAAACACGTTTTGAAAAGTGTACTGTAACTGCCCCATAACTTACATGGGGTTGACCAAACTACAGAAACATGTTTATTTCTGCTGAAAAACACGTTTTGACACTTTCTGCACACTGGGGTTAAGAGCAGAGTGTGTGGGCTCTTCTGAGCCTTGCAGTTACATAGGGATTCAGTTGGCTGAAAAAACGCGTTTATTTCGGGCTGAAAAACACGTTTTGAAAAGTGTACTATAACTGCCCCATAACTTACATGGGGTTGACCAAACTTGCAGAAACATGTTTATTTCTGCTGAAAAACATGTTTTGACACTTTCTGCACACTGGGGTTAAGAGCTGAGTGTGTGGGCTCTTCTGAGCTTTGCAGTTACATAGGGATTCAGTTGGCTGAAAAAACGCGTTTATTTCGGGCTGAAAAACACGTTTTGAAAAGTGTACTGTAACTGCCCCATAACTTACATGGGGTTGACCAAACTTGCAGAAACATGTTTATTTCTTCTGAAAAACACGTTTTGACACTTTCTGCACACTGGGGTTAAGAGCAGAGTGTGTGGGCTCTTCTGAGCCTTGTAGTTACATAGGGATTCAGTTGTCTGAAAAAACGCGTTTATTTCGGGCTGAAAAACACGTTTTGAAAAAAGTGCTGTTACTGCCCCATAACTTACATGGGGTTGACCAAACTTGCGGAAACATGTTTATTTCTGCTAAAAAACATGTTTTGACACTTTCTGCACACGGGGGTTAAGAGCTGAGTGTTTGGGCTCTTCTGAGCTTTGCAGTTACATAGGGATTCAGTTGTCTGAAAAAACGCGTTTATTTCGGGCTGAAAAACACGTTTTGAAAAGTGTACTGTAACTGCCCCATAACTTACATGGGGTTGACCAAACTTGCAGAAACATGTTAATTTCTGCTGAAAAACACGTTTTGACACTTTCTGCACACTGGGGTTAAGAGCAGAGTGTGTGGGCTCTTCTGAGCCTTGCAGTTACATAGGGATTCAGTTGGCTGAAAAAACGCGTTTATTTCGGGCTGAAAAACACGTTTTGAAAAAAGTGCTTTTACTGCCCCATAACTTACATGGGGTTGACCAAACTTGCAGAAACATGTTTATTTCTGCTGAAAAACATGTTTTGACACTTTCTGCACACTGGGGTTAAGAGCAGAGTGTGTGGGCTCTTCTGAGCCTTGCAGTTACATAGGGATTCAGTTGTCTGAAAAAACGCGTTTATTTCGGGCTGAAAAACACGTTTTGAAAAGAGTACTGTAACTGCCCCATAACTTACATGGGGTTGACCAAACTTGCAGAAACGTTTATTTCTGCTGAAAAACATGTTTTGACACTTTCTGCACACTGGGGTTAAGAGCTGAGTGTGTGGGCTCTTCTGAGCTTTGCAGTTACATAGGGATTCAGTTGTCTGAAAAAACGCGTTTATTTCGGGCTGAAAAACACGTTTTGAAAAGTGTACTGTAACTGCCCCATAACTTACATGGGGTTGACCAAACTTGCAGAAACATGTTTATTTCTGTTGAAAAACATGTTTTGACACTTTCTGCACACTGGGGTTAAGAGCTGAGTGTGTGGGCTCTTCTGAGCTTTGCAGTTACATAGGGATTCAGTTGGCTGAAAAAACGCGTTTATTTCGGGCTGAAAAACACGTTTTGAAAAGTGTACTGTAACTGCCCCATAACTTACATGGGGTTGACCAAACTTGCAGAAACATGTTTATTTCTGCTGAAAAACACGTTTTGACACTTTCTGCACACTGGGGTTAAGAGCTGAGTGTGTGGGCTCTTCTGAGCTTTGCAGTTACATAGGGATTCAGTTGTCTGAAAAAACGCGTTTATTTCGGGCTGAAAAACACGTTTTGAAAAGTGTACTTTTACTGCCCCATAACTTACATGGGGTTGACCAAACTTGCAGAAACATGTTTATTTCTGCTGAAAAACATGTTTTTACACTTTCTGCACACTGGGGTTAAGAGCTGAGTGTGTGGGCTCTTCTGAGCTTTGCAGTTACATAGGGATTCAGTTGTCTGAAAAAACGCGTTTATTTCGGGCTGAAAAACACGTTTTGAAAAGTGTACTGTAACTGCCCCATAACTTACATGGGGTTGACCAAACTTGCAGAAACATGTTTATTTCTGCTGAAAAACACGTTTTGACACTTTCTGCACACTGGGGTTAAGAGCAGAGTGTGTGGGCTCTTCTGAGCCTTGCAGTTACATAGGGATTCAGTTGGCTGAAAAAACGCGTTTATTTCGGGCTGAAAAACACGTTTTGAAAAAAGTGCTTTTACTGCCCCATAACTTACATGGGGTTGACCAAACTTGCAGAAACATGTTTATTTCTGCTGAAAAACATGTTTTGACACTTTCTGCACACTGGGGTTAAGAGCAGAGTGTGTGGGCTCTTCTGAGCCTTGCAGTTACATAGGGATTCAGTTGCTGAAAAACGCGTTTATTTCGGGCTGAAAAACACGTTTTGAAAAGTGTACTGTAACTGCCCCATAACTTACATGGGGTTGACCAAACTTGCAGAAACATGTTTATTTCTGCTGAAAAACATGTTTTGACACTTTCTGCACACTGGGGTTAAGAGCTGAGTGTGTGGGCTCTTCTGAGCTTTGTAGTTACATAGGGATTCAGTTGTCTGAAAAAACGCGTTTATTTCGGGCTGAAAAACACGTTTTGAAAAGTGTACTGTAACTGCCCCATAACTTACATGGGGTTGACCAAACTTGCAGAAACATGTTTATTTCTGCTGAAAAACATGTTTTTACACTTTCTGCACACTGGGGTTAAGAGCTGAGTGTGTGGGCTCTTCTGAGCTTTGCAGTTACATAGGGATTCAGTTGTCTGAAAAAACGCGTTTATTTCGGGCTGAAAAACACGTTTTGAAAAAAGTGCTGTTACTGCCCCATAACTTACATGGGGTTGACCAAACTTGCAGAAACATGTTTATTTCTGCTGAAAAACACGTTTTGACACTTTCTGCACACTGGGGTTAAGAGCAGAGTGTGTGGGCTCTTCTGAGCTTTGCAGTTACATAGGGATTCAGTTGTCTGAAAAAACGCGTTTATTTCGGGCTGAAAAACACGTTTTGAAAAGTGTACTGTAACTGCCCCATAACTTACATGGGGTTGACCAAACTTGCAGAAACATGTTTATTTCTGCTGAAAAACATGTTTTTACACTTTCTGCACACTGGGGTTAAGAGGTGAGTGTGTGGGCTCTTCTGAGCTTTGCAGTTACATAGGGATTCAGTTGTCTGAAAAAACGCGTTTATTTCGGGCTGAAAAACACGTTTTGAAAAGTGTACTGTAACTGCCCCATAACTTACATGGGGTTGACCAAACTACAGAAACATGTTTATTTCTGCTGAAAAACACGTTTTGACACTTTCTGCACACTGGGGTTAAGAGCAGAGTGTGTGGGCTCTTCTGAGCCTTGCAGTTACATAGGGATTCAGTTGGCTGAAAAAACGCGTTTATTTCGGGCTGAAAAACAAGTTTTGAAAAAAGTGCTTTTACTGCCCCATAACTTACATGGGGTTGACCAAACTTGCAGAAACATGTTTATTTCTGCTGAAAAACATGTTTTGACACTTTCTGCACACTGGGGTTAAGAGCTGAGTGTGTGGGCTCTTCTGAGCTTTGCAGTTACATAGGGATTCAGTTGGCTGAAAAAACGCGTTTATTTCGGGCTGAAAAACATGTTTTGAAAAAAGTGCTGTTACTGCCCCATAGCTTACATGGGGTTGACCAAACTTGCAGAAACATGTTTATTTCTGCTGAAAAACATGTTTTGACACTTTCTGCACACTGGGGTTAAGAGCTGAGTGTGTGGGCTCTTCTGAGCTTTGCAGTTACATAGGGATTCAGTTGTCTGAAAAAACGCGTTTATTTCGGGCTGAAAAACACGTTTTGAAAAGTGTACTGTAACTGCCCCATAACTTACATGGGGTTGACCAAACTTGCAGAAACATGTTTATTTCTGCTGAAAAACACGTTTTGACACTTTCTGCACACTGGGGTTAAGAGCAGAGTGTGTGGGCTCTTCTGAGCCTTGTAGTTACATAGGGATTCAGTTGTCTGAAAAAACGCGTTTATTTCGGGCTGAAAAACACGTTTTGAAAAAAGTGCTGTTACTGCCCCATAACTTACATGGGGTTGACCAAACTTGCGGAAACATGTTTATTTCTGCTAAAAAACATGTTTTGACACTTTCTGCACACGGGGGTTAAGAGCTGAGTGTTTGGGCTCTTCTGAGTTTTGCAGTTACATAGGGATTCAGTTGTCTGAAAAAACGCGTTTATTTCGGGCTGAAAAACACGTTTTGAAAAGTGTACTGTAACTGCCCCATAACTTACATGGGGTTGACCAAACTTGCAGAAACATGTTTATTTCTGCTGAAAAACACGTTTTGACACTTTCTGCACACTGGGGTTAAGAGCAGAGTGTGTGGGCTCTTCTGAGCTTTGCAGTTACATAGGGATTCAGTTGTCTGAAAAAACGCGTTTATTTCGGGCTGAAAAACACGTTTTGAAAAGTGTACTGTAACTGCCCCATAACTTACATGGGGTTGACCAAACTTGCAGAAACATGTTTATTTCTGCTGAAAAACATGTTTTTACACTTTCTGCACACTGGGGTTAAGAGCTGAGTGTGTGGGCTCTTCTGAGCTTTGCAGTTACATAGGGATTCAGTTGTATGAAAAAACGCGTTTATTTCGGGCTGAAAAACACGTTTTGAAAAGTGTACTGTAACTGCCCCATAACTTACATGGGGTTGACCAAACTTGCAGAAACATGTTTATTTCTGCTGAAAAACACGTTTTGACACTTTCTGCACACTGGGGTTAAGAGCAGAGTGTGTGGGCTCTTCTGAGCCTTGCAGTTACATAGTGATTCAGTTGGCTGAAAAAACGCGTTTATTTCGGGCTGAAAAACACGTTTTGAAAAAAGTGCTTTTACTGCCCCGTAACTTACATGGGGTTGACCAAACTTGCAGAAACATGTTTATTTCTGCTGAAAAACATGTTTTGACACTTTCTGCACACTGGGGTTAAGAGCTGAGTGTGTGGGCTCTTCTGAGCTTTGCAGTTACATAGGGATTCAGTTGTCTGAAAAAACGCGTTTATTTCGGGCTGAAAAACACGTTTTGAAAAGTGTACTGTAACTGCCCCATAACTTACATGGGGTTGACCAAACTTGCAGAAACATGTTTATTTCTGCTGAAAAACATGTTTTTACACTTTCTGCACACTGGGGTTAAGAGCTGAGTGTGTGGGCTCTTCTGAGCTTTGCAGTTACATAGGGATTCAGATTGGTGAAAAACCGCGTTTATTTCGGGCTGAAAAACACGTTTTGAAAAAAGTGCTGTTACTGCCCCATAACTTACATGGGGTTGACCAAACTTGCAGAAACATGTTTATTTCTGCTGAAAAACATGTTTTGACACTTTCTGCACACTGGGGTTAAGAGCAGAGTGTGTGGGCTCTTCTGAGCCTTGCAGTTACATAGGGATTCAGTTGTCTGAAAAAACGCGTTTATTTCGGGCTGAAAAACACGTTTTGAAAAGTGTACTATAACTGCCCCATAACTTACATGGGGTTGACCAAACTTGCAGAAACATGTTTATTTCTGCTGAAAAACATGTTTTGACACTTTCTGCACACTGGGGTTAAGAGCTGAGTGTGTGGGCTCTTCTGAGCTTTGCAGTTACATAGGGATTCAGTTGTCTGAAAAAACGCGTTTATTTCGGGCTGAAAAACACGTTTTGAAAAAAGTGCTTTAACTGCCCCATAACTTACATGGGGTTGACCAAACTTGCAGAAACATGTTTATTTCTGCTGAAAAACATGTTTTGACACTTTCTGCACACTGGGGTTAAGAACAGAGTGTGTGGGCTCTTCTGAGCCTTGCAGTTACATAGGGATTCAGTTGTCTGAAAAAACGCGTTTATTTCGGGCTGAAAAACACGTTTTGAAAAGACTACTGTAACTGCCCCATAACTTACATGGGGTTGACCAAACTTGCAGAAACATGTTTATTTCTGCTGAAAAACATGTTTTGACACTTTCTGCACACTGGGGTTAAGAGCTGAGTGTGTGGGCTCTTCTGAGCTTTGCAGTTACATAGGGATTCAGTTGTCTGAAAAAACGCGTTTATTTCGGGCTGAAAAACACGTTTTGAAAAGTGTACTGTAACTGCCCCATAACTTACATGGGGTTGACCAAACTTGCAGAAACATGTTTATTTCTGCTGAAAAACATGTTTTGACACTTTCTGCACACTGGGGTTAAGAGCAGAGTGTGTGGGCTCTTCTGAGCCTTGCAGTTACATAGGGATTCAGTGGTCTGAAAAAACGCGTTTATTTCGGGCTGAAAAACACGTTTTGAAAAGTGTACTGTAACTGCCCCATAACTTACATGGGGTTGACCAAACTTGCAGAAACATGTTTATTTCTGCTGAAAAACATGTTTTTACACTTTCTGCACACTGGGGTTAAGAGCTGAGTGTGTGGGCTCTTCTGAGCTTTGCAGTTACATAGGGATTCAGTTGTCTGAAAAAACGCGTTTATTTCGGGCTGAAAAACACGTTTTGAAAAGTGTACTGTAACTGCCCCATAACTTACATGGGGTTGACCAAACTTGCAGAAACATGTTTATTTCTGCTGAAAAACACGTTTTGACACTTTCTGCACACTGGGGTTAAGAGCAGAGTGTGTGGGCTCTTCTGAGCTTTGCAGTTACATAGGGATTCAGTTGTCTGAAAAAACGCGTTTATTTCGGGCTGAAAAACACGTTTTGAAAAGTGTACTATAACTGCCCCATAACTTACATGGGGTTGACCAAACTTGCAGAAACATGTTTATTTCTGCTGAAAAACATGTTTTGACACTTTCTGCACACTGGGGTTAAGAGCTGAGTGTGTGGGCTCTTCTGAGCTTTGCAGTTACATAGGGATTCAGTTGTCTGAAAAAACGCGTTTATTTCGGGCTGAAAAACACGTTTTGAAAAGTGTACTGTAACTGCCCCATAACTTACATGGGGTTGACCAAACTTGCAGAAACATGTTTATTTCTGCTGAAAAACACGTTTTGACACTTTCTGCACACTGGGGTTAAGAGCAGAGTGTGTGGGCTCTTCTGAGCCTTGTAGTTACATAGGGATTCAGTTGTCTGAAAAAACGCGTTTATTTCGGGCTGAAAAACACGTTTTGAAAAAAGTGCTGTTACTGCCCCATAACTTACATGGGGTTGACCAAACTTGCGGAAACATGTTTATTTCTGCTAAAAAACATGTTTTGACACTTTCTGCACACGGGGGTTAAGAGCTGAGTGTTTGGGCTCTTCTGAGCTTTGCAGTTACATAGGGATTCAGTTGTCTGAAAAAACGCGTTTATTTCGGGCTGAAAAACACGTTTTGAAAAAAGTGCTTTTACTGCCCCATAACTTACATGGGGTTGACCAATCTTGCAGAAACATGTTTATTTCTGCTGAAAAACATGTTTTGACACTTTCTGCACACTGGGGTTAAGAGCAGAGTGTGTGGGCTCTTCTGAGCCTTGCAGTTACATAGGGATTCAGTTGTCTGAAAAAACGCGTTTATTTCGGGCTGAAAAACACGTTTTGAAAAGAGTACTGTAACTGCCCCATAACTTACATGGGGTTGACCAAACTTGCAGAAACATGTTTATTTCTGCTGAAAAACATGTTTTGACACTTTCTGCACACTGGGGTTAAGAGCTGAGTGTGTGGGCTCTTCTGAGCTTTGCAGTTACATAGGGATTCAGTTGTCTGAAAAAACGCGTTTATTTCGGGCTGAAAAACACGTTTTGAAAAGTGTACTGTAACTGCCCCATAACTTACATGGGGTTGACCAAACTTGCAGAAACATGTTTATTTCTGCTGAAAAACATGTTTTGACACTTTCTGCACACTGGGGTTAAGAGCTGAGTGTGTGGGCTCTTCTGAGCTTTGCAGTTACATAGGGATTCAGTTGTCTGAAAAAACGCGTTTATTTCGGGCTGAAAAACACGTTTTGAAAAGTGTACTGTAACTGCCCCATAACTTACATGGGGTTGACCAAACTTGCAGAAACATGTTTATTTCTGCTGAAAAACACGTTTTGACACTTTCTGCACACTGGGGTTAAGAGCAGAGTGTGTGGGCTCTTCTGAGCCTTGTAGTTACATAGGGATTCAGTTGTCTGAAAAAACGCGTTTATTTCGGGCTGAAAAACACGTTTTGAAAAAAGTGCTGTTACTGCCCCATAACTTACATGGGGTTGACCAAACTTGCGGAAACATGTTTATTTCTGCTAAAAAACATGTTTTGACACTTTCTGCACACGGGGGTTAAGAGCTGAGTGTTTGGGCTCTTCTGAGCTTTGCAGTTACATAGGGATTCAGTTGTCTGAAAAAACGCGTTTATTTCGGGCTGAAAAACACGTTTTGAAAAGTGTACTGTAACTGCCCCATAACTTACATGGGGTTGACCAAACTTGCAGAAACATGTTTATTTCTGCTGAAAAACATGTTTTGACACTTTCTGCACACTGGGGTTAAGAGCAGAGTGTGTGGGCTCTTCTGAGCCTTGCAGTTACATAGGGATTCAGTGGTCTGAAAAAACGCGTTTATTTCGGGCTGAAAAACACGTTTTGAAAAGTGTACTGTAACTGCCCCATAACTTACATGGGGTTGACCAAACTTGCAGAAACATGTTTATTTCTGCTGAAAAACATGTTTTTACACTTTCTGCACACTGGGGTTAAGAGCTGAGTGTGTGGGCTCTTCTGAGCTTTGCAGTTACATAGGGATTCAGTTGTCTGAAAAAACGCGTTTATTTCGGGCTGAAAAACACGTTTTGAAAAGTGTACTGTAACTGCCCCATAACTTACATGGGGTTGACCAAACTTGCAGAAACATCTTTATTTCTGCTAAAAAACATGTTTTGACACTTTCTGCACACGGGGGTTAAGAGCTGAGTGTTTGGGCTCTTCTGAGCTTTGCAGTTACATAGGGATTCAGTTGTCTGAAAAAACGCGTTTATTTCGGGCTGAAAAACACGTTTTGAAAAGTGTACTGTAACTGCCCCATAACTTACATGGGGTTGACCAAACTTGCAGAAACATGTTTATTTCTGCTGAAAAACACGTTTTGACACTTTCTGCACACTGGGGTTAAGAGCAGAGTGTGTGGGCTCTTCTGAGCTTTGCAGTTACATAGGGATTCAGTTGTCTGAAAAAACGCGTTTATTTCGGGCTGAAAAACACGTTTTGAAAAGAGTACTGTAACTGCCCCATAACTTACATGGGGTTGACCAAACTTGCAGAAACATGTTTATTTCTGCTGAAAAACATGTTTTGACACTTTCTGCACACTGGGGTTAAGAGCTGAGTGTGTGGGCTCTTCTGAGCTTTGCAGTTACATAGGGATTCAGTTGTCTGAAAAAACGCGTTTATTTCTGGCTGAAAAACACGTTTTGAAAAGAGTACTGTAACTGCCCCATAACTTACATGGGGTTGACCAAACTTGCAGAAACATGTTTATTTCTGCTGAAAAACATGTTTTGACACTTTCTGCACACTGGGGTTAAGAGCTGAGTGTGTGGGCTCTTCTGAGCTTTGCAGTTACATAGGGATTCAGTTGTCTGAAAAAACGCGTTTATTTCGGGCTGAAAAACACGTTTTGAAAAGTGTACTGTAACTGCCCCATAACTTACATGGGGTTGACCAAACTTGCAGAAACATGTTTATTTCTGCTGAAAAACACGTTTTGACACTTTCTGCACACTGGGGTTAAGAGCAGAGTGTGTGGGCTCTTCTGAGCCTTGTAGTTACATAGGGATTCAGTTGTCTGAAAAAACGCGTTTATTTCGGGCTGAAAAACACGTTTTGAAAAAAGTGCTGTTACTGCCCCATAACTTACATGGGGTTGACCAAACTTGCGGAAACATGTTTATTTCTGCTAAAAAACATGTTTTGACACTTTCTGCACACGGGGGTTAAGAGCTGAGTGTTTGGGCTCTTCTGAGCTTTGCAGTTACATAGGGATTCAGTTGTCTGAAAAAACGCGTTTATTTCGGGCTGAAAAACACGTTTTGAAAAGTGTACTGTAACTGCCCCATAACTTACATGGGGTTGACCAAACTTGCAGAAACATGTTTATTTCTGCTGAAAAACACGTTTTGACACTTTCTGCACACTGGGGTTAAGAGCAGAGTGTGTGGGCTCTTCTGAGCTTTGCAGTTACATAGGGATTCAGTTGTCTGAAAAAACGCGTTTATTTCGGGCTGAAAAACACGTTTTGAAAAGTGTACTGTAACTGCCCCATAACTTACATGGGGTTGACCAAACTTGCAGAAACATGTTTATTTCTGCTGAAAAACATGTTTTTACACTTTCTGCACACTGGGGTTAAGAGCTGAGTGTGTGGGCTCTTCTGAGCTTTGCAGTTACATAGGGATTCAGTTGTATGAAAAAACGCGTTTATTTCGGGCTGAAAAACACGTTTTGAAAAGTGTACTGTAACTGCCCCATAACTTACATGGGGTTGACCAAACTTGCAGAAACATGTTTATTTCTGCTGAAAAAACACGTTTTGACACTTTCTGCACACTGGGGTTAAGAGCAGAGTGTGTGGGCTCTTCTGAGCCTTGCAGTTACATAGTGATTCAGTTGGCTGAAAAAACGCGTTTATTTCGGGCTGAAAAACACGTTTTGAAAAAAGTGCTTTTACTGCCCCGTAACTTACATGGGGTTGACCAAACTTGCAGAAACATGTTTATTTCTGCTGAAAAACATGTTTTGACACTTTCTGCACACTGGGGTTAAGAGCTGAGTGTGTGGGCTCTTCTGAGCTTTGCAGTTACATAGGGATTCAGTTGTCTGAAAAAACGCGTTTATTTCGGGCTGAAAAACACGTTTTGAAAAGTGTACTGTAACTGCCCCATAACTTACATGGGGTTGACCAAACTTGCAGAAACATGTTTATTTCTGCTGAAAAACATGTTTTTACACTTTCTGCACACTGGGGTTAAGAGCTGAGTGTGTGGGCTCTTCTGAGCTTTGCAGTTACATAGGGATTCAGATTGGCTGAAAAACCGCGTTTATTTCGGGCTGAAAAACACGTTTTGAAAAAAGTGCTGTTACTGCCCCATAACTTACATGGGGTTGACCAAACTTGCAGAAACATGTTTATTTCTGCTGAAAAACATGTTTTGACACTTTCTGCACACTGGGGTTAAGAGCAGAGTGTGTGGGCTCTTCTGAGCCTTGCAGTTACATAGGGATTCAGTTGTCTGAAAAAACGCGTTTATTTCGGGCTGAAAAACACGTTTTGAAAAGTGTACTATAACTGCCCCATAACTTACATGGGGTTGACCAAACTTGCAGAAACATGTTTATTTCTGCTGAAAAACATGTTTTGACACTTTCTGCACACTGGGGTTAAGAGCTGAGTGTGTGGGCTCTTCTGAGCTTTGCAGTTACATAGGGATTCAGTTGTCTGAAAAAACGCGTTTATTTCGGGCTGAAAAACACGTTTTGAAAAAAGTGCTTTTACTGCCCCATAACTTACATGGGGTTGACCAAACTTGCAGAAACATGTTTATTTCTGCTGAAAAACATGTTTTGACACTTTCTGCACACTGGGGTTAAGAACAGAGTGTGTGGGCTCTTCTGAGCCTTGCAGTTACATAGGGATTCAGTTGTCTGAAAAAACGCGTTTATTTCGGGCTGAAAAACACGTTTTGAAAAGAGTACTGTAACTGCCCCATAACTTACATGGGGTTGACCAAACTTGCAGAAACATGTTTATTTCTGCTGAAAAACATGTTTTGACACTTTCTGCACACTGGGGTTAAGAGCTGAGTGTGTGGGCTCTTCTGAGCTTTGCAGTTACATAGGGATTCAGTTGTCTGAAAAAACGCGTTTATTTCGGGCTGAAAAACACGTTTTGAAAAGTGTACTGTAACTGCCCCATAACTTACATGGGGTTGACCAAACTTGCAGAAACATGTTTATTTCTGCTGAAAAACATGTTTTGACACTTTCTGCACACTGGGGTTAAGAGCAGAGTGTGTGGGCTCTTCTGAGCCTTGCAGTTACATAGGGATTCAGTGGTCTGAAAAAACGCGTTTATTTCGGGCTGAAAAACACGTTTTGAAAAGTGTACTGTAACTGCCCCATAACTTACATGGGGTTGACCAAACTTGCAGAAACATGTTTATTTCTGCTGAAAAACATGTTTTTACACTTTCTGCACACTGGGGTTAAGAGCTGAGTGTGTGGGCTCTTCTGAGCTTTGCAGTTACATAGGGATTCAGTTGTCTGAAAAAACGCGTTTATTTCGGGCTGAAAAACACGTTTTGAAAAGTGTACTGTAACTGCCCCATAACTTACATGGGGTTGACCAAACTTGCAGAAACATGTTTATTTCTGCTGAAAAACATGTTTTTACACTTTCTGCACACTGGGGTTAAGAGCTGAGTGTGTGGGCTCTTCTGAGCTTTGCAGTTACATAGGGATTCAGTTGGCTGAAAAAACGCGTTTATTTCGGGCTGAAAAACACGTTTTGAAAAAAGTGCTGTTACTGCCCCATAACTTACATGGGGTTGACCAAACTTGCAGAAACATGTTTATTTCTGCTGAAAAACATGTTTTGACACTTTCTGCACACTGGGGTTAAGAGCAGAGTGTGTGGGCTCTTCTGAGCCTTGCAGTTACATAGGGATTCAGTTGTCTGAAAAAACGGGTTTATTTCGGGCTGAAAAACACGTTTTGAAAAGTGTACTATAACTGCCCCATAACTTACATGGGGTTGACCAAACTTGCAGAAACATGTTTATTTCTTCTGAAAAACATGTTTTGACACTTTCTGCACACTGGGGTTAAGAGCTGAGTGTGTGGGCTCTTCTGAGCTTTGCAGTTACATAGGGATTCAGTTGTCTGAAAAAACGCGTTTATTTCGGGCTGAAAAACACGTTTTGAAAAGTGTACTGTAACTGCCCCATAACTTACATGGGGTTGACCAAACTTGCAGAAACATGTTTATTTCTGCTGAAAAACACGTTTTGACACTTTCTGCACACTGGGGTTAAGAGCAGAGTGTGTGGGCTCTTCTGAGCTTTGCAGTTACATAGGGATTCAGTTGTCTGAAAAAACGCGTTTATTTCGGGCTGAAAAACACGTTTTGAAAAAAGTGCTGTTACTGCCCCATAACTTACATGGGGTTGACCAAACTTGCGGAAACATGTTTATTTCTGCTAAAAAACATGTTTTGACACTTTCTGCACACGGGGGTTAAGAGCTGAGTGTTTGGGCTCTTCTGAGCTTTGCAGTTACATAGGGATTCAGTTGTCTGAAAAAACGCGTTTATTTCGGGCTGAAAAACACGTTTTGAAAAGTGTACTGTAACTGCCCGATAACTTACATGGGGTTGACCAAACTTGCAGAAACATGTTTATTTCTGCTGAAAAACACGTTTTGACACTTTCTGCACACTGGGGTTAAGAGCAGAGTGTGTGGGCTCTTCTGAGCTTTGCAGTTACATAGGGATTCAGTTGTCTGAAAAAACGCGTTTAATTCGGGCTGAAAAACACGTTTTGAAAAGTGTACTGTAACTGCCCCATAACTTACATGGGGTTGACCAAACTTGCAGAAACATGTTTATTTCTGCTGAAAAACACGTTTTGACACTTTCTGCACACTGGGGTTAAGAGCAGAGTGTGTGGGCTCTTCTGAGCTTTGCAGTTACATAGGGATTCAGTTGTCTGAAAAAACGCGTTTATTTCGGGCTGAAAAACACGTTTTGAAAAGTGTACTATAACTGCCCCATAACTTACATGGGGTTGACCAAACTTGCAGAAACATGTTTATTTCTGCTGAAAAACATGTTTTGACACTTTCTGCACACTGGGGTTAAGAGCAGAGTGTGTGGGCTCTTCTGAGCCTTGCAGTTACATAGGGATTCAGTTGTCTGAAAAAACGCGTTTATTTCGGGCTGAAAAACACGTTTTGAAAAGAGTACTGTAACTGCCCCATAACTTACATGGGGTTGACCAAACTTGCAGAAACATGTTTATTTCTGCTGAAAAACACGTTTTGACACTTTCTGCACACTGGGGTTAAGAGCAGAGTGTGTGGGCTCTTCTGAGCCTTGCAGTTACATAGGGATTCAGTTGGCTGAAAAAACGCGTTTATTTCGGGCTGAAAAACACGTTTTGAAAAAAGTGCTTTTACTGCCCCATAACTTACATGGGGTTGACCAAACTTGCAGAAACATGTTTATTTCTGCTGAAAAACATGTTTTGACACTTTCTGCACACTGGGGTTAAGAGCTGAGTGTGTGGGCTCTTCTGAGCTTTGCAGTTACATAGGGATTCAGTTGTCTGAAAAAACGCGTTTATTTCGGGCTGAAAAACACGTTTTGAAAAGTGTACTGTAACTGCCCCATAACTTACATGGGGTTGACCAAACTTGCAGAAACATGTTTATTTCTGCTGAAAAACATGTTTTGACACTTTCTGCACACTGGGGTTAAGAGCTGAGTGTGTGGGCTCTTCTGAGCTTTGCAGTTACATAGGGATTCAGTTGTCTGAAAAAACGCGTTTATTTCGGGCTGAAAAATACGTTTTGAAAAGTGTACTGTAACTGCCCCATAACTTACATGGGGTTGACCAAACTTGCAGAAACATGTTTATTTCTGCTGAAAAACATGTTTTTACACTTTCTGCACACTGGGGTTAAGAGCTGAGTGTGTGGGCTCTTCTGAGCTTTGCAGTTACATAGGGATTCAGTTGGCTGAAAAAACGCGTTTATTTCGGGCTGAAAAACACGTTTTGAAAAAAGTGCTGTTACTGCCCCATAACTTACATGGGGTTGACCAAACTTGCAGAAACATGTTTATTTCTGCTGAAAAACATGTTTTGACACTTTCTGCACACTGGGGTTAAGAGCAGAGTGTGTGGGCTCTTCTGAGCCTTGCAGTTACATAGGGATTCAGTTGTCTGAAAAAACGCGTTTATTTCGGGCTGAAAAACACGTTTTGAAAAGTGTACTATAACTGCCCCATAACTTTCATGGGGTTGACCAAACTTGCAGAAACATGTTTATTTCTGCTGAAAAACATGTTTTGACACTTTCTGCACACTGGGGTTAAGAGCTGAGTGTGTGGGCTCTTCTGAGCTTTGCAGTTACATAGGGATTCAGTTGTCTGAAAAAACGCGTTTATTTCGGGCTGAAAAACACGTTTTGAAAAGTGTACTGTAACTGCCCCATAACTTACATGGGGTTGACCAAACTTGCAGAAACATGTTTATTTCTGCTGAAAAACACGTTTTGACACTTTCTGCACACTGGGGTTAAGAGCAGAGTGTGTGGGCTCTTCTAAGCCTTGCAGTTACATAGGGATTCAGTTGGCTGAAAAAACGCGTTTATTTCGGGCTGAAAAACACGTTTTGAAAAAAGTGCTTTTACTGCCCCATAACTTACATGGGGTTGACCAAACTTGCAGAAACATGTTTATTTCTGCTGAAAAACATGTTTTGACACTTTCTGCACACTGGGGTTAAGAGCAGAGTGTGTGGGCTCTTCTGAGCCTTGCAGTTACATAGGGATTCAGTTGTCTGAAAAAACGCGTTTATTTCGGGCTGAAAAACACGTTTTGAAAAGTGTACTATAACTGCCCCATAACTTACATGGGGTTGACCAAACTTGCAGAAACATGTTTATTTCTGCTGAAAAACATGTTTTGACACTTTCTGCACACTGGGGTTAAGAGCTGAGTGTGTGGGCTCTTCTGAGCTTTGCAGTTACATAGGGATTCAGTTGGCTGAAAAAACGCGTTTATTTCGGGCTGAAAAACACGTTTTGAAAAGTGTACTGTAACTGCCCCATAACTTACATGGGGTTGACCAAACTTGCAGAAACATGTTTATTTCTGCTGAAAAACACGTTTTGACACTTTCTGCACACTGGGGTTAAGAGCAGAGTGTGTGGGCTCTTCTGAGCCTTGTAGTTACATAGGGATTCAGTTGTCTGAAAAAACGCGTTTATTTCGGGCTGAAAAACACGTTTTGAAAAAAGTGCTGTTACTGCCCCATAACTTACATGGGGTTGACCAAACTTGCGGAAACATGTTTATTTCTGCTAAAAAAACATGTTTTGACACTTTCTGCACACGGGGGTTAAGAGCTGAGTGTTTGGGCTCTTCTGAGCTTTGCAGTTACATAGGGATTCAGTTGTCTGAAAAAACGCGTTTATTTCGGGCTGAAAAACACGTTTTGAAAAGTGTACTGTAACTGCCCCATAACTTACATGGGGTTGACCAAACTTGCAGAAACATGTTTATTTCTGCTGAAAAACACGTTTTGACACTTTCTGCACACTGGGGTTAAGAGCAGAGTGTGTGGGCTCTTCTGAGCCTTGCAGTTACATAGGGATTCAGTTGGCTGAAAAAACGCGTTTATTTCGGGCTGAAAAACACGTTTTGAAAAAAGTGCTTTTACTGCCCCATAACTTACATGGGGTTGACCAAACTTGCAGAAACATGTTTATTTCTGCTGAAAAACATGTTTTGACACTTTCTGCACACTGGGGTTAAGAGCAGAGTGTGTGGGCTCTTCTGAGCCTTGCAGTTACATAGGGATTCAGTTGTCTGAAAAAACGCGTTTATTTCGGGCTGAAAAACACGTTTTGAAAAGAGTACTGTAACTGCCCCATAACTTACATGGGTTTGACCAAACTTGCAGAAACATGTTTATTTCTGCTGAAAAACATGTTTTGACACTTTCTGCACACTGGGGTTAAGAGCTGAGTGTGTGGGCTCTTCTGAGCTTTGCAGTTACATAGGGATTCAGTTGTCTGAAAAAACGCGTTTATTTCGGGCTGAAAAACACGTTTTGAAAAGTGTACTGTAACTGCCCCATAACTTACATGGGGTTGACCAAACTTGCAGAAACATGTTTATTTCTGCTGAAAAACATGTTTTGACACTTTCTGCACACTGGGGTTAAGAGCTGAGTGTGTGGGCTCTTCTGAGCTTTGCAGTTACATAGGGATTCAGTTGTCTGAAAAAACGCGTTTATTTCGGGCTGAAAAACACGTTTTGAAAAGTGTACTGTAACTGCCCCATAACTTACATGGGGTTGACCAAACTTGCAGAAACATGTTTATTTCTGCTGAAAAACATGTTTTGACGCTTTCTGCACACTGGGGTTAAGAGCAGAGTGTGTGGGCTCTTCTGAGCCTTGCAGTTACATAGGGATTCAGTTGTCTGAAAAAACGCGTTTATTTCGGGCTGAAAAACACGTTTTGAAAAGTGTACTATAACTGCCCCATAACTTACATGGGGTTGACCAAACTTGCAGAAACATGTTTATTTCTGCTGAAAAACATGTTTTGACACTTTCTGCACACTGGGGTTAAGAGCTGAGTGTGTGGGCTCTTCTGAGCTTTGCAGTTACATAGGGATTCAGTTGTCTGAAAAAACGCGTTTATTTCGGGCTGAAAAACACGTTTTGAAAAGTGTACTGTAAATGCCCCATAACTTACATGGGGTTGACCAAACTTGCAGAAACATGTTTATTTCTGCTGAAAAACACGTTTTGACACTTTCTGCACACTGGGGTTAAGAGCAGAGTGTGTGGGCTCTTCTGAGCCTTGTAGTTACATAGGGATTCAGTTGTCTGAAAAAACGCGTTTATTTCGGGCTGAAAAACACGTTTTGAAAAAAGTGCTGTTACTGCCCCATAACTTACATGGGGTTGACCAAACTTGCGGAAACATGTTTATTTCTGCTAAAAAACATGTTTTGACACTTTCTGCACACGGGGGTTAAGAGCTGAGTGTTTGGGCTCTTCTGAGCTTTGCAGTTACATAGGGATTCAGTTGTCTGAAAAAACGCGTTTATTTCGGGCTGAAAAACACGTTTTGAAAAGTGTACTGTAACTGCCCCATAACTTACATGGGGTTGACCAAACTTGCAGAAACATGTTTATTTCTGCTGAAAAACATGTTTTGACACTTTCTGCACACTGGGGTTAAGAGCAGAGTGTGTGGGCTCTTCTGAGCCTTGCAGTTACATAGGGATTCAGTGGTCTGAAAAAACGCGTTTATTTCGGGCTGAAAAACACGTTTTGAAAAGTGTACTGTAACTGCCCCATAACTTACATGGGGTTGACCAAACTTGCAGAAACATGTTTATTTCTGCTGAAAAACATGTTTTTACACTTTCTGCACACTGGGGTTAAGAGCTGAGTGTGTGGGCTCTTCTGAGCTTTGCAGTTACATAGGGATTCAGTTGTCTGAAAAAACGCGTTTATTTCGGGCTGAAAAACACGTTTTGAAAAGTGTACTGTAACTGCCCCATAACTTACATGGGGTTGACCAAACTTGCAGAAACATGTTTATTTCTGCTGAAAAACACGTTTTGACACTTTCTGCACACTGGGGTTAAGAGCAGAGTGTGTGGGCTCTTCTGAGCCTTGCAGTTACATAGGGATTCAGTTGTCTGAAAAAACGCGTTTATTTCGGGCTGAAAAACACGTTTTGAAAAGAGTACTGTAACTGCCCTATAACTTACATGGGGTTGACCAAACTTGCAGAAACATGTTTATTTCTGCTGAAAAACATGTTTTGACACTTTCTGCACACTGGGGTTAAGAGCTGAGTGTGTGGGCTCTTCTGAGCTTTGCAGTTACATAGGGATTCAGTTGTCTGAAAAAACGCGTTTATTTCGGGCTGAAAAACACGTTTTGAAAAGTGTACTGTAACTGCCCCATAACTTACATGGGGTTGACCAAACTTGCAGAAACATGTTTATTTCTGCTGAAAAACATGTTTTGACACTTTCTGCACACTGGGGTTAAGAGCTGAGTGTGTGGGCTCTTCTGAGCTTTGCAGTTACATAGGGATTCAGTTGTCTGAAAAAACGTGTTTATTTCGGGCTGAAAAACACGTTTTGAAAAGTGTACTGTAACTGCCCCATAACTTACATGGGGTTGACCAAACTTGCAGAAACATGTTTATTTCTGCTGAAAAACATGTTTTTACACTTTCTGCACACTGGGGTTAAGAGCTGAGTGTGTGGGCTCTTCTGAGCTTTGCAGTTACATAGGGATTCAGTTGGCTGAAAAAACGCGTTTATTTCGGGCTGAAAAACACGTTTTGAAAAAAGTGCTGTTACTGCCCCATAACTTACATGGGGTTGACCAAACTTGCAGAAACATGTTTATTTCTGCTGAAAAACATGTTTTGACACTTTCTGCACACTGGGGTTAAGAGCAGAGTGTGTGGGCTCTTCTGAGCCTTGCAGTTACATAGGGATTCAGTTGTCTGAAAAAACGTGTTTATTTCGGGCTGAAAAACACGTTTTGAAAAGTGTACTATAACTGCCCCATAACTTACATGGGGTTGACCAAACTTGCAGAAACATGTTTATTTCTGCTGAAAAACATGTTTTGACACTTTCTGCACACTGGGGTTAAGAGCTGAGTGTGTGGGCTCTTCTGAGCTTTGCAGTTACATAGGGATTCAGTTGTCTGAAAAAACGCGTTTATTTCGGGCTGAAAAACACGTTTTGAAAAGTGTACTGTAACTGCCCTATAACTTACATGGGGTTGACCAAACTTGCAGAAACATGTTTATTTCTGCTGAAAAACACGTTTTGACACTTTCTGCACACTGGGGTTAAGAGCAGAGTGTGTGGGCTCTTCTGAGCTTTGCAGTTACATAGGGATTCAGTTGTCTGAAAAAACGCGTTTATTTCGGGCTGAAAAACACGTTTTGAAAAAAGTGCTGTTACTGCCCCATAACTTACATGGGGTTGACCAAACTTGCGGAAACATGTTTATTTCTGCTAAAAAACATGTTTTGACACTTTCTGCACACGGGGGTTAAGAGCTGAGTGTTTGGGCTCTTCTGAGCTTTGCAGTTACATAGGGATTCAGTTGTCTGAAAAAACGCGTTTATTTCGGGCTGAAAAACACGTTTTGAAAAGTGTACTGTAACTGCCCGATAACTTACATGGGGTTGACCAAACTTGCAGAAACATGTTTATTTCTGCTGAAAAACACGTTTTGACACTTTCTGCACACTGGGGTTAAGAGCAGAGTGTGTGGGCTCTTCTGAGCTTTGCAGTTACATAGGGATTCAGTTGTCTGAAAAAACGCGTTTATTTCGGGCTGAAAAACACGTTTTGAAAAGTGTACTGTAACTGCCCCATAACTTACATGGGGTTGACCAAACTTGCAGAAACATGTTTATTTCTACTGAAAAACATGTTTTTACACTTTCTGCACACTGGGGTTAAGAGCTGAGTGTGTGGGCTCTTCTGAGCTTTGCAGTTACATAGGGATTCAGTTGTCTGAAAAAACGCGTTTATTTCGGGCTGAAAAACACGTTTTGAAAAGTGTACTGTAACTGCCCCATAACTTACATGGGGTTGACCAAACTTGCAGAAACATGTTTATTTCTGCTGAAAAACACGTTTTGACACTTTCTGCACACTGGGGTTAAGAGCAGAGTGTGTGGGCTCTTCTGAGCCTTGCAGTTACATAGGGATTCAGTTGGCTGAAAAAACGCGTTTATTTCGGGCTGAAAAACACGTTTTGAAAAAAGTGCTTTTACTGCCCCATAACTTACATGGGGTTGACCAAACTTGCAGAAACATGTTTATTTCTGCTGAAAAACATGTTTTGACACTTTCTGCACACTGGGGTTAAGAGCTGAGTGTGTGGGCTCTTCTGAGCTTTGCAGTTACATAGGGATTCAGTTGTCTGAAAAAACGCGTTTATTTCGGGCTGAAAAACACGTTTTGAAAAGTGTACTGTAACTGCCCCATAACTTACATGGGGTTGACCAAACTTGCAGAAACATGTTTATTTCTGCTGAAAAACATGTTTTTACACTTTCTGCACACTGGGGTTAAGAGCTGAGTGTGTGGGCTCTTCTGAGCTTTGCAGTTACATAGGGATTCAGTTGGCTGAAAAAACGCGTTTATTTCGGGCTGAAAAACACGTTTTGAAAAGTGTACTGTAACTGCCCCATAACTTACATGGGGTTGACCAAACTTGCAGAAACATGTTTATTTCTGCTGAAAAACATGTTTTTACACTTTCTGCACACTGGGGTTAAGAGCTGAGTGTGTGGGCTCTTCTGAGCTTTGCAGTTACATAGGGATTCAGTTGTCTGAAAAAAACGCGTTTATTTCGGGCTGAAAAACACGTTTTGAAAAGTGTACTATAACTGCCCCATAACTTACATGGGGTTGACCAAACTTGCAGAAACATGTTTATTTCTGCTGAAAAACATGTTTTGACACTTTCTGCACACTGGGGTTAAGAGCTGAGTGTGTGGGCTCTTCTGAGCTTTGCAGTTACATAGGGATTCAGTTGTCTGAAAAAACGCGTTTATTTCGGGCTGAAAAACACGTTTTGAAAAGTGTACTGTAACTGCCCCATAACTTACATGGGGTTGACCAAACTTGCAGAAACATGTTTATTTCTGCTGAAAAACACGTTTTGACACTTTCTGCACACTGGGGTTAAGAGCAGAGTGTGTGGGCTCTTCTGAGCCTTGTAGTTACATAGGGATTCAGTTGTCTGAAAAAACGCGTTTATTTCGGGCTGAAAAACACGTTTTGAAAAAAGTGCTGTTACTGCCCCATAACTTACATGGGGTTGACCAAACTTGCGGAAACATGTTTATTTCTGCTAAAAAACATGTTTTGACACTTTCTGCACACTGGGGTTAAGAGCTGAGTGTTTGGGCTCTTCTGAGCTTTGCAGTTACATAGGGATTCAGTTGTCTGAAAAAACGCGTTTATTTCGGGCTGAAAAACATGTTTTGAAAAGTGTACTGTAACTGCCCCATAACTTACATGGGGTTGACCAAACTTGCAGAAACATGTTTATTTCTGCTGAAAAACACGTTTTGACACTTTCTGCACACTGGGGTTAAGAGCAGAGTGTGTGGGCTCTTCTGAGCTTTGCAGTTACATAGGGATTCAGTTGTCTGAAAAAACGCGTTTATTTCGGGCTGAAAAACACGTTTTGAAAAGTGTACTGTAACTGCCCCATAACTTACATGGGGTTGACCAAACTTGCAGAAACATGTTTATTTCTGCTGAAAAACATGTTTTTACACTTTCTGCACACTGGGGTTAAGAGCTGAGTGTGTGGGCTCTTCTGAGCCTTGCAGTTACATAGGGATTCAGTTGGCTGAAAAAACGCGTTTATTTCGGGCTGAAAAACACGTTTTGAAAAAAGTGCTTTTACTGCGCCATAACTTACATGGGGTTGACCAAACTTGCAGAAACATGTTTATTTCTGCTGAAAAACATGTTTTGACACTTTCTGCACACTGGGGTTAAGAGCAGAGTGTGTGGGCTCTTCTGAGCCTTGTAGTTACATAGGGATTCAGTTGTCTGAAAAAACGCGTTTATTTCGGGCTGAAAAACACGTTTTGAAAAGTGTACTGTAACTGCCCCATAACTTACATGGGGTTGACCAAACTTGCAGAAACATGTTTATTTCTGCTGAAAAACATGTTTTTACACTTTCTGCACACTGGGGTTAAGAGCTGAGTGTGTGGGCTCTTCTGAGCTTTGCAGTTACATAGGGATTCAGTTGGCTGAAAAAACGCGTTTATTTCGGGCTGAAAAACACGTTTTGAAAAGTGTACTGTAACTGCCCCATAACTTACATGGGGTTGACCAAACTTGCAGAAACATGTTTATTTCTGCTGAAAAACATGTTTTTACACTTTCTGCACACTGGGGTTAAGAGCTGAGTGTGTGGGCTCTTCTGAGCTTTGCAGTTACATAGGGATTCAGTTGTCTGAAAAAAACGCGTTTATTTCGGGCTGAAAAACACGTTTTGAAAAGTGTACTATAACTGCCCCATAACTTACATGGGGTTGACCAAACTTGCAGAAACATGTTTATTTCTGCTGAAAAACATGTTTTGACACTTTCTGCACACTGGGGTTAAGAGCTGAGTGTGTGGGCTCTTCTGAGCTTTGCAGTTACATAGGGATTCAGTTGTCTGAAAAAACGCGTTTATTTCGGGCTGAAAAACACGTTTTGAAAAGTGTACTGTAACTGCCCCATAACTTACATGGGGTTGACCAAACTTGCAGAAACATGTTTATTTCTGCTGAAAAACACGTTTTGACACTTTCTGCACACTGGGGTTAAGAGCAGAGTGTGTGGGCTCTTCTGAGCCTTGTAGTTACATAGGGATTCAGTTGTCTGAAAAAACGCGTTTATTTCGGGCTGAAAAACACGTTTTGAAAAAAGTGCTGTTACTGCCCCATAACTTACATGGGGTTGACCAAACTTGCGGAAACATGTTTATTTCTGCTAAAAAACATGTTTTGACACTTTCTGCACACTGGGGTTAAGAGCTGAGTGTTTGGGCTCTTCTGAGCTTTGCAGTTACATAGGGATTCAGTTGTCTGAAAAAACGCGTTTATTTCGGGCTGAAAAACATGTTTTGAAAAGTGTACTGTAACTGCCCCATAACTTACATGGGGTTGACCAAACTTGCAGAAACATGTTTATTTCTGCTGAAAAACACGTTTTGACACTTTCTGCACACTGGGGTTAAGAGCAGAGTGTGTGGGCTCTTCTGAGCTTTGCAGTTACATAGGGATTCAGTTGTCTGAAAAAACGCGTTTATTTCGGGCTGAAAAACACGTTTTGAAAAGTGTACTGTAACTGCCCCATAACTTACATGGGGTTGACCAAACTTGCAGAAACATGTTTATTTCTGCTGAAAAACATGTTTTTACACTTTCTGCACACTGGGGTTAAGAGCTGAGTGTGTGGGCTCTTCTGAGCCTTGCAGTTACATAGGGATTCAGTTGGCTGAAAAAACGCGTTTATTTCGGGCTGAAAAACACGTTTTGAAAAAAGTGCTTTTACTGCGCCATAACTTACATGGGGTTGACCAAACTTGCAGAAACATGTTTATTTCTGCTGAAAAACATGTTTTGACACTTTCTGCACACTGGGGTTAAGAGCAGAGTGTGTGGGCTCTTCTGAGCCTTGTAGTTACATAGGGATTCAGTTGTCTGAAAAAACGCGTTTATTTCGGGCTGAAAAACACGTTTTGAAAAAAGTGCTGTTACTGCCCCATAACTTACATGGGGTTGACCAAACTTGCGGAAACATGTTTATTTCTGCTAAAAAACATGTTTTGACACTTTCTGCACACGGGGGTTAAGACCTGAGTGTTTGGGCTCTTCTGAGCTTTGCAGTTACATAGGGATTCAGTTGTCTGAAAAAACGCGTTTATTTCGGGCTGAAAAACACGTTTTGAAAAGTGTACTGTAACTGCCCCATAACTTACATGGGGTTGACCAAACTTGCAGAAACATGTTTATTTCTGCTGAAAAACATGTTTTTACACTTTCTGCACACTGGGGTTAAGAGCTGAGTGTGTGGGCTCTTCTGAGCTTTGCAGTTACATAGGGATTCAGTTGTCTGAAAAAACGCGTTTATTTCGGGCTGAAAAACACGTTTTGAAAAGTGTACTGTAACTGCCCCATAACTTACATGGGGTTGACCAAACTTGCAGAAACATGTTTATTTCTGCTGAAAAACACGTTTTGACACTTTCTGCACACTGGGGTTAAGAGCAGAGTGTGTGGGCTCTTCTGAGCCTTGCAGTTACATAGGGATTCAGTTGGCTGAAAAAACGCGTTTATTTCGGGCTGAAAAACACGTTTTGAAAAAAGTGCTTTTACTGCCTCATAACTTACATGGGGTTGACCAAACTTGCAGAAACATGTTTATTTCTGCTGAAAAACATGTTTTGACACTTTCTGCACACTGGGGTTAAGAGCAGAGTGTGTGGGCTCTTCTGAGCCTTGCAGTTACATAGGGATTCAGTTGTCTGAAAAAACGCGTTTATTTCGGGCTGAAAAACACGTTTTGAAAAGTGTACTGTAACTGCCCCATAACTTACATGGGGTTGACCAAACTTGCAGAAACATGTTTATTTCTGCTGAAAAACACGTTTTGACACTTTCTGCACACTGGGGTTAAGAGCAGAGTGTGTGGGCTCTTCTGAGCCTTGCAGTTACATAGGGATTCAGTTGTCTGAAAAAACGCGTTTATTTCGGGCTGAAAAACACGTTTTGAAAAGAGTACTGTAACTGCCCTATAACTTACATGGGGTTGACCAAACTTGCAGAAACATGTTTATTTCTGCTGAAAAACATGTTTTGACACTTTCTGCACACTGGGGTTAAGAGCTGAGTGTGTGGGCTCTTCTGAGCTTTGCAGTTACATAGGGATTCAGTTGTCTGAAAAAACGCGTTTATTTCGGGCTGAAAAACACGTTTTGAAAAGTGTACTGTAACTGCCCCATAACTTACATGGGGTTGACCAAACTTGCAGAAACATGTTTATTTCTGCTGAAAAACATGTTTTGACACTTTCTGCACACTGGGGTTAAGAGCTGAGTGTGTGGGCTCTTCTGAGCTTTGCAGTTACATAGGGATTCAGTTGTCTGAAAAAACGCGTTTATTTCGGGCTGAAAAACACGTTTTGAAAAGTGTACTGTAACTGCCCCATAACTTACATGGGGTTGACCAAACTTGCAGAAACATGTTTATTTCTGCTGAAAAACATGTTTTTACACTTTCTGCACACTGGGGTTAAGAGCTGAGTGTGTGGGCTCTTCTGAGCTTTGCAGTTACATAGGGATTCAGTTGTCTGAAAAAACGCGTTTATTTCGGGCTGAAAAACACGTTTTGAAAAAAGTGCTGTTACTGCCCCATAACTTACATGGGGTTGACCAAACTTGCAGAAACATGTTTATTTCTGCTGAAAAACACGTTTTTACACTTTCTGCACACTGGGGTTAAGAGCTGAGTGTGTGGGCTCTTCTGAGCCTTGCAGTTACATAGGGATTCAGTTGGCTGAAAAAACGCGTTTATTTCGGGCTGAAAAACACGTTTTGAAAAAAGTGCTTTTACTGCGCCATAACTTACATGGGGTTGACCAAACTTGCAGAAACATGTTTATTTCTGCTGAAAAACATGTTTTGACACTTTCTGCACACTGGGGTTAAGAGCAGAGTGTGTGGGCTCTTCTGAGCCTTGTAGTTACATAGGGATTCAGTTGTCTGAAAAAACGCGTTTATTTCGGGCTGAAAAACACGTTTTGAAAAAAGTGCTGTTACTGCCCCATAACTTACATGGGGTTGACCAAACTTGCGGAAACATGTTTATTTCTGCTAAAAAACATGTTTTGACACTTTCTGCACACGGGGGTTAAGACCTGAGTGTTTGGGCTCTTCTGAGCTTTGCAGTTACATAGGGATTCAGTTGTCTGAAAAAACGCGTTTATTTCGGGCTGAAAAACACGTTTTGAAAAGTGTACTGTAACTGCCCCATAACTTACATGGGGTTGACCAAACTTGCAGAAACATGTTTATTTCTGCTGAAAAACATGTTTTTACACTTTCTGCACACTGGGGTTAAGAGCTGAGTGTGTGGGCTCTTCTGAGCTTTGCAGTTACATAGGGATTCAGTTGTCTGAAAAAACGCGTTTATTTCGGGCTGAAAAACACGTTTTGAAAAGTGTACTGTAACTGCCCCATAACTTACATGGGGTTGACCAAACTTGCAGAAACATGTTTATTTCTGCTGAAAAACACGTTTTGACACTTTCTGCACACTGGGGTTAAGAGCAGAGTGTGTGGGCTCTTCTGAGCCTTGCAGTTACATAGGGATTCAGTTGGCTGAAAAAACGCGTTTATTTCGGGCTGAAAAACACGTTTTGAAAAAAGTGCTTTTACTGCCTCATAACTTACATGGGGTTGACCAAACTTGCAGAAACATGTTTATTTCTGCTGAAAAACATGTTTTGACACTTTCTGCACACTGGGGTTAAGAGCAGAGTGTGTGGGCTCTTCTGAGCCTTGCAGTTACATAGGGATTCAGTTGTCTGAAAAAACGCGTTTATTTCGGGCTGAAAAACACGTTTTGAAAAGTGTACTGTAACTGCCCCATAACTTACATGGGGTTGACCAAACTTGCAGAAACATGTTTATTTCTGCTGAAAAACACGTTTTGACACTTTCTGCACACTGGGGTTAAGAGCAGAGTGTGTGGGCTCTTCTGAGCCTTGCAGTTACATAGGGATTCAGTTGTCTGAAAAAACGCGTTTATTTCGGGCTGAAAAACACGTTTTGAAAAGAGTACTGTAACTGCCCTATAACTTACATGGGGTTGACCAAACTTGCAGAAACATGTTTATTTCTGCTGAAAAACATGTTTTGACACTTTCTGCACACTGGGGTTAAGAGCTGAGTGTGTGGGCTCTTCTGAGCTTTGCAGTTACATAGGGATTCAGTTGTCTGAAAAAACGCGTTTATTTCGGGCTGAAAAACACGTTTTGAAAAGTGTACTGTAACTGCCCCATAACTTACATGGGGTTGACCAAACTTGCAGAAACATGTTTATTTCTGCTGAAAAACATGTTTTGACACTTTCTGCACACTGGGGTTAAGAGCTGAGTGTGTGGGCTCTTCTGAGCTTTGCAGTTACATAGGGATTCAGTTGTCTGAAAAAACGCGTTTATTTCGGGCTGAAAAACACGTTTTGAAAAGTGTACTGTAACTGCCCCATAACTTACATGGGGTTGACCAAACTTGCAGAAACATGTTTATTTCTGCTGAAAAACATGTTTTTACACTTTCTGCACACTGGGGTTAAGAGCTGAGTGTGTGGGCTCTTCTGAGCTTTGCAGTTACATAGGGATTCAGTTGGCTGAAAAAACGCGTTTATTTCGGGCTGAAAAACACGTTTTGAAAAAAGTGCTGTTACTGCCCCATAACTTACATGGGGTTGACCAAACTTGCAGAAACATGTTTATTTCTGCTGAAAAACATGTTTTGACACTTTCTGCACACTGGGGTTAAGAGCTGAGTGTGTGGGCTCTTCTGAGCTTTGCAGTTACATAGGGATTCAGTTGTCTGAAAAAACGCGTTTATTTCGGGCTGAAAAACACGTTTTGAAAAGTGTACTGTAACTGCCCCATAACTTACATGGGGTTGACCAAACTTGCAGAAACATGTTTATTTCTGCTGAAAAACACGTTTTGACACTTTCTGCACACTGGGGTTAAGAGCAGAGTGTGTGGGCTCTTCTGAGCTTTGCAGTTACATAGGGATTCAGTTGTCTGAAAAAACGCGTTTATTTCGGGCTGAAAAACACGTTTTGAAAAAAGTGCTGTTACTGCCCCATAACTTACATGGGGTTGACCAAACTTGCGGAAACATGTTTATTTCTGCTAAAAAACATGTTTTGACACTTTCTGCACACGGGGGTTAAGAGCTGAGTGTTTGGGCTCTTCTGAGCTTTGCAGTTACATAGGGATTCAGTTGTCTGAAAAAACGCGTTTATTTCGGGCTGAAAAACACGTTTTGAAAAGTGTACTGTAACTGCCCGATAACTTACATGGGGTTGACCAAACTTGCAGAAACATGTTTATTTCTGCTGAAAAACACGTTTTGACACTTTCTGCACACTGGGGTTAAGAGCAGAGTGTGTGGGCTCTTCTGAGCTTTGCAGTTACATAGGGATTCAGTTGTCTGAAAAAACGCGTTTATTTCGGGCTGAAAAACACGTTTTGAAAAGTGTACTGTAACTGCCCCATAACTTACATGGGGTTGACCAAACTTGCAGAAACATGTTTATTTCTGCTGAAAAACATGTTTTTACACTTTCTGCACACTGGGGTTAAGAGCTGAGTGTGTGGGCTCTTCTGAGCCTTGCAGTTACATAGGGATTCAGTTGGCTGAAAAAACGCGTTTATTTCGGGCTGAAAAACACGTTTTGAAAAAAGTGCTTTTACTGCGCCATAACTTACATGGGGTTGACCAAACTTGCAGAAACATGTTTATTTCTGCTGAAAAACATGTTTTGACACTTTCTGCACACTGGGGTTAAGAGCAGAGTGTGTGGGCTCTTCTGAGCCTTGTAGTTACATAGGGATTCAGTTGTCTGAAAAAACGCGTTTATTTCGGGCTGAAAAACACGTTTTGAAAAAAGTGCTGTTACTGCCCCATAACTTACATGGGGTTGACCAAACTTGCGGAAACATGTTTATTTCTGCTAAAAAACATGTTTTGACACTTTCTGCACACGGGGGTTAAGACCTGAGTGTTTGGGCTCTTCTGAGCTTTGCAGTTACATAGGGATTCAGTTGTCTGAAAAAACGCGTTTATTTCGGGCTGAAAAACACGTTTTGAAAAGTGTACTGTAACTGCCCCATAACTTACATGGGGTTGACCAAACTTGCAGAAACATGTTTATTTCTGCTGAAAAACATGTTTTTACACTTTCTGCACACTGGGGTTAAGAGCTGAGTGTGTGGGCTCTTCTGAGCTTTGCAGTTACATAGGGATTCAGTTGTCTGAAAAAACGCGTTTATTTCGGGCTGAAAAACACGTTTTGAAAAGTGTACTGTAACTGCCCCATAACTTACATGGGGTTGACCAAACTTGCAGAAACATGTTTATTTCTGCTGAAAAACACGTTTTGACACTTTCTGCACACTGGGGTTAAGAGCAGAGTGTGTGGGCTCTTCTGAGCCTTGCAGTTACATAGGGATTCAGTTGGCTGAAAAAACGCGTTTATTTCGGGCTGAAAAACACGTTTTGAAAAAAGTGCTTTTACTGCCTCATAACTTACATGGGGTTGACCAAACTTGCAGAAACATGTTTATTTCTGCTGAAAAACATGTTTTGACACTTTCTGCACACTGGGGTTAAGAGCAGAGTGTGTGGGCTCTTCTGAGCCTTGCAGTTACATAGGGATTCAGTTGTCTGAAAAAACGCGTTTATTTCGGGCTGAAAAACACGTTTTGAAAAGTGTACTGTAACTGCCCCATAACTTACATGGGGTTGACCAAACTTGCAGAAACATGTTTATTTCTGCTGAAAAACACGTTTTGACACTTTCTGCACACTGGGGTTAAGAGCAGAGTGTGTGGGCTCTTCTGAGCCTTGCAGTTACATAGGGATTCAGTTGTCTGAAAAAACGCGTTTATTTCGGGCTGAAAAACACGTTTTGAAAAGAGTACTGTAACTGCCCTATAACTTACATGGGGTTGACCAAACTTGCAGAAACATGTTTATTTCTGCTGAAAAACATGTTTTGACACTTTCTGCACACTGGGGTTAAGAGCTGAGTGTGTGGGCTCTTCTGAGCTTTGCAGTTACATAGGGATTCAGTTGTCTGAAAAAACGCGTTTATTTCGGGCTGAAAAACACGTTTTGAAAAGTGTACTGTAACTGCCCCATAACTTACATGGGGTTGACCAAACTTGCAGAAACATGTTTATTTCTGCTGAAAAACATGTTTTGACACTTTCTGCACACTGGGGTTAAGAGCTGAGTGTGTGGGCTCTTCTGAGCTTTGCAGTTACATAGGGATTCAGTTGTCTGAAAAAACGCGTTTATTTCGGGCTGAAAAACACGTTTTGAAAAGTGTACTGTAACTGCCCCATAACTTACATGGGGTTGACCAAACTTGCAGAAACATGTTTATTTCTGCTGAAAAACATGTTTTTACACTTTCTGCACACTGGGGTTAAGAGCTGAGTGTGTGGGCTCTTCTGAGCTTTGCAGTTACATAGGGATTCAGTTGGCTGAAAAAACGCGTTTATTTCGGGCTGAAAAACACGTTTTGAAAAAAGTGCTGTTACTGCCCCATAACTTACATGGGGTTGACCAAACTTGCAGAAACATGTTTATTTCTGCTGAAAAACATGTTTTGACACTTTCTGCACACTGGGGTTAAGAGCTGAGTGTGTGGGCTCTTCTGAGCTTTGCAGTTACATAGGGATTCAGTTGTCTGAAAAAACGCGTTTATTTCGGGCTGAAAAACACGTTTTGAAAAGTGTACTGTAACTGCCCCATAACTTACATGGGGTTGACCAAACTTGCAGAAACATGTTTATTTCTGCTGAAAAACATGTTTTGACACTTTCTGCACACTGGGGTTAAGAGCTGAGTGTGTGGGCTCTTCTGAGCTTTGCAGTTACATAGGGATTCAGTTGTCTGAAAAAACGCGTTTATTTCGGGCTGAAAAACACGTTTTGAAAAGTGTACTGTAACTGCCCCATAACTTACATGGGGTTGACCAAACTTGCAGAAACATGTTTATTTCTGCTGAAAAACATGTTTTTACACTTTCTGCACACTGGGGTTAAGAGCTGAGTGTGTGGGCTCTTCTGAGCTTTGCAGTTACATAGGGATTCAGTTGGCTGAAAAAACGCGTTTATTTCGGGCTGAAAAACACGTTTTGAAAAAAGTGCTGTTACTGCCCCATAACTTACATGGGGTTGACCAAACTTGCAGAAACATGTTTATTTCTGCTGAAAAACATGTTTTGACACTTTCTGCACACTGGGGTTAAGAGCTGAGTGTGTGGGCTCTTCTGAGCTTTGCAGTTACATAGGGATTCAGTTGTCTGAAAAAACGCGTTTATTTCGGGCTGAAAAACACGTTTTGAAAAGTGTACTGTAACTGCCCCATAACTTACATGGGGTTGACCAAACTTGCAGAAACATGTTTATTTCTGCTGAAAAACACGTTTTGACACTTTCTGCACACTGGGGTTAAGAGCAGAGTGTGTGGGCTCTTCTGAGCTTTGCAGTTACATAGGGATTCAGTTGTCTGAAAAAACGCGTTTATTTCGGGCTGAAAAACACGTTTTGAAAAAAGTGCTGTTACTGCCCCATAACTTACATGGGGTTGACCAAACTTGCGGAAACATGTTTATTTCTGCTAAAAAACATGTTTTGACACTTTCTGCACACGGGGGTTAAGAGCTGAGTGTTTGGGCTCTTCTGAGCTTTGCAGTTACATAGGGATTCAGTTGTCTGAAAAAACGCGTTTATTTCGGGCTGAAAAACACGTTTTGAAAAGTGTACTGTAACTGCCCGATAACTTACATGGGGTTGACCAAACTTGCAGAAACATGTTTATTTCTGCTGAAAAACACGTTTTGACACTTTCTGCACACTGGGGTTAAGAGCAGAGTGTGTGGGCTCTTCTGAGCTTTGCAGTTACATAGGGATTCAGTTGTCTGAAAAAACGCGTTTATTTCGGGCTGAAAAACACGTTTTGAAAAGTGTACTGTAACTGCCCCATAACTTACATGGGGTTGACCAAACTTGCAGAAACATGTTTATTTCTACTGAAAAACATGTTTTTACACTTTCTGCACACTGGGGTTAAGAGCTGAGTGTGTGGGCTCTTCTGAGCTTTGCAGTTACATAGGGATTCAGTTGTCTGAAAAAACGCGTTTATTTCGGGCTGAAAAACACGTTTTGAAAAGTGTACTGTAACTGCCCCATAACTTACATGGGGTTGACCAAACTTGCAGAAACATGTTTATTTCTGCTGAAAAACACGTTTTGACACTTTCTGCACACTGGGGTTAAGAGCAGAGTGTGTGGGCTCTTCTGAGCCTTGCAGTTACATAGGGATTCAGTTGGCTGAAAAAACGCGTTTATTTCGGGCTGAAAAACACGTTTTGAAAAAAGTGCTTTTACTGCCCCATAACTTACATGGGGTTGACCAAACTTGCAGAAACATGTTTATTTCTGCTGAAAAACATGTTTTGACACTTTCTGCACACTGGGGTTAAGAGCTGAGTGTGTGGGCTTTTCTGAGCTTTGCAGTTACATAGGGATTCAGTTGTCTGAAAAAACGCGTTTATTTCGGGCTGAAAAACACGTTTTGAAAAGTGTACTGTAACTGCCCCATAACTTACATGGGGTTGACCAAACTTGCAGAAACATGTTTATTTCTGCTGAAAAACATGTTTTTACACTTTCTGCACACTGGGGTTAAGAGCTGAGTGTGTGGGCTCTTCTGAGCTTTGCAGTTACATAGGGATTCAGTTGGCTGAAAAAACGCGTTTATTTCGGGCTGAAAAACACGTTTTGAAAAGTGTACTGTAACTGCCCCATAACTTACATGGGGTTGACCAAACTTGCAGAAACATGTTTATTTCTGCTGAAAAACATGTTTTTACACTTTCTGCACACTGGGGTTAAGAGCTGAGTGTGTGGGCTCTTCTGAGCTTTGCAGTTACATAGGGATTCAGTTGGCTGAAAAAACGCGTTTATTTCGGGCTGAAAAACACGTTTTGAAAAAAAGTGCTGTTACTGCCCCATAACTTACATGGGGTTGACCAAACTTGCAGAAACATGTTTATTTCTGCTGAAAAACATGTTTTGACACTTTCTGCACACTGGGGTTAAGAGCAGAGTGTGTGGGCTCTTCTGAGCCTTGCAGTTACATAGGGATTCAGTTGTCTGAAAAAACGCGTTTATTTCGGGCTGAAAAACACGTTTTGAAAAGTGTACTATAACTGCCCCATAACTTACATGGGGTTGACCAAACTTGCAGAAACATGTTTATTTCTGCTGAAAAACATGTTTTGACACTTTCTGCACACTGGGGTTAAGAGCTGAGTGTGTGGGCTCTTCTGAGCTTTGCAGTTACATAGGGATTCAGATGTCTGAAAAAACGCGTTTATTTCGGGCTGAAAAACACGTTTTGAAAAGTGTACTGTAACTGCCCCATAACTTACATGGGGTTGACCAAACTTGCAGAAACATGTTTATTTCTGCTGAAAAACACGTTTTGACACTTTCTGCACACTGGGGTTAAGAGCAGAGTGTGTGGGCTCTTCTGAGCCTTGTAGTTACATAGGGATTCAGTTGTCTGAAAAAACGCGTTTATTTCGGGCTGAAAAACACGTTTTGAAAAAAGTGCTGTTACTGCCCCATAACTTACATGGGGTTGACCAAACTTGCGGAAACATGTTTATTTCTGCTAAAAAACATGTTTTGACACTTTCTGCACACTGGGGTTAAGAGCTGAGTGTTTGGGCTCTTCTGAGCTTTGCAGTTACATAGGGATTCAGTTGTCTGAAAAAACGCGTTTATTTCGGGCTGAAAAACATGTTTTGAAAAGTGTACTGTAACTGCCCCATAACTTACATGGGGTTGACCAAACTTGCAGAAACATGTTTATTTCTGCTGAAAAACACGTTTTGACACTTTCTGCACACTGGGGTTAAGAGCAGAGTGTGTGGGCTCTTCTGAGCTTTGCAGTTACATAGGGATTCAGTTGTCTGAAAAAACGCGTTTATTTCGGGCTGAAAAACACGTTTTGAAAAGTGTACTGTAACTGCCCCATAACTTACATGGGGTTGACCAAACTTGCAGAAACATGTTTATTTCTGCTGAAAAACATGTTTTTACACTTTCTGCACACTGGGGTTAAGAGCTGAGTGTGTGGGCTCTTCTGAGCTTTGCAGTTACATAGGGATTCACTTGTCTGAAAAAACGCGTTTATTTCGGGCTGAAAAACACGTTTTGAAAAGTGTACTGTAACTGCCCCATAACTTACATGGGGTTGACCAAACTTGCAGAAACATGTTTATTTCTGCTGAAAAACACGTTTTGACACTTTCTGCACACTGGGGTTAAGAGCAGAGTGTGTGGGCTCTTCTGAGCCTTGCAGTTACATAGGGATTCAGTTGGCTGAAAAAACGCGTTTATTTCGGGCTGAAAAACACGTTTTGAAAAAAGTGCTTTTACTGCGCCATAACTTACATGGGGTTGACCAAACTTGCAGAAACATGTTTATTTCTGCTGAAAAACATGTTTTGACACTTTCTGCACACTGGGGTTAAGAGCAGAGTGTGTGGGCTCTTCTGAGCCTTGTAGTTACATAGGGATTCAGTTGTCTGAAAAAACGCGTTTATTTCGGGCTGAAAAACACGTTTTGAAAAAAGTGCTGCTACTGCCCCATAACTTACATGGGGTTGACCAAACTTGCGGAAACATGTTTATTTCTGCTAAAAAACATGTTTTGACACTTTCTGCACACGGGGGTTAAGACCTGAGTGTTTGGGCTCTTCTGAGCTTTGCAGTTACATAGGGATTCAGTTGTCTGAAAAAACGCGTTTATTTCGGGCTGAAAAACACGTTTTGAAAAGTGTACTGTAACTGCCCCATAACTTACATGGGGTTGACCAAACTTGCAGAAACATGTTTATTTCTGCTGAAAAACACGTTTTGACACTTTCTGCACACTGGGGTTAAGAGCAGAGTGTGTGGGCTCTTCTGAGCTTTGCAGTTACATAGGGATTCAGTTGTCTGAAAAAACGCGTTTATTTCGGGCTGAAAAACACGTTTTGAAAAGTGTACTGTAACTGCCCCATAACTTACATGGGGTTGACCAAACTTGCAGAAACATGTTTATTTCTGCTGAAAAACATGTTTTTACACTTTCTGCACACTGGGGTTAAGAGCTGAGTGTGTGGGCTCTTCTGAGCTTTGCAGTTACATAGGGATTCAGTTGTCTGAAAAAACGCGTTTATTTCGGGCTGAAAAACACGTTTTGAAAAGTGTACTGTAACTGCCCCATAACTTACATGGGGTTGACCAAACTTGCAGAAACATGTTTATTTCTGCTGAAAAACACGTTTTGACACTTTCTGCACACTGGGGTTAAGAGCAGAGTGTGTGGGCTCTTCTGAGCCTTGCAGTTACATAGGGATTCAGTTGGCTGAAAAAACGCGTTTATTTCGGGCTGAAAAACACGTTTTGAAAAAAGTGCTTTTACTGCCCCATAACTTACATGGGGTTGACCAAACTTGCAGAAACATGTTTATTTCTGCTGAAAAACATGTTTTGACACTTTCTGCACACTGGGGTTAAGAGCAGAGTGTGTGGGCTCTTCTGAGCCTTGCAGTTACATAGGGATTCAGTTGTCTGAAAAAACGCGTTTATTTCGGGCTGAAAAACACGTTTTGAAAAGAGTACTGTAACTGCCCCATAACTTACATGGGGTTGACCAAACTTGCAGAAACATGTTTATTTCTGCTGAAAAACACGTTTTGACACTTTCTGCACACTGGGGTTAAGAACAGAGTGTGTGGGCTCTTCTGAGCTTTGCAGTTACATAGGGATTCAGTTGTCTGAAAAAACGCGTTTATTTCGGGCTGAAAAACACGTTTTGAAAAGTGTACTGTAACTGCCCCATAACTTACATGGGGTTGACCAAACTTGCAGAAACATGTTTATTTCTGCTGAAAAACATGTTTTTACACTTTCTGCACACTGGGGTAAAGAGCTGAGTGTGTGGGCTCTTCTGAGCTTTGCAGTTACATAGGGATTCAGTTGTCTGAAAAAACGCGTTTATTTCGGGCTGAAAAACACGTTTTGAAAAGTGTACTGTAACTGCCCCATAACTTACATGGGGTTGACCAAACTTGCAGAAACATGTTTATTTCTGCTGAAAAACACGTTTTGACACTTTCTGCACACTGGGGTTAAGAGCAGAGTGTGTGGGCTCTTCTGAGCCTTGCAGTTACATAGGGATTCAGTTGTCTGAAAAAACGCGTTTATTTCGGGCTGAAAAACACGTTTTGAAAAGTGTACTATAACTGCCCCATAACTTACATGGGGTTGACCAAACTTGCAGAAACATGTTTATTTCTGCTGAAAAACATGTTTTGACACTTTCTGCACACTGGGGTTAAGAGCTGAGTGTGTGGGCTCTTCTGAGCTTTGCAGTTACATAGGGATTCAGTTGTCTGAAAAAACGCGTTTATTTCGGGCTGAAAAACACGTTTTGAAAAGTGTACTGTAACTGCCCCATAACTTACATGGGGTTGACCAAACTTGCAGAAACATGTTTATTTCTGCTGAAAAACACGTTTTGACACTTTCTGCACACTGGGGTTAAGAGCAGAGTGTGTGGGCTCTTCTGAGCCTTGCAGTTACATAGGGATTCAGTTGGCTGAAAAAACGCGTTTATTTCGGGCTGAAAAACACGTTTTGAAAAAAGTGCTTTTACTGCCCCATAACTTACATGGGGTTGACCAAACTTGCAGAAACATGTTTATTTCTGCTGAAAAACATGTTTTGACACTTTCTGCACACTGGGGTTAAGAGCAGAGTGTGTGGGCTCTTCTGAGCCTTGCAGTTACATAGGGATTCAGTTGTCTGAAAAAACGCGTTTATTTCGGGCTGAAAAACACGTTTTGAAAAAAGTGCTGTTACTGCCCCATAACTTACATGGGGTTGACCAAACTTGCAGAAACATGTTTATTTCTGCTGAAAAACATGTTTTGACACTTTCTGCACACTGGGGTTAAGAGCAGAGTGTGTGGGCTCTTCTGAGCCTTGCAGTTACATAGGGATTCAGTTGTCTGAAAAAACGCGTTTATTTCGGGCTGAAAAACACGTTTTGAAAAGAGTACTGTAACTGCCCCATAACTTACATGGGGTTGACCAAACTTGCAGAAACATGTTTATTTCTGCTGAAAAACATGTTTTGACACTTTCTGCACACTGGGGTTAAGAGCTGAGTGTGTGGGCTCTTCTGAGCTTTGCAGTTACATAGGGATTCAGTTGTCTGAAAAAACGCGTTTATTTCGGGCTGAAAAACACGTTTTGAAAAAAGTGCTGTTACTGCCCCATAACTTACATGGGGTTGACCAAACTTGCAGAAACATGTTTATTTCTGCTGAAAAACATGTTTTGACACTTTCTGCACACTGGGATTAAGAGCAGAGTGTGTGGGCTCTTCTGAGCCTTGCAGTTACATAGGGATTCAGTTGTCTGAAAAAACGCGTTTATTTCGGGCTGAAAAACACGTTTTGAAAAGTGTACTGTAACTGCCCCATAACTTACATGGGGTTGACCAAACTTGCAGAAACATGTTTATTTCTGCTGAAAAACACGTTTTGACACTTTCTGCACACTGGGGTTAAGAGCAGAGTGTGTGGGCTCTTCTGAGCTTTGCAGTTACATAGGGATTCAGTTGTCTGAAAAAACGCGTTTATTTCGGGCTGAAAAACACGTTTTGAAAAGTGTACTGTAACTGCCCCATAACTTACATGGGGTTGACCAAACTTGCAGAAACATGTTTATTTCTGCTGAAAAACATGTTTTTACACTTTCTGCACACTGGGGTTAAGAGCTGAGTGTGTGGGCTCTTCTGAGCTTTGCAGTTACATAGGGATTCAGTTGTCTGAAAAAACGCGTTTATTTCGGGCTGAAAAACACGTTTTGAAAAGTGTACTGTAACTGCCCCATAACTTACATGGGGTTGACCAAACTTGCAGAAACATGTTTATTTCTGCTGAAAAACACGTTTTGACACTTTCTGCACACTGGGGTTAAGAGCAGAGTGTGTGGGCTCTTCTGAGCCTTGCAGTTACATAGGGATTCAGTTGTCTGAAAAAACGCGTTTATTTCGGGCTGAAAAACACGTTTTGAAAAGTGTACTGTAACTGCCCCATAACTTACATGGGGTTGACCAAACTTGCAGAAACATGTTTATTTCTGCTGAAAAACATGTTTTGACACTTTCTGCACACTGGGGTTAAGAGCTGAGTGTGTGGGCTCTTCTGAGCTTTGCAGTTACATAGGGATTCAGTTGTCTGAAAAAACGCGTTTATTTCGGGCTGAAAAACACGTTTTGAAAAGTGTACTGTAACTGCCCCATAACTTACATGGGGTTGACCAAACTTGCAGAAACATGTTTATTTCTGCTGAAAAACATGTTTTGACGCTTTCTGCACACTGGGGTTAAGAGCAGAGTGTGTGGGCTCTTCTGAGCCTTGCAGTTACATAGGGATTCAGTTGTCTGAAAAAACGCGTTTATTTCGGGCTGAAAAACACGTTTTGAAAAGTGTACTATAACTGCCCCATAACTTACATGGGGTTGACCAAACTTGCAGAAACATGTTTATTTCTGCTGAAAAACATGTTTTGACACTTTCTGCACACTGGGGTTAAGAGCTGAGTGTGTGGGCTCTTCTGAGCTTTGCAGTTACATAGGGATTCAGTTGTCTGAAAAAACGCGTTTATTTCGGGCTGAAAAACACGTTTTGAAAAGTGTACTGTAACTGCCCCATAACTTACATGGGGTTGACCAAACTTGCAGAAACATGTTTATTTCTGCTGAAAAACACGTTTTGACACTTTCTGCACACTGGGGTTAAGAGCAGAGTGTGTGGGCTCTTCTGAGCCTTGTAGTTACATAGGGATTCAGTTGTCTGAAAAAACGCGTTTATTTCGGGCTGAAAAACACGTTTTGAAAAAAGTGCTGTTACTGCCCCATAACTTACATGGGGTTGACCAAACTTGCGGAAACATGTTTATTTCTGCTAAAAAACATGTTTTGACACTTTCTGCACACGGGGGTTAAGAGCTGAGTGTTTGGGCTCTTCTGAGCTTTGCAGTTACATAGGGATTCAGTTGTCTGAAAAAACGCGTTTATTTCGGGCTGAAAAACACGTTTTGAAAAGTGTACTGTAACTGCCCCATAACTTACATGGGGTTGACCAAACTTGCAGAAACATGTTTATTTCTGCTGAAAAACATGTTTTGACACTTTCTGCACACTGGGGTTAAGAGCAGAGTGTGTGGGCTCTTCTGAGCCTTGCAGTTACATAGGGATTCAGTGGTCTGAAAAAACGCGTTTATTTCGGGCTGAAAAACACGTTTTGAAAAGTGTACTGTAACTGCCCCATAACTTACATGGGGTTGACCAAACTTGCAGAAACATGTTTATTTCTGCTGAAAAACATGTTTTTACACTTTCTGCACACTGGGGTTAAGAGCTGAGTGTGTGGGCTCTTCTGAGCTTTGCAGTTACATAGGGATTCAGTTGTCTGAAAAAACGCGTTTATTTCGGGCTGAAAAACACGTTTTGAAAAGTGTACTGTAACTGCCCCATAACTTACATGGGGTTGACCAAACTTGCAGAAACATGTTTATTTCTGCTGAAAAACACGTTTTGACACTTTCTGCACACTGGGGTTAAGAGCAGAGTGTGTGGGCTCTTCTGAGCCTTGCAGTTACATAGGGATTCAGTTGTCTGAAAAAACGCGTTTATTTCGGGCTGAAAAACACGTTTTGAAAAGAGTACTGTAACTGCCCTATAACTTACATGGGGTTGACCAAACTTGCAGAAACATGTTTATTTCTGCTGAAAAACATGTTTTGACACTTTCTGCACACTGGGGTTAAGAGCTGAGTGTGTGGGCTCTTCTGAGCTTTGCAGTTACATAGGGATTCAGTTGTCTGAAAAAACGCGTTTATTTCGGGCTGAAAAACACGTTTTGAAAAGTGTACTGTAACTGCCCCATAACTTACATGGGGTTGACCAAACTTGCAGAAACATGTTTATTTCTGCTGAAAAACATGTTTTGACACTTTCTGCACACTGGGGTTAAGAGCTGAGTGTGTGGGCTCTTCTGAGCTTTGCAGTTACATAGGGATTCAGTTGTCTGAAAAAACGCGTTTATTTCGGGCTGAAAAACACGTTTTGAAAAGTGTACTGTAACTGCCCCATAACTTACATGGGGTTGACCAAACTTGCAGAAACATGTTTATTTCTGCTGAAAAACATGTTTTTACACTTTCTGCACACTGGGGTTAAGAGCTGAGTGTGTGGGCTCTTCTGAGCTTTGCAGTTACATAGGGATTCATTTGGCTGAAAAAACGCGTTTATTTCGGGCTGAAAAACACGTTTTGAAAAAAGTGCTGTTACTGCCCCATAACTTACATGGGGTTGACCAAACTTGCAGAAACATGTTTATTTCTGCTGAAAAACATGTTTTGACACTTTCTGCACACTGGGGTTAAGAGCAGAGTGTGTGGGCTCTTCTGAGCCTTGCAGTTACATAGGGATTCAGTTGTCTGAAAAAACGCGTTTATTTCGGGCTGAAAAACACGTTTTGAAAAGTGTACTATAACTGCCCCATAACTTACATGGGGTTGACCAAACTTGCAGAAACATGTTTATTTCTGCTGAAAAACATGTTTTGACACTTTCTGCACACTGGGGTTAAGAGCTGAGTGTGTGGGCTCTTCTGAGCTTTGCAGTTACATAGGGATTCAGTTGTCTGAAAAAACGCGTTTATTTCGGGCTGAAAAACACGTTTTGAAAAGTGTACTGTAACTGCCCCATAACTTACATGGGGTTGACCAAACTTGCAGAAACATGTTTATTTCTGCTGAAAAACACGTTTTGACACTTTCTGCACACTGGGGTTAAGAGCAGAGTGTGTGGGCTCTTCTGAGCTTTGCAGTTACATAGGGATTCAGTTGTCTGAAAAAACGCGTTTATTTCGGGCTGAAAAACACGTTTTGAAAAAAGTGCTGTTACTGCCCCATAACTTACATGGGGTTGACCAAACTTGCGGAAACATGTTTATTTCTGCTAAAAAACATGTTTTGACACTTTCTGCACACGGGGGTTAAGAGCTGAGTGTTTGGGCTCTTCTGAGCTTTGCAGTTACATAGGGATTCAGTTGTCTGAAAAAACGCGTTTATTTCGGGCTGAAAAACACGTTTTGAAAAGTGTACTGTAACTGCCCGATAACTTACATGGGGTTGACCAAACTTGCAGAAACATGTTTATTTCTGCTGAAAAACACGTTTTGACACTTTCTGCACACTGGGGTTAAGAGCAGAGTGTGTGGGCTCTTCTGAGCTTTGCAGTTACATAGGGATTCAGTTGTCTGAAAAAACGCGTTTATTTCGGGCTGAAAAACACGTTTTGAAAAGTGTACT
This sequence comes from Lepisosteus platostomus, assembly GCF_059453375.1. Taxonomy (NCBI): domain Eukaryota; kingdom Metazoa; phylum Chordata; class Actinopteri; order Semionotiformes; family Lepisosteidae; genus Lepisosteus; species Lepisosteus platostomus. The sequence goes on along the minus strand of NC_142627.1, from coordinate 1,150,836 downwards.
GTAACTGCCCCATAACTTACATGGGGTTGACCAAACTTGCAGAAACATGTTTATTTCTACTGAAAAACATGTTTTTACACTTTCTGCACACTGGGGTTAAGAGCTGAGTGTGTGGGCTCTTCTGAGCTTTGCAGTTACATAGGGATTCAGTTGTCTGAAAAAACGCGTTTATTTCGGGCTGAAAAACACGTTTTGAAAAGTGTACTGTAACTGCCCCATAACTTACATGGGGTTGACCAAACTTGCAGAAACATGTTTATTTCTGCTGAAAAACACGTTTTGACACTTTCTGCACACTGGGGTTAAGAGCAGAGTGTGTGGGCTCTTCTGAGCCTTGCAGTTACATAGGGATTCAGTTGGCTGAAAAAACGCGTTTATTTCGGGCTGAAAAACACGTTTTGAAAAAAGTGCTTTTACTGCCCCATAACTTACATGGGGTTGACCAAACTTGCAGAAACATGTTTATTTCTGCTGAAAAACATGTTTTGACACTTTCTGCACACTGGGGTTAAGAGCTGAGTGTGTGGGCTCTTCTGAGCTTTGCAGTTACATAGGGATTCAGTTGTCTGAAAAAACGCGTTTATTTCGGGCTGAAAAACACGTTTTGAAAAGTGTACTGTAACTGCCCCATAACTTACATGGGGTTGACCAAACTTGCAGAAACATGTTTATTTCTGCTGAAAAACATGTTTTTACACTTTCTGCACACTGGGGTTAAGAGCTGAGTGTGTGGGCTCTTCTGAGCTTTGCAGTTACATAGGGATTCAGTTGGCTGAAAAAACGCGTTTATTTCGGGCTGAAAAACACGTTTTGAAAAGTGTACTGTAACTGCCCCATAACTTACATGGGGTTGACCAAACTTGCAGAAACATGTTTATTTCTGCTTAAAAACATGTTTTTACACTTTCTGCACACTGGGGTTAAGAGCTGAGTGTGTGGGCTCTTCTGAGCTTTGCAGTTACATAGGGATTCAGTTGGCTGAAAAAACGCGTTTATTTCGGGCTGAAAAACACGTTTTGAAAAAAAGTGCTGTTACTGCCCCATAACTTACATGGGGTTGACCAAACTTGCAGAAACATGTTTATTTCTGCTGAAAAACATGTTTTGAAACTTTCTGCACACTGGGGTTAAGAGCAGAGTGTGTGGGCTCTTCTGAGCCTTGCAGTTACATAGGGATTCAGTTGTCTGAAAAAACGCGTTTATTTCGGGCTGAAAAACACGTTTTGAAAAGTGTACTGTAACTGCCCCATAACTTACATGGGGTTGACCAAACTTGCAGAAACATGTTTATTTCTGCTGAAAAACACGTTTTGACACTTTCTGCACACTGGGGTTAAGAGCAGAGTGTGTGGGCTCTTCTGAGCCTTGTAGTTACATAGGGATTCAGTTGTCTGAAAAAACGCGTTTATTTCGGGCTGAAAAACACGTTTTGAAAAAAGTGCTGTTACTGCCCCATAACTTACATGGGGTTGACCAAACTTGCGGAAACATGTTTATTTCTGCTAAAAAACATGTTTTGACACTTTCTGCACACTGGGGTTAAGAGCTGAGTGTTTGGGCTCTTCTGAGCTTTGCAGTTACATAGGGATTCAGTTGTCTGAAAAAACGCGTTTATTTCGGGCTGAAAAACACGTTTTGAAAGGTGTACTGTAACTGCCCCATAACTTACATGGGGTTGACCAAACTTGCAGAAACATGTTTATTTCTGCTGAAAAACACGTTTTGACACTTTCTGCACACTGGGGTTAAGAGCAGAGTGTGTGGGCTCTTCTGAGCTTTGCAGTTACATAGGGATTCAGTTGTCTGAAAAAACGCGTTTATTTCGGGCTGAAAAACACGTTTTGAAAAGTGTACTGTAACTGCCCCATAACTTACATGGGGTTGACCAAACTTGCAGAAACATGTTTATTTCTGCTGAAAAACATGTTTTTACACTTTCTGCACACTGGGGTTAAGAGCTGAGTGTGTGGGCTCTTCTGAGCTTTGCAGTTACATAGGGATTCAGTTGTCTGAAAAAACGCGTTTATTTCGGGCTGAAAAACACGTTTTGAAAAGTGTACTGTAACTGCCCCATAACTTACATGGGGTTGACCAAACTTGCAGAAACATGTTTATTTCTGCTGAAAAACACGTTTTGACACTTTCTGCACACTGGGGTTAAGAGCAGAGTGTGTGGGCTCTTCTGAGCCTTGCAGTTACATAGGGATTCAGTTGGCTGAAAAAACGCGTTTATTTCGGGCTGAAAAACACGTTTTGAAAAAAGTGCTTTTACTGCGCCATAACTTACATGGGGTTGACCAAACTTGCAGAAACATGTTTATTTCTGCTGAAAAACACGTTTTGACACTTTCTGCACACTGGGGTTAAGAGCAGAGTGTGTGGGCTCTTCTGAGCCTTGTAGTTACATAGGGATTCAGTTGTCTGAAAAAACGCGTTTATTTCGGGCTGAAAAACACGTTTTGAAAAAAGTGCTGTTACTGCCCCATAACTTACATGGGGTTGACCAAACTTGCGGAAACATGTTTATTTCTGCTAAAAAACATGTTTTGACACTTTCTGCACACTGGGGTTAAGAGCTGAGTGTTTGGGCTCTTCTGAGCTTTGCAGTTACATAGGGATTCAGTTGTCTGAAAAAACGCGTTTATTTCGGGCTGAAAAACACGTTTTGAAAGGTGTACTGTAACTGCCCCATAACTTACATGGGGTTGACCAAACTTGCAGAAACATGTTTATTTCTGCTGAAAAACACGTTTTGACACTTTCTGCACACTGGGGTTAAGAGCAGAGTGTGTGGGCTCTTCTGAGCTTTGCAGTTACATAGGGATTCAGTTGTCTGAAAAAACGCGTTTATTTCGGGCTGAAAAACACGTTTTGAAAAGTGTACTGTAACTGCCCCATAACTTACATGGGGTTGACCAAACTTGCAGAAACATGTTTATTTCTGCTGAAAAACATGTTTTTACACTTTCTGCACACTGGGGTTAAGAGCTGAGTGTGTGGGCTCTTCTGAGCTTTGCAGTTACATAGGGATTCAGTTGTCTGAAAAAACGCGTTTATTTCGGGCTGAAAAACACGTTTTGAAAAGTGTACTGTAACTGCCCCATAACTTACATGGGGTTGACCAAACTTGCAGAAACATGTTTATTTCTGCTGAAAAACACGTTTTGACACTTTCTGCACACTGGGGTTAAGAGCAGAGTGTGTGGGCTCTTCTGAGCCTTGCAGTTACATAGGGATTCAGTTGGCTGAAAAAACGCGTTTATTTCGGGCTGAAAAACACGTTTTGAAAAAAGTGCTTTTACTGCGCCATAACTTACATGGGGTTGACCAAACTTGCAGAAACATGTTTATTTCTGCTGAAAAACACGTTTTGACACTTTCTGCACACTGGGGTTAAGAGCAGAGTGTGTGGGCTCTTCTGAGCCTTGTAGTTACATAGGGATTCAGTTGTCTGAAAAAACGCGTTTATTTCGGGCTGAAAAACACGTTTTGAAAAAAGTGCTGTTACTGCCCCATAACTTACATGGGGTTGACCAAACTTGCGGAAACATGTTTATTTCTGCTAAAAAACATGTTTTGACACTTTCTGCACACTGGGGTTAAGAGCTGAGTGTTTGGGCTCTTCTGAGCTTTGCAGTTACATAGGGATTCAGTTGTCTGAAAAAACGCGTTTATTTCGGGCTGAAAAACACGTTTTGAAAGGTGTACTGTAACTGCCCCATAACTTACATGGGGTTGACCAAACTTGCAGAAACATGTTTATTTCTGCTGAAAAACACGTTTTGACACTTTCTGCACACTGGGGTTAAGAGCAGAGTGTGTGGGCTCTTCTGAGCTTTGCAGTTACATAGGGATTCAGTTGTCTGAAAAAACGCGTTTATTTCGGGCTGAAAAACACGTTTTGAAAAGTGTACTGTAACTGCCCCATAACTTACATGGGGTTGACCAAACTTGCAGAAACATGTTTATTTCTGCTGAAAAACATGTTTTTACACTTTCTGCACACTGGGGTTAAGAGCTGAGTGTGTGGGCTCTTCTGAGCTTTGCAGTTACATAGGGATTCAGTTGTCTGAAAAAACGCGTTTATTTCGGGCTGAAAAACACGTTTTGAAAAGTGTACTGTAACTGCCCCATAACTTACATGGGGTTGACCAAACTTGCAGAAACATGTTTATTTCTGCTGAAAAACACGTTTTGACACTTTCTGCACACTGGGGTTAAGAGCAGAGTGTGTGGGCTCTTCTGAGCCTTGCAGTTACATAGGGATTCAGTTGGCTGAAAAAACGCGTTTATTTCGGGCTGAAAAACACGTTTTGAAAAAAGTGCTTTTACTGCGCCATAACTTACATGGGGTTGACCAAACTTGCAGAAACATGTTTATTTCTGCTGAAAAACACGTTTTGACACTTTCTGCACACTGGGGTTAAGAGCAGAGTGTGTGGGCTCTTCTGAGCCTTGTAGTTACATAGGGATTCAGTTGTCTGAAAAAACGCGTTTATTTCGGGCTGAAAAACACGTTTTGAAAAAAGTGCTGTTACTGCCCCATAACTTACATGGGGTTGACCAAACTTGCGGAAACATGTTTATTTCTGCTAAAAAACATGTTTTGACACTTTCTGCACACGGGGGTTAAGAGCTGAGTGTTTGGGCTCTTCTGAGCTTTGCAGTTACATAGGGATTCAGTTGTCTGAAAAAACGCGTTTATTTCGGGCTGAAAAACACGTTTTGAAAAGTGTACTGTAACTGCCCCATAACTTACATGGGGTTGACCAAACTTGCAGAAACATGTTTATTTCTGCTGAAAAACACGTTTTGACACTTTCTGCACACTGGGGTTAAGAGCAGAGTGTGTGGGCTCTTCTGAGCTTTGCAGTTACATAGGGATTCAGTTGTCTGAAAAAACGCGTTTATTTCGGGCTGAAAAACACGTTTTGAAAAGTGTACTGTAACTGCCCCATAACTTACATGGGGTTGACCAAACTTGCAGAAACATGTTTATTTCTGCTGAAAAACATGTTTTTACACTTTCTGCACACTGGGGTTAAGAGCTGAGTGTGTGGGCTCTTCTGAGCTTTGCAGTTACATAGGGATTCAGTTGGCTGAAAAAACGCGTTTATTTCGGGCTGAAAAACACGTTTTGAAAAGTGTACTGTAACTGCCCCATAACTTACATGGGGTTGACCAAACTTGCAGAAACATGTTTATTTCTGCTTAAAAACATGTTTTTACACTTTCTGCACACTGGGGTTAAGAGCTGAGTGTGTGGGCTCTTCTGAGCTTTGCAGTTACATAGGGATTCAGTTGGCTGAAAAAACGCGTTTATTTCGGGCTGAAAAACACGTTTTGAAAAAAAGTGCTGTTACTGCCCCATAACTTACATGGGGTTGACCAAACTTGCAGAAACATGTTTATTTCTGCTGAAAAACATGTTTTGACACTTTCTGCACACTGGGGTTAAGAGCAGAGTGTGTGGGCTCTTCTGAGCCTTGCAGTTACATAGGGATTCAGTTGGCTGAAAAAACGCGTTTATTTCGGGCTGAAAAACACGTTTTGAAAAGTGTACTATAACTGCCCCATAACTTACATGGGGTTGACCAAACTTGCAGAAACATGTTTATTTCTGCTGAAAAACATGTTTTGACACTTTCTGCACACTGGGGTTAAGAGCTGAGTGTGTGGGCTCTTCTGAGCTTTGCAGTTACATAGGGATTCAGTTGTCTGAAAAAACGCGTTTATTTCGGGCTGAAAAACACGTTTTGAAAAGTGTACTGTAACTGCCCCATAACTTACATGGGGTTGACCAAACTTGCAGAAACATGTTTATTTCTGCTGAAAAACACGTTTTGACACTTTCTGCAAACTGGGGTTAAGAGCAGAGTGTGTGGGCTCTTCTGAGCCTTGTAGTTACATAGGGATTCAGTTGTCTGAAAAAACGCGTTTATTTCGGGCTGAAAAACACGTTTTGAAAAAAGTGCTGTTACTGCCCCATAACTTACATGGGGTTGACCAAACTTGCGGAAACATGTTTATTTCTGCTAAAAAACATGTTTTGACACTTTCTGCACACTGGGGTTAAGAGCTGAGTGTTTGGGCTCTTCTGAGCTTTGCAGTTACATAGGGATTCAGTTGTCTGAAAAAACGCGTTTATTTCGGGCTGAAAAACACGTTTTGAAAGGTGTACTGTAACTGCCCCATAACTTACATGGGGTTGACCAAACTTGCAGAAACATGTTTATTTCTGCTGAAAAACACGTTTTGACACTTTCTGCACACTGGGGTTAAGAGCAGAGTGTGTGGGCTCTTCTGAGCTTTGCAGTTACATAGGGATTCAGTTGTCTGAAAAAACGCGTTTATTTCGGGCTGAAAAACACGTTTTGAAAAGTGTACTGTAACTGCCCCATAACTTACATGGGGTTGACCAAACTTGCAGAAACATGTTTATTTCTGCTGAAAAACATGTTTTTACACTTTCTGCACACTGGGGTTAAGAGCTGAGTGTGTGGGCTCTTCTGAGCTTTGCAGTTACATAGGGATTCAGTTGTCTGAAAAAACGCGTTTATTTCGGGCTGAAAAACACGTTTTGAAAAAAGTGCTTTTACTGCGCCATAACTTACATGGGGTTGACCAAACTTGCAGAAACATGTTTATTTCTGCTGAAAAACATGTTTTGACACTTTCTGCACACTGGGGTTAAGAGCAGAGTGTGTGGGCTCTTCTGAGCCTTGTAGTTACATAGGGATTCAGTTGTCTGAAAAAACGCGTTTATTTCGGGCTGAAAAACACGTTTTGAAAAAAGTGCTGTTACTGCCCCATAACTTACATGGGGTTGACCAAACTTGCGGAAACATGTTTATTTCTGCTAAAAAACATGTTTTGACACTTTCTGCACACGGGGGTTAAGAGCTGAGTGTGTGGGCTCTTCTGAGCTTTGCAGTTACATAGGGATTCAGTTGTCTGAAAAAACGCGTTTATTTCGGGCTGAAAAACACGTTTTGAAAAGTGTACTGTAACTGCCCCATAACTTACATGGGGTTGACCAAACTTGCAGAAACATGTTTATTTCTGCTGAAAAACACGTTTTGACACTTTCTGCACACTGGGGTTAAGAGCAGAGTGTGTGGGCTCTTCTGAGCTTTGCAGTTACATAGGGATTCAGTTGTCTGAAAAAACGCGTTTATTTCGGGCTGAAAAACACGTTTTGAAAAGTGTACTGTAACTGCCCCATAACTTACATGGGGTTGACCAAACTTGCAGAAACATGTTTATTTCTGCTGAAAAACATGTTTTTACACTTTCTGCACACTGGGGTTAAGAGCTGAGTGTGTGGGCTCTTCTGAGCTTTGCAGTTACATAGGGATTCAGTTGTCTGAAAAAACGCGTTTATTTCGGGCTGAAAAACACGTTTTGAAAAGTGTACTGTAACTGCCCCATAACTTACATGGGGTTGACCAAACTTGCAGAAACATGTTTATTTCTGCTGAAAAACACGTTTTGACACTTTCTGCACACTGGGGTTAAGAGCAGAGTGTGTGGGCTCTTCTGAGCCTTGCAGTTACATAGGGATTCAGTTGGCTGAAAAAACGCGTTTATTTCGGGCTGAAAAACACGTTTTGAAAAAAGTGCTTTTACTGCCCCATAACTTACATGGGGTTGACCAAACTTGCAGAAACATGTTTATTTCTGCTGAAAAACATGTTTTGACACTTTCTGCACACTGGGGTTAAGAGCAGAGTGTGTGGGCTCTTCTGAGCCTTGCAGTTACATAGGGATTCAGTTGGCTGAAAAAACGCGTTTATTTCGGGCTGAAAAACACGTTTTGAAAAGAGTACTGTAACTGCCCCATAACTTACATGGGGTTGACCAAACTTGCAGAAACATGTTTATTTCTGCTGAAAAACACGTTTTGACACTTTCTGCACACTGGGGTTAAGAACAGAGTGTGTGGGCTCTTCTGAGCTTTGCAGTTACATAGGGATTCAGTTGTCTGAAAAAACGCGTTTATTTCGGGCTGAAAAACACGTTTTGAAAAGTGTACTGTAACTGCCCCATAACTTACATGGGGTTGACCAAACTTGCAGAAACATGTTTATTTCTGCTGAAAAACATGTTTTTACACTTTCTGCACACTGGGGTAAAGAGCTGAGTGTGTGGGCTCTTCTGAGCTTTGCAGTTACATAGGGATTCAGTTGTCTGAAAAAACGCGTTTATTTCGGGCTGAAAAACACGTTTTGAAAAGTGTACTGTAACTGCCCCATAACTTACATGGGGTTGACCAAACTTGCAGAAACATGTTTATTTCTGCTGAAAAACACGTTTTGACACTTTCTGCACACTGGGGTTAAGAGCAGAGTGTGTGGGCTCTTCTGAGCCTTGCAGTTACATAGGGATTCAGTTGGCTGAAAAAACGCGTTTATTTCGGGCTGAAAAACACGTTTTGAAAAAAGTGCTTTTACTGCCCCATAACTTACATGGGGTTGACCAAACTTGCAGAAACATGTTTATTTCTGCTGAAAAACATGTTTTGACACTTTCTGCACACTGGGGTTAAGAGCAGAGTGTGTGGGCTCTTCTGAGCCTTGCAGTTACATAGGGATTCAGTTGTCTGAAAAAACGCGTTTATTTCGGGCTGAAAAACACGTTTTGAAAAGAGTACTGTAACTGCCCCATAACTTACATGGGGTTGACCAAACTTGCAGAAACATGTTTATTTCTGCTGAAAAACATGTTTTGACACTTTCTGCACACTGGGGTTAAGAGCTGAGTGTGTGGGCTCTTCTGAGCTTTGCAGTTACATAGGGATTCAGTTGTCTGAAAAAACGCGTTTATTTCGGGCTGAAAAACACGTTTTGAAAAGTGTACTGTAACTGCCCCATAACTTACATGGGGTTGACCAAACTTGCAGAAACATGTTTATTTCTGCTGAAAAACATGTTTTGACACTTTCTGCACACTGGGGTTAAGAGCTGAGTGTGTGGGCTCTTCTGAGCTTTGCAGTTACATAGGGATTCAGTTGTCTGAAAAAACGCGTTTATTTCGGGCTGAAAAACACGTTTTGAAAAGTGTACTGTAACTGCCCCATAACTTACATGGGGTTGACCAAACTTGCAGAAACATGTTTATTTCTGCTGAAAAACACGTTTTGACACTTTCTGCACACTGGGGTTAAGAGCAGAGTGTGTGGGCTCTTCTGAGCCTTGCAGTTACATAGGGATTCAGTTGTCTGAAAAAACGCGTTTATTTCGGGCTGAAAAACACGTTTTGAAAAGAGTACTGTAACTGCCCTATAACTTACATGGGGTTGACCAAACTTGCAGAAACATGTTTATTTCTGCTGAAAAACATGTTTTGACACTTTCTGCACACTGGGGTTAAGAGCTGAGTGTGTGGGCTCTTCTGAGCTTTGCAGTTACATAGGGATTCAGTTGTCTGAAAAAACGCGTTTATTTCGGGCTGAAAAACACGTTTTGAAAAGTGTACTGTAACTGCCCCATAACTTACATGGGGTTGACCAAACTTGCAGAAACATGTTTATTTCTGCTGAAAAACATGTTTTGACACTTTCTGCACACTGGGGTTAAGAGCTGAGTGTGTGGGCTCTTCTGAGCTTTGCAGTTACATAGGGATTCAGTTGTCTGAAAAAACGCGTTTATTTCGGGCTGAAAAACACGTTTTGAAAAAAGTGCTTTTACTGCCCCATAACTTACATGGGGTTGACCAAACTTGCAGAAACATGTTTATTTCTGCTGAAAAACATGTTTTGACACTTTCTGCACACTGGGGTTAAGAGCTGAGTGTGTGGGCTCTTCTGAGCTTTGCAGTTACATAGGGATTCAGTTGTCTGAAAAAACGCGTTTATTTCGGGCTGAAAAACACGTTTTGAAAAGTGTACTGTAACTGCCCCATAACTTACATGGGGTTGACCAAACTTGCAGAAACATGTTTATTTCTGCTGAAAAACACGTTTTGACACTTTCTGCACACTGGGGTTAAGAGCAGAGTGTGTGGGCTCTTCTGAGCCTTGCAGTTACATAGGGATTCAGTTGGCTGAAAAAACGCGTTTATTTCGGGCTGAAAAACACGTTTTGAAAAAAGTGCTTTTACTGCGCCATAACTTACATGGGGTTGACCAAACTTGCAGAAACATGTTTATTTCTGCTGAAAAACATGTTTTGACACTTTCTGCACACTGGGGTTAAGAGCTGAGTGTGTGGGCTCTTCTGAGCTTTGCAGTTACATAGGGATTCAGTTGTCTGAAAAAACGCGTTTATTTCGGGCTGAAAAACACGTTTTGAAAAGTGTACTGTAACTGCCCCATAACTTACATGGGGTTGACCAAACTTGCAGAAACATGTTTATTTCTGCTGAAAAACACGTTTTGACACTTTCTGCACACTGGGGTTAAGAGCAGAGTGTGTGGGCTCTTCTGAGCCTTGCAGTTACATAGGGATTCAGTTGGCTGAAAAAACGCGTTTATTTCGGGCTGAAAAACACGTTTTGAAAAAAGTGCTTTTACTGCCCCATAACTTACATGGGGTTGACCAAACTTGCAGAAACATGTTTATTTCTGCTGAAAAACATGTTTTGACACTTTCTGCACACTGGGGTTAAGAGCAGAGTGTGTGGGCTCTTCTGAGCCTTGCAGTTACATAGGGATTCAGTTGTCTGAAAAAACGCGTTTATTTCGGGCTGAAAAACACGTTTTGAAAAAAGTGCTTTTACTGCCCCATAACTTACATGGGGTTGACCAAACTTGCAGAAACATGTTTATTTCTGCTGAAAAACATGTTTTGACACTTTCTGCACACTGGGGTTAAGAGCTGAGTGTGTGGGCTCTTCTGAGCTTTGCAGTTACATAGGGATTCAGTTGTCTGAAAAAACGCGTTTATTTCGGGCTGAAAAACACGTTTTGAAAAGTGTACTGTAACTGCCCCATAACTTACATGGGGTTGACCAAACTTGCAGAAACATGTTTATTTCTGCTGAAAAACACGTTTTGACACTTTCTGCACACTGGGGTTAAGAGCAGAGTGTGTGGGCTCTTCTGAGCCTTGCAGTTACATAGGGATTCAGTTGGCTGAAAAAACGCGTTTATTTCGGGCTGAAAAACACGTTTTGAAAAAAGTGCTTTTACTGCGCCATAACTTACATGGGGTTGACCAAACTTGCAGAAACATGTTTATTTCTGCTGAAAAACATGTTTTGACACTTTCTGCACACTGGGGTTAAGAGCTGAGTGTGTGGGCTCTTCTGAGCTTTGCAGTTACATAGGGATTCAGTTGTCTGAAAAAACGCGTTTATTTCGGGCTGAAAAACACGTTTTGAAAAGTGTACTGTAACTGCCCCATAACTTACATGGGGTTGACCAAACTTGCAGAAACATGTTTATTTCTGCTGAAAAACACGTTTTGACACTTTCTGCACACTGGGGTTAAGAGCAGAGTGTGTGGGCTCTTCTGAGCCTTGCAGTTACATAGGGATTCAGTTGGCTGAAAAAACGCGTTTATTTCGGGCTGAAAAACACGTTTTGAAAAAAGTGCTTTTACTGCCCCATAACTTACATGGGGTTGACCAAACTTGCAGAAACATGTTTATTTCTGCTGAAAAACATGTTTTGACACTTTCTGCACACTGGGGTTAAGAGCAGAGTGTGTGGGCTCTTCTGAGCCTTGCAGTTACATAGGGATTCAGTTGTCTGAAAAAACGCGTTTATTTCGGGCTGAAAAACACGTTTTGAAAAGAGTACTGTAACTGCCCCATAACTTACATGGGGTTGACCAAACTTGCAGAAACATGTTTATTTCTGCTGAAAAACACGTTTTGACACTTTCTGCACACTGGGGTTAAGAACAGAGTGTGTGGGCTCTTCTGAGCTTTGCAGTTACATAGGGATTCAGTTGTCTGAAAAAACGCGTTTATTTCGGGCTGAAAAACACGTTTTGAAAAGTGTACTGTAACTGCCCCATAACTTACATGGGGTTGACCAAACTTGCAGAAACATGTTTATTTCTGCTGAAAAACATGTTTTTACACTTTCTGCACACTGGGGTAAAGAGCTGAGTGTGTGGGCTCTTCTGAGCTTTGCAGTTACATAGGGATTCAGTTGTCTGAAAAAACGCGTTTATTTCGGGCTGAAAAACACGTTTTGAAAAGTGTACTGTAACTGCCCCATAACTTACATGGGGTTGACCAAACTTGCAGAAACATGTTTATTTCTGCTGAAAAACACGTTTTGACACTTTCTGCACACTGGGGTTAAGAGCAGAGTGTGTGGGCTCTTCTGAGCCTTGCAGTTACATAGGGATTCAGTTGGCTGAAAAAACGCGTTTATTTCGGGCTGAAAAACACGTTTTGAAAAAAGTGCTTTTACTGCCCCATAACTTACATGGGGTTGACCAAACTTGCAGAAACATGTTTATTTCTGCTGAAAAACATGTTTTGACACTTTCTGCACACTGGGGTTAAGAGCAGAGTGTGTGGGCTCTTCTGAGCCTTGCAGTTACATAGGGATTCAGTTGTCTGAAAAAACGCGTTTATTTCGGGCTGAAAAACACGTTTTGAAAAGAGTACTGTAACTGCCCCATAACTTACATGGGGTTGACCAAACTTGCAGAAACATGTTTATTTCTGCTGAAAAACATGTTTTGACACTTTCTGCACACTGGGGTTAAGAGCTGAGTGTGTGGGCTCTTCTGAGCTTTGCAGTTACATAGGGATTCAGTTGTCTGAAAAAACGCGTTTATTTCGGGCTGAAAAACACGTTTTGAAAAGTGTACTGTAACTGCCCCATAACTTACATGGGGTTGACCAAACTTGCAGAAACATGTTTATTTCTGCTGAAAAACATGTTTTGACACTTTCTGCACACTGGGGTTAAGAGCTGAGTGTGTGGGCTCTTCTGAGCTTTGCAGTTACATAGGGATTCAGTTGTCTGAAAAAACGCGTTTATTTCGGGCTGAAAAACACGTTTTGAAAAGTGTACTGTAACTGCCCCATAACTTACATGGGGTTGACCAAACTTGCAGAAACATGTTTATTTCTGCTGAAAAACACGTTTTGACACTTTCTGCACACTGGGGTTAAGAGCAGAGTGTGTGGGCTCTTCTGAGCCTTGCAGTTACATAGGGATTCAGTTGTCTGAAAAAACGCGTTTATTTCGGGCTGAAAAACACGTTTTGAAAAGAGTACTGTAACTGCCCTATAACTTACATGGGGTTGACCAAACTTGCAGAAACATGTTTATTTCTGCTGAAAAACATGTTTTGACACTTTCTGCACACTGGGGTTAAGAGCTGAGTGTGTGGGCTCTTCTGAGCTTTGCAGTTACATAGGGATTCAGTTGTCTGAAAAAACGCGTTTATTTCGGGCTGAAAAACACGTTTTGAAAAGTGTACTGTAACTGCCCCATAACTTACATGGGGTTGACCAAACTTGCAGAAACATGTTTATTTCTGCTGAAAAACATGTTTTGACACTTTCTGCACACTGGGGTTAAGAGCTGAGTGTGTGGGCTCTTCTGAGCTTTGCAGTTACATAGGGATTCAGTTGTCTGAAAAAACGCGTTTATTTCGGGCTGAAAAACACGTTTTGAAAAAAGTGCTTTTACTGCCCCATAACTTACATGGGGTTGACCAAACTTGCAGAAACATGTTTATTTCTGCTGAAAAACATGTTTTGACACTTTCTGCACACTGGGGTTAAGAGCTGAGTGTGTGGGCTCTTCTGAGCTTTGCAGTTACATAGGGATTCAGTTGTCTGAAAAAACGCGTTTATTTCGGGCTGAAAAACACGTTTTGAAAAGTGTACTGTAACTGCCCCATAACTTACATGGGGTTGACCAAACTTGCAGAAACATGTTTATTTCTGCTGAAAAACACGTTTTGACACTTTCTGCACACTGGGGTTAAGAGCAGAGTGTGTGGGCTCTTCTGAGCCTTGCAGTTACATAGGGATTCAGTTGGCTGAAAAAACGCGTTTATTTCGGGCTGAAAAACACGTTTTGAAAAAAGTGCTTTTACTGCGCCATAACTTACATGGGGTTGACCAAACTTGCAGAAACATGTTTATTTCTGCTGAAAAACATGTTTTGACACTTTCTGCACACTGGGGTTAAGAGCAGAGTGTGTGGGCTCTTCTGAGCCTTGTAGTTACATAGGGATTCAGTTGTCTGAAAAAACGCGTTTATTTCGGGCTGAAAAACACGTTTTGAAAAAAGTGCTGTTACTGCCCCATAACTTACATGGGGTTGACCAAACTTGCGGAAACATGTTTATTTCTGCTAAAAAACATGTTTTGACACTTTCTGCACACGGGGGTTAAGAGCTGAGTGTTTGGGCTCTTCTGAGCTTTGCAGTTACATAGGGATTCAGTTGTCTGAAAAAACGCGTTTATTTCGGGCTGAAAAACACGTTTTGAAAAGTGTACTGTAACTGCCCCATAACTTACATGGGGTTGACCAAACTTGCAGAAACATGTTTATTTCTGCTGAAAAACACGTTTTGACACTTTCTGCACACTGGGGTTAAGAGCAGAGTGTGTGGGCTCTTCTGAGCTTTGCAGTTACATAGGGATTCAGTTGTCTGAAAAAACGCGTTTATTTCGGGCTGAAAAACACGTTTTGAAAAGTGTACTGTAACTGCCCCATAACTTACATGGGGTTGACCAAACTTGCAGAAACATGTTTATTTCTGCTGAAAAACATGTTTTTACACTTTCTGCACACTGGGGTTAAGAGCTGAGTGTGTGGGCTCTTCTGAGCTTTGCAGTTACATAGGGATTCAGTTGTCTGAAAAAACGCGTTTATTTCGGGCTGAAAAACACGTTTTGAAAAGTGTACTGTAACTGCCCCATAACTTACATGGGGTTGACCAAACTTGCAGAAACATGTTTATTTCTGCTGAAAAACACGTTTTGACACTTTCTGCACACTGGGGTTAAGAGCAGAGTGTGTGGGCTCTTCTGAGCCTTGCAGTTACATAGGGATTCAGTTGTCTGAAAAAACGCGTTTATTTCGGGCTGAAAAACACGTTTTGAAAAAAGTGCTTTTACTGCCCCATAACTTACATGGGGTTGACCAAACTTGCAGAAACATGTTTATTTCTGCTGAAAAACATGTTTTGACACTTTCTGCACACTGGGGTTAAGAGCAGAGTGTGTGGGCTCTTCTGAGCCTTGCAGTTACATAGGGATTCAGTTGTCTGAAAAAACGCGTTTATTTCGGGCTGAAAAACACGTTTTGAAAAGAGTACTGTAACTGCCCCATAACTTACATGGGGTTGACCAAACTTGCAGAAACATGTTTATTTCTGCTGAAAAACACGTTTTGACACTTTCTGCACACTGGGGTTAAGAACAGAGTGTGTGGGCTCTTCTGAGCTTTGCAGTTACATAGGGATTCAGTTGTCTGAAAAAACGCGTTTATTTCGGGCTGAAAAACACGTTTTGAAAAGTGTACTGTAACTGCCCCATAACTTACATGGGGTTGACCAAACTTGCAGAAACATGTTTATTTCTGCTGAAAAACATGTTTTTACACTTTCTGCACACTGGGGTAAAGAGCTGAGTGTGTGGGCTCTTCTGAGCTTTGCAGTTACATAGGGATTCAGTTGTCTGAAAAAACGCGTTTATTTCGGGCTGAAAAACACGTTTTGAAAAGTGTACTGTAACTGCCCCATAACTTACATGGGGTTGACCAAACTTGCAGAAACATGTTTATTTCTGCTGAAAAACACGTTTTGACACTTTCTGCACACTGGGGTTAAGAGCAGAGTGTGTGGGCTCTTCTGAGCCTTGCAGTTACATAGGGATTCAGTTGGCTGAAAAAACGCGTTTATTTCGGGCTGAAAAACACGTTTTGAAAAAAGTGCTTTTACTGCCCCATAACTTACATGGGGTTGACCAAACTTGCAGAAACATGTTTATTTCTGCTGAAAAACATGTTTTGACACTTTCTGCACACTGGGGTTAAGAGCAGAGTGTGTGGGCTCTTCTGAGCCTTGCAGTTACATAGGGATTCAGTTGTCTGAAAAAACGCGTTTATTTCGGGCTGAAAAACACGTTTTGAAAAGAGTACTGTAACTGCCCCATAACTTACATGGGGTTGACCAAACTTGCAGAAACATGTTTATTTCTGCTGAAAAACATGTTTTGACACTTTCTGCACACTGGGGTTAAGAGCTGAGTGTGTGGGCTCTTCTGAGCTTTGCAGTTACATAGGGATTCAGTTGTCTGAAAAAACGCGTTTATTTCGGGCTGAAAAACACGTTTTGAAAAGTGTACTGTAACTGCCCCATAACTTACATGGGGTTGACCAAACTTGCAGAAACATGTTTATTTCTGCTGAAAAACATGTTTTGACACTTTCTGCACACTGGGGTTAAGAGCTGAGTGTGTGGGCTCTTCTGAGCTTTGCAGTTACATAGGGATTCAGTTGTCTGAAAAAACGCGTTTATTTCGGGCTGAAAAACACGTTTTGAAAAGTGTACTGTAACTGCCCCATAACTTACATGGGGTTGACCAAACTTGCAGAAACATGTTTATTTCTGCTGAAAAACACGTTTTGACACTTTCTGCACACTGGGGTTAAGAGCAGAGTGTGTGGGCTCTTCTGAGCCTTGCAGTTACATAGGGATTCAGTTGTCTGAAAAAACGCGTTTATTTCGGGCTGAAAAACACGTTTTGAAAAGAGTACTGTAACTGCCCTATAACTTACATGGGGTTGACCAAACTTGCAGAAACATGTTTATTTCTGATGAAAAACATGTTTTGACACTTTCTGCACACTGGGGTTAAGAGCTGAGTGTGTGGGCTCTTCTGAGCTTTGCAGTTACATAGGGATTCAGTTGTCTGAAAAAACGCGTTTATTTCGGGCTGAAAAACACGTTTTGAAAAGTGTACTGTAACTGCCCCATAACTTACATGGGGTTGACCAAACTTGCAGAAACATGTTTATTTCTGCTGAAAAACATGTTTTGACACTTTCTGCACACTGGGGTTAAGAGCTGAGTGTGTGGGCTCTTCTGAGCTTTGCAGTTACATAGGGATTCAGTTGTCTGAAAAAACGCGTTTATTTCGGGCTGAAAAACACGTTTTGAAAAAAGTGCTTTTACTGCCCCATAACTTACATGGGGTTGACCAAACTTGCAGAAACATGTTTATTTCTGCTGAAAAACATGTTTTGACACTTTCTGCACACTGGGGTTAAGAGCAGAGTGTGTGGGCTCTTCTGAGCCTTGCAGTTACATAGGGATTCAGTTGTCTGAAAAAAACGCGTTTATTTCGAGCTGAAAAACACGTTTTGAAAAGAGTACTGTAACTGCCCCATAACTTACATGGGGTTGACCAAACTTGCAGAAACATGTTTATTTCTGCTGAAAAACATGTTTTGACACTTTCTGCACACTGGGGTTAAGAGCAGAGTGTGTGGGCTCTTCTGAGCCTTGCAGTTACATAGGGATTCAGTTGTCTGAAAAAACGCGTTTATTTCGGGCTGAAAAACACGTTTTGAAAAGTGTACTATAACTGCCCCATAACTTACATGGGGTTGACCAAACTTGCAGAAACATGTTTATTTCTGCTGAAAAACATGTTTTGACACTTTCTGCACACTGGGGTTAAGAGCTGAGTGTGTGGGCTCTTCTGAGCTTTGCAGTTACATAGGGATTCAGTTGTCTGAAAAAACGCGTTTATTTCGGGCTGAAAAACACGTTTTGAAAAGTGTACTGTAACTGCCCCATAACTTACATGGGGTTGACCAAACTTGCAGAAACATGTTTATTTCTGCTGAAAAACACGTTTTGACACTTTCTGCACACTGGGGTTAAGAGCAGAGTGTGTGGGCTCTTCTGAGCCTTGCAGTTACATAGGGATTCAGTTGGCTGAAAAAACGCGTTTATTTCGGGCTGAAAAACACGTTTTGAAAAAAGTGCTTTTACTGCCCCATAACTTACATGGGGTTGACCAAACTTGCAGAAACATGTTTATTTCTGCTGAAAAACATGTTTTGACACTTTCTGCACACTGGGGTTAAGAGCAGAGTGTGTGGGCTCTTCTGAGCCTTGCAGTTACATAGGGATTCAGTTGTCTGAAAAAACGCGTTTATTTCGGGCTGAAAAACACGTTTTGAAAAGAGTACTGTAACTGCCCCATAACTTACATGGGGTTGACCAAACTTGCAGAAACATGTTTATTTCTGCTGAAAAACATGTTTTGACACTTTCTGCACACTGGGGTTAAGAGCTGAGTGTGTGGGCTCTTCTGAGCTTTGCAGTTACATAGGGATTCAGTTGTCTGAAAAAACGCGTTTATTTCGGGCTGAAAAACACGTTTTGAAAAGTGTACTGTAACTGCCCCATAACTTACATGGGGTTGACCAAACTTGCAGAAACATGTTTATTTCTGCTGAAAAACATGTTTTGACACTTTCTGCACACTGGGGTTAAGAGCTGAGTGTGTGGGCTCTTCTGAGCTTTGCAGTTACATAGGGATTCAGTTGTCTGAAAAAACGCGTTTATTTCGGGCTGAAAAACACGTTTTGAAAAGTGTACTGTAACTGCCCCATAACTTACATGGGGTTGACCAAACTTGCAGAAACATGTTTATTTCTGCTGAAAAACACGTTTTGACACTTTCTGCACACTGGGGTTAAGAGCAGAGTGTGTGGGCTCTTCTGAGCCTTGCAGTTACATAGGGATTCAGTTGTCTGAAAAAACGCGTTTATTTCGGGCTGAAAAACACGTTTTGAAAAGAGTACTGTAACTGCCCTATAACTTACATGGGGTTGACCAAACTTGCAGAAACATGTTTATTTCTGATGAAAAACATGTTTTGACACTTTCTGCACACTGGGGTTAAGAGCTGAGTGTGTGGGCTCTTCTGAGCTTTGCAGTTACATAGGGATTCAGTTGTCTGAAAAAACGCGTTTATTTCGGGCTGAAAAACACGTTTTGAAAAGTGTACTGTAACTGCCCCATAACTTACATGGGGTTGACCAAACTTGCAGAAACATGTTTATTTCTGCTGAAAAACATGTTTTGACACTTTCTGCACACTGGGGTTAAGAGCTGAGTGTGTGGGCTCTTCTGAGCTTTGCAGTTACATAGGGATTCAGTTGTCTGAAAAAACGCGTTTATTTCGGGCTGAAAAACACGTTTTGAAAAAAGTGCTTTTACTGCCCCATAACTTACATGGGGTTGACCAAACTTGCAGAAACATGTTTATTTCTGCTGAAAAACATGTTTTGACACTT
Organism: Lepisosteus platostomus; assembly: GCF_059453375.1. NCBI lineage: Eukaryota > Metazoa > Chordata > Actinopteri > Semionotiformes > Lepisosteidae > Lepisosteus > Lepisosteus platostomus. The sequence continues at coordinate 1,131,593 of NC_142627.1, read as the reverse complement.
TCTGCACACTGGGGTTAAGAGCAGAGTGTGTGGGCTCTTCTGAGCCTTGCAGTTACATAGGGATTCAGTTGTCTGAAAAAAACGCGTTTATTTCGAGCTGAAAAACACGTTTTGAAAAGAGTACTGTAACTGCCCCATAACTTACATGGGGTTGACCAAACTTGCAGAAACATGTTTATTTCTGCTGAAAAACATGTTTTGACACTTTCTGCACACTGGGGTTAAGAGCAGAGTGTGTGGGCTCTTCTGAGCCTTGCAGTTACATAGGGATTCAGTTGTCTGAAAAAACGCGTTTATTTCGGGCTGAAAAACACGTTTTGAAAAGTGTACTATAACTGCCCCATAACTTACATGGGGTTGACCAAACTTGCAGAAACATGTTTATTTCTGCTGAAAAACATGTTTTGACACTTTCTGCACACTGGGGTTAAGAGCTGAGTGTGTGGGCTCTTCTGAGCTTTGCAGTTACATAGGGATTCAGTTGTCTGAAAAAACGCGTTTATTTCGGGCTGAAAAACACGTTTTGAAAAGTGTACTGTAACTGCCCCATAACTTACATGGGGTTGACCAAACTTGCAGAAACATGTTTATTTCTGCTGAAAAACACGTTTTGACACTTTCTGCACACTGGGGTTAAGAGCAGAGTGTGTGGGCTCTTCTGAGCCTTGCAGTTACATAGGGATTCAGTTGGCTGAAAAAACGCGTTTATTTCGGGCTGAAAACACGTTTTGAAAAAAGTGCTTTTACTGCCCCATAACTTACATGGGGTTGACCAAACTTGCAGAAACATGTTTATTTCTGCTGAAAAACATGTTTTGACACTTTCTGCACACTGGGGTTAAGAGCAGAGTGTGTGGGCTCTTCTGAGCCTTGCAGTTACATAGGGATTCAGTTGTCTGAAAAAACGCGTTTATTTCGGGCTGAAAAACACGTTTTGAAAAAAGTGCTGTTACTGCCCCATAACTTACATGGGGTTGACCAAACTTGCAGAAACATGTTTATTTCTGCTGAAAAACATGTTTTGACACTTTCTGCACACTGGGGTTAAGAGCTGAGTGTGTGGGCTCTTCTGAGCTTTGCAGTTACATAGGGATTCAGTTGTCTGAAAAAACGCGTTTATTTCGGGCTGAAAAACACGTTTTGAAAAGTGTACTGTAACTGCCCCATAACTTACATGGGGTTGACCAAACTTGCAGAAACATGTTTATTTCTGCTGAAAAACATGTTTTGACACTTTCTGCACACTGGGGTTAAGAGCTGAGTGTGTGGGCTCTTCTGAGCTTTGCAGTTACATAGGGATTCAGTTGTCTGAAAAAACGCGTTTATTTCGGGCTGAAAAACACGTTTTGAAAAAAGTGCTTTTACTGCCCCATAACTTACATGGGGTTGACCAAACTTGCAGAAACATGTTTATTTCTGCTGAAAAACATGTTTTGACACTTTCTGCACACTGGGGTTAAGAGCTGAGTGTGTGGGCTCTTCTGAGCTTTGCAGTTACATAGGGATTCAGTTGTCTGAAAAAACGCGTTTATTTCGGGCTGAAAAACACGTTTTGAAAAGTGTACTGTAACTGCCCCATAACTTACATGGGGTTGACCAAACTTGCAGAAACATGTTTATTTCTGCTGAAAAACACGTTTTGACACTTTCTGCACACTGGGGTTAAGAGCAGAGTGTGTGGGCTCTTCTGAGCCTTGTAGTTACATAGGGATTCAGTTGTCTGAAAAAACGCGTTTATATCGGGCTGAAAAACACGTTTTGAAAAAAGTGCTGTTACTGCCCCATAACTTACATGGGGTTGACCAAACTTGCGGAAACATGTTTATTTCTGCTAAAAAACATGTTTTGACACTTTCTGCACACTGGGGTTAAGAGCTGAGTGTTTGGGCTCTTCTGAGCTTTGCAGTTACATAGGGATTCAGTTGTCTGAAAAAACGCGTTTATTTCGGGCTGAAAAACACGTTTTGAAAAGTGTACTGTAACTGCCCCATAACTTACATGGGGTTGACCAAACTTGCAGAAACATGTTTATTTCTGCTGAAAAACACGTTTTGACACTTTCTGCACACTGGGGTTAAGAGCAGAGTGTGTGGGCTCTTCTGAGCTTTGCAGTTACATAGGGATTCAGTTGTCTGAAAAAACGCGTTTATTTCGGGCTGAAAAACACGTTTTGAAAAGTGTACTGTAACTGCCCCATAACTTACATGGGGTTGACCAAACTTGCAGAAACATGTTTATTTCTGCTGAAAAACATGTTTTTACACTTTCTGCACACTGGGGTTAAGAGCTGAGTGTGTGGGCTCTTCTGAGCTTTGCAGTTACATAGGGATTCAGTTGTCTGAAAAAACGCGTTTATTTCGGGCTGAAAAACACGTTTTGAAAAGTGTACTGTAACTGCCCCATAACTTACATGGGGTTGACCAAACTTGCAGAAACATGTTTATTTCTGCTGAAAAACACGTTTTGACACTTTCTGCACACTGGGGTTAAGAGCAGAGTGTGTGGGCTCTTCTGAGCCTTGCAGTTACATAGGGATTCAGTTGGCTGAAAAAACGCGTTTATTTCGGGCTGAAAAACACGTTTTGAAAAAAGTGCTTTTACTGCCCCATAACTTACATGGGGTTGACCAAACTTGCAGAAACATGTTTATTTCTGCTGAAAAACATGTTTTGACACTTTCTGCACACTGGGGTTAAAAGCAGAGTGTGTGGGCTCTTCTGAGCCTTGTAGTTACATAGGGATTCAGTTGTCTGAAAAAACGCGTTTATTTCGGGCTGAAAAACACGTTTTGAAAAAAGTGCTGTTACTGCCCCATAACTTACATGGGGTTGACCAAACTTGCGGAAACATGTTTATTTCTGCTAAAAAACATGTTTTGACACTTTCTGCACACGGGGGTTAAGACCTGAGTGTTTGGGCTCTTCTGAGCTTTGCAGTTACATAGGGATTCAGTTGTCTGAAAAAACGCGTTTATTTCGGGCTGAAAAACACGTTTTGAAAAGTGTACTGTAACTGCCCCATAACTTACATGGGGTTGACCAAACTTGCAGAAACATGTTTATTTCTGCTGAAAAACACGTTTTGACACTTTCTGCACACTGGGGTTAAGAGCAGAGTGTGTGGGCTCTTCTGAGCTTTGCAGTTACATAGGGATTCAGTTGTCTGAAAAAACGCGTTTATTTCGGGCTGAAAAACACGTTTTGAAAAGTGTACTGTAACTGCCCCATAACTTACATGGGGTTGACCAAACTTGCAGAAACATGTTTATTTCTGCTGAAAAACATGTTTTTACACTTTCTGCACACTGGGGTTAAGAGCTGAGTGTGTGGGCTCTTCTGAGCTTTGCAGTTACATAGGGATTCAGTTGTCTGAAAAAACGCGTTTATTTCGGGCTGAAAAACACGTTTTGAAAAGTGTACTGTAACTGCCCCATAACTTACATGGGGTTGACCAAACTTGCAGAAACATGTTTATTTCTGCTGAAAAACACGTTTTGACACTTTCTGCACACTGGGGTTAAGAGCAGAGTGTGTGGGCTCTTCTGAGCCTTGCAGTTACATAGGGATTCAGTTGGCTGAAAAAACGCGTTTATTTCGGGCTGAAAAACACGTTTTGAAAAAAGTGCTTTTACTGCCCCATAACTTACATGGGGTTGACCAAACTTGCAGAAACATGTTTATTTCTGCTGAAAAACATGTTTTGACACTTTCTGCACACTGGGGTTAAGAGCAGAGTGTGTGGGCTCTTCTGAGCCTTGCAGTTACATAGGGATTCAGTTGTCTGAAAAAACGCGTTTATTTCGGGCTGAAAAACACGTTTTGAAAAGAGTACTGTAACTGCCCCATAACTTACATGGGGTTGACCAAACTTGCAGAAACATGTTTATTTCTGCTGAAAAACACGTTTTGACACTTTCTGCACACTGGGGTTAAGAGCAGAGTGTGTGGGCTCTTCTGAGCCTTGCAGTTACATAGGGATTCAGTTGGCTGAAAAAACGCGTTTATTTCGGGCTGAAAAACACGTTTTGAAAAAAGTGCTTTTACTGCCCCATAACTTACATGGGGTTGACCAAACTTGCAGAAACATGTTTATTTCTGCTGAAAAACATGTTTTGACACTTTCTGCACACTGGGGTTAAGAGCTGAGTGTGTGGGCTCTTCTGAGCTTTGCAGTTACATAGGGATTCAGTTGTCTGAAAAAACGCGTTTATTTCGGGCTGAAAAACACGTTTTGAAAAGTGTACTGTAACTGCCCCATAACTTACATGGGGTTGACCAAACTTGCAGAAACATGTTTATTTCTGCTGAAAAACATGTTTTGACACTTTCTGCACACTGGGGTTAAGAGCTGAGTGTGTGGGCTCTTCTGAGCTTTGCAGTTACATAGGGATTCAGTTGTCTGAAAAAACGCGTTTATTTCGGGCTGAAAAATACGTTTTGAAAAGTGTACTGTAACTGCCCCATAACTTACATGGGGTTGACCAAACTTGCAGAAACATGTTTATTTCTGCTGAAAAACATGTTTTTACACTTTCTGCACACTGGGGTTAAGAGCTGAGTGTGTGGGCTCTTCTGAGCTTTGCAGTTACATAGGGATTCAGTTGGCTGAAAAAACGCGTTTATTTCGGGCTGAAAAACACGTTTTGAAAAAAGTGCTGTTACTGCCCCATAACTTACATGGGGTTGACCAAACTTGCAGAAACATGTTTATTTCTGCTGAAAAACATGTTTTGACACTTTCTGCACACTGGGGTTAAGAGCAGAGTGTGTGGGCTCTTCTGAGCCTTGCAGTTACATAGGGATTCAGTTGTCTGAAAAAACGCGTTTATTTCGGGCTGAAAAACACGTTTTGAAAAGTGTACTATAACTGCCCCATAACTTTCATGGGGTTGACCAAACTTGCAGAAACATGTTTATTTCTGCTGAAAAACATGTTTTGACACTTTCTGCACACTGGGGTTAAGAGCTGAGTGTGTGGGCTCTTCTGAGCTTTGCAGTTACATAGGGATTCAGTTGTCTGAAAAAACGCGTTTATTTCGGGCTGAAAAACACGTTTTGAAAAGTGTACTGTAACTGCCCCATAACTTACATGGGGTTGACCAAACTTGCAGAAACATGTTTATTTCTGCTGAAAAACACGTTTTGACACTTTCTGCACACTGGGGTTAAGAGCAGAGTGTGTGGGCTCTTCTAAGCCTTGCAGTTACATAGGGATTCAGTTGGCTGAAAAAACGCGTTTATTTCGGGCTGAAAAACACGTTTTGAAAAAAGTGCTTTTACTGCCCCATAACTTACATGGGGTTGACCAAACTTGCAGAAACATGTTTATTTCTGCTGAAAAACATGTTTTGACACTTTCTGCACACTGGGGTTAAGAGCAGAGTGTGTGGGCTCTTCTGAGCCTTGCAGTTACATAGGGATTCAGTTGTCTGAAAAAACGCGTTTATTTCGGGCTGAAAAACACGTTTTGAAAAGTGTACTGTAACTGCCCCATAACTTACATGGGGTTGACCAAACTTGCAGAAACATGTTTATTTCTGCTGAAAAACACGTTTTGACACTTTCTGCACACTGGGGTTAAGAGCAGAGTGTGTGGGCTCTTCTGAGCCTTGCAGTTACATAGGGATTCAGTTGGCTGAAAAAACGCGTTTATTTCGGGCTGAAAAACACGTTTTGAAAAAAGTGCTTTTACTGCCCCATAACTTACATGGGGTTGACCAAACTTGCAGAAACATGTTTATTTCTGCTGAAAAACATGTTTTGACACTTTCTGCACACTGGGGTTAAGAGCAGAGTGTGTGGGCTCTTCTGAGCCTTGCAGTTACATAGGGATTCAGTTGTCTGAAAAAACGCGTTTATTTCGGGCTGAAAAACACGTTTTGAAAAGAGTACTGTAACTGCCCCATAACTTACATGGGTTTGACCAAACTTGCAGAAACATGTTTATTTCTGCTGAAAAACATGTTTGGACACTTTCTGCACACTGGGGTTAAGAGCTGAGTGTGTGGGCTCTTCTGAGCTTTGCAGTTACATAGGGATTCAGTTGTCTGAAAAAACGCGTTTATTTCGGGCTGAAAAACACGTTTTGAAAAGTGTACTGTAACTGCCCCATAACTTACATGGGGTTGACCAAACTTGCAGAAACATGTTTATTTCTGCTGAAAAACATGTTTTGACACTTTCTGCACACTGGGGTTAAGAGCTGAGTGTGTGGGCTCTTCTGAGCTTTGCAGTTACATAGGGATTCAGTTGTCTGAAAAAACGCGTTTATTTCGGGCTGAAAAACACGTTTTGAAAAGTGTACTGTAACTGCCCCATAACTTACATGGGGTTGACCAAACTTGCAGAAACATGTTTATTTCTGCTGAAAAACATGTTTTGACGCTTTCTGCACACTGGGGTTAAGAGCAGAGTGTGTGGGCTCTTCTGAGCCTTGCAGTTACATAGGGATTCAGTTGTCTGAAAAAACGCGTTTATTTCGGGCTGAAAAACACGTTTTGAAAAGTGTACTATAACTGCCCCATAACTTACATGGGGTTGACCAAACTTGCAGAAACATGTTTATTTCTGCTGAAAAACATGTTTTGACACTTTCTGCACACTGGGGTTAAGAGCTGAGTGTGTGGGCTCTTCTGAGCTTTGCAGTTACATAGGGATTCAGTTGTCTGAAAAAACGCGTTTATTTCGGGCTGAAAAACACGTTTTGAAAAGTGTACTGTAACTGCCCCATAACTTACATGGGGTTGACCAAACTTGCAGAAACATGTTTATTTCTGCTGAAAAACACGTTTTGACACTTTCTGCACACTGGGGTTAAGAGCAGAGTGTGTGGGCTCTTCTGAGCCTTGTAGTTACATAGGGATTCAGTTGTCTGAAAAAACGCGTTTATTTCGGGCTGAAAAACACGTTTTGAAAAAAGTGCTGTTACTGCCCCATAACTTACATGGGGTTGACCAAACTTGCGGAAACATGTTTATTTCTGCTAAAAAACATGTTTTGACACTTTCTGCACACGGGGGTTAAGAGCTGAGTGTTTGGGCTCTTCTGAGCTTTGCAGTTACATAGGGATTCAGTTGTCTGAAAAAACGCGTTTATTTCGGGCTGAAAAACACGTTTTGAAAAGTGTACTGTAACTGCCCCATAACTTACATGGGGTTGACCAAACTTGCAGAAACATGTTTATTTCTGCTGAAAAACATGTTTTGACACTTTCTGCACACTGGGGTTAAGAGCAGAGTGTGTGGGCTCTTCTGAGCCTTGCAGTTACATAGGGATTCAGTGGTCTGAAAAAACGCGTTTATTTCGGGCTGAAAAACACGTTTTGAAAAGTGTACTGTAACTGCCCCATAACTTACATGGGGTTGACCAAACTTGCAGAAACATGTTTATTTCTGCTGAAAAACATGTTTTTACACTTTCTGCACACTGGGGTTAAGAGCTGAGTGTGTGGGCTCTTCTGAGCTTTGCAGTTACATAGGGATTCAGTTGTCTGAAAAAACGCGTTTATTTCGGGCTGAAAAACACGTTTTGAAAAGTGTACTGTAACTGCCCCATAACTTACATGGGGTTGACCAAACTTGCAGAAACATGTTTATTTCTGCTGAAAAACACGTTTTGACACTTTCTGCACACTGGGGTTAAGAGCAGAGTGTGTGGGCTCTTCTGAGCCTTGCAGTTACATAGGGATTCAGTTGTCTGAAAAAACGCGTTTATTTCGGGCTGAAAAACACGTTTTGAAAAGAGTACTGTAACTGCCCTATAACTTACATGGGGTTGACCAAACTTGCAGAAACATGTTTATTTCTGCTGAAAAACATGTTTTGACACTTTCTGCACACTGGGGTTAAGAGCTGAGTGTGTGGGCTCTTCTGAGCTTTGCAGTTACATAGGGATTCAGTTGTCTGAAAAAACGCGTTTATTTCGGGCTGAAAAACACGTTTTGAAAAGTGTACTGTAACTGCCCCATAACTTACATGGGGTTGACCAAACTTGCAGAAACATGTTTATTTCTGCTGAAAAACATGTTTTGACACTTTCTGCACACTGGGGTTAAGAGCTGAGTGTGTGGGCTCTTCTGAGCTTTGCAGTTACATAGGGATTCAGTTGTCTGAAAAAACGCGTTTATTTCGGGCTGAAAAACACGTTTTGAAAAGTGTACTGTAACTGCCCCATAACTTACATGGGGTTGACCAAACTTGCAGAAACATGTTTATTTCTGCTGAAAAACATGTTTTTACACTTTCTGCACACTGGGGTTAAGAGCTGAGTGTGTGGGCTCTTCTGAGCTTTGCAGTTACATAGGGATTCAGTTGGCTGAAAAAACGCGTTTATTTCGGGCTGAAAAACACGTTTTGAAAAAAGTGCTGTTACTGCCCCATAACTTACATGGGGTTGACCAAACTTGCAGAAACATGTTTATTTCTGCTGAAAAACATGTTTTGACACTTTCTGCACACTGGGGTTAAGAGCAGAGTGTGTGGGCTCTTCTGAGCCTTGCAGTTACATAGGGATTCAGTTGTCTGAAAAAACGCGTTTATTTCGGGCTGAAAAACACGTTTTGAAAAGTGTACTATAACTGCCCCATAACTTACATGGGGTTGACCAAACTTGCAGAAACATGTTTATTTCTGCTGAAAAACATGTTTTGACACTTTCTGCACACTGGGGTTAAGAGCTGAGTGTGTGGGCTCTTCTGAGCTTTGCAGTTACATAGGGATTCAGTTGTCTGAAAAAACGCGTTTATTTCGGGCTGAAAAACACGTTTTGAAAAGTGTACTGTAACTGCCCTATAACTTACATGGGGTTGACCAAACTTGCAGAAACATGTTTATTTCTGCTGAAAAACACGTTTTGACACTTTCTGCACACTGGGGTTAAGAGCAGAGTGTGTGGGCTCTTCTGAGCTTTGCAGTTACATAGGGATTCAGTTGTCTGAAAAAACGCGTTTATTTCGGGCTGAAAAACACGTTTTGAAAAAAGTGCTGTTACTGCCCCATAACTTACATGGGGTTGACCAAACTTGCGGAAACATGTTTATTTCTGCTAAAAAACATGTTTTGACACTTTCTGCACACGGGGGTTAAGAGCTGAGTGTTTGGGCTCTTCTGAGCTTTGCAGTTACATAGGGATTCAGTTGTCTGAAAAAACGCGTTTATTTCGGGCTGAAAAACACGTTTTGAAAAGTGTACTGTAACTGCCCGATAACTTACATGGGGTTGACCAAACTTGCAGAAACATGTTTATTTCTGCTGAAAAACACGTTTTGACACTTTCTGCACACTGGGGTTAAGAGCAGAGTGTGTGGGCTCTTCTGAGCTTTGCAGTTACATAGGGATTCAGTTGTCTGAAAAAACGCGTTTATTTCGGGCTGAAAAACACGTTTTGAAAAGTGTACTGTAACTGCCCCATAACTTACATGGGGTTGACCAAACTTGCAGAAACATGTTTATTTCTACTGAAAAACATGTTTTTACACTTTCTGCACACTGGGGTTAAGAGCTGAGTGTGTGGGCTCTTCTGAGCTTTGCAGTTACATAGGGATTCAGTTGTCTGAAAAAACGCGTTTATTTCGGGCTGAAAAACACGTTTTGAAAAGTGTACTGTAACTGCCCCATAACTTACATGGGGTTGACCAAACTTGCAGAAACATGTTTATTTCTGCTGAAAAACACGTTTTGACACTTTCTGCACACTGGGGTTAAGAGCAGAGTGTGTGGGCTCTTCTGAGCCTTGCAGTTACATAGGGATTCAGTTGGCTGAAAAAACGCGTTTATTTCGGGCTGAAAAACACGTTTTGAAAAAAGTGCTTTTACTGCCCCATAACTTACATGGGGTTGACCAAACTTGCAGAAACATGTTTATTTCTGCTGAAAAACATGTTTTGACACTTTCTGCACACTGGGGTTAAGAGCTGAGTGTGTGGGCTCTTCTGAGCTTTGCAGTTACATAGGGATTCAGTTGTCTGAAAAAACGCGTTTATTTCGGGCTGAAAAACACGTTTTGAAAAGTGTACTGTAACTGCCCCATAACTTACATGGGGTTGACCAAACTTGCAGAAACATGTTTATTTCTGCTGAAAAACATGTTTTTACACTTTCTGCACACTGGGGTTAAGAGCTGAGTGTGTGGGCTCTTCTGAGCTTTGCAGTTACATAGGGATTCAGTTGGCTGAAAAAACGCGTTTATTTCGGGCTGAAAAACACGTTTTGAAAAGTGTACTGTAACTGCCCCATAACTTACATGGGGTTGACCAAACTTGCAGAAACATGTTTATTTCTGCTGAAAAACATGTTTTTACACTTTCTGCACACTGGGGTTAAGAGCTGAGTGTGTGGGCTCTTCTGAGCTTTGCAGTTACATAGGGATTCAGTTGTCTGAAAAAAACGCGTTTATTTCGGGCTGAAAAACACGTTTTGAAAAGTGTACTATAACTGCCCCATAACTTACATGGGGTTGACCAAACTTGCAGAAACATGTTTATTTCTGCTGAAAAACATGTTTTGACACTTTCTGCACACTGGGGTTAAGAGCTGAGTGTGTGGGCTCTTCTGAGCTTTGCAGTTACATAGGGATTCAGTTGTCTGAAAAAACGCGTTTATTTCGGGCTGAAAAACACGTTTTGAAAAGTGTACTGTAACTGCCCCATAACTTACATGGGGTTGACCAAACTTGCAGAAACATGTTTATTTCTGCTGAAAAACACGTTTTGACACTTTCTGCACACTGGGGTTAAGAGCAGAGTGTGTGGGCTCTTCTGAGCCTTGTAGTTACATAGGGATTCAGTTGTCTGAAAAAACGCGTTTATTTCGGGCTGAAAAACACGTTTTGAAAAAAGTGCTGTTACTGCCCCATAACTTACATGGGGTTGACCAAACTTGCGGAAACATGTTTATTTCTGCTAAAAAACATGTTTTGACACTTTCTGCACACTGGGGTTAAGAGCTGAGTGTTTGGGCTCTTCTGAGCTTTGCAGTTACATAGGGATTCAGTTGTCTGAAAAAACGCGTTTATTTCGGGCTGAAAAACATGTTTTGAAAAGTGTACTGTAACTGCCCCATAACTTACATGGGGTTGACCAAACTTGCAGAAACATGTTTATTTCTGCTGAAAAACACGTTTTGACACTTTCTGCACACTGGGGTTAAGAGCAGAGTGTGTGGGCTCTTCTGAGCTTTGCAGTTACATAGGGATTCAGTTGTCTGAAAAAACGCGTTTATTTCGGGCTGAAAAACACGTTTTGAAAAGTGTACTGTAACTGCCCCATAACTTACATGGGGTTGACCAAACTTGCAGAAACATGTTTATTTCTGCTGAAAAACATGTTTTTACACTTTCTGCACACTGGGGTTAAGAGCTGAGTGTGTGGGCTCTTCTGAGCCTTGCAGTTACATAGGGATTCAGTTGGCTGAAAAAACGCGTTTATTTCGGGCTGAAAAACACGTTTTGAAAAAAGTGCTTTTACTGCGCCATAACTTACATGGGGTTGACCAAACTTGCAGAAACATGTTTATTTCTGCTGAAAAACATGTTTTGACACTTTCTGCACACTGGGGTTAAGAGCAGAGTGTGTGGGCTCTTCTGAGCCTTGTAGTTACATAGGGATTCAGTTGTCTGAAAAAACGCGTTTATTTCGGGCTGAAAAACACGTTTTGAAAAAAGTGCTGTTACTGCCCCATAACTTACATGGGGTTGACCAAACTTGCGGAAACATGTTTATTTCTGCTAAAAAACATGTTTTGACACTTTCTGCACACGGGGGTTAAGACCTGAGTGTTTGGGCTCTTCTGAGCTTTGCAGTTACATAGGGATTCAGTTGTCTGAAAAAACGCGTTTATTTCGGGCTGAAAAACACGTTTTGAAAAGTGTACTGTAACTGCCCCATAACTTACATGGGGTTGACCAAACTTGCAGAAACATGTTTATTTCTGCTGAAAAACATGTTTTTACACTTTCTGCACACTGGGGTTAAGAGCTGAGTGTGTGGGCTCTTCTGAGCTTTGCAGTTACATAGGGATTCAGTTGTCTGAAAAAACGCGTTTATTTCGGGCTGAAAAACACGTTTTGAAAAGTGTACTGTAACTGCCCCATAACTTACATGGGGTTGACCAAACTTGCAGAAACATGTTTATTTCTGCTGAAAAACACGTTTTGACACTTTCTGCACACTGGGGTTAAGAGCAGAGTGTGTGGGCTCTTCTGAGCCTTGCAGTTACATAGGGATTCAGTTGGCTGAAAAAACGCGTTTATTTCGGGCTGAAAAACACGTTTTGAAAAAAGTGCTTTTACTGCCTCATAACTTACATGGGGTTGACCAAACTTGCAGAAACATGTTTATTTCTGCTGAAAAACATGTTTTGACACTTTCTGCACACTGGGGTTAAGAGCAGAGTGTGTGGGCTCTTCTGAGCCTTGCAGTTACATAGGGATTCAGTTGTCTGAAAAAACGCGTTTATTTCGGGCTGAAAAACACGTTTTGAAAAGTGTACTGTAACTGCCCCATAACTTACATGGGGTTGACCAAACTTGCAGAAACATGTTTATTTCTGCTGAAAAACACGTTTTGACACTTTCTGCACACTGGGGTTAAGAGCAGAGTGTGTGGGCTCTTCTGAGCCTTGCAGTTACATAGGGATTCAGTTGTCTGAAAAAACGCGTTTATTTCGGGCTGAAAAACACGTTTTGAAAAGAGTACTGTAACTGCCCTATAACTTACATGGGGTTGACCAAACTTGCAGAAACATGTTTATTTCTGCTGAAAAACATGTTTTGACACTTTCTGCACACTGGGGTTAAGAGCTGAGTGTGTGGGCTCTTCTGAGCTTTGCAGTTACATAGGGATTCAGTTGTCTGAAAAAACGCGTTTATTTCGGGCTGAAAAACACGTTTTGAAAAGTGTACTGTAACTGCCCCATAACTTACATGGGGTTGACCAAACTTGCAGAAACATGTTTATTTCTGCTGAAAAACATGTTTTGACACTTTCTGCACACTGGGGTTAAGAGCTGAGTGTGTGGGCTCTTCTGAGCTTTGCAGTTACATAGGGATTCAGTTGTCTGAAAAAACGCGTTTATTTCGGGCTGAAAAACACGTTTTGAAAAGTGTACTGTAACTGCCCCATAACTTACATGGGGTTGACCAAACTTGCAGAAACATGTTTATTTCTGCTGAAAAACATGTTTTTACACTTTCTGCACACTGGGGTTAAGAGCTGAGTGTGTGGGCTCTTCTGAGCTTTGCAGTTACATAGGGATTCAGTTGGCTGAAAAAACGCGTTTATTTCGGGCTGAAAAACACGTTTTGAAAAAAGTGCTGTTACTGCCCCATAACTTACATGGGGTTGACCAAACTTGCAGAAACATGTTTATTTCTGCTGAAAAACATGTTTTGACACTTTCTGCACACTGGGGTTAAGAGCTGAGTGTGTGGGCTCTTCTGAGCTTTGCAGTTACATAGGGATTCAGTTGTCTGAAAAAACGCGTTTATTTCGGGCTGAAAAACACGTTTTGAAAAGTGTACTGTAACTGCCCCATAACTTACATGGGGTTGACCAAACTTGCAGAAACATGTTTATTTCTGCTGAAAAACACGTTTTGACACTTTCTGCACACTGGGGTTAAGAGCAGAGTGTGTGGGCTCTTCTGAGCTTTGCAGTTACATAGGGATTCAGTTGTCTGAAAAAACGCGTTTATTTCGGGCTGAAAAACACGTTTTGAAAAAAGTGCTGTTACTGCCCCATAACTTACATGGGGTTGACCAAACTTGCGGAAACATGTTTATTTCTGCTAAAAAACATGTTTTGACACTTTCTGCACACGGGGGTTAAGAGCTGAGTGTTTGGGCTCTTCTGAGCTTTGCAGTTACATAGGGATTCAGTTGTCTGAAAAAACGCGTTTATTTCGGGCTGAAAAACACGTTTTGAAAAGTGTACTGTAACTGCCCGATAACTTACATGGGGTTGACCAAACTTGCAGAAACATGTTTATTTCTGCTGAAAAACACGTTTTGACACTTTCTGCACACTGGGGTTAAGAGCAGAGTGTGTGGGCTCTTCTGAGCTTTGCAGTTACATAGGGATTCAGTTGTCTGAAAAAACGCGTTTATTTCGGGCTGAAAAACACGTTTTGAAAAGTGTACTGTAACTGCCCCATAACTTACATGGGGTTGACCAAACTTGCAGAAACATGTTTATTTCTACTGAAAAACATGTTTTTACACTTTCTGCACACTGGGGTTAAGAGCTGAGTGTGTGGGCTCTTCTGAGCTTTGCAGTTACATAGGGATTCAGTTGTCTGAAAAAACGCGTTTATTTCGGGCTGAAAAACACGTTTTGAAAAGTGTACTGTAACTGCCCCATAACTTACATGGGGTTGACCAAACTTGCAGAAACATGTTTATTTCTGCTGAAAAACACGTTTTGACACTTTCTGCACACTGGGGTTAAGAGCAGAGTGTGTGGGCTCTTCTGAGCCTTGCAGTTACATAGGGATTCAGTTGGCTGAAAAAACGCGTTTATTTCGGGCTGAAAAACACGTTTTGAAAAGTGTACTGTAACTGCCCCATAACTTACATGGGGTTGACCAAACTTGCAGAAACATGTTTATTTCTGCTGAAAAACATGTTTTGACACTTTCTGCACACTGGGGTTAAGAGCTGAGTGTGTGGGCTTTTCTGAGCTTTGCAGTTACATAGGGATTCAGTTGTCTGAAAAAACGCGTTTATTTCGGGCTGAAAAACACGTTTTGAAAAGTGTACTGTAACTGCCCCATAACTTACATGGGGTTGACCAAACTTGCAGAAACATGTTTATTTCTGCTGAAAAACATGTTTTTACACTTTCTGCACACTGGGGTTAAGAGCTGAGTGTGTGGGCTCTTCTGAGCTTTGCAGTTACATAGGGATTCAGTTGGCTGAAAAAACGCGTTTATTTCGGGCTGAAAAACACGTTTTGAAAAGTGTACTGTAACTGCCCCATAACTTACATGGGGTTGACCAAACTTGCAGAAACATGTTTATTTCTGCTGAAAAACATGTTTTTACACTTTCTGCACACTGGGGTTAAGAGCTGAGTGTGTGGGCTCTTCTGAGCTTTGCAGTTACATAGGGATTCAGTTGGCTGAAAAAACGCGTTTATTTCGGGCTGAAAAACACGTTTTGAAAAAAAGTGCTGTTACTGCCCCATAACTTACATGGGGTTGACCAAACTTGCAGAAACATGTTTATTTCTGCTGAAAAACATGTTTTGACACTTTCTGCACACTGGGGTTAAGAGCAGAGTGTGTGGGCTCTTCTGAGCCTTGCAGTTACATAGGGATTCAGTTGTCTGAAAAAACGCGTTTATTTCGGGCTGAAAAACACGTTTTGAAAAGTGTACTATAACTGCCCCATAACTTACATGGGGTTGACCAAACTTGCAGAAACATGTTTATTTCTGCTGAAAAACATGTTTTGACACTTTCTGCACACTGGGGTTAAGAGCTGAGTGTGTGGGCTCTTCTGAGCTTTGCAGTTACATAGGGATTCAGATGTCTGAAAAAACGCGTTTATTTCGGGCTGAAAAACACGTTTTGAAAAGTGTACTGTAACTGCCCCATAACTTACATGGGGTTGACCAAACTTGCAGAAACATGTTTATTTCTGCTGAAAAACACGTTTTGACACTTTCTGCACACTGGGGTTAAGAGCAGAGTGTGTGGGCTCTTCTGAGCCTTGTAGTTACATAGGGATTCAGTTGTCTGAAAAAACGCGTTTATTTCGGGCTGAAAAACACGTTTTGAAAAAAGTGCTGTTACTGCCCCATAACTTACATGGGGTTGACCAAACTTGCGGAAACATGTTTATTTCTGCTAAAAAACATGTTTTGACACTTTCTGCACACTGGGGTTAAGAGCTGAGTGTTTGGGCTCTTCTGAGCTTTGCAGTTACATAGGGATTCAGTTGTCTGAAAAAACGCGTTTATTTCGGGCTGAAAAACATGTTTTGAAAAGTGTACTGTAACTGCCCCATAACTTACATGGGGTTGACCAAACTTGCAGAAACATGTTTATTTCTGCTGAAAAACACGTTTTGACACTTTCTGCACACTGGGGTTAAGAGCAGAGTGTGTGGGCTCTTCTGAGCTTTGCAGTTACATAGGGATTCAGTTGTCTGAAAAAACGCGTTTATTTCGGGCTGAAAAACACGTTTTGAAAAGTGTACTGTAACTGCCCCATAACTTACATGGGGTTGACCAAACTTGCAGAAACATGTTTATTTCTGCTGAAAAACATTTTTTACACTTTCTGCACACTGGGGTTAAGAGCTGAGTGTGTGGGCTCTTCTGAGCTTTGCAGTTACATAGGGATTCACTTGTCTGAAAAAACGCGTTTATTTCGGGCTGAAAAACACGTTTTGAAAAGTGTACTGTAACTGCCCCATAACTTACATGGGGTTGACCAAACTTGCAGAAACATGTTTATTTCTGCTGAAAAACACGTTTTGACACTTTCTGCACACTGGGGTTAAGAGCAGAGTGTGTGGGCTCTTCTGAGCCTTGCAGTTACATAGGGATTCAGTTGGCTGAAAAAACGCGTTTATTTCGGGCTGAAAAACACGTTTTGAAAAAAGTGCTTTTACTGCGCCATAACTTACATGGGGTTGACCAAACTTGCAGAAACATGTTTATTTCTGCTGAAAAACATGTTTTGACACTTTCTGCACACTGGGGTTAAGAGCAGAGTGTGTGGGCTCTTCTGAGCCTTGTAGTTACATAGGGATTCAGTTGTCTGAAAAAACGCGTTTATTTCGGGCTGAAAAACACGTTTTGAAAAAAGTGCTGCTACTGCCCCATAACTTACATGGGGTTGACCAAACTTGCGGAAACATGTTTATTTCTGCTAAAAAACATGTTTTGACACTTTCTGCACACGGGGGTTAAGACCTGAGTGTTTGGGCTCTTCTGAGCTTTGCAGTTACATAGGGATTCAGTTGTCTGAAAAAACGCGTTTATTTCGGGCTGAAAAACACGTTTTGAAAAGTGTACTGTAACTGCCCCATAACTTACATGGGGTTGACCAAACTTGCAGAAACATGTTTATTTCTGCTGAAAAACACGTTTTGACACTTTCTGCACACTGGGGTTAAGAGCAGAGTGTGTGGGCTCTTCTGAGCTTTGCAGTTACATAGGGATTCAGTTGTCTGAAAAAACGCGTTTATTTCGGGCTGAAAAACACGTTTTGAAAAGTGTACTGTAACTGCCCCATAACTTACATGGGGTTGACCAAACTTGCAGAAACATGTTTATTTCTGCTGAAAAACATGTTTTTACACTTTCTGCACACTGGGGTTAAGAGCTGAGTGTGTGGGCTCTTCTGAGCTTTGCAGTTACATAGGGATTCAGTTGTCTGAAAAAACGCGTTTATTTCGGGCTGAAAAACACGTTTTGAAAAGTGTACTGTAACTGCCCCATAACTTACATGGGGTTGACCAAACTTGCAGAAACATGTTTATTTCTGCT
The DNA here is from genome assembly GCF_059453375.1 of Lepisosteus platostomus. NCBI lineage: Eukaryota > Metazoa > Chordata > Actinopteri > Semionotiformes > Lepisosteidae > Lepisosteus > Lepisosteus platostomus. The sequence continues at coordinate 1,114,103 of NC_142627.1, read as the reverse complement.
GAAAAACACGTTTTGACACTTTCTGCACACTGGGGTTAAGAGCAGAGTGTGTGGGCTCTTCTGAGCCTTGCAGTTACATAGGGATTCAGTTGGCTGAAAAAACGCGTTTATTTCGGGCTGAAAAACACGTTTTGAAAAAAGTGCTTTTACTGCCCCATAACTTACATGGGGTTGACCAAACTTGCAGAAACATGTTTATTTCTGCTGAAAAACATGTTTTGACACTTTCTGCACACTGGGGTTAAGAGCAGAGTGTGTGGGCTCTTCTGAGCCTTGCAGTTACATAGGGATTCAGTTGTCTGAAAAAACGCGTTTATTTCGGGCTGAAAAACACGTTTTGAAAAGAGTACTGTAACTGCCCCATAACTTACATGGGGTTGACCAAACTTGCAGAAACATGTTTATTTCTGCTGAAAAACACGTTTTGACACTTTCTGCACACTGGGGTTAAGAACAGAGTGTGTGGGCTCTTCTGAGCTTTGCAGTTACATAGGGATTCAGTTGTCTGAAAAAACGCGTTTATTTCGGGCTGAAAAACACGTTTTGAAAAGTGTACTGTAACTGCCCCATAACTTACATGGGGTTGACCAAACTTGCAGAAACATGTTTATTTCTGCTGAAAAACATGTTTTTACACTTTCTGCACACTGGGGTAAAGAGCTGAGTGTGTGGGCTCTTCTGAGCTTTGCAGTTACATAGGGATTCAGTTGTCTGAAAAAACGCGTTTATTTCGGGCTGAAAAACACGTTTTGAAAAGTGTACTGTAACTGCCCCATAACTTACATGGGGTTGACCAAACTTGCAGAAACATGTTTATTTCTGCTGAAAAACACGTTTTGACACTTTCTGCACACTGGGGTTAAGAGCAGAGTGTGTGGGCTCTTCTGAGCCTTGCAGTTACATAGGGATTCAGTTGGCTGAAAAAACGCGTTTATTTCGGGCTGAAAAACACGTTTTGAAAAAAGTGCTTTTACTGCCCCATAACTTACATGGGGTTGACCAAACTTGCAGAAACATGTTTATTTCTGCTGAAAAACATGTTTTGACACTTTCTGCACACTGGGGTTAAGAGCAGAGTGTGTGGGCTCTTCTGAGCCTTGCAGTTACATAGGGATTCAGTTGTCTGAAAAAACGCGTTTATTTCGGGCTGAAAAACACGTTTTGAAAAGAGTACTGTAACTGCCCCATAACTTACATGGGGTTGACCAAACTTGCAGAAACATGTTTATTTCTGCTGAAAAACATGTTTTGACACTTTCTGCACACTGGGGTTAAGAGCTGAGTGTGTGGGCTCTTCTGAGCTTTGCAGTTACATAGGGATTCAGTTGTCTGAAAAAACGCGTTTATTTCGGGCTGAAAAACACGTTTTGAAAAGTGTACTGTAACTGCCCCATAACTTACATGGGGTTGACCAAACTTGCAGAAACATGTTTATTTCTGCTGAAAAACATGTTTTGACACTTTCTGCACACTGGGGTTAAGAGCTGAGTGTGTGGGCTCTTCTGAGCTTTGCAGTTACATAGGGATTCAGTTGTCTGAAAAAACGCGTTTATTTCGGGCTGAAAAACACGTTTTGAAAAAAGTGCTTTTACTGCCCCATAACTTACATGGGGTTGACCAAACTTGCAGAAACATGTTTATTTCTGCTGAAAAACATGTTTTGACACTTTCTGCACACTGGGGTTAAGAGCAGAGTGTGTGGGCTCTTCTGAGCCTTGCAGTTACATAGGGATTCAGTTGTCTGAAAAAAACGCGTTTATTTCGGGCTGAAAAACACGTTTTGAAAAAGTACTGTAACTGCCCCATAACTTACATGGGGTTGACCAAACTTGCAGAAACATGTTTATTTCTGCTGAAAAACATGTTTTGACACTTTCTGCACACTGGGGTTAAGAGCAGAGTGTGTGGGCTCTTCTGAGCCTTGCAGTTACATAGGGATTCAGTTGTCTGAAAAAACGCGTTTATTTCGGGCTGAAAAACACGTTTTGAAAAGTGTACTATAACTGCCCCATAACTTACATGGGGTTGACCAAACTTGCAGAAACATGTTTATTTCTGCTGAAAAACATGTTTTGACACTTTCTGCACACTGGGGTTAAGAGCTGAGTGTGTGGGCTCTTCTGAGCTTTGCAGTTACATAGGGATTCAGTTGTCTGAAAAAACGCGTTTATTTCGGGCTGAAAAACACGTTTTGAAAAGTGTACTGTAACTGCCCCATAACTTACATGGGGTTGACCAAACTTGCAGAAACATGTTTATTTCTGCTGAAAAACACGTTTTGACACTTTCTGCACACTGGGGTTAAGAGCAGAGTGTGTGGGCTCTTCTGAGCCTTGCAGTTACATAGGGATTCAGTTGGCTGAAAAAACGCGTTTATTTCGGGCTGAAAAACACGTTTTGAAAAAAGTGCTTTTACTGCCCCATAACTTACATGGGGTTGACCAAACTTGCAGAAACATGTTTATTTCTGCTGAAAAACATGTTTTGACACTTTCTGCACACTGGGGTTGAGAGCAGAGTGTGTGGGCTCTTCTGAGCCTTGCAGTTACATAGGGATTCAGTTGTCTGAAAAAACGCGTTTATTTCGGGCTGAAAAACACGTTTTGAAAAAAGTGCTGTTACTGCCCCATAACTTACATGGGGTTGACCAAACTTGCAGAAACATGTTTATTTCTGCTGAAAAACATGTTTTGACACTTTCTGCACACTGGGGTTAAGAGCAGAGTGTGTGGGCTCTTCTGAGCCTTGCAGTTACATAGGGATTCAGTTGTCTGAAAAAACGCGTTTATTTCGGGCTGAAAAACACGTTTTGAAAAGAGTACTGTAACTGCCCCATAACTTACATGGGGTTGACCAAACTTGCAGAAACATGTTTATTTCTGCTGAAAAACATGTTTTGACACTTTCTGCACACTGGGGTTAAGAGCTGAGTGTGTGGGCTCTTCTGAGCTTTGCAGTTACATAGGGATTCAGTTGTCTGAAAAAACGCGTTTATTTCGGGCTGAAAAACACGTTTTGAAAAAAGTGCTGTTACTGCCCCATAACTTACATGGGGTTGACCAAACTTGCAGAAACATGTTTATTTCTGCTGAAAAACATGTTTTGACACTTTCTGCACACTGGGATTAAGAGCAGAGTGTGTGGGCTCTTCTGAGCCTTGCAGTTACATAGGGATTCAGTTGTCTGAAAAAACGCGTTTATTTCGGGCTGAAAAACACGTTTTGAAAAGTGTACTGTAACTGCCCCATAACTTACATGGGGTTGACCAAACTTGCAGAAACATGTTTATTTCTGCTGAAAAACACGTTTTGACACTTTCTGCACACTGGGGTTAAGAGCAGAGTGTGTGGGCTCTTCTGAGCTTTGCAGTTACATAGGGATTCAGTTGTCTGAAAAAACGCGTTTATTTCGGGCTGAAAAACACGTTTTGAAAAGTGTACTGTAACTGCCCCATAACTTACATGGGGTTGACCAAACTTGCAGAAACATGTTTATTTCTGCTGAAAAACATGTTTTTACACTTTCTGCACACTGGGGTTAAGAGCTGAGTGTGTGGGCTCTTCTGAGCTTTGCAGTTACATAGGGATTCAGTTGTCTGAAAAAACGCGTTTATTTCGGGCTGAAAAACACGTTTTGAAAAGTGTACTGTAACTGCCCCATAACTTACATGGGGTTGACCAAACTTGCAGAAACATGTTTATTTCTGCTGAAAAACACGTTTTGACACTTTCTGCACACTGGGGTTAAGAGCAGAGTGTGTGGGCTCTTCTGAGCCTTGCAGTTACATAGGGATTCAGTTGTCTGAAAAAACGCGTTTATTTCGGGCTGAAAAACACGTTTTGAAAAGTGTACTGTAACTGCCCCATAACTTACATGGGGTTGACCAAACTTGCAGAAACATGTTTATTTCTGCTGAAAAACATGTTTTGACACTTTCTGCACACTGGGGTTAAGAGCTGAGTGTGTGGGCTCTTCTGAGCTTTGCAGTTACATAGGGATTCAGTTGTCTGAAAAAACGCGTTTATTTCGGGCTGAAAAACACGTTTTGAAAAGTGTACTGTAACTGCCCCATAACTTACATGGGGTTGACCAAACTTGCAGAAACATGTTTATTTCTGCTGAAAAACATGTTTTGACGCTTTCTGCACACTGGGGTTAAGAGCAGAGTGTGTGGGCTCTTCTGAGCCTTGCAGTTACATAGGGATTCAGTTGTCTGAAAAAACGCGTTTATTTCGGGCTGAAAAACACGTTTTGAAAAGTGTACTATAACTGCCCCATAACTTACATGGGGTTGACCAAACTTGCAGAAACATGTTTATTTCTGCTGAAAAACATGTTTTGACACTTTCTGCACACTGGGGTTAAGAGCTGAGTGTGTGGGCTCTTCTGAGCTTTGCAGTTACATAGGGATTCAGTTGTCTGAAAAAACGCGTTTATTTCGGGCTGAAAAACACGTTTTGAAAAGTGTACTGTAACTGCCCCATAACTTACATGGGGTTGACCAAACTTGCAGAAACATGTTTATTTCTGCTGAAAAACACGTTTTGACACTTTCTGCACACTGGGGTTAAGAGCAGAGTGTGTGGGCTCTTCTGAGCCTTGTAGTTACATAGGGATTCAGTTGTCTGAAAAAACGCGTTTATTTCGGGCTGAAAAACACGTTTTGAAAAAAGTGCTGTTACTGCCCCATAACTTACATGGGGTTGACCAAACTTGCGGAAACATGTTTATTTCTGCTAAAAAACATGTTTTGACACTTTCTGCACACGGGGGTTAAGAGCTGAGTGTTTGGGCTCTTCTGAGCTTTGCAGTTACATAGGGATTCAGTTGTCTGAAAAAACGCGTTTATTTCGGGCTGAAAAACACGTTTTGAAAAGTGTACTGTAACTGCCCCATAACTTACATGGGGTTGACCAAACTTGCAGAAACATGTTTATTTCTGCTGAAAAACATGTTTTGACACTTTCTGCACACTGGGGTTAAGAGCAGAGTGTGTGGGCTCTTCTGAGCCTTGCAGTTACATAGGGATTCAGTGGTCTGAAAAAACGCGTTTATTTCGGGCTGAAAAACACGTTTTGAAAAGTGTACTGTAACTGCCCCATAACTTACATGGGGTTGACCAAACTTGCAGAAACATGTTTATTTCTGCTGAAAAACATGTTTTTACACTTTCTGCACACTGGGGTTAAGAGCTGAGTGTGTGGGCTCTTCTGAGCTTTGCAGTTACATAGGGATTCAGTTGTCTGAAAAAACGCGTTTATTTCGGGCTGAAAAACACGTTTTGAAAAGTGTACTGTAACTGCCCCATAACTTACATGGGGTTGACCAAACTTGCAGAAACATGTTTATTTCTGCTGAAAAACACGTTTTGACACTTTCTGCACACTGGGGTTAAGAGCAGAGTGTGTGGGCTCTTCTGAGCCTTGCAGTTACATAGGGATTCAGTTGTCTGAAAAAACGCGTTTATTTCGGGCTGAAAAACACGTTTTGAAAAGAGTACTGTAACTGCCCTATAACTTACATGGGGTTGACCAAACTTGCAGAAACATGTTTATTTCTGCTGAAAAACATGTTTTGACACTTTCTGCACACTGGGGTTAAGAGCTGAGTGTGTGGGCTCTTCTGAGCTTTGCAGTTACATAGGGATTCAGTTGTCTGAAAAAACGCGTTTATTTCGGGCTGAAAAACACGTTTTGAAAAGTGTACTGTAACTGCCCCATAACTTACATGGGGTTGACCAAACTTGCAGAAACATGTTTATTTCTGCTGAAAAACATGTTTTGACACTTTCTGCACACTGGGGTTAAGAGCTGAGTGTGTGGGCTCTTCTGAGCTTTGCAGTTACATAGGGATTCAGTTGTCTGAAAAAACGCGTTTATTTCGGGCTGAAAAACACGTTTTGAAAAGTGTACTGTAACTGCCCCATAACTTACATGGGGTTGACCAAACTTGCAGAAACATGTTTATTTCTGCTGAAAAACATGTTTTTACACTTTCTGCACACTGGGGTTAAGAGCTGAGTGTGTGGGCTCTTCTGAGCTTTGCAGTTACATAGGGATTCATTTGGCTGAAAAAACGCGTTTATTTCGGGCTGAAAAACACGTTTTGAAAAAAGTGCTGTTACTGCCCCATAACTTACATGGGGTTGACCAAACTTGCAGAAACATGTTTATTTCTGCTGAAAAACATGTTTTGACACTTTCTGCACACTGGGGTTAAGAGCAGAGTGTGTGGGCTCTTCTGAGCCTTGCAGTTACATAGGGATTCAGTTGTCTGAAAAAACGCGTTTATTTCGGGCTGAAAAACACGTTTTGAAAAGTGTACTATAACTGCCCCATAACTTACATGGGGTTGACCAAACTTGCAGAAACATGTTTATTTCTGCTGAAAAACATGTTTTGACACTTTCTGCACACTGGGGTTAAGAGCTGAGTGTGTGGGCTCTTCTGAGCTTTGCAGTTACATAGGGATTCAGTTGTCTGAAAAAACGCGTTTATTTCGGGCTGAAAAACACGTTTTGAAAAGTGTACTGTAACTGCCCCATAACTTACATGGGGTTGACCAAACTTGCAGAAACATGTTTATTTCTGCTGAAAAACACGTTTTGACACTTTCTGCACACTGGGGTTAAGAGCAGAGTGTGTGGGCTCTTCTGAGCTTTGCAGTTACATAGGGATTCAGTTGTCTGAAAAAACGCGTTTATTTCGGGCTGAAAAACACGTTTTGAAAAAAGTGCTGTTACTGCCCCATAACTTACATGGGGTTGACCAAACTTGCGGAAACATGTTTATTTCTGCTAAAAAACATGTTTTGACACTTTCTGCACACGGGGGTTAAGAGCTGAGTGTTTGGGCTCTTCTGAGCTTTGCAGTTACATAGGGATTCAGTTGTCTGAAAAAACGCGTTTATTTCGGGCTGAAAAACACGTTTTGAAAAGTGTACTGTAACTGCCCGATAACTTACATGGGGTTGACCAAACTTGCAGAAACATGTTTATTTCTGCTGAAAAACACGTTTTGACACTTTCTGCACACTGGGGTTAAGAGCAGAGTGTGTGGGCTCTTCTGAGCTTTGCAGTTACATAGGGATTCAGTTGTCTGAAAAAACGCGTTTATTTCGGGCTGAAAAACACGTTTTGAAAAGTGTACTGTAACTGCCCCATAACTTACATGGGGTTGACCAAACTTGCAGAAACATGTTTATTTCTACTGAAAAACATGTTTTTACACTTTCTGCACACTGGGGTTAAGAGCTGAGTGTGTGGGCTCTTCTGAGCTTTGCAGTTACATAGGGATTCAGTTGTCTGAAAAAACGCGTTTATTTCGGGCTGAAAAACACGTTTTGAAAAGTGTACTGTAACTGCCCCATAACTTACATGGGGTTGACCAAACTTGCAGAAACATGTTTATTTCTGCTGAAAAACACGTTTTGACACTTTCTGCACACTGGGGTTAAGAGCAGAGTGTGTGGGCTCTTCTGAGCCTTGCAGTTACATAGGGATTCAGTTGGCTGAAAAAACGCGTTTATTTCGGGCTGAAAAACACGTTTTGAAAAAAGTGCTTTTACTGCCCCATAACTTACATGGGGTTGACCAAACTTGCAGAAACATGTTTATTTCTGCTGAAAAACATGTTTTGACACTTTCTGCACACTGGGGTTAAGAGCTGAGTGTGTGGGCTCTTCTGAGCTTTGCAGTTACATAGGGATTCAGTTGTCTGAAAAAACGCGTTTATTTCGGGCTGAAAAACACGTTTTGAAAAGTGTACTGTAACTGCCCCATAACTTACATGGGGTTGACCAAACTTGCAGAAACATGTTTATTTCTGCTGAAAAACATGTTTTTACACTTTCTGCACACTGGGGTTAAGAGCTGAGTGTGTGGGCTCTTCTGAGCTTTGCAGTTACATAGGGATTCAGTTGGCTGAAAAAACGCGTTTATTTCGGGCTGAAAAACACGTTTTGAAAAGTGTACTGTAACTGCCCCATAACTTACATGGGGTTGACCAAACTTGCAGAAACATGTTTATTTCTGCTTAAAAACATGTTTTTACACTTTCTGCACACTGGGGTTAAGAGCTGAGTGTGTGGGCTCTTCTGAGCTTTGCAGTTACATAGGGATTCAGTTGGCTGAAAAAACGCGTTTATTTCGGGCTGAAAAACACGTTTTGAAAAAAAGTGCTGTTACTGCCCCATAACTTACATGGGGTTGACCAAACTTGCAGAAACATGTTTATTTCTGCTGAAAAACATGTTTTGAAACTTTCTGCACACTGGGGTTAAGAGCAGAGTGTGTGGGCTCTTCTGAGCCTTGCAGTTACATAGGGATTCAGTTGTCTGAAAAAACGCGTTTATTTCGGGCTGAAAAACACGTTTTGAAAAGTGTACTGTAACTGCCCCATAACTTACATGGGGTTGACCAAACTTGCAGAAACATGTTTATTTCTGCTGAAAAACACGTTTTGACACTTTCTGCACACTGGGGTTAAGAGCAGAGTGTGTGGGCTCTTCTGAGCCTTGTAGTTACATAGGGATTCAGTTGTCTGAAAAAACGCGTTTATTTCGGGCTGAAAAACACGTTTTGAAAAAAGTGCTGTTACTGCCCCATAACTTACATGGGGTTGACCAAACTTGCGGAAACATGTTTATTTCTGCTAAAAAACATGTTTTGACACTTTCTGCACACTGGGGTTAAGAGCTGAGTGTTTGGGCTCTTCTGAGCTTTGCAGTTACATAGGGATTCAGTTGTCTGAAAAAACGCGTTTATTTCGGGCTGAAAAACACGTTTTGAAAGGTGTACTGTAACTGCCCCATAACTTACATGGGGTTGACCAAACTTGCAGAAACATGTTTATTTCTGCTGAAAAACACGTTTTGACACTTTCTGCACACTGGGGTTAAGAGCAGAGTGTGTGGGCTCTTCTGAGCTTTGCAGTTACATAGGGATTCAGTTGTCTGAAAAAACGCGTTTATTTCGGGCTGAAAAACACGTTTTGAAAAGTGTACTGTAACTGCCCCATAACTTACATGGGGTTGACCAAACTTGCAGAAACATGTTTATTTCTGCTGAAAAACATGTTTTTACACTTTCTGCACACTGGGGTTAAGAGCTGAGTGTGTGGGCTCTTCTGAGCTTTGCAGTTACATAGGGATTCAGTTGTCTGAAAAAACGCGTTTATTTCGGGCTGAAAAACACGTTTTGAAAAGTGTACTGTAACTGCCCCATAACTTACATGGGGTTGACCAAACTTGCAGAAACATGTTTATTTCTGCTGAAAAACACGTTTTGACACTTTCTGCACACTGGGGTTAAGAGCAGAGTGTGTGGGCTCTTCTGAGCCTTGCAGTTACATAGGGATTCAGTTGGCTGAAAAAACGCGTTTATTTCGGGCTGAAAAACACGTTTTGAAAAAAGTGCTTTTACTGCGCCATAACTTACATGGGGTTGACCAAACTTGCAGAAACATGTTTATTTCTGCTGAAAAACACGTTTTGACACTTTCTGCACACTGGGGTTAAGAGCAGAGTGTGTGGGCTCTTCTGAGCCTTGTAGTTACATAGGGATTCAGTTGTCTGAAAAAACGCGTTTATTTCGGGCTGAAAAACACGTTTTGAAAAAAGTGCTGTTACTGCCCCATAACTTACATGGGGTTGACCAAACTTGCGGAAACATGTTTATTTCTGCTAAAAAACATGTTTTGACACTTTCTGCACACTGGGGTTAAGAGCTGAGTGTTTGGGCTCTTCTGAGCTTTGCAGTTACATAGGGATTCAGTTGTCTGAAAAAACGCGTTTATTTCGGGCTGAAAAACACGTTTTGAAAGGTGTACTGTAACTGCCCCATAACTTACATGGGGTTGACCAAACTTGCAGAAACATGTTTATTTCTGCTGAAAAACACGTTTTGACACTTTCTGCACACTGGGGTTAAGAGCAGAGTGTGTGGGCTCTTCTGAGCTTTGCAGTTACATAGGGATTCAGTTGTCTGAAAAAACGCGTTTATTTCGGGCTGAAAAACACGTTTTGAAAAGTGTACTGTAACTGCCCCATAACTTACATGGGGTTGACCAAACTTGCAGAAACATGTTTATTTCTGCTGAAAAACATGTTTTTACACTTTCTGCACACTGGGGTTAAGAGCTGAGTGTGTGGGCTCTTCTGAGCTTTGCAGTTACATAGGGATTCAGTTGTCTGAAAAAACGCGTTTATTTCGGGCTGAAAAACACGTTTTGAAAAGTGTACTGTAACTGCCCCATAACTTACATGGGGTTGACCAAACTTGCAGAAACATGTTTATTTCTGCTGAAAAACACGTTTTGACACTTTCTGCACACTGGGGTTAAGAGCAGAGTGTGTGGGCTCTTCTGAGCCTTGCAGTTACATAGGGATTCAGTTGGCTGAAAAAACGCGTTTATTTCGGGCTGAAAAACACGTTTTGAAAAAAGTGCTTTTACTGCGCCATAACTTACATGGGGTTGACCAAACTTGCAGAAACATGTTTATTTCTGCTGAAAAACACGTTTTGACACTTTCTGCACACTGGGGTTAAGAGCAGAGTGTGTGGGCTCTTCTGAGCCTTGTAGTTACATAGGGATTCAGTTGTCTGAAAAAACGCGTTTATTTCGGGCTGAAAAACACGTTTTGAAAAAAGTGCTGTTACTGCCCCATAACTTACATGGGGTTGACCAAACTTGCGGAAACATGTTTATTTCTGCTAAAAAACATGTTTTGACACTTTCTGCACACTGGGGTTAAGAGCTGAGTGTTTGGGCTCTTCTGAGCTTTGCAGTTACATAGGGATTCAGTTGTCTGAAAAAACGCGTTTATTTCGGGCTGAAAAACACGTTTTGAAAGGTGTACTGTAACTGCCCCATAACTTACATGGGGTTGACCAAACTTGCAGAAACATGTTTATTTCTGCTGAAAAACACGTTTTGACACTTTCTGCACACTGGGGTTAAGAGCAGAGTGTGTGGGCTCTTCTGAGCTTTGCAGTTACATAGGGATTCAGTTGTCTGAAAAAACGCGTTTATTTCGGGCTGAAAAACACGTTTTGAAAAGTGTACTGTAACTGCCCCATAACTTACATGGGGTTGACCAAACTTGCAGAAACATGTTTATTTCTGCTGAAAAACATGTTTTTACACTTTCTGCACACTGGGGTTAAGAGCTGAGTGTGTGGGCTCTTCTGAGCTTTGCAGTTACATAGGGATTCAGTTGTCTGAAAAAACGCGTTTATTTCGGGCTGAAAAACACGTTTTGAAAAGTGTACTGTAACTGCCCCATAACTTACATGGGGTTGACCAAACTTGCAGAAACATGTTTATTTCTGCTGAAAAACACGTTTTGACACTTTCTGCACACTGGGGTTAAGAGCAGAGTGTGTGGGCTCTTCTGAGCCTTGCAGTTACATAGGGATTCAGTTGGCTGAAAAAACGCGTTTATTTCGGGCTGAAAAACACGTTTTGAAAAAAGTGCTTTTACTGCGCCATAACTTACATGGGGTTGACCAAACTTGCAGAAACATGTTTATTTCTGCTGAAAAACATGTTTTGACACTTTCTGCACACGGGGGTTAAGAGCTGAGTGTTTGGGCTCTTCTGAGCTTTGCAGTTACATAGGGATTCAGTTGTCTGAAAAAACGCGTTTATTTCGGGCTGAAAAACACGTTTTGAAAAGTGTACTGTAACTGCCCCATAACTTACATGGGGTTGACCAAACTTGCAGAAACATGTTTATTTCTGCTGAAAAACACGTTTTGACACTTTCTGCACACTGGGGTTAAGAGCAGAGTGTGTGGGCTCTTCTGAGCTTTGCAGTTACATAGGGATTCAGTTGTCTGAAAAAACGCGTTTATTTCGGGCTGAAAAACACGTTTTGAAAAGTGTACTGTAACTGCCCCATAACTTACATGGGGTTGACCAAACTTGCAGAAACATGTTTATTTCTGCTGAAAAACATGTTTTTACACTTTCTGCACACTGGGGTTAAGAGCTGAGTGTGTGGGCTCTTCTGAGCTTTGCAGTTACATAGGGATTCAGTTGGCTGAAAAAACGCGTTTATTTCGGGCTGAAAAACACGTTTTGAAAAGTGTACTGTAACTGCCCCATAACTTACATGGGGTTGACCAAACTTGCAGAAACATGTTTATTTCTGCTTAAAAACATGTTTTTACACTTTCTGCACACTGGGGTTAAGAGCTGAGTGTGTGGGCTCTTCTGAGCTTTGCAGTTACATAGGGATTCAGTTGGCTGAAAAAACGCGTTTATTTCGGGCTGAAAAACACGTTTTGAAAAAAAGTGCTGTTACTGCCCCATAACTTACATGGGGTTGACCAAACTTGCAGAAACATGTTTATTTCTGCTGAAAAACATGTTTTGACACTTTCTGCACACTGGGGTTAAGAGCAGAGTGTGTGGGCTCTTCTGAGCCTTGCAGTTACATAGGGATTCAGTTGGCTGAAAAAACGCGTTTATTTCGGGCTGAAAAACACGTTTTGAAAAGTGTACTATAACTGCCCCATAACTTACATGGGGTTGACCAAACTTGCAGAAACATGTTTATTTCTGCTGAAAAACATGTTTTGACACTTTCTGCACACTGGGGTTAAGAGCTGAGTGTGTGGGCTCTTCTGAGCTTTGCAGTTACATAGGGATTCAGTTGTCTGAAAAAACGCGTTTATTTCGGGCTGAAAAACACGTTTTGAAAAGTGTACTGTAACTGCCCCATAACTTACATGGGGTTGACCAAACTTGCAGAAACATGTTTATTTCTGCTGAAAAACACGTTTTGACACTTTCTGCAAACTGGGGTTAAGAGCAGAGTGTGTGGGCTCTTCTGAGCCTTGTAGTTACATAGGGATTCAGTTGTCTGAAAAAACGCGTTTATTTCGGGCTGAAAAACACGTTTTGAAAAAAGTGCTGTTACTGCCCCATAACTTACATGGGGTTGACCAAACTTGCGGAAACATGTTTATTTCTGCTAAAAAACATGTTTTGACACTTTCTGCACACTGGGGTTAAGAGCTGAGTGTTTGGGCTCTTCTGAGCTTTGCAGTTACATAGGGATTCAGTTGTCTGAAAAAACGCGTTTATTTCGGGCTGAAAAACACGTTTTGAAAGGTGTACTGTAACTGCCCCATAACTTACATGGGGTTGACCAAACTTGCAGAAACATGTTTATTTCTGCTGAAAAACACGTTTTGACACTTTCTGCACACTGGGGTTAAGAGCAGAGTGTGTGGGCTCTTCTGAGCTTTGCAGTTACATAGGGATTCAGTTGTCTGAAAAAACGCGTTTATTTCGGGCTGAAAAACACGTTTTGAAAAGTGTACTGTAACTGCCCCATAACTTACATGGGGTTGACCAAACTTGCAGAAACATGTTTATTTCTGCTGAAAAACATGTTTTTACACTTTCTGCACACTGGGGTTAAGAGCTGAGTGTGTGGGCTCTTCTGAGCTTTGCAGTTACATAGGGATTCAGTTGTCTGAAAAAACGCGTTTATTTCGGGCTGAAAAACACGTTTTGAAAAAAGTGCTTTTACTGCGCCATAACTTACATGGGGTTGACCAAACTTGCAGAAACATGTTTATTTCTGCTGAAAAACATGTTTTGACACTTTCTGCACACTGGGGTTAAGAGCAGAGTGTGTGGGCTCTTCTGAGCCTTGTAGTTACATAGGGATTCAGTTGTCTGAAAAAACGCGTTTATTTCGGGCTGAAAAACACGTTTTGAAAAAAGTGCTGTTACTGCCCCATAACTTACATGGGGTTGACCAAACTTGCGGAAACATGTTTATTTCTGCTAAAAAACATGTTTTGACACTTTCTGCACACGGGGGTTAAGAGCTGAGTGTTTGGGCTCTTCTGAGCTTTGCAGTTACATAGGGATTCAGTTGTCTGAAAAAACGCGTTTATTTCGGGCTGAAAAACACGTTTTGAAAAGTGTACTGTAACTGCCCCATAACTTACATGGGGTTGACCAAACTTGCAGAAACATGTTTATTTCTGCTGAAAAACACGTTTTGACACTTTCTGCACACTGGGGTTAAGAGCAGAGTGTGTGGGCTCTTCTGAGCTTTGCAGTTACATAGGGATTCAGTTGTCTGAAAAAACGCGTTTATTTCGGGCTGAAAAACACGTTTTGAAAAGTGTACTGTAACTGCCCCATAACTTACATGGGGTTGACCAAACTTGCAGAAACATGTTTATTTCTGCTGAAAAACATGTTTTTACACTTTCTGCACACTGGGGTTAAGAGCTGAGTGTGTGGGCTCTTCTGAGCTTTGCAGTTACATAGGGATTCAGTTGTCTGAAAAAACGCGTTTATTTCGGGCTGAAAAACACGTTTTGAAAAGTGTACTGTAACTGCCCCATAACTTACATGGGGTTGACCAAACTTGCAGAAACATGTTTATTTCTGCTGAAAAACACGTTTTGACACTTTCTGCACACTGGGGTTAAGAGCAGAGTGTGTGGGCTCTTCTGAGCCTTGCAGTTACATAGGGATTCAGTTGGCTGAAAAAACGCGTTTATTTCGGGCTGAAAAACACGTTTTGAAAAAAGTGCTTTTACTGCCCCATAACTTACATGGGGTTGACCAAACTTGCAGAAACATGTTTATTTCTGCTGAAAAACATGTTTTGACACTTTCTGCACACTGGGGTTAAGAGCAGAGTGTGTGGGCTCTTCTGAGCCTTGCAGTTACATAGGGATTCAGTTGTCTGAAAAAACGCGTTTATTTCGGGCTGAAAAACACGTTTTGAAAAGAGTACTGTAACTGCCCCATAACTTACATGGGGTTGACCAAACTTGCAGAAACATGTTTATTTCTGCTGAAAAACATGTTTTGACACTTTCTGCACACTGGGGTTAAGAGCTGAGTGTGTGGGCTCTTCTGAGCTTTGCAGTTACATAGGGATTCAGTTGTCTGAAAAAACGCGTTTATTTCGGGCTGAAAAACACGTTTTGAAAAGTGTACTGTAACTGCCCCATAACTTACATGGGGTTGACCAAACTTGCAGAAACATGTTTATTTCTGCTGAAAAACATGTTTTGACACTTTCTGCACACTGGGGTTAAGAGCTGAGTGTGTGGGCTCTTCTGAGCTTTGCAGTTACATAGGGATTCAGTTGTCTGAAAAAACGCGTTTATTTCGGGCTGAAAAACACGTTTTGAAAAGTGTACTGTAACTGCCCCATAACTTACATGGGGTTGACCAAACTTGCAGAAACATGTTTATTTCTGCTGAAAAACACGTTTTGACACTTTCTGCACACTGGGGTTAAGAGCAGAGTGTGTGGGCTCTTCTGAGCCTTGCAGTTACATAGGGATTCAGTTGTCTGAAAAAACGCGTTTATTTCGGGCTGAAAAACACGTTTTGAAAAGAGTACTGTAACTGCCCTATAACTTACATGGGGTTGACCAAACTTGCAGAAACATGTTTATTTCTGCTGAAAAACATGTTTTGACACTTTCTGCACACTGGGGTTAAGAGCTGAGTGTGTGGGCTCTTCTGAGCTTTGCAGTTACATAGGGATTCAGTTGTCTGAAAAAACGCGTTTATTTCGGGCTGAAAAACACGTTTTGAAAAGTGTACTGTAACTGCCCCATAACTTACATGGGGTTGACCAAACTTGCAGAAACATGTTTATTTCTGCTGAAAAACATGTTTTGACACTTTCTGCACACTGGGGTTAAGAGCTGAGTGTGTGGGCTCTTCTGAGCTTTGCAGTTACATAGGGATTCAGTTGTCTGAAAAAACGCGTTTATTTCGGGCTGAAAAACACGTTTTGAAAAAAGTGCTTTTACTGCCCCATAACTTACATGGGGTTGACCAAACTTGCAGAAACATGTTTATTTCTGCTGAAAAACATGTTTTGACACTTTCTGCACACTGGGGTTAAGAGCTGAGTGTGTGGGCTCTTCTGAGCTTTGCAGTTACATAGGGATTCAGTTGTCTGAAAAAACGCGTTTATTTCGGGCTGAAAAACACGTTTTGAAAAGTGTACTGTAACTGCCCCATAACTTACATGGGGTTGACCAAACTTGCAGAAACATGTTTATTTCTGCTGAAAAACACGTTTTGACACTTTCTGCACACTGGGGTTAAGAGCAGAGTGTGTGGGCTCTTCTGAGCCTTGCAGTTACATAGGGATTCAGTTGGCTGAAAAAACGCGTTTATTTCGGGCTGAAAAACACGTTTTGAAAAAAGTGCTTTTACTGCGCCATAACTTACATGGGGTTGACCAAACTTGCAGAAACATGTTTATTTCTGCTGAAAAACATGTTTTGACACTTTCTGCACACTGGGGTTAAGAGCTGAGTGTGTGGGCTCTTCTGAGCTTTGCAGTTACATAGGGATTCAGTTGTCTGAAAAAACGCGTTTATTTCGGGCTGAAAAACACGTTTTGAAAAGTGTACTGTAACTGCCCCATAACTTACATGGGGTTGACCAAACTTGCAGAAACATGTTTATTTCTGCTGAAAAACACGTTTTGACACTTTCTGCACACTGGGGTTAAGAGCAGAGTGTGTGGGCTCTTCTGAGCCTTGCAGTTACATAGGGATTCAGTTGGCTGAAAAAACGCGTTTATTTCGGGCTGAAAAACACGTTTTGAAAAAAGTGCTTTTACTGCCCCATAACTTACATGGGGTTGACCAAACTTGCAGAAACATGTTTATTTCTGCTGAAAAACATGTTTTGACACTTTCTGCACACTGGGGTTAAGAGCAGAGTGTGTGGGCTCTTCTGAGCCTTGCAGTTACATAGGGATTCAGTTGTCTGAAAAAACGCGTTTATTTCGGGCTGAAAAACACGTTTTGAAAAGAGTACTGTAACTGCCCCATAACTTACATGGGGTTGACCAAACTTGCAGAAACATGTTTATTTCTGCTGAAAAACACGTTTTGACACTTTCTGCACACTGGGGTTAAGAACAGAGTGTGTGGGCTCTTCTGAGCTTTGCAGTTACATAGGGATTCAGTTGTCTGAAAAAACGCGTTTATTTCGGGCTGAAAAACACGTTTTGAAAAGTGTACTGTAACTGCCCCATAACTTACATGGGGTTGACCAAACTTGCAGAAACATGTTTATTTCTGCTGAAAAACATGTTTTTACACTTTCTGCACACTGGGGTAAAGAGCTGAGTGTGTGGGCTCTTCTGAGCTTTGCAGTTACATAGGGATTCAGTTGTCTGAAAAAACGCGTTTATTTCGGGCTGAAAAACACGTTTTGAAAAGTGTACTGTAACTGCCCCATAACTTACATGGGGTTGACCAAACTTGCAGAAACATGTTTATTTCTGCTGAAAAACACGTTTTGACACTTTCTGCACACTGGGGTTAAGAGCAGAGTGTGTGGGCTCTTCTGAGCCTTGCAGTTACATAGGGATTCAGTTGGCTGAAAAAACGCGTTTATTTCGGGCTGAAAAACACGTTTTGAAAAAAGTGCTTTTACTGCCCCATAACTTACATGGGGTTGACCAAACTTGCAGAAACATGTTTATTTCTGCTGAAAAACATGTTTTGACACTTTCTGCACACTGGGGTTAAGAGCAGAGTGTGTGGGCTCTTCTGAGCCTTGCAGTTACATAGGGATTCAGTTGTCTGAAAAAACGCGTTTATTTCGGGCTGAAAAACACGTTTTGAAAAGAGTACTGTAACTGCCCCATAACTTACATGGGGTTGACCAAACTTGCAGAAACATGTTTATTTCTGCTGAAAAACATGTTTTGACACTTTCTGCACACTGGGGTTAAGAGCTGAGTGTGTGGGCTCTTCTGAGCTTTGCAGTTACATAGGGATTCAGTTGTCTGAAAAAACGCGTTTATTTCGGGCTGAAAAACACGTTTTGAAAAGTGTACTGTAACTGCCCCATAACTTACATGGGGTTGACCAAACTTGCAGAAACATGTTTATTTCTGCTGAAAAACATGTTTTGACACTTTCTGCACACTGGGGTTAAGAGCTGAGTGTGTGGGCTCTTCTGAGCTTTGCAGTTACATAGGGATTCAGTTGTCTGAAAAAACGCGTTTATTTCGGGCTGAAAAACACGTTTTGAAAAGTGTACTGTAACTGCCCCATAACTTACATGGGGTTGACCAAACTTGCAGAAACATGTTTATTTCTGCTGAAAAACACGTTTTGACACTTTCTGCACACTGGGGTTAAGAGCAGAGTGTGTGGGCTCTTCTGAGCCTTGCAGTTACATAGGGATTCAGTTGTCTGAAAAAACGCGTTTATTTCGGGCTGAAAAACACGTTTTGAAAAGAGTACTGTAACTGCCCTATAACTTACATGGGGTTGACCAAACTTGCAGAAACATGTTTATTTCTGCTGAAAAACATGTTTTGACACTTTCTGCACACTGGGGTTAAGAGCTGAGTGTGTGGGCTCTTCTGAGCTTTGCAGTTACATAGGGATTCAGTTGTCTGAAAAAACGCGTTTATTTCGGGCTGAAAAACACGTTTTGAAAAGTGTACTGTAACTGCCCCATAACTTACATGGGGTTGACCAAACTTGCAGAAACATGTTTATTTCTGCTGAAAAACATGTTTTGACACTTTCTGCACACTGGGGTTAAGAGCTGAGTGTGTGGGCTCTTCTGAGCTTTGCAGTTACATAGGGATTCAGTTGTCTGAAAAAACGCGTTTATTTCGGGCTGAAAAACACGTTTTGAAAAAAGTGCTTTTACTGCCCCATAACTTACATGGGGTTGACCAAACTTGCAGAAACATGTTTATTTCTGCTGAAAAACATGTTTTGACACTTTCTGCACACTGGGGTTAAGAGCTGAGTGTGTGGGCTCTTCTGAGCTTTGCAGTTACATAGGGATTCAGTTGTCTGAAAAAACGCGTTTATTTCGGGCTGAAAAACACGTTTTGAAAAGTGTACTGTAACTGCCCCATAACTTACATGGGGTTGACCAAACTTGCAGAAACATGTTTATTTCTGCTGAAAAACACGTTTTGACACTTTCTGCACACTGGGGTTAAGAGCAGAGTGTGTGGGCTCTTCTGAGCCTTGCAGTTACATAGGGATTCAGTTGGCTGAAAAAACGCGTTTATTTCGGGCTGAAAAACACGTTTTGAAAAAAGTGCTTTTACTGCGCCATAACTTACATGGGGTTGACCAAACTTGCAGAAACATGTTTATTTCTGCTGAAAAACATGTTTTGACACTTTCTGCACACTGGGGTTAAGAGCAGAGTGTGTGGGCTCTTCTGAGCCTTGTAGTTACATAGGGATTCAGTTGTCTGAAAAAACGCGTTTATTTCGGGCTGAAAAACACGTTTTGAAAAAAGTGCTGTTACTGCCCCATAACTTACATGGGGTTGACCAAACTTGCGGAAACATGTTTATTTCTGCTAAAAAACATGTTTTGACACTTTCTGCACACGGGGGTTAAGAGCTGAGTGTTTGGGCTCTTCTGAGCTTTGCAGTTACATAGGGATTCAGTTGTCTGAAAAAACGCGTTTATTTCGGGCTGAAAAACACGTTTTGAAAAGTGTACTGTAACTGCCCCATAACTTACATGGGGTTGACCAAACTTGCAGAAACATGTTTATTTCTGCTGAAAAACACGTTTTGACACTTTCTGCACACTGGGGTTAAGAGCAGAGTGTGTGGGCTCTTCTGAGCTTTGCAGTTACATAGGGATTCAGTTGTCTGAAAAAACGCGTTTATTTCGGGCTGAAAAACACGTTTTGAAAAGTGTACTGTAACTGCCCCATAACTTACATGGGGTTGACCAAACTTGCAGAAACATGTTTATTTCTGCTGAAAAACATGTTTTTACACTTTCTGCACACTGGGGTTAAGAGCTGAGTGTGTGGGCTCTTCTGAGCTTTGCAGTTACATAGGGATTCAGTTGTCTGAAAAAACGCGTTTATTTCGGGCTGAAAAACACGTTTTGAAAAGTGTACTGTAACTGCCCCATAACTTACATGGGGTTGACCAAACTTGCAGAAACATGTTTATTTCTGCTGAAAAACACGTTTTGACACTTTCTGCACACTGGGGTTAAGAGCAGAGTGTGTGGGCTCTTCTGAGCCTTGCAGTTACATAGGGATTCAGTTGTCTGAAAAAACGCGTTTATTTCGGGCTGAAAAACACGTTTTGAAAAAAGTGCTTTTACTGCCCCATAACTTACATGGGGTTGACCAAACTTGCAGAAACATGTTTATTTCTGCTGAAAAACATGTTTTGACACTTTCTGCACACTGGGGTTAAGAGCAGAGTGTGTGGGCTCTTCTGAGCCTTGCAGTTACATAGGGATTCAGTTGTCTGAAAAAACGCGTTTATTTCGGGCTGAAAAACACGTTTTGAAAAGAGTACTGTAACTGCCCCATAACTTACATGGGGTTGACCAAACTTGCAGAAACATGTTTATTTCTGCTGAAAAACACGTTTTGACACTTTCTGCACACTGGGGTTAAGAACAGAGTGTGTGGGCTCTTCTGAGCTTTGCAGTTACATAGGGATTCAGTTGTCTGAAAAAACGCGTTTATTTCGGGCTGAAAAACACGTTTTGAAAAGTGTACTGTAACTGCCCCATAACTTACATGGGGTTGACCAAACTTGCAGAAACATGTTTATTTCTGCTGAAAAACATGTTTTTACACTTTCTGCACACTGGGGTAAAGAGCTGAGTGTGTGGGCTCTTCTGAGCTTTGCAGTTACATAGGGATTCAGTTGTCTGAAAAAACGCGTTTATTTCGGGCTGAAAAACACGTTTTGAAAAGTGTACTGTAACTGCCCCATAACTTACATGGGGTTGACCAAACTTGCAGAAACATGTTTATTTCTGCTGAAAAACACGTTTTGACACTTTCTGCACACTGGGGTTAAGAGCAGAGTGTGTGGGCTCTTCTGAGCCTTGCAGTTACATAGGGATTCAGTTGGCTGAAAAAACGCGTTTATTTCGGGCTGAAAAACACGTTTTGAAAAAAGTGCTTTTACTGCCCCATAACTTACATGGGGTTGACCAAACTTGCAGAAACATGTTTATTTCTGCTGAAAAACATGTTTTGACACTTTCTGCACACTGGGGTTAAGAGCAGAGTGTGTGGGCTCTTCTGAGCCTTGCAGTTACATAGGGATTCAGTTGTCTGAAAAAACGCGTTTATTTCGGGCTGAAAAACACGTTTTGAAAAGAGTACTGTAACTGCCCCATAACTTACATGGGGTTGACCAAACTTGCAGAAACATGTTTATTTCTGCTGAAAAACATGTTTTGACACTTTCTGCACACTGGGGTTAAGAGCTGAGTGTGTGGGCTCTTCTGAGCTTTGCAGTTACATAGGGATTCAGTTGTCTGAAAAAACGCGTTTATTTCGGGCTGAAAAACACGTTTTGAAAAGTGTACTGTAACTGCCCCATAACTTACATGGGGTTGACCAAACTTGCAGAAACATGTTTATTTCTGCTGAAAAACATGTTTTGACACTTTCTGCACACTGGGGTTAAGAGCTGAGTGTGTGGGCTCTTCTGAGCTTTGCAGTTACATAGGGATTCAGTTGTCTGAAAAAACGCGTTTATTTCGGGCTGAAAAACACGTTTTGAAAAGTGTACTGTAACTGCCCCATAACTTACATGGGGTTGACCAAACTTGCAGAAACATGTTTATTTCTGCTGAAAAACACGTTTTGACACTTTCTGCACACTGGGGTTAAGAGCAGAGTGTGTGGGCTCTTCTGAGCCTTGCAGTTACATAGGGATTCAGTTGTCTGAAAAAACGCGTTTATTTCGGGCTGAAAAACACGTTTTGAAAAGAGTACTGTAACTGCCCTATAACTTACATGGGGTTGACCAAACTTGCAGAAACATGTTTATTTCTGATGAAAAACATGTTTTGACACTTTCTGCACACTGGGGTTAAGAGCTGAGTGTGTGGGCTCTTCTGAGCTTTGCAGTTACATAGGGATTCAGTTGTCTGAAAAAACGCGTTTATTTCGGGCTGAAAAACACGTTTTGAAAAGTGTACTGTAACTGCCCCATAACTTACATGGGGTTGACCAAACTTGCAGAAACATGTTTATTTCTGCTGAAAAACATGTTTTGACACTTTCTGCACACTGGGGTTAAGAGCTGAGTGTGTGGGCTCTTCTGAGCTTTGCAGTTACATAGGGATTCAGTTGTCTGAAAAAACGCGTTTATTTCGGGCTGAAAAACACGTTTTGAAAAAAGTGCTTTTACTGCCCCATAACTTACATGGGGTTGACCAAACTTGCAGAAACATGTTTATTTCTGCTGAAAAACATGTTTTGACACTTTCTGCACACTGGGGTTAAGAGCAGAGTGTGTGGGCTCTTCTGAGCCTTGCAGTTACATAGGGATTCAGTTGTCTGAAAAAAACGCGTTTATTTCGAGCTGAAAAACACGTTTTGAAAAGAGTACTGTAACTGCCCCATAACTTACATGGGGTTGACCAAACTTGCAGAAACATGTTTATTTCTGATGAAAAACATGTTTTGACACTTTCTGCACACTGGGGTTAAGAGCAGAGTGTGTGGGCTCTTCTGAGCCTTGCAGTTACATAGGGATTCAGTTGTCTGAAAAAACGCGTTTATTTCGGGCTGAAAAACACGTTTTGAAAAGTGTACTATAACTGCCCCATAACTTACATGGGGTTGACCAAACTTGCAGAAACATGTTTATTTCTGCTGAAAAACATGTTTTGACACTTTCTGCACACTGGGGTTAAGAGCTGAGTGTGTGGGCTCTTCTGAGCTTTGCAGTTACATAGGGATTCAGTTGTCTGAAAAAACGCGTTTATTTCGGGCTGAAAAACACGTTTTGAAAAGTGTACTGTAACTGCCCCATAACTTACATGGGGTTGACCAAACTTGCAGAAACATGTTTATTTCTGCTGAAAAACACGTTTTGACACTTTCTGCACACTGGGGTTAAGAGCAGAGTGTGTGGGCTCTTCTGAGCCTTGCAGTTACATAGGGATTCAGTTGGCTGAAAAAACGCGTTTATTTCGGGCTGAAAAACACGTTTTGAAAAAAGTGCTTTTACTGCCCCATAACTTACATGGGGTTGACCAAACTTGCAGAAACATGTTTATTTCTGCTGAAAAACATGTTTTGACACTTTCTGCACACTGGGGTTAAGAGCAGAGTGTGTGGGCTCTTCTGAGCCTTGCAGTTACATAGGGATTCAGTTGTCTGAAAAAACGCGTTTATTTCGGGCTGAAAAACACGTTTTGAAAAGAGTACTGTAACTGCCCCATAACTTACATGGGGTTGACCAAACTTGCAGAAACATGTTTATTTCTGCTGAAAAACATGTTTTGACACTTTCTGCACACTGGGGTTAAGAGCTGAGTGTGTGGGCTCTTCTGAGCTTTGCAGTTACATAGGGATTCAGTTGTCTGAAAAAACGCGTTTATTTCGGGCTGAAAAACACGTTTTGAAAAGTGTACTGTAACTGCCCCATAACTTACATGGGGTTGACCAAACTTGCAGAAACATGTTTATTTCTGCTGAAAAACATGTTTTGACACTTTCTGCACACTGGGGTTAAGAGCTGAGTGTGTGGGCTCTTCTGAGCTTTGCAGTTACATAGGGATTCAGTTGTCTGAAAAAACGCGTTTATTTCGGGCTGAAAAACACGTTTTGAAAAGTGTACTGTAACTGCCCCATAACTTACATGGGGTTGACCAAACTTGCAGAAACATGTTTATTTCTGCTGAAAAACACGTTTTGACACTTTCTGCACACTGGGGTTAAGAGCAGAGTGTGTGGGCTCTTCTGAGCCTTGCAGTTACATAGGGATTCAGTTGTCTGAAAAAACGCGTTTATTTCGGGCTGAAAAACACGTTTTGAAAAGAGTACTGTAACTGCCCTATAACTTACATGGGGTTGACCAAACTTGCAGAAACATGTTTATTTCTGATGAAAAACATGTTTTGACACTTTCTGCACACTGGGGTTAAGAGCTGAGTGTGTGGGCTCTTCTGAGCTTTGCAGTTACATAGGGATTCAGTTGTCTGAAAAAACGCGTTTATTTCGGGCTGAAAAACACGTTTTGAAAAGTGTACTGTAACTGCCCCATAACTTACATGGGGTTGACCAAACTTGCAGAAACATGTTTATTTCTGCTGAAAAACATGTTTTGACACTTTCTGCACACTGGGGTTAAGAGCTGAGTGTGTGGGCTCTTCTGAGCTTTGCAGTTACATAGGGATTCAGTTGTCTGAAAAAACGCGTTTATTTCGGGCTGAAAAACACGTTTTGAAAAAAGTGCTTTTACTGCCCCATAACTTACATGGGGTTGACCAAACTTGCAGAAACATGTTTATTTCTGCTGAAAAACATGTTTTGACACTTTCTGCACACTGGGGTTAAGAGCAGAGTGTGTGGGCTCTTCTGAGCCTTGCAGTTACATAGGGATTCAGTTGTCTGAAAAAAACGCGTTTATTTCGAGCTGAAAAACACGTTTTGAAAAGAGTACTGTAACTGCCCCATAACTTACATGGGGTTGACCAAACTTGCAGAAACATGTTTATTTCTGCTGAAAAACATGTTTTGACACTTTCTGCACACTGGGGTTAAGAGCAGAGTGTGTGGGCTCTTCTGAGCCTTGCAGTTACATAGGGATTCAGTTGTCTGAAAAAACGCGTTTATTTCGGGCTGAAAAACACGTTTTGAAAAGTGTACTATAACTGCCCCATAACTTACATGGGGTTGACCAAACTTGCAGAAACATGTTTATTTCTGCTGAAAAACATGTTTTGACACTTTCTGCACACTGGGGTTAAGAGCTGAGTGTGTGGGCTCTTCTGAGCTTTGCAGTTACATAGGGATTCAGTTGTCTGAAAAAACGCGTTTATTTCGGGCTGAAAAACACGTTTTGAAAAGTGTACTGTAACTGCCCCATAACTTACATGGGGTTGACCAAACTTGCAGAAACATGTTTATTTCTGCTGAAAAACACGTTTTGACACTTTCTGCACACTGGGGTTAAGAGCAGAGTGTGTGGGCTCTTCTGAGCCTTGCAGTTACATAGGGATTCAGTTGGCTGAAAAAACGCGTTTATTTCGGGCTGAAAACACGTTTTGAAAAAAGTGCTTTTACTGCCCCATAACTTACATGGGGTTGACCAAACTTGCAGAAACATGTTTATTTCTGCTGAAAAACATGTTTTGACACTTTCTGCACACTGGGGTTAAGAGCAGAGTGTGTGGGCTCTTCTGAGCCTTGCAGTTACATAGGGATTCAGTTGTCTGAAAAAACGCGTTTATTTCGGGCTGAAAAACACGTTTTGAAAAAAGTGCTGTTACTGCCCCATAACTTACATGGGGTTGACCAAACTTGCAGAAACATGTTTATTTCTGCTGAAAAACATGTTTTGACACTTTCTGCACACTGGGGTTAAGAGCTGAGTGTGTGGGCTCTTCTGAGCTTTGCAGTTACATAGGGATTCAGTTGTCTGAAAAAACGCGTTTATTTCGGGCTGAAAAACACGTTTTGAAAAGTGTACTGTAACTGCCCCATAACTTACATGGGGTTGACCAAACTTGCAGAAACATGTTTATTTCTGCTGAAAAACATGTTTTGACACTTTCTGCACACTGGGGTTAAGAGCTGAGTGTGTGGGCTCTTCTGAGCTTTGCAGTTACATAGGGATTCAGTTGTCTGAAAAAACGCGTTTATTTCGGGCTGAAAAACACGTTTTGAAAAAAGTGCTTTTACTGCCCCATAACTTACATGGGGTTGACCAAACTTGCAGAAACATGTTTATTTCTGCTGAAAAACATGTTTTGACACTTTCTGCACACTGGGGTTAAGAGCAGAGTGTGTGGGCTCTTCTGAGCCTTGCAGTTACATAGGGATTCAGTTGTCTGAAAAAAACGCGTTTATTTCGGGCTGAAAAACACGTTTTGAAAAGAGTACTGTATCTGCCCCATAACTTACATGGGGTTGACCAAACTTGCAGAAACATGTTTATTTCTGCTGAAAAACATGTTTTGACACTTTCTGCACACTGGGGTTAAGAGCAGAGTGTGTGGGCTCTTCTGAGCCTTGCAGTTACATAGGGATTCAGTTGTCTGAAAAAACGCGTTTATTTCGGGCTGAAAAACACGTTTTGAAAAGTGTACTATAACTGCCCCATAACTTACATGGGGTTGACCAAACTTGCAGAAACATGTTTATTTCTGCTGAAAAACATGTTTTGACACTTTCTGCACACTGGGGTTAAGAGCTGAGTGTGTGGGCTCTTCTGAGCCTTGCAGTTACATAGGGATTCAGTTGTCTGAAAAAACGCGTTTATTTCGGGCTGAAAAACACGTTTTGAAAAGAGTACTGTAACTGCCCTATAACTTACATGGGGTTGACCAAACTTGCAGAAACATGTTTATTTCTGCTGAAAAACATGTTTTGACACTTTCTGCACACTGGGGTTAAGAGCTGAGTGTGTGGGCTCTTCTGAGCTTTGCAGTTACATAGGGATTCAGTTGTCTGAAAAAACGCGTTTATTTCGGGCTGAAAAACACGTTTTGAAAAGTGTACTGTAACTGCCCCATAACTTACATGGGGTTGACCAAACTTGCAGAAACATGTTTATTTCTGCTGAAAAACATGTTTTGACACTTTCTGCACACTGGGGTTAAGAGCTGAGTGTGTGGGCTCTTCTGAGCTTTGCAGTTACATAGGGATTCAGTTGTCTGAAAAAACGCGTTTATTTCGGGCTGAAAAACACGTTTTGAAAAGTGTACTGTAACTGCCCCATAACTTACATGGGGTTGACCAAACTTGCAGAAACATGTTTATTTCTGCTGAAAAACACGTTTTGACACTTTCTGCACACTGGGGTTAAGAACAGAGTGTGTGGGCTCTTCTGAGCTTTGCAGTTACATAGGGATTCAGTTGTCTGAAAAAACGCGTTTATTTCGGGCTGAAAAACACGTTTTGAAAAGTGTACTGTAACTGCCCCATAACTTACATGGGGTTGACCAAACTTGCAGAAACATGTTTATTTCTGCTGAAAAACATGTTTTTACACTTTCTGCACACTGGGGTAAAGAGCTGAGTGTGTGGGCTCTTCTGAGCTTTGCAGTTACATAGGGATTCAGTTGTCTGAAAAAACGCGTTTATTTCGGGCTGAAAAACACGTTTTGAAAAGTGTACTGTAACTGCCCCATAACTTACATGGGGTTGACCAAACTTGCAGAAACATGTTTATTTCTGCTGAAAAACACGTTTTGACACTTTCTGCACACTGGGGTTAAGAGCAGAGTGTGTGGGCTCTTCTGAGCCTTGCAGTTACATAGGGATTCAGTTGGCTGAAAAAACGCGTTTATTTCGGGCTGAAAAACACGTTTTGAAAAAAGTGCTTTTACTGCCCCATAACTTACATGGGGTTGACCAAACTTGCAGAAACATGTTTATTTCTGCTGAAAAACATGTTTTGACACTTTCTGCACACTGGGGTTAAGAGCAGAGTGTGTGGGCTCTTCTGAGCCTTGCAGTTACATAGGGATTCAGTTGTCTGAAAAAACGCGTTTATTTCGGGCTGAAAAACACGTTTTGAAAAGAGTACTGTAACTGCCCCATAACTTACATGGGGTTGACCAAACTTGCAGAAACATGTTTATTTCTGCTGAAAAACATGTTTTGACACTTTCTGCACACTGGGGTTAAGAGCTGAGTGTGTGGGCTCTTCTGAGCTTTGCAGTTACATAGGGATTCAGTTGTCTGAAAAAACGCGTTTATTTCGGGCTGAAAAACACGTTTTGAAAAGTGTACTGTAACTGCCCCATAACTTACATGGGGTTGACCAAACTTGCAGAAACATGTTTATTTCTGCTGAAAAACATGTTTTGACACTTTCTGCACACTGGGGTTAAGAGCTGAGTGTGTGGGCTCTTCTGAGCTTTGCAGTTACATAGGGATTCAGTTGTCTGAAAAAACGCGTTTATTTCGGGCTGAAAAACACGTTTTGAAAAGTGTACTGTAACTGCCCCATAACTTACATGGGGTTGACCAAACTTGCAGAAACATGTTTATTTCTGCTGAAAAACACGTTTTGACACTTTCTGCACACTGGGGTTAAGAGCAGAGTGTGTGGGCTCTTCTGAGCCTTGCAGTTACATAGGGATTCAGTTGTCTGAAAAAACGCGTTTATTTCGGGCTGAAAAACACGTTTTGAAAAGAGTACTGTAACTGCCCTATAACTTACATGGGGTTGACCAAACTTGCAGAAACATGTTTATTTCTGATGAAAAACATGTTTTGACACTTTCTGCACACTGGGGTTAAGAGCTGAGTGTGTGGGCTCTTCTGAGCTTTGCAGTTACATAGGGATTCAGTTGTCTGAAAAAACGCGTTTATTTCGGGCTGAAAAACACGTTTTGAAAAGTGTACTGTAACTGCCCCATAACTTACATGGGGTTGACCAAACTTGCAGAAACATGTTTATTTCTGCTGAAAAACATGTTTTGACACTTTCTGCACACTGGGGTTAAGAGCT
The DNA here is from genome assembly GCF_059453375.1 of Lepisosteus platostomus. Classification (NCBI taxonomy): domain Eukaryota; kingdom Metazoa; phylum Chordata; class Actinopteri; order Semionotiformes; family Lepisosteidae; genus Lepisosteus; species Lepisosteus platostomus. The sequence goes on along the minus strand of NC_142627.1, from coordinate 1,085,627 downwards.
GAGTGTGTGGGCTCTTCTGAGCTTTGCAGTTACATAGGGATTCAGTTGTCTGAAAAAACGCGTTTATTTCGGGCTGAAAAACACGTTTTGAAAAAAGTGCTTTTACTGCCCCATAACTTACATGGGGTTGACCAAACTTGCAGAAACATGTTTATTTCTGCTGAAAAACATGTTTTGACACTTTCTGCACACTGGGGTTAAGAGCAGAGTGTGTGGGCTCTTCTGAGCCTTGCAGTTACATAGGGATTCAGTTGTCTGAAAAAAACGCGTTTATTTCGAGCTGAAAAACACGTTTTGAAAAGAGTACTGTAACTGCCCCATAACTTACATGGGGTTGACCAAACTTGCAGAAACATGTTTATTTCTGCTGAAAAACATGTTTTGACACTTTCTGCACACTGGGGTTAAGAGCAGAGTGTGTGGGCTCTTCTGAGCCTTGCAGTTACATAGGGATTCAGTTGTCTGAAAAAACGCGTTTATTTCGGGCTGAAAAACACGTTTTGAAAAGTGTACTATAACTGCCCCATAACTTACATGGGGTTGACCAAACTTGCAGAAACATGTTTATTTCTGCTGAAAAACATGTTTTGACACTTTCTGCACACTGGGGTTAAGAGCTGAGTGTGTGGGCTCTTCTGAGCTTTGCAGTTACATAGGGATTCAGTTGTCTGAAAAAACGCGTTTATTTCGGGCTGAAAAACACGTTTTGAAAAGTGTACTGTAACTGCCCCATAACTTACATGGGGTTGACCAAACTTGCAGAAACATGTTTATTTCTGCTGAAAAACACGTTTTGACACTTTCTGCACACTGGGGTTAAGAGCAGAGTGTGTGGGCTCTTCTGAGCCTTGCAGTTACATAGGGATTCAGTTGGCTGAAAAAACGCGTTTATTTCGGGCTGAAAACACGTTTTGAAAAAAGTGCTTTTACTGCCCCATAACTTACATGGGGTTGACCAAACTTGCAGAAACATGTTTATTTCTGCTGAAAAACATGTTTTGACACTTTCTGCACACTGGGGTTAAGAGCAGAGTGTGTGGGCTCTTCTGAGCCTTGCAGTTACATAGGGATTCAGTTGTCTGAAAAAACGCGTTTATTTCGGGCTGAAAAACACGTTTTGAAAAAAGTGCTGTTACTGCCCCATAACTTACATGGGGTTGACCAAACTTGCAGAAACATGTTTATTTCTGCTGAAAAACATGTTTTGACACTTTCTGCACACTGGGGTTAAGAGCTGAGTGTGTGGGCTCTTCTGAGCTTTGCAGTTACATAGGGATTCAGTTGTCTGAAAAAACGCGTTTATTTCGGGCTGAAAAACACGTTTTGAAAAGTGTACTGTAACTGCCCCATAACTTACATGGGGTTGACCAAACTTGCAGAAACATGTTTATTTCTGCTGAAAAACATGTTTTGACACTTTCTGCACACTGGGGTTAAGAGCTGAGTGTGTGGGCTCTTCTGAGCTTTGCAGTTACATAGGGATTCAGTTGTCTGAAAAAACGCGTTTATTTCGGGCTGAAAAACACGTTTTGAAAAAAGTGCTTTTACTGCCCCATAACTTACATGGGGTTGACCAAACTTGCAGAAACATGTTTATTTCTGCTGAAAAACATGTTTTGACACTTTCTGCACACTGGGGTTAAGAGCAGAGTGTGTGGGCTCTTCTGAGCCTTGCAGTTACATAGGGATTCAGTTGTCTGAAAAAAACGCGTTTATTTCGGGCTGAAAAACACGTTTTGAAAAGAGTACTGTATCTGCCCCATAACTTACATGGGGTTGACCAAACTTGCAGAAACATGTTTATTTCTGCTGAAAAACATGTTTTGACACTTTCTGCACACTGGGGTTAAGAGCAGAGTGTGTGGGCTCTTCTGAGCCTTGCAGTTACATAGGGATTCAGTTGTCTGAAAAAACGCGTTTATTTCGGGCTGAAAAACACGTTTTGAAAAGTGTACTATAACTGCCCCATAACTTACATGGGGTTGACCAAACTTGCAGAAACATGTTTATTTCTGCTGAAAAACATGTTTTGACACTTTCTGCACACTGGGGTTAAGAGCTGAGTGTGTGGGCTCTTCTGAGCCTTGCAGTTACATAGGGATTCAGTTGTCTGAAAAAACGCGTTTATTTCGGGCTGAAAAACACGTTTTGAAAAGAGTACTGTAACTGCCCTATAACTTACATGGGGTTGACCAAACTTGCAGAAACATGTTTATTTCTGCTGAAAAACATGTTTTGACACTTTCTGCACACTGGGGTTAAGAGCTGAGTGTGTGGGCTCTTCTGAGCTTTGCAGTTACATAGGGATTCAGTTGTCTGAAAAAACGCGTTTATTTCGGGCTGAAAAACACGTTTTGAAAAGTGTACTGTAACTGCCCCATAACTTACATGGGGTTGACCAAACTTGCAGAAACATGTTTATTTCTGCTGAAAAACATGTTTTGACACTTTCTGCACACTGGGGTTAAGAGCTGAGTGTGTGGGCTCTTCTGAGCTTTGCAGTTACATAGGGATTCAGTTGTCTGAAAAAACGCGTTTATTTCGGGCTGAAAAACACGTTTTGAAAAAAGTGCTTTTACTGCCCCATAACTTACATGGGGTTGACCAAACTTGCAGAAACATGTTTATTTCTGCTGAAAAACATGTTTTGACACTTTCTGCACACTGGGGTTAAGAGCAGAGTGTGTGGGCTCTTCTGAGCCTTGCAGTTACATAGGGATTCAGTTGTCTGAAAAAAACGCGTTTATTTCGAGCTGAAAAACACGTTTTGAAAAGAGTACTGTAACTGCCCCATAACTTACATGGGGTTGACCAAACTTGCAGAAACATGTTTATTTCTGCTGAAAAACATGTTTTGACACTTTCTGCACACTGGGGTTAAGAGCAGAGTGTGTGGGCTCTTCTGAGCCTTGCAGTTACATAGGGATTCAGTTGTCTGAAAAAACGCGTTTATTTCGGGCTGAAAAACACGTTTTGAAAAGAGTACTGTAACTGCCCCATAACTTACATGGGGTTGACCAAACTTGCAGAAACATGTTTATTTCTGCTGAAAAACATGTTTTGACACTTTCTGCACACTGGGGTTAAGAGCTGAGTGTGTGGGCTCTTCTGAGCTTTGCAGTTACATAGGGATTCAGTTGTCTGAAAAAACGCGTTTATTTCGGGCTGAAAAACACGTTTTGAAAAGTGTACTGTAACTGCCCCATAACTTACATGGGGTTGACCAAACTTGCAGAAACATGTTTATTTCTGCTGAAAAACATGTTTTGACACTTTCTGCACACTGGGGTTAAGAGCTGAGTGTGTGGGCTCTTCTGAGCTTTGCAGTTACATAGGGATTCAGTTGTCTGAAAAAACGCGTTTATTTCGGGCTGAAAAACACGTTTTGAAAAGTGTACTGTAACTGCCCCATAACTTACATGGGGTTGACCAAACTTGCAGAAACATGTTTATTTCTGCTGAAAAACACGTTTTGACACTTTCTGCACACTGGGGTTAAGAGCAGAGTGTGTGGGCTCTTCTGAGCCTTGCAGTTACATAGGGATTCAGTTGTCTGAAAAAACGCGTTTATTTCGGGCTGAAAAACACGTTTTGAAAAGAGTACTGTAACTGCCCTATAACTTACATGGGGTTGACCAAACTTGCAGAAACATGTTTATTTCTGCTGAAAAACATGTTTTGACACTTTCTGCACACTGGGGTTAAGAGCTGAGTGTGTGGGCTCTTCTGAGCTTTGCAGTTACATAGGGATTCAGTTGTCTGAAAAAACGCGTTTATTTCGGGCTGAAAAACACGTTTTGAAAAAAGTGCTTTTACTGCCCCATAACTTACATGGGGTTGACCAAACTTGCAGAAACATGTTTATTTCTGCTGAAAAACATGTTTTGACACTTTCTGCACACTGGGGTTAAGAGCTGAGTGTGTGGGCTCTTCTGAGCTTTGCAGTTACATAGGGATTCAGTTGTCTGAAAAAACGCGTTTATTTCGGGCTGAAAAACACGTTTTGAAAAGTGTACTGTAACTGCCCCATAACTTACATGGGGTTGACCAAACTTGCAGAAACATGTTTATTTCTGCTGAAAAACACGTTTTGACACTTTCTGCACACTGGGGTTAAGAGCAGAGTGTGTGGGCTCTTCTGAGCCTTGCAGTTACATAGGGATTCAGTTGGCTGAAAAAACGCGTTTATTTCGGGCTGAAAAACACGTTTTGAAAAAAGTGCTTTTACTGCGCCATAACTTACATGGGGTTGACCAAACTTGCAGAAACATGTTTATTTCTGCTGAAAAACATGTTTTGACACTTTCTGCACACTGGGGTTAAGAGCTGAGTGTGTGGGCTCTTCTGAGCTTTGCAGTTACATAGGGATTCAGTTGTCTGAAAAAACGCGTTTATTTCGGGCTGAAAAACACGTTTTGAAAAGTGTACTGTAACTGCCCCATAACTTACATGGGGTTGACCAAACTTGCAGAAACATGTTTATTTCTGCTGAAAAACACGTTTTGACACTTTCTGCACACTGGGGTTAAGAGCAGAGTGTGTGGGCTCTTCTGAGCCTTGCAGTTACATAGGGATTCAGTTGGCTGAAAAAACGCGTTTATTTCGGGCTGAAAAACACGTTTTGAAAAAAGTGCTTTTACTGCCCCATAACTTACATGGGGTTGACCAAACTTGCAGAAACATGTTTATTTCTGCTGAAAAACATGTTTTGACACTTTCTGCACACTGGGGTTAAGAGCAGAGTGTGTGGGCTCTTCTGAGCCTTGCAGTTACATAGGGATTCAGTTGTCTGAAAAAACGCGTTTATTTCGGGCTGAAAAACACGTTTTGAAAAGAGTACTGTAACTGCCCCATAACTTACATGGGGTTGACCAAACTTGCAGAAACATGTTTATTTCTGCTGAAAAACACGTTTTGACACTTTCTGCACACTGGGGTTAAGAACAGAGTGTGTGGGCTCTTCTGAGCTTTGCAGTTACATAGGGATTCAGTTGTCTGAAAAAACGCGTTTATTTCGGGCTGAAAAACACGTTTTGAAAAGTGTACTGTAACTGCCCCATAACTTACATGGGGTTGACCAAACTTGCAGAAACATGTTTATTTCTGCTGAAAAACATGTTTTTACACTTTCTGCACACTGGGGTAAAGAGCTGAGTGTGTGGGCTCTTCTGAGCTTTGCAGTTACATAGGGATTCAGTTGTCTGAAAAAACGCGTTTATTTCGGGCTGAAAAACACGTTTTGAAAAGTGTACTGTAACTGCCCCATAACTTACATGGGGTTGACCAAACTTGCAGAAACATGTTTATTTCTGCTGAAAAACACGTTTTGACACTTTCTGCACACTGGGGTTAAGAGCAGAGTGTGTGGGCTCTTCTGAGCCTTGCAGTTACATAGGGATTCAGTTGGCTGAAAAAACGCGTTTATTTCGGGCTGAAAAACACGTTTTGAAAAAAGTGCTTTTACTGCCCCATAACTTACATGGGGTTGACCAAACTTGCAGAAACATGTTTATTTCTGCTGAAAAACATGTTTTGACACTTTCTGCACACTGGGGTTAAGAGCAGAGTGTGTGGGCTCTTCTGAGCCTTGCAGTTACATAGGGATTCAGTTGTCTGAAAAAACGCGTTTATTTCGGGCTGAAAAACACGTTTTGAAAAGAGTACTGTAACTGCCCCATAACTTACATGGGGTTGACCAAACTTGCAGAAACATGTTTATTTCTGCTGAAAAACATGTTTTGACACTTTCTGCACACTGGGGTTAAGAGCTGAGTGTGTGGGCTCTTCTGAGCTTTGCAGTTACATAGGGATTCAGTTGTCTGAAAAAACGCGTTTATTTCGGGCTGAAAAACACGTTTTGAAAAGTGTACTGTAACTGCCCCATAACTTACATGGGGTTGACCAAACTTGCAGAAACATGTTTATTTCTGCTGAAAAACATGTTTTGACACTTTCTGCACACTGGGGTTAAGAGCTGAGTGTGTGGGCTCTTCTGAGCTTTGCAGTTACATAGGGATTCAGTTGTCTGAAAAAACGCGTTTATTTCGGGCTGAAAAACACGTTTTGAAAAGTGTACTGTAACTGCCCCATAACTTACATGGGGTTGACCAAACTTGCAGAAACATGTTTATTTCTGCTGAAAAACACGTTTTGACACTTTCTGCACACTGGGGTTAAGAGCAGAGTGTGTGGGCTCTTCTGAGCCTTGCAGTTACATAGGGATTCAGTTGTCTGAAAAAACGCGTTTATTTCGGGCTGAAAAACACGTTTTGAAAAGAGTACTGTAACTGCCCTATAACTTACATGGGGTTGACCAAACTTGCAGAAACATGTTTATTTCTGCTGAAAAACATGTTTTGACACTTTCTGCACACTGGGGTTAAGAGCTGAGTGTGTGGGCTCTTCTGAGCTTTGCAGTTACATAGGGATTCAGTTGTCTGAAAAAACGCGTTTATTTCGGGCTGAAAAACACGTTTTGAAAAGTGTACTGTAACTGCCCCATAACTTACATGGGGTTGACCAAACTTGCAGAAACATGTTTATTTCTGCTGAAAAACATGTTTTGACACTTTCTGCACACTGGGGTTAAGAGCTGAGTGTGTGGGCTCTTCTGAGCTTTGCAGTTACATAGGGATTCAGTTGTCTGAAAAAACGCGTTTATTTCGGGCTGAAAAACACGTTTTGAAAAAAGTGCTTTTACTGCCCCATAACTTACATGGGGTTGACCAAACTTGCAGAAACATGTTTATTTCTGCTGAAAAACATGTTTTGACACTTTCTGCACACTGGGGTTAAGAGCTGAGTGTGTGGGCTCTTCTGAGCTTTGCAGTTACATAGGGATTCAGTTGTCTGAAAAAACGCGTTTATTTCGGGCTGAAAAACACGTTTTGAAAAGTGTACTGTAACTGCCCCATAACTTACATGGGGTTGACCAAACTTGCAGAAACATGTTTATTTCTGCTGAAAAACACGTTTTGACACTTTCTGCACACTGGGGTTAAGAGCAGAGTGTGTGGGCTCTTCTGAGCCTTGCAGTTACATAGGGATTCAGTTGGCTGAAAAAACGCGTTTATTTCGGGCTGAAAAACACGTTTTGAAAAAAGTGCTTTTACTGCGCCATAACTTACATGGGGTTGACCAAACTTGCAGAAACATGTTTATTTCTGCTGAAAAACATGTTTTGACACTTTCTGCACACTGGGGTTAAGAGCACAGTGTGTGGGCTCTTCTGAGCCTTGTAGTTACATAGGGATTCAGTTGTCTGAAAAAACGCGTTTATTTCGGGCTGAAAAACACGTTTTGAAAAAAGTGCTGTTACTGCCCCATAACTTACATGGGGTTGACCAAACTTGCGGAAACATGTTTATTTCTGCTAAAAAACATGTTTTGACACTTTCTGCACACGGGGGTTAAGAGCTGAGTGTTTGGGCTCTTCTGAGCTTTGCAGTTACATAGGGATTCAGTTGTCTGAAAAAACGCGTTTATTTCGGGCTGAAAAACACGTTTTGAAAAGTGTACTGTAACTGCCCCATAACTTACATGGGGTTGACCAAACTTGCAGAAACATGTTTATTTCTGCTGAAAAACACGTTTTGACACTTTCTGCACACTGGGGTTAAGAGCAGAGTGTGTGGGCTCTTCTGAGCTTTGCAGTTACATAGGGATTCAGTTGTCTGAAAAAACGCGTTTATTTCGGGCTGAAAAACACGTTTTGAAAAGTGTACTGTAACTGCCCCATAACTTACATGGGGTTGACCAAACTTGCAGAAACATGTTTATTTCTGCTGAAAAACATGTTTTGACACTTTCTGCACACTGGGGTTAAGAGCTGAGTGTGTGGGCTCTTCTGAGCTTTGCAGTTACATAGGGATTCAGTTGTCTGAAAAAACGCGTTTATTTCGGGCTGAAAAACACGTTTTGAAAAGTGTACTGTAACTGCCCCATAACTTACATGGGGTTGACCAAACTTGCAGAAACATGTTTATTTCTGCTGAAAAACACGTTTTGACACTTTCTGCACACTGGGGTTAAGAGCAGAGTGTGTGGGCTCTTCTGAGCCTTGCAGTTACATAGGGATTCAGTTGGCTGAAAAAACGCGTTTATTTCGGGCTGAAAAACACGTTTTGAAAAAAGTGCTTTTACTGCGCCATAACTTACATGGGGTTGACCAAACTTGCAGAAACATGTTTATTTCTGCTGAAAAACATGTTTTGACACTTTCTGCACACTGGGGTTAAGAGCAGAGTGTGTGGGCTCTTCTGAGCCTTGTAGTTACATAGGGATTCAGTTGTCTGAAAAAACGCGTTTATTTCGGGCTGAAAAACACGTTTTGAAAAAAGTGCTGTTACTGCCCCATAACTTACATGGGGTTGACCAAACTTGCGGAAACATGTTTATTTCTGCTAAAAAACATGTTTTGACACTTTCTGCACACGGGGGTTAAGAGCTGAGTGTTTGGGCTCTTCTGAGCTTTGCAGTTACATAGGGATTCAGTTGTCTGAAAAAACGCGTTTATTTCGGGCTGAAAAACACGTTTTGAAAAGTGTACTGTAACTGCCCCATAACTTACATGGGGTTGACCAAACTTGCAGAAACATGTTTATTTCTGCTGAAAAACACGTTTTGACACTTTCTGCACACTGGGGTTAAGAGCAGAGTGTGTGGGCTCTTCTGAGCTTTGCAGTTACATAGGGATTCAGTTGTCTGAAAAAACGCGTTTATTTCGGGCTGAAAAACACGTTTTGAAAAGTGTACTGTAACTGCCCCATAACTTACATGGGGTTGACCAAACTTGCAGAAACATGTTTATTTCTGCTGAAAAACATGTTTTTACACTTTCTGCACACTGGGGTTAAGAGCTGAGTGTGTGGGCTCTTCTGAGCTTTGCAGTTACATAGGGATTCAGTTGTCTGAAAAAACGCGTTTATTTCGGGCTGAAAAACACGTTTTGAAAAGTGTACTGTAACTGCCCCATAACTTACATGGGGTTGACCAAACTTGCAGAAACATGTTTATTTCTGCTGAAAAACACGTTTTGACACTTTCTGCACACTGGGGTTAAGAGCAGAGTGTGTGGGCTCTTCTGAGCCTTGCAGTTACATAGGGATTCAGTTGTCTGAAAAAACGCGTTTATTTCGGGCTGAAAAACACGTTTTGAAAAAAGTGCTTTTACTGCCCCATAACTTACATGGGGTTGACCAAACTTGCAGAAACATGTTTATTTCTGCTGAAAAACATGTTTTGACACTTTCTGCACACTGGGGTTAAGAGCAGAGTGTGTGGGCTCTTCTGAGCCTTGCAGTTACATAGGGATTCAGTTGTCTGAAAAAACGCGTTTATTTCGGGCTGAAAAACACGTTTTGAAAAGAGTACTGTAACTGCCCCATAACTTACATGGGGTTGACCAAACTTGCAGAAACATGTTTATTTCTGCTGAAAAACACGTTTTGACACTTTCTGCACACTGGGGTTAAGAACAGAGTGTGTGGGCTCTTCTGAGCTTTGCAGTTACATAGGGATTCAGTTGTCTGAAAAAACGCGTTTATTTCGGGCTGAAAAACACGTTTTGAAAAGTGTACTGTAACTGCCCCATAACTTACATGGGGTTGACCAAACTTGCAGAAACATGTTTATTTCTGCTGAAAAACATGTTTTTACACTTTCTGCACACTGGGGTAAAGAGCTGAGTGTGTGGGCTCTTCTGAGCTTTGCAGTTACATAGGGATTCAGTTGTCTGAAAAAACGCGTTTATTTCGGGCTGAAAAACACGTTTTGAAAAGTGTACTGTAACTGCCCCATAACTTACATGGGGTTGACCAAACTTGCAGAAACATGTTTATTTCTGCTGAAAAACACGTTTTGACACTTTCTGCACACTGGGGTTAAGAGCAGAGTGTGTGGGCTCTTCTGAGCCTTGCAGTTACATAGGGATTCAGTTGGCTGAAAAAACGCGTTTATTTCGGGCTGAAAAACACGTTTTGAAAAAAGTGCTTTTACTGCCCCATAACTTACATGGGGTTGACCAAACTTGCAGAAACATGTTTATTTCTGCTGAAAAACATGTTTTGACACTTTCTGCACACTGGGGTTAAGAGCAGAGTGTGTGGGCTCTTCTGAGCCTTGCAGTTACATAGGGATTCAGTTGTCTGAAAAAACGCGTTTATTTCGGGCTGAAAAACACGTTTTGAAAAGAGTACTGTAACTGCCCCATAACTTACATGGGGTTGACCAAACTTGCAGAAACATGTTTATTTCTGCTGAAAAACATGTTTTGACACTTTCTGCACACTGGGGTTAAGAGCTGAGTGTGTGGGCTCTTCTGAGCTTTGCAGTTACATAGGGATTCAGTTGTCTGAAAAAACGCGTTTATTTCGGGCTGAAAAACACGTTTTGAAAAGTGTACTGTAACTGCCCCATAACTTACATGGGGTTGACCAAACTTGCAGAAACATGTTTATTTCTGCTGAAAAACATGTTTTGACACTTTCTGCACACTGGGGTTAAGAGCTGAGTGTGTGGGCTCTTCTGAGCTTTGCAGTTACATAGGGATTCAGTTGTCTGAAAAAACGCGTTTATTTCGGGCTGAAAAACACGTTTTGAAAAGTGTACTGTAACTGCCCCATAACTTACATGGGGTTGACCAAACTTGCAGAAACATGTTTATTTCTGCTGAAAAACACGTTTTGACACTTTCTGCACACTGGGGTTAAGAGCAGAGTGTGTGGGCTCTTCTGAGCCTTGCAGTTACATAGGGATTCAGTTGTCTGAAAAAACGCGTTTATTTCGGGCTGAAAAACACGTTTTGAAAAGAGTACTGTAACTGCCCTATAACTTACATGGGGTTGACCAAACTTGCAGAAACATGTTTATTTCTGATGAAAAACATGTTTTGACACTTTCTGCACACTGGGGTTAAGAGCTGAGTGTGTGGGCTCTTCTGAGCTTTGCAGTTACATAGGGATTCAGTTGTCTGAAAAAACGCGTTTATTTCGGGCTGAAAAACACGTTTTGAAAAGTGTACTGTAACTGCCCCATAACTTACATGGGGTTGACCAAACTTGCAGAAACATGTTTATTTCTGCTGAAAAACATGTTTTGACACTTTCTGCACACTGGGGTTAAGAGCTGAGTGTGTGGGCTCTTCTGAGCTTTGCAGTTACATAGGGATTCAGTTGTCTGAAAAAACGCGTTTATTTCGGGCTGAAAAACACGTTTTGAAAAAAGTGCTTTTACTGCCCCATAACTTACATGGGGTTGACCAAACTTGCAGAAACATGTTTATTTCTGCTGAAAAACATGTTTTGACACTTTCTGCACACTGGGGTTAAGAGCAGAGTGTGTGGGCTCTTCTGAGCCTTGCAGTTACATAGGGATTCAGTTGTCTGAAAAAAACGCGTTTATTTCGAGCTGAAAAACACGTTTTGAAAAGAGTACTGTAACTGCCCCATAACTTACATGGGGTTGACCAAACTTGCAGAAACATGTTTATTTCTGCTGAAAAACATGTTTTGACACTTTCTGCACACTGGGGTTAAGAGCAGAGTGTGTGGGCTCTTCTGAGCCTTGCAGTTACATAGGGATTCAGTTGTCTGAAAAAACGCGTTTATTTCGGGCTGAAAAACACGTTTTGAAAAGTGTACTATAACTGCCCCATAACTTACATGGGGTTGACCAAACTTGCAGAAACATGTTTATTTCTGCTGAAAAACATGTTTTGACACTTTCTGCACACTGGGGTTAAGAGCTGAGTGTGTGGGCTCTTCTGAGCTTTGCAGTTACATAGGGATTCAGTTGTCTGAAAAAACGCGTTTATTTCGGGCTGAAAAACACGTTTTGAAAAGTGTACTGTAACTGCCCCATAACTTACATGGGGTTGACCAAACTTGCAGAAACATGTTTATTTCTGCTGAAAAACATGTTTTGACACTTTCTGCACACTGGGGTTAAGAGCAGAGTGTGTGGGCTCTTCTGAGCCTTGCAGTTACATAGGGATTCAGTTGACTGAAAAAACGCGTTTATTTCGGGCTGAAAAACACGTTTTGAAAAAAGTGCTGTTACTGCCCCATAACTTACATGGGGTTGACCAAACTTGCAGAAACATGTTTATTTCTGCTGAAAAACATGTTTTGACACTTTCTGCACACTGGGGTTAAGAGCTGAGTGTGTGGGCTCTTCTGAGCTTTGCAGTTACATAGGGATTCAGTTGTCTGAAAAAACGCGTTTATTTCGGGCTGAAAAACACGTTTTGAAAAGTGTACTGTAACTGCCCCATAACTTACATGGGGTTGACCAAACTTGCAGAAACATGTTTATTTCTGCTGAAAAACATGTTTTGACACTTTCTGCACACTGGGGTTAAGAGCTGAGTGTGTGGGCTCTTCTGAGCTTTGCAGTTACATAGGGATTCAGTTGTCTGAAAAAACGCGTTTATTTCGGGCTGAAAAACACGTTTTGAAAAAAGTGCTTTTACTGCCCCATAACTTACATGGGGTTGACCAAACTTGCAGAAACATGTTTATTTCTGCTGAAAAACATTTTTTGACACTTTCTGCACACTGGGGTTAAGAGCAGAGTGTGTGGGCTCTTCTGAGCCTTGCAGTTACATAGGGATTCAGTTGTCTGAAAAAAACGCGTTTATTTCGGGCTGAAAAACACGTTTTGAAAAGAGTACTGTATCTGCCCCATAACTTACATGGGGTTGACCAAACTTGCAGAAACATGTTTATTTCTGCTGAAAAACATGTTTTGACACTTTCTGCACACTGGGGTTAAGAGCAGAGTGTGTGGGCTCTTCTGAGCCTTGCAGTTACATAGGGATTCAGTTGTCTGAAAAAACGCGTTTATTTCGGGCTGAAAAACACGTTTTGAAAAGTGTACTATAACTGCCCCATAACTTACATGGGGTTGACCAAACTTGCAGAAACATGTTTATTTCTGCTGAAAAACATGTTTTGACACTTTCTGCACACTGGGGTTAAGAGCTGAGTGTGTGGGCTCTTCTGAGCCTTGCAGTTACATAGGGATTCAGTTGTCTGAAAAAACGCGTTTATTTCGGGCTGAAAAACACGTTTTGAAAAGAGTACTGTAACTGCCCTATAACTTACATGGGGTTGACCAAACTTGCAGAAACATGTTTATTTCTGCTGAAAAACATGTTTTGACACTTTCTGCACACTGGGGTTAAGAGCTGAGTGTGTGGGCTCTTCTGAGCTTTGCAGTTACATAGGGATTCAGTTGTCTGAAAAAACGCGTTTATTTCGGGCTGAAAAACACGTTTTGAAAAAAGTGCTTTTACTGCCCCATAACTTACATGGGGTTGACCAAACTTGCAGAAACATGTTTATTTCTGCTGAAAAACATGTTTTGACACTTTCTGCACACTGGGGTTAAGAGCAGAGTGTGTGGGCTCTTCTGAGCCTTGCAGTTACATAGGGATTCAGTTGTCTGAAAAAAACGCGTTTATTTCGAGCTGAAAAACACGTTTTGAAAAGAGTACTGTAACTGCCCCATAACTTACATGGGGTTGACCAAACTTGCAGAAACATGTTTATTTCTGCTGAAAAACATGTTTTGACACTTTCTGCACACTGGGGTTAAGAGCAGAGTGTGTGGGCTCTTCTGAGCCTTGCAGTTACATAGGGATTCAGTTGTCTGAAAAAACGCGTTTATTTCGGGCTGAAAAACACGTTTTGAAAAGTGTACTATAACTGCCCCATAACTTACATGGGGTTGACCAAACTTGCAGAAAAATGTTTATTTCTGCTGAAAAACATGTTTTGACACTTTCTGCACACTGGGGTTAAGAGCTGAGTGTGTGGGCTCTTCTGAGCTTTGCAGTTACATAGGGATTCAGTTGTCTGAAAAAACGCGTTTATTTCGGGCTGAAAAACACGTTTTGAAAAGTGTACTGTAACTGCCCCATAACTTACATGGGGTTGACCAAACTTGCAGAAACATGTTTATTTCTGCTGAAAAACACGTTTTGACACTTTCTGCACACTGGGGTTAAGAGCAGAGTGTGTGGGCTCTTCTGAGCCTTGCAGTTACATAGGGATTCAGTTGGCTGAAAAAACGCGTTTATTTCGGGCTGAAAACACGTTTTGAAAAAAGTGCTTTTACTGCCCCATAACTTACATGGGGTTGACCAAACTTGCAGAAACATGTTTATTTCTGCTGAAAAACATGTTTTGACACTTTCTGCACACTGGGGTTAAGAGCAGAGTGTGTGGGCTCTTCTGAGCCTTGCAGTTACATAGGGATTCAGTTGTCTGAAAAAACGCGTTTATTTCGGGCTGAAAAACACGTTTTGAAAAAAGTGCTGTTACTGCCCCATAACTTACATGGGGTTGACCAAACTTGCAGAAACATGTTTATTTCTGCTGAAAAACATGTTTTGACACTTTCTGCACACTGGGGTTAAGAGCTGAGTGTGTGGGCTCTTCTGAGCTTTGCAGTTACATAGGGATTCATTTGGCTGAAAAAACGCGTTTATTTCGGGCTGAAAAACACGTTTTGAAAAAAGTGCTGTTACTGCCCCATAACTTACATGGGGTTGACCAAACTTGCAGAAACATGTTTATTTCTGCTGAAAAACATGTTTTGACACTTTCTGCACACTGGGGTTAAGAGCAGAGTGTGTGGGCTCTTCTGAGCCTTGCAGTTACATAGGGATTCAGTTGTCTGAAAAAACGCGTTTATTTCGGGCTGAAAAACACGTTTTGAAAAGTGTACTATAACTGCCCCATAACTTACATGGGGTTGACCAAACTTGCAGAAACATGTTTATTTCTGCTGAAAAACATGTTTTGACACTTTCTGCACACTGGGGTTAAGAGCTGAGTGTGTGGGCTCTTCTGAGCTTTGCAGTTACATAGGGATTCAGTTGTCTGAAAAAACGCGTTTATTTCGGGCTGAAAAACACGTTTTGAAAAGTGTACTGTAACTGCCCCATAACTTACATGGGGTTGACCAAACTTGCAGAAACATGTTTATTTCTGCTGAAAAACACGTTTTGACACTTTCTGCACACTGGGGTTAAGAGCAGAGTGTGTGGGCTCTTCTGAGCTTTGCAGTTACATAGGGATTCAGTTGTCTGAAAAAACGCGTTTATTTCGGGCTGAAAAACACGTTTTGAAAAGTGTACTGTAACTGCCCCATAACTTACATGGGGTTGACCAAACTTGCAGAAACATGTTTATTTCTGCTGAAAAACATGTTTTTACACTTTCTGCACACTGGGGTTAAGAGCTGAGTGTGTGGGCTCTTCTGAGCTTTGCAGTTACATAGGGATTCAGTTGTCTGAAAAAACGCGTTTATTTCGGGCTGAAAAACACGTTTTGAAAAGTGTACTGTAACTGCCCCATAACTTACATGGGGTTGACCAAACTTGCAGAAACATGTTTATTTCTGCTGAAAAACATGTTTTTACACTTTCTGCACACTGGGGTTAAGAGCTGAGTGTGTGGGCTCTTCTGAGCTTTGCAGTTACATAGGGATTCAGTTGTCTGAAAAAACGCGTTTATTTCGGGCTGAAAAACACGTTTTGAAAAGTGTACTGTAACTGCCCCATAACTTACATGGGGTTGACCAAACTTGCAGAAACATGTTTATTTCTGCTGAAAAACACGTTTTGACACTTTCTGCACACTGGGGTTAAGAGCAGAGTGTGTGGGCTCTTCTGAGCCTTGCAGTTACATAGGGATTCAGTTGTCTGAAAAAACGCGTTTATTTCGGGCTGAAAAACACGTTTTGAAAAAAGTGCTTTTACTGCCCCATAACTTACATGGGGTTGACCAAACTTGCAGAAACATGTTTATTTCTGCTGAAAAACATGTTTTGACACTTTCTGCACACTGGGGTTAAGAGCAGAGTGTGTGGGCTCTTCTGAGCCTTGCAGTTACATAGGGATTCAGTTGTCTGAAAAAACGCGTTTATTTCGGGCTGAAAAACACGTTTTGAAAAGAGTACTGTAACTGCCCCATAACTTACATGGGGTTGACCAAACTTGCAGAAACATGTTTATTTCTGCTGAAAAACACGTTTTGACACTTTCTGCACACTGGGGTTAAGAACAGAGTGTGTGGGCTCTTCTGAGCTTTGCAGTTACATAGGGATTCAGTTGTCTGAAAAAACGCGTTTATTTCGGGCTGAAAAACACGTTTTGAAAAGTGTACTGTAACTGCCCCATAACTTACATGGGGTTGACCAAACTTGCAGAAACATGTTTATTTCTGCTGAAAAACATGTTTTTACACTTTCTGCACACTGGGGTAAAGAGCTGAGTGTGTGGGCTCTTCTGAGCTTTGCAGTTACATAGGGATTCAGTTGTCTGAAAAAACGCGTTTATTTCGGGCTGAAAAACACGTTTTGAAAAGTGTACTGTAACTGCCCCATAACTTACATGGGGTTGACCAAACTTGCAGAAACATGTTTATTTCTGCTGAAAAACACGTTTTGACACTTTCTGCACACTGGGGTTAAGAGCAGAGTGTGTGGGCTCTTCTGAGCCTTGCAGTTACATAGGGATTCAGTTGGCTGAAAAAACGCGTTTATTTCGGGCTGAAAAACACGTTTTGAAAAAAGTGCTTTTACTGCCCCATAACTTACATGGGGTTGACCAAACTTGCAGAAACATGTTTATTTCTGCTGAAAAACATGTTTTGACACTTTCTGCACACTGGGGTTAAGAGCAGAGTGTGTGGGCTCTTCTGAGCCTTGCAGTTACATAGGGATTCAGTTGTCTGAAAAAACGCGTTTATTTCGGGCTGAAAAACACGTTTTGAAAAGAGTACTGTAACTGCCCCATAACTTACATGGGGTTGACCAAACTTGCAGAAACATGTTTATTTCTGCTGAAAAACATGTTTTGACACTTTCTGCACACTGGGGTTAAGAGCTGAGTGTGTGGGCTCTTCTGAGCTTTGCAGTTACATAGGGATTCAGTTGTCTGAAAAAACGCGTTTATTTCGGGCTGAAAAACACGTTTTGAAAAGTGTACTGTAACTGCCCCATAACTTACATGGGGTTGACCAAACTTGCAGAAACATGTTTATTTCTGCTGAAAAACATGTTTTGACACTTTCTGCACACTGGGGTTAAGAGCTGAGTGTGTGGGCTCTTCTGAGCTTTGCAGTTACATAGGGATTCAGTTGTCTGAAAAAACGCGTTTATTTCGGGCTGAAAAACACGTTTTGAAAAGTGTACTGTAACTGCCCCATAACTTACATGGGGTTGACCAAACTTGCAGAAACATGTTTATTTCTGCTGAAAAACACGTTTTGACACTTTCTGCACACTGGGGTTAAGAGCAGAGTGTGTGGGCTCTTCTGAGCCTTGCAGTTACATAGGGATTCAGTTGTCTGAAAAAACGCGTTTATTTCGGGCTGAAAAACACGTTTTGAAAAGAGTACTGTAACTGCCCTATAACTTACATGGGGTTGACCAAACTTGCAGAAACATGTTTATTTCTGATGAAAAACATGTTTTGACACTTTCTGCACACTGGGGTTAAGAGCTGAGTGTGTGGGCTCTTCTGAGCTTTGCAGTTACATAGGGATTCAGTTGTCTGAAAAAACGCGTTTATTTCGGGCTGAAAAACACGTTTTGAAAAGTGTACTGTAACTGCCCCATAACTTACATGGGGTTGACCAAACTTGCAGAAACATGTTTATTTCTGCTGAAAAACATGTTTTGACACTTTCTGCACACTGGGGTTAAGAGCTGAGTGTGTGGGCTCTTCTGAGCTTTGCAGTTACATAGGGATTCAGTTGTCTGAAAAAACGCGTTTATTTCGGGCTGAAAAACACGTTTTGAAAAAAGTGCTTTTACTGCCCCATAACTTACATGGGGTTGACCAAACTTGCAGAAACATGTTTATTTCTGCTGAAAAACATGTTTTGACACTTTCTGCACACTGGGGTTAAGAGCAGAGTGTGTGGGCTCTTCTGAGCCTTGCAGTTACATAGGGATTCAGTTGTCTGAAAAAAACGCGTTTATTTCGAGCTGAAAAACACGTTTTGAAAAGTGTACTATAACTGCCCCATAACTTACATGGGGTTGACCAAACTTGCAGAAACATGTTTATTTCTGCTGAAAAACATGTTTTGACACTTTCTGCACACTGGGGTTAAGAGCTGAGTGTGTGGGCTCTTCTGAGCTTTGCAGTTACATAGGGATTCAGTTGTCTGAAAAAACGCGTTTATTTCGGGCTGAAAAACACGTTTTGAAAAGTGTACTGTAACTGCCCCATAACTTACATGGGGTTGACCAAACTTGCAGAAACATGTTTATTTCTGCTGAAAAACACGTTTTGACACTTTCTGCACACTGGGGTTAAGAGCAGAGTGTGTGGGCTCTTCTGAGCTTTGCAGTTACATAGGGATTCAGTTGTCTGAAAAAACGCGTTTATTTCGGGCTGAAAAACACGTTTTGAAAAGTGTACTGTAACTGCCCCATAACTTACATGGGGTTGACCAAACTTGCAGAAACATGTTTATTTCTGCTGAAAAACATGTTTTTACACTTTCTGCACACTGGGGTTAAGAGCTGAGTGTGTGGGCTCTTCTGAGCTTTGCAGTTACATAGGGATTCAGTTGTCTGAAAAAACGCGTTTATTTCGGGCTGAAAAACACGTTTTGAAAAGTGTACTGTAACTGCCCCATAACTTACATGGGGTTGACCAAACTTGCAGAAACATGTTTATTTCTGCTGAAAAACATGTTTTTACACTTTCTGCACACTGGGGTTAAGAGCTGAGTGTGTGGGCTCTTCTGAGCTTTGCAGTTACATAGGGATTCAGTTGTCTGAAAAAACGCGTTTATTTCGGGCTGAAAAACACGTTTTGAAAAGTGTACTGTAACTGCCCCATAACTTACATGGGGTTGACCAAACTTGCAGAAACATGTTTATTTCTGCTGAAAAACACGTTTTGACACTTTCTGCACACTGGGGTTAAGAGCAGAGTGTGTGGGCTCTTCTGAGCCTTGCAGTTACATAGGGATTCAGTTGTCTGAAAAAACGCGTTTATTTCGGGCTGAAAAACACGTTTTGAAAAAAGTGCTTTTACTGCCCCATAACTTACATGGGGTTGACCAAACTTGCAGAAACATGTTTATTTCTGCTGAAAAACATGTTTTGACACTTTCTGCACACTGGGGTTAAGAGCAGAGTGTGTGGGCTCTTCTGAGCCTTGCAGTTACATAGGGATTCAGTTGTCTGAAAAAACGCGTTTATTTCGGGCTGAAAAACACGTTTTGAAAAGAGTACTGTAACTGCCCCATAACTTACATGGGGTTGACCAAACTTGCAGAAACATGTTTATTTCTGCTGAAAAACACGTTTTGACACTTTCTGCACACTGGGGTTAAGAACAGAGTGTGTGGGCTCTTCTGAGCTTTGCAGTTACATAGGGATTCAGTTGTCTGAAAAAACGCGTTTATTTCGGGCTGAAAAACACGTTTTGAAAAGTGTACTGTAACTGCCCCATAACTTACATGGGGTTGACCAAACTTGCAGAAACATGTTTATTTCTGCTGAAAAACATGTTTTTACACTTTCTGCACACTGGGGTAAAGAGCTGAGTGTGTGGGCTCTTCTGAGCTTTGCAGTTACATAGGGATTCAGTTGTCTGAAAAAACGCGTTTATTTCGGGCTGAAAAACACGTTTTGAAAAGTGTACTGTAACTGCCCCATAACTTACATGGGGTTGACCAAACTTGCAGAAACATGTTTATTTCTGCTGAAAAACACGTTTTGACACTTTCTGCACACTGGGGTTAAGAGCAGAGTGTGTGGGCTCTTCTGAGCCTTGCAGTTACATAGGGATTCAGTTGGCTGAAAAAACGCGTTTATTTCGGGCTGAAAAACACGTTTTGAAAAAAGTGCTTTTACTGCCCCATAACTTACATGGGGTTGACCAAACTTGCAGAAACATGTTTATTTCTGCTGAAAAACATGTTTTGACACTTTCTGCACACTGGGGTTAAGAGCAGAGTGTGTGGGCTCTTCTGAGCCTTGCAGTTACATAGGGATTCAGTTGTCTGAAAAAACGCGTTTATTTCGGGCTGAAAAACACGTTTTGAAAAGAGTACTGTAACTGCCCCATAACTTACATGGGGTTGACCAAACTTGCAGAAACATGTTTATTTCTGCTGAAAAACATGTTTTGACACTTTCTGCACACTGGGGTTAAGAGCTGAGTGTGTGGGCTCTTCTGAGCTTTGCAGTTACATAGGGATTCAGTTGTCTGAAAAAACGCGTTTATTTCGGGCTGAAAAACACGTTTTGAAAAGTGTACTGTAACTGCCCCATAACTTACATGGGGTTGACCAAACTTGCAGAAACATGTTTATTTCTGCTGAAAAACATGTTTTGACACTTTCTGCACACTGGGGTTAAGAGCTGAGTGTGTGGGCTCTTCTGAGCTTTGCAGTTACATAGGGATTCAGTTGTCTGAAAAAACGCGTTTATTTCGGGCTGAAAAACACGTTTTGAAAAGTGTACTGTAACTGCCCCATAACTTACATGGGGTTGACCAAACTTGCAGAAACATGTTTATTTCTGCTGAAAAACACGTTTTGACACTTTCTGCACACTGGGGTTAAGAGCAGAGTGTGTGGGCTCTTCTGAGCCTTGCAGTTACATAGGGATTCAGTTGTCTGAAAAAACGCGTTTATTTCGGGCTGAAAAACACGTTTTGAAAAGAGTACTGTAACTGCCCTATAACTTACATGGGGTTGACCAAACTTGCAGAAACATGTTTATTTCTGATGAAAAACATGTTTTGACACTTTCTGCACACTGGGGTTAAGAGCTGAGTGTGTGGGCTCTTCTGAGCTTTGCAGTTACATAGGGATTCAGTTGTCTGAAAAAACGCGTTTATTTCGGGCTGAAAAACACGTTTTGAAAAGTGTACTGTAACTGCCCCATAACTTACATGGGGTTGACCAAACTTGCAGAAACATGTTTATTTCTGCTGAAAAACATGTTTTGACACTTTCTGCACACTGGGGTTAAGAGCTGAGTGTGTGGGCTCTTCTGAGCTTTGCAGTTACATAGGGATTCAGTTGTCTGAAAAAACGCGTTTATTTCGGGCTGAAAAACACGTTTTGAAAAAAGTGCTTTTACTGCCCCATAACTTACATGGGGTTGACCAAACTTGCAGAAACATGTTTATTTCTGCTGAAAAACATGTTTTGACACTTTCTGCACACTGGGGTTAAGAGCAGAGTGTGTGGGCTCTTCTGAGCCTTGCAGTTACATAGGGATTCAGTTGTCTGAAAAAAACGCGTTTATTTCGAGCTGAAAAACACGTTTTGAAAAGAGTACTGTAACTGCCCCATAACTTACATGGGGTTGACCAAACTTGCAGAAACATGTTTATTTCTGCTGAAAAACATGTTTTGACACTTTCTGCACACTGGGGTTAAGAGCAGAGTGTGTGGGCTCTTCTGAGCCTTGCAGTTACATAGGGATTCAGTTGTCTGAAAAAACGCGTTTATTTCGGGCTGAAAAACACGTTTTGAAAAGTGTACTATAACTGCCCCATAACTTACATGGGGTTGACCAAACTTGCAGAAACATGTTTATTTCTGCTGAAAAACATGTTTTGACACTTTCTGCACACTGGGGTTAAGAGCTGAGTGTGTGGGCTCTTCTGAGCTTTGCAGTTACATAGGGATTCAGTTGTCTGAAAAAACGCGTTTATTTCGGGCTGAAAAACACGTTTTGAAAAGTGTACTGTAACTGCCCCATAACTTACATGGGGTTGACCAAACTTGCAGAAACATGTTTATTTCTGCTGAAAAACACGTTTTGACACTTTCTGCACACTGGGGTTAAGAGCAGAGTGTGTGGGCTCTTCTGAGCCTTGCAGTTACATAGGGATTCAGTTGGCTGAAAAAACGCGTTTATTTCGGGCTGAAAACACGTTTTGAAAAAAGTGCTTTTACTGCCCCATAACTTACATGGGGTTGACCAAACTTGCAGAAACATGTTTATTTCTGCTGAAAAACATGTTTTGACACTTTCTGCACACTGGGATTAAGAGCAGAGTGTGTGGGCTCTTCTGAGCCTTGCAGTTACATAGGGATTCAGTTGTCTGAAAAAACGCGTTTATTTCGGGCTGAAAAACACGTTTTGAAAAAAGTGCTGTTACTGCCCCATAACTTACATGGGGTTGACCAAACTTGCAGAAACATGTTTATTTCTGCTGAAAAACATGTTTTGACACTTTCTGCACACTGGGGTTAAGAGCTGAGTGTGTGGGCTCTTCTGAGCTTTGCAGTTACATAGGGATTCAGTTGTCTGAAAAAACGCGTTTATTTCGGGCTGAAAAACACGTTTTGAAAAGTGTACTGTAACTGCCCCATAACTTACATGGGGTTGACCAAACTTGCAGAAACATGTTTATTTCTGCTGAAAAACATGTTTTGACACTTTCTGCACACTGGGGTTAAGAGCTGAGTGTGTGGGCTCTTCTGAGCTTTGCAGTTACCTAGGGATTCAGTTGTCTGAAAAAACGCGTTTATTTCGGGCTGAAAAACACGTTTTGAAAAAAGTGCTTTTACTGCCCCATAACTTACATGGGGTTGACCAAACTTGCAGAAACATGTTTATTTCTGCTGAAAAACATGTTTTGACACTTTCTGCACACTGGGGTTAAGAGCAGAGTGTGTGGGCTCTTCTGAGCCTTGCAGTTACATAGGGATTCAGTTGTCTGAAAAAAACGCGTTTATTTCGGGCTGAAAAACACGTTTTGAAAAGAGTACTGTATCTGCCCCATAACTTACATGGGGTTGACCAAACTTGCAGAAACATGTTTATTTCTGCTGAAAAACATGTTTTGACACTTTCTGCACACTGGGGTTAAGAGCAGAGTGTGTGGGCTCTTCTGAGCCTTGCAGTTACATAGGGATTCAGTTGTCTGAAAAAACGCGTTTATTTCGGGCTGAAAAACACGTTTTGAAAAGTGTACTATAACTGCCCCATAACTTACATGGGGTTGACCAAACTTGCAGAAACATGTTTATTTCTGCTGAAAAACATGTTTTGACACTTTCTGCACACTGGGGTTAAGAGCTGAGTGTGTGGGCTCTTCTGAGCCTTGCAGTTACATAGGGATTCAGTTGTCTGAAAAAACGCGTTTATTTCGGGCTGAAAAACACGTTTTGAAAAGAGTACTGTAACTGCCCTATAACTTACATGGGGTTGACCAAACTTGCAGAAACATGTTTATTTCTGCTGAAAAACATGTTTTGACACTTTCTGCACACTGGGGTTAAGAGCTGAGTGTGTGGGCTCTTCTGAGCTTTGCAGTTACATAGGGATTCAGTTGTCTGAAAAAACGCGTTTATTTCGGGCTGAAAAACACGTTTTGAAAAGTGTACTGTAACTGCCCCATAACTTACATGGGGTTGACCAAACTTGCAGAAACATGTTTATTTCTGCTGAAAAACATGTTTTGACACTTTCTGCACACTGGGGTTAAGAGCTGAGTGTGTGGGCTCTTCTGAGCTTTGCAGTTACATAGGGATTCAGTTGTCTGAAAAAACGCGTTTATTTCGGGCTGAAAAACACGTTTTGAAAAAAGTGCTTTTACTGCCCCATAACTTACATGGGGTTGACCAAACTTGCAGAAACATGTTTATTTCTGCTGAAAAACATGTTTTGACACTTTCTGCACACTGGGGTTAAGAGCAGAGTGTGTGGGCTCTTCTGAGCCTTGCAGTTACATAGGGATTCAGTTGTCTGAAAAAAACGCGTTTATTTCGAGCTGAAAAACACGTTTTGAAAAGAGTACTGTAACTGCCCCATAACTTACATGGGGTTGACCAAACTTGCAGAAACATGTTTATTTCTGCTGAAAAACATGTTTTGACACTTTCTGCACACTGGGGTTAAGAGCAGAGTGTGTGGGCTCTTCTGAGCCTTGCAGTTACATAGGGATTCAGTTGTCTGAAAAAACGCGTTTATTTCGGGCTGAAAAACACGTTTTGAAAAGTGTACTATAACTGCCCCATAACTTACATGGGGTTGACCAAACTTGCAGAAACATGTTTATTTCTGCTGAAAAACATGTTTTGACACTTTCTGCACACTGGGGTTAAGAGCTGAGTGTGTGGGCTCTTCTGAGCTTTGCAGTTACATAGGGATTCAGTTGTCTGAAAAAACGCGTTTATTTCGGGCTGAAAAACACGTTTTGAAAAAAGTGCTGTTACTGCCCCATAACTTACATGGGGTTGACCAAACTTGCAGAAACATGTTTATTTCTGCTGAAAAACATGTTTTGACACTTTCTGCACACTGGGGTTAAGAGCTGAGTGTGTGGGCTCTTCTGAGCTTTGCAGTTACATAGGGATTCATTTGGCTGAAAAAACGCGTTTATTTCGGGCTGAAAAACACGTTTTGAAAAAAGTGCTGTTACTGCCCCATAACTTACATGGGGTTGACCAAACTTGCAGAAACATGTTTATTTCTGCTGAAAAACATGTTTTGACACTTTCTGCACACTGGGGTTAAGAGCAGAGTGTGTGGGCTCTTCTGAGCCTTGCAGTTACATAGGGATTCAGTTGTCTGAAAAAACGCGTTTATTTCGGGCTGAAAAACACGTTTTGAAAAGTGTACTATAACTGCCCCATAACTTACATGGGGTTGACCAAACTTGCAGAAACATGTTTATTTCTGCTGAAAAACATGTTTTGACACTTTCTGCACACTGGGGTTAAGAGCTGAGTGTGTGGGCTCTTCTGAGCTTTGCAGTTACATAGGGATTCAGTTGTCTGAAAAAACGCGTTTATTTCGGGCTGAAAAACACGTTTTGAAAAGTGTACTGTAACTGCCCCATAACTTACATGGGGTTGACCAAACTTGCAGAAACATGTTTATTTCTGCTGAAAAACACGTTTTGACACTTTCTGCACACTGGGGTTAAGAGCAGAGTGTGTGGGCTCTTCTGAGCTTTGCAGTTACATAGGGATTCAGTTGTCTGAAAAAACGCGTTTATTTCGGGCTGAAAAACACGTTTTGAAAAGTGTACTGTAACTGCCCCATAACTTACATGGGGTTGACCAAACTTGCAGAAACATGTTTATTTCTGCTGAAAAACATGTTTTTACACTTTCTGCACACTGGGGTTAAGAGCTGAGTGTGTGGGCTCTTCTGAGCTTTGCAGTTACATAGGGATTCAGTTGTCTGAAAAAACGCGTTTATTTCGGGCTGAAAAACACGTTTTGAAAAGTGTACTGTAACTGCCCCATAACTTACATGGGGTTGACCAAACTTGCAGAAACATGTTTATTTCTGCTGAAAAACACGTTTTGACACTTTCTGCACACTGGGGTTAAGAGCAGAGTGTGTGGGCTCTTCTGAGCCTTGCAGTTACATAGGGATTCAGTTGGCTGAAAAAACGCGTTTATTTCGGGCTGAAAAACACGTTTTGAAAAAAGTGCTTTTACTGCCCCATAACTTACATGGGGTTGACCAAACTTGCAGAAACATGTTTATTTCTGCTGAAAAACATGTTTTGACACTTTCTGCACACTGGGGTTAAGAGCAGAGTGTGTGGGCTCTTCTGAGCCTTGCAGTTACATAGGGATTCAGTTGTCTGAAAAAACGCGTTTATTTCGGGCTGAAAAACACGTTTTGAAAAAAGTGCTTTTACTGCCCCATAACTTACATGGGGTTGACCAAACTTGCAGAAACATGTTTATTTCTGCTGAAAAACACGTTTTGACACTTTCTGCACACTGGGGTTAAGAACAGAGTGTGTGGGCTCTTCTGAGCTTTGCAGTTACATAGGGATTCAGTTGTCTGAAAAAACGCGTTTATTTCGGGCTGAAAAACACGTTTTGAAAAGTGTACTGTAACTGCCCCATAACTTACATGGGGTTGACCAAACTTGCAGAAACATGTTTATTTCTGCTGAAAAACATGTTTTTACACTTTCTGCACACTGGGGTAAAGAGCTGAGTGTGTGGGCTCTTCTGAGCTTTGCAGTTACATAGGGATTCAGTTGTCTGAAAAAACGCGTTTATTTCGGGCTGAAAAACACGTTTTGAAAAGTGTACTGTAACTGCCCCATAACTTACATGGGGTTGACCAAACTTGCAGAAACATGTTTATTTCTGCTGAAAAACACGTTTTGACACTTTCTGCACACTGGGGTTAAGAGCAGAGTGTGTGGGCTCTTCTGAGCCTTGCAGTTACATAGGGATTCAGTTGTCTGAAAAAACGCGTTTATTTCGGGCTGAAAAACACGTTTTGAAAAGAGTACTGTAACTGCCCCATAACTTACATGGGGTTGACCAAACTTGCAGAAACATGTTTATTTCTGCTGAAAAACATGTTTTGACACTTTCTGCACACTGGGGTTAAGAGCTGAGTGTGTGGGCTCTTTTGAGCTTTGCAGTTACATAGGGATTCAGTTGTCTGAAAAAACGCGTTTATTTCGGGCTGAAAAACACGTTTTGAAAAGTGTACTGTAACTGCCCCATAACTTACATGGGGTTGACCAAACTTGCAGAAACATGTTTATTTCTGCTGAAAAACATGTTTTGACACTTTCTGCACACTGGGGTTAAGAGCTGAGTGTGTGGGCTCTTCTGAGCTTTGCAGTTACATAGGGATTCAGTTGTCTGAAAAAACGCGTTTATTTCGGGCTGAAAAACACGTTTTGAAAAAAGTGCTTTTACTGCCCCATAACTTACATGGGGTTGACCAAACTTGCAGAAACATGTTTATTTCTGCTGAAAAACATGTTTTGACACTTTCTGCACACTGGGGTTAAGAGCAGAGTGTGTGGGCTCTTCTGAGCCTTGCAGTTACATAGGGATTCAGTTGTCTGAAAAAAACGCGTTTATTTCGAGCTGAAAAACACGTTTTGAAAAGAGTACTGTAACTGCCCCATAACTTACATGGGGTTGACCAAACTTGCAGAAACATGTTTATTTCTGCTGAAAAACATGTTTTGACACTTTCTGCACACTGGGGTTAAGAGCAGAGTGTGTGGGCTCTTCTGAGCCTTGCAGTTACATAGGGATTCAGTTGTCTGAAAAAACGCGTTTATTTCGGGCTGAAAAACACGTTTTGAAAAGTGTACTATAACTGCCCCATAACTTACATGGGGTTGACCAAACTTGCAGAAACATGTTTATTTCTGCTGAAAAACATGTTTTGACACTTTCTGCACACTGGGGTTAAGAGCTGAGTGTGTGGGCTCTTCTGAGCTTTGCAGTTACATAGGGATTCAGTTGTCTGAAAAAACGCGTTTATTTCGGGCTGAAAAACACGTTTTGAAAAGTGTACTGTAACTGCCCCATAACTTACATGGGGTTGACCAAACTTGCAGAAACATGTTTATTTCTGCTGAAAAACATGTTTTGACACTTTCTGCACACTGGGGTTAAGAGCTGAGTGTGTGGGCTCTTCTGAGCTTTGCAGTTACATAGGGATTCAGTTGTCTGAAAAAACGCGTTTATTTCGGGCTGAAAAACACGTTTTGAAAAAAGTGCTTTTACTGCCCCATAACTTACATGGGGTTGACCAAACTTGCAGAAACATGTTTATTTCTGCTGAAAAACATGTTTTGACACTTTCTGCACACTGGGGTTAAGAGCAGAGTGTGTGGGCTCTTCTGAGCCTTGCAGTTACATAGGGATTCAGTTGTCTGAAAAAAACGCGTTTATTTCGGGCTGAAAAACACGTTTTGAAAAGAGTACTGTATCTGCCCCATAACTTACATGGGGTTGACCAAACTTGCAGAAACATGTTTATTTCTGCTGAAAAACATGTTTTGACACTTTCTGCACACTGGGGTTAAGAGCAGAGTGTGTGGGCTCTTCTGAGCCTTGCAGTTACATAGGGATTCAGTTGTCTGAAAAAACGCGTTTATTTCGGGCTGAAAAACACGTTTTGAAAAGTGTACTATAACTGCCCCATAACTTACATGGGGTTGACCAAACTTGCAGAAACATGTTTATTTCTGCTGAAAAACATGTTTTGACACTTTCTGCACACTGGGGTTAAGAGCTGAGTGTGTGGGCTCTTCTGAGCTTTGCAGTTACATAGGGATTCAGTTGTCTGAAAAAACGCGTTTATTTCGGGCTGAAAAACACGTTTTGAAAAGTGTACTGTAACTGCCCCATAACTTACATGGGGTTGACCAAACTTGCAGAAACATGTTTATTTCTGCTGAAAAACACGTTTTGACACTTTCTGCACACTGGGGTTAAGAGCAGAGTGTGTGGGCTCTTCTGAGCCTTGCAGTTACATAGGGATTCAGTTGGCTGAAAAAACGCGTTTATTTCGGGCTGAAAAACATGTTTTGAAAAAAGTGCTTTTACTGCCCCATAACTTACATGGGGTTGACCAAACTTGCAGAAACATGTTTATTTCTGCTGAAAAACATGTTTTGACACTTTCTGCACACTGGGGTTAAGAGCAGAGTGTGTGGGCTCTTCTGAGCCTTGCAGTTACATAGGGATTCAGTTGTCTGAAAAAACGCGTTTATTTCGGGCTGAAAAACACGTTTTGAAAAAAGTGCTGTTACTGCCCCATAACTTACATGGGGTTGACCAAACTTGCAGAAACATGTTTATTTCTGCTGAAAAACATGTTTTGACACTTTCTGCACACTGGGGTTAAGAGCAGAGTGTGTGGGCTCTTCTGAGCCTTGCAGTTACATAGGGATTCAGTTGTCTGAAAAAACGCGTTTATTTCGGGCTGAAAAACACGTTTTGAAAAGAGTACTGTAACTGCCCCATAACTTACATGGGGTTGACCAAACTTGCAGAAACATGTTTATTTCTGCTGAAAAACATGTTTTGACACTTTCTGCACACTGGGGTTAAGAGCTGAGTGTGTGGGCTCTTCTGAGCTTTGCAGTTACATAGGGATTCAGTTGTCTGAAAAAACGCGTTTATTTCGGGCTGAAAAACACGTTTTGAAAAAAGTGCTGTTACTGCCCCATAACTTACATGGGGTTGACCAAACTTGCAGAAACATGTTTATTTCTGCTGAAAAACATGTTTTGACACTTTCTGCACACTGGGATTAAGAGCAGAGTGTGTGGGCTCTTCTGAGCCTTGCAGTTACATAGGGATTCAGTTGTCTGAAAAAACGCGTTTATTTCGGGCTGAAAAACACGTTTTGAAAAGTGTACTGTAACTGCCCCATAACTTACATGGGGTTGACCAAACTTGCAGAAACATGTTTATTTCTGCTGAAAAACACGTTTTGACACTTTCTGCACACTGGGGTTAAGAGCAGAGTGTGTGGGCTCTTCTGAGCCTTGCAGTTACATAGGGATTCAGTTGGCTGAAAAAACGCGTTTATTTCGGGCTGAAAACACGTTTTGAAAAAAGTGCTTTTACTGCCCCATAACTTACATGGGGTTGACCAAACTTGCAGAAACATGTTTATTTCTGCTGAAAAACATGTTTTGACACTTTCTGCACACTGGGGTTAAGAGCAGAGTGTGTGGGCTCTTCTGAGCCTTGCAGTTACATAGGGATTCAGTTGTCTGAAAAAACGCGTTTATTTCGGGCTGAAAAACACGTTTTGAAAAAAGTGCTGTTACTGCCCCATAACTTACATGGGGTTGACCAAACTTGCAGAAACATGTTTATTTCTGCTGAAAAACATGTTTTGACACTTTCTGCACACTGGGGTTAAGAGCTGAGTGTGTGGGCTCTTCTGAGCTTTGCAGTTACATAGGGATTCATTTGGCTGAAAAAACGCGTTTATTTCGGGCTGAAAAACACGTTTTGAAAAAAGTGCTGTTACTGCCCCATAACTTACATGGGGTTGACCAAACTTGCAGAAACATGTTTATTTCTGCTGAAAAACATGTTTTGACACTTTCTGCACACTGGGGTTAAGAGCAGAGTGTGTGGGCTCTTCTGAGCCTTGCAGTTACATAGGGATTCAGTTGTCTGAAAAAACGCGTTTATTTCGGGCTGAAAAACACGTTTTGAAAAGTGTACTATAACTGCCCCATAACTTACATGGGGTTGACCAAACTTGCAGAAACATGTTTATTTCTGCTGAAAAACATGTTTTGACACTTTCTGCACACTGGGGTTAAGAGCTGAGTGTGTGGGCTCTTCTGAGCTTTGCAGTTACATAGGGATTCAGTTGTCTGAAAAAACGCGTTTATTTCGGGCTGAAAAACACGTTTTGAAAAGTGTACTGTAACTGCCCCATAACTTACATGGGGTTGACCAAACTTGCAGAAACATGTTTATTTCTGCTGAAAAACACGTTTTGACACTTTCTGCACACTGGGGTTAAGAGCAGAGTGTGTGGGCTCTTCTGAGCTTTGCAGTTACATAGGGATTCAGTTGTCTGAAAAAACGCGTTTATTTCGGGCTGAAAAACACGTTTTGAAAAGTGTACTGTAACTGCCCCATAACTTACATGGGGTTGACCAAACTTGCAGAAACATGTTTATTTCTGCTGAAAAACATGTTTTTACACTTTCTGCACACTGGGGTTAAGAGCTGAGTGTGTGGGCTCTTCTGAGCTTTGCAGTTACATAGGGATTCAGTTGTCTGAAAAAACGCGTTTATTTCGGGCTGAAAAACACGTTTTGAAAAGTGTACTGTAACTGCCCCATAACTTACATGGGGTTGACCAAACTTGCAGAAACATGTTTATTTCTGCTGAAAAACACGTTTTGACACTTTCTGCACACTGGGGTTAAGAGCAGAGTGTGTGGGCTCTTCTGAGCCTTGCAGTTACATAGGGATTCAGTTGGCTGAAAAAACGCGTTTATTTCGGGCTGAAAAACACGTTTTGAAAAAAGTGCTTTTACTGCCCCATAACTTACATGGGGTTGACCAAACTTGCAGAAACATGTTTATTTCTGCTGAAAAACATGTTTTGACACTTTCTGCACACTGGGGTTAAGAGCAGAGTGTGTGGGCTCTTCTGAGCCTTGCAGTTACATAGGGATTCAGTTGTCTGAAAAAACGCGTTTATTTCGGGCTGAAAAACACGTTTTGAAAAGAGTACTGTAACTGCCCCATAACTTACATGGGGTTGACCAAACTTGCAGAAACATGTTTATTTCTGCTGAAAAACACGTTTTGACACTTTCTGCACACTGGGGTTAAGAACAGAGTGTGTGGGCTCTTCTGAGCTTTGCAGTTACATAGGGATTCAGTTGTCTGAAAAAACGCGTTTATTTCGGGCTGAAAAACACGTTTTGAAAAGTGTACTGTAACTGCCCCATAACTTACATGGGGTTGACCAAACTTGCAGAAACATGTTTATTTCTGCTGAAAAACATGTTTTTACACTTTCTGCACACTGGGGTAAAGAGCTGAGTGTGTGGGCTCTTCTGAGCTTTGCAGTTACATAGGGATTCAGTTGTCTGAAAAAACGCGTTTATTTCGGGCTGAAAAACACGTTTTGAAAAGTGTACTGTAACTGCCCCATAACTTACATGGGGTTGACCAAACTTGCAGAAACATGTTTATTTCTGCTGAAAAACACGTTTTGACACTTTCTGCACACTGGGGTTAAGAGCAGAGTGTGTGGGCTCTTCTGAGCCTTGCAGTTACATAGGGATTCAGTTGTCTGAAAAAACGCGTTTATTTCGGGCTGAAAAACACGTTTTGAAAAGAGTACTGTAACTGCCCCATAACTTACATGGGGTTGACCAAACTTGCAGAAACATGTTTATTTCTGCTGAAAAACATGTTTTGACACTTTCTGCACACTGGGGTTAAGAGCTGAGTGTGTGGGCTCTTCTGAGCTTTGCAGTTACATAGGGATTCAGTTGTCTGAAAAAACGCGTTTATTTCGGGCTGAAAAACACGTTTTGAAAAGTGTACTGTAACTGCCCCATAACTTACATGGGGTTGACCAAACTTGCAGAAACATGTTTATTTCTGCTGAAAAACATGTTTTGACACTTTCTGCACACTGGGGTTAAGAGCTGAGTGTGTGGGCTCTTCTGAGCTTTGCAGTTACATAGGGATTCAGTTGTCTGAAAAAACGCGTTTATTTCGGGCTGAAAAACACGTTTTGAAAAAAGTGCTTTTACTGCCCCATAACTTACATGGGGTTGACCAAACTTGCAGAAACATGTTTATTTCTGCTGAAAAACATGTTTTGACACTTTCTGCACACTGGGGTTAAGAGCAGAGTGTGTGGGCTCTTCTGAGCCTTGCAGTTACATAGGGATTCAGTTGTCTGAAAAAAACGCGTTTATTTCGAGCTGAAAAACACGTTTTGAAAAGAGTACTGTAACTGCCCCATAACTTACATGGGGTTGACCAAACTTGCAGAAACATGTTTATTTCTGCTGAAAAACATGTTTTGACACTTTCTGCACACTGGGGTTAAGAGCAGAGTGTGTGGGCTCTTCTGAGCCTTGCAGTTACATAGGGATTCAGTTGTCTGAAAAAACGCGTTTATTTCGGGCTGAAAAACACGTTTTGAAAAGTGTACTATAACTGCCCCATAACTTACATGGGGTTGACCAAACTTGCAGAAACATGTTTATTTCTGCTGAAAAACATGTTTTGACACTTTCTGCACACTGGGGTTAAGAGCTGAGTGTGTGGGCTCTTCTGAGCTTTGCAGTTACATAGGGATTCAGTTGTCTGAAAAAACGCGTTTATTTCGGGCTGAAAAACACGTTTTGAAAAGTGTACTGTAACTGCCCCATAACTTACATGGGGTTGACCAAACTTGCAGAAACATGTTTATTTCTGCTGAAAAAAACGTTTTGACACTTTCTGCACACTGGGGTTAAGAGCAGAGTGTGTGGGCTCTTCTGAGCCTTGCAGTTACATAGGGATTCAGTTGGCTGAAAAAACGCGTTTATTTCGGGCTGAAAACACGTTTTGAAAAAAGTGCTTTTACTGCCCCATAACTTACATGGGGTTGACCAAACTTGCAGAAACATGTTTATTTCTGCTGAAAAACATGTTTTGACACTTTCTGCACACTGGGGTTAAGAGCAGAGTGTGTGGGCTCTTCTGAGCCTTGCAGTTACATAGGGATTCAGTTGTCTGAAAAAACGCGTTTATTTCGGGCTGAAAAACACGTTTTGAAAAAAGTGCTGTTACTGCCCCATAACTTACATGGGGTTGACCAAACTTGCAGAAACATGTTTATTTCTGCTGAAAAACATGTTTTGACACTTTCTGCACACTGGGGTTAAGAGCTGAGTGTGTGGGCTCTTCTGAGCTTTGCAGTTACATAGGGATTCAGTTGTCTGAAAAAACGCGTTTATTTCGGGCTGAAAAACACGTTTTGAAAAGTGTACTGTAACTGCCCCATAACTTACATGGGGTTGACCAAACTTGCAGAAACATGTTTATTTCTGCTGAAAAACATGTTTTGACACTTTCTGCACACTGGGGTTAAGAGCTGAGTGTGTGGGCTCTTCTGAGCTTTGCAGTTACATAGGGATTCAGTTGTTTGAAAAAACGCGTTTATTTCGGGCTGAAAAACACGTTTTGAAAAAAGTGCTTTTACTGCCCCATAACTTACATGGGGTTGACCAAACTTGCAGAAACATGTTTATTTCTGCTGAAAAACATGTTTTGACACTTTCTGCACACTGGGGTTAAGAGCAGAGTGTGTGGGCTCTTCTGAGCCTTGCAGTTACATAGGGATTCAGTTGTCTGAAAAAAACGCGTTTATTTCGGGCTGAAAAACACGTTTTGAAAAGAGTACTGTATCTGCCCCATAACTTACATGGGGTTGACCAAACTTGCAGAAACATGTTTATTTCTGCTGAAAAACATGTTTTGACACTTTCTGCACACTGGGGTTAAGAGCAGAGTGTGTGGGCTCTTCTGAGCCTTGCAGTTACATAGGGATTCAGTTGTCTGAAAAAACGCGTTTATTTCGGGCTGAAAAACACGTTTTGAAAAGTGTACTATAACTGCCCCATAACTTACATGGGGTTGACCAAACTTGCAGAAACATGTTTATTTCTGCTGAAAAACATGTTTTGACACTTTCTGCACACTGGGGTTAAGAGCTGAGTGTGTGGGCTCTTCTGAGCTTTGCAGTTACATAGGGATTCAGTTGTCTGAAAAAACGCGTTTATTTCGGGCTGAAAAACACGTTTTGAAAAGTGTACTGTAACTGCCCCATAACTTACATGGGGTTGACCAAACTTGCAGAAACATGTTTATTTCTGCTGAAAAACACGTTTTGACACTTTCTGCACACTGGGGTTAAGAGCAGAGTGTGTGGGCTCTTCTGAGCCTTGCAGTTACATAGGGATTCAGTTGGCTGAAAAAACGCGTTTATTTCGGGCTGAAAAACATGTTTTGAAAAAAGTGCTTTTACTGCCCCATAACTTACATGGGGTTGACCAAACTTGCAGAAACATGTTTATTTCTGCTGAAAAACATGTTTTGACACTTTCTGCACACTGGGGTTAAGAGCAGAGTGTGTGGGCTCTTCTGAGCCTTGCAGTTACATAGGGATTCAGTTGTCTGAAAAAACGCGTTTATTTCGGGCTGAAAAACACGTTTTGAAAAAAGTGCTGTTACTGCCCCATAACTTACATGGGGTTGACCAAACTTGCAGAAACATGTTTATTTCTGCTGAAAAACATGTTTTGACACTTTCTGCACACTGGGGTTAAGAGCAGAGTGTGTGGGCTCTTCTGAGCCTTGCAGTTACATAGGGATTCAGTTGTCTGAAAAAACGCGTTTATTTCGGGCTGAAAAACACGTTTTGAAAAGAGTACTGTAACTGCCCCATAACTTACATGGGGTTGACCAAACTTGCAGAAACATGTTTATTTCTGCTGAAAAACATGTTTTGACACTTTCTGCACACTGGGGTTAAGAGCTGAGTGTGTGGGCTCTTCTGAGCTTTGCAGTTACATAGGGATTCAGTTGTCTGAAAAAACGCGTTTATTTCGGGCTGAAAAACACGTTTTGAAAAAAGTGCTGTTACTGCCCCATAACTTACATGGGGTTGACCAAACTTGCAGAAACATGTTTATTTCTGCTGAAAAACATGTTTTGACACTTTCTGCACACTGGGATTAAGAGCAGAGTGTGTGGGCTCTTCTGAGCCTTGCAGTTACATAGGGATTCAGTTGTCTGAAAAAACGCGTTTATTTCGGGCTGAAAAACACGTTTTGAAAAGTGTACTGTAACTGCCCCATAACTTACATGGGGTTGACCAAACTTGCAGAAACATGTTTATTTCTGCTGAAAAACACGTTTTGACACTTTCTGCACACTGGGGTTAAGAGCAGAGTGTGTGGGCTCTTCTGAGCTTTGCAGTTACATAGGGATTCAGTTGTCTGAAAAAACGCGTTTATTTCGGGCTGAAAAACACGTTTTGAAAAGTGTACTGTAACTGCCCCATAACTTACATGGGGTTGACCAAACTTGCAGAAACATGTTTATTTCTGCTGAAAAACATGTTTTTACACTTTCTGCACACTGGGGTTAAGAGCTGAGTGTGTGGGCTCTTCTGAGCTTTGCAGTTACATAGGGATTCAGTTGTCTGAAAAAACGCGTTTATTTCGGGCTGAAAAACACGTTTTGAAAAGTGTACTGTAACTGCCCCATAACTTACATGGGGTTGACCAAACTTGCAGAAACATGTTTATTTCTGCTGAAAAACACGTTTTGACACTTTCTGCACACTGGGGTTAAGAGCAGAGTGTGTGGGCTCTTCTGAGCCTTGCAGTTACATAGGGATTCAGTTGTCTGAAAAAACGCGTTTATTTCGGGCTGAAAAACACGTTTTGAAAAGTGTACTGTAACTGCCCCATAACTTACATGGGGTTGACCAAACTTGCAGAAACATGTTTATTTCTGCTGAAAAACATGTTTTGACACTTTCTGCACACTGGGGTTAAGAGCTGAGTGTGTGGGCTCTTCTGAGCTTTGCAGTTACATAGGGATTCAGTTGTCTGAAAAAACGCGTTTATTTCGGGCTGAAAAACACGTTTTGAAAAGTGTACTGTAACTGCCCCATAACTTACATGGGGTTGACCAAACTTGCAGAAACATGTTTATTTCTGCTGAAAAACATGTTTTGACACTTTCTGCACACTGGGGTTAAGAGCAGAGTGTGTGGGCTCTTCTGAGCCTTGCAGTTACATAGGGATTCAGTTGTCTGAAAAAACGCGTTTATTTCGGGCTGAAAAACACGTTTTGAAAAGTGTACTGTAACTGCCCCATAACTTACATGGGGTTGACCAAACTTGCAGAAACATGTTTATTTCTGCTGAAAAACATGTTTTTACACTTTCTGCACACTGGGGTTAAGAGCTGAGTGTGTGGGCTCTTCTGAGCTTTGCAGTTACATAGGGATTCAGTTGTCTGAAAAAACGCGTTTATTTCGGGCTGAAAAACACGTTTTGAAAAGTGTACTGTAACTGCCCCATAACTTACATGGGGTTGACCAAACTTGCAGAAACATGTTTATTTCTGCTGAAAAACACGTTTTGACACTTTCTGCACACTGGGGTTAAGAGCAGAGTGTGTGGGCTCTTCTGAGCCTTGCAGTTACATAGGGATTCAGTTGTCTGAAAAAACGCGTTTATTTCGGGCTGAAAAACACGTTTTGAAAAGAGTACTGTAACTGCCCTATAACTTACATGGGGTTGACCAAACTTGCAGAAACATGTTTATTTCTGCTGAAAAACATGTTTTGACACTTTCTGCACACTGGGGTTAAGAGCTGAGTGTGTGGGCTCTTCTGAGCTTTGCAGTTACATAGGGATTCAGTTGTCTGAAAAAACGCGTTTATTTCGGGCTGAAAAACACGTTTTGAAAAGTGTACTGTAACTGCCCCATAACTTACATGGGGTTGACCAAACTTGCAGAAACATGTTTATTTCTGCTGAAAAACATGTTTTGACACTTTCTGCACACTGGGGTTAAGAGCTGAGTGTGTGGGCTCTTCTGAGCTTTGCAGTTACATAGGGATTCAGTTGTCTGAAAAAACGCGTTTATTTCGGGCTGAAAAACACGTTTTGAAAAGTGTACTGTAACTGCCCCATAACTTACATGGGGTTGACCAAACTTGCAGAAACATGTTTATTTCTGCTGAAAAACATGTTTTTACACTTTCTGCACACTGGGGTTAAGAGCTGAGTGTGTGGGCTCTTCTGAGCTTTGCAGTTACATAGGGATTCATTTGGCTGAAAAAACGCGTTTATTTCGGGCTGAAAAACACGTTTTGAAAAAAGTGCTGTTACTGCCCCATAACTTACATGGGGTTGACCAAACTTGCAGAAACATGTTTATTTCTGCTGAAAAACATGTTTTGACACTTTCTGCACACTGGGGTTAAGAGCAGAGTGTGTGGGCTCTTCTGAGCCTTGCAGTTACATAGGGATTCAGTTGTCTGAAAAAACGCGTTTATTTCGGGCTGAAAAACACGTTTTGAAAAGTGTACTATAACTGCCCCATAACTTACATGGGGTTGACCAAACTTGCAGAAACATGTTTATTTCTGCTGAAAAACATGTTTTGACACTTTCTGCACACTGGGGTTAAGAGCTGAGTGTGTGGGCTCTTCTGAGCTTTGCAGTTACATAGGGATTCAGTTGTCTGAAAAAACGCGTTTATTTCGGGCTGAAAAACACGTTTTGAAAAGTGTACTGTAACTGCCCCATAACTTACATGGGGTTGACCAAACTTGCAGAAACATGTTTATTTCTGCTGAAAAACACGTTTTGACACTTTCTGCACACTGGGGTTAAGAGCAGAGTGTGTGGGCTCTTCTGAGCTTTGCAGTTACATAGGGATTCAGTTGTCTGAAAAAACGCGTTTATTTCGGGCTGAAAAACACGTTTTGAAAAAAGTGCTGTTACTGCCCCATAACTTACATGGGGTTGACCAAACTTGCGGAAACATGTTTATTTCTGCTAAAAAACATGTTTTTACACTTTCTGCACACTGGGGTTAAGAGCTGAGTGTGTGGGCTCTTCTGAGCTTTGCAGTTACATAGGGATTCAGTTGTCTGAAAAAACGCGTTTATTTCGGGCTGAAAAACACGTTTTGAAAAGTGTACTGTAACTGCCCCATAACTTGCATGGGGTTGACCAAACTTGCAGAAACATGTTTATTTCTGCTGAAAAACACGTTTTGACACTTTCTGCACACTGGGGTTAAGAGCAGAGTGTGTGGGCTCTTCTGAGCCTTGCAGTTACATAGGGATTCAGTTGGCTGAAAAAACACGTTTATTTCGGGCTGAAAAACACGTTTTGAAAAAAGTGCTTTTACTGCCCCATAACTTACATGGGGTTGACCAAACTTGCAGAAACATGTTTATTTCTGCTGAAAAACATGTTTTGACACTTTCTGCACACTGGGGTTAAGAGCTGAGTGTGTGGGCTCTTCTGAGCTTTGCAGTTACATAGGGATTCAGTTGTCTGAAAAAACGCGTTTTTTTCGGGCTGAAAAACACGTTTTGAAAAGTGTACTGTAACTGCCCCATAACTTACATGGGGTTGACCAAACTTGCAGAAACATGTTTATTTCTGCTGAAAAACATGTTTTTACACTTTCTGCACACTGGGGTTAAGAGCTGAGTGTGTGGGCTCTTCTGAGCTTTGCAGTTACATAGGGATTCAGTTGGCTGAAAAAACGCGTTTATTTCGGGCTGAAAAACACGTTTTGAAAAGTGTACTGTAACTGCCCCATAACTTACATGGGGTTGACCAAACTTGCAGAAACATGTTTATTTCTGCTTAAAAACATGTTTTTACACTTTCTGCACACTGGGGTTAAGAGCTGAGTGTGTGGGCTCTTCTGAGCTTTGCAGTTACATAGGGATTCAGTTGGCTGAAAAAACGCGTTTCTTTCGGGCTGAAAAACACGTTTTGAAAAAAAGTGCTGTTACTGCCCCATAACTTACATGGGGTTGACCAAACTTGCAGAAACATGTTTATTTCTGCTGAAAAACATGTTTTGACACTTTCTGCACACTGGGGTTAAGAGCAGAGTGTGTGGGCTCTTCTGAGCCTTGCAGTTACATAGGGATTCAGTTGTCTGAAAAAACGCGTTTATTTCGGGCTGAAAAACACGTTTTGAAAAGTGTACTATAACTGCCCCATAACTTACATGGGGTTGACCAAACTTGCAGAAACATGTTTATTTCTGCTGAAAAACATGTTTTGACACTTTCTGCACACTGGGGTTAAGAGCTGAGTGTGTGGGCTCTTCTGAGCTTTGCAGTTACATAGGGATTCAGTTGTCTGAAAAAACGCGTTTATTTCGGGCTGAAAAACACGTTTTGAAAAGTGTACTGTAACTGCCCCATAACTTACATGGGGTTGACCAAACTTGCAGAAACATGTTTATTTCTGCTGAAAAACACGTTTTGACACTTTCTGCACACTGGGGTTAAGAGCAGAGTGTGTGGGCTCTTCTGAGCCTTGTAGTTACATAGGGATTCAGTTGTCTGAAAAAACGCGTTTATTTCGGGCTGAAAAACACGTTTTGAAAAAAGTGCTGTTACTGCCCCATAACTTACATGGGGTTGACCAAACTTGCGGAAACATGTTTATTTCTGCTAAAAAACATGTTTTGACACTTTCTGCACACTGGGGTTAAGAGCTGAGTGTTTGGGCTCTTCTGAGCTTTGCAGTTACATAGGGATTCAGTTGTCTGAAAAAACGCGTT
Organism: Lepisosteus platostomus; assembly: GCF_059453375.1. Classification (NCBI taxonomy): domain Eukaryota; kingdom Metazoa; phylum Chordata; class Actinopteri; order Semionotiformes; family Lepisosteidae; genus Lepisosteus; species Lepisosteus platostomus. Next base: position 1,046,001 of record NC_142627.1, on the reverse strand, counting down.
TATTTCGGGCTGAAAAACACGTTTTGAAAGGTGTACTGTAACTGCCCCATAACTTACATGGGGTTGACCAAACTTGCAGAAACATGTTTATTTCTGCTGAAAAACACGTTTTGACACTTTCTGCACACTGGGGTTAAGAGCAGAGTGTGTGGGCTCTTCTGAGCTTTGCAGTTACATAGGGATTCAGTTGTCTGAAAAAACGCGTTTATTTCGGGCTGAAAAACACGTTTTGAAAAGTGTACTGTAACTGCCCCATAACTTACATGGGGTTGACCAAACTTGCAGAAACATGTTTATTTCTGCTGAAAAACATGTTTTTACACTTTCTGCACACTGGGGTTAAGAGCTGAGTGTGTGGGCTCTTCTGAGCTTTGCAGTTACATAGGGATTCAGTTGTCTGAAAAAACGCGTTTATTTCGGGCTGAAAAACACGTTTTGAAAAGTGTACTGTAACTGCCCCATAACTTACATGGGGTTGACCAAACTTGCAGAAACATGTTTATTTCTGCTGAAAAACACGTTTTGACACTTTCTGCACACTGGGGTTAAGAGCAGAGTGTGTGGGCTCTTCTGAGCCTTGTAGTTACATAGGGATTCAGTTGTCTGAAAAAACGCGTTTATTTCGGGCTGAAAAACACGTTTTGAAAAAAGTGCTGTTACTGCCCCATAACTTACATGGGGTTGACCAAACTTGCGGAAACATGTTTATTTCTGCTAAAAAACATGTTTTGACACTTTCTGCACACTGGGGTTAAGAGCTGAGTGTTTGGGCTCTTCTGAGCTTTGCAGTTACATAGGGATTCAGTTGTCTGAAAAAACGCGTTTATTTCGGGCTGAAAAACACGTTTTGAAAGGTGTACTGTAACTGCCCCATAACTTACATGGGGTTGACCAAACTTGCAGAAACATGTTTATTTCTGCTGAAAAACACGTTTTGACACTTTCTGCACACTGGGGTTAAGAGCAGAGTGTGTGGGCTCTTCTGAGCTTTGCAGTTACATAGGGATTCAGTTGTCTGAAAAAACGCGTTTATTTCGGGCTGAAAAACACGTTTTGAAAAGTGTACTGTAACTGCCCCATAACTTACATGGGGTTGACCAAACTTGCAGAAACATGTTTATTTCTGCTGAAAAACATGTTTTTACACTTTCTGCACACTGGGGTTAAGAGCTGAGTGTGTGGGCTCTTCTGAGCTTTGCAGTTACATAGGGATTCAGTTGTCTGAAAAAACGCGTTTATTTCGGGCTGAAAAACACGTTTTGAAAAGTGTACTGTAACTGCCCCATAACTTACATGGGGTTGACCAAACTTGCAGAAACATGTTTATTTCTGCTGAAAAACACGTTTTGACACTTTCTGCACACTGGGGTTAAGAGCAGAGTGTGTGGGCTCTTCTGAGCCTTGCAGTTACATAGGGATTCAGTTGGCTGAAAAAACGCGTTTATTTCGGGCTGAAAAACACGTGAATCCCTATGTAACTGCAAAGCTCAGAAGAGCCCACACACTCTGCTCTTAACCCCAGTGTGCAGAAAGTGTCAAAACATGTTTTTCAGCAGAAATAAACATGTTTCTGCAAGTTTGGTCAACCCCATGTAAGTTATGGGGCAGTAACAGCACTTTTTTCAAAACGTGTTTTTCAGCCCGAAATAAACGCGTTTTTTCAGCCAAGTGAATCCCTATGTAACTGCAAGGCTCAGAAGAGCCCACACACTCTGCTCTTAACCCCAGTGTGCAGAAAGTGTCAAAACATGTTTTTCAGCAGAAATAAACATGTTTCTGCAAGTTTGGTCAACCCCATGTAAGTTATGGGGCAGTAAAAGCACTTTTTTCAAAACGTGTTTTTCAGCCCGAAATAAACGCGTTTTTTCAGCCAAGTGAATCCCTATGTAACTGCAAGGCTCAGAAGAGCCCACACACTCTGCTCTTAACCCCAGTGTGCAGAAAGTGTCAAAACGTGTTTTTCAGCAGAAATAAACATGTTTCTGCAAGTTTGGTCAACCCCATGTAAGTTATGGGGCAGTTACAGTACACTTTTCAAAACGTGTTTTTCAGCCCGAAATAAACGCGTTTTTTCAGACAACTGAATCCCTATGTAACTGCAAAGCTCAGAAGAGCCCACACACTCAGCTCTTAACCCCAGTGTGCAGAAAGTGTCAAAACATGTTTTTCAGCAGAAATAAACATGTTTCTGCAAGTTTGGTCAACCCCATGTAAGTTATGGGGCAGTAAAAGCACTTTTTTCAAAACGTGTTTTTCAGCCCGAAATAAACGCGTTTTTTCAGACAACTGAATCCCTATGTAACTGCAAAGCTCAGAAGAGCCCACACACTCAGCTCTTAACCCCAGTGTGCAGAAAGTGTCAAAACATGTTTTTCAGCAGAAATAAACATGTTTCTGCAAGTTTGGTCAACCCCATGTAAGTTATGGGGCAGTTACAGTACACTTTTCAAAACGTGTTTTTCAGCCCGAAATAAACGCGTTTTTTCAGACAACTGAATCCCTATGTAACTGCAAAGCTCAGAAGAGCCCACACACTCAGCTCTTAACCCCAGTGTGCAGAAAGTGTCAAAACATGTTTTTCAGCAGAAATAAACATGTTTCTGCAAGTTTGGTCAACCCCATGTAAGTTATGGGGCAGTAACAGCACTTTTTTCAAAACGTGTTTTTCAGCCCGAAATAAACGCGTTTTTTCAGCCAAGTGAATCCCTATGTAACTGCAAGGCTCAGAAGAGCCCACACACTCTGCTCTTAACCCCAGTGTGCAGAAAGTGTCAAAACATGTTTTTCAGCAGAAATAAACATGTTTCTGCAAGTTTGGTCAACCCCATGTAAGTTATGGGGCAGTAAAAGCACTTTTTTCAAAACGTGTTTTTCAGCCCGAAATAAACGCGTTTTTTCAGCCAAGTGAATCCCTATGTAACTGCAAGGCTCAGAAGAGCCCACACACTCTGCTCTTAACCCCAGTGTGCAGAAAGTGTCAAAACGTGTTTTTCAGCAGAAATAAACATGTTTCTGCAAGTTTGGTCAACCCCATGTAAGTTATGGGGCAGTTACAGTACACTTTTCAAAACGTGTTTTTCAGCCCGAAATAAACGCGTTTTTTCAGACAACTGAATCCCTATGTAACTGCAAAGCTCAGAAGAGCCCACACACTCAGCTCTTAACCCCAGTGTGCAGAAAGTGTCAAAACATGTTTTTCAGCAGAAATAAACATGTTTCTGCAAGTTTGGTCAACCCCATGTAAGTTATGGGGCAGTAAAAGCACTTTTTTCAAAACGTGTTTTTCAGCCCGAAATAAACGCGTTTTTTCAGACAACTGAATCCCTATGTAACTGCAAAGCTCAGAAGAGCCCACACACTCAGCTCTTAACCCCAGTGTGCAGAAAGTGTCAAAACATGTTTTTCAGCAGAAATAAACATGTTTCTGCAAGTTTGGTCAACCCCATGTAAGTTATGGGGCAGTTACAGTACACTTTTCAAAACGTGTTTTTCAGCCCGAAATAAACGCGTTTTTTCAGACAACTGAATCCCTATGTAACTGCAAAGCTCAGAAGAGCCCACACACTCAGCTCTTAACCCCAGTGTGCAGAAAGTGTCAAAACATGTTTTTCAGCAGAAATAAACATGTTTCTGCAAGTTTGGTCAACCCCATGTAAGTTATGGGGCAGTTACAGTACTCTTTTCAAAACGTGTTTTTCAGCCCGAAATAAACGCGTTTTTTCAGACAACTGAATCCCTATGTAACTGCAAGGCTCAGAAGAGCCCACACACTCTGCTCTTAACCCCAGTGTGCAGAAAGTGTCAAAACATGTTTTTCAGCAGAAATAAACATGTTTCTGCAAGTTTGGTCAACCCCATGTAAGTTATGGGGCAGTAAAAGCACTTTTTTCAAAACGTGTTTTTCAGCCCGAAATAAACGCGTTTTTTCAGCCAACTGAATCCCTATGTAACTGCAAGGCTCAGAAGAGCCCACACACTCTGCTCTTAACCCCAGTGTGCAGAAAGTGTCAAAACGTGTTTTTCAGCAGAAATAAACATGTTTCTGCAAGTTTGGTCAACCCCATGTAAGTTATGGGGCAGTTACAGTACACTTTTCAAAACGTGTTTTTCAGCCCGAAATAAACGCGTTTTTTCAGACAACTGAATCCCTATGTAACTGCAAAGCTCAGAAGAGCCCACACACTCAGCTCTTTACCCCAGGGTGCAGAAAGTGTAAAAACATGTTTTTCAGCAGAAATAAACATGTTTCTGCAAGTTTGGTCAACCCCATGTAAGTTATGGGGCAGTTACAGTACACTTTTCAAAACGTGTTTTTCAGCCCGAAATAAACGCGTTTTTTCAGACAACTGAATCCCTATGTAACTGCAAAGCTCAGAAGAGCCCACACACTCTGTTCTTAACCCCAGTGTGCAGAAAGTGTCAAAACGTGTTTTTCAGCAGAAATAAACATGTTTCTGCAAGTTTGGTCAACCCCATGTAAGTTATGGGGCAGTTACAGTACTCTTTTCAAAACGTGTTTTTCAGCCCGAAATAAACGCGTTTTTTCAGACAACTGAATCCCTATGTAACTGCAAGGCTCAGAAGAGCCCACACACTCTGCTCTTAACCCCAGTGTGCAGAAAGTGTCAAAACATGTTTTTCAGCAGAAATAAACATGTTTCTGCAAGTTTGGTCAACCCCATGTAAGTTATGGGGCAGTAAAAGCACTTTTTTCAAAACGTGTTTTTCAGCCCGAAATAAACGCGTTTTTTCAGCCAACTGAATCCCTATGTAACTGCAAGGCTCAGAAGAGCCCACACACTCTGCTCTTAACCCCAGTGTGCAGAAAGTGTCAAAACGTGTTTTTCAGCAGAAATAAACATGTTTCTGCAAGTTTGGTCAACCCCATGTAAGTTATGGGGCAGTTACAGTACACTTTTCAAAACGTGTTTTTCAGCCCGAAATAAACGCGTTTTTTCAGACAACTGAATCCCTATGTAACTGCAAAGCTCAGAAGAGCCCACACACTCAGCTCTTAACCCCAGTGTGCAGAAAGTGTAAAAACATGTTTTTCAGCAGAAATAAACATGTTTCTGCAAGTTTGGTCAACCCCATGTAAGTTATGGGGCAGTTACAGTACACTTTTCAAAACGTGTTTTTCAGCCCGAAATAAACGCGTTTTTTCAGACAACTGAATCCCTATGTAACTGCAAAGCTCAGAAGAGCCCACACACTCTGCTCTTAACCCCAGTGTGCAGAAAGTGTCAAAACGTGTTTTTCAGCAGAAATAAACATGTTTCTGCAAGTTTGGTCAACCCCATGTAAGTTATGGGGCAGTTACAGTACACATTTCAAAACGTGTTTTTCAGCCCGAAATAAACGCGTTTTTTCAGACAACTGAATCCCTATGTAACTGCAAAGCTCAGAAGAGCCCAAACACTCAGCTCTTAACCCCCGTGTGCAGAAAGTGTCAAAACATGTTTTTTAGCAGAAATAAACATGTTTCCGCAAGTTTGGTCAACCCCATGTAAGTTATGGGGCAGTAACAGCACTTTTTTCAAAACGTGTTTTTCAGCCCGAAATAAACGCGTTTTTTCAGACAACTGAATCCCTATGTAACTACAAGGCTCAGAAGAGCCCACACACTCTGCTCTTAACCCCAGTGTGCAGAAAGTGTCAAAACATGTTTTTCAGCAGAAATAAACATGTTTCTGCAAGTTTGGTCAACCCCATGTAAGTTATGGCGCAGTAAAAGCACTTTTTTCAAAACGTGTTTTTCAGCCCGAAATAAACGCGTTTTTTCAGCCAACTGAATCCCTATGTAACTGCAAGGCTCAGAAGAGCCCACACACTCTGCTCTTAACCCCAGTGTGCAGAAAGTGTCAAAACGTGTTTTTCAGCAGAAATAAACATGTTTCTGCAAGTTTGGTCAACCCCATGTAAGTTATGGGGCAGTTACAGTACACTTTTCAAAACGTGTTTTTCAGCCCGAAATAAACGCGTTTTTTCAGACAACTGAATCCCTATGTAACTGCAAAGCTCAGAAGAGCCCACACACTCAGCTCTTAACCCCAGTGTGCAGAAAGTGTAAAAACATGTTTTTCAGCAGAAATAAACATGTTTCTGCAAGTTTGGTCAACCCCATGTAAGTTATGGGGCAGTTACAGTACACTTTTCAAAACGTGTTTTTCAGCCCGAAATAAACGCGTTTTTTCAGACAACTGAATCCCTATGTAACTGCAAAGCTCAGAAGAGCCCACACACTCTGCTCTTAACCCCAGTGTGCAGAAAGTGTCAAAACGTGTTTTTCAGCAGAAATAAACATGTTTCTGCAAGTTTGGTCAACCCCATGTAAGTTATGGGGCAGTTACAGTACACTTTTCAAAACGTGTTTTTCAGCCCGAAATAAACGCGTTTTTTCAGACAACTGAATCCCTATGTAACTGCAAAGCTCAGAAGAGCCCAAACACTCAGCTCTTAACCCCAGTGTGCAGAAAGTGTCAAAACATGTTTTTTAGCAGAAATAAACATGTTTCCGCAAGTTTGGTCAACCCCATGTAAGTTATGGGGCAGTAACAGCACTTTTTTCAAAACGTGTTTTTCAGCCCGAAATAAACGCGTTTTTTCAGACAACTGAATCCCTATGTAACTACAAGGCTCAGAAGAGCCCACACACTCTGCTCTTAACCCCAGTGTGCAGAAAGTGTCAAAACGTGTTTTTCAGCAGAAATAAACATGTTTCTGCAAGTTTGGTCAACCCCATGTAAGTTATGGGGCAGTTACAGTACACTTTTCAAAACGTGTTTTTCAGCCCGAAATAAACGCGTTTTTTCAGACAACTGAATCCCTATGTAACTGCAAAGCTCAGAAGAGCCCACACACTCAGCTCTTAACCCCCGTGTGCAGAAAGTGTCAAAACATGTTTTTTAGCAGAAATAAACATGTTTCCGCAAGTTTGGTCAACCCCATGTAAGTTATGGGGCAGTAACAGCACTTTTTTCAAAACGTGTTTTTCAGCCCGAAATAAACGCGTTTTTTCAGACAACTGAATCCCTATGTAACTACAAGGCTCAGAAGAGCCCACACACTCTGCTCTTAACCCCAGTGTGCAGAAAGTGTCAAAACATGTTTTTCAGCAGAAATAAACATGTTTCTGCAAGTTTGGTCAACCCCATGTAAGTTATGGCGCAGTAAAAGCACTTTTTTCAAAACGTGTTTTTCAGCCCGAAATAAACGCGTTTTTTCAGCCAACTGAATCCCTATGTAACTGCAAGGCTCAGAAGAGCCCACACACTCTGCTCTTAACCCCAGTGTGCAGAAAGTGTCAAAACGTGTTTTTCAGCAGAAATAAACATGTTTCTGCAAGTTTGGTCAACCCCATGTAAGTTATGGGGCAGTTACAGTACACTTTTCAAAACGTGTTTTTCAGCCCGAAATAAACGCGTTTTTTCAGACAACTGAATCCCTATGTAACTGCAAAGCTCAGAAGAGCCCACACACTCAGCTCTTAACCCCAGTGTGCAGAAAGTGTCAAAACATGTTTTTCAGCAGAAATAAACATGTTTCTGCAAGTTTGGTCAACCCCATGTAAGTTATGGGGCAGTTACAGTACACTTTTCAAAACGTGTTTTTCAGCCCGAAATAAACGCGTTTTTTCAGCCAACTGAATCCCTATGTAACTGCAAAGCTCAGAAGAGCCCACACACTCAGCTCTTAACCCCAGTGTGCAGAAAGTGTAAAAACATGTTTTTCAGCAGAAATAAACATGTTTCTGCAAGTTTGGTCAACCCCATGTAAGTTATGGGGCAGTTACAGTACACTTTTCAAAACGTGTTTTTCAGCCCGAAATAAACGCGTTTTTTCAGACAACTGAATCCCTATGTAACTGCAAAGCTCAGAAGAGCCCACACACTCAGCTCTTAACCCCAGTGTGCAGAAAGTGTCAAAACATGTTTTTCAGCAGAAATAAACATGTTTCTGCAAGTTTGGTCAACCCCATGTAAGTTATGGGGCAGTAAAAGCACTTTTTTCAAAACGTGTTTTTCAGCCCGAAATAAACGCGTTTTTTCAGCCAACTGAATCCCTATGTAACTGCAAGGCTCAGAAGAGCCCACACACTCTGCTCTTAACCCCAGTGTGCAGAAAGTGTCAAAACGTGTTTTTCAGCAGAAATAAACATGTTTCTGCAAGTTTGGTCAACCCCATGTAAGTTTTGGGGCAGTTACAGTACACTTTTCAAAACGTGTTTTTCAGCCCGAAATAAACGCGTTTTTTCAGACAACTGAATCCCTATGTAACTGCAAAGCTCAGAAGAGCCCACACACTCAGCTCTTAACCCCAGTGTGCAGAAAGTGTAAAAACATGTTTTTCAGTAGAAATAAACATGTTTCTGCAAGTTTGGTCAACCCCATGTAAGTTATGGGGCAGTTACAGTACACTTTTCAAAACGTGTTTTTCAGCCCGAAATAAACGCGTTTTTTTCAGACAACTGAATCCCTATGTAACTGCAAAGCTCAGAAGAGCCCACACACTCTGCTCTTAACCCCAGTGTGCAGAAAGTGTCAAAACGTGTTTTTCAGCAGAAATAAACATGTTTCTGCAAGTTTGGTCAACCCCATGTAAGTTATGGGGCAGTTACAGTACACTTTTCAAAACGTGTTTTTCAGCCCGAAATAAACGCGTTTTTTCAGACAACTGAATCCCTATGTAACTGCAAAGCTCAGAAGAGCCCAAACACTCAGCTCTTAACCCCCGTGTGCAGAAAGTATCAAAACATGTTTTTTAGCAGAAATAAACATGTTTCCGCAAGTTTGGTCAACCCCATGTAAGTTATGGGGCAGTAACAGCACTTTTTTCAAAACGTGTTTTTCAGCCCGAAATAAACGCGTTTTTTCAGACAACTGAATCCCTATGTAACTGCAAAGCTCAGAAGAGCCCACACACTCTGCTCTTAACCCCAGTGTGCAGAAAGTGTCAAAACGTGTTTTTCAGCAGAAATAAACATGTTTCTGCAAGTTTGGTCAACCCCATGTAAGTTATGGGGCAGTTACAGTACACTTTTCAAAACGTGTTTTTCAGCCCGAAATAAACGCGTTTTTTCAGACAACTGAATCCCTATGTAACTGCAAAGCTCAGAAGAGCCCACACACTCAGCTCTTAACCCCAGTGTGCAGAAAGTGTCAAAACATGTTTTTCAGCAGAAATAAACATGTTTCTGCAAGTTTGGTCAACCCCATGTAAGTTATGGGGCAGTTATAGTACACTTTTCAAAACGTGTTTTTCAGCCCGAAATAAACGCGTTTTTTCAGACAACTGAATCCCTATGTAACTGCAAGGCTCAGAAGAGCCCACACACTCTGCTCTTAACCCCAGTGTGCAGAAAGTGTCAAAACATGTTTTTCAGCAGAAATAAACATGTTTCTGCAAGTTTGGTCAACCCCATGTAAGTTATGGGGCAGTAACAGCACTTTTTTCAAAACGTGTTTTTCAGCCCGAAATAAACGCGTTTTTTCAGCCAACTGAATCCCTATGTAACTGCAAAGCTCAGAAGAGCCCACACACTCAGCTCTTAACCCCAGTGTGCAGAAAGTGTAAAAACATGTTTTTCAGCAGAAATAAACATGTTTCTGCAAGTTTGGTCAACCCCATGTAAGTTATGGGGCAGTTACAGTACACTTTTCAAAACGTGTTTTTCAGCCCGAAATAAACGCGTTTTTTCAGACAACTGAATCCCTATGTAACTGCAAAGCTCAGAAGAGCCCACACACTCAGCTCTTAACCCCAGTGTGCAGAAAGTGTCAAAACATGTTTTTCAGCAGAAATAAACATGTTTCTGCAAGTTTGGTCAACCCCATGTAAGTTATGGGGCAGTTACAGTACTCTTTTCAAAACGTGTTTTTCAGCCCGAAATAAACGCGTTTTTTCAGACAACTGAATCCCTATGTAACTGCAAGGCTCAGAAGAGCCCACACACTCTGCTCTTAACCCCAGTGTGCAGAAAGTGTCAAAACATGTTTTTCAGCAGAAATAAACATGTTTCTGCAAGTTTGGTCAACCCCATGTAAGTTATGGGGCAGTTACAGTACACTTTTCAAAACGTGTTTTTCAGCCCGAAATAAACGCGTTTTTTCAGACAACTGAATCCCTATGTAACTGCAAAGCTCAGAAGAGCCCACACACTCTGCTCTTAACCCCAGTGTGCAGAAAGTGTCAAAACGTGTTTTTCAGCAGAAATAAACATGTTTCTGCAAGTTTGGTCAACCCCATGTAAGTTATGGGGCAGTTACAGTACACTTTTCAAAACGTGTTTTTCAGCCCGAAATAAACGCGTTTTTTCAGACAACTGAATCCCTATGTAACTGCAAAGCTCAGAAGAGCCCAAACACTCAGCTCTTAACCCCCGTGTGCAGAAAGTGTCAAAACATGTTTTTTAGCAGAAATAAACATGTTTCCGCAAGTTTGGTCAACCCCATGTAAGTTATGGGGCAGTAACAGCACTTTTTTCAAAACGTGTTTTTCAGCCCGAAATAAACGCGTTTTTTCAGACAACTGAATCCCTATGTAACTACAAGGCTCAGAAGAGCCCACACACTCTGCTCTTAACCCCAGTGTGCAGAAAGTGTCAAAACGTGTTTTTCAGCAGAAATAAACATGTTTCTGCAAGTTTGGTCAACCCCATGTAAGTTATGGGGCAGTTACAGTACACTTTTCAAAACGTGTTTTTCAGCCCGAAATAAACGCGTTTTTTCAGACAACTGAATCCCTATGTAACTGCAAAGCTCAGAAGAGCCCACACACTCAGCTCTTAACCCCAGTGTGCAGAAAGTGTCAAAACATGTTTTTCAGCAGAAATAAACATGTTTCTGCAAGTTTGGTCAACCCCATGTAAGTTATGGGGCAGTTATAGTACACTTTTCAAAACGTGTTTTTCAGCCCGAAATAAACGCGTTTTTTCAGACAACTGAATCCCTATGTAACTGCAAGGCTCAGAAGAGCCCACACACTCTGCTCTTAACCCCAGTGTGCAGAAAGTGTCAAAACATGTTTTTCAGCAGAAATAAACATGTTTCTGCAAGTTTGGTCAACCCCATGTAAGTTATGGGGCAGTAACAGCACTTTTTTCAAAACGTGTTTTTCAGCCCGAAATAAAAGCGTTTTTTCAGCCAACTGAATCCCTATGTAACTGCAAAGCTCAGAAGAGCCCACACACTCAGCTCTTAACCCCAGTGTGCAGAAAGTGTCAAAACATGTTTTTCAGCAGAAATAAACATGTTTCTGCAAGTTTGGTCAACCCCATGTAAGTTATGGGGCAGTTATAGTACACTTTTCAAAACGTGTTTTTCAGCCCGAAATAAACACGTTTTTTCAGACAACTGAATCCCTATGTAACTGCAAGGCTCAGAAGAGCCCACACACTCTGCTCTTAATCCCAGTGTGCAGAAAGTGTCAAAACATGTTTTTCAGCAGAAATAAACATGTTTCTGCAAGTTTGGTCAACCCCATGTAAGTTATGGGGCAGTAACAGCACTTTTTTCAAAACGTGTTTTTCAGCCCGAAATAAACGCGTTTTTTCAGACAACTGAATCCCTATGTAACTGCAAAGCTCAGAAGAGCCCACACACTCAGCTCTTAACCCCAGTGTGCAGAAAGTGTCAAAACATGTTTTTCAGCAGAAATAAACATGTTTCTGCAAGTTTGGTCAACCCCATGTAAGTTATGGGGCAGTTACAGTACTCTTTTCAAAACGTGTTTTTCAGCCCGAAATAAACGCGTTTTTTCAGACAACTGAATCCCTATGTAACTGCAAGGCTCAGAAGAGCCCACACACTCTGCTCTTAACCCCAGTGTGCAGAAAGTGTCAAAACATGTTTTTCAGCAGAAATAAACATGTTTCTGCAAGTTTGGTCAACCCCATGTAAGTTATGGGGCAGTAACAGCACTTTTTTCAAAACGTGTTTTTCAGCCCGAAATAAACGCGTTTTTTCAGACAACTGAATCCCTATGTAACTGCAAGGCTCAGAAGAGCCCACACACTCTGCTCTTAACCCCAGTGTGCAGAAAGTGTCAAAACATGTTTTTCAGCAGAAATAAACATGTTTCTGCAAGTTTGGTCAACCCCATGTAAGTTATGGGGCAGTAAAAGCACTTTTTTCAAAACGTGTTTTTCAGCCCGAAATAAACGCGTTTTTTCAGCCAACTGAATCCCTATGTAACTGCAAGGCTCAGAAGAGCCCACACACTCTGCTCTTAACCCCAGTGTGCAGAAAGTGTCAAAACGTGTTTTTCAGCAGAAATAAACATGTTTCTGCAAGTTTGGTCAACCCCATGTAAGTTATGGGGCAGTTACAGTACACTTTTCAAAACGTGTTTTTCAGCCCGAAATAAACGCGTTTTTTCAGACAACTGAATCCCTATGTAACTGCAAAGCTCAGAAGAGCCCACACACTCAGCTCTTAACCCCAGTGTGCAGAAAGTGTCAAAACATGTTTTTCAGCAGAAATAAACATGTTTCTGCAAGTTTGGTCAACCCCATGTAAGTTATGGGGCAGTTATAGTACACTTTTCAAAACGTGTTTTTCAGCCCGAAATAAACGCGTTTTTTCAGACAACTGAATCCCTATGTAACTGCAAGGCTCAGAAGAGCCCACACACTCAGCTCTTAACCCCAGTGTGCAGAAAGTGTCAAAACGTGTTTTTCAGCAGAAATAAACATGTTTCTGCAAGTTTGGTCAACCCCATGTAAGTTATGGGGCAGTTACAGTACACTTTTCAAAACGTGTTTTTCAGCCCGAAATAAACGCGTTTTTTCAGACAACTGAATCCCTATGTAACTGCAAAGCTCAGAAGAGCCCACACACTCAGCTCTTAACCCCAGTGTGCAGAAAGTGTCAAAACATGTTTTTCAGCAGAAATAAACATGTTTCTGCAAGTTTGGTCAACCCCATGTAAGTTATGGGGCAGTTACAGTACACTTTTCAAAACGTGTTTTTCAGCCCGAAATAAACGCGTTTTTTCAGACAACTGAATCCCTATGTAACTGCAAAGCTCAGAAGAGCCCACACACTCAGCTCTTAACCCCAGTGTGCAGAAAGTGTCAAAACATGTTTTTCAGCAGAAATAAACATGTTTCTGCAAGTTTGGTCAACCCCATGTAAGTTATGGGGCAGTTACAGTACTCTTTTCAAAACGTGTTTTTCAGCCCGAAATAAACGCGTTTTTTCAGACAACTGAATCCCTATGTAACTGCAAGGCTCAGAAGAGCCCACACACTCTGCTCTTAACCCCAGTGTGCAGAAAGTGTCAAAACATGTTTTTCAGCAGAAATAAACATGTTTCTGCAAGTTTGGTCAACCCCATGTAAGTTATGGGGCAGTAAAAGCACTTTTTTCAAAACGTGTTTTTCAGCCCGAAATAAACGCGTTTTTTCAGCCAACTGAATCCCTATGTAACTGCAAGGCTCAGAAGAGCCCACACACTCTGCTCTTAACCCCAGTGTGCAGAAAGTGTCAAAACGTGTTTTTCAGCAGAAATAAACATGTTTCTGCAAGTTTGGTCAACCCCATGTAAGTTATGGGGCAGTTACAGTACACTTTTCAAAACGTGTTTTTCAGCCCGAAATAAACGCGTTTTTTCAGACAACTGAATCCCTATGTAACTGCAAAGCTCAGAAGAGCCCACACACTCAGCTCTTTACCCCAGTGTGCAGAAAGTGTAAAAACATGTTTTTCAGCAGAAATAAACATGTTTCTGCAAGTTTGGTCAACCCCATGTAAGTTATGGGGCAGTTACAGTACACTTTTCAAAACGTGTTTTTCAGCCCGAAATAAACGCGTTTTTTCAGACAACTGAATCCCTATGTAACTGCAAAGCTCAGAAGAGCCCACACACTCTGTTCTTAACCCCAGTGTGCAGAAAGTGTCAAAACGTGTTTTTCAGCAGAAATAAACATGTTTCTGCAAGTTTGGTCAACCCCATGTAAGTTATGGGGCAGTTACAGTACTCTTTTCAAAACGTGTTTTTCAGCCCGAAATAAACGCGTTTTTTCAGACAACTGAATCCCTATGTAACTGCAAGGCTCAGAAGAGCCCACACACTCTGCTCTTAACCCCAGTGTGCAGAAAGTGTCAAAACATGTTTTTCAGCAGAAATAAACATGTTTCTGCAAGTTTGGTCAACCCCATGTAAGTTATGGGGCAGTAAAAGCACTTTTTTCAAAACGTGTTTTTCAGCCCGAAATAAACGCGTTTTTTCAGCCAACTGAATCCCTATGTAACTGCAAGGCTCAGAAGAGCCCACACACTCTGCTCTTAACCCCAGTGTGCAGAAAGTGTCAAAACGTGTTTTTCAGCAGAAATAAACATGTTTCTGCAAGTTTGGTCAACCCCATGTAAGTTATGGGGCAGTTACAGTACACTTTTCAAAACGTGTTTTTCAGCCCGAAATAAACGCGTTTTTTCAGACAACTGAATCCCTATGTAACTGCAAAGCTCAGAAGAGCCCACACACTCAGCTCTTAACCCCAGTGTGCAGAAAGTGTAAAAACATGTTTTTCAGCAGAAATAAACATGTTTCTGCAAGTTTGGTCAACCCCATGTAAGTTATGGGGCAGTTACAGTACACTTTTCAAAACGTGTTTTTCAGCCCGAAATAAACGCGTTTTTTCAGACAACTGAATCCCTATGTAACTGCAAAGCTCAGAAGAGCCCACACACTCTGCTCTTAACCCCAGTGTGCAGAAAGTGTCAAAACGTGTTTTTCAGCAGAAATAAACATGTTTCTGCAAGTTTGGTCAACCCCATGTAAGTTATGGGGCAGTTACAGTACACTTTTCAAAACGTGTTTTTCAGCCCGAAATAAACGCGTTTTTTCAGACAACTGAATCCCTATGTAACTGCAAAGCTCAGAAGAGCCCACACACTCTGCTCTTAACCCCAGTGTGCAGAAAGTGTCAAAACATGTTTTTCAGCAGAAATAAACATGTTTCTGCAAGTTTGGTCAACCCCATGTAAGTTATGGGGCAGTAACAGCACTTTTTTCAAAACGTGTTTTTCAGCCCGAAATAAACGCGTTTTTTCAGACAACTGAATCCCTATGTAACTGCAAGGCTCAGAAGAGCCCACACACTCTGCTCTTAACCCCAGTGTGCAGAAAGTGTCAAAACATGTTTTTCAGCAGAAATAAACATGTTTCTGCAAGTTTGGTCAACCCCATGTAAGTTATGGGGCAGTAAAAGCACTTTTTTCAAAACGTGTTTTTCAGCCCGAAATAAACGCGTTTTTTCAGCCAAGTGAATCCCTATGTAACTGCAAGGCTCAGAAGAGCCCACACACTCTGCTCTTAACCCCAGTGTGCAGAAAGTGTCAAAACGTGTTTTTCAGCAGAAATAAACATGTTTCTGCAAGTTTGGTCAACCCCATGTAAGTTATGGGGCAGTTACAGTACACTTTTCAAAACGTGTTTTTCAGCCCGAAATAAACGCGTTTTTTCAGACAACTGAATCCCTATGTAACTGCAAAGCTCAGAAGAGCCCACACACTCAGCTCTTAACCCCAGTGTGCAGAAAGTGTCAAAACATGTTTTTCAGCAGAAATAAACATGTTTCTGCAAGTTTGGTCAACCCCATGTAAGTTATGGGGCAGTAAAAGCACTTTTTTCAAAACGTGTTTTTCAGCCCGAAATAAACGCGTTTTTTCAGACAACTGAATCCCTATGTAACTGCAAAGCTCAGAAGAGCCCACACACTCAGCTCTTAACCCCAGTGTGCAGAAAGTGTCAAAACATGTTTTTCAGCAGAAATAAACATGTTTCTGCAAGTTTGGTCAACCCCATGTAAGTTATGGGGCAGTTACAGTACACTTTTCAAAACGTGTTTTTCAGCCCGAAATAAACGCGTTTTTTCAGACATCTGAATCCCTATGTAACTGCAAAGCTCAGAAGAGCCCACACACTCAGCTCTTAACCCCAGTGTGCAGAAAGTGTCAAAACATGTTTTTCAGCAGAAATAAACATGTTTCTGCAAGTTTGGTCAACCCCATATAAGTTATGGGGCAGTTACAGTACTCTTTTCAAAACGTGTTTTTCAGCCCGAAATAAACGCGTTTTTTCAGACAACTGAATCCCTATGTAACTGCAAGGCTCAGAAGAGCCCACACACTCTGCTCTTAACCCCAGTGTGCAGAAAGTGTCAAAACATGTTTTTCAGCAGAAATAAACATGTTTCTGCAAGTTTGGTCAACCCCATGTAAGTTATGGGGCAGTAAAAGCACTTTTTTCAAAACGTGTTTTTCAGCCCGAAATAAACGCGTTTTTTCAGCCAACTGAATCCCTATGTAACTGCAAGGCTCAGAAGAGCCCACACACTCTGCTCTTAACCCCAGTGTGCAGAAAGTGTCAAAACGTGTTTTTCAGCAGAAATAAACATGTTTCTGCAAGTTTGGTCAACCCCATGTAAGTTATGGGGCAGTTACAGTACACTTTTCAAAACGTGTTTTTCAGCCCGAAATAAACGCGTTTTTTCAGACAACTGAATCCCTATGTAACTGCAAAGCTCAGAAGAGCCCACACACTCAGCTCTTTACCCCAGGGTGCAGAAAGTGTAAAAACATGTTTTTCAGCAGAAATAAACATGTTTCTGCAAGTTTGGTCAACCCCATGTAAGTTATGGGGCAGTTACAGTACACTTTTCAAAACGTGTTTTTCAGCCCGAAATAAACGCGTTTTTTCAGACAACTGAATCCCTATGTAACTGCAAAGCTCAGAAGAGCCCACACACTCTGTTCTTAACCCCAGTGTGCAGAAAGTGTCAAAACGTGTTTTTCAGCAGAAATAAACATGTTTCTGCAAGTTTGGTCAACCCCATGTAAGTTATGGGGCAGTTACAGTACTCTTTTCAAAACGTGTTTTTCAGCCCGAAATAAACGCGTTTTTTCAGACAACTGAATCCCTATGTAACTGCAAGGCTCAGAAGAGCCCACACACTCTGCTCTTAACCCCAGTGTGCAGAAAGTGTCAAAACATGTTTTTCAGCAGAAATAAACATGTTTCTGCAAGTTTGGTCAACCCCATGTAAGTTATGGGGCAGTAAAAGCACTTTTTTCAAAACGTGTTTTTCAGCCCGAAATAAACGCGTTTTTTCAGCCAACTGAATCCCTATGTAACTGCAAGGCTCAGAAGAGCCCACACACTCTGCTCTTAACCCCAGTGTGCAGAAAGTGTCAAAACGTGTTTTTCAGCAGAAATAAACATGTTTCTGCAAGTTTGGTCAACCCCATGTAAGTTATGGGGCAGTTACAGTACACTTTTCAAAACGTGTTTTTCAGCCCGAAATAAACGCGTTTTTTCAGACAACTGAATCCCTATGTAACTGCAAAGCTCAGAAGAGCCCACACACTCAGCTCTTTACCCCAGGGTGCAGAAAGTGTAAAAACATGTTTTTCAGCAGAAATAAACATGTTTCTGCAAGTTTGGTCAACCCCATGTAAGTTATGGGGCAGTTACAGTACACTTTTCAAAACGTGTTTTTCAGCCCGAAATAAACGCGTTTTTTCAGACAACTGAATCCCTATGTAACTGCAAAGCTCAGAAGAGCCCACACACTCTGTTCTTAACCCCAGTGTGCAGAAAGTGTCAAAACGTGTTTTTCAGCAGAAATAAACATGTTTCTGCAAGTTTGGTCAACCCCATGTAAGTTATGGGGCAGTTACAGTACTCTTTTCAAAACGTGTTTTTCAGCCCGAAATAAACGCGTTTTTTCAGACAACTGAATCCCTATGTAACTGCAAGGCTCAGAAGAGCCCACACACTCTGCTCTTAACCCCAGTGTGCAGAAAGTGTCAAAACATGTTTTTCAGCAGAAATAAACATGTTTCTGCAAGTTTGGTCAACCCCATGTAAGTTATGGGGCAGTAAAAGCACTTTTTTCAAAACGTGTTTTTCAGCCCGAAATAAACGCGTTTTTTCAGCCAACTGAATCCCTATGTAACTGCAAGGCTCAGAAGAGCCCACACACTCTGCTCTTAACCCCAGTGTGCAGAAAGTGTCAAAACGTGTTTTTCAGCAGAAATAAACATGTTTCTGCAAGTTTGGTCAACCCCATGTAAGTTATGGGGCAGTTACAGTACACTTTTCAAAACGTGTTTTTCAGCCCGAAATAAACGCGTTTTTTCAGACAACTGAATCCCTATGTAACTGCAAAGCTCAGAAGAGCCCACACACTCAGCTCTTAACCCCAGTGTGCAGAAAGTGTAAAAACATGTTTTTCAGCAGAAATAAACATGTTTCTGCAAGTTTGGTCAACCCCATGTAAGTTATGGGGCAGTTACAGTACACTTTTCAAAACGTGTTTTTCAGCCCGAAATAAACGCGTTTTTTCAGACAACTGAATCCCTATGTAACTGCAAAGCTCAGAAGAGCCCACACACTCTGCTCTTAACCCCAGTGTGCAGAAAGTGTCAAAACGTGTTTTTCAGCAGAAATAAACATGTTTCTGCAAGTTTGGTCAACCCCATGTAAGTTATGGGGCAGTTACAGTACACATTTCAAAACGTGTTTTTCAGCCCGAAATAAACGCGTTTTTTCAGACAACTGAATCCCTATGTAACTGCAAAGCTCAGAAGAGCCCAAACACTCAGCTCTTAACCCCCGTGTGCAGAAAGTGTCAAAACATGTTTTTTAGCAGAAATAAACATGTTTCCGCAAGTTTGGTCAACCCCATGTAAGTTATGGGGCAGTAACAGCACTTTTTTCAAAACGTGTTTTTCAGCCCGAAATAAACGCGTTTTTTCAGACAACTGAATCCCTATGTAACTACAAGGCTCAGAAGAGCCCACACACTCTGCTCTTAACCCCAGTGTGCAGAAAGTGTCAAAACATGTTTTTCAGCAGAAATAAACATGTTTCTGCAAGTTTGGTCAACCCCATGTAAGTTATGGCGCAGTAAAAGCACTTTTTTCAAAACGTGTTTTTCAGCCCGAAATAAACGCGTTTTTTCAGCCAACTGAATCCCTATGTAACTGCAAGGCTCAGAAGAGCCCACACACTCTGCTCTTAACCCCAGTGTGCAGAAAGTGTCAAAACGTGTTTTTCAGCAGAAATAAACATGTTTCTGCAAGTTTGGTCAACCCCATGTAAGTTATGGGGCAGTTACAGTACACTTTTCAAAACGTGTTTTTCAGCCCGAAATAAACGCGTTTTTTCAGACAACTGAATCCCTATGTAACTGCAAAGCTCAGAAGAGCCCACACACTCAGCTCTTAACCCCAGTGTGCAGAAAGTGTAAAAACATGTTTTTCAGCAGAAATAAACATGTTTCTGCAAGTTTGGTCAACCCCATGTAAGTTATGGGGCAGTTACAGTACACTTTTCAAAACGTGTTTTTCAGCCCGAAATAAACGCGTTTTTTCAGACAACTGAATCCCTATGTAACTGCAAAGCTCAGAAGAGCCCACACACTCAGCTCTTAACCCCAGTGTGCAGAAAGTGTCAAAACATGTTTTTCAGCAGAAATAAACATGTTTCTGCAAGTTTGGTCAACCCCATATAAGTTATGGGGCAGTTACAGTACTCTTTTCAAAACGTGTTTTTCAGCCCGAAATAAACGCGTTTTTTCAGACAACTGAATCCCTATGTAACTGCAAGGCTCAGAAGAGCCCACACACTCTGCTCTTAACCCCAGTGTGCAGAAAGTGTCAAAACATGTTTTTCAGCAGAAATAAACATGTTTCTGCAAGTTTGGTCAACCCCATGTAAGTTATGGGGCAGTAAAAGCACTTTTTTCAAAACGTGTTTTTCAGCCCGAAATAAACGCGTTTTTTCAGCCAACTGAATCCCTATGTAACTGCAAGGCTCAGAAGAGCCCACACACTCTGCTCTTAACCCCAGTGTGCAGAAAGTGTCAAAACGTGTTTTTCAGCAGAAATAAACATGTTTCTGCAAGTTTGGTCAACCCCATGTAAGTTATGGGGCAGTTACAGTACACTTTTCAAAACGTGTTTTTCAGCCCGAAATAAACGCGTTTTTTCAGACAACTGAATCCCTATGTAACTGCAAAGCTCAGAAGAGCCCACACACTCAGCTCTTTACCCCAGGGTGCAGAAAGTGTAAAAACATGTTTTTCAGCAGAAATAAACATGTTTCTGCAAGTTTGGTCAACCCCATGTAAGTTATGGGGCAGTTACAGTACACTTTTCAAAACGTGTTTTTCAGCCCGAAATAAACGCGTTTTTTCAGACAACTGAATCCCTATGTAACTGCAAAGCTCAGAAGAGCCCACACACTCTGTTCTTAACCCCAGTGTGCAGAAAGTGTCAAAACGTGTTTTTCAGCAGAAATAAACATGTTTCTGCAAGTTTGGTCAACCCCATGTAAGTTATGGGGCAGTTACAGTACTCTTTTCAAAACGTGTTTTTCAGCCCGAAATAAACGCGTTTTTTCAGACAACTGAATCCCTATGTAACTGCAAGGCTCAGAAGAGCCCACACACTCTGCTCTTAACCCCAGTGTGCAGAAAGTGTCAAAACATGTTTTTCAGCAGAAATAAACATGTTTCTGCAAGTTTGGTCAACCCCATGTAAGTTATGGGGCAGTAAAAGCACTTTTTTCAAAACGTGTTTTTCAGCCCGAAATAAACGCGTTTTTTCAGCCAACTGAATCCCTATGTAACTGCAAGGCTCAGAAGAGCCCACACACTCTGCTCTTAACCCCAGTGTGCAGAAAGTGTCAAAACGTGTTTTTCAGCAGAAATAAACATGTTTCTGCAAGTTTGGTCAACCCCATGTAAGTTATGGGGCAGTTACAGTACACTTTTCAAAACGTGTTTTTCAGCCCGAAATAAACGCGTTTTTTCAGACAACTGAATCCCTATGTAACTGCAAAGCTCAGAAGAGCCCACACACTCAGCTCTTAACCCCAGTGTGCAGAAAGTGTAAAAACATGTTTTTCAGCAGAAATAAACATGTTTCTGCAAGTTTGGTCAACCCCATGTAAGTTATGGGGCAGTTACAGTACACTTTTCAAAACGTGTTTTTCAGCCCGAAATAAACGCGTTTTTTCAGACAACTGAATCCCTATGTAACTGCAAAGCTCAGAAGAGCCCACACACTCTGCTCTTAACCCCAGTGTGCAGAAAGTGTCAAAACGTGTTTTTCAGCAGAAATAAACATGTTTCTGCAAGTTTGGTCAACCCCATGTAAGTTATGGGGCAGTTACAGTACACATTTCAAAACGTGTTTTTCAGCCCGAAATAAACGCGTTTTTTCAGACAACTGAATCCCTATGTAACTGCAAAGCTCAGAAGAGCCCAAACACTCAGCTCTTAACCCCCGTGTGCAGAAAGTGTCAAAACATGTTTTTTAGCAGAAATAAACATGTTTCCGCAAGTTTGGTCAACCCCATGTAAGTTATGGGGCAGTAACAGCACTTTTTTCAAAACGTGTTTTTCAGCCCGAAATAAACGCGTTTTTTCAGACAACTGAATCCCTATGTAACTACAAGGCTCAGAAGAGCCCACACACTCTGCTCTTAACCCCAGTGTGCAGAAAGTGTCAAAACATGTTTTTCAGCAGAAATAAACATGTTTCTGCAAGTTTGGTCAACCCCATGTAAGTTATGGCGCAGTAAAAGCACTTTTTTCAAAACGTGTTTTTCAGCCCGAAATAAACGCGTTTTTTCAGCCAACTGAATCCCTATGTAACTGCAAGGCTCAGAAGAGCCCACACACTCTGCTCTTAACCCCAGTGTGCAGAAAGTGTCAAAACGTGTTTTTCAGCAGAAATAAACATGTTTCTGCAAGTTTGGTCAACCCCATGTAAGTTATGGGGCAGTTACAGTACACTTTTCAAAACGTGTTTTTCAGCCCGAAATAAACGCGTTTTTTCAGACAACTGAATCCCTATGTAACTGCAAAGCTCAGAAGAGCCCACACACTCAGCTCTTAACCCCAGTGTGCAGAAAGTGTAAAAACATGTTTTTCAGCAGAAATAAACATGTTTCTGCAAGTTTGGTCAACCCCATGTAAGTTATGGGGCAGTTACAGTACACTTTTCAAAACGTGTTTTTCAGCCCGAAATAAACGCGTTTTTTCAGACAACTGAATCCCTATGTAACTGCAAAGCTCAGAAGAGCCCACACACTCTGCTCTTAACCCCAGTGTGCAGAAAGTGTCAAAACGTGTTTTTCAGCAGAAATAAACATGTTTCTGCAAGTTTGGTCAACCCCATGTAAGTTATGGGGCAGTTACAGTACACTTTTCAAAACGTGTTTTTCAGCCCGAAATAAACGCGTTTTTTCAGACAACTGAATCCCTATGTAACTGCAAAGCTCAGAAGAGCCCAAACACTCAGCTCTTAACCCCAGTGTGCAGAAAGTGTCAAAACATGTTTTTTAGCAGAAATAAACATGTTTCCGCAAGTTTGGTCAACCCCATGTAAGTTATGGGGCAGTAACAGCACTTTTTTCAAAACGTGTTTTTCAGCCCGAAATAAACGCGTTTTTTCAGACAACTGAATCCCTATGTAACTACAAGGCTCAGAAGAGCCCACACACTCTGCTCTTAACCCCAGTGTGCAGAAAGTGTCAAAACGTGTTTTTCAGCAGAAATAAACATGTTTCTGCAAGTTTGGTCAACCCCATGTAAGTTATGGGGCAGTTACAGTACACTTTTCAAAACGTGTTTTTCAGCCCGAAATAAACGCGTTTTTTCAGACAACTGAATCCCTATGTAACTGCAAAGCTCAGAAGAGCCCACACACTCAGCTCTTAACCCCAGTGTGCAGAAAGTGTCAAAACATGTTTTTCAGCAGAAATAAACATGTTTCTGCAAGTTTGGTCAACCCCATGTAAGTTATGGGGCAGTTATAGTACACTTTTCAAAACGTGTTTTTCAGCCCGAAATAAACGCGTTTTTTCAGACAACTGAATCCCTATGTAACTGCAAGGCTCAGAAGAGCCCACACACTCTGCTCTTAACCCCAGTGTGCAGAAAGTGTCAAAACATGTTTTTCAGCAGAAATAAACATGTTTCTGCAAGTTTGGTCAACCCCATGTAAGTTATGGGGCAGTAACAGCACTTTTTTTCAAAACGTGTTTTTCAGCCCGAAATAAACGCGTTTTTTCAGCCAACTGAATCCCTATGTAACTGCAAAGCTCAGAAGAGCCCACACACTCAGCTCTTAACCCCAGTGTGCAGAAAGTGTAAAAACATGTTTTTCAGCAGAAATAAACATGTTTCTGCAAGTTTGGTCAACCCCATGTAAGTTATGGGGCAGTTACAGTACACTTTTCAAAACGTGTTTTTCAGCCCGAAATAAACGCGTTTTTTCAGACAACTGAATCCCTATGTAACTGCAAAGCTCAGAAGAGCCCACACACTCAGCTCTTAACCCCAGTGTGCAGAAAGTGTCAAAACATGTTTTTCAGCAGAAATAAACATGTTTCTGCAAGTTTGGTCAACCCCATGTAAGTTATGGGGCAGTTACAGTACACTTTTCAAAACGTGTTTTTCAGCCCGAAATAAACGCGTTTTTTCAGACAACTGAATCCCTATGTAACTGCAAAGCTCAGAAGAGCCCACACACTCAGCTCTTAACCCCAGTGTGCAGAAAGTGTCAAAACATGTTTTTCAGCAGAAATAAACATGTTTCTGCAAGTTTGGTCAACCCCATGTAAGTTATGGGGCAGTTACAGTACTCTTTTCAAAACGTGTTTTTCAGCCCGAAATAAACGCGTTTTTTCAGACAACTGAATCCCTATGTAACTGCAAGGCTCAGAAGAGCCCACACACTCTGCTCTTAACCCCAGTGTGCAGAAAGTGTCAAAACATGTTTTTCAGCAGAAATAAACATGTTTCTGCAAGTTTGGTCAACCCCATGTAAGTTATGGGGCAGTAAAAGCACTTTTTTCAAAACGTGTTTTTCAGCCCGAAATAAACGCGTTTTTTCAGCCAACTGAATCCCTATGTAACTGCAAGGCTCAGAAGAGCCCACACACTCTGCTCTTAACCCCAGTGTGCAGAAAGTGTCAAAACGTGTTTTTCAGCAGAAATAAACATGTTTCTGCAAGTTTGGTCAACCCCATGTAAGTTATGGGGCAGTTACAGTACACTTTTCAAAACGTGTTTTTCAGCCCGAAATAAACGCGTTTTTTCAGACAACTGAATCCCTATGTAACTGCAAAGCTCAGAAGAGCCCACACACTCAGCTCTTTACCCCAGTGTGCAGAAAGTGTAAAAACATGTTTTTCAGCAGAAATAAACATGTTTCTGCAAGTTTGGTCAACCCCATGTAAGTTATGGGGCAGTTACAGTACACTTTTCAAAACGTGTTTTTCAGCCCGAAATAAACGCGTTTTTTCAGACAACTGAATCCCTATGTAACTGCAAAGCTCAGAAGAGCCCACACACTCTGCTCTTAACCCCAGTGTGCAGAAAGTGTCAAAACGTGTTTTTCAGCAGAAATAAACATGTTTCTGCAAGTTTGGTCAACCCCATGTAAGTTATGGGGCAGTTACAGTACACTTTTCAAAACGTGTTTTTCAGCCCGAAATAAACGCGTTTTTTCAGACAACTGAATCCCTATGTAACTGCAAAGCTCAGAAGAGCCCAAACACTCAGCTCTTAACCCCCGTGTGCAGAAAGTGTCAAAACATGTTTTTTAGCAGAAATAAACATGTTTCCGCAAGTTTGGTCAACCCCATGTAAGTTATGGGGCAGTAACAGCACTTTTTTCAAAACGTGTTTTTCAGCCCGAAATAAACGCGTTTTTTCAGACAACTGAATCCCTATGTAACTACAAGGCTCAGAAGAGCCCACACACTCTGCTCTTAACCCCAGTGTGCAGAAAGTGTCAAAACGTGTTTTTCAGCAGAAATAAACATGTTTCTGCAAGTTTGGTCAACCCCATGTAAGTTATGGGGCAGTTACAGTACACTTTTCAAAACGTGTTTTTCAGCCCGAAATAAACGCGTTTTTTCAGACAACTGAATCCCTATGTAACTGCAAAGCTCAGAAGAGCCCACACACTCAGCTCTTAACCCCAGTGTGCAGAAAGTGTCAAAACATGTTTTTCAGCAGAAATAAACATGTTTCTGCAAGTTTGGTCAACCCCATGTAAGTTATGGGGCAGTTATAGTACACTTTTCAAAACGTGTTTTTCAGCCCGAAATAAACGCGTTTTTTCAGACAACTGAATCCCTATGTAACTGCAAGGCTCAGAAGAGCCCACACACTCTGCTCTTAACCCCAGTGTGCAGAAAGTGTCAAAACATGTTTTTCAGCAGAAATAAACATGTTTCTGCAAGTTTGGTCAACCCCATGTAAGTTATGGGGCAGTAACAGCACTTTTTTCAAAACGTGTTTTTCAGCCCGAAATAAAAGCGTTTTTTCAGCCAACTGAATCCCTATGTAACTGCAAAGCTCAGAAGAGCCCACACACTCAGCTCTTAACCCCAGTGTGCAGAAAGTGTCAAAACATGTTTTTCAGCAGAAATAAACATGTTTCTGCAAGTTTGGTCAACCCCATGTAAGTTATGGGGCAGTTATAGTACACTTTTCAAAACGTGTTTTTCAGCCCGAAATAAACACGTTTTTTCAGACAACTGAATCCCTATGTAACTGCAAGGCTCAGAAGAGCCCACACACTCTGCTCTTAATCCCAGTGTGCAGAAAGTGTCAAAACATGTTTTTCAGCAGAAATAAACATGTTTCTGCAAGTTTGGTCAACCCCATGTAAGTTATGGGGCAGTAACAGCACTTTTTTCAAAACGTGTTTTTCAGCCCGAAATAAACGCGTTTTTTCAGACAACTGAATCCCTATGTAACTGCAAAGCTCAGAAGAGCCCACACACTCAGCTCTTAACCCCAGTGTGCAGAAAGTGTCAAAACATGTTTTTCAGCAGAAATAAACATGTTTCTGCAAGTTTGGTCAACCCCATGTAAGTTATGGGGCAGTTACAGTACTCTTTTCAAAACGTGTTTTTCAGCCCGAAATAAACGCGTTTTTTCAGACAACTGAATCCCTATGTAACTGCAAGGCTCAGAAGAGCCCACACACTCTGCTCTTAACCCCAGTGTGCAGAAAGTGTCAAAACATGTTTTTCAGCAGAAATAAACATGTTTCTGCAAGTTTGGTCAACCCCATGTAAGTTATGGGGCAGTAACAGCACTTTTTTCAAAACGTGTTTTTCAGCCCGAAATAAACGCGTTTTTTCAGACAACTGAATCCCTATGTAACTGCAAGGCTCAGAAGAGCCCACACACTCTGCTCTTAACCCCAGTGTGCAGAAAGTGTCAAAACATGTTTTTCAGCAGAAATAAACATGTTTCTGCAAGTTTGGTCAACCCCATGTAAGTTATGGGGCAGTAAAAGCACTTTTTTCAAAACGTGTTTTTCAGCCCGAAATAAACGCGTTTTTTCAGCCAACTGAATCCCTATGTAACTGCAAGGCTCAGAAGAGCCCACACACTCTGCTCTTAACCCCAGTGTGCAGAAAGTGTCAAAACGTGTTTTTCAGCAGAAATAAACATGTTTCTGCAAGTTTGGTCAACCCCATGTAAGTTATGGGGCAGTTACAGTACACTTTTCAAAACGTGTTTTTCAGCCCGAAATAAACGCGTTTTTTCAGACAACTGAATCCCTCTGTAACTGCAAAGCTCAGAAGAGCCCACACACTCAGCTCTTAACCCCAGTGTGCAGAAAGTGTCAAAACATGTTTTTCAGCAGAAATAAACATGTTTCTGCAAGTTTGGTCAACCCCATGTAAGTTATGGGGCAGTAAAAGCACTTTTTTCAAAACGTGTTTTTCAGCCCGAAATAAACGCGTTTTTTCAGACAACTGAATCCCTATGTAACTGCAAAGCTCAGAAGAGCCCACACACTCAGCTCTTAACCCCAGTGTGCAGAAAGTGTCAAAACATGTTTTTCAGCAGAAATAAACATGTTTCTGCAAGTTTGGTCAACCCCATGTAAGTTATGGGGCAGTTACAGTACACTTTTCAAAACGTGTTTTTCAGCCCGAAATAAACGCGTTTTTTCAGACAACTGAATCCCTATGTAACTGCAAAGCTCAGAAGAGCCCACACACTCAGCTCTTAACCCCAGTGTGCAGAAAGTGTCAAAACATGTTTTTCAGCAGAAATAAACATGTTTCTGCAAGTTTGGTCAACCCCATGTAAGTTATGGGGCAGTTACAGTACTCTTTTCAAAACGTGTTTTTCAGCCCGAAATAAACGCGTTTTTTCAGACAACTGAATCCCTATGTAACTGCAAGGCTCAGAAGAGCCCACACACTCTGCTCTTAACCCCAGTGTGCAGAAAGTGTCAAAACATGTTTTTCAGCAGAAATAAACATGTTTCTGCAAGTTTGGTCAACCCCATGTAAGTTATGGGGCAGTAAAAGCACTTTTTTCAAAACGTGTTTTTCAGCCCGAAATAAACGCGTTTTTTCAGCCAACTGAATCCCTATGTAACTGCAAGGCTCAGAAGAGCCCACACACTCTGCTCTTAACCCCAGTGTGCAGAAAGTGTCAAAACGTGTTTTTCAGCAGAAATAAACATGTTTCTGCAAGTTTGGTCAACCCCATGTAAGTTATGGGGCAGTTACAGTACACTTTTCAAAACGTGTTTTTCAGCCCGAAATAAACGCGTTTTTTCAGACAACTGAATCCCTATGTAACTGCAAAGCTCAGAAGAGCCCACACACTCAGCTCTTTACCCCAGTGTGCAGAAAGTGTAAAAACATGTTTTTCAGCAGAAATAAACATGTTTCTGCAAGTTTGGTCAACCCCATGTAAGTTATGGGGCAGTTACAGTACACTTTTCAAAACGTGTTTTTCAGCCCGAAATAAACGCGTTTTTTCAGACAACTGAATCCCTATGTAACTGCAAAGCTCAGAAGAGCCCACACACTCTGTTCTTAACCCCAGTGTGCAGAAAGTGTCAAAACGTGTTTTTCAGCAGAAATAAACATGTTTCTGCAAGTTTGGTCAACCCCATGTAAGTTATGGGGCAGTTACAGTACTCTTTTCAAAACGTGTTTTTCAGCCCGAAATAAACGCGTTTTTTCAGACAACTGAATCCCTATGTAACTGCAAGGCTCAGAAGAGCCCACACACTCTGCTCTTAACCCCAGTGTGCAGAAAGTGTCAAAACATGTTTTTCAGCAGAAATAAACATGTTTCTGCAAGTTTGGTCAACCCCATGTAAGTTATGGGGCAGTAAAAGCACTTTTTTCAAAACGTGTTTTTCAGCCCGAAATAAACGCGTTTTTTCAGCCAACTGAATCCCTATGTAACTGCAAGGCTCAGAAGAGCCCACACACTCTGCTCTTAACCCCAGTGTGCAGAAAGTGTCAAAACGTGTTTTTCAGCAGAAATAAACATGTTTCTGCAAGTTTGGTCAACCCCATGTAAGTTATGGGGCAGTTACAGTACACTTTTCAAAACGTGTTTTTCAGCCCGAAATAAACGCGTTTTTTCAGACAACTGAATCCCTATGTAACTGCAAAGCTCAGAAGAGCCCACACACTCAGCTCTTAACCCCAGTGTGCAGAAAGTGTAAAAACATGTTTTTCAGCAGAAATAAACATGTTTCTGCAAGTTTGGTCAACCCCATGTAAGTTATGGGGCAGTTACAGTACACTTTTCAAAACGTGTTTTTCAGCCCGAAATAAACGCGTTTTTTCAGACAACTGAATCCCTATGTAACTGCAAAGCTCAGAAGAGCCCACACACTCTGCTCTTAACCCCAGTGTGCAGAAAGTGTCAAAACGTGTTTTTCAGCAGAAATAAACATGTTTCTGCAAGTTTGGTCAACCCCATGTAAGTTATGGGGCAGTTACAGTACACTTTTCAAAACGTGTTTTTCAGCCCGAAATAAACGCGTTTTTTCAGACAACTGAATCCCTATGTAACTGCAAAGCTCAGAAGAGCCCAAACACTCAGCTCTTAACCCCCGTGTGCAGAAAGTGTCAAAACATGTTTTTTAGCAGAAATAAACATGTTTCCGCAAGTTTGGTCAACCCCATGTAAGTTATGGGGCAGTAACAGCACTTTTTTCAAAACGTGTTTTTCAGCCCGAAATAAACGCGTTTTTTCAGACAACTGAATCCCTATGTAACTACAAGGCTCAGAAGAGCCCACACACTCTGCTCTTAACCCCAGTGTGCAGAAAGTGTCAAAACATGTTTTTCAGCAGAAATAAACATGTTTCTGCAAGTTTGGTCAACCCCATGTAAGTTATGGCGCAGTAAAAGCACTTTTTTCAAAACGTGTTTTTCAGCCCGAAATAAACGCGTTTTTTCAGCCAACTGAATCCCTATGTAACTGCAAGGCTCAGAAGAGCCCACACACTCTGCTCTTAACCCCAGTGTGCAGAAAGTGTCAAAACGTGTTTTTCAGCAGAAATAAACATGTTTCTGCAAGTTTGGTCAACCCCATGTAAGTTATGGGGCAGTTACAGTACACTTTTCAAAACGTGTTTTTCAGCCCGAAATAAACGCGTTTTTTCAGACAACTGAATCCCTATGTAACTGCAAAGCTCAGAAGAGCCCACACACTCAGCTCTTAACCCCAGTGTGCAGAAAGTGTAAAAACATGTTTTTCAGCAGAAATAAACATGTTTCTGCAAGTTTGGTCAACCCCATGTAAGTTATGGGGCAGTTACAGTACACTTTTCAAAACGTGTTTTTCAGCCCGAAATAAACGCGTTTTTTCAGACAACTGAATCCCTATGTAACTGCAAAGCTCAGAAGAGCCCACACACTCTGCTCTTAACCCCAGTGTGCAGAAAGTGTCAAAACGTGTTTTTCAGCAGAAATAAACATGTTTCTGCAAGTTTGGTCAACCCCATGTAAGTTATGGGGCAGTTACAGTACACTTTTCAAAACGTGTTTTTCAGCCCGAAATAAACGCGTTTTTTCAGACAACTGAATCCCTATGTAACTGCAAAGCTCAGAAGAGCCCAAACACTCAGCTCTTAACCCCAGTGTGCAGAAAGTGTCAAAACATGTTTTTTAGCAGAAATAAACATGTTTCCGCAAGTTTGGTCAACCCCATGTAAGTTATGGGGCAGTAACAGCACTTTTTTCAAAACGTGTTTTTCAGCCCGAAATAAACGCGTTTTTTCAGACAACTGAATCCCTATGTAACTACAAGGCTCAGAAGAGCCCACACACTCTGCTCTTAACCCCAGTGTGCAGAAAGTGTCAAAACGTGTTTTTCAGCAGAAATAAACATGTTTCTGCAAGTTTGGTCAACCCCATGTAAGTTATGGGGCAGTTACAGTACACTTTTCAAAACGTGTTTTTCAGCCCGAAATAAACGCGTTTTTTCAGACAACTGAATCCCTATGTAACTGCAAAGCTCAGAAGAGCCCACACACTCAGCTCTTAACCCCAGTGTGCAGAAAGTGTAAAAACATGTTTTTCAGCAGAAATAAACATGTTTCTGCAAGTTTGGTCAACCCCATGTAAGTTATGGGGCAGTTATAGTACACTTTTCAAAACGTGTTTTTCAGCCCGAAATAAACGCGTTTTTTCAGACAACTGAATCCCTATGTAACTGCAAGGCTCAGAAGAGCCCACACACTCTGCTCTTAACCCCAGTGTGCAGAAAGTGTCAAAACATGTTTTTCAGCAGAAATAAACATGTTTCTGCAAGTTTGGTCAACCCCATGTAAGTTATGGGGCAGTAACAGCACTTTTTTTCAAAACGTGTTTTTCAGCCCGAAATAAACGCGTTTTTTCAGCCAACTGAATCCCTATGTAACTGCAAAGCTCAGAAGAGCCCACACACTCAGCTCTTAACCCCAGTGTGCAGAAAGTGTAAAAACATGTTTTTCAGCAGAAATAAACATGTTTCTGCAAGTTTGGTCAACCCCATGTAAGTTATGGGGCAGTTACAGTACACTTTTCAAAACGTGTTTTTCAGCCCGAAATAAACGCGTTTTTTCAGACAACTGAATCCCTATGTAACTGCAAAGCTCAGAAGAGCCCACACACTCAGCTCTTAACCCCAGTGTGCAGAAAGTGTCAAAACATGTTTTTCAGCAGAAATAAACATGTTTCTGCAAGTTTGGTCAACCCCATGTAAGTTATGGGGCAGTAAAAGCACTTTTTTCAAAACGTGTTTTTCAGCCCGAAATAAACGCGTTTTTTCAGCCAACTGAATCCCTATGTAACTGCAAGGCTCAGAAGAGCCCACACACTCTGCTCTTAACCCCAGTGTGCAGAAAGTGTCAAAACGTGTTTTTCAGCAGAAATAAACATGTTTCTGCAAGTTTGGTCAACCCCATGTAAGTTATGGGGCAGTTACAGTACACTTTTCAAAACGTGTTTTTCAGCCCGAAATAAACGCGTTTTTTCAGACAACTGAATCCCTATGTAACTGCAAAGCTCAGAAGAGCCCACACACTCAGCTCTTAACCCCAGTGTGCAGAAAGTGTAAAAACATGTTTTTCAGTAGAAATAAACATGTTTCTGCAAGTTTGGTCAACCCCATGTAAGTTATGGGGCAGTTACAGTACACTTTTCAAAACGTGTTTTTCAGCCCGAAATAAACGCGTTTTTTCAGACAACTGAATCCCTATGTAACTGCAAAGCTCAGAAGAGCCCACACACTCTGCTCTTAACCCCAGTGTGCAGAAAGTGTCAAAACGTGTTTTTCAGCAGAAATAAACATGTTTCTGCAAGTTTGGTCAACCCCATGTAAGTTATGGGGCAGTTACAGTACACTTTTCAAAACGTGTTTTTCAGCCCGAAATAAACGCGTTTTTTCAGACAACTGAATCCCTATGTAACTGCAAAGCTCAGAAGAGCCCAAACACTCAGCTCTTAACCCCCGTGTGCAGAAAGTGTCAAAACATGTTTTTTAGCAGAAATAAACATGTTTCCGCAAGTTTGGTCAACCCCATGTAAGTTATGGGGCAGTAACAGCACTTTTTTCAAAACGTGTTTTTCAGCCCGAAATAAACGCGTTTTTTCAGACAACTGAATCCCTATGTAACTGCAAAGCTCAGAAGAGCCCACACACTCTGCTCTTAACCCCAGTGTGCAGAAAGTGTCAAAACGTGTTTTTCAGCAGAAATAAACATGTTTCTGCAAGTTTGGTCAACCCCATGTAAGTTATGGGGCAGTTACAGTACACTTTTCAAAACGTGTTTTTCAGCCCGAAATAAACGCGTTTTTTCAGACAACTGAATCCCTATGTAACTGCAAAGCTCAGAAGAGCCCACACACTCAGCTCTTAACCCCAGTGTGCAGAAAGTGTCAAAACATGTTTTTCAGCAGAAATAAACATGTTTCTGCAAGTTTGGTCAACCCCATGTAAGTTATGGGGCAGTTATAGTACACTTTTCAAAACGTGTTTTTCAGCCCGAAATAAACGCTTTTTTTCAGACAACTGAATCCCTATGTAACTGCAAGGCTCAGAAGAGCCCACACACTCTGCTCTTAACCCCAGTGTGCAGAAAGTGTCAAAACATGTTTTTCAGCAGAAATAAACATGTTTCTGCAAGTTTGGTCAACCCCATGTAAGTTATGGGGCAGTAACAGCACTTTTTTCAAAACGTGTTTTTCAGCCCGAAATAAACGCGTTTTTTCAGCCAACTGAATCCCTATGTAACTACAAGGCTCAGAAGAGCCCACACACTCTGCTCTTAACCCCAGTGTGCAGAAAGTGTCAAAACGTGTTTTTCAGCAGAAATAAACATGTTTCTGCAAGTTTGGTAAACCCCATGTAAGTTATGGGGCAGTTACAGTACACTTTTCAAAACGTGTTTTTCAGCCCGAAATAAACGCGTTTTTTCAGACAACTGAATCCCTATGTAACTGCAAAGCTCAGAAGAGCCCACACACTCAGCTCTTAACCCCAGTGTGCAGAAAGTGTCAAAACATGTTTTTCAGCAGAAATAAACATGTTTCTGCAAGTTTGGTCAACCCCATGTAAGTTATGGGGCAGTTATAGTACACTTTTCAAAACGTGTTTTTCAGCCCGAAATAAACGCGTTTTTTCAGACAACTGAATCCCTATGTAACTGCAAGGCTCAGAAGAGCCCACACACTCTGCTCTTAACCCCAGTGTGCAGAAAGCGTCAAAACATGTTTTTCAGCAGAAATAAACATGTTTCTGCAAGTTTGGTCAACCCCATGTAAGTTATGGGGCAGTTACAGTACACTTTTCAAAACGTGTTTTTCAGCCCGAAATAAACGCGTTTTTTCAGACAACTGAATACCTATGTAACTGCAAAGCTCAGAAGAGCCCACACACTCAGCTCTTAACCCCAGTGTGCAGAAAGTGTCAAAACATGTTTTTCAGCAGAAATAAACATGTTTCTGCAAGTTTGGTCAACCCCATGTAAGTTATGGGGCAGTTACAGTACACTTTTCAAAACGTGTTTTTCAGCCCGAAATAAACGCGTTTTTTCAGACAACTGAATCCCTATGTAACTGCAAGGCTCAGAAGAGCCCACACACTCTGCTCTTAACCCCAGTGTGCAGAAAGTGTCAAAACGTGTTTTTCAGCAGAAATAAACATGTTTCTGCAAGTTTGGTCAACCCCATGTAAGTTATGGGGCAGTTACAGTACACTTTTCAAAACGTGTTTTTCAGCCCGAAATAAACGCGTTTTTTCAGACAACTGAATCCCTATGTAACTGCAAAGCTCAGAAGAGCCCACACACTCAGCTCTTAACCCCAGTGTGCAGAAAGTGTAAAAACATGTTTTTCAGCAGAAATAAACATGTTTCTGCAAGTTTGGTCAACCCCATGTAAGTTATGGGGCAGTTACAGTACACTTTTCAAAACGTGTTTTTCAGCCCGAAATAAACGCGTTTTTTCAGACAACTGAATCCCTATGTAACTGCAAAGCTCAGAAGAGCCCACACACTCTGCTCTTAACCCCAGTGTGCAGAAAGTGTCAAAACGTGTTTTTCAGCAGAAATAAACATGTTTCTGCAAGTTTGGTCAACCCCATGTAAGTTATGGGGCAGTTACAGTACACTTTTCAAAACGTGTTTTTCAGCCCGAAATCAACGCGTTTTTTCAGACAACTGAATCCCTATGTAACTGCAAGGCTCAGAAGAGCCCACACACTCTGCTCTTAATCCCAGTGTGCAGAAAGTGTCAAAACATGTTTTTCAGCAGAAATAAACATGTTTCTGCAAGTTTGGTCAACCCCATGTAAGTTATGGGGCAGTAACAGCACTTTTTTCAAAACGTGTTTTTCAGCCCGAAATAAACGCGTTTTTTCAGACAACTGAATCCCTATGTAACTGCAAAGCTCAGAAGAGCCCACACACTCAGCTCTTAACCCCAGTGTGCAGAAAGTGTCAAAACATGTTTTTCAGCAGAAATAAACATGTTTCTGCAAGTTTGGTCAACCCCATGTAAGTTATGGGGCAGTTACAGTACTCTTTTCAAAACGTGTTTTTCAGCCCGAAATAAACGCGTTTTTTCAGACAACTGAATCCCTATGTAACTGCAAGGCTCAGAAGAGCCCACACACTCTGCTCTTAACCCCAGTGTGCAGAAAGTGTCAAAACATGTTTTTCAGCAGAAATAAACATGTTTCTGCAAGTTTGGTCAACCCCATGTAAGTTATGGGGCAGTAACAGCACTTTTTTCAAAACGTGTTTTTCAGCCCGAAATAAACGCGTTTTTTCAGACAACTGAATCCCTATGTAACTGCAAGGCTCAGAAGAGCCCACACACTCTGCTCTTAACCCCAGTGTGCAGAAAGTGTCAAAACATGTTTTTCAGCAGAAATAAACATGTTTCTGCAAGTTTGGTCAACCCCATGTAAGTTATGGGGCAGTAAAAGCACTTTTTTCAAAACGTGTTTTTCAGCCCGAAATAAACGCGTTTTTTCAGCCAACTGAATCCCTATGTAACTGCAAGGCTCAGAAGAGCCCACACACTCTGCTCTTAACCCCAGTGTGCAGAAAGTGTCAAAACGTGTTTTTCAGCAGAAATAAACATGTTTCTGCAAGTTTGGTCAACCCCATGTAAGTTATGGGGCAGTTACAGTACACTTTTCAAAACGTGTTTTTCAGCCCGAAATAAACGCGTTTTTTCAGACAACTGAATCCCTATGTAACTGCAAAGCTCAGAAGAGCCCACACACTCAGCTCTTAACCCCAGTGTGCAGAAAGTGTCAAAACATGTTTTTCAGCAGAAATAAACATGTTTCTGCAAGTTTGGTCAACCCCATGTAAGTTATGGGGCAGTTATAGTACACTTTTCAAAACGTGTTTTTCAGCCCGAAATAAACGCGTTTTTTCAGACAACTGAATCCCTATGTAACTGCAAGGCTCAGAAGAGCCCACACACTCTGCTCTTAACCCCAGTGTGCAGAAAGTGTCAAAACATGTTTTTCAGCAGAAATAAACATGTTTCTGCAAGTTTGGTCAACCCCATGTAAGTTATGGGGCAGTTACAGTACTCTTTTCAAAACGTGTTTTTCA
This sequence comes from Lepisosteus platostomus, assembly GCF_059453375.1. Classification (NCBI taxonomy): domain Eukaryota; kingdom Metazoa; phylum Chordata; class Actinopteri; order Semionotiformes; family Lepisosteidae; genus Lepisosteus; species Lepisosteus platostomus. The sequence goes on along the minus strand of NC_142627.1, from coordinate 1,010,575 downwards.
GCCCGAAATAAACGCGTTTTTTTCAGACAACTGAATCCCTATGTAACTGCAAGGCTCAGAAGAGCCCACACACTCTGCTCTTAACCCCAGTGTGCAGAAAGTGTCAAAACATGTTTTTCAGCAGAAATAAACATGTTTCTGCAAGTTTGGTCAACCCCATGTAAGTTATGGGGCAGTAAAAGCACTTTTTTCAAAACGTGTTTTTCAGCCCGAAATAAACGCGTTTTTTCAGACAACTGAATCCCTATGTAACTGCAAAGCTCAGAAGAGCCCACACACTCAGCTCTTAACCCCAGTGTGCAGAAAGTGTCAAAACATGTTTTTCAGCAGAAATAAACATGTTTCTGCAAGTTTGGTCAACCCCATGTAAGTTATGGGGCAGTTACAGTACACTTTTCAAAACGTGTTTTTCAGCCCGAAATAAACGCGTTTTTTCAGACAACTGAATCCCTATGTAACTGCAAAGCTCAGAAGAGCCCACACACTCAGCTCTTAACCCCAGTGTGCAGAAAGTGTCAAAACATGTTTTTCAGCAGAAATAAACATGTTTCTGCAAGTTTGGTCAACCCCATGTAAGTTATGGGGCAGTTACAGTACTCTTTTCAAAACGTGTTTTTCAGCCCGAAATAAACGCGTTTTTTCAGACAACTGAATCCCTATGTAACTGCAAGGCTCAGAAGAGCCCACACACTCTGCTCTTAACCCCAGTGTGCAGAAAGTGTCAAAACATGTTTTTCAGCAGAAATAAACATGTTTCTGCAAGTTTGGTCAACCCCATGTAAGTTATGGGGCAGTAAAAGCACTTTTTTCAAAACGTGTTTTTCAGCCCGAAATAAACGCGTTTTTTCAGCCAACTGAATCCCTATGTAACTGCAAGGCTCAGAAGAGCCCACACACTCTGCTCTTAACCCCAGTGTGCAGAAAGTGTCAAAACGTGTTTTTCAGCAGAAATAAACATGTTTCTGCAAGTTTGGTCAACCCCATGTAAGTTATGGGGCAGTTACAGTACACTTTTCAAAACGTGTTTTTCAGCCCGAAATAAACGCGTTTTTTCAGACAACTGAATCCCTATGTAACTGCAAAGCTCAGAAGAGCCCACACACTCAGCTCTTTACCCCAGTGTGCAGAAAGTGTAAAAACATGTTTTTCAGCAGAAATAAACATGTTTCTGCAAGTTTGGTCAACCCCATGTAAGTTATGGGGCAGTTACAGTACACTTTTCAAAACGTGTTTTTCAGCCCGAAATAAACGCGTTTTTTCAGACAACTGAATCCCTATGTAACTGCAAAGCTCAGAAGAGCCCACACACTCTGTTCTTAACCCCAGTGTGCAGAAAGTGTCAAAACGTGTTTTTCAGCAGAAATAAACATGTTTCTGCAAGTTTGGTCAACCCCATGTAAGTTATGGGGCAGTTACAGTACTCTTTTCAAAACGTGTTTTTCAGCCCGAAATAAACGCGTTTTTTCAGACAACTGAATCCCTATGTAACTGCAAGGCTCAGAAGAGCCCACACACTCTGCTCTTAACCCCAGTGTGCAGAAAGTGTCAAAACATGTTTTTCAGCAGAAATAAACATGTTTCTGCAAGTTTGGTCAACCCCATGTAAGTTATGGGGCAGTAAAAGCACTTTTTTCAAAACGTGTTTTTCAGCCCGAAATAAACGCGTTTTTTCAGCCAACTGAATCCCTATGTAACTGCAAGGCTCAGAAGAGCCCACACACTCTGCTCTTAACCCCAGTGTGCAGAAAGTGTCAAAACGTGTTTTTCAGCAGAAATAAACATGTTTCTGCAAGTTTGGTCAACCCCATGTAAGTTATGGGGCAGTTACAGTACACTTTTCAAAACGTGTTTTTCAGCCCGAAATAAACGCGTTTTTTCAGACAACTGAATCCCTATGTAACTGCAAAGCTCAGAAGAGCCCACACACTCAGCTCTTAACCCCAGTGTGCAGAAAGTGTAAAAACATGTTTTTCAGCAGAAATAAACATGTTTCTGCAAGTTTGGTCAACCCCATGTAAGTTATGGGGCAGTTACAGTACACTTTTCAAAACGTGTTTTTCAGCCCGAAATAAACGCGTTTTTTCAGACAACTGAATCCCTATGTAACTGCAAAGCTCAGAAGAGCCCACACACTCTGCTCTTAACCCCAGTGTGCAGAAAGTGTCAAAACGTGTTTTTCAGCAGAAATAAACATGTTTCTGCAAGTTTGGTCAACCCCATGTAAGTTATGGGGCAGTTACAGTACACTTTTCAAAACGTGTTTTTCAGCCCGAAATAAACGCGTTTTTTCAGACAACTGAATCCCTATGTAACTGCAAAGCTCAGAAGAGCCCAAACACTCAGGTCTTAACCCCCGTGTGCAGAAAGTGTCAAAACATGTTTTTTAGCAGAAATAAACATGTTTCCGCAAGTTTGGTCAACCCCATGTAAGTTATGGGGCAGTAACAGCACTTTTTTCAAAACGTGTTTTTCAGCCCGAAATAAACGCGTTTTTTCAGACAACTGAATCCCTATGTAACTACAAGGCTCAGAAGAGCCCACACACTCTGCTCTTAACCCCAGTGTGCAGAAAGTGTCAAAACATGTTTTTCAGCAGAAATAAACATGTTTCTGCAAGTTTGGTCAACCCCATGTAAGTTATGGCGCAGTAAAAGCACTTTTTTCAAAACGTGTTTTTCAGCCCGAAATAAACGCGTTTTTTCAGCCAACTGAATCCCTATGTAACTGCAAGGCTCAGAAGAGCCCACACACTCTGCTCTTAACCCCAGTGTGCAGAAAGTGTCAAAACGTGTTTTTCAGCAGAAATAAACATGTTTCTGCAAGTTTGGTCAACCCCATGTAAGTTATGGGGCAGTTACAGTACACTTTTCAAAACGTGTTTTTCAGCCCGAAATAAACGCGTTTTTTCAGACAACTGAATCCCTATGTAACTGCAAAGCTCAGAAGAGCCCACACACTCAGCTCTTAACCCCAGTGTGCAGAAAGTGTAAAAACATGTTTTTCAGCAGAAATAAACATGTTTCTGCAAGTTTGGTCAACCCCATGTAAGTTATGGGGCAGTTACAGTACACTTTTCAAAACGTGTTTTTCAGCCCGAAATAAACGCGTTTTTTCAGACAACTGAATCCCTATGTAACTGCAAAGCTCAGAAGAGCCCACACACTCAGCTCTTAACCCCAGTGTGCAGAAAGTGTCAAAACGTGTTTTTCAGCAGAAATAAACATGTTTCTGCAAGTTTGGTCAACCCCATGTAAGTTATGGGGCAGTTACAGTACACTTTTCAAAACGTGTTTTTCAGCCCGAAATAAACGCGTTTTTTCAGACAACTGAATCCCTATGTAACTGCAAAGCTCAGAAGAGCCCAAACACTCAGCTCTTAACCCCAGTGTGCAGAAAGTGTCAAAACATGTTTTTTAGCAGAAATAAACATGTTTCCGCAAGTTTGGTCAACCCCATGTAAGTTATGGGGCAGTAACAGCACTTTTTTCAAAACGTGTTTTTCAGCCCGAAATAAACGCGTTTTTTCAGACAACTGAATCCCTATGTAACTGCAAAGCTCAGAAGAGCCCACACACTCTGCTCTTAACCCCAGTGTGCAGAAAGTGTCAAAACGTGTTTTTCAGCAGAAATAAACATGTTTCTGCAAGTTTGGTCAACCCCATGTAAGTTATGGGGCAGTTACAGTACACTTTTCAAAACGTGTTTTTCAGCCCGAAATAAACGCGTTTTTTCAGACAACTGAATCCCTATGTAACTGCAAAGCTCAGAAGAGCCCAAACACTCAGCTCTTAACCCCAGTGTGCAGAAAGTGTCAAAACATGTTTTTTAGCAGAAATAAACATGTTTCCGCAAGTTTGGTCAACCCCATGTAAGTTATGGGGCAGTAACAGCACTTTTTTCAAAACGTGTTTTTCAGCCCGAAATAAACGCGTTTTTTCAGACAACTGAATCCCTATGTAACTACAAGGCTCAGAAGAGCCCACACACTCTGCTCTTAACCCCAGTGTGCAGAAAGTGTCAAAACGTGTTTTTCAGCAGAAATAAACATGTTTCTGCAAGTTTGGTCAACCCCATGTAAGTTATGGGGCAGTTACAGTACACTTTTCAAAACGTGTTTTTCAGCCCGAAATAAACGCGTTTTTTCAGACAACTGAATCCCTATGTAACTGCAAAGCTCAGAAGAGCCCACACACTCAGCTCTTAACCCCAGTGTGCAGAAAGTGTCAAAACATGTTTTTCAGCAGAAATAAACATGTTTCTGCAAGTTTGGTCAACCCCATGTAAGTTATGGGGCAGTTACAGTACACTTTTCAAAACGTGTTTTTCAGCCCGAAATAAACGCGTTTTTTCAGACAACTGAATCCCTATGTAACTGCAAAGCTCAGAAGAGCCCACACACTCAGCTCTTAACCCCAGTGTGCAGAAAGTGTCAAAACATGTTTTTCAGCAGAAATAAACATGTTTCTGCAAGTTTGGTCAACCCCATGTAAGTTATAGGGCAGTTACAGTACTCTTTTCAAAACGTGTTTTTCAGCCCGAAATAAACGCGTTTTTTCAGACAACTGAATCCCTATGTAACTGCAAGGCTCAGAAGAGCCCACACACTCTGCTCTTAACCCCAGTGTGCAGAAAGTGTCAAAACGTGTTTTTCAGCAGAAATAAACATGTTTCTGCAAGTTTGGTCAACCCCATGTAAGTTATGGGGCAGTTACAGTACACTTTTCAAAACGTGTTTTTCAGCCCGAAATAAACGCGTTTTTTCAGACAACTGAATCCCTATGTAACTGCAAAGCTCAGAAGAGCCCACACACTCAGCTCTTAACCCCAGTGTGCAGAAAGTGTAAAAACATGTTTTTCAGCAGAAATAAACATGTTTCTGCAAGTTTGGTCAACCCCATGTAAGTTATGGGGCAGTTACAGTACACTTTTCAAAACGTGTTTTTCAGCCCGAAATAAACGCGTTTTTTCAGACCACTGAATCCCTATGTAACTGCAAGGCTCAGAAGAGCCCACACACTCTGCTCTTAACCCCAGTGTGCAGAAAGTGTCAAAACATGTTTTTCAGCAGAAATAAACATGTTTCTGCAAGTTTGGTCAACCCCATGTAAGTTATGGGGCAGTTACAGTACACTTTTCAAAACGTGTTTTTCAGCCCGAAATAAACGCGTTTTTTCAGACAACTGAATCCCTATGTAACTGCAAAGCTCAGAAGAGCCCAAACACTCAGCTCTTAACCCCCGTGTGCAGAAAGTGTCAAAACATGTTTTTTAGCAGAAATAAACATGTTTCCGCAAGTTTGGTCAACCCCATGTAAGTTATGGGGCAGTAACAGCACTTTTTTCAAAACGTGTTTTTCAGCCCGAAATAAACGCGTTTTTTCAGACAACTGAATCCCTATGTAACTACAAGGCTCAGAAGAGCCCACACACTCTGCTCTTAACCCCAGTGTGCAGAAAGTGTCAAAACGTGTTTTTCAGCAGAAATAAACATGTTTCTGCAAGTTTGGTCAACCCCATGTAAGTTATGGGGCAGTTACAGTACACTTTTCAAAACGTGTTTTTCAGCCCGAAATAAACGCGTTTTTTCAGACAACTGAATCCCTATGTAACTGCAAAGCTCAGAAGAGCCCACACACTCAGCTCTTAACCCCAGTGTGCAGAAAGTGTCAAAACATGTTTTTCAGCAGAAATAAACATGTTTCTGCAAGTTTGGTCAACCCCATGTAAGTTATGGGGCAGTTATAGTACACTTTTCAAAACGTGTTTTTCAGCCCGAAATAAACGCGTTTTTTCAGACAACTGAATCCCTATGTAACTGCAAGGCTCAGAAGAGCCCACACACTCTGCTCTTAACCCCAGTGTGCAGAAAGCGTCAAAACATGTTTTTCAGCAGAAATAAACATGTTTCTGCAAGTTTGGTCAACCCCATGTAAGTTATGGGGCAGTTACAGTACACTTTTCAAAACGTGTTTTTCAGCCCGAAATAAACGCGTTTTTTCAGACAACTGAATACCTATGTAACTGCAAAGCTCAGAAGAGCCCACACACTCAGCTCTTAACCCCAGTGTGCAGAAAGTGTCAAAACATGTTTTTCAGCAGAAATAAACATGTTTCTGCAAGTTTGGTCAACCCCATGTAAGTTATGGGGCAGTTACAGTACACTTTTCAAAACGTGTTTTTCAGCCCGAAATAAACGCGTTTTTTCAGACAACTGAATCCCTATGTAACTGCAAGGCTCAGAAGAGCCCACACACTCTGCTCTTAACCCCAGTGTGCAGAAAGTGTCAAAACGTGTTTTTCAGCAGAAATAAACATGTTTCTGCAAGTTTGGTCAACCCCATGTAAGTTATGGGGCAGTTACAGTACACTTTTCAAAACGTGTTTTTCAGCCCGAAATAAACGCGTTTTTTCAGACAACTGAATCCCTATGTAACTGCAAAGCTCAGAAGAGCCCACACACTCAGCTCTTAACCCCAGTGTGCAGAAAGTGTAAAAACATGTTTTTCAGCAGAAATAAACATGTTTCTGCAAGTTTGGTCAACCCCATGTAAGTTATGGGGCAGTTACAGTACACTTTTCAAAACGTGTTTTTCAGCCCGAAATAAACGCGTTTTTTCAGACAACTGAATCCCTATGTAACTGCAAAGCTCAGAAGAGCCCACACACTCTGCTCTTAACCCCAGTGTGCAGAAAGTGTCAAAACGTGTTTTTCAGCAGAAATAAACATGTTTCTGCAAGTTTGGTCAACCCCATGTAAGTTATGGGGCAGTTACAGTACACTTTTCAAAACGTGTTTTTCAGCCCGAAATAAACGCGTTTTTTCAGACAACTGAATCCCTATGTAACTGCAAGGCTCAGAAGAGCCCACACACTCTGCTCTTAATCCCAGTGTGCAGAAAGTGTCAAAACATGTTTTTCAGCAGAAATAAACATGTTTCTGCAAGTTTGGTCAACCCCATGTAAGTTATGGGGCAGTAACAGCACTTTTTTCAAAACGTGTTTTTCAGCCCGAAATAAACGCGTTTTTTCAGACAACTGAATCCCTATGTAACTGCAAAGCTCAGAAGAGCCCACACACTCAGCTCTTAACCCCAGTGTGCAGAAAGTGTCAAAACATGTTTTTCAGCAGAAATAAACATGTTTCTGCAAGTTTGGTCAACCCCATGTAAGTTATGGGGCAGTTACAGTACTCTTTTCAAAACGTGTTTTTCAGCCCGAAATAAACGCGTTTTTTCAGACAACTGAATCCCTATGTAACTGCAAGGCTCAGAAGAGCCCACACACTCTGCTCTTAACCCCAGTGTGCAGAAAGTGTCAAAACATGTTTTTCAGCAGAAATAAACATGTTTCTGCAAGTTTGGTCAACCCCATGTAAGTTATGGGGCAGTAACAGCACTTTTTTCAAAACGTGTTTTTCAGCCCGAAATAAACGCGTTTTTTCAGACAACTGAATCCCTATGTAACTGCAAGGCTCAGAAGAGCCCACACACTCTGCTCTTAACCCCAGTGTGCAGAAAGTGTCAAAACATGTTTTTCAGCAGAAATAAACATGTTTCTGCAAGTTTGGTCAACCCCATGTAAGTTATGGGGCAGTAAAAGCACTTTTTTCAAAACGTGTTTTTCAGCCCGAAATAAACGCGTTTTTTCAGCCAACTGAATCCCTATGTAACTGCAAGGCTCAGAAGAGCCCACACACTCTGCTCTTAACCCCAGTGTGCAGAAAGTGTCAAAACGTGTTTTTCAGCAGAAATAAACATGTTTCTGCAAGTTTGGTCAACCCCATGTAAGTTATGGGGCAGTTACAGTACACTTTTCAAAACGTGTTTTTCAGCCCGAAATAAACGCGTTTTTTCAGACAACTGAATACCTATGTAACTGCAAAGCTCAGAAGAGCCCACACACTCAGCTCTTAACCCCAGTGTGCAGAAAGTGTCAAAACATGTTTTTCAGCAGAAATAAACATGTTTCTGCAAGTTTGGTCAACCCCATGTAAGTTATGGGGCAGTTACAGTACACTTTTCAAAACGTGTTTTTCAGCCCGAAATAAACGCGTTTTTTCAGACAACTGAATCCCTATGTAACTGCAAGGCTCAGAAGAGCCCACACACTCTGCTCTTAACCCCAGTGTGCAGAAAGTGTCAAAACGTGTTTTTCAGCAGAAATAAACATGTTTCTGCAAGTTTGGTCAACCCCATGTAAGTTATGGGGCAGTTACAGTACACTTTTCAAAACGTGTTTTTCAGCCCGAAATAAACGCGTTTTTTCAGACAACTGAATCCCTATGTAACTGCAAAGCTCAGAAGAGCCCACACACTCAGCTCTTAACCCCAGTGTGCAGAAAGTGTAAAAACATGTTTTTCAGCAGAAATAAACATGTTTCTGCAAGTTTGGTCAACCCCATGTAAGTTATGGGGCAGTTACAGTACACTTTTCAAAACGTGTTTTTCAGCCCGAAATAAACGCGTTTTTTCAGACAACTGAATCCCTATGTAACTGCAAAGCTCAGAAGAGCCCACACACTCTGCTCTTAACCCCAGTGTGCAGAAAGTGTCAAAACGTGTTTTTCAGCAGAAATAAACATGTTTCTGCAAGTTTGGTCAACCCCATGTAAGTTATGGGGCAGTTACAGTACACTTTTCAAAACGTGTTTTTCAGCCCGAAATAAACGCGTTTTTTCAGACAACTGAATCCCTATGTAACTGCAAGGCTCAGAAGAGCCCACACACTCTGCTCTTAATCCCAGTGTGCAGAAAGTGTCAAAACATGTTTTTCAGCAGAAATAAACATGTTTCTGCAAGTTTGGTCAACCCCATGTAAGTTATGGGGCAGTAACAGCACTTTTTTCAAAACGTGTTTTTCAGCCCGAAATAAACGCGTTTTTTCAGACAACTGAATCCCTATGTAACTGCAAAGCTCAGAAGAGCCCACACACTCAGCTCTTAACCCCAGTGTGCAGAAAGTGTCAAAACATGTTTTTCAGCAGAAATAAACATGTTTCTGCAAGTTTGGTCAACCCCATGTAAGTTATGGGGCAGTTACAGTACTCTTTTCAAAACGTGTTTTTCAGCCCGAAATAAACGCGTTTTTTCAGACAACTGAATCCCTATGTAACTGCAAGGCTCAGAAGAGCCCACACACTCTGCTCTTAACCCCAGTGTGCAGAAAGTGTCAAAACATGTTTTTCAGCAGAAATAAACATGTTTCTGCAAGTTTGGTCAACCCCATGTAAGTTATGGGGCAGTAACAGCACTTTTTTCAAAACGTGTTTTTCAGCCCGAAATAAACGCGTTTTTTCAGACAACTGAATCCCTATGTAACTGCAAGGCTCAGAAGAGCCCACACACTCTGCTCTTAACCCCAGTGTGCAGAAAGTGTCAAAACATGTTTTTCAGCAGAAATAAACATGTTTCTGCAAGTTTGGTCAACCCCATGTAAGTTATGGGGCAGTAAAAGCACTTTTTTCAAAACGTGTTTTTCAGCCCGAAATAAACGCGTTTTTTCAGCCAACTGAATCCCTATGTAACTGCAAGGCTCAGAAGAGCCCACACACTCTGCTCTTAACCCCAGTGTGCAGAAAGTGTCAAAACGTGTTTTTCAGCAGAAATAAACATGTTTCTGCAAGTTTGGTCAACCCCATGTAAGTTATGGGGCAGTTACAGTACACTTTTCAAAACGTGTTTTTCAGCCCGAAATAAACGCGTTTTTTCAGACAACTGAATCCCTATGTAACTGCAAAGCTCAGAAGAGCCCACACACTCAGCTCTTAACCCCAGTGTGCAGAAAGTGTCAAAACATGTTTTTCAGCAGAAATAAACATGTTTCTGCAAGTTTGGTCAACCCCATGTAAGTTATGGGGCAGTTATAGTACACTTTTCAAAACGTGTTTTTCAGCCCGAAATAAACGCGTTTTTTCAGACAACTGAATCCCTATGTAACTGCAAGGCTCAGAAGAGCCCACACACTCTGCTCTTAACCCCAGTGTGCAGAAAGTGTCAAAACATGTTTTTCAGCAGAAATAAACATGTTTCTGCAAGTTTGGTCAACCCCATGTAAGTTATGGGGCAGTTACAGTACTCTTTTCAAAACGTGTTTTTCAGCCCGAAATAAACGCGTTTTTTTCAGACAACTGAATCCCTATGTAACTGCAAGGCTCAGAAGAGCCCACACACTCTGCTCTTAACCCCAGTGTGCAGAAAGTGTCAAAACATGTTTTTCAGCAGAAATAAACGTTTCTGCAAGTTTGGTCAACCCCATGTAAGTTATGGGGCAGTAAAAGCACTTTTTTCAAAACGTGTTTTTCAGCCCGAAATAAACGCGTTTTTTCAGACAACTGAATCCCTATGTAACTGCAAAGCTCAGAAGAGCCCACACACTCAGCTCTTAACCCCAGTGTGCAGAAAGTGTCAAAACATGTTTTTCAGCAGAAATAAACATGTTTCTGCAAGTTTGGTCAACCCCATGTAAGTTATGGGGCAGTTACAGTACACTTTTCAAAACGTGTTTTTCAGCCCGAAATAAACGCGTTTTTTCAGACAACTGAATCCCTATGTAACTGCAAAGCTCAGAAGAGCCCACACACTCAGCTCTTAACCCCAGTGTGCAGAAAGTGTCAAAACATGTTTTTCAGCAGAAATAAACATGTTTCTGCAAGTTTGGTCAACCCCATGTAAGTTATGGGGCAGTTACAGTACTCTTTTCAAAACGTGTTTTTCAGCCCGAAATAAACGCGTTTTTTCAGACAACTGAATCCCTATGTAACTGCAAGGCTCAGAAGAGCCCACACACTCTGCTCTTAACCCCAGTGTGCAGAAAGTGTCAAAACATGTTTTTCAGCAGAAATAAACATGTTTCTGCAAGTTTGGTCAACCCCATGTAAGTTATGGGGCAGTAAAAGCACTTTTTTCAAAACGTGTTTTTCAGCCCGAAATAAACGCGTTTTTTCAGCCAACTGAATCCCTATGTAACTGCAAGGCTCAGAAGAGCCCACACACTCTGCTCTTAACCCCAGTGTGCAGAAAGTGTCAAAACGTGTTTTTCAGCAGAAATAAACATGTTTCTGCAAGTTTGGTCAACCCCATGTAAGTTATGGGGCAGTTACAGTACACTTTTCAAAACGTGTTTTTCAGCCCGAAATAAACGCGTTTTTTCAGACAACTGAATCCCTATGTAACTGCAAAGCTCAGAAGAGCCCACACACTCAGCTCTTTACCCCAGTGTGCAGAAAGTGTAAAAACATGTTTTTCAGCAGAAATAAACATGTTTCTGCAAGTTTGGTCAACCCCATGTAAGTTATGGGGCAGTTACAGTACACTTTTCAAAACGTGTTTTTCAGCCCGAAATAAACGCGTTTTTTCAGACAACTGAATCCCTATGTAACTGCAAAGCTCAGAAGAGCCCACACACTCTGTTCTTAACCCCAGTGTGCAGAAAGTGTCAAAACGTGTTTTTCAGCAGAAATAAACATGTTTCTGCAAGTTTGGTCAACCCCATGTAAGTTATGGGGCAGTTACAGTACTCTTTTCAAAACGTGTTTTTCAGCCCGAAATAAACGCGTTTTTTCAGACAACTGAATCCCTATGTAACTGCAAGGCTCAGAAGAGCCCACACACTCTGCTCTTAACCCCAGTGTGCAGAAAGTGTCAAAACATGTTTTTCAGCAGAAATAAACATGTTTCTGCAAGTTTGGTCAACCCCATGTAAGTTATGGGGCAGTAAAAGCACTTTTTTCAAAACGTGTTTTTCAGCCCGAAATAAACGCGTTTTTTCAGCCAACTGAATCCCTATGTAACTGCAAGGCTCAGAAGAGCCCACACACTCAGCTCTTAACCCCAGTGTGCAGAACGTGTCAAAACGTGTTTTTCAGCAGAAATAAACATGTTTCTGCAAGTTTGGTCAACCCCATGTAAGTTATGGGGCAGTTACAGTACACTTTTCAAAACGTGTTTTTCAGCCCGAAATAAACGCGTTTTTTCAGACAACTGAATCCCTATGTAACTGCAAAGCTCAGAAGAGCCCACACACTCAGCTCTTAACCCCAGTGTGCAGAAAGTGTAAAAACATGTTTTTCAGCAGAAATAAACATGTTTCTGCAAGTTTGGTCAACCCCATGTAAGTTATGGGGCAGTTACAGTACACTTTTCAAAACGTGTTTTTCAGCCCGAAATAAACGCGTTTTTTCAGACAACTGAATCCCTATGTAACTGCAAAGCTCAGAAGAGCCCACACACTCTGCTCTTAACCCCAGTGTGCAGAAAGTGTCAAAACGTGTTTTTCAGCAGAAATAAACATGTTTCTGCAAGTTTGGTCAACCCCATGTAAGTTATGGGGCAGTTACAGTACACTTTTCAAAACGTGTTTTTCAGCCCGAAATAAACGCGTTTTTTCAGACAACTGAATCCCTATGTAACTGCAAGGCTCAGAAGAGCCCACACACTCTGCTCTTAACCCCAGTGTGCAGAAAGTGTCAAAACGTGTTTTTCAGCAGAAATAAACATGTTTCTGCAAGTTTGGTCAACCCCATGTAAGTTATGGGGCAGTTACAGTACACTTTTCAAAACGTGTTTTTCAGCCCGAAATAAACGCGTTTTTTCAGACAACTGAATCCCTATGTAACTGCAAAGCTCAGAAGAGCCCACACACTCAGCTCTTAACCCCAGTGTGCAGAAAGTGTCAAAACATGTTTTTCAGCAGAAATAAACATGTTTCTGCAAGTTTGGTCAACCCCATGTAAGTTATGGGGCAGTTATAGTACACTTTTCAAAACGTGTTTTTCAGCCCGAAATAAACGCGTTTTTTCAGACAACTGAATCCCTATGTAACTGCAAGGCTCAGAAGAGCCCACACACTCTGCTCTTAACCCCAGTGTGCAGAAAGTGTCAAAACATGTTTTTCAGCAGAAATAAACATGTTTCTGCAAGTTTGGTCAACCCCATGTAAGTTATGGGGCAGTTACAGTACTCTTTTCAAAACGTGTTTTTCAGCCCGAAATGCGTTTTTTTCAGACAACTGAATCCCTATGTAACTGCAAGGCTCAGAAGAGCCCACACACTCTGCTCTTAACCCCAGTGTGCAGAAAGTGTCAAAACATGTTTTTCAGCAGAAATAAACATGTTTCTGCAAGTTTGGTCAACCCCATGTAAGTTATGGGGCAGTAAAAGCACTTTTTTCAAAACGTGTTTTTCAGCCCGAAATAAACGCGTTTTTTCAGACAACTGAATCCCTATGTAACTGCAAAGCTCAGAAGAGCCCACACACTCAGCTCTTAACCCCAGTGTGCAGAAAGTGTCAAAACATGTTTTTCAGCAGAAATAAACATGTTTCTGCAAGTTTGGTCAACCCCATGTAAGTTATGGGGCAGTTACAGTACACTTTTCAAAACGTGTTTTTCAGCCCGAAATAAACGCGTTTTTTCAGACAACTGAATCCCTATGTAACTGCAAAGCTCAGAAGAGCCCACACACTCAGCTCTTAACCCCAGTGTGCAGAAAGTGTCAAAACATGTTTTTCAGCAGAAATAAACATGTTTCTGCAAGTTTGGTCAACCCCATGTAAGTTATGGGGCAGTTACAGTACTCTTTTCAAAACGTGTTTTTCAGCCCGAAATAAACGCGTTTTTTCAGACAACTGAATCCCTATGTAACTGCAAGGCTCAGAAGAGCCCACACACTCAGCTCTTAACCCCAGTGTGCAGAAAGTGTCAAAACATGTTTTTCAGCAGAAATAAACATGTTTCTGCAAGTTTGGTCAACCCCATGTAAGTTATGGGGCAGTAAAAGCACTTTTTTCAAAACGTGTTTTTCAGCCCGAAATAAACGCGTTTTTTCAGCCAACTGAATCCCTATGTAACTGCAAGGCTCAGAAGAGCCCACACACTCAGCTCTTAACCCCAGTGTGCAGAAAGTGTCAAAACGTGTTTTTCAGCAGAAATAAACATGTTTCTGCAAGTTTGGTCAACCCCATGTAAGTTATGGGGCAGTTACAGTACACTTTTCAAAACGTGTTTTTCAGCCCGAAATAAACGCGTTTTTTCAGACAACTGAATCCCTATGTAACTGCAAAGCTCAGAAGAGCCCACACACTCAGCTCTTTACCCCAGTGTGCAGAAAGTGTAAAAACATGTTTTTCAGCAGAAATAAACATGTTTCTGCAAGTTTGGTCAACCCCATGTAAGTTATGGGGCAGTTACAGTACACTTTTCAAAACGTGTTTTTCAGCCCGAAATAAACGCGTTTTTTCAGACAACTGAATCCCTATGTAACTGCAAAGCTCAGAAGAGCCCACACACTCTGTTCTTAACCCCAGTGTGCAGAAAGTGTCAAAACGTGTTTTTCAGCAGAAATAAACATGTTTCTGCAAGTTTGGTCAACCCCATGTAAGTTATGGGGCAGTTACAGTACTCTTTTCAAAACGTGTTTTTCAGCCCGAAATAAACGCGTTTTTTCAGACAACTGAATCCCTATGTAACTGCAAGGCTCAGAAGAGCCCACACACTCTGCTCTTAACCCCAGTGTGCAGAAAGTGTCAAAACATGTTTTTCAGCAGAAATAAACATGTTTCTGCAAGTTTGGTCAACCCCATGTAAGTTATGGGGCAGTAAAAGCACTTTTTTCAAAACGTGTTTTTCAGCCCGAAATAAACGCGTTTTTTCAGCCAACTGAATCCCTATGTAACTGCAAGGCTCAGAAGAGCCCACACACTCTGCTCTTAACCCCAGTGTGCAGAACGTGTCAAAACGTGTTTTTCAGCAGAAATAAACATGTTTCTGCAAGTTTGGTCAACCCCATGTAAGTTATGGGGCAGTTACAGTACACTTTTCAAAACGTGTTTTTCAGCCCGAAATAAACGCGTTTTTTCAGACAACTGAATCCCTATGTAACTGCAAAGCTCAGAAGAGCCCACACACTCAGCTCTTAACCCCAGTGTGCAGAAAGTGTAAAAACATGTTTTTCAGCAGAAATAAACATGTTTCTGCAAGTTTGGTCAACCCCATGTAAGTTATGGGGCAGTTACAGTACACTTTTCAAAACGTGTTTTTCAGCCCGAAATAAACGCGTTTTTTCAGACAACTGAATCCCTATGTAACTGCAAAGCTCAGAAGAGCCCACACACTCTGCTCTTAACCCCAGTGTGCAGAAAGTGTCAAAACGTGTTTTTCAGCAGAAATAAACATGTTTCTGCAAGTTTGGTCAACCCCATGTAAGTTATGGGGCAGTTACAGTACACTTTTCAAAACGTGTTTTTCAGCCCGAAATAAACGCGTTTTTTCAGACAACTGAATCCCTATGTAACTGCAAAGCTCAGAAGAGCCCAAACACTCAGGTCTTAACCCCCGTGTGCAGAAAGTGTCAAAACATGTTTTTTAGCAGAAATAAACATGTTTCCGCAAGTTTGGTCAACCCCATGTAAGTTATGGGGCAGTAACAGCACTTTTTTCAAAACGTGTTTTTCAGCCCAAAATAAACGCGTTTTTTCAGACAACTGAATCCCTATGTAACTACAAGGCTCAGAAGAGCCCACACACTCTGCTCTTAACCCCAGTGTGCAGAAAGTGTCAAAACATGTTTTTCAGCAGAAATAAACATGTTTCTGCAAGTTTGGTCAACCCCATGTAAGTTATGGCGCAGTAAAAGCACTTTTTTCAAAACGTGTTTTTCAGCCCGAAATAAACGCGTTTTTTCAGCCAACTGAATCCCTATGTAACTGCAAGGCTCAGAAGAGCCCACACACTCTGCTCTTAACCCCAGTGTGCAGAAAGTGTCAAAACGTGTTTTTCAGCAGAAATAAACATGTTTCTGCAAGTTTGGTCAACCCCATGTAAGTTATGGGGCAGTTACAGTACACTTTTCAAAACGTGTTTTTCAGCCCGAAATAAACGCGTTTTTTCAGACAACTGAATCCCTATGTAACTGCAAAGCTCAGAAGAGCCCACACACTCAGCTCTTAACCCCAGTGTGCAGAAAGTGTAAAAACATGTTTTTCAGCAGAAATAAACATGTTTCTGCAAGTTTGGTCAACCCCATGTAAGTTATGGGGCAGTTACAGTACACTTTTCAAAACGTGTTTTTCAGCCCGAAATAAACGCGTTTTTTCAGACAACTGAATCCCTATGTAACTGCAAAGCTCAGAGGAGCCCACACACTCAGCTCTTAACCCCAGTGTGCAGAAAGTGTCAAAACGTGTTTTTCAGCAGAAATAAACATGTTTCTGCAAGTTTGGTCAACCCCATGTAAGTTATGGGGCAGTTACAGTACACTTTTCAAAACGTGTTTTTCAGCCCGAAATAAACGCGTTTTTTCAGACAACTGAATCCCTATGTAACTGCAAAGCTCAGAAGAGCCCAAACACTCAGCTCTTAACCCCAGTGTGCAGAAAGTGTCAAAACATGTTTTTTAGCAGAAATAAACATGTTTCCGCAAGTTTGGTCAACCCCATGTAAGTTATGGGGCAGTAACAGCACTTTTTTCAAAACGTGTTTTTCAGCACGAAATAAACGCGTTTTTTCAGACAACTGAATCCCTATGTAACTGCAAAGCTCAGAAGAGCCCACACACTCTGCTCTTAAACCCAGTGTGCAGAAAGTGTCAAAACGTGTTTTTCAGCAAAAATAAACATGTTTCTGCAAGTTTGGTCAACCCCATGTAAGTTATGGGGCAGTTACAGTACACTTTTCAAAACGTGTTTTTCAGCCCGAAATAAACGCGTTTTTTCAGACAACTGAATCCCTATGTAACTGCAAAGCTCAGAAGAGCCCAAACACTCAGCTCTTAACCCCAGTGTGCAGAAAGTGTCAAAACATGTTTTTTAGCAGAAATAAACATGTTTCCGCAAGTTTGGTCAACCCCATGTAAGTTATGGGGCAGTAACAGCACTTTTTTCAAAACGTGTTTTTCAGCCCGAAATAAACGCGTTTTTTCAGACAACTGAATCCCTATGTAACTACAAGGCTCAGAAGAGCCCACACACTCTGCTCTTAACCCCAGTGTGCAGAAAGTGTCAAAACGTGTTTTTCAGCAGAAATAAACATGTTTCTGCAAGTTTGGTCAACCCCATGTAAGTTATGGGGCAGTTACAGTACACTTTTCAAAACGTGTTTTTCAGCCCGAAATAAACGCGTTTTTTCAGACAACTGAATCCCTATGTAACTGCAAAGCTCAGAAGAGCCCACACACTCAGCTCTTAACCCCAGTGTGCAGAAAGTGTCAAAACATGTTTTTCAGCAGAAATAAACATGTTTCTGCAAGTTTGGTCAACCCCATGTAAGTTATGGGGCAGTTATAGTACACTTTTCAAAACGTGTTTTTCAGCCCGAAATAAACGCGTTTTTTCAGACAACTGAATCCCTATGTAACTGCAAGGCTCAGAAGAGCCCACACACTCTGCTCTTAACCCCAGTGTGCAGAAAGTGTCAAAACATGTTTTTCAGCAGAAATAAACATGTTTCTGCAAGTTTGGTCAACCCCATGTAAGTTATGGGGCAGTAACAGCACTTTTTTTCAAAACGTGTTTTTCAGCCCGAAATAAACGCGTTTTTTCAGCCAACTGAATCCCTATGTAACTGCAAAGCTCAGAAGAGCCCACACACTCAGCTCTTAACCCCAGTGTGCAGAAAGTGTAAAAACATGTTTTTAAGCAGAAATAAACATGTTTCTGCAAGTTTGGTCAACCCCATGTAAGTTATGGGGCAGTTACAGTACACTTTTCAAAACGTGTTTTTCAGCCCGAAATAAACGCGTTTTTTCAGCCAACTGAATCCCTATGTAACTGCAAAGCTCAGAAGAGCCCACACACTCAGCTCTTAACCCCAGTGTGCAGAAAGTGTAAAAACATGTTTTTCAGCAGAAATAAACATGTTTCTGCAAGTTTGGTCAACCCCATGTAAGTTATGGGGCAGTTACAGTACACTTTTCAAAACGTGTTTTTCAGCCCGAAATAAACGCGTTTTTTCAGACAACTGAATCCCTATGTAACTGCAAAGCTCAGAAGAGCCCACACACTCAGCTCTTAACCCCAGTGTGCAGAAAGTGTCAAAACATGTTTTTCAGCAGAAATAAACATGTTTCTGCAAGTTTGGTCAACCCCATGTAAGTTATGGGGCAGTAAAAGCACTTTTTTCAAAACGTGTTTTTCAGCCCGAAATAAACGCGTTTTTTCAGCCAACTGAATCCCTATGTAACTGCAAGGCTCAGAAGAGCCCACACACTCTGCTCTTAACCCCAGTGTGCAGAAAGTGTCAAAACGTGTTTTTCAGCAGAAATAAACATGTTTCTGCAAGTTTGGTCAACCCCATGTAAGTTATGGGGCAGTTACAGTACACTTTTCAAAACGTGTTTTTCAGCCCGAAATAAACGCGTTTTTTCAGACAACTGAATCCCTATGTAACTGCAAAGCTCAGAAGAGCCCACACACTCAGCTCTTAACCCCAGTGTGCAGAAAGTGTAAAAACATGTTTTTCAGTAGAAATAAACATGTTTCTGCAAGTTTGGTCAACCCCATGTAAGTAATGGGGCAGTTACAGTACACTTTTCAAAACGTGTTTTTCAGCCCGAAATAAACGCGTTTTTTCAGACAACTGAATCCCTATGTAACTGCAAAGCTCAGAAGAGCCCACACACTCTGCTCTTAACCCCAGTGTGCAGAAAGTGTCAAAACGTGTTTTTCAGCAGAAATAAACATGTTTCTGCAAGTTTGGTCAACCCCATGTAAGTTATCGGGCAGTTACAGTACACTTTTCAAAACGTGTTTTTCAGCCCGAAATAAACGCGTTTTTTCAGACAACTGAATCCCTATGTAACTGCAAAGCTCAGAAGAGCCCAAACACTCAGCTCTTAACCCCCGTGTGCAGAAAGTGTCAAAACATGTTTTTTAGCAGAAATAAACATGTTTCCGCAAGTTTGGTCAACCCCATGTAAGTTATGGGGCAGTAACAGCACTTTTTTCAAAACGTGTTTTTCAGCCCGAAATAAACGCGTTTTTTCAGACAACTGAATCCCTATGTAACTGCAAAGCTCAGAAGAGCCCACACACTCTGCTCTTAACCCCAGTGTGCAGAAAGTGTCAAAACGTGTTTTTCAGCAGAAATAAACATGTTTCTGCAAGTTTGGTCAACCCCATGTAAGTTATGGGGCAGTTACAGTACACTTTTCAAAACGTGTTTTTCAGCCCGAAATAAACGCGTTTTTTCAGACAACTGAATCCCTATGTAACTGCAAAGCTCAGAAGAGCCCACACACTCAGCTCTTAACCCCAGTGTGCAGAAAGTGTCAAAACATGTTTTTCAGCAGAAATAAACATGTTTCTGCAAGTTTGGTCAACCCCATGTAAGTTATGGGGCAGTTATAGTACACTTTTCAAAACGTGTTTTTCAGCCCGAAATAAACGCGTTTTTTCAGACAACTGAATCCCTATGTAACTGCAATGCTCAGAAGAGCCCACACACTCTGCTCTTAACCCCAGTGTGCAGAAAGTGTCAAAACATGTTTTTCAGCAGAAATAAACATGTTTCTGCAAGTTTGGTCAACCCCATGTAAGTTATGGGGCAGTAACAGCACTTTTTTCAAAACGTGTTTTTCAGCCCGAAATAAACGCGTTTTTTCAGCCAACTGAATCCCTATGTAACTGCAAAGCTCAGAAGAGCCCACACACTCAGCTCTTAACCCCAGTGTGCAGAAAGTGTAAAAACATGTTTTTCAGCAGAAATAAACATGTTTCTGCAAGTTTGGTCAACCCCATGTAAGTTATGGGGCAGTTACAGTACACTTTTCAAAACGTGTTTTTCAGCCCGAAATAAACGCGTTTTTTCAGACAACTGAATCCCTATGTAACTGCAAAGCTCAGTAGAGCCCACACACTCAGCTCTTAACCCCAGTGTGCAGAAAGTGTCAAAACATGTTTTTCAGCAGAAATAAACATGTTTCTGCAAGTTTGGTCAACCCCATGTAAGTTATGGGGCAGTTACAGTACACTTTTCAAAACGTGTTTTTCAGCCCGAAATAAACGCGTTTTTTCAGACAACTGAATCCCTATGTAACTGCAAAGCTCAGAAGAGCCCACACACTCAGCTCTTAACCCCAGTGTGCAGAAAGTGTCAAAACATGTTTTTCAGCAGAAATAAACATGTTTCTGCAAGTTTGGTCAACCCCATGTAAGTTATAGGGCAGTTACAGTACTCTTTTCAAAACGTGTTTTTCAGCCCGAAATAAACGCGTTTTTTCAGACAACTGAATCCCTATGTAAATGCAAGGCTCAGAAGAGCCCACACACTCTGCTCTTAACCCCAGTGTGCAGAAAGTGTCAAAACGTGTTTTTCAGCAGAAATAAACATGTTTCTGCAAGTTTGGTCAACCCCATGTAAGTTAAGGGGCAGTTACAGTACACTTTTCAAAACGTGTTTTTCAGCCCGAAATAAACGCGTTTTTTCAGACAACTGAATCCCTATGTAACTGCAAAGCTCAGAAGAGCCCACACACTCAGCTCTTAACCCCAGTGTGCAGAAAGTGTAAAAACATGTTTTTCAGCAGAAATAAACATGTTTCTGCAAGTTTGGTCAACCCCATGTAAGTTATGGGGCAGTTACAGTACACTTTTCAAAACGTGTTTTTCAGACCGAAATAAACGCGTTTTTTCAGACCACTGAATCCCTATGTAACTGCAAGGCTCAGAAGAGCCCACACACTCTGCTCTTAACCCCAGTGTGCAGAAAGTGTCAAAACATGTTTTTCAGCAGAAATAAACATGTTTCTGCAAGTTTGGTCAACCCCATGTAAGTTATGGGGCAGTTACAGTACACTTTTCAAAACGTGTTTTTCAGCCCGAAATAAACGCGTTTTTTCAGACAACTGAATCCCTATGTAACTGCAAAGCTCAGAAGAGCCCAAACACTCAGCTCTTAACCCCCGTGTGCAGAAAGTGTCAAAACATGTTTTTTAGCAGAAATAAACATGTTTCCGCAAGTTTGGTCAACCCCATGTAAGTTATGGGGCAGTAACAGCACTTTTTTCAAAACGTGTTTTTCAGCCCGAAATAAACGCGTTTTTTCAGACAACTGAATCCCTATGTAACTACAAGGCTCAGAAGAGCCCACACACTCTGCTCTTAACCCCAGTGTGCAGAAAGTGTCAAAACGTGTTTTTCAGCAGAAATAAACGTTTCTGCAAGTTTGGTCAACCCCATGTAAGTTATGGGGCAGTTACAGTACACTTTTCAAAACGTGTTTTTCAGCCCGAAATAAACGCGTTTTTTCAGACAACTGAATCCCTATGTAACTGCAAAGCTCAGAAGAGCCCACACACTCAGCTCTTAACCCCAGTGTGCAGAAAGTGTCAAAACATGTTTTTCCGCAGAAATAAACATGTTTCTGCAAGTTTGGTCAACCCCATGTAAGTTATGGGGCAGTTATAGTACACTTTTCAAAACGTGTTTTTCAGCCCGAAATAAACGCGTTTTTTCAGACAACTGAATCCCTATGTAACTGCAAGGCTCAGAAGAGCCCACACACTCTGCTCTTAACCCCAGTGTGCAGAAAGCGTCAAAACATGTTTTTCAGCAGAAATAAACATGTTTCTGCAAGTTTGGTCAACCCCATGTAAGTTATGGGGCAGTTACAGTACACTTTTCAAAACGTGTTTTTCAGCCCGAAATAAACGCGTTTTTTCAGACAACTGAATCCCTATGTAACTGCAAAGCTCAGAAGAGCCCACACACTCAGCTCTTAACCCCAGTGTGCAGAAAGTGTCAAAACATGTTTTTCAGCAGAAATAAACATGTTTCTGCAAGTTTGGTCAACCCCATGTAAGTTATGGGGCAGTTACAGTACACTTTTCAAAACGTGTTTTTCAGCCCGAAATAAACGCGTTTTTTCAGACAACTGAATCCCTATGTAACTGCAAAGCTCAGAAGAGCCCACACACTCAGCTCTTAACCCCAGTGTGCAGAAAGTGTCAAAACATGTTTTTCAGCAGAAATAAACATGTTTCTGCAAGTTTGGTCAACCCCATGTAAGTTATGGGGCAGTAAAAGCACTTTTTTCAAAACGTGTTTTTCAGCCCGAAATAAACGCGTTTTTTCAGCCAACTGAATCCCTATGTAACTGCAAGGCTCAGAAGAGCCCACACACTCTGCTCTTAACCCCAGTGTGCAGAAAGTGTCAAAACGTGTTTTTCAGCAGAAATAAACATGTTTCTGCAAGTTTGGTCAACCCCATGTAAGTTATGGGGCAGTTACAGTACACTTTTCAAAACGTGTTTTTCAGCCCGAAATAAACGCGTTTTTTCAGACAACTGAATCCCTATGTAACTGCAAAGCTCAGAAGAGCCCACACACTCAGCTCTTAACCCCAGTGTGCAGAAAGTGTAAAAACATGTTTTTCAGTAGAAATAAACATGTTTCTGCAAGTTTGGTCAACCCCATGTAAGTAATGGGGCAGTTACAGTACACTTTTCAAAACGTGTTTTTCAGCCCGAAATAAACGCGTTTTTTCAGACAACTGAATCCCTATGTAACTGCAAAGCTCAGAAGAGCCCACACACTCTGCTCTTAACCCCAGTGTGCAGAAAGTGTCAAAACGTGTTTTTCAGCAGAAATAAACATGTTTCTGCAAGTTTGGTCAACCCCATGTAAGTTATCGGGCAGTTACAGTACACTTTTCAAAACGTGTTTTTCAGCCCGAAATAAACGCGTTTTTTCAGACAACTGAATCCCTATGTAACTGCAAAGCTCAGAAGAGCCCAAACACTCAGCTCTTAACCCCCGTGTGCAGAAAGTGTCAAAACATGTTTTTTAGCAGAAATAAACATGTTTCCGCAAGTTTGGTCAACCCCATGTAAGTTATGGGGCAGTAACAGCACTTTTTTCAAAACGTGTTTTTCAGCCCGAAATAAACGCGTTTTTTCAGACAACTGAATCCCTATGTAACTGCAAAGCTCAGAAGAGCCCACACACTCTGCTCTTAACCCCAGTGTGCAGAAAGTGTCAAAACATGTTTTTCAGCAGAAATAAACATGTTTCTGCAAGTTTGGTCAACCCCATGTAAGTTATGGGGCAGTAAAAGCACTTTTTTCAAAACGTGTTTTTCAGCCCGAAATAAACGCGTTTTTTCAGCCAACTGAATCCCTATGTAACTGCAAGGCTCAGAAGAGCCCACACACTCTGCTCTTAACCCCAGTGTGCAGAAAGTGTCAAAACGTGTTTTTCAGCAGAAATAAACATGTTTCTGCAAGTTTGGTCAACCCCATGTAAGTTATGGGGCAGTTACAGTACACTTTTCAAAACGTGTTTTTCAGCCCGAAATAAACGCGTTTTTTCAGACAACTGAATCCCTATGTAACTGCAAAGCTCAGAAGAGCCCACACACTCAGCTCTTAACCCCAGTGTGCAGAAAGTGTAAAAACATGTTTTTCAGTAGAAATAAACATGTTTCTGCAAGTTTGGTCAACCCCATGTAAGTAATGGGGCAGTTACAGTACACTTTTCAAAACGTGTTTTTCAGCCCGAAATAAACGCGTTTTTTCAGACAACTGAATCCCTATGTAACTGCAAAGCTCAGAAGAGCCCACACACTCTGCTCTTAACCCCAGTGTGCAGAAAGTGTCAAAACGTGTTTTTCAGCAGAAATAAACATGTTTCTGCAAGTTTGGTCAACCCCATGTAAGTTATCGGGCAGTTACAGTACACTTTTCAAAACGTGTTTTTCAGCCCGAAATAAACGCGTTTTTTCAGACAACTGAATCCCTATGTAACTGCAAAGCTCAGAAGAGCCCAAACACTCAGCTCTTAACCCCCGTGTGCAGAAAGTGTCAAAACATGTTTTTTAGCAGAAATAAACATGTTTCCGCAAGTTTGGTCAACCCCATGTAAGTTATGGGGCAGTAACAGCACTTTTTTCAAAACGTGTTTTTCAGCCCGAAATAAACGCGTTTTTTCAGACAACTGAATCCCTATGTAACTGCAAAGCTCAGAAGAGCCCACACACTCTGCTCTTAACCCCAGTGTGCAGAAAGTGTCAAAACGTGTTTTTCAGCAGAAATAAACATGTTTCTTTAAGTTTGGTCAACCCCATGTAAGTTATGGGGCAGTTACAGTACACTTTTCAAAACGTGTTTTTCAGCCCGAAATAAACGCGTTTTTTCAGACAACTGAATCCCTATGTAACTGCAAAGCTCAGAAGAGCCCACACACTCAGCTCTTAACCCCAGTGTGCAGAAAGTGTCAAAACATGTTTTTCAGCAGAAATAAACATGTTTCTGCAAGTTTGGTCAACCCCATGTAAGTTATGGGGCAGTTATAGTACACTTTTCAAAACGTGTTTTTCAGCCCGAAATAAACGCGTTTTTTCAGACAACTGAATCCCTATGTAACTGCAATGCTCAGAAGAGCCCACACACTCTGCTCTTAACCCCAGTGTGCAGAAAGTGTCAAAACATGTTTTTCAGCAGAAATAAACATGTTTCTGCAAGTTTGGTCAACCCCATGTAAGTTATGGGGCAGTAACAGCACTTTTTTCAAAACGTGTTTTTCAGCCCGAAATAAACGCGTTTTTTCAGCCAACTGAATCCCTATGTAACTGCAAAGCTCAGAAGAGCCCACACACTCAGCTCTTAACCCCAGTGTGCAGAAAGTGTAAAAACATGTTTTTCAGCAGAAATAAACATGTTTCTGCAAGTTTGGTCAACCCCATGTAAGTTATGGGGCAGTTACAGTACACTTTTCAAAACGTGTTTTTCAGCCCGAAATAAACGCGTTTTTTCAGACAACTGAATCCCTATGTAACTGCAAAGCTCAGTAGAGCCCACACACTCAGCTCTTAACCCCAGTGTGCAGAAAGTGTCAAAACATGTTTTTCAGCAGAAATAAACATGTTTCTGCAAGTTTGGTCAACCCCATGTAAGTTATGGGGCAGTTACAGTACACTTTTCAAAACGTGTTTTTCAGCCCGAAATAAACGCGTTTTTTCAGACAACTGAATCCCTATGTAACTGCAAAGCTCAGAAGAGCCCACACACTCAGCTCTTAACCCCAGTGTGCAGAAAGTGTCAAAACATGTTTTTCAGCAGAAATAAACATGTTTCTGCAAGTTTGGTCAACCCCATGTAAGTTATAGGGCAGTTACAGTACTCTTTTCAAAACGTGTTTTTCAGCCCGAAATAAACGCGTTTTTTCAGACAACTGAATCCCTATGTAAATGCAAGGCTCA
This sequence comes from Lepisosteus platostomus, assembly GCF_059453375.1. Taxonomy (NCBI): domain Eukaryota; kingdom Metazoa; phylum Chordata; class Actinopteri; order Semionotiformes; family Lepisosteidae; genus Lepisosteus; species Lepisosteus platostomus. The sequence goes on along the minus strand of NC_142627.1, from coordinate 985,390 downwards.
GAAGAGCCCACACACTCTGCTCTTAACCCCAGTGTGCAGAAAGTGTCAAAACGTGTTTTTCAGCAGAAATAAACATGTTTCTGCAAGTTTGGTCAACCCCATGTAAGTTAAGGGGCAGTTACAGTACACTTTTCAAAACGTGTTTTTCAGCCCGAAATAAACGCGTTTTTTCAGACAACTGAATCCCTATGTAACTGCAAAGCTCAGAAGAGCCCACACACTCAGCTCTTAACCCCAGTGTGCAGAAAGTGTAAAAACATGTTTTTCAGCAGAAATAAACATGTTTCTGCAAGTTTGGTCAACCCCATGTAAGTTATGGGGCAGTTACAGTACACTTTTCAAAACGTGTTTTTCAGACCGAAATAAACGCGTTTTTTCAGACCACTGAATCCCTATGTAACTGCAAGGCTCAGAAGAGCCCACACACTCTGCTCTTAACCCCAGTGTGCAGAAAGTGTCAAAACATGTTTTTCAGCAGAAATAAACATGTTTCTGCAAGTTTGGTCAACCCCATGTAAGTTATGGGGCAGTTACAGTACACTTTTCAAAACGTGTTTTTCAGCCCGAAATAAACGCGTTTTTTCAGACAACTGAATCCCTATGTAACTGCAAAGCTCAGAAGAGCCCAAACACTCAGCTCTTAACCCCCGTGTGCAGAAAGTGTCAAAACATGTTTTTTAGCAGAAATAAACATGTTTCCGCAAGTTTGGTCAACCCCATGTAAGTTATGGGGCAGTAACAGCACTTTTTTCAAAACGTGTTTTTCAGCCCGAAATAAACGCGTTTTTTCAGACAACTGAATCCCTATGTAACTACAAGGCTCAGAAGAGCCCACACACTCTGCTCTTAACCCCAGTGTGCAGAAAGTGTCAAAACGTGTTTTTCAGCAGAAATAAACGTTTCTGCAAGTTTGGTCAACCCCATGTAAGTTATGGGGCAGTTACAGTACACTTTTCAAAACGTGTTTTTCAGCCCGAAATAAACGCGTTTTTTCAGACAACTGAATCCCTATGTAACTGCAAAGCTCAGAAGAGCCCACACACTCAGCTCTTAACCCCAGTGTGCAGAAAGTGTCAAAACATGTTTTTCCGCAGAAATAAACATGTTTCTGCAAGTTTGGTCAACCCCATGTAAGTTATGGGGCAGTTATAGTACACTTTTCAAAACGTGTTTTTCAGCCCGAAATAAACGCGTTTTTTCAGACAACTGAATCCCTATGTAACTGCAAGGCTCAGAAGAGCCCACACACTCTGCTCTTAACCCCAGTGTGCAGAAAGCGTCAAAACATGTTTTTCAGCAGAAATAAACATGTTTCTGCAAGTTTGGTCAACCCCATGTAAGTTATGGGGCAGTTACAGTACACTTTTCAAAACGTGTTTTTCAGCCCGAAATAAACGCGTTTTTTCAGACAACTGAATCCCTATGTAACTGCAAAGCTCAGAAGAGCCCACACACTCAGCTCTTAACCCCAGTGTGCAGAAAGTGTCAAAACATGTTTTTCAGCAGAAATAAACATGTTTCTGCAAGTTTGGTCAACCCCATGTAAGTTATGGGGCAGTAAAAGCACTTTTTTCAAAACGTGTTTTTCAGCCCGAAATAAACGCGTTTTTTCAGCCAACTGAATCCCTATGTAACTGCAAGGCTCAGAAGAGCCCACACACTCTGCTCTTAACCCCAGTGTGCAGAAAGTGTCAAAACGTGTTTTTCAGCAGAAATAAACATGTTTCTGCAAGTTTGGTCAACCCCATGTAAGTTATGGGGCAGTTACAGTACACTTTTCAAAACGTGTTTTTCAGCCCGAAATAAACGCGTTTTTTCAGACAACTGAATCCCTATGTAACTGCAAAGCTCAGAAGAGCCCACACACTCAGCTCTTAACCCCAGTGTGCAGAAAGTGTAAAAACATGTTTTTCAGTAGAAATAAACATGTTTCTGCAAGTTTGGTCAACCCCATGTAAGTAATGGGGCAGTTACAGTACACTTTTCAAAACGTGTTTTTCAGCCCGAAATAAACGCGTTTTTTCAGACAACTGAATCCCTATGTAACTGCAAAGCTCAGAAGAGCCCACACACTCTGCTCTTAACCCCAGTGTGCAGAAAGTGTCAAAACGTGTTTTTCAGCAGAAATAAACATGTTTCTGCAAGTTTGGTCAACCCCATGTAAGTTATCGGGCAGTTACAGTACACTTTTCAAAACGTGTTTTTCAGCCCGAAATAAACGCGTTTTTTCAGACAACTGAATCCCTATGTAACTGCAAAGCTCAGAAGAGCCCAAACACTCAGCTCTTAACCCCCGTGTGCAGAAAGTGTCAAAACATGTTTTTTAGCAGAAATAAACATGTTTCCGCAAGTTTGGTCAACCCCATGTAAGTTATGGGGCAGTAACAGCACTTTTTTCAAAACGTGTTTTTCAGCCCGAAATAAACGCGTTTTTTCAGACAACTGAATCCCTATGTAACTGCAAAGCTCAGAAGAGCCCACACACTCTGCTCTTAACCCCAGTGTGCAGAAAGTGTCAAAACGTGTTTTTCAGCAGAAATAAACATGTTTCTGCAAGTTTGGTCAACCCCATGTAAGTTATGGGGCAGTTACAGTACACTTTTCAAAACGTGTTTTTCAGCCCGAAATAAACGCGTTTTTTCAGACAACTGAATCCCTATGTAACTGCAAAGCTCAGAAGAGCCCACACACTCAGCTCTTAACCCCAGTGTGCAGAAAGTGTCAAAACATGTTTTTCAGCAGAAATAAACATGTTTCTGCAAGTTTGGTCAACCCCATGTAAGTTATGGGGCAGTTATAGTACACTTTTCAAAACGTGTTTTTCAGCCCGAAATAAACGCGTTTTTTCAGACAACTGAATCCCTATGTAACTGCAATGCTCAGAAGAGCCCACACACTCTGCTCTTAACCCCAGTGTGCAGAAAGTGTCAAAACATGTTTTTCAGCAGAAATAAACATGTTTCTGCAAGTTTGGTCAACCCCATGTAAGTTATGGGGCAGTAACAGCACTTTTTTCAAAACGTGTTTTTCAGCCCGAAATAAACGCGTTTTTTCAGCCAACTGAATCCCTATGTAACTGCAAAGCTCAGAAGAGCCCACACACTCAGCTCTTAACCCCAGTGTGCAGAAAGTGTAAAAACATGTTTTTCAGCAGAAATAAACATGTTTCTGCAAGTTTGGTCAACCCCATGTAAGTTATGGGGCAGTTACAGTACACTTTTCAAAACGTGTTTTTCAGCCCGAAATAAACGCGTTTTTTCAGACAACTGAATCCCTATGTAACTGCAAAGCTCAGTAGAGCCCACACACTCAGCTCTTAACCCCAGTGTGCAGAAAGTGTCAAAACATGTTTTTCAGCAGAAATAAACATGTTTCTGCAAGTTTGGTCAACCCCATGTAAGTTATGGGGCAGTTACAGTACACTTTTCAAAACGTGTTTTTCAGCCCGAAATAAACGCGTTTTTTCAGACAACTGAATCCCTATGTAACTGCAAAGCTCAGAAGAGCCCACACACTCAGCTCTTAACCCCAGTGTGCAGAAAGTGTCAAAACATGTTTTTCAGCAGAAATAAACATGTTTCTGCAAGTTTGGTCAACCCCATGTAAGTTATAGGGCAGTTACAGTACTCTTTTCAAAACGTGTTTTTCAGCCCGAAATAAACGCGTTTTTTCAGACAACTGAATCCCTATGTAAATGCAAGGCTCAGAAGAGCCCACACACTCTGCTCTTAACCCCAGTGTGCAGAAAGTGTCAAAACGTGTTTTTCAGCAGAAATAAACATGTTTCTGCAAGTTTGGTCAACCCCATGTAAGTTAAGGGGCAGTTACAGTGCACTTTTCAAAACGTGTTTTTCAGCCCGAAATAAACGCGTTTTTTCAGACAACTGAATCCCTATGTAACTGCAAAGCTCAGAAGAGCCCACACACTCAGCTCTTAACCCCAGTGTGCAGAAAGTGTAAAAACATGTTTTTCAGCAGAAATAAACATGTTTCTGCAAGTTTGGTCAACCCCATGTAAGTTATGGGGCAGTTACAGTACACTTTTCAAAACGTGTTTTTCAGACCGAAATAAACGCGTTTTTTCAGACCACTGAATCCCTATGTAACTGCAAGGCTCAGAAGAGCCCACACACTCTGCTCTTAACCCCAGTGTGCAGAAAGTGTCAAAACATGTTTTTCAGCAGAAATAAACATGTTTCTGCAAGTTTGGTCAACCCCATGTAAGTTATGGGGCAGTTACAGTACACTTTTCAAAACGTGTTTTTCAGCCCGAAATAAACGCGTTTTTTCAGACAACTGAATCCCTATGTAACTGCAAAGCTCAGAAGAGCCCAAACACTCAGCTCTTAACCCCCGTGTGCAGAAAGTGTCAAAACATGTTTTTTAGCAGAAATAAACATGTTTCCGCAAGTTTGGTCAACCCCATGTAAGTTATGGGGCAGTAACAGCACTTTTTTCAAAACGTGTTTTTCAGCCCGAAATAAACGCGTTTTTTCAGACAACTGAATCCCTATGTAACTACAAGGCTCAGAAGAGCCCACACACTCTGCTCTTAACCCCAGTGTGCAGAAAGTGTCAAAACGTGTTTTTCAGCAGAAATAAACGTTTCTGCAAGTTTGGTCAACCCCATGTAAGTTATGGGGCAGTTACAGTACACTTTTCAAAACGTGTTTTTCAGCCCGAAATAAACGCGTTTTTTCAGACAACTGAATCCCTATGTAACTGCAAAGCTCAGAAGAGCCCACACACTCAGCTCTTAACCCCAGTGTGCAGAAAGTGTCAAAACATGTTTTTCCGCAGAAATAAACATGTTTCTGCAAGTTTGGTCAACCCCATGTAAGTTATGGGGCAGTTATAGTACACTTTTCAAAACGTGTTTTTCAGCCCGAAATAAACGCGTTTTTTCAGACAACTGAATCCCTATGTAACTGCAAGGCTCAGAAGAGCCCACACACTCTGCTCTTAACCCCAGTGTGCAGAAAGCGTCAAAACATGTTTTTCAGCAGAAATAAACATGTTTCTGCAAGTTTGGTCAACCCCATGTAAGTTATGGGGCAGTTACAGTACACTTTTCAAAACGTGTTTTTCAGCCCGAAATAAACGCGTTTTTTCAGACAACTGAATCCCTATGTAACTGCAAAGCTCAGAAGAGCCCACACACTCAGCTCTTAACCCCAGTGTGCAGAAAGTGTCAAAACATGTTTTTCAGCAGAAATAAACATGTTTCTGCAAGTTTGGTCAACCCCATGTAAGTTATGGGGCAGTTACAGTACACTTTTCAAAACGTGTTTTTCAGCCCGAAATAAACGCGTTTTTTCAGACAACTGAATCCCTATGTAACTGCAAAGCTCAGAAGAGCCCACACACTCAGCTCTTAACCCCAGTGTGCAGAAAGTGTCAAAACATGTTTTTCAGCAGAAATAAACATGTTTCTGCAAGTTTGGTCAAACCCATGTAAGTTATGGGGCAGTTACAGTACTCTTTTCAAAACGTGTTTTTCAGCCCGAAATAAACGCGTTTTTTCAGACAACTGAATCCCTATGTAACTGCAAGGCTCAGAAGAGCCCACACACTCTGCTCTTAACCCCAGTGTGCAGAAAGTGTCAAAACATGTTTTTCAGCAGAAATAAACATGTTTCTGCAAGTTTGGTCAACCCCATGTAAGTTATGGGGCAGTAAAAGCACTTTTTTCAAAACGTGTTTTTCAGCCCGAAATAAACGCGTTTTTTCAGCCAACTGAATCCCTATGTAACTGCAAGGCTCAGAAGAGCCCACACACTCTGCTCTTAACCCCAGTGTGCAGAAAGTGTCAAAACGTGTTTTTCAGCAGAAATAAACATGTTTCTGCAAGTTTGGTCGACCCCATGTAAGTTATGGGGCAGTTACAGTACACTTTTCAAAACGTGTTTTTCAGCCCGAAATAAACGCGTTTTTTCAGACAACTGAATCCCTATGTAACTGCAAAGCTCAGAAGAGCCCAAACACTCAGCTCTTAACCCCCGTGTGCAGAAAGTGTCAAAACATGTTTTTTTAGCAGAAATAAACATGTTTCCGCAAGTTTGGTCAACCCCATGTAAGTTATGGGGCAGTAACAGCACTTTTTTCAAAACGTGTTTTTCAGCCCGAAATAAACGCGTTTTTTCAGACAACTGAATCCCTATGTAACTACAAGGCTCAGAAGAGCCCACACACTCTGCTCTTAACCCCAGTGTGCAGAAAGTGTCAAAACGTGTTTTTCAGCAGAAATAAACATGTTTCTGCAAGTTTGGTCAACCCCATGTAAGTTATGGGGCAGTTACAGTACACTTTTCAAAACGTGTTTTTCAGCCCGAAATAAACGCGTTTTTTCAGCCAACTGAATCCCTATGTAACTGCAAAGCTCAGAAGAGCCCACACACTCAGCTCTTAACCCCAGTGTGCAGAAAGTGTCAAAACATGTTTTTCAGCAGAAATAAACATGTTTCTGCAAGTTTGGTCAACCCCATGTAAGTTATGGGGCAGTTATAGTACACTTTTCAAAACGTGTTTTTCAGCCCGAAATAAACGCGTTTTTTCAGACAACTGAATCCCTATGTAACTGCAAGGCTCAGAAGAGCCCACACACTCTGCTCTTAACCCCAGTGTGCAGAAAGTGTCAAAACATGTTTTTCAGCAGAAATAAACATGTTTCTGCAAGTTTGGTCAACCCCATGTAAGTTATGGGGCAGTAAAAGCACTTTTTTCAAAACGTGTTTTTCAGCCCGAAATAAACGCGTTTTTTCAGCCAACTGAATCCCTATGTAACTGCAAGGCTCAGAAGAGCCCACACACTCTGCTCTTAACCCCAGTGTGCAGAAAGTGTCAAAACGTGTTTTTCAGCAGAAATAAACATGTTTCTGCAAGTTTGGTCAACCCCATGTAAGTTATGGGGCAGTTACAGTACACTTTTCAAAACGTGTTTTTCAGCCCGAAATAAACGCGTTTTTTCAGACAACTGAATCCCTATGTAACTGCAAAGCTCAGAAGAGCCCACACACTCAGCTCTTAACCCCAGTGTGCAGAAAGTGTCAAAACATGTTTTTCAGCAGAAATAAACATGTTTCTGCAAGTTTGGTCAACCCCATGTAAGTTATGGGGCAGTTATAGTACACTTTTCAAAACGTGTTTTTCAGCCCGAAATAAACGCGTTTTTTCAGACAACTGAATCCCTATGTAACTGCAAGGCTCAGAAGAGCCCACACACTCTGCTCTTAACCCCAGTGTGCAGAAAGTGTCAAAACATGTTTTTCAGCAGAAATAAACATGTTTCTGCAAGTTTGGTCAACCCCATGTAAGTTATGGGGCAGTAACAGCACTTTTTTCAAAACGTGTTTTTCAGCCCGAAATAAACGCGTTTTTTCAGCCAACTGAATCCCTATGTAACTGCAAAGCTCAGAAGAGCCCACACACTCAGCTCTTAACCCCAGTGTGCAGAAAGTGTAAAAACATGTTTTTCAGCAGAAATAAACATGTTTCTGCAAGTTTGGTCAACCCCATGTAAGTTATGGGGCAGTTACAGTACACTTTTCAAAACGTATTTTTCAGCCCGAAATAAACGCGTTTTTTCAGACAACTGAATCCCTATGTAACTGCAAAGCTCAGAAGAGCCCACACACTCAGCTCTTAACCCCAGTGTGCAGAAAGTGTCAAAACATGTTTTTCAGCAGAAATAAACATGTTTCTGCAAGTTTGGTCAACCCCATGTAAGTTATGGGGCAGTTACAGTACACTTTTCAAAACGTGTTTTTCAGCCCGAAATAAACGCGTTTTTTCAGACAACTGAATCCCTATGTAACTGCAAAGCTCAGAAGAGCCCACACACTCAGCTCTTAACCCCAGTGTGCAGAAAGTGTCAAAACATGTTTTTCAGCAGAAATAAACATGTTTCTGCAAGTTTGGTCAACCCCATGTAAGTTATGGGGCAGTTACAGTACTCTTTTCAAAACGTGTTTTTCAGCCCGAAATAAACGCGTTGTTTCAGACAACTGAATCCCTATGTAACTGCAAGGCTCAGAAGAGCCCACACACTCTGCTCTTAACCCCAGTGTGCAGAAAGTGTCAAAACATGTTTTTCAGCAGAAATAAACATGTTTCTGCAAGTTTGGTCAACCCCATGTAAGTTATGGGGCAGTAAAAGCACTTTTTTCAAAACGTGTTTTTCAGCCCGAAATAAACGCGTTTTTTCAGCCAACTGAATCCCTATGTAACTGCAAGGCTCAGAAGAGCCCACACACTCTGCTCTTAACCCCAGTGTGCAGAAAGTGTCAAAACGTGTTTTTCAGCAGAAATAAACATGTTTCTGCAAGTTTGGTCAACCCCATGTAAGTTATGGGGCAGTTACAGTACACTTTTCAAAACGTGTTTTTCAGCCCGAAATAAACGCGTTTTTTCAGACAACTGAATCCCTATGTAACTGCAAGGCTCAGAAGAGCCCACACACTCTGCTCTTAACCCCAGTGTGCAGAAAGTGTCAAAACATGTTTTTCAGCTGAAATAAACATGTTTCTGCAAGTTTGGTCAACCCCATGTAAGTTATGGGGCAGTAACAGCACTTTTTTTCAAAACGTGTTTTTCAGCCCGAAATAAACGCGTTTTTTCAGCCAACTGAATCCCTATGTAACTGCAAAGCTCAGAAGAGCCAACACACTCAGCTCTTAACCCCAGTGTGCAGAAAGTGTAAAAACATGTTTTTAAGCAGAAATAAACATGTTTCTGCAAGTTTGGTCAACCCCATGTAAGTTATGGGGCAGTTACAGTACACTTTTCAAAACGTGTTTTTCAGCCCGAAATAAACGCGTTTTTTCAGCCAACTGAATCCCTATGTAACTGCAAAGCTCAGAAGAGCCCACACACTCAGCTCTTAACCCCAGTGTGCAGAAAGTGTAAAAACATGTTTTTCAGCAGAAATAAACATGTTTCTGCAAGTTTGGTCAACCCCATGTAAGTTATGGGGCAGTTACAGTACACTTTTCAAAACGTGTTTTTCAGCCCGAAATAAACGCGTTTTTTCAGACAACTGAATCCCTATGTAACTGCAAAGCTCAGAAGAGCCCACACACTCAGCTCTTAACCCCAGTGTGCAGAAAGTGTCAAAACATGTTTTTCAGCAGAAATAAACATGTTTCTGCAAGTTTGGTCAACCCCATGTAAGTTATGGGGCAGTAAAAGCACTTTTTTCAAAACGTGTTTTTCAGCCCGAAATAAACGCGTTTTTCAGCCAACTGAATCCCTATGTAACTGCAAGGCTCAGAAGAGCCCACACACTCTGCTCTTAACCCCAGTGTGCAGAAAGTGTCAAAACGTGTTTTTCAGCAGAAATAAACATGTTTCTGCAAGTTTGGTCAACCCCATGTAAGTTATGGGGCAGTTACAGTACACTTTTCAAAACGTGTTTTTCAGCCCGAAATAAACGCGTTTTTTCAGACAACTGAATCCCTATGTAACTGCAAAGCTCAGAAGAGCCCACACACTCAGCTCTTAACCCCAGTGTGCAGAAAGTGTAAAAACATGTTTTTCAGTAGAAATAAACATGTTTCTGCAAGTTTGGTCAACCCCATGTAAGTTATGGGGCAGTTACAGTACACTTTTCAAAACGTGTTTTTCAGCCCGAAATAAACGCGTTTTTTCAGACAACTGAATCCCTATGTAACTGCAAAGCTCAGAAGAGCCCACACACTCTGCTCTTAACCCCAGTGTGCAGAAAGTGTCAAAACGTGTTTTTCAGCAGAAATAAACATGTTTCTGCAAGTTTGGTCAACCCCATGTAAGTTATCGGGCAGTTACAGTACACTTTTCAAAACGTGTTTTTCAGCCCGAAATAAACGCGTTGTTTCAGACAACTGAATCCCTATGTAACTGCAAGGCTCAGAAGAGCCCACACACTCTGCTCTTAACCCCAGTGTGCAGAAAGTGTCAAAACATGTTTTTCAGCAGAAATAAACATGTTTCTGCAAGTTTGGTCAACCCCATGTAAGTTATGGGGCAGTAAAAGCACTTTTTTCAAAACGTGTTTTTCAGCCCGAAATAAACGCGTTTTTTCAGCCAACTGAATCCCTATGTAACTGCAAGGCTCAGAAGAGCCCACACACTCTGCTCTTAACCCCCGTGTGCAGAAAGTGTCAAAACATGTTTTTTAGCAGAAATAAACATGTTTCCGCAAGTTTGGTCAACCCCATGTAAGTTATGGGGCAGGAACAGCACTTTTTTTCAAAACGTGTTTTTCAGCCCGAAATAAACGCGTTTTTTCAGACAACTGAATCCCTATGTAACTGCAAAGCTCAGAAGAGCCCACACACTCTGCTCTTAACCCCAGTGTGCAGAAAGTGTCAAAACGTGTTTTTCAGCAGAAATAAACATGTTTCTGCAAGTTTGGTCAACCCCATGTAAGTTATGGGGCAGTTACAGTACACTTTTCAAAACGTGTTTTTCAGCCCGAAATAAACGCGTTTTTTCAGACAACTGAATCCCTATGTAACTGCAAAGCTCAGAAGAGCCCACACACTCAGCTCTTAACCCCAGTGTGCAGAAAGTGTCAAAACATGTTTTTCAGCAGAAATAAACATGTTTCTGCAAGTTTGGTCAACCCCATGTAAGTTATGGGGCAGTTATAGTACACTTTTCAAAACGTGTTTTTCAGCCCGAAATAAACGCGTTTTTTCAGACAACTGAATCCCTATGTAACTGCAAGGCTCAGAAGAGCCCACACACTCTGCTCTTAACCCCAGTGTGCAGAAAGTGTCAAAACATGTTTTTCAGCAGAAATAAACATGTTTCTGCAAGTTTGGTCAACCCCATGTAAGTTATGGGGCAGTAACAGCACTTTTTTCAAAACGTGTTTTTCAGCCCGAAATAAACGCGTTTTTTCAGCCAACTGAATCCCTATGTAACTGCAAAGCTCAGAAGAGCCCACACACTCAGCTCTTAACCCCAGTGTGCAGAAAGTGTAAAAACATGTTTTTCAGCAGAAATAAACATGTTTCTGCAAGTTTGGTCAACCCCATGTAAGTTATGGGGCAGTTACAGTACACTTTTCAAAACGTGTTTTTCAGCCCGAAATAAACGCGTTTTTTCAGACAACTGAATCCCTATGTAACTGCAAAGCTCAGAAGAGCCCACACACTCAGCTCTTAACCCCAGTGTGCAGAAAGTGTCAAAACATGTTTTTCAGCAGAAATAAACATGTTTCTGCAAGTTTGGTCAACCCCATGTAAGTTATGGGGCAGTTACAGTACACTTTTCAAAACGTGTTTTTCAGCCCGAAATAAACGCGTTTTTTCAGACAACTGAATCCCTATGTAACTGCAAAGCTCAGAAGAGCCCACACACTCAGCTCTTAACCCCAGTGTGCAGAAAGTGTCAAAACATGTTTTTCAGCAGAAATAAACATGTTTCTGCAAGTTTGGTCAACCCCATGTAAGTTATAGGGCAGTTACAGTACTCTTTTCAAAACGTGTTTTTCAGCCCGAAATAAACGCGTTTTTTCAGACAACTGAATCCCTATGTAAATGCAAGGCTCAGAAGAGCCCACACACTCTGCTCTTAACCCCAGTGTGCAGAAAGTGTCAAAACGTGTTTTTCAGCAGAAATAAACATGTTTCTGCAAGTTTGGTCAACCCCATGTAAGTTATGGGGCAGTTACAGTACACTTTTCAAAACGTGTTTTTCAGCCCGAAATAAACGCGTTTTTTCAGACAACTGAATCCCTATGTAACTGCAAAGCTCAGAAGAGCCCACACACTCAGCTCTTAACCCCAGTGTGCAGAAAGTGTAAAAACATGTTTTTCAGCAGAAATAAACATGTTTCTGCAAGTTTGGTCAACCCCATGTAAGTTATGGGGCAGTTACAGTACACTTTTCAAAACGTGTTTTTCAGACCGAAATAAACGCGTTTTTTCAGACCACTGAATCCCTATGTAACTGCAAGGCTCAGAAGAGCCCACACACTCTGCTCTTAACCCCAGTGTGCAGAAAGTGTCAAAACATGTTTTTCAGCAGAAATAAACATGTTTCTGCAAGTTTGGTCAACCCCATGTAAGTTATGGGGCAGTTACAGTACACTTTTCAAAACGTGTTTTTCAGCACGAAATAAACGCGTTTTTTCAGACAACTGAATCCCTATGTAACTGCAAAGCTCAGAAGAGCCCAAACACTCAGCTCTTAACCCCCGTGTGCAGAAAGTGTCAAAACATGTTTTTTAGCAGAAATAAACATGTTTCCGCAAGTTTGGTCAACCCCATGTAAGTTATGGGGCAGTAACAGCACTTTTTTCAAAACGTGTTTTTCAGCCCGAAATAAACGCGTTTTTTCAGACAACTGAATCCCTATGTAACTACAAGGCTCAGAAGAGCCCACACACTCTGCTCTTAACCCCAGTGTGCAGAAAGTGTCAAAACGTGTTTTTCAGCAGAAATAAACGTTTCTGCAAGTTTGGTCAACCCCATGTAAGTTATGGGGCAGTTACAGTACACTTTTCAAAACGTGTTTTTCAGCCCGAAATAAACGCGTTTTTTCAGACAACTGAATCCCTATGTAACTGCAAAGCTCAGAAGAGCCCACACACTCAGCTCTTAACCCCAGTGTGCAGAAAGTGTCAAAACATGTTTTTCCGCAGAAATAAACATGTTTCTGCAAGTTTGGTCAACCCCATGTAAGTTATGGGGCAGTTATAGTACACTTTTCAAAACGTGTTTTTCAGCCCGAAATAAACGCGTTTTTTCAGACAACTGAATCCCTATGTAACTGCAAGGCTCAGAAGAGCCCACACACTCTGCTCTTAACCCCAGTGTGCAGAAAGCGTCAAAACATGTTTTTCAGCAGAAATAAACATGTTTCTGCAAGTTTGGTCAACCCCATGTAAGTTATGGGGCAGTTACAGTACACTTTTCAAAACGTGTTTTTCAGCCCGAAATAAACGCGTTTTTTCAGACAACTGAATCCCTATGTAACTGCAAAGCTCAGAAGAGCCCACACACTCAGCTCTTAACCCCAGTGTGCAGAAAGTGTCAAAACATGTTTTTCAGCAGAAATAAACATGTTTCTGCAAGTTTGGTCAACCCCATGTAAGTTATGGGGCAGTTACAGTACACTTTTCAAAACGTGTTTTTCAGCCCGAAATAAACGCGTTTTTTCAGACAACTGAATCCCTATGTAACTGCAAAGCTCAGAAGAGCCCACACACTCAGCTCTTAACCCCAGTGTGCAGAAAGTGTCAAAACATGTTTTTCAGCAGAAATAAACATGTTTCTGCAAGTTTGGTCAACCCCATGTAAGTTATGGGGCAGTTACAGTACTCTTTTCAAAACGTGTTTTTCAGCCCGAAATAAACGCGTTTTTTCAGACAACTGAATCCCTATGTAACTGCAAGGCTCAGAAGAGCCCACACACTCTGCTCTTAACCCCAGTGTGCAGAAAGTGTCAAAACATGTTTTTCAGCAGAAATAAACATGTTTCTGCAAGTTTGGTCAACCCCATGTAAGTTATGGGGCAGTAACAGCACTTTTTTCAAAACGTGTTTTTCAGCCCGAAATAAACGCGTTTTTTCAGACAACTGAATCCCTATGTAACTGCAAGGCTCAGAAGAGCCCACACACTCTGCTCTTAACCCCAGTGTGCAGAAAGTGTCAAAACATGTTTTTCAGCAGAAATAAACATGTTTCTGCAAGTTTGGTCAACCCCATGTAAGTTATGGGGCAGTTATAGTACACTTTTCAAAACGTGTTTTTCAGCCCGAAATAAACGCGTTTTTTCAGACAACTGAATCCCTATGTAACTGCAAGGCTCAGAAGAGCCCACACACTCTGCTCTTAACCCCAGTGTGCAGAAAGTGTCAAAACATGTTTTTCAGCAGAAATAAACATGTTTCTGCAAGTTTGGTCAACCCCATGTAAGTTATGGGGCAGTAACAGCACTTTTTTCAAAACGTGTTTTTCAGCCCGAAATAAACGCGTTTTTTCAGCCAACTGAATCCCTATGTAACTGCAAAGCTCAGAAGAGCCCACACACTCAGCTCTTAACCCCAGTGTGCAGAAAGTGTAAAAACATGTTTTTCAGCAGAAATAAACATGTTTCTGCAAGTTTGGTCAACCCCATGTAAGTTATGGGGCAGTTACAGTACACTTTTCAAAACGTGTTTTTCAGCCCGAAATAAACGCGTTTTTTCAGACAACTGAATCCCTATGTAACTGCAAAGCTCAGAAGAGCCCACACACTCAGCTCTTAACCCCAGTGTGCAGAAAGTGTCAAAACATGTTTTTCAGCAGAAATAAACATGTTTCTGCAAGTTTGGTCAACCCCATGTAAGTTATGGGGCAGTTACAGTACACTTTTCAAAACGTGTTTTTCAGCCCGAAATAAACGCGTTTTTTCAGACAACTGAATCCCTATGTAACTGCAAAGCTCAGAAGAGCCCACACACTCAGCTCTTAACCCCAGTGTGCAGAAAGTGTCAAAACATGTTTTTCAGCAGAAATAAACATGTTTCTGCAAGTTTGGTCAACCCCATGTAAGTTATAGGGCAGTTACAGTACTCTTTTCAAAACGTGTTTTTCAGCCCGAAATAAACGCGTTTTTTCAGACAACTGAATCCCTATGTAAATGCAAGGCTCAGAAGAGCCCACACACTCTGCTCTTAACCCCAGTGTGCAGAAAGTGTCAAAACGTGTTTTTCAGCAGAAATAAACATGTTTCTGCAAGTTTGGTCAACCCCATGTAAGTTATGGGGCAGTTACAGTACACTTTTCAAAACGTGTTTTTCAGCCCGAAATAAACGCGTTTTTTCAGACAACTGAATCCCTATGTAACTGCAAAGCTCAGAAGAGCCCACACACTCAGCTCTTAACCCCAGTGTGCAGAAAGTGTAAAAACATGTTTTTCAGCAGAAATAAACATGTTTCTGCAAGTTTGGTCAACCCCATGTAAGTTATGGGGCAGTTACAGTACACTTTTCAAAACGTGTTTTTCAGACCGAAATAAACGCGTTTTTTCAGACCACTGAATCCCTATGTAACTGCAAGGCTCAGAAGAGCCCACACACTCTGCTCTTAACCCCAGTGTGCAGAAAGTGTCAAAACATGTTTTTCAGCAGAAATAAACATGTTTCTGCAAGTTTGGTCAACCCCATGTAAGTTATGGGGCAGTTACAGTACACTTTTCAAAACGTGTTTTTCAGCACGAAATAAACGCGTTTTTTCAGACAACTGAATCCCTATGTAACTGCAAAGCTCAGAAGAGCCCAAACACTCAGCTCTTAACCCCCGTGTGCAGAAAGTGTCAAAACATGTTTTTTAGCAGAAATAAACATGTTTCCGCAAGTTTGGTCAACCCCATGTAAGTTATGGGGCAGTAACAGCACTTTTTTCAAAACGTGTTTTTCAGCCCGAAATAAACGCGTTTTTTCAGACAACTGAATCCCTATGTAACTACAAGGCTCAGAAGAGCCCACACACTCTGCTCTTAACCCCAGTGTGCAGAAAGTGTCAAAACGTGTTTTTCAGCAGAAATAAACGTTTCTGCAAGTTTGGTCAACCCCATGTAAGTTATGGGGCAGTTACAGTACACTTTTCAAAACGTGTTTTTCAGCCCGAAATAAACGCGTTTTTTCAGACAACTGAATCCCTATGTAACTGCAAAGCTCAGAAGAGCCCACACACTCAGCTCTTAACCCCAGTGTGCAGAAAGTGTCAAAACATGTTTTTCCGCAGAAATAAACATGTTTCTGCAAGTTTGGTCAACCCCATGTAAGTTATGGGGCAGTTATAGTACACTTTTCAAAACGTGTTTTTCAGCCCGAAATAAACGCGTTTTTTCAGACAACTGAATCCCTATGTAACTGCAAGGCTCAGAAGAGCCCACACACTCTGCTCTTAACCCCAGTGTGCAGAAAGCGTCAAAACATGTTTTTCAGCAGAAATAAACATGTTTCTGCAAGTTTGGTCAACCCCATGTAAGTTATGGGGCAGTTACAGTACACTTTTCAAAACGTGTTTTTCAGCCCGAAATAAACGCGTTTTTTCAGACAACTGAATCCCTATGTAACTGCAAAGCTCAGAAGAGCCCACACACTCAGCTCTTAACCCCAGTGTGCAGAAAGTGTCAAAACATGTTTTTCAGCAGAAATAAACATGTTTCTGCAAGTTTGGTCAACCCCATGTAAGTTATGGGGCAGTTACAGTACACTTTTCAAAACGTGTTTTTCAGCCCGAAATAAACGCGTTTTTTCAGACAACTGAATCCCTATGTAACTGCAAAGCTCAGAAGAGCCCACACACTCAGCTCTTAACCCCAGTGTGCAGAAAGTGTCAAAACATGTTTTTCAGCAGAAATAAACATGTTTCTGCAAGTTTGGTCAACCCCATGTAAGTTATGGGGCAGTTACAGTACTCTTTTCAAAACGTGTTTTTCAGCCCGAAATAAACGCGTTTTTTCAGACAACTGAATCCCTATGTAACTGCAAGGCTCAGAAGAGCCCACACACTCTGCTCTTAACCCCAGTGTGCAGAAAGTGTCAAAACATGTTTTTCAGCAGAAATAAACATGTTTCTGCAAGTTTGGTCAACCCCATGTAAGTTATGGGGCAGTAACAGCACTTTTTTCAAAACGTGTTTTTCAGCCCGAAATAAACGCGTTTTTTCAGACAACTGAATCCCTATGTAACTGCAAGGCTCAGAAGAGCCCACACACTCTGCTCTTAACCCCAGTGTGCAGAAAGTGTCAAAACATGTTTTTCAGCAGAAATAAACATGTTTCTGCAAGTTTGGTCAACCCCATGTAAGTTATGGGGCTGTAAAAGCACTTTTTTCAAAACGTGTTTTTCAGCCCGAAATAAACGCGTTTTTTCAGCCAACTGAATCCCTATGTAACTGCAAGGCTCAGAAGAGCCCACACACTCTGCTCTTAACCCCAGTGTGCAGAAAGTGTCAAAACGTGTTTTTCAGCAGAAATAAACATGTTTCTGCAAGTTTGGTCAACCCCATGTAAGTTATGGGGCAGTTACAGTACACTTTTCAAAACGTGTTTTTCAGCCCGAAATAAACGCGTTTTTTCAGACAACTGAATCCCTATGTAACTGCAAAGCTCAGAAGAGCCCACACACTCAGCTCTTAACCCCAGTGTGCAGAAAGTGTCAAAACATGTTTTTCAGCAGAAATAAACATGTTTCTGCAAGTTTGGTCAACCCCATGTAAGTTATGGGGCAGTTATAGTACACTTTTCAAAACGTGTTTTTCAGCCCGAAATAAACGCGTTTTTTCAGACAACTGAATCCCTATGTAACTGCAAGGCTCAGAAGAGCCCACACACTCTGCTCTTAACCCCAGTGTGCAGAAAGTGTCAAAACATGTTTTTCAGCAGAAATAAACATGTTTCTGCAAGTTTGGTCAACCCCATGTAAGTTATGGGGCAGTTACAGTACTCTTTTCAAAACGTGTTTTTCAGCCCGAAATAAACGCGTTTTTTCAGACAACTGAATCCCTATGTAACTGCAAGGCTCAGAAGAGCCCACACACTCTGCTCTTAACCCCAGTGTGCAGAAAGTGTCAAAACATGTTTTTCAGCAGAAATAAACATGTTTCTGCAAGTTTGGTCAACCCCATGTAAGTTATGGGGCAGTAAAAGCACTTTTTTCAAAACGTGTTTTTCAGCCCGAAATAAACGCGTTTTTTCAGACAACTGAATCCCTATGTAACTGCAAAGCTCAGAAGAGCCCACACACTCAGCTCTTAACCCCAGTGTGCAGAAAGTGTCAAAACATGTTTTTCAGCAGAAATAAACATGTTTCTGCAAGTTTGGTCAACCCCATGTAAGTTATGGGGCAGTTACAGTACACTTTTCAAAACGTGTTTTTCAGCCCGAAATAAACGCGTTTTTTCAGACAACTGAATCCCTATGTAACTGCAAAGCTCAGAAGAGCCCACACACTCTGCTCTTAACCCCAGTGTGCAGAAAGTGTCAAAACGTGTTTTTCAGCAGAAATAAACATGTTTCTGCAAGTTTGGTCAACCCCATGTAAGTTATGGGGCAGTTACAGTACACTTTTCAAAACGTGTTTTTCAGCCCGAAATAAACGCGTTTTTTCAGACAACTGAATCCCTATGTAACTGCAAAGCTCAGAAGAGCCCAAACACTCAGCTCTTAACCCCCGTGTGCAGAAAGTGTCAAAACATGTTTTTTAGCAGAAATAAACATGTTTCCGCAAGTTTGGTCAACCCCATGTAAGTTATGGGGCAGTAACAGCACTTTTTTCAAAACGTGTTTTTCAGCCCGAAATAAACGCGTTTTTTCAGACAACTGAATCCCTATGTAACTACAAGGCTCAGAAGAGCCCACACACTCTGCTCTTAACCCCAGTGTGCAGAAAGTGTCAAAACGTGTTTTTCAGCAGAAATAAACATGTTTCTGCAAGTTTGGTCAACCCCATGTAAGTTATGGGGCAGTTACAGTACACTTTTCAAAACGTGTTTTTCAGCCCGAAATAAACGCGTTTTTTCAGACAACTGAATCCCTATGTAACTGCAAAGCTCAGAAGAGCCCACACACTCAGCTCTTAACCCCAGTGTGCAGAAAGTGTCAAAACATGTTTTTCAGCAGAAATAAACATGTTTCTGCAAGTTTGGTCAACCCCATGTAAGTTATGGGGCAGTTATAGTACACTTTTCAAAACGTGTTTTTCAGCCCGAAATGCGTTTTTTCAGACAACTGAATCCCTATGTAACTGCAAGGCTCAGAAGAGCCCACACACTCTGCTCTTAACCCCAGTGTGCAGAAAGTGTCAAAACATGTTTTTCAGCAGAAATAAACATGTTTCTGCAAGTTTGGTCAACCCCATGTAAGTTATGGGGCAGTAACAGTACACTTTTCAAAACGTGTTTTTCAGCCCGAAATAAACGCGTTTTTTCAGACAACTGAATCCCTATGTAACTGCAAAGCTCAGAAGAGCCCACACACTCAGCTCTTAACCCCAGTGTGCAGAAAGTGTCAAAACATGTTTTTCAGCAGAAATAAACATGTTTCTGCAAGTTTGGTCAACCCCATGTAAGTTATGGGGCAGTTATAGTACACTTTTCAAAACGTGTTTTTCAGCCCGAAATAAACGCGTTTTTTCAGACAACTGAATCCCTATGTAACTGCAAGGCTCAGAAGAGCCCACACACTCTGCTCTTAACCCCAGTGTGCAGAAAGTGTCAAAACATGTTTTTCAGCAGAAATAAACATGTTTCTGCAAGTTTGGTCAACCCCATGTAAGTTATGGGGCAGTAACAGCACTTTTTTCAAAACGTGTTTTTCAGCCCGAAATAAACGCGTTTTTTCAGACAACTGAATCCCTATGTAACTGCAAAGCTCAGAAGAGCCCACACACTCAGCTCTTAACCCCAGTGTGCAGAAAGTGTCAAAACATGTTTTTCAGCAGAAATAAACATGTTTCTGCAAGTTTGGTCAACCCCATGTAAGTTATGGGGCAGTTATAGTACACTTTTCAAAACGTGTTTTTCAGCCCGAAATAAACGCGTTTTTTCAGACAACTGAATCCCTATGTAACTGCAAGGCTCAGAAGAGCCCACACACTCAGCTCTTAACCCCAGTGTGCAGAAAGTGTAAAAACATGTTTTTCAGCAGAAATAAACATGTTTCTGCAAGTTTGGTCAACCCCATGTAAGTTATGGGGCAGTTACAGTACACTTTTCAAAACGTGTTTTTCAGCCGAAATAAACGCGTTTTTTCAGACAACTGAATCCCTATGTAACTGCAAAGCTCAGAGGAGCCCACACACTCAGCTCTTAACCCCAGTGTGCAGAAAGTGTCAAAACATGTTTTTCAGCAGAAATAAACATGTTTCTGCAAGTTTGGTCAACCCCATGTAAGTTATGGGGCAGTTACAGTACTCTTTTCAAAACGTGTTTTTCAGCCCGAAATAAACGCGTTGTTTCAGACAACTGAATCCCTATGTAACTGCAAGGCTCAGAAGAGCCCACACACTCTGCTCTTAACCCCAGTGTGCAGAAAGTGTCAAAACATGTTTTTCAGCAGAAATAAACATGTTTCTGCAAGTTTGGTCAACCCCATGTAAGTTATGGGGCAGTAAAAGCACTTTTTTCAAAACGTGTTTTTCAGCCCGAAATAAACGCGTTTTTTCAGCCAACTGAATCCCTATGTAACTGCAAGGCTCAGAAGAGCCCACACACTCTGCTCTTAACCCCAGTGTGCAGAAAGTGTCAAAACGTGTTTTTCAGCAGAAATAAACATGTTTCTGCAAGTTTGGTCAACCCCATGTAAGTTATGGGGCAGTTACAGTACACTTTTCAAAACGTGTTTTTCAGCCCGAAATAAACGCGTTTTTTCAGACAACTGAATCCCTATGTAACTGCAAAGCTCAGAAGAGCCCACACACTCAGCTCTTAACCCCAGTGTGCAGAAAGTGTCAAAACATGTTTTTCAGCAGAAATAAACATGTTTCTGCAAGTTTGGTCAACCCCATGTAAGTTATGGGGCAGTTATAGTACACTTTTCAAAACGTGTTTTTCAGCCCGAAATAAACGCGTTTTTTCAGACAACTGAATCCCTATGTAACTGCAAGGCTCAGAAGAGCCCACACACTCTGCTCTTAACCCCAGTGTGCAGAAAGTGTCAAAACATGTTTTTCAGCAGAAATAAACATGTTTCTGCAAGTTTGGTCAACCCCATGTAAGTTATGGGGCAGTTACAGTACACTTTTCAAAACGTGTTTTTCAGCCCGAAATAAACGCGTTTTTTCAGACAACTGAATCCCTATGTAACTGCAAAGCTCAGAAGAGCCCACACACTCAGCTCTTAACCCCAGTGTGCAGAAAGTGTCAAAACATGTTTTTCAGCAGAAATAAACATGTTTCTGCAAGTTTGGTCAACCCCATGTAAGTTATGGGGCAGTTACAGTACTCTTTTCAAAACGTGTTTTTCAGCCCGAAATAAACGCGTTGTTTCAGACAACTGAATCCCTATGTAACTGCAAGGCTCAGAAGAGCCCACACACTCTGCTCTTAACCCCAGTGTGCAGAAAGTGTCAAAACATGTTTTTCAGCAGAAATAAACATGTTTCTGCAAGTTTGGTCAACCCCATGTAAGTTATGGGGCAGTAAAAGCACTTTTTTCAAAACGTGTTTTTCAGCCCGAAATAAACGCGTTTTTTCAGACAACTGAATCCCTATGTAACTGCAAGGCTCAGAAGAGCCCACACACTCTGCTCTTAACCCCAGTGTGCAGAAAGTGTCAAAACGTGTTTTTCAGCAGAAATAAACATGTTTCTGCAAGTTTGGTCAACCCCATGTAAGTTATGGGGCAGTTACAGTACACTTTTCAAAACGTGTTTTTCAGCCCGAAATAAACGCGTTTTTTCAGACAACTGAATCCCTATGTAACTGCAAAGCTCAGAAGAGCCCACACACTCAGCTCTTTACCCCAGTGTGCAGAAAGTGTAAAAACATTTTTTTCAGCAGAAATAAACATGTTTCTGCAAGTTTGGTCAACCCCATGTAAGTTATGGGGCAGTTACAGTACACTTTTCAAAACGTGTTTTTCAGCCCGAAATAAACGCGTTTTTTCAGACAACTGAATCCCTATGTAACTGCAAAGCTCAGAAGAGCCCACACACTCTGTTCTTAACCCCAGTGTGCAGAAAGTGTCAAAACGTGTTTTTCAGCAGAAATAAACATGTTTCTGCAAGTTTGGTCAACCCCATGTAAGTTATGGGGCAGTTACAGTACTCTTTTCAAAACGTGTTTTTCAGCCCGAAATAAACGCGTTTTTTCAGACAACTGAATCCCTATGTAACTGCAAGGCTCAGAAGAGCCCACACACTCTGCTCTTAACCCCAGTGTGCAGAAAGTGTCAAAACATGTTTTTCAGCAGAAATAAACATGTTTCTGCAAGTTTGGTCAACCCCATGTAAGTTATGGGGCAGTAAAAGCACTTTTTTCAAAACGTGTTTTTCAGCCCGAAATAAACGCGTTTTTTCAGCCAACTGAATCCCTATGTAACTGCAAGGCTCAGAAGAGCCCACACACTCTGCTCTTAACCCCAGTTGGCAGAAAGTGTCAAAACGTGTTTTTCAGCAGAAATAAACATGTTTCTGCA
Organism: Lepisosteus platostomus; assembly: GCF_059453375.1. Taxonomy (NCBI): domain Eukaryota; kingdom Metazoa; phylum Chordata; class Actinopteri; order Semionotiformes; family Lepisosteidae; genus Lepisosteus; species Lepisosteus platostomus. The sequence continues at coordinate 963,274 of NC_142627.1, read as the reverse complement.
AGTTTGGTCAACCCCATGTAAGTTATGGGGCAGTTACAGTACACTTTTCAAAACGTGTTTTTCAGCCCGAAATAAACGCGTTTTTTCAGACAACTGAATCCCTATGTAACTGCAAAGCTCAGAAGAGCCCACACACTCAGCTCTTAACCCCAGTGTGCAGAAAGTGTAAAAACATGTTTTTCAGCAGAAATAAACATGTTTCTGCAAGTTTGGTCAACCCCATGTAAGTTATGGGGCAGTTACAGTACACTTTTCAAAACGTGTTTTTCAGCCCGAAATAAACGCGTTTTTTCAGACAACTGAATCCCTATGTAACTGCAAAGCTCAGAAGAGCCCACACACTCTGCTCTTAACCCCAGTGTGCAGAAAGTGTCAAAACGTGTTTTTCAGCAGAAATAAACATGTTTCTGCAAGTTTGGTCAACCCCATGTAAGTTATGGGGCAGTTACAGTACACTTTTCAAAACGTGTTTTTCAGCCCGAAATAAACGCGTTTTTTCAGACAACTGAATCCCTATGTAACTGCAAAGCTCAGAAGAGCCCAAACACTCAGCTCTTAACCCCCGTGTGCAGAAAGTGTCAAAACATGTTTTTTAGCAGAAATAAACATGTTTCCGCAAGTTTGGTCAACCCCATGTAAGTTATGGGGCAGTAACAGCACTTTTTTCAAAACGTGTTTTTCAGCCCGAAATAAACGCGTTTTTTCAGACAACTGAATCCCTATGTAACTACAAGGCTCAGAAGAGCCCACACACTCTGCTCTTAACCCCAGTGTGCAGAAAGTGTCAAAACGTGTTTTTCAGCAGAAATAAACATGTTTCTGCAAGTTTGGTCAACCCCATGTAAGTTATGGGGCAGTTACAGTACACTTTTCAAAACGTGTTTTTCAGCCCGAAATAAACGCGTTTTTTCAGACAACTGAATCCCTATGTAACTGCAAAGCTCAGAAGAGCCCACACACTCAGCTCTTAACCCCAGTGTGCAGAAAGTGTCAAAACATGTTTTTCAGCAGAAATAAACATGTTTCTGCAAGTTTGGTCAACCCCATGTAAGTTATGGGGCAGTTATAGTACACTTTTCAAAACGTGTTTTTCAGCCCGAAATAAACGCGTTTTTTTCAGACAACTGAATCCCTATGTAACTGCAAGGCTCAGAAGAGCCCACACACTCTGCTCTTAACCCCAGTGTGCAGAAAGTGTCAAAACATGTTTTTCAGCAGAAATAAACATGTTTCTGCAAGTTTGGTCAACCCCATGTAAGTTATGGGGCAGTAACAGCACTTTTTTCAAAACGTGTTTTTCAGCCCGAAATAAAAGCGTTTTTTCAGCCAACTGAATCCCTATGTAACTGCAAAGCTCAGAAGAGCCCACACACTCAGCTCTTAACCCCAGTGTGCAGAAAGTGTCAAAACATGTTTTTCAGCAGAAATAAACATGTTTCTGCAAGTTTGGTCAACCCCATGTAAGTTATGGGGCAGTTATAGTACACTTTTCAAAACGTGTTTTTCAGCCCGAAATAAACACGTTTTTTCAGACAACTGAATCCCTATGTAACTGCAAGGCTCAGAAGAGCCCACACACTCTGCTCTTAATCCCAGTGTGCAGAAAGTGTCAAAACATGTTTTTCAGCAGAAATAAACATGTTTCTGCAAGTTTGGTCAACCCCATGTAAGTTATGGGGCAGTAACAGCACTTTTTTCAAAACGTGTTTTTCAGCCCGAAATAAACGCGTTTTTTCAGACAACTGAATCCCTATGTAACTGCAAAGCTCAGAAGAGCCCACACACTCAGCTCTTAACCCCAGTGTGCAGAAAGTGTCAAAACATGTTTTTCAGCAGAAATAAACATGTTTCTGCAAGTTTGGTCAACCCCATGTAAGTTATGGGGCAGTTACAGTACTCTTTTCAAAACGTGTTTTTCAGCCCGAAATAAACGCGTTTTTTCAGACAACTGAATCCCTATGTAACTGCAAGGCTCAGAAGAGCCCACACACTCTGCTCTTAACCCCAGTGTGCAGAAAGTGTCAAAACATGTTTTTCAGCAGAAATAAACATGTTTCTGCAAGTTTGGTCAACCCCATGTAAGTTATGGGGCAGTAACAGCACTTTTTTCAAAACGTGTTTTTCAGCCCGAAATAAACGCGTTTTTTCAGACAACTGAATCCCTATGTAACTGCAAGGCTCAGAAGAGCCCACACACTCTGCTCTTAACCCCAGTGTGCAGAAAGTGTCAAAACATGTTTTTCAGCAGAAATAAACATGTTTCTGCAAGTTTGGTCAACCCCATGTAAGTTATGGGGCAGTAAAAGCACTTTTTTCAAAACGTGTTTTCAGCCCGAAATAAACGCGTTTTTTCAGCCAACTGAATCCCTATGTAACTGCAAGGCTCAGAAGAGCCCACACACTCTGCTCTTAACCCCAGTGTGCAGAAAGTGTCAAAACGTGTTTTTCAGCAGAAATAAACATGTTTCTGCAAGTTTGGTCAACCCCATGTAAGTTATGGGGCAGTTACAGTACACTTTTCAAAACGTGTTTTTCAGCCCGAAATAAACGCGTTTTTTCAGACAACTGAATCCCTATGTAACTGCAAAGCTCAGAAGAGCCCACACACTCAGCTCTTAACCCCAGTGTGCAGAAAGTGTCAAAACATGTTTTTCAGCAGAAATAAACATGTTTCTGCAAGTTTGGTCAACCCCATGTAAGTTATGGGGCAGTTATAGTACACTTTTCAAAACGTGTTTTTCAGCCCGAAATAAACGCGTTTTTTCAGACAACTGAATCCCTATGTAACTGCAAGGCTCAGAAGAGCCCACACACTCTGCTCTTAACCCCAGTGTGCAGAAAGTGTCAAAACATGTTTTTCAGCAGAAATAAACATGTTTCTGCAAGTTTGGTCAACCCCATGTAAGTTATGGGGCAGTTACAGTACTCTTTTCAAAACGTGTTTTTCAGCTCGAAATAAACGCGTTTTTTTCAGACAACTGAATCCCTATGTAACTGCAAGGCTCAGAAGAGCCCACACACTCTGCTCTTAACCCCAGTGTGCAGAAAGTGTCAAAACATGTTTTTCAGCAGAAATAAACATGTTTCCGCAAGTTTGGTCAACCCCATGTAAGTTATGGGGCAGTAACAGCACTTTTTTCAAAACGTGTTTTTCAGCCCGAAATAAACGCGTTTTTTCAGACAACTGAATCCCTATGTAACTACAAGGCTCAGAAGAGCCCACACACTCTGCTCTTAACCCCAGTGAGCAGAAAGTGTCAAAACGTGTTTTTCAGCAGAAATAAACGTTTCTGCAAGTTTGGTCAACCCCATGTAAGTTATGGGGCAGTTACAGTACACTTTTCAAAACGTGTTTTTCAGCCCGAAATAAACGCGTTTTTTCAGACAACTGAATCCCTATGTAACTGCAAAGCTCAGAAGAGCCCACACACTCAGCTCTTAACCCCAGTGTGCAGAAAGTGTCAAAACATGTTTTTCCGCAGAAATAAACATGTTTCTGCAAGTTTGGTCAACCCCATGTAAGTTATGGGGCAGTTATAGTACACTTTTCAAAACGTGTTTTTCAGCCCGAAATAAACGCGTTTTTTCAGACAACTGAATCCCTATGTAACTGCAAGGCTCAGAAGAGCCCACACACTCTGCTCTTAACCCCAGTGTGCAGAAAGCGTCAAAACATGTTTTTCAGCAGAAATAAACATGTTTCTGCAAGTTTGGTCAACCCCATGTAAGTTATGGGGCAGTTACAGTACACTTTTCAAAACGTGTTTTTCAGCCCGAAATAAACGCGTTTTTTCAGACAACTGAATCCCTATGTAACTGCAAAGCTCAGAAGAGCCCACACACTCAGCTCTTAACCCCAGTGTGCAGAAAGTGTCAAAACATGTTTTTCAGCAGAAATAAACATGTTTCTGCAAGTTTGGTCAACCCCATGTAAGTTATGGGGCAGTTACAGTACACTTTTCAAAACGTGTTTTTCAGCCCGAAATAAACGCGTTTTTTCAGACAACTGAATCCCTATGTAACTGCAAAGCTCAGAAGAGCCCACACACTCAGCTCTTAACCCCAGTGTGCAGAAAGTGTCAAAACATGTTTTTCAGCAGAAATAAACATGTTTCTGCAAGTTTGGTCAACCCCATGTAAGTTATGGGGCAGTTACAGTACTCTTTTCAAAACGTGTTTTTCAGCCCGAAATAAACGCGTTTTTTCAGACAACTGAATCCCTATGTAACTGCAAGGCTCAGAAGAGCCCACACACTCTGCTCTTAACCCCAGTGTGCAGAAAGTGTCAAAACATGTTTTTCAGCAGAAATAAACATGTTTCTGCAAGTTTGGTCAACCCCATGTAAGTTATGGGGCAGTAACAGCACTTTTTTCAAAACGTGTTTTTCAGCCCGAAATAAACGCGTTTTTTCAGACAACTGAATCCCTATGTAACTGCAAGGCTCAGAAGAGCCCACACACTCTGCTCTTAACCCCAGTGTGCAGAAAGTGTCAAAACATGTTTTTCAGCAGAAATAAACATGTTTCTGCAAGTTTGGTCAACCCCATGTAAGTTATGGGGCAGTAAAAGCACTTTTTTCAAAACGTGTTTTTCAGCCCGAAATAAACGCGTTTTTTCAGCCAACTGAATCCCTATGTAACTGCAAGGCTCAGAAGAGCCCACACACTCTGCTCTTAACCCCAGTGTGCAGAAAGTGTCAAAACGTGTTTTTCAGCAGAAATAAACATGTTTCTGCAAGTTTGGTCAACCCCATGTAAGTTATGGGGCAGTTACAGTACACTTTTCAAAACGTGTTTTTCAGCCCGAAATAAACGCGTTTTTTCAGACAACTGAATCCCTATGTAACTGCAAAGCTCAGAAGAGCCCACACACTCAGCTCTTAACCCCAGTGTGCAGAAAGTGTCAAAACATGTTTTTCAGCAGAAATAAACATGTTTCTGCAAGTTTGGTCAACCCCATGTAAGTTATGGGGCAGTTATAGTACACTTTTCAAAACGTGTTTTTCAGCCCGAAATAAACGCGTTTTTTCAGACAACTGAATCCCTATGTAACTGCAAGGCTCAGAAGAGCCCACACACTCTGCTCTTAACCCCAGTGTGCAGAAAGTGTCAAAACATGTTTTTCAGCAGAAATAAACATGTTTCTGCAAGTTTGGTCAACCCCATGTAAGTTATGGGGCAGTTACAGTACTCTTTTCAAAACGTGTTTTTCAGCCCGAAATAAACGCGTTTTTTCAGACAACTGAATCCCTATGTAACTGCAAGGCTCAGAAGAGCCCACACACTCTGCTCTTAACCCCAGTGTGCAGAAAGTGTCAAAACATGTTTTTCAGCAGAAATAAACATGTTTCTGCAAGTTTGGTCAACCCCATGTAAGTTATGGGGCAGTAAAAGCACTTTTTTCAAAACGTGTTTTTCAGCCCGAAATAAACGCGTTTTTTCAGACAACTGAATCCCTATGTAACTGCAAAGCTCAGAAGAGCCCACACACTCAGCTCTTAACCCCAGTGTGCAGAAAGTGTCAAAACATGTTTTTCAGCAGAAATAAACATGTTTCTGCAAGTTTGGTCAACCCCATGTAAGTTATGGGGCAGTTACAGTACACTTTTCAAAACGTGTTTTTCAGCCCGAAATAAACGCGTTTTTTCAGACAACTGAATCCCTATGTAACTGCAAAGCTCAGAAGAGCCCACACACTCTGCTCTTAACCCCAGTGTGCAGAAAGTGTCAAAACGTGTTTTTCAGCAGAAATAAACATGTTTCTGCAAGTTTGGTCAACCCCATGTAAGTTATGGGGCAGTTACAGTACACTTTTCAAAACGTGTTTTTCAGCCCGAAATAAACGCGTTTTTTCAGACAACTGAATCCCTATGTAACTGCAAAGCTCAGAAGAGCCCAAACACTCAGCTCTTAACCCCCGTGTGCAGAAAGTGTCAAAACATGTTTTTTAGCAGAAATAAACATGTTTCCGCAAGTTTGGTCAACCCCATGTAAGTTATGGGGCAGTAACAGCACTTTTTTCAAAACGTGTTTTTCAGCCCGAAATAAACGCGTTTTTTCAGACAACTGAATCCCTATGTAACTACAAGGCTCAGAAGAGCCCACACACTCTGCTCTTAACCCCAGTGTGCAGAAAGTGTCAAAACGTGTTTTTCAGCAGAAATAAACATGTTTCTGCAAGTTTGGTCAACCCCATGTAAGTTATGGGGCAGTTACAGTACACTTTTCAAAACGTGTTTTTCAGCCCGAAATAAACGCGTTTTTTCAGACAACTGAATCCCTATGTAACTGCAAAGCTCAGAAGAGCCCACACACTCAGCTCTTAACCCCAGTGTGCAGAAAGTGTCAAAACATGTTTTTCCGCAGAAATAAACATGTTTCTGCAAGTTTGGTCAACCCCATGTAAGTTATGGGGCAGTTATAGTACACTTTTCAAAACGTGTTTTTCAGCCCGAAATAAACGCGTTTTTTCAGACAACTGAATCCCTATGTAACTGCAAGGCTCAGAAGAGCCCACACACTCTGCTCTTAACCCCAGTGTGCAGAAAGCGTCAAAACATGTTTTTCAGCAGAAATAAACATGTTTCTGCAAGTTTGGTCAACCCCATGTAAGTTATGGGGCAGTTACAGTACACTTTTCAAAACGTGTTTTTCAGCCCGAAATAAACGCGTTTTTTCAGACAACTGAATCCCTATGTAACTGCAAAGCTCAGAAGAGCCCACACACTCAGCTCTTAACCCCAGTGTGCAGAAAGTGTCAAAACATGTTTTTCAGCAGAAATAAACATGTTTCTGCAAGTTTGGTCAACCCCATGTAAGTTATGGGGCAGTTACAGTACACTTTTCAAAACGTGTTTTTCAGCCCGAAATAAACGCGTTTTTTCAGACAACTGAATCCCTATGTAACTGCAAAGCTCAGAAGAGCCCACACACTCAGCTCTTAACCCCAGTGTGCAGAAAGTGTCAAAACATGTTTTTCAGCAGAAATAAACATGTTTCTGCAAGTTTGGTCAACCCCATGTAAGTTATGGGGCAGTTACAGTACTCTTTTCAAAACGTGTTTTTCAGCCCGAAATAAACGCGTTTTTTCAGACAACTGAATCCCTATGTAACTGCAAGGCTCAGAAGAGCCCACACACTCTGCTCTTAACCCCAGTGTGCAGAAAGTGTCAAAACATGTTTTTCAGCAGAAATAAACATGTTTCTGCAAGTTTGGTCAACCCCATGTAAGTTATGGGGCAGTAACAGCACTTTTTTCAAAACGTGTTTTTCAGCCCGAAATAAACGCGTTTTTTCAGACAACTGAATCCCTATGTAACTGCAAGGCTCAGAAGAGCCCACACACTCTGCTCTTAACCCCAGTGTGCAGAAAGTGTCAAAACATGTTTTTCAGCAGAAATAAACATGTTTCTGCAAGTTTGGTCAACCCCATGTAAGTTATGGGGCAGTAAAAGCACTTTTTTCAAAACGTGTTTTTCAGCCCGAAATAAACGCGTTTTTTCAGCCAACTGAATCCCTATGTAACTGCAAGGCTCAGAAGAGCCCACACACTCTGCTCTTAACCCCAGTGTGCAGAAAGTGTCAAAACGTGTTTTTCAGCAGAAATAAACATGTTTCTGCAAGTTTGGTCAACCCCATGTAAGTTATGGGGCAGTTACAGTACACTTTTCAAAACGTGTTTTTCAGCCCGAAATAAACGCGTTTTTTCAGACAACTGAATCCCTATGTAACTGCAAAGCTCAGAAGAGCCCACACACTCAGCTCTTAACCCCAGTGTGCAGAAAGTGTCAAAACATGTTTTTCAGCAGAAATAAACATGTTTCTGCAAGTTTGGTCAACCCCATGTAAGTTATGGGGCAGTTATAGTACACTTTTCAAAACGTGTTTTTCAGCCCGAAATAAACGCGTTTTTTCAGACAACTGAATCCCTATGTAACTGCAAGGCTCAGAAGAGCCCACACACTCTGCTCTTAACCCCAGTGTGCAGAAAGTGTCAAAACATGTTTTTCAGCAGAAATAAACATGTTTCTGCAAGTTTGGTCAACCCCATGTAAGTTATGGGGCAGTTACAGTACTCTTTTCAAAACGTGTTTTTCAGCCCGAAATAAACGCGTTTTTTCAGACAACTGAATCCCTATGTAACTGCAAGGCTCAGAAGAGCCCACACACTCTGCTCTTAACCCCAGTGTGCAGAAAGTGTCAAAACATGTTTTTCAGCAGAAATAAACATGTTTCTGCAAGTTTGGTCAACCCCATGTAAGTTATGGGGCAGTAAAAGCACTTTTTTCAAAACGTGTTTTTCAGCCCGAAATAAACGCGTTTTTTCAGACAACTGAATCCCTATGTAACTGCAAAGCTCAGAAGAGCCCACACACTCAGCTCTTAACCCCAGTGTGCAGAAAGTGTCAAAACATGTTTTTCCGCAGAAATAAACATGTTTCTGCAAGTTTGGTCAACCCCATGTAAGTTATGGGGCAGTTATAGTACACTTTTCAAAACGTGTTTTTCAGCCCGAAATAAACGCGTTTTTTCAGACAACTGAATCCCTATGTAACTGCAAGGCTCAGAAGAGCCCACACACTCTGCTCTTAACCCCAGTGTGCAGAAAGCGTCAAAACATGTTTTTCAGCAGAAATAAACATGTTTCTGCAAGTTTGGTCAACCCCATGTAAGTTATGGGGCAGTTACAGTACACTTTTCAAAACGTGTTTTTCAGCCCGAAATAAACGCGTTTTTTCAGACAACTGAATCCCTATGTAACTGCAAAGCTCAGAAGAGCCCACACACTCAGCTCTTAACCCCAGTGTGCAGAAAGTGTCAAAACATGTTTTTCAGCAGAAATAAACATGTTTCTGCAAGTTTGGTCAACCCCATGTAAGTTATGGGGCAGTTACAGTACACTTTTCAAAACGTGTTTTTCAGCCCGAAATAAACGCGTTTTTTCAGACAACTGAATCCCTATGTAACTGCAAAGCTCAGAAGAGCCCACACACTCTGCTCTTAACCCCAGTGTGCAGAAAGTGTCAAAACATGTTTTTCAGCAGAAATAAACATGTTTCTGCAAGTTTGGTCAACCCCATGTAAGTTATGGGGCAGTTACAGTACTCTTTTCAAAACGTGTTTTTCAGCCCGAAATAAACGCGTTTTTTCAGACAACTGAATCCCTATGTAACTGCAAGGCTCAGAAGAGCCCACACACTCTGCTCTTAACCCCAGTGTGCAGAAAGTGTCAAAACATGTTTTTCAGCAGAAATAAACATGTTTCTGCAAGTTTGGTCAACCCCATGTAAGTTATGGGGCAGTAACAGCACTTTTTTCAAAACGTGTTTTTCAGCCCGAAATAAACGCGTTTTTTCAGACAACTGAATCCCTATGTAACTGCAAGGCTCAGAAGAGCCCACACACTCTGCTCTTAACCCCAGTGTGCAGAAAGTGTCAAAACATGTTTTTCAGCAGAAATAAACATGTTTCTGCAAGTTTGGTCAACCCCATGTAAGTTATGGGGCAGTAAAAGCACTTTTTTCAAAACGTGTTTTTCAGCCCGAAATAAACGCGTTTTTTCAGCCAACTGAATCCCTATGTAACTGCAAGGCTCAGAAGAGCCCACACACTCTGCTCTTAACCCCAGTGTGCAGAAAGTGTCAAAACGTGTTTTTCAGCAGAAATAAACATGTTTCTGCAAGTTTGGTCAACCCCATGTAAGTTATGGGGCAGTTACAGTACACTTTTCAAAACGTGTTTTTCAGCCCGAAATAAACGCGTTTTTTCAGACAACTGAATCCCTATGTAACTGCAAAGCTCAGAAGAGCCCACACACTCAGCTCTTAACCCCAGTGTGCAGAAAGTGTCAAAACATGTTTTTCAGCAGAAATAAACATGTTTCTGCAAGTTTGGTCAACCCCATGTAAGTTATGGGGCAGTTATAGTACACTTTTCAAAACGTGTTTTTCAGCCCGAAATAAACGCGTTTTTTCAGACAACTGAATCCCTATGTAACTGCAAGGCTCAGAAGAGCCCACACACTCTGCTCTTAACCCCAGTGTGCAGAAAGTGTCAAAACATGTTTTTCAGCAGAAATAAACATGTTTCTGCAAGTTTGGTCAACCCCATGTAAGTTATGGGGCAGTTACAGTACTCTTTTCAAAACGTGTTTTTCAGCCCGAAATAAACGCGTTTTTTCAGACAACTGAATCCCTATGTAACTGCAAGGCTCAGAAGAGCCCACACACTCTGCTCTTAACCCCAGTGTGCAGAAAGTGTCAAAACATGTTTTTCAGCAGAAATAAACATGTTTCTGCAAGTTTGGTCAACCCCATGTAAGTTATGGGGCAGTAAAAGCACTTTTTTCAAAACGTGTTTTTCAGCCCGAAATAAACGCGTTTTTTCAGACAACTGAATCCCTATGTAACTGCAAAGCTCAGAAGAGCCCACACACTCAGCTCTTAACCCCAGTGTGCAGAAAGTGTCAAAACATGTTTTTCAGCAGAAATAAACATGTTTCTGCAAGTTTGGTCAACCCCATGTAAGTTATGGGGCAGTTACAGTACACTTTTCAAAACGTGTTTTTCAGCCCGAAATAAACGCGTTTTTTCAGACAACTGAATCCCTATGTAACTGCAAAGCTCAGAAGAGCCCACACACTCTGCTCTTAACCCCAGTGTGCAGAAAGTGTCAAAACGTGTTTTTCAGCAGAAATAAACATGTTTCTGCAAGTTTGGTCAACCCCATGTAAGTTATGGGGCAGTTACAGTACACTTTTCAAAACGTGTTTTTCAGCCCGAAATAAACGCGTTTTTTCAGACAACTGAATCCCTATGTAACTGCAAAGCTCAGAAGAGCCCAAACACTCAGCTCTTAACCCCCGTGTGCAGAAAGTGTCAAAACATGTTTTTTAGCAGAAATAAACATGTTTCCGCAAGTTTGGTCAACCCCATGTAAGTTATGGGGCAGTAACAGCACTTTTTTCAAAACGTGTTTTTCAGCCCGAAATAAACGCGTTTTTTCAGACAACTGAATCCCTATGTAACTACAAGGCTCAGAAGAGCCCACACACTCTGCTCTTAACCCCAGTGTGCAGAAAGTGTCAAAACATGTTTTTCAGCAGAAATAAACATGTTTCTGCAAGTTTGGTCAACCCCATGTAAGTTATGGGGCAGTAACAGTACACTTTTCAAAACGTGTTTTTCAGCCCGAAATAAACGCGTTTTTTCAGACAACTGAATCCCTATGTAACTGCAAAGCTCAGAAGAGCCCACACACTCAGCTCTTAACCCCAGTGTGCAGAAAGTGTCAAAACATGTTTTTCAGCAGAAATAAACATGTTTCTGCAAGTTTGGTCAACCCCATGTAAGTTATGGGGCAGTTATAGTACACTTTTCAAAACGTGTTTTTCAGCCCGAAATAAACGCGTTTTTTCAGACAACTGAATCCCTATGTAACTGCAAGGCTCAGAAGAGCCCACACACTCTGCTCTTAACCCCAGTGTGCAGAAAGTGTCAAAACATGTTTTTCAGCAGAAATAAACATGTTTCTGCAAGTTTGGTCAACCCCATGTAAGTTATGGGGCAGTAACAGCACTTTTTTCAAAACGTGTTTTTCAGCCCGAAATAAACGCGTTTTTTCAGACAACTGAATCCCTATGTAACTGCAAAGCTCAGAAGAGCCCACACACTCAGCTCTTAACCCCAGTGTGCAGAAAGTGTCAAAACATGTTTTTCAGCAGAAATAAACATGTTTCTGCAAGTTTGGTCAACCCCATGTAAGTTATGGGGCAGTTATAGTACACTTTTCAAAACGTGTTTTTCAGCCCGAAATAAACGCGTTTTTTCAGACAACTGAATCCCTATGTAACTGCAAGGCTCAGAAGAGCCCACACACTCAGCTCTTAACCCCAGTGTGCAGAAAGTGTAAAAACATGTTTTTCAGCAGAAATAAACATGTTTCTGCAAGTTTGGTCAACCCCATGTAAGTTATGGGGCAGTTACAGTACACTTTTCAAAACGTGTTTTTCAGCCGAAATAAACGCGTTTTTTCAGACAACTGAATCCCTATGTAACTGCAAAGCTCAGAAGAGCCCACACACTCAGCTCTTAACCCCAGTGTGCAGAAAGTGTCAAAACATGTTTTTCAGCAGAAATAAACATGTTTCTGCAAGTTTGGTCAACCCCATGTAAGTTATGGGGCAGTTACAGTACTCTTTTCAAAACGTGTTTTTCAGCCCGAAATAAACGCGTTGTTTCAGACAACTGAATCCCTATGTAACTGCAAGGCTCAGAAGAGCCCACACACTCTGCTCTTAACCCCAGTGTGCAGAAAGTGTCAAAACATGTTTTTCAGCAGAAATAAACATGTTTCTGCAAGTTTGGTCAACCCCATGTAAGTTATGGGGCAGTTACAGTACTCTTTTCAAAACGTGTTTTTCAGCCCGAAATAAACGCGTTGTTTCAGACAACTGAATCCCTATGTAACTGCAAGGCTCAGAAGAGCCCACACACTCTGCTCTTAACCCCAGTGTGCAGAAAGTGTCAAAACGTGTTTTTCAGCAGAAATAAACATGTTTCTGCAAGTTTGGTCAACCCCATGTAAGTTATGGGGCAGTTACAGTACACTTTTCAAAACGTGTTTTTCAGCCCGAAATAAACGCGTTTTTTCAGACAACTGAATCCCTATGTAACTGCAAAGCTCAGAAGAGCCCACACACTCAGCTCTTAACCCCAGTGTGCAGAAAGTGTCAAAACATGTTTTTCAGCAGAAATAAACATGTTTCTGCAAGTTTGGTCAACCCCATGTAAGTTATGGGGCAGTTATAGTACACTTTTCAAAACGTGTTTTTCAGCCCGAAATAAACGCGTTTTTTCAGACAACTGAATCCCTATGTAACTGCAAGGCTCAGAAGAGCCCACACACTCTGCTCTTAACCCCAGTGTGCAGAAAGTGTCAAAACATGTTTTTCAGCAGAAATAAACATGTTTCTGCAAGTTTGGTCAACCCCATGTAAGTTATGGGGCAGTAACAGCACTTTTTTCAAAACGTGTTTTTCAGCCCGAAATAAACGCGTTTTTTCAGCCAACTGAATCCCTATGTAACTGCAAAGCTCAGAAGAGCCCACACACTCAGCTCTTAACCCCAGTGTGCAGAAAGTGTAAAAACATGTTTTTCAGCAGAAATAAACATGTTTCTGCAAGTTTGGTCAACCCCATGTAAGTTATGGGGCAGTTACAGTACACTTTTCAAAACGTATTTTTCAGCCCGAAATAAACGCGTTTTTTCAGACAACTGAATCCCTATGTAACTGCAAAGCTCAGAAGAGCCCACACACTCAGCTCTTAACCCCAGTGTGCAGAAAGTGTCAAAACATGTTTTTCAGCAGAAATAAACATGTTTCTGCAAGTTTGGTCAACCCCATGTAAGTTATGGGGCAGTTACAGTACACTTTTCAAAACGTGTTTTTCAGCCCGAAATAAACGCGTTTTTTCAGACAACTGAATCCCTATGTAACTGCAAAGCTCAGAAGAGCCCACACACTCAGCTCTTAACCCCAGTGTGCAGAAAGTGTCAAAACATGTTTTTCAGCAGAAATAAACATGTTTCTGCAAGTTTGGTCAACCCCATGTAAGTTATGGGGCAGTTACAGTACTCTTTTCAAAACGTGTTTTTCAGCCCGAAATAAACGCGTTGTTTCAGACAACTGAATCCCTATGTAACTGCAAGGCTCAGAAGAGCCCACACACTCTGCTCTTAACCCCAGTGTGCAGAAAGTGTCAAAACATGTTTTTCAGCAGAAATAAACATGTTTCTGCAAGTTTGGTCAACCCCATGTAAGTTATGGGGCAGTAAAAGCACTTTTTTCAAAACGTGTTTTTCAGCCCGAAATAAACGCGTTTTTTCAGACAACTGAATCCCTATGTAACTGCAAGGCTCAGAAGAGCCCACACACTCTGCTCTTAACCCCAGTGTGCAGAAAGTGTCAAAACGTGTTTTTCAGCAGAAATAAACATGTTTCTGCAAGTTTGGTCAACCCCATGTAAGTTATGGGGCAGTTACAGTACACTTTTCAAAACGTGTTTTTCAGCCCGAAATAAACGCGTTTTTTCAGACAACTGAATCCCTATGTAACTGCAAAGCTCAGAAGAGCCCACACACTCAGCTCTTTACCCCAGTGTGCAGAAAGTGTAAAAACATTTTTTTCAGCAGAAATAAACATGTTTCTGCAAGTTTGGTCAACCCCATGTAAGTTATGGGGCAGTTACAGTACACTTTTCAAAACGTGTTTTTCAGCCCGAAATAAACGCGTTTTTTCAGACAACTGAATCCCTATGTAACTGCAAAGCTCAGAAGAGCCCACACACTCTGTTCTTAACCCCAGTGTGCAGAAAGTGTCAAAACGTGTTTTTCAGCAGAAATAAACATGTTTCTGCAAGTTTGGTCAACCCCATGTAAGTTATGGGGCAGTTACAGTACTCTTTTCAAAACGTGTTTTTCAGCCCGAAATAAACGCGTTTTTTCAGACAACTGAATCCCTATGTAACTGCAAGGCTCAGAAGAGCCCACACACTCTGCTCTTAACCCCAGTGTGCAGAAAGTGTCAAAACATGTTTTTTAGCAGAAATAAACATGTTTCCGCAAGTTTGGTCAACCCCATGTAAGTTATGGGGCAGTAACAGCACTTTTTTCAAAACGTGTTTTTCAGCCCGAAATAAACGCGTTTTTTCAGACAACTGAATCCCTATGTAACTACAAGGCTCAGAAGAGCCCACACACTCTGCTCTTAACCCCAGTGTGCAGAAAGTGTCAAAACGTGTTTTTCAGCAGAAATAAACATGTTTCTGCAAGTTTGGTCAACCCCATGTAAGTTATGGGGCAGTTACAGTACACTTTTCAAAACGTGTTTTTCAGCCCGAAATAAACGCGTTTTTTCAGACAACTGAATCCCTATGTAACTGCAAAGCTCAGAAGAGCCCACACACTCAGCTCTTAACCCCAGTGTGCAGAAAGTGTCAAAACATGTTTTTCAGCAGAAATAAACATGTTTCTGCAAGTTTGGTCAACCCCATGTAAGTTATGGGGCAGTTATAGTACACTTTTCAAAACGTGTTTTTCAGCCCGAAATAAACGCGTTTTTTCAGACAACTGAATCCCTATGTAACTGCAAGGCTCAGAAGAGCCCACACACTCTGCTCTTAACCCCAGTGTGCAGAAAGTGTCAAAACATGTTTTTCAGCAGAAATAAACATGTTTCTGCAAGTTTGGTCAACCCCATGTAAGTTATGGGGCAGTAACAGCACTTTTTTCAAAACGTGTTTTTCAGCCCGAAATAAAAGCGTTTTTTCAGCCAACTGAATCCCTATGTAACTGCAAAGCTCAGAAGAGCCCACACACTCAGCTCTTAACCCCAGTGTGCAGAAAGTGTCAAAACATGTTTTTCAGCAGAAATAAACATGTTTCTGCAAGTTTGGTCAACCCCATGTAAGTTATGGGGCAGTTATAGTACACTTTTCAAAACGTGTTTTTCAGCCCGAAATAAACACGTTTTTTCAGACAACTGAATCCCTATGTAACTGCAAGGCTCAGAAGAGCCCACACACTCTGCTCTTAATCCCAGTGTGCAGAAAGTGTCAAAACATGTTTTTCAGCAGAAATAAACATGTTTCTGCAAGTTTGGTCAACCCCATGTAAGTTATGGGGCAGTAACAGCACTTTTTTCAAAACGTGTTTTTCAGCCCGAAATAAACGCGTTTTTTCAGACAACTGAATCCCTATGTAACTGCAAAGCTCAGAAGAGCCCACACACTCAGCTCTTAACCCCAGTGTGCAGAAAGTGTCAAAACATGTTTTTCAGCAGAAATAAACATGTTTCTGCAAGTTTGGTCAACCCCATGTAAGTTATGGGGCAGTTACAGTACTCTTTTCAAAACGTGTTTTTCAGCCCGAAATAAACGCGTTTTTTCAGACAACTGAATCCCTATGTAACTGCAAGGCTCAGAAGAGCCCACACACTCTGCTCTTAACCCCAGTGTGCAGAAAGTGTCAAAACATGTTTTTCAGCAGAAATAAACATGTTTCTGCAAGTTTGGTCAACCCCATGTAAGTTATGGGGCAGTAACAGCACTTTTTTCAAAACGTGTTTTTCAGCCCGAAATAAACGCGTTTTTTCAGACAACTGAATCCCTATGTAACTGCAAGGCTCAGAAGAGCCCACACACTCTGCTCTTAACCCCAGTGTGCAGAAAGTGTCAAAACATGTTTTTCAGCAGAAATAAACATGTTTCTGCAAGTTTGGTCAACCCCATGTAAGTTATGGGGCAGTAAAAGCACTTTTTTCAAAACGTGTTTTCAGCCCGAAATAAACGCGTTTTTTCAGCCAACTGAATCCCTATGTAACTGCAAGGCTCAGAAGAGCCCACACACTCTGCTCTTAACCCC
The DNA here is from genome assembly GCF_059453375.1 of Lepisosteus platostomus. NCBI lineage: Eukaryota > Metazoa > Chordata > Actinopteri > Semionotiformes > Lepisosteidae > Lepisosteus > Lepisosteus platostomus. The sequence continues at coordinate 946,852 of NC_142627.1, read as the reverse complement.
AGTGTGCAGAAAGTGTCAAAACGTGTTTTTCAGCAGAAATAAACATGTTTCTGCAAGTTTGGTCAACCCCATGTAAGTTATGGGGCAGTTACAGTACACTTTTCAAAACGTGTTTTTCAGCCCGAAATAAACGCGTTTTTTCAGACAACTGAATCCCTATGTAACTGCAAGGCTCAGAAGAGCCCACACACTCTGCTCTTAACCCCAGTGTGCAGAAAGTGTCAAAACATGTTTTTCAGCAGAAATAAACATGTTTCTGCAAGTTTGGTCAACCCCATGTAAGTTATGGGGCAGTAACAGCACTTTTTTCAAAACGTGTTTTTCAGCCCGAAATAAACGCGTTTTTTCAGACAACTGAATCCCTATGTAACTGCAAGGCTCAGAAGAGCCCACACACTCTGCTCTTAACCCCAGTGTGCAGAAAGTGTCAAAACATGTTTTTCAGCAGAAATAAACATGTTTCTGCAAGTTTGGTCAACCCCATGTAAGTTATGGGGCAGTAAAAGCACTTTTTTCAAAACGTGTTTTCAGCCCGAAATAAACGCGTTTTTTCAGCCAACTGAATCCCTATGTAACTGCAAGGCTCAGAAGAGCCCACACACTCTGCTCTTAACCCCAGTGTGCAGAAAGTGTCAAAACGTGTTTTTCAGCAGAAATAAACATGTTTCTGCAAGTTTGGTCAACCCCATGTAAGTTATGGGGCAGTTACAGTACACTTTTCAAAACGTGTTTTTCAGCCCGAAATAAACGCGTTTTTTCAGACAACTGAATCCCTATGTAACTGCAAAGCTCAGAAGAGCCCACACACTCAGCTCTTAACCCCAGTGTGCAGAAAGTGTCAAAACATGTTTTTCAGCAGAAATAAACATGTTTCTGCAAGTTTGGTCAACCCCATGTAAGTTATGGGGCAGTTATAGTACACTTTTCAAAACGTGTTTTTCAGCCCGAAATAAACGCGTTTTTTCAGACAACTGAATCCCTATGTAACTGCAAGGCTCAGAAGAGCCCACACACTCTGCTCTTAACCCCAGTGTGCAGAAAGTGTCAAAACATGTTTTTCAGCAGAAATAAACATGTTTCTGCAAGTTTGGTCAACCCCATGTAAGTTATGGGGCAGTTACAGTACTCTTTTCAAAACGTGTTTTTCAGCTCGAAATAAACGCGTTTTTTTCAGACAACTGAATCCCTATGTAACTGCAAGGCTCAGAAGAGCCCACACACTCTGCTCTTAACCCCAGTGTGCAGAAAGTGTCAAAACATGTTTTTCAGCAGAAATAAACATGTTTCTGCAAGTTTGGTCAACCCCATGTAAGTTATGGGGCAGTAAAAGCACTTTTTTCAAAACGTGTTTTTCAGCCCGAAATAAACGCGTTTTTTCAGACAACTGAATCCCTATGTAACTGCAAAGCTCAGAAGAGCCCACACACTCAGCTCTTAACCCCAGTGTGCAGAAAGTGTCAAAACATGTTTTTCAGCAGAAATAAACATGTTTCTGCAAGTTTGGTCAACCCCATGTAAGTTATGGGGCAGTTACAGTACACTTTTCAAAACGTGTTTTTCAGCCCGAAATAAACGCGTTTTTTCAGACAACTGAATCCCTATGTAACTGCAAAGCTCAGAAGAGCCCACACACTCAGCTCTTAACCCCAGTGTGCAGAAAGTGTCAAAACATGTTTTTCAGCAGAAATAAACATGTTTCTGCAAGTTTGGTCAACCCCATGTAAGTTATGGGGCAGTTACAGTACTCTTTTCAAAACGTGTTTTTCAGCCCGAAATAAACGCGTTTTTTCAGACAACTGAATCCCTATGTAACTGCAAGGCTCAGAAGAGCCCACACACTCTGCTCTTAACCCCAGTGTGCAGAAAGTGTCAAAACATGTTTTTCAGCAGAAATAAACATGTTTCTGCAAGTTTGGTCAACCCCATGTAAGTTATGGGGCAGTAAAAGCACTTTTTTCAAAACGTGTTTTTCAGCCCGAAATAAACGCGTTTTTTCAGCCAACTGAATCCCTATGTAACTGCAAGGCTCAGAAGAGCCCACACACTCTGCTCTTAACCCCAGTGTGCAGAAAGTGTCAAAACGTGTTTTTCAGCAGAAATAAACATGTTTCTGCAAGTTTGGTCAACCCCATGTAAGTTATGGGGCAGTTACAGTACACTTTTCAAAACGTGTTTTTCAGCCCGAAATAAACGCGTTTTTTCAGACAACTGAATCCCTATGTAACTGCAAAGCTCAGAAGAGCCCACACACTCAGCTCTTTACCCCAGTGTGCAGAAAGTGTAAAAACATGTTTTTCAGCAGAAATAAACATGTTTCTGCAAGTTTGGTCAACCCCATGTAAGTTATGGGGCAGTTACAGTACACTTTTCAAAACGTGTTTTTCAGCCCGAAATAAACGCGTTTTTTCAGACAACTGAATCCCTATGTAACTGCAAAGCTCAGAAGAGCCCACACACTCTGTTCTTAACCCCAGTGTGCAGAAAGTGTCAAAACGTGTTTTTCAGCAGAAATAAACATGTTTCTGCAAGTTTGGTCAACCCCATGTAAGTTATGGGGCAGTTACAGTACTCTTTTCAAAACGTGTTTTTCAGCCCGAAATAAACGCGTTTTTTCAGACAACTGAATCCCTATGTAACTGCAAGGCTCAGAAGAGCCCACACACTCTGCTCTTAACCCCAGTGTGCAGAAAGTGTCAAAACATGTTTTTCAGCAGAAATAAACATGTTTCTGCAAGTTTGGTCAACCCCATGTAAGTTATGGGGCAGTAAAAGCACTTTTTTCAAAACGTGTTTTTCAGCCCGAAATAAACGCGTTTTTTCAGCCAACTGAATCCCTATGTAACTGCAAGGCTCAGAAGAGCCCACACACTCTGCTCTTAACCCCAGTGTGCAGAAAGTGTCAAAACGTGTTTTTCAGCAGAAATAAACATGTTTCTGCAAGTTTGGTCAACCCCATGTAAGTTATGGGGCAGTTACAGTACACTTTTCAAAACGTGTTTTTCAGCCCGAAATAAACGCGTTTTTTCAGACAACTGAATCCCTATGTAACTGCAAAGCTCAGAAGAGCCCACACACTCAGCTCTTAACCCCAGTGTGCAGAAAGTGTAAAAACATGTTTTTCAGCAGAAATAAACATGTTTCTGCAAGTTTGGTCAACCCCATGTAAGTTATGGGGCAGTTACAGTACACTTTTCAAAACGTGTTTTTCAGCCCGAAATAAACGCGTTTTTTCAGACAACTGAATCCCTATGTAACTGCAAAGCTCAGAAGAGCCCACACACTCTGCTCTTAACCCCAGTGTGCAGAAAGTGTCAAAACGTGTTTTTCAGCAGAAATAAACATGTTTCTGCAAGTTTGGTCAACCCCATGTAAGTTATGGGGCAGTTACAGTACACTTTTCAAAACGTGTTTTTCAGCCCGAAATAAACGCGTTTTTTCAGACAACTGAATCCCTATGTAACTGCAAAGCTCAGAAGAGCCCAAACACTCAGCTCTTAACCCCCGTGTGCAGAAAGTGTCAAAACATGTTTTTTAGCAGAAATAAACATGTTTCCGCAAGTTTGGTCAACCCCATGTAAGTTATGGGGCAGTAACAGCACTTTTTTCAAAACGTGTTTTTCAGCCCGAAATAAACGCGTTTTTTCAGACAACTGAATCCCTATGTAACTACAAGGCTCAGAAGAGCCCACACACTCTGCTCTTAACCCCAGTGTGCAGAAAGTGTCAAAACATGTTTTTCAGCAGAAATAAACATGTTTCTGCAAGTTTGGTCAACCCCATGTAAGTTATGGCGCAGTAAAAGCACTTTTTTCAAAACGTGTTTTTCAGCCCGAAATAAACGCGTTTTTTCAGCCAACTGAATCCCTATGTAACTGCAAGGCTCAGAAGAGCCCACACACTCTGCTCTTAACCCCAGTGTGCAGAAAGTGTCAAAACGTGTTTTTCAGCAGAAATAAACATGTTTCTGCAAGTTTGGTCAACCCCATGTAAGTTATGGGGCAGTTACAGTACACTTTTCAAAACGTGTTTTTCAGCCCGAAATAAACGCGTTTTTTCAGACAACTGAATCCCTATGTAACTGCAAAGCTCAGAAGAGCCCACACACTCAGCTCTTAACCCCAGTGTGCAGAAAGTGTAAAAACATGTTTTTCAGCAGAAATAAACATGTTTCTGCAAGTTTGGTCAACCCCATGTAAGTTATGGGGCAGTTACAGTACACTTTTCAAAACGTGTTTTTCAGCCCGAAATAAACGCGTTTTTTCAGACAACTGAATCCCTATGTAACTGCAAAGCTCAGAAGAGCCCACACACTCTGCTCTTAACCCCAGTGTGCAGAAAGTGTCAAAACGTGTTTTTCAGCAGAAATAAACATGTTTCTGCAAGTTTGGTCAACCCCATGTAAGTTATGGGGCAGTTACAGTACACCTTTCAAAACGTGTTTTTCAGCCCGAAATAAACGCGTTTTTTCAGACAACTGAATCCCTATGTAACTGCAAAGCTCAGAAGAGCCCAAACACTCAGCTCTTAACCCCAGTGTGCAGAAAGTGTCAAAACATGTTTTTTAGCAGAAATAAACATGTTTCCGCAAGTTTGGTCAACCCCATGTAAGTTATGGGGCAGTAACAGCACTTTTTTCAAAACGTGTTTTTCAGCCCGAAATAAACGCGTTTTTTCAGACAACTGAATCCCTATGTAACTACAAGGCTCAGAAGAGCCCACACACTCTGCTCTTAACCCCAGTTTGCAGAAAGTGTCAAAACGTGTTTTTCAGCAGAAATAAACATGTTTCTGCAAGTTTGGTCAACCCCATGTAAGTTATGGGGCAGTTACAGTACACTTTTCAAAACGTGTTTTTCAGCCCGAAATAAACGCGTTTTTTCAGACAACTGAATCCCTATGTAACTGCAAAGCTCAGAAGAGCCCACACACTCAGCTCTTAACCCCAGTGTGCAGAAAGTGTCAAAACATGTTTTTCAGCAGAAATAAACATGTTTCTGCAAGTTTGGTCAACCCCATGTAAGTTATGGGGCAGTTATAGTACACTTTTCAAAACGTGTTTTTCAGCCCGAAATAAACGCGTTTTTTCAGACAACTGAATCCCTATGTAACTGCAAGGCTCAGAAGAGCCCACACACTCTGCTCTTAACCCCAGTGTGCAGAAAGTGTCAAAACATGTTTTTCAGCAGAAATAAACATGTTTCTGCAAGTTTGGTCAACCCCATGTAAGTTATGGGGCAGTAACAGCACTTTTTTTCAAAACGTGTTTTTCAGCCCGAAATAAACGCGTTTTTTCAGCCAACTGAATCCCTATGTAACTGCAAAGCTCAGAAGAGCCCACACACTCAGCTCTTAACCCCAGTGTGCAGAAAGTGTAAAAACATGTTTTTAAGCAGAAATAAACATGTTTCTGCAAGTTTGGTCAACCCCATGTAAGTTATGGGGCAGTTACAGTACACTTTTCAAAACGTGTTTTTCAGCCCGAAATAAACGCGTTTTTTCAGCCAACTGAATCCCTATGTAACTGCAAAGCTCAGAAGAGCCCACACACTCAGCTCTTAACCCCAGTGTGCAGAAAGTGTAAAAACATGTTTTTCAGCAGAAATAAACATGTTTCTGCAAGTTTGGTCAACCCCATGTAAGTTATGGGGCAGTTACAGTACACTTTTCAAAACGTGTTTTTCAGCCCGAAATAAACGCGTTTTTTCAGACAACTGAATCCCTATGTAACTGCAAAGCTCAGAAGAGCCCACACACTCTGCTCTTAACCCCAGTGTGCAGAAAGTGTCAAAACGTGTTTTTCAGCAGAAATAAACATGTTTCTGCAAGTTTGGTCAACCCCATGTAAGTTATGGGGCAGTTACAGTACACTTTTCAAAACGTGTTTTTCAGCCCGAAATAAACGCGTTTTTTCAGACAACTGAATCCCTATGTAACTGCAAAGCTCAGAAGAGCCCAAACACTCAGCTCTTAACCCCCGTGTGCAGAAAGTGTCAAAACATGTTTTTTAGCAGAAATAAACATGTTTCCGCAAGTTTGGTCAACCCCATGTAAGTTATGGGGCAGTAACAGCACTTTTTTCAAAACGTGTTTTTCAGCCCGAAATAAACGCGTTTTTTCAGACAACTGAATCCCTATGTAACTACAAGGCTCAGAAGAGCCCACACACTCTGCTCTTAACCCCAGTGTGCAGAAAGTGTCAAAACGTGTTTTTCAGCAGAAATAAACATGTTTCTGCAAGTTTGGTCAACCCCATGTAAGTTATGGCGCAGTAAAAGCACTTTTTACAACTGAATCCCTATGTAACTGCAAAGCTCAGAAGAGCCCACACACTCAGCTCTTTACCCCAGTGTGCAGAAAGTGTAAAAACATGTTTTTCAGCAGAAATAAACATGTTTCTGCAAGTTTGGTCAACCCCATGTAAGTTATGGGGCAGTTACAGTACACTTTTCAAAACGTGTTTTTCAGCCCGAAATAAACGCGTTTTTTCAGACAACTGAATCCCTATGTAACTGCAAAGCTCAGAAGAGCCCACACACTCTGTTCTTAACCCCAGTGTGCAGAAAGTGTCAAAACGTGTTTTTCAGCAGAAATAAACATGTTTCTGCAAGTTTGGTCAACCCCATGTAAGTTATGGGGCAGTTACAGTACTCTTTTCAAAACGTGTTTTTCAGCCCGAAATAAACGCGTTTTTTCAGACAACTGAATCCCTATGTAACTGCAAGGCTCAGAAGAGCCCACACACTCTGCTCTTAACCCCAGTGTGCAGAAAGTGTCAAAACATGTTTTTCAGCAGAAATAAACATGTTTCTGCAAGTTTGGTCAACCCCATGTAAGTTATGGGGCAGTAAAAGCACTTTTTTCAAAACGTGTTTTTCAGCCCGAAATAAACGCGTTTTTTCAGCCAACTGAATCCCTATGTAACTGCAAGGCTCAGAAGAGCCCACACACTCTGCTCTTAACCCCAGTGTGCAGAAAGTGTCAAAACGTGTTTTTCAGCAGAAATAAACATGTTTCTGCAAGTTTGGTCAACCCCATGTAAGTTATGGGGCAGTTACAGTACACTTTTCAAAACGTGTTTTTCAGCCCGAAATAAACGCGTTTTTTCAGACAACTGAATCCCTATGTAACTGCAAAGCTCAGAAGAGCCCACACACTCAGCTCTTAACCCCAGTGTGCAGAAAGTGTAAAAACATGTTTTTCAGCAGAAATAAACATGTTTCTGCAAGTTTGGTCAACCCCATGTAAGTTATGGGGCAGTTACAGTACACTTTTCAAAACGTGTTTTTCAGCCCGAAATAAACGCGTTTTTTCAGACAACTGAATCCCTATGTAACTGCAAAGCTCAGAAGAGCCCACACACTCTGCTCTTAACCCCAGTGTGCAGAAAGTGTCAAAACGTGTTTTTCAGCAGAAATAAACATGTTTCTGCAAGTTTGGTCAACCCCATGTAAGTTATGGGGCAGTTACAGTACACTTTTCAAAACGTGTTTTTCAGCCCGAAATAAACGTGTTTTTTCAGACAGTGTACTGTAACTGCCCCATAACTTACATGGGGTTGACCAAACTTGCAGAAACATGTTTATTTCTGCTGAAAAACACGTTTTGACACTTTCTGCACACTGGGGTTAAGAGCAGAGTGTGTGGGCTCTTCTGAGCCTTGCAGTTACATAGGGATTCAGTTGGCTGAAAAAACGCGTTTATTTCGGGCTGAAAAACACGTTTTGAAAAAAGTGCTTTTACTGCCCCATAACTTACATGGGGTTGACCAAACTTGCAGAAACATGTTTATTTCTGCTGAAAAACATGTTTTGACACTTTCTGCACACTGGGGTTAAGAGCAGAGTGTGTGGGCTCTTCTGAGCCTTGCAGTTACATAGGGATTCAGTTGTCTGAAAAAACGCGTTTATTTCGGGCTGAAAAACACGTTTTGAAAAGAGTACTGTAACTGCCCCATAACTTACATGGGGTTGACCAAACTTGCAGAAACATGTTTATTTCTGCTGAAAAACATGTTTTGACACTTTCTGCACACTGGGGTTAAGAGCTGAGTGTGTGGGCTCTTCTGAGCTTTGCAGTTACATAGGGATTCAGTTGTCTGAAAAAACGCGTTTATTTCGGGCTGAAAAACACGTTTTGAAAAAAGTGCTTTTACTGCCCCATAACTTACATGGGGTTGACCAAACTTGCAGAAACATGTTTATTTCTGCTGAAAAACATGTTTTGACACTTTCTGCACACTGGGGTTAAGAGCTGAGTGTGTGGGCTCTTCTGAGCTTTGCAGTTACATAGGGATTCAGTTGTCTGAAAAAACGCGTTTATTTCGGGCTGAAAAACACGTTTTGAAAAGTGTACTGTAACTGCCCCATAACTTACATGGGGTTGACCAAACTTGCAGAAACATGTTTATTTCTGCTGAAAAACACGTTTTGACACTTTCTGCACACTGGGGTTAAGAGCAGAGTGTGTGGGCTCTTCTGAGCCTTGCAGTTACATAGGGATTCACTTGGCTGAAAAAACGCGTTTATTTCGGGCTGAAAAACACGTTTTGAAAAAAGTGCTTTTACTGCCCCATAACTTACATGGGGTTGACCAAACTTGCAGAAACATGTTTATTTCTGCTGAAAAACATGTTTTGACACTTTCTGCACACTGGGGTTAAGAGCAGAGTGTGTGGGCTCTTCTGAGCCTTGCAGTTACATAGGGATTCAGTTGTCTGAAAAAACGCGTTTATTTCGGGCTGAAAAACACGTTTTGAAAAAAGTGCTGTTACTGCCCCATAACTTACATGGGGTTGACCAAACTTGCAGAAACATGTTTATTTCTGCTGAAAAACATGTTTTGACACTTTCTGCACACTGGGGTTAAGAGCAGAGTGTGTGGGCTCTTCTGAGCTTTGCAGTTACATAGGGATTCAGTTGTCTGAAAAAACGCGTTTATTTCGGGCTGAAAAACACGTTTTGAAAAGTGTACTGTAACTGCCCCATAACTTACATGGGGTTGACCAAACTTGCAGAAACATGTTTATTTCTGCTGAAAAACACGTTTTGACACTTTCTGCACACTGGGGTTAAGAGCAGAGTGTGTGGGCTCTTCTGAGCTTTGCAGTTACATAGGGATTCAGTTGTCTGAAAAAACGCGTTTATTTCGGGCTGAAAAACACGTTTTGAAAAGTGTACTGTAACTGCCCCATAACTTACATGGGGTTGACCAAACTTGCAGAAACATGTTTATTTCTGCTGAAAAACATGTTTTTACACTTTCTGCACACTGGGGTTAAGAGCTGAGTGTGTGGGCTCTTCTGAGCTTTGCAGTTACATAGGGATTCAGTTGTCTGAAAAAACGCGTTTATTTCGGGCTGAAAAACACGTTTTGAAAAGTGTACTGTAACTGCCCCATAACTTACATGGGGTTGACCAAACTTGCAGAAACATGTTTATTTCTGCTGAAAAACACGTTTTGACACTTTCTGCACACTGGGGTTAAGAGCAGAGTGTGTGGGCTCTTCTGAGCCTTGCAGTTACATAGGGATTCAGTTGGCTGAAAAAACGCGTTTATTTCGGGCTGAAAAACACGTTTTGAAAAAAGTGCTTTAACTGCCCCATAACTTACATGGGGTTGACCAAACTTGCAGAAACATGTTTATTTCTGCTGAAAAACATGTTTTGACACTTTCTGCACACTGGGGTTAAGAGCAGAGTGTGTGGGCTCTTCTGAGCCTTGCAGTTACATAGGGATTCAGTTGTCTGAAAAAACGCGTTTATTTCGGGCTGAAAAACACGTTTTGAAAAGAGTACTGTAACTGCCCCATAACTTACATGGGGTTGACCAAACTTGCAGAAACATGTTTATTTCTGCTGAAAAACACGTTTTGACACTTTCTGCACACTGGGGTTAAGAACAGAGTGTGTGGGCTCTTCTGAGCTTTGCAGTTACATAGGGATTCAGTTGTCTGAAAAAACGCGTTTATTTCGGGCTGAAAAACACGTTTTGAAAAGTGTACTGTAACTGCCCCATAACTTACATGGGGTTGACCAAACTTGCAGAAACATGTTTATTTCTGCTGAAAAACATGTTTTTACACTTTCTGCACACTGGGGTAAAGAGCTGAGTGTGTGGGCTCTTCTGAGCTTTGCAGTTACATAGGGATTCAGTTGTCTGAAAAAACGCGTTTATTTCGGGCTGAAAAACACGTTTTGAAAAGTGTACTGTAACTGCCCCATAACTTACATGGGGTTGACCAAACTTGCAGAAACATGTTTATTTCTGCTGAAAAACACGTTTTGACACTTTCTGCACACTGGGGTTAAGAGCAGAGTGTGTGGGCTCTTCTGAGCCTTGCCGTTACATAGGGATTCAGTTGGCTGAAAAAACGCGTTTATTTCGGGCTGAAAAACACGTTTTGAAAAAAGTGCTTTTACTGCCCCATAACTTACATGGGGTTGACCAAACTTGCAGAAACATGTTTATTTCTGCTGAAAAACATGTTTTGACACTTTCTGCACACTGGGGTTAAGAGCAGAGTGTGTGGGCTCTTCTGAGCCTTGCAGTTACATAGGGATTCAGTTGTCTGAAAAAACGCGTTTATTTCGGGCTGAAAAACACGTTTTGAAAAGAGTACTGTAACTGCCCCATAACTTACATAGGGTTGACCAAACTTGCAGAAACATGTTTATTTCTGCTGAAAAACATGTTTTGACACTTTCTGCACACTGGGGTTAAGAGCTGAGTGTGTGGGCTCTTCTGAGCTTTGCAGTTACATAGGGATTCAGTTGTCTGAAAAAACGCGTTTATTTCGGGCTGAAAAACACGTTTTGAAAAGTGTACTGTAACTGCCCCATAACTTACATGGGGTTGACCAAACTTGCAGAAACATGTTTATTTCTGCTGAAAAACATGTTTTGACACTTTCTGCACACTGGGGTTAAGAGCTGAGTGTGTGGGCTCTTCTGAGCTTTGCAGTTACATAGGGATTCAGTTGTCTGAAAAAACGCGTTTATTTCGGGCTGAAAAACACGTTTTGAAAAAAGTGCTTTTACTGCCCCATAACTTACATGGGGTTGACCAAACTTGCAGAAACATGTTTATTTCTGCTGAAAAACATGTTTTGACACTTTCTGCACACTGGGGTTAAGAGCTGAGTGTGTGGGCTCTTCTGAGCTTTGCAGTTACATAGGGATTCAGTTGTCTGAAAAAACGCGTTTATTTCGGGCTGAAAAACACGTTTTGAAAAGTGTACTGTAACTGCCCCATAACTTACATGGGGTTGACCAAACTTGCAGAAACATGTTTATTTCTGCTGAAAAACACGTTTTGACACTTTCTGCACACTGGGGTTAAGAGCAGAGTGTGTGGGCTCTTCTGAGCCTTGCAGTTACATAGGGATTCACTTGGCTGAAAAAACGCGTTTATTTCGGGCTGAAAAACACGTTTTGAAAAAAGTGCTTTTACTGCCCCATAACTTACATGGGGTTGACCAAACTTGCAGAAACATGTTTATTTCTGCTGAAAAACATGTTTTGACACTTTCTGCACACTGGGGTTAAGAGCTGAGTGTGTGGGCTCTTCTGAGCTTTGCAGTTACATAGGGATTCAGTTGTCTGAAAAAACGCGTTTATTTCGGGCTGAAAAACACGTTTTGAAAAGTGTACTGTAACTGCCCCATAACTTACATGGGGTTGACCAAACTTGCAGAAACATGTTTATTTCTGCTGAAAAACACGTTTTGACACTTTCTGCACACTGGGGTTAAGAGCAGAGTGTGTGGGCTCTTCTGAGCCTTGCAGTTACATAGGGATTCACTTGGCTGAAAAAACGCGTTTATTTCGGGCTGAAAAACACGTTTTGAAAAAAGTGCTTTTACTGCCCCATAACTTACATGGGGTTGACCAAACTTGCAGAAACATGTTTATTTCTGCTGAAAAACATGTTTTGACACTTTCTGCACACTGGGGTTAAGAGCAGAGTGTGTGGGCTCTTCTGAGCCTTGCAGTTACATAGGGATTCAGTTGTCTGAAAAAACGCGTTTATTTCGGGCTGAAAAACACGTTTTGAAAAAAGTGCTGTTACTGCCCCATAACTTACATGGGGTTGACCAAACTTGCAGAAACATGTTTATTTCTGCTGAAAAACATGTTTTGACACTTTCTGCACACTGGGGTTAAGAGCTGAGTGTGTGGGCTCTTCTGAGCTTTGCAGTTACATAGGGATTCAGTTGTCTGAAAAAACGCGTTTATTTCGGGCTGAAAAACACGTTTTGAAAAGTGTACTGTAACTGCCCCATAACTTACATGGGGTTGACCAAACTTGCAGAAACATGTTTATTTCTGCTGAAAAACACGTTTTGACACTTTCTGCACACTGGGGTTAAGAGCAGAGTGTGTGGGCTCTTCTGAGCCTTGCAGTTACATAGGGATTCACTTGGCTGAAAAAACGCGTTTATTTCGGGCTGAAAAACACGTTTTGAAAAAAGTGCTTTTACTGCCCCATAACTTACATGGGGTTGACCAAACTTGCAGAAACATGTTTATTTCTGCTGAAAAACATGTTTTGACACTTTCTGCACACTGGGGTTAAGAGCAGAGTGTGTGGGCTCTTCTGAGCCTTGCAGTTACATAGGGATTCAGTTGTCTGAAAAAACGCGTTTATTTCGGGCTGAAAAACACGTTTTGAAAAAAGTGCTGTTACTGCCCCATAACTTACATGGGGTTGACCAAACTTGCAGAAACATGTTTATTTCTGCTGAAAAACATGTTTTGACACTTTCTGCACACTGGGGTTAAGAGCAGAGTGTGTGGGCTCTTCTGAGCCTTGCAGTTACATAGGGATTCAGTTGTCTGAAAAAACGCGTTTATTTCGGGCTGAAAAACACGTTTTGAAAAGAGTACTGTAACTGCCCCATAACTTACATGGGGTTGACCAAACTTGCAGAAACATGTTTATTTCTGCTGAAAAACATGTTTTGACACTTTCTGCACACTGGGGTTAAGAGCTGAGTGTGTGGGCTCTTCTGAGCTTTGCAGTTACATAGGGATTCAGTTGTCTGAAAAAACGCGTTTATTTCGGGCTGAAAAACACGTTTTGAAAAAAGTGCTGTTACTGCCCCATAACTTACATGGGGTTGACCAAACTTGCAGAAACATGTTTATTTCTGCTGAAAAACATGTTTTGACACTTTCTGCACACTGGGATTAAGAGCAGAGTGTGTGGGCTCTTCTGAGCCTTGCAGTTACATAGGGATTCAGTTGTCTGAAAAAACGTGTTTATTTCGGGCTGAAAAACACGTTTTGAAAAGTGTACTATAACTGCCCCATAACTTACATGGGGTTGACCAAACTTGCAGAAACATGTTTATTTCTGCTGAAAAACATGTTTTGACACTTTCTGCACACTGGGGTTAAGAGCTGAGTGTGTGGGCTCTTCTGAGCTTTGCAGTTACATAGGGATTCAGTTGGCTGAAAAAACGCTTTTATTTCGGGCTGAAAAACACGTTTTGAAAAAAGTGCTGTTACTGCCCCATAACTTACATGGGGTTGACCAAACTTGCAGAAACATGTTTATTTCTGCTGAAAAACATGTTTTGACACTTTCTGCACACTGGGGTTAAGAGCAGAGTGTGTGGGCTCTTCTGAGCCTTGCAGTTACATAGGGATTCAGTTGTCTGAAAAAACGCGTTTATTTCGGGCTGAAAAACACGTTTTGAAAAGTGTACTATAACTGCCCCATAACTTACATGGGGTTGACCAAACTTGCAGAAACATGTTTATTTCTGCTGAAAAACATGTTTTGACACTTTCTGCACACTGGGGTTAAGAGCTGAGTGTGTGGGCTCTTCTGAGCTTTGCAGTTACATAGGGATTCAGTTGTCTGAAAAAACGCGTTTATTTCGGGCTGAAAAACACGTTTTGAAAAGTGTACTGTAACTGCCCCATAACTTACATGGGGTTGACCAAACTTGCAGAAACATGTTTATTTCTGCTGAAAAACACGTTTTGACACTTTCTGCACACTGGGGTTAAGAGCAGAGTGTGTGGGCTCTTCTGAGCCTTGCAGTTACATAGGGATTCAGTTGTCTGAAAAAACGCGTTTATTTCGGGCTGAAAAAGACGTTTTGAAAAGAGTACTGTAACTGCCCCATAACTTACATGGGGTTGACCAAACTTGCAGAAACATGTTTATTTCTGCTGAAAAACATGTTTTGACACTTTCTGCACACTGGGGTTAAGAGCTGAGTGTGTGGGCTCTTCTGAGCTTTGCAGTTACATAGGGATTCAGTTGTCTGAAAAAACGCGTTTATTTCGGGCTGAAAAACACGTTTTGAAAAGTGTACTGTAACTGCCCCATAACTTACATGGGGTTGACCAAACTTGCAGAAACATGTTTATTTCTGCTGAAAAACACGTTTTGACACTTTCTGCACACTGGGGTTAAGAGCAGAGTGTGTGGGCTCTTCTGAGCCTTGCAGTTACATAGGGATTCACTTGGCTGAAAAAACGCGTTTATTTCGGGCTGAAAAACACGTTTTGAAAAAAGTGCTTTTACTGCCCCATAACTTACATGGGGTTGACCAAACTTGCAGAAACATGTTTATTTCTGCTGAAAAACATGTTTTGACACTTTCTGCACACTGGGGTTAAGAGCAGAGTGTGTGGGCTCTTCTGAGCCTTGCAGTTACATAGGGATTCAGTTGTCTGAAAAAACGCGTTTATTTCGGGCTGAAAAACACGTTTTGAAAAAAGTGCTGTTACTGCCCCATAACTTACATGGGGTTGACCAAACTTGCAGAAACATGTTTATTTCTGCTGAAAAACATGTTTTGACACTTTCTGCACACTGGGGTTAAGAGCAGAGTGTGTGGGCTCTTCTGAGCCTTGCAGTTACATAGGGATTCAGTTGTCTGAAAAAACGCGTTTATTTCGGGCTGAAAAACACGTTTTGAAAAGAGTACTGTAACTGCCCCATAACTTACATGGGGTTGACCAAACTTGCAGAAACATGTTTATTTCTGCTGAAAAACATGTTTTGACACTTTCTGCACACTGGGGTTAAGAGCTGAGTGTGTGGGCTCTTCTGAGCTTTGCAGTTACATAGGGATTCAGTTGTCTGAAAAAACGCGTTTATTTCGGGCTGAAAAACACGTTTTGAAAAAAGTGCTGTTACTGCCCCATAACTTACATGGGGTTGACCAAACTTGCAGAAACATGTTTATTTCTGCTGAAAAACATGTTTTGACACTTTCTGCACACTGGGATTAAGAGCAGAGTGTGTGGGCTCTTCTGAGCCTTGCAGTTACATAGGGATTCAGTTGTCTGAAAAAACGTGTTTATTTCGGGCTGAAAAACACGTTTTGAAAAGTGTACTATAACTGCCCCATAACTTACATGGGGTTGACCAAACTTGCAGAAACATGTTTATTTCTGCTGAAAAACATTTTTGACACTTTCTGCACACTGGGGTTAAGAGCTGAGTGTGTGGGCTCTTCTGAGCTTTGCAGTTACATAGGGATTCAGTTGGCTGAAAAAACGCTTTTATTTCGGGCTGAAAACACGTTTTGAAAAAAGTGCTGTTACTGCCCCATAACTTACATGGGGTTGACCAAACTTGCAGAAACATGTTTATTTCTGCTGAAAAACATGTTTTGACACTTTCTGCACACTGGGGTTAAGAGCAGAGTGTGTGGGCTCTTCTGAGCCTTGCAGTTACATAGGGATTCAGTTGTCTGAAAAAACGCGTTTATTTCGGGCTGAAAAACACGTTTTGAAAAGTGTACTATAACTGCCCCATAACTTACATGGGGTTGACCAAACTTGCAGAAACATGTTTATTTCTGCTGAAAAACATGTTTTGACACTTTCTGCACACTGGGGTTAAGAGCTGAGTGTGTGGGCTCTTCTGAGCTTTGCAGTTACATAGGGATTCAGTTGTCTGAAAAAACGCGTTTATTTCGGGCTGAAAAACACGTTTTGAAAAGTGTACTGTAACTGCCCCATAACTTACATGGGGTTGATCAAACTTGCAGAAACATGTTTATTTCTGCTGAAAAACACGTTTTGACACTTTCTGCACACTGGGGTTAAGAGCAGAGTGTGTGGGCTCTTCTGAGCCTTGTAGTTACATAGGGATTCAGTTGTCTGAAAAAACGCGTTTATTTCGGGCTGAAAAACACGTTTTGAAAAAAGTGCTGTTACTGCCCCATTACTTACATGGGGTTGACCAAACTTGCGGAAACATGTTTATTTCTGCTAAAAAACATGTTTTGACACTTTCTGCACACGGGGGTTAAGAGCTGAGTGTTTGGGCTCTTCTGAGCTTTGCAGTTACATAGGGATTCAGTTGTCTGAAAAAACGCGTTTATTTCGGGCTGAAAAACACGTTTTGAAAAGTGTACTGTAACTGCCCCATAACTTACATGGGGTTGACCAAACTTGCAGAAACGTTTATTTCTGCTGAAAAACACGTTTTGACACTTTCTGCACACTGGGGTTAAGAGCAGAGTGTGTGGGCTCTTCTGAGCTTTGCAGTTACATAGGGATTCAGTTGTCTGAAAAAACGCGTTTATTTCGGGCTGAAAAACACGTTTTGAAAAGTGTACTGTAACTGCCCCATAACTTACATGGGGTTGACCAAACTTGCAGAAACATGTTTATTTCTGCTGAAAAACATGTTTTTACACTTTCTGCACACTGGGGTAAAGAGCTGAGTGTGTGGGCTCTTCTGAGCTTTGCAGTTACATAGGGATTCAGTTGTCTGAAAAAACGCGTTTATTTCGGGCTGAAAAACACGTTTTGAAAAGTGTACTGTAACTGCCCCATAACTTACATGGGGTTGACCAAACTTGCAGAAACATGTTTATTTCTGCTGAAAAACACGTTTTGACACTTTCTGCACACTGGGGTTAAGAGCAGAGTGTGTGGGCTCTTCTGAGCCTTGCAGTTACATAGGGATTCAGTTGGCTGAAAAAACGCGTTTATTTCGGGCTGAAAAACACGTTTTGAAAAAAGTGCTTTTACTGCCCCATAACTTACATGGGGTTGACCAAACTTGCAGAAACATGTTTATTTCTGCTGAAAAACATGTTTTGACACTTTCTGCACACTGGGGTTAAGAGCAGAGTGTGTGGGCTCTTCTGAGCCTTGCAGTTACATAGGGATTCAGTTGTCTGAAAAAAACGCGTTTATTTCGAGCTGAAAAACACGTTTTGAAAAGAGTACTGTAACTGCCCCATAACTTACATGGGGTTGACCAAACTTGCAGAAACATGTTTATTTCTGCTGAAAAACATGTTTTGACACTTTCTGCACACTGGGGTTAAGAGCAGAGTGTGTGGGCTCTTCTGAGCCTTGCAGTTACATAGGGATTCAGTTGTCTGAAAAAACGCGTTTATTTCGGGCTGAAAAACACGTTTTGAAAAGTGTACTATAACTGCCCCATAACTTACATGGGGTTGACCAAACTTGCAGAAACATGTTTATTTCTGCTGAAAAACATGTTTTGACACTTTCTGCACACTGGGGTTAAGAGCTGAGTGTGTGGGCTCTTCTGAGCTTTGCAGTTACATAGGGATTCAGTTGTCTGAAAAAACGCGTTTATTTCGGGCTGAAAAACACGTTTTGAAAAGTGTACTGTAACTGCCCCATAACTTACATGGGGTTGACCAAACTTGCAGAAACATGTTTATTTCTGCTGAAAAACACGTTTTGACACTTTCTGCACACTGGGGTTAAGAGCAGAGTGTGTGGGCTCTTCTGAGCCTTGCAGTTACATAGGGATTCAGTTGGCTGAAAAAACGCGTTTATTTCGGGCTGAAAAACACGTTTTGAAAAAAGTGCTTTTACTGCCCCATAACTTACATGGGGTTGACCAAACTTGCAGAAACATGTTTATTTCTGCTGAAAAACATGTTTTGACACTTTCTGCACACTGGGGTTAAGAGCAGAGTGTGTGGGCTCTTCTGAGCCTTGCAGTTACATAGGGATTCAGTTGTCTGAAAAAACGCGTTTATTTCGGGCTGAAAAACACGTTTTGAAAAGTGTACTGTAACTGCCCCATAACTTACATGGGGTTGACCAAACTTGCAGAAACGTTTATTTCTGCTGAAAAACACGTTTTGACACTTTCTGCACACTGGGGTTAAGAGCAGAGTGTGTGGGCTCTTCTGAGCTTTGCAGTTACATAGGGATTCAGTTGTCTGAAAAAACGCGTTTATTTCGGGCTGAAAAACACGTTTTGAAAAGTGTACTGTAACTGCCCCATAACTTACATGGGGTTGACCAAACTTGCAGAAACATGTTTATTTCTGCTGAAAAACATGTTTTTACACTTTCTGCACACTGGGGTAAAGAGCTGAGTGTGTGGGCTCTTCTGAGCTTTGCAGTTACATAGGGATTCAGTTGTCTGAAAAAACGCGTTTATTTCGGGCTGAAAAACACGTTTTGAAAAGTGTACTGTAACTGCCCCATAACTTACATGGGGTTGACCAAACTTGCAGAAACATGTTTATTTCTGCTGAAAAACACGTTTTGACACTTTCTGCACACTGGGGTTAAGAGCAGAGTGTGTGGGCTCTTCTGAGCCTTGCAGTTACATAGGGATTCAGTTGGCTGAAAAAACGCGTTTATTTCGGGCTGAAAAACACGTTTTGAAAAAAGTGCTTTTACTGCCCCATAACTTACATGGGGTTGACCAAACTTGCAGAAACATGTTTATTTCTGCTGAAAAACATGTTTTGACACTTTCTGCACACTGGGGTTAAGAGCAGAGTGTGTGGGCTCTTCTGAGCCTTGCAGTTACATAGGGATTCAGTTGTCTGAAAAAAACGCGTTTATTTCGAGCTGAAAAACACGTTTTGAAAAGAGTACTGTAACTGCCCCATAACTTACATGGGGTTGACCAAACTTGCAGAAACATGTTTATTTCTGCTGAAAAACATGTTTTGACACTTTCTGCACACTGGGGTTAAGAGCAGAGTGTGTGGGCTCTTCTGAGCCTTGCAGTTACATAGGGATTCAGTTGTCTGAAAAAACGCGTTTATTTCGGGCTGAAAAACACGTTTTGAAAAGTGTACTATAACTGCCCCATAACTTACATGGGGTTGACCAAACTTGCAGAAACATGTTTATTTCTGCTGAAAAACATGTTTTGACACTTTCTGCACACTGGGGTTAAGAGCTGAGTGTGTGGGCTCTTCTGAGCTTTGCAGTTACATAGGGATTCAGTTGTCTGAAAAAACGCGTTTATTTCGGGCTGAAAAACACGTTTTGAAAAGTGTACTGTAACTGCCCCATAACTTACATGGGGTTGACCAAACTTGCAGAAACATGTTTATTTCTGCTGAAAAACACGTTTTGACACTTTCTGCACACTGGGGTTAAGAGCAGAGTGTGTGGGCTCTTCTGAGCCTTGCAGTTACATAGGGATTCAGTTGGCTGAAAAAACGCGTTTATTTCGGGCTGAAAAACACGTTTTGAAAAAAGTGCTTTTACTGCCCCATAACTTACATGGGGTTGACCAAACTTGCAGAAACATGTTTATTTCTGCTGAAAAACATGTTTTGACACTTTCTGCACACTGGGGTTAAGAGCAGAGTGTGTGGGCTCTTCTGAGCCTTGCAGTTACATAGGGATTCAGTTGTCTGAAAAAACGCGTTTATTTCGGGCTGAAAAACACGTTTTGAAAAAAGTGCTGTTACTGCCCCATAACTTACATGGGGTTGACCAAACTTGCAGAAACATGTTTATTTCTGCTGAAAAACATGTTTTGACACTTTCTGCACACTGGGGTTAAGAGCAGAGTGTGTGGGCTCTTCTGAGCCTTGCAGTTACATAGGGATTCAGTTGTCTGAAAAAACGCGTTTATTTCGGGCTGAAAAAGACGTTTTGAAAAGAGTACTGTAACTGCCCCATAACTTACATGGGGTTGACCAAACTTGCAGAAACATGTTTATTTCTGCTGAAAAACATGTTTTGACACTTTCTGCACACTGGGGTTAAGAGCTGAGTGTGTGGGCTCTTCTGAGCTTTGCAGTTACATAGGGATTCAGTTGTCTGAAAAAACGCGTTTATTTCGGGCTGAAAAACACGTTTTGAAAAAAGTGCTGTTACTGCCCCATAACTTACATGGGGTTGACCAAACTTGCAGAAACATGTTTATTTCTGCTGAAAAACATGTTTTGACACTTTCTGCACACTGGGATTAAGAGCAGAGTGTGTGGGCTCTTCTGAGCCTTGCAGTTACATAGGGATTCAGTTGTCTGAAAAAACGTGTTTATTTCGGGCTGAAAAACACGTTTTGAAAAGTGTACTATAACTGCCCCATAAATTACATGGGGTTGACCAAACTTGCAGAAACATGTTTATTTCTGCTGAAAAACATGTTTTGACACTTTCTGCACACTGGGGTTAAGAGCTGAGTGTGTGGGCTCTTCTGAGCTTTGCAGTTACATAGGGATTCAGTTGGCTGAAAAAACGCTTTTATTTCGGGCTGAAAAACACGTTTTGAAAAAAGTGCTGTTACTGCCCCATAACTTACATGGGGTTGACCAAACTTGCAGAAACATGTTTATTTCTGCTGAAAAACATGTTTTGACACTTTCTGCACACTGGGGTTAAGAGCAGAGTGTGTGGGCTCTTCTGAGCCTTGCAGTTACATAGGGATTCAGTTGTCTGAAAAAACGCGTTTATTTCGGGCTGAAAAACACGTTTTGAAAAGTGTACTATAACTGCCCCATAACTTACATGGGGTTGACCAAACTTGCAGAAACATGTTTATTTCTGCTGAAAAACATGTTTTGACACTTTCTGCACACTGGGGTTAAGAGCTGAGTGTGTGGGCTCTTCTGAGCTTTGCAGTTACATAGGGATTCAGTTGTCTGAAAAAACGCGTTTATTTCGGGCTGAAAAACACGTTTTGAAAAGTGTACTGTAACTGCCCCATAACTTACATGGGGTTGACCAAACTTGCAGAAACATGTTTATTTCTGCTGAAAAACACGTTTTGACACTTTCTGCACACTGGGGTTAAGAGCAGAGTGTGTGGGCTCTTCTGAGCCTTGCAGTTACATAGGGATTCAGTTGTCTGAAAAAACGCGTTTATTTCGGGCTGAAAAACACGTTTTGAAAAAAGTGCTTTTACTGCCCCATAACTTACATGGGGTTGACCAAACTTGCAGAAACATGTTTATTTCTGCTGAAAAACATGTTTTGACACTTTCTGCACACTGGGGTTAAGAGCTGAGTGTGTGGGCTCTTCTGAGCTTTGCAGTTACATAGGGATTCAGTTGTCTGAAAAAACGCGTTTATTTCGGGCTGAAAAACACGTTTTGAAAAGTGTACTGTAACTGCCCCATAACTTACATGGGGTTGACCAAACTTGCAGAAACATGTTTATTTCTGCTGAAAAACATGTTTTGACACTTTCTGCACACTGGGGTTAAGAGCTGAGTGTGTGGGCTCTTCTGAGCTTTGCAGTTACATAGGGATTCAGTTGTCTGAAAAAACGCGTTTATTTCGGGCTGAAAAATACGTTTTGAAAAGTGTACTGTAACTGCCCCATAACTTACATGGGGTTGACCAAACTTGCAGAAACATGTTTATTTCTGCTGAAAAACATGTTTTTACACTTTCTGCACACTGGGGTTAAGAGCTGAGTGTGTGGGCTCTTCTGAGCTTTGCAGTTACATAGGGATTCAGTTGGCTGAAAAAACGCGTTTATTTCGGGCTGAAAAACACGTTTTGAAAAAAGTGCTGTTACTTCCCCATAACTTACATGGGGTTGACCAAACTTGCAGAAACATGTTTATTTCTGCTGAAAAACATGTTTTGACACTTTCTGCACACTGGGGTTAAGAGCAGAGTGTGTGGGCTCTTCTGAGCCTTGCAGTTACATAGGGATTCAGTTGTCTGAAAAAACGCGTTTATTTCGGGCTGAAAAACACGTTTTGAAAAGTGTACTATAACTGCCCCATAACTTACATGGGGTTGACCAAACTTGCAGAAACATGTTTATTTCTGCTGAAAAACATGTTTTGACACTTTCTGCACACTGGGGTTAAGAGCTGAGTGTGTGGGCTCTTCTGAGCTTTGCAGTTACATAGGGATTCAGTTGTCTGAAAAAACGCGTTTATTTCGGGCTGAAAAACACGTTTTGAAAAGTGTACTGTAACTGCCCCATAACTTACATGGGGTTGACCAAACTTGCAGAAACATGTTTATTTCTGCTGAAAAACACGTTTTGACACTTTCTGCACACTGGGGTTAAGAGCAGAGTGTGTGGGCTCTTCTGAGCCTTGCAGTTACATAGGGATTCAGTTGGCTGAAAAAACGCGTTTATTTCGGGCTGAAAAACACGTTTTGAAAAAAGTGCTTTTACTGCCCCATAACTTACATGGGGTTGACCAAACTTGCAGAAACATGTTTATTTCTGCTGAAAAACATGTTTTGACACTTTCTGCACACTGGGGTTAAGAGCAGAGTGTGTGGGCTCTTCTGAGCCTTGCAGTTACATAGGGATTCAGTTGTCTGAAACAACGCGTTTATTTCGGGCTGAAAAACACGTTTTGAAAAGAGTACTGTAACTGCCCCATAACTTACATGGGGTTGACCAAACTTGCAGAAACATGTTTATTTCTGCTGAAAAACATGTTTTGACACTTTCTGCACACTGGGGTTAAGAGCTGAGTGTGTGGGCTCTTCTGAGCTTTGCAGTTACATAGGGATTCAGTTGTCTGAAAAAACGCGTTTATTTCGGCTGAAAAACACGTTTTGAAAAGTGTACTGTAACTGCCCCATAACTTACATGGGGTTGACCAAACTTGCAGAAACATGTTTATTTCTGCTGAAAAACATGTTTTTACACTTTCTGCACACTGGGGTTAAGAGCTGAGTGTGTGGGCTCTTCTGAGCCTTGCAGTTACATAGGGATTCAGTTGTCTGAAAAAACGCGTTTATTTCGGGCTGAAAAACACGTTTTGAAAAGTGTACTATAACTGCCCCATAACTTACATGGGGTTGACCAAACTTGCAGAAACGTTTATTTCTGCTGAAAAACACGTTTTGACACTTTCTGCACACTGGGGTTAAGAGCAGAGTGTGTGGGCTCTTCTGAGCTTTGCAGTTACATAGGGATTCAGTTGTCTGAAAAAACGCGTTTATTTCGGGCTGAAAAACACGTTTTGAAAAGTGTACTGTAACTGCCCCATAACTTACATGGGGTTGACCAAACTTGCAGAAACATGTTTATTTCTGCTGAAAAACATGTTTTTACACTTTCTGCACACTGGGGTAAAGAGCTGAGTGTGTGGGCTCTTCTGAGCTTTGCAGTTACATAGGGATTCAGTTGTCTGAAAAAACGCGTTTATTTCGGGCTGAAAAACACGTTTTGAAAAGTGTACTGTAACTGCCCCATAACTTACATGGGGTTGACCAAACTTGCAGAAACATGTTTATTTCTGCTGAAAAACACGTTTTGACACTTTCTGCACACTGGGGTTAAGAGCAGAGTGTGTGGGCTCTTCTGAGCCTTGCAGTTACATAGGGATTCAGTTGGCTGAAAAAACGCGTTTATTTCGGGCTGAAAAACACGTTTTGAAAAAAGTGCTTTTACTGCCCCATAACTTACATGGGGTTGACCAAACTTGCAGAAACATGTTTATTTCTGCTGAAAAACATGTTTTGACACTTTCTGCACACTGGGGTTAAGAGCAGAGTGTGTGGGCTCTTCTGAGCCTTGCAGTTACATACGGATTCAGTTGGCTGAAAAAAACGCGTTTATTTCGAGCTGAAAAACACGTTTTGAAAAGAGTACTGTAACTGCCCCATAACTTACATGGGGTTGACCAAACTTGCAGAAACATGTTTATTTCTGCTGAAAAACATGTTTTGACACTTTCTGCACACTGGGGTTAAGAGCAGAGTGTGTGGGCTCTTCTGAGCCTTGCAGTTACATAGGGATTCAGTTGTCTGAAAAAACGCGTTTATTTCGGGCTGAAAAACACGTTTTGAAAAGTGTACTATAACTGCCCCATAACTTACATGGGGTTGACCAAACTTGCAGAAACATGTTTATTTCTGCTGAAAAACATGTTTTGACACTTTCTGCACACTGGGGTTAAGAGCTGAGTGTGTGGGCTCTTCTGAGCTTTGCAGTTACATAGGGATTCAGTTGTCTGAAAAAACGCGTTTATTTCGGGCTGAAAAACAAGTTTTGAAAAGTGTACTGTAACTGCCCCATAACTTACATGGGGTTGACCAAACTTGCAGAAACATGTTTATTTCTGCTGAAAAACACGTCTTGACACTTTCTGCACACTGGGGTTAAGAGCAGAGTGTGTGGGCTCTTCTGAGCCTTGCAGTTACATAGGGATTCAGTTGGCTGAAAAAACGCGTTTATTTCGGGCTGAAAAACACGTTTTGAAAAAAGTGCTTTTACTGCCCCATAACTTACATGGGGTTGACCAAACTTGCAGAAACATGTTTATTTCTGCTGAAAAACATGTTTTGACACTTTCTGCACACTGGGGTTAAGAGCAGAGTGTGTGGGCTCTTCTGAGCCTTGCAGTTACATAGGGATTCAGTTGTCTGAAAAAACGCGTTTATTTCGGGCTGAAAAACACGTTTTGAAAAAAGTGCTGTTACTGCCCCATAACTTACATGGGGTTGACCAAACTTGCAGAAACATGTTTATTTCTGCTGAAAAACATGTTTTGACACTTTCTGCACACTGGGGTTAAGAGCAGAGTGTGTGGGCTCTTCTGAGCCTTGCAGTTACATAGGGATTCAGTTGTCTGAAAAAACGCGTTTATTTCGGGCTGAAAAAGACGTTTTGAAAAGAGTACTGTAACTGCCCCATAACTTACATGGGGTTGACCAAACTTGCAGAAACATGTTTATTTCTGCTGAAAAACATGTTTTGACACTTTCTGCACACTGGGGTTAAGAGCTGAGTGTGTGGGCTCTTCTGAGCTTTGCAGTTACATAGGGATTCAGTTGTCTGAAAAAACGCGTTTATTTCGGGCTGAAAAACACGTTTTGAAAAAAGTGCTGTTACTGCCCCATAACTTACATGGGGTTGACCAAACTTGCAGAAACATGTTTATTTCTGCTGAAAAACATGTTTTGACACTTTCTGCACACTGGGATTAAGAGCAGAGTGTGTGGGCTCTTCTGAGCCTTGCAGTTACATAGGGATTCAGTTGTCTGAAAAAACGTGTTTATTTCGGGCTGAAAAACACGTTTTGAAAAGTGTACTATAACTGCCCCATAAATTACATGGGGTTGACCAAACTTGCAGAAACATGTTTATTTCTGCTGAAAAACATGTTTTGACACTTTCTGCACACTGGGGTTAAGAGCTGAGTGTGTGGGCTCTTCTGAGCTTTGCAGTTACATAGGGATTCAGTTGGCTGAAAAAACGCTTTTATTTCGGGCTGAAAAACACGTTTTGAAAAAAGTGCTGTTACTGCCCCATAACTTACATGGGGTTGACCAAACTTGCAGAAACATGTTTATTTCTGCTGAAAAACATGTTTTGACACTTTCTGCACACTGGGGTTAAGAGCAGAGTGTGTGGGCTCTTCTGAGCCTTGCAGTTACATAGGGATTCAGTTGTCTGAAAAAACGCGTTTATTTCGGGCTGAAAAACACGTTTTGAAAAGTGTACTATAACTGCCCCATAACTTACATGGGGTTGACCAAACTTGCAGAAACATGTTTATTTCTGCTGAAAAACATGTTTTGACACTTTCTGCACACTGGGGTTAAGAGCAGAGTGTGTGGGCTCTTCTGAGCTTTGCAGTTACATAGGGATTCAGTTGTCTGAAAAAACGCGTTTATTTCGGGCTGAAAAACACGTTTTGAAAAGTGTACTGTAACTGCCCCATAACTTACATGGGGTTGACCAAACTTGCAGAAACATGTTTATTTCTGCTGAAAAACATGTTTTTACACTTTCTGCACACTGGGGTAAAGAGCTGAGTGTGTGGGCTCTTCTGAGCTTTGCAGTTACATAGGGATTCAGTTGTCTGAAAAAACGCGTTTATTTCGGGCTGAAAAACACGTTTTGAAAAGTGTACTGTAACTGCCCCATAACTTACATGGGGTTGACCAAACTTGCAGAAACATGTTTATTTCTGCTGAAAAACACGTTTTGACACTTTCTGCACACTGGGGTTAAGAGCAGAGTGTGTGGGCTCTTCTGAGCCTTGCAGTTACATAGGGATTCAGTTGGCTGAAAAAACGCGTTTATTTCGGGCTGAAAAACACGTTTTGAAAAAAGTGCTTTTACTGCCCCATAACTTACATGGGGTTGACCAAACTTGCAGAAACATGTTTATTTCTGCTGAAAAACATGTTTTGACACTTTCTGCACACTGGGGTTAAGAGCAGAGTGTGTGGGCTCTTCTGAGCCTTGCAGTTACATAGGGATTCAGTTGGCTGAAAAAAACGCGTTTATTTCGAGCTGAAAAACACGTTTTGAAAAGAGTACTGTAACTGCCCCATAACTTACATGGGGTTGACCAAACTTGCAGAAACATGTTTATTTCTGCTGAAAAACATGTTTTGACACTTTCTGCACACTGGGGTTAAGAGCAGAGTGTGTGGGCTCTTCTGAGCCTTGCAGTTACATAGGGATTCAGTTGTCTGAAAAAACGCGTTTATTTCGGGCTGAAAAACACGTTTTGAAAAGTGTACTATAACTGCCCCATAACTTACATGGGGTTGACCAAACTTGCAGAAACATGTTTATTTCTGCTGAAAAACATGTTTTGACACTTTCTGCACACTGGGGTTAAGAGCTGAGTGTGTGGGCTCTTCTGAGCTTTGCAGTTACATAGGGATTCAGTTGTCTGAAAAAACGCGTTTATTTCGGGCTGAAAAACAAGTTTTGAAAAGTGTACTGTAACTGCCCCATAACTTACATGGGGTTGACCAAACTTGCAGAAACATGTTTATTTCTGCTGAAAAACACGTCTTGACACTTTCTGCACACTGGGGTTAAGAGCAGAGTGTGTGGGCTCTTCTGAGCCTTGCAGTTACATAGGGATTCAGTTGGCTGAAAAAACGCGTTTATTTCGGGCTGAAAAACACGTTTTGAAAAAAGTGCTTTTACTGCCCCATAACTTACATGGGGTTGACCAAACTTGCAGAAACATGTTTATTTCTGCTGAAAAACATGTTTTGACACTTTCTGCACACTGGGGTTAAGAGCAGAGTGTGTGGGCTCTTCTGAGCCTTGCAGTTACATAGGGATTCAGTTGTCTGAAAAAACGCGTTTATTTCGGGCTGAAAAACACGTTTTGAAAAAAGTGCTGTTACTGCCCCATAACTTACATGGGGTTGACCAAACTTGCAGAAACATGTTTATTTCTGCTGAAAAACATGTTTTGACACTTTCTGCACACTGGGGTTAAGAGCAGAGTGTGTGGGCTCTTCTGAGCCTTGCAGTTACATAGGGATTCAGTTGTCTGAAAAAACGCGTTTATTTCGGGCTGAAAAAGACGTTTTGAAAAGAGTACTGTAACTGCCCCATAACTTACATGGGGTTGACCAAACTTGCAGAAACATGTTTATTTCTGCTGAAAAACATGTTTTGACACTTTCTGCACACTGGGGTTAAGAGCTGAGTGTGTGGGCTCTTCTGAGCTTTGCAGTTACATAGGGATTCAGTTGTCTGAAAAAACGCGTTTATTTCGGGCTGAAAAACACGTTTTGAAAAAAGTGCTGTTACTGCCCCATAACTTACATGGGGTTGACCAAACTTGCAGAAACATGTTTATTTCTGCTGAAAAACATGTTTTGACACTTTCTGCACACTGGGATTAAGAGCAGAGTGTGTGGGCTCTTCTGAGCCTTGCAGTTACATAGGGATTCAGTTGTCTGAAAAAACGTGTTTATTTCGGGCTGAAAAACACGTTTTGAAAAGTGTACTATAACTGCCCCATAAATTACATGGGGTTGACCAAACTTGCAGAAACATGTTTATTTCTGCTGAAAAACATGTTTTGACACTTTCTGCACACTGGGGTTAAGAGCTGAGTGTGTGGGCTCTTCTGAGCTTTGCAGTTACATAGGGATTCAGTTGGCTGAAAAAACGCTTTTATTTCGGGCTGAAAAACACGTTTTGAAAAAAGTGCTGTTACTGCCCCATAACTTACATGGGGTTGACCAAACTTGCAGAAACATGTTTATTTCTGCTGAAAAACATGTTTTGACACTTTCTGCACACTGGGGTTAAGAGCAGAGTGTGTGGGCTCTTCTGAGCCTTGCAGTTACATAGGGATTCAGTTGTCTGAAAAAACGCGTTTATTTCGGGCTGAAAAACACGTTTTGAAAAGTGTACTATAACTGCCCCATAACTTACATGGGGTTGACCAAACTTGCAGAAACATGTTTATTTCTGCTGAAAAACATGTTTTGACACTTTCTGCACACTGGGGTTAAGAGCTGAGTGTGTGGGCTCTTCTGAGCTTTGCAGTTACATAGGGATTCAGTTGTCTGAAAAAACGCGTTTATTTCGGGCTGAAAAACACGTTTTGAAAAGTGTACTGTAACTGCCCCATAACTTACATGGGGTTGACCAAACTTCAAGAAACATGTTTATTTCTGCTGAAAAACACGTTTTGACACTTTCTGCACACTGGGGTTAAGAGCAGAGTGTGTGGGCTCTTCTGAGCTTTGCAGTTACATAGGGATTCAGTTGTCTGAAAAAACGCGTTTATTTCGGGCTGAAAAACACGTTTTGAAAAGTGTACTGTAACTGCCCCATAACTTACATGGGGTTGACCAAACTTGCAGAAACATGTTTATTTCTGCTGAAAAACATGTTTTTACACTTTCTGCACACTGGGGTTAAGAGCTGAGTGTGTGGGCTCTTCTGAGCTTTGCAGTTACATAGGGATTCAGTTGTCTGAAAAAACGCGTTTATTTCGGGCTGAAAAACACGTTTTGAAAAGTGTACTGTAACTGCCCCATAACTTACATGGGGTTGACCAAACTTGCAGAAACATGTTTATTTCTGCTGAAAAACACGTTTTGACACTTTCTGCCAACTGGGGTTAAGAGCAGAGTGTGTGGGCTCTTCTGAGCCTTGCAGTTACATAGGGATTCAGTTGGCTGAAAAAACGCGTTTATTTCGGGCTGAAAAACACGTTTTGAAAAAAGTGCTTTTACTGCCCCATAACTTACATGGGGTTGACCAAACTTGCAGAAACATGTTTATTTCTGCTGAAAAACATGTTTTGACACTTTCTGCACACTGGGGTTAAGAGCAGAGTGTGTGGGCTCTTCTGAGCCTTGCAGTTACATAGGGATTCAGTTGTCTGAAAAAACGCGTTTATTTCGGGCTGAAAAACACGTTTTGAAAAGAGTAC
Source organism: Lepisosteus platostomus (assembly GCF_059453375.1). Taxonomy (NCBI): domain Eukaryota; kingdom Metazoa; phylum Chordata; class Actinopteri; order Semionotiformes; family Lepisosteidae; genus Lepisosteus; species Lepisosteus platostomus. The sequence goes on along the minus strand of NC_142627.1, from coordinate 917,493 downwards.
TGTAACTGCCCCATAACTTACATGGGGTTGACCAAACTTGCAGAAACATGTTTATTTCTGCTGAAAAACACGTTTTGACACTTTCTGCACACTGGGGTTAAGAACAGAGTGTGTGGGCTCTTCTGAGCTTTGCAGTTACATAGGGATTCAGTTGTCTGAAAAAACGCGTTTATTTCGGGCTGAAAAACACGTTTTGAAAAGTGTACTGTAACTGCCCCATAACTTACATGGGGTTGACCAAACTTGCAGAAACATGTTTATTTCTGCTGAAAAAAATGTTTTTACACTTTCTGCACACTGGGGTAAAGAGCTGAGTGTGTGGGCTCTTCTGAGCTTTGCAGTTACATAGGGATTCAGTTGTCTGAAAAAACGCGTTTATTTCGGGCTGAAAAACACGTTTTGAAAAGTGTACTGTAACTGCCCCATAACTTACATGGGGTTGACCAAACTTGCAGAAACATGTTTATTTCTGCTGAAAAACACGTTTTGACACTTTCTGCACACTGGGGTTAAGAGCAGAGTGTGTGGGCTCTTCTGAGCCTTGCAGTTACATAGGGATTCAGTTGTCTGAAACAACGCGTTTATTTCGGGCTGAAAAACACGTTTTGAAAAGAGTACTGTAACTGCCCCATAACTTACATGGGGTTGACCAAACTTGCAGAAACATGTTTATTTCTGCTGAAAAACATGTTTTGACACTTTCTGCACACTGGGGTTAAGAGCTGAGTGTGTGGGCTCTTCTGAGCTTTGCAGTTACATAGGGATTCAGTTGTCTGAAAAAACGCGTTTATTTCGGGCTGAAAAACACGTTTTGAAAAGTGTACTGTAACTGCCCCATAACTTACATGGGGTTGACCAAACTTGCAGAAACATGTTTATTTCTGCTGAAAAACATGTTTTGACACTTTCTGCACACTGGGGTTAAGAGCTGAGTGTGTGGGCTCTTCTGAGCTTTGCAGTTACATAGGGATTCAGTTGGCTGAAAAAACGCGTTTATTTCGGGCTGAAAAACACGTTTTGAAAAAAGTGCTGTTACTGCCCCATAACTTACATGGGGTTGACCAAACTTGCAGAAACATGTTTATTTCTGCTGAAAAACATGTTTTGACACTTTCTGCACACTGGGGTTAAGAGCTGAGTGTGTGGGCTCTTCTGAGCTTTGCAGTTACATAGGGATTCAGTTGTCTGAAAAAACGCGTTTATTTCGGGCTGAAAAACACGTTTTGAAAAGTGTACTATAACTGCCCCATAACTTACATGGGGTTGACCAAACTTGCAGAAACATGTTTATTTCTGCTGAAAAACATGTTTTGACACTTTCTGCACACTGGGGTTAAGAGCTGAGTGTGTGGGCTCTTCTGAGCTTTGCAGTTACATAGGGATTCAGTTGTCTGAAAAAACGCGTTTATTTCGGCTGAAAAACACGTTTTGAAAAGTGTACTGTAACTGCCCCATAACTTACATGGGGTTGACCAAACTTGCAGAAACATGTTTATTTCTGCTGAAAAACATGTTTTTACACTTTCTGCACACTGGGGTTAAGAGCTGAGTGTGTGGGCTCTTCTGAGCCTTGCAGTTACATAGGGATTCAGTTGTCTGAAAAAACGCGTTTATTTCGGGCTGAAAAACACGTTTTGAAAAGTGTACTATAACTGCCCCATAACTTACATGGGGTTGACCAAACTTGCAGAAACATGTTTATTTCTGCTGAAAAACATGTTTTGACACTTTCTGCACACTGGGGTTAAGAGCTGAGTGTGTGGGCTCTTCTGAGCTTTGCAGTTACATAGGGATTCAGTTGTCTGAAAAAACGCGTTTATTTCGGGCTGAAAAACACGTTTTGAAAAGTGTACTATAACTGCCCCATAACTTACATGGGGTTGACCAAACTTGCAGAAACATGTTTATTTCTGCTGAAAAACATGTTTTGACACTTTCTGCACACTGGGGTTAAGAGCTGAGTGTGTGGGCTCTTCTGAGCTTTGCAGTTACATAGGGATTCAGTTGTCTGAAAAAACGCGTTTATTTCGGGCTGAAAAACACGTTTTGAAAAGTGTACTGTTACTGCCCCATAACTTACATGGGGTTGACCAAACTTGCAGAAACATGTTTATTTCTGCTGAAAAACATGTTTTGACACTTTCTGCACACTGGGGTTAAGAGCAGAGTGTGTGGGCTCTTCTGAGCCTTGCAGTTACATAGGGATTCAGTTGTCTGAAAAAACGCATTTCGGGCTGAAAAACACGTTTTGAAAAGTGTACTATAACTGCCCCATAACTTACATGGGGATGACCAAACTTGCAGAAACATGTTTATTTCTGCTGAAAAACATGTTTTGACACTTTCTGCACACTGGGGTTAAGAGCTGAGTGTGTGGGCTCTTCTGAGCTTTGCAGTTACATAGGGATTCAGTTGTCTGAAAAAACGCGTTTATTTCGGGCTGAAAAACACGTTTTGAAAAGTGTACTGTAACTGCCCCATAACTTACATGGGGTTGACCAAACTTGCAGAAACATGTTTATTTCTGCTGAAAAACACGTTTTGACACTTTCTGCACACTGGGGTTAAGAGCAGAGTGTGTGGGCTCTTCTGAGCCTTGTAGTTACATAGGGATTCAGTTGTCTGAAAAAACGCGTTTATTTCGGGCTGAAAAACACGTTTTGAAAAAAGTGCTGTTACTGCCCCATAACTTACATGGGGTTGACCAAACTTGCGGAAACATGTTTATTTCTGCTAAAAAACATGTTTTGACACTTTCTGCACACGGGGGTTAAGAGCTGAGTGTTTGGGCTCTTCTGAGCTTTGCAGTTACATAGGGATTCAGTTGTCTGAAAAAACGCGTTTATTTCGGGCTGAAAAACACGTTTTGAAAAGTGTACTGTAACTGCCCCATAACTTACATGGGGTTGACCAAACTTGCAGAAACATGTTTATTTCTGCTGAAAAACACGTTTTGACACTTTCTGCACACTGGGGTTAAGAGCAGAGTGTGTGGGATCTTCTGAGCTTTGCAGTTACATAGGGATTCAGTTGTCTGAAAAAACGCGTTTATTTCGGGCTGAAAAACACGTTTTGAAAAGTGTACTGTAACTGCCCCATAACTTACATGGGGTTGACCAAACTTGCAGAAACATGTTTATTTCTGCTGAAAAACATGTTTTTACACTTTCTGCACACTGGGGTTAAGAGCTGAGTGTGTGGGCTCTTCTGAGCTTTGCAGTTACATAGGGATTCAGTTGTCTGAAAAAACGCGTTTATTTCGGGCTGAAAAACACGTTTTGAAAAGTGTACTGTAACTGCCCCATAACTTACATGGGGTTGACCAAACTTGCAGAAACATGTTTATTTCTGCTGAAAAACACGTTTTGACACTTTCTGCACACTGGGGTTAAGAGCAGAGTGTGTGGGCTCTTCTGAGCCTTGCAGTTACATAGGGATTCAGTTGGCTGAAAAAACGCGTTTATTTCGGGCTGAAAAACACGTTTTGAAAAAAGTGCTTTTACTGCCCCATAACTTACATGGGGTTGACCAAACTTGCAGAAACATGTTTATTTCTGCTGAAAAACACGTTTTGACACTTTCTGCACACTGGGGTTAAGAACAGAGTGTGTGGGCTCTTCTGAGCTTTGCAGTTACATAGGGATTCAGTTGTCTGAAAAAACGCGTTTATTTCGGGCTGAAAAACACGTTTTGAAAAGTGTACTGTAACTGCCCCATAACTTACATGGGGTTGACCAAACTTGCAGAAACATGTTTATTTCTGCTGAAAAACACGTTTTGACACTTTCTGCACACTGGGGTTAAGAGCAGAGTGTGTGGGCTCTTCTGAGCCTTGCAGTTACATAGGGATTCAGTTGGCTGAAAAAACGCGTTTATTTCGGGCTGAAAAACACGTTTTGAAAAAAGTGCTTTTACTGCCCCATAACTTACATGGGGTTGACCAAACTTGCAGAAACATGTTTATTTCTGCTGAAAAACATGTTTTGACACTTTCTGCACACTGGGGTTAAGAGCAGAGTGTGTGGGCTCTTCTGAGCCTTGCAGTTACATAGGGATTCAGTTGTCTGAAAAAACGCGTTTATTTCGGGCTGAAAAACAAGTTTTGAAAAGAGTACTGTAACTGCCCCATAACTTACATGGGGTTGACCAAACTTGCAGAAACATGTTTATTTCTGCTGAAAAACATGTTTTGACACTTTCTGCACACTGGGGTTAAGAGCTGAGTGTGTGGGCTCTTCTGAGCTTTGCAGTTACATAGGGATTCAGTTGTCTGAAAAAACGCGTTTATTTCGGGCTGAAAAACACGTTTTGAAAAGTGTACTGTAACTGCCCCATAACTTACATGGGGTTGACCAAACTTGCAGAAACATGTTTATTTCTGCTCAAAAACATGTTTTGACACTTTCTGCACACTGGGGTTAAGAGCTGAGTGTGTGGGCTCTTCTGAGCTTTGCAGTTACATAGGGATTCAGTTGTCTGAAAAAACGCGTTTATTTCGGGCTGAAAAACACGTTTTGAAAAGTGTACTGTAACTGCCCCATAACTTACATGGGGTTGACCAAACTTGCAGAAACATGTTTATTTCTGCTGAAAAACACGTTTTGACACTTTCTGCACACTGGGGTTAAGAGCAGAGTGTGTGGGCTCTTCTGAGCCTTGTAGTTACATAGGGATTCAGTTGTCTGAAAAAACGCGTTTATTTCGGGCTGAAAAACACGTTTTGAAAAAAGTGCTTTTACTGCCCCATAACTTACATGGGGTTGACCAAACTTGCGGAAACATGTTTATTTCTGCTAAAAAACATGTTTTGACACTTTCTGCACACGGGGGTTAAGAGCTGAGTGTGTGGGCTCTTCTGAGCCTTGCAGTTACATAGGGATTCAGTTGGCTGAAAAAACGCGTTTATTTCGGGCTGAAAAACACGTTTTGAAAAAAGTGCTTTTACTGCCCCATAACTTACATGGGGTTGACCAAACTTGCAGAAACATGTTTATTTCTGCTGAAAAACATGTTTTGACACTTTCTGCACACTGGGGTTAAGAGCAGAGTGTGTGGGCTCTTCTGAGCCTTGCAGTTACATAGGGATTCAGTTGTCTGAAACAACGCGTTTATTTCGGGCTGAAAAACACGTTTTGAAAAGAGTACTGTAACTGCCCCATAACTTACATGGGGTTGACCAAACTTGCAGAAACATGTTTATTTCTGCTGAAAAACATGTTTTGACACTTTCTGCACACTGGGGTTAAGAGCTGAGTGTGTGGGCTCTTCTGAGCTTTGCAGTTACATAGGGATTCAGTTGTCTGAAAAAACGCGTTTATTTCGGGCTGAAAAACACGTTTTGAAAAGTGTACTGTAACTGCCCCATAACTTACATGGGGTTGACCAAACTTGCAGAAACATGTTTATTTCTGCTGAAAAACATGTTTTGACACTTTCTGCACACTGGGGTTAAGAGCTGAGTGTGTGGGCTCTTCTGAGCTTTGCAGTTACATAGGGATTCAGTTGTCTGAAAAAACGCGTTTATTTCGGGCTGAAAAACACGTTTTGAAAAGTGTACTATAACTGCCCCATAACTTACATGGGGTTGACCAAACATGCAGAAACATGTTTATTTCTGCTGAAAAACATGTTTTGACACTTTCTGCACACTGGGGTTAAGAGCTGAGTGTGTGGGCTCTTCTGAGCTTTGCAGTTACATAGGGATTCAGTTGTCTGAAAAAACGCGTTTATTTCGGGCTGAAAAACACGTTTTGAAAAGTGTACTGTAACTGCCCCATAACTTACATGGGGTTGACCAAACTTGCAGAAACATGTTTATTTCTGCTGAAAAACATGTTTTGACACTTTCTGCACACTGGGGTTAAGAGCAGAGTGTGTGGGCTCTTCTGAGCCTTGCAGTTACATAGGGATTCAGTTGTCTGAAACAACGCGTTTATTTCGGGCTGAAAAACACGTTTTGAAAAGAGTACTGTAACTGCCCCATAACTTACATGGGGTTGACCAAACTTGCAGAAACATGTTTATTTCTGCTGAAAAACATGTTTTGACACTTTCTGCACACTGGGGTTAAGAGCTGAGTGTGTGGGCTCTTCTGAGCTTTGCAGTTACATAGGGATTCAGTTGTCTGAAAAAACGCGTTTATTTCGGCTGAAAAACACGTTTTGAAAAGTGTACTGTAACTGCCCCATAACTTACATGGGGTTGACCAAACTTGCAGAAACATGTTTATTTCTGCTGAAAATCATGTTTTTACACTTTCTGCACACTGGGGTTAAGAGCTGAGTGTGTGGGCTCTTCTGAGCCTTGCAGTTACATAGGGATTCAGTTGTCTGAAAAAACGCGTTTATTTCGGGCTGAAAAACACGTTTTGAAAAGTGTACTATAACTGCCCCATAACTTACATGGGGTTGACCAAACTTGCAGAAACATGTTTATTTCTGCTGAAAAACATGTTTTGACACTTTCTGCACACTGGGGTTAAGAGCTGAGTGTGTGGGCTCTTCTGAGCTTTGCAGTTACATAGGGATTCAGTTGTCTGAAAAAACGCGTTTATTTCGGGCTGAAAAACACGTTTTGAAAAAAGTGCTGTTACTGCCCCATAACTTACATGGGGTTGACCAAACTTGCAGAAACATGTTTATTTCTGCTGAAAAACATGTTTTGACACTTTCTGCACACTGGGGTTAAGAGCAGAGTGTGTGGGCTCTTCTGAGCCTTGCAGTTACATAGGGATTCAGTTGTCTGAAAAAACGCGTTTATTTCGGGCTGAAAAACACGTTTTGAAAAGTGTACTATAACTGCCCCATAACTTACATGGGGTTGACCAAACTTGCAGAAACATGTTTATTTCTGCTGAAAAACATGTTTTGACACTTTCTGCACACTGGGGTTAAGAGCTGAGTGTGTGGGCTCTTCTGAGCTTTGCAGTTACATAGGGATTCAGTTGTCTGAAAAAACGCGTTTATTTCGGCTGAAAAACACGTTTTGAAAAGTGTACTGTAACTGCCCCATAACTTACATGGGGTTGACCAAACTTGCAGAAACATGTTTATTTCTGCTGAAAAACATGTTTTTACACTTTCTGCACACTGGGGTTAAGAGCTGAGTGTGTGGGCTCTTCTGAGCCTTGCAGTTACATAGGGATTCAGTTGTCTGAAAAAACGCGTTTATTTCGGGCTGAAAAACACGTTTTGAAAAGTGTACTATAACTGCCCCATAACTTACATGGGGTTGACCAAACTTGCAGAAACATGTTTATTTCTGCTGAAAAACATGTTTTGACACTTTCTGCACACTGGGGTTAAGAGCTGAGTGTGTGGGCTCTTCTGAGCTTTGCAGTTACATAGGGATTCAGTTGTCTGAATAAACGCGTTTATTTCGGGCTGAAAAACACGTTTTGAAAAGTGTACTATAACTGCCCCATAACTTACATGGGGTTGACCAAACTTGCAGAAACATGTTTATTTCTGCTGAAAAACATGTTTTGACACTTTCTGCACACTGGGGTTAAGAGCTGAGTGTGTGGGCTCTTCTGAGCTTTGCAGTTACATAGGGATTCAGTTGTCTGAAAAAACGCGTTTATTTCGGGCTGAAAAACACGTTTTGAAAAGTGTACTATAACTGCCCCATAACTTACATGGGGTTGACCAAACTTGCAGAAACATGTTTATTTCTGCTGAAAAACATGTTTTGACACTTTCTGCACACTGGGGTTAAGAGCTGAGTGTGTGGGCTCTTCTGAGCTTTGCAGTTACATAGGGATTCAGTTGTCTGAAAAAACGCGTTTATTTCGGGCTGAAAAACACGTTTTGAAAAGTGTACTGTTACTGCCCCATAACTTACATGGGGTTGACCAAACTTGCAGAAACATGTTTATTTCTGCTGAAAAACATGTTTTGACACTTTCTGCACACTGGGGTTAAGAGCAGAGTGTGTGGGCTCTTCTGAGCCTTGCAGTTACATAGGGATTCAGTTGTCTGAAAAAACGCATTTCGGGCTGAAAAACACGTTTTGAAAAGTGTACTATAACTGCCCCATAACTTACATGGGGTTGACCAAACTTGCAGAAACATGTTTATTTCTGCTGAAAAACATGTTTTGACACTTTCTGCACACTGGGGTTAAGAGCTGAGTGTGTGGGCTCTTCTGAGCTTTGCAGTTACATAGGGATTCAGTTGTCTGAAAAAACGCGTTTATTTCGGGCTGAAAAACACGTTTTGAAAAGTGTACTGTAACTGCCCCATAACTTACATGGGGTTGACCAAACTTGCAGAAACATGTTTATTTCTGCTGAAAAACACGTTTTGACACTTTCTGCACACTGGGGTTAAGAGCAGAGTGTGTGGGCTCTTCTGAGCCTTGTAGTTACATAGGGATTCAGTTGTCTGAAAAAACGCGTTTATTTCGGGCTGAAAAACACGTTTTGAAAAAAGTGCTGTTACTGCCCCATAACTTACATGGGGTTGACCAAACTTGCGGAAACATGTTTATTTCTGCTAAAAAACATGTTTTGACACTTTCTGCACACGGGGGTTAAGAGCTGAGTGTTTGGGCTCTTCTGAGCTTTGCAGTTACATAGGGATTCAGTTGTCTGAAAAAACGCGTTTATTTCGGGCTGAAAAACACGTTTTGAAAAGTGTACTGTAACTGCCCCATAACTTACATGGGGTTGACCAAACTTGCAGAAACATGTTTATTTCTGCTGAAAAACACGTTTTGACACTTTCTGCACACTGGGGTTAAGAGCAGAGTGTGTGGGCTCTTCTGAGCTTTGCAGTTACATAGGGATTCAGTTGTCTGAAAAAACGCGTTTATTTCGGGCTGAAAAACACGTTTTGAAAAGTGTACTGTAACTGCCCCATAACTTACATGGGGTTGACCAAACTTGCAGAAACATGTTTATTTCTGCTGAAAAACATGTTTTTACACTTTCTGCACACTGGGGTTAAGAGCTGAGTGTGTGGGCTCTTCTGAGCTTTGCAGTTACATAGGGATTCAGTTGTCTGAAAAAACGCGTTTATTTCGGGCTGAAAAACACGTTTTGAAAAGTGTACTGTAACTGCCCCATAACTTACATGGGGTTGACCAAACTTGCAGAAACATGTTTATTTCTGCTGAAAAACACGTTTTGACACTTTCTGCACACTGGGGTTAAGAGCAGAGTGTGTGGGCTCTTCTGAGCCTTGCAGTTACATAGGGATTCAGTTGGCTGAAAAAACGCGTTTATTTCGGGCTGAAAAACACGTTTTGAAAAAAGTGCTTTTACTGCCCCATAACTTACATGGGGTTGACCAAACTTGCAGAAACATGTTTATTTCTGCTGAAAAACATGTTTTGACACTTTCTGCACACTGGGGTTAAGAGCAGAGTGTGTGGGCTCTTCTGAGCCTTGCAGTTACATAGGGATTCAGTTGTCTGAAAAAACGCGTTTATTTCGGGCTGAAAAACACGTTTTGAAAAGTGTACTATAACTGCCCCATAACTTACATGGGGTTGACCAAACTTGCAGAAACATGTTTATTTCTGCTGAAAAACATGTTTTGACACTTTCTGCACACTGGGGTTAAGAGCTGAGTGTGTGGGCTCTTCTGAGCTTTGCAGTTACATAGGGATTCAGTTGTCTGAAAAAACGCGTTTATTTCGGGCTGAAAAACACGTTTTGAAAAGTGTACTGTTACTGCCCCATAACTTACATGGGGTTGACCAAACTTGCAGAAACATGTTTATTTCTGCTGAAAAACATGTTTTGACACTTTCTGCACACTGGGGTTAAGAGCAGAGTGTGTGGGCTCTTCTGAGCCTTGCAGTTACATAGGGATTCAGTTGTCTGAAAAAACGCATTTCGGGCTGAAAAACATGTTTTGAAAAGTGTACTATAACTGCCCCATAACTTACATGGGGTTGACCAAACTTGCAGAAACATGTTTATTTCTGCTGAAAAACATGTTTTGACACTTTCTGCACACTGGGGTTAAGAGCTGAGTGTGTGGGCTCTTCTGAGCTTTGCAGTTACATAGGGATTCAGTTGTCTGAAAAAACGCGTTTATTTCGGGCTGAAAAACACGTTTTGAAAAGTGTACTGTAACTGCCCCATAACTTACATGGGGTTGACCAAACTTGCAGAAACATGTTTATTTCTGCTGAAAAACACGTTTTGACACTTTCTGCACACTGGGGTTAAGAGCAGAGTGTGTGGGCTCTTCTGAGCCTTGTAGTTACATAGGGATTCAGTTGTCTGAAAAAACGCGTTTATTTCGGGCTGAAAAACACGTTTTGAAAAAAGTGCTGTTACTGCCCCATAACTTACATGGGGTTGACCAAACTTGCGGAAACATGTTTATTTCTGCTAAAAAACATGTTTTGACACTTTCTGCACACGGGGGTTAAGAGCTGAGTGTTTGGGCTCTTCTGAGCTTTGCAGTTACATAGGGATTCAGTTGTCTGAAAAAACGCGTTTATTTCGGGCTGAAAAACACGTTTTGAAAAGTGTACTGTAACTGCCCCATAACTTACATGGGGTTGACCAAACTTGCAGAAACATGTTTATTTCTGCTGAAAAACACGTTTTGACACTTTCTGCACACTGGGGTTAAGAGCAGAGTGTGTGGGCTCTTCTGAGCTTTGCAGTTACATAGGGATTCAGTTGTCTGAAAAAACGCGTTTATTTCGGGCTGAAAAACACGTTTTGAAAAGTGTACTGTAACTGCCCCATAACTTACATGGGGTTGACCAAACTTGCAGAAACATGTTTATTTCTGCTGAAAAACATGTTTTTACACTTTCTGCACACTGGGGTTAAGAGCTGAGTGTGTGGGCTCTTCTGAGCTTTGCAGTTACATAGGGATTCAGTTGTCTGAAAAAACGCGTTTATTTCGGGCTGAAAAACACGTTTTGAAAAGTGTACTGTAACTGCCCCATAACTTACATGGGGTTGACCAAACTTGCAGAAACATGTTTATTTCTGCTGAAAAACACGTTTTGACACTTTCTGCACACTGGGGTTAAGAGCAGAGTGTGTGGGCTCTTCTGAGCCTTGCAGTTACATAGGGATTCAGTTGGCTGAAAAAACGCGTTTATTTCGGGCTGAAAAACACGTTTTGAAAAAAGTGCTTTTACTGCCCCATAACTTACATGGGGTTGACCAAACTTGCAGAAACATGTTTATTTCTGCTGAAAAACATGTTTTGACACTTTCTGCACACTGGGGTTAAGAGCAGAGTGTGTGGGCTCTTCTGAGCCTTGCAGTTACATAGGGATTCAGTTGTCTGAAAAAACGCGTTTATTTCGGGCTGAAAAACACGTTTTGAAAAGTGTACTATAACTGCCCCATAACTTACATGGGGTTGACCAAACTTGCAGAAACATGTTTATTTCTGCTGAAAAACATGTTTTGACACTTTCTGCACACTGGGGTTAAGAGCTGAGTGTGTGGGCTCTTCTGAGCTTTGCAGTTACATAGGGATTCAGTTGTCTGAAAAAACGCGTTTATTTCGGGCTGAAAAACACGTTTTGAAAAGTGTACTGTTACTGCCCCATAACTTACATGGGGTTGACCAAACTTGCAGAAACATGTTTATTTCTGCTGAAAAACATGTTTTGACACTTTCTGCACACTGGGGTTAAGAGCAGAGTGTGTGGGCTCTTCTGAGCCTTGCAGTTACATAGGGATTCAGTTGTCTGAAAAAACGCATTTCGGGCTGAAAAACATGTTTTGAAAAGTGTACTATAACTGCCCCATAACTTACATGGGGTTGACCAAACTTGCAGAAACATGTTTATTTCTGCTGAAAAACATGTTTTGACACTTTCTGCACACTGGGGTTAAGAGCTGAGTGTGTGGGCTCTTCTGAGCTTTGCAGTTACATAGGGATTCAGTTGTCTGAAAAAACGCGTTTATTTCGGGCTGAAAAACACGTTTTGAAAAGTGTACTGTAACTGCCCCATAACTTACATGGGGTTGACCAAACTTGCAGAAACATGTTTATTTCTGCTGAAAAACACGTTTTGACACTTTCTGCACACTGGGGTTAAGAGCAGAGTGTGTGGGCTCTTCTGAGCCTTGTAGTTACATAGGGATTCAGTTGTCTGAAAAAACGCGTTTATTTCGGGCTGAAAAACACGTTTTGAAAAAAGTGCTGTTACTGCCCCATAACTTACATGGGGTTGACCAAACTTGCGGAAACATGTTTATTTCTGCTAAAAAACATGTTTTGACACTTTCTGCACACGGGGGTTAAGAGCTGAGTGTTTGGGCTCTTCTGAGCTTTGCAGTTACATAGGGATTCAGTTGTCTGAAAAAACGCGTTTATTTCGGGCTGAAAAACACGTTTTGAAAAGTGTACTGTAACTGCCCCATAACTTACATGGGGTTGACCAAACTTGCAGAAACATGTTTATTTCTGCTGAAAAACACGTTTTGACACTTTCTGCACACTGGGGTTAAGAGCAGAGTGTGTGGGCTCTTCTGAGCTTTGCAGTTACATAGGGATTCAGTTGTCTGAAAAAACGCGTTTATTTCGGGCTGAAAAACACGTTTTGAAAAGTGTACTGTAACTGCCCCATAACTTACATGGGGTTGACCAAACTTGCAGAAACATGTTTATTTCTGCTGAAAAACATGTTTTTACACTTTCTGCACACTGGGGTTAAGAGCTGAGTGTGTGGGCTCTTCTGAGCTTTGCAGTTACATAGGGATTCAGTTGTCTGAAAAAACGCGTTTATTTCGGGCTGAAAAACACGTTTTGAAAAGTGTACTGTAACTGCCCCATAACTTACATGGGGTTGACCAAACTTGCAGAAACATGTTTATTTCTGCTGAAAAACACGTTTTGACACTTTCTGCACACTGGGGTTAAGAGCAGAGTGTGTGGGCTCTTCTGAGCCTTGCAGTTACATAGGGATTCAGTTGGCTGAAAAAACGCGTTTATTTCGGGCTGAAAAACACGTTTTGAAAAAAGTGCTTTTACTGCCCCATAACTTACATGGGGTTGACCAAACTTGCAGAAACATGTTTATTTCTGCTGAAAAACATGTTTTGACACTTTCTGCACACTGGGGTTAAGAGCAGAGTGTGTGGGCTCTTCTGAGCCTTGCAGTTACATAGGGATTCAGTTGTCTGAAAAAACGCGTTTATTTCGGGCTGAAAAACAAGTTTTGAAAAGAGTACTGTAACTGCCCCATAACTTACATGGGGTTGACCAAAGTTGCAGAAACATGTTTATTTCTGCTGAAAAACATGTTTTGACACTTTCTGCACACTGGGGTTAAGAGCTGAGTGTGTGGGCTCTTCTGAGCTTTGCAGTTACATAGGGATTCAGTTGTCTGAAAAAACGCGTTTATTTCGGGCTGAAAAACACGTTTTGAAAAGTGTACTGTAACTGCCCCATAACTTACATGGGGTTGACCAAACTTGCAGAAACATGTTTATTTCTGCTCAAAAACATGTTTTGACACTTTCTGCACACTGGGGTTAAGAGCTGAGTGTGTGGGCTCTTCTGAGCTTTGCAGTTACATAGGGATTCAGTTGTCTGAAAAAACGCGTTTATTTCGGGCTGAAAAACACGTTTTGAAAAAAGTGCTGTTACTGCCCCATAACTTACATGGGGTTGACCAAACTTGCGGAAACATGTTTATTTCTGCTGAAAAACATGTTTTGACACTTTCTGCACACTGGGGTTAAGAGCAGAGTTTCTGGGCTCTTCTGAACCTTGCAGTTACATAGGGATTCAGTTGTCTGAAAAAACACGTTTATCTCGGGCTGAAAAAAACGTTTTGAAAAAAGTGCTGTTACTGCCCCATAACTTACATGGGGTTGACCAAACTTGCAGAAACGTTTATTTCTGCTAAAAAACATGTTTTGACACTTTCTGCACACGGGGGTTAAGAGCTGAGTGTGTGGGCTCTTCTGAGCTTTGCAGTTACATAGGGATTCAGTTGTCTGAAAAAACGCATTTATTTCGGGCTGAAAAACACGTTTTGAAAAGTGTACTGTAACTGCCCCATAACTTACATGGGGTTGACCAAACTTGCAGAAACATGTTTATTTCTGCTGAAAAACACGTTTTGACACTTTCTGCACACTGGGGTTAAGAGCAGAGTGTGTGGGCTCTTCTGAGCTTTGCAGTTACATAGGGATTCAGTTGTCTGAAAAAACGCGTTTATTTCGGGCTGAAAAACACGTTTTGAAAAGTGTACTGTAACTGCCCCATAACTTACATGGGGTTGACCAAACTTGCAGAAACATGTTTATTTCTGCTGAAAAACACGTTTTGACACTTTCTGCACACTGGGGTTAAGAGCAGAGTGTGTGGGCTCTTCTGAGCCTTGTAGTTACATAGGGATTCAGTTGTCTGAAAAAACGCGTTTATTTCGGGCTGAAAAACACGTTTTGAAAAAAGTGCTGTTACTGCCCCATAACTTACATGGGGTTGACCAAACTTGCGGAAACATGTTTATTTCTGCTAAAAAACATGTTTTGACACTTTCTGCACACGGGGGTTAAGAGCTGAGTGTGTGGGCTCTTCTGAGCCTTGCAGTTACATAGGGATTCAGTTGGCTGAAAAAACGCGTTTATTCCGGGCTGAAAAACACGTTTTGAAAAAAGTGCTTTTACTGCCCCATAACTTACATGGGGTTGACCAAACTTGCAGAAACATGTTTATTTCTGCTGAAAAACATGTTTTGACACTTTCTGCACACTGGGGTTAAGAGCAGAGTGTGTGGGCTCTTCTGAGCCTTGCAGTTACATAGGGATTCAGTTGTCTGAAACAACGCGTTTATTTCGGGCTGAAAAACACGTTTTGAAAAGAGTACTGTAACTGCCCCATAACTTACATGGGGTTGACCAAACTTGCAGAAACATGTTTATTTCTGCTGAAAAACATGTTTTGACACTTTCTGCACACTGGGGTTAAGAGCTGAGTGTGTGGGCTCTTCTGAGCTTTGCAGTTACATAGGGATTCAGTTGTCTGAAAAAACGCGTTTATTTCGGGCTGAAAAACACGTTTTGAAAAGTGTACTGTAACTGCCCCATAACTTACATGGGGTTGACCAAACTTGCAGAAACATGTTTATTTCTGCTGAAAAACATGTTTTGACACTTTCTGCACACTGGGGTTAAGAGCTGAGTGTGTGGGCTCTTCTGAGCTTTGCAGTTACATAGGGATTCAGTTGTCTGAAAAAACGCGTTTATTTCGGGCTGAAAAACACGTTTTGAAAAGTGTACTATAACTGCCCCATAACTTACATGGGGTTGACCAAACTTGCAGAAACATGTTTATTTCTGCTGAAAAACATGTTTTGACACTTTCTGCACACTGGGGTTAAGAGCTGAGTGTGTGGGCTCTTCTGAGCTTTGCAGTTACATAGGGATTCAGTTGTCTGAAAAAACGCGTTTATTTCGGGCTGAAAAACACGTTTTGAAAAGTGTACTGTAACTGCCCCATAACTTACATGGGGTTGACCAAACTTGCAGAAACATGTTTATTTCTGCTGAAAAACACGTTTTGACACTTTCTGCACACTGGGGTTAAGAGCAGAGTGTGTGGGCTCTTCTGAGCCTTGCAGTTACATAGGGATTCAGTTGGCTGAAAAAACGCGTTTATTTCGGGCTGAAAAACACGTTTTGAAAAAAGTGCTTTTACTGCCCCATAACTTACATGGGGTTGACCAAACTTGCAGAAACATGTTTATTTCTGCTGAAAAACATGTTTTGACACTTTCTGCACACTGGGGTTAAGAGCAGAGTGTGTGGGCTCTTCTGAGCCTTGCAGTTACATAGGGATTCAGTTGTCTGAAACAACGCGTTTATTTCGGGCTGAAAAACACGTTTTGAAAAGAGTACTGTAACTGCCCCATAACTTACATGGGGTTGACCAAACTTGCAGAAACATGTTTATTTCTGCTGAAAAACATGTTTTGACACTTTCTGCACACTGGGGTTAAGAGCTGAGTGTGTGGGCTCTTCTGAGCTTTGCAGTTACATAGGGATTCAGTTGTCTGAAAAAACGCGTTTATTTCGGCTGAAAAACACGTTTTGAAAAGTGTACTGTAACTGCCCCATAACTTACATGGGGTTGACCAAACTTGCAGAAACATGTTTATTTCTGCTGAAAAACATGTTTTTACACTTTCTGCACACTGGGGTTAAGAGCTGAGTGTGTGGGCTCTTCTGAGCCTTGCAGTTACATAGGGATTCAGTTGTCTGAAAAAACGCGTTTATTTCGGGCTGAAAAACACGTTTTGAAAAGTGTACTATAACTGCCCCATAACTTACATGGGGTTGACCAAACTTGCAGAAACATGTTTATTTCTGCTGAAAAACATGTTCTGACACTTTCTGCACACTGGGGTTAAGAGCTGAGTGTGTGGGCTCTTCTGAGCTTTGCAGTTACATAGGGATTCAGTTGTCTGAAAAAACGCGTTTATTTCGGGCTGAAAAACACGTTTTGAAAAAAGTGCTGTTACTGCCCCATAACTTACATGGGGTTGACCAAACTTGCAGAAACATGTTTATTTCTGCTGAAAAACATATTTTGACACTTTCTGCACACTGGGGTTAAGAGCAGAGTGTGTGGGCTCTTCTGAGCCTTGCAGTTACATAGGGATTCAGTTGTCTGAAAAAACGCGTTTATTTCGGGCTGAAAAACACGTTTTGAAAAGTGTACTATAACTGCCCCATAACTTACATGGGGTTGACCAAAATTGCAGAAACATGTTTATTTCTGCTGAAAAACATGTTTTGACACTTTCTGCACACTGGGGTTAAGAGCTGAGTGTGTGGGCTCTTCTGAGCTTTGCAGTTACATAGGGATTCAGTTGTCTGAAAAAACGCGTTTATTTCGGGCTGAAAAACACGTTTTGAAAAGTGTACTGTTACTGCCCCATAACTTACATGGGGTTGACCAAACTTGCAGAAACATGTTTATTTCTGCTGAAAAACATGTTTTGACACTTTCTGCACACTGGGGTTAAGAGCAGAGTGTGTGGGCTCTTCTGAGCCTTGCAGTTACATAGGGATTCAGTTGTCTGAAAAAACGCGTTTATTTCGGGCTGAAAAACACGTTTTGAAAAGTGTACTATAACTGCCCCATAACTTACATGGGGTTGACCAAACTTGCAGAAACATGTTTATTTCTGCTGAAAAACATGTTTTGACACTTTCTGCACACTGGGGTTAAGAGCTGAGTGTGTGGGCTCTTCTGAGCTTTGCAGTTACATAGGGATTCAGTTGTCTGAAAAAACGCGTTTATTTCGGGCTGAAAAACACGTTTTGAAAAGTGTACTGTAACTGCCCCATAACTTACATGGGGTTGACCAAACTTGCAGAAACATGTTTATTTCTGCTGAAAAACACGTTTTGACACTTTCTGCACACTGGGGTTAAGAGCAGAGTGTGTGGGCTCTTCTGAGCCTTGTAGTTACATAGGGATTCAGTTGTCTGAAAAAACGCGTTTATTTCGGGCTGAAAAACACGTTTTGAAAAAAGTGCTGTTACTGCCCCATAACTTACATGGGGTTGACCAAACTTGCGGAAACATGTTTATTTCTGCTAAAAAACATGTTTTGACACTTTCTGCACAAGGGGGGTTAAGAGCTGAGTGTTTGGGCTCTTCTGAGCTTTGCAGTTACATAGGGATTCAGTTGTCTGAAAAAACGCGTTTATTTCGGGCTGAAAAACACGTTTTGAAAAGTGTACTGTAACTGCCCCATAACTTACATGGGGTTGACCAAACTTGCAGAAACATGTTTATTTCTGCTGAAAAACATGTTTTTACACTTTCTGCACACTGGGGTTAAGAGCTGAGTGTGTGGGCTCTTCTGAGCTTTGCAGTTACATAGGGATTCAGTTGTCTGAAAAAACGCGTTTATTTCGGGCTGAAAAACACGTTTTGAAAAGTGTACTGTAACTGCCCCATAACTTACATGGGGTTGACCAAACTTGCAGAAACATGTTTATTTCTGCTGAAAAACACGTTTTGACACTTTCTGCACACTGGGGTTAAGAGCAGAGTGTGTGGGCTCTTCTGAGCCTTGCAGTTACATAGGGATTCAGTTGGCTGAAAAAACGCGTTTATTTCGGGCTGAAAAACACGTTTTGAAAAAAGTGCTTTTACTGCCCCATAACTTACATGGGGTTGACCAAACTTGCAGAAACATGTTTATTTCTGCTGAAAAACATGTTTTGACACTTTCTGCACACTGGGGTTAAGAGCAGAGTGTGTGGGCTCTTCTGAGCCTTGCAGTTACATAGGGATTCAGTTGTCTGAAAAAACGCGTTTATTTCGGGCTGAAAAACACGTTTTGAAAAAAGTGCTGTTACTGCCCCATAACTTACATGGGGTTGACCAAACTTGCAGAAACATGTTTATTTCTGCTGAAAAACATGTTTTGACACTTTCTGCACACTGGGGTTAAGAGCAGAGTGTGTGGGCTCTTCTGAGCCTTGCAGTTACATAGGGATTCAGTTGTCTGAAAAAACGCGTTTATTTCGGGCTGAAAAACACGTTTTGAAAAGAGTACTGTAACTGCCCCATAACTTACATGGGGTTGACCAAACTTGCAGAAACATGTTTATTTCTGCTGAAAAACATGTTTTGACTCTTTCTGCACACTGGGGTTAAGAGCTGAGTGTGTGTGCTCTTCTGAGCTTTGCAGTTACATAGGGATTCAGTTGTCTGAAAAAACGCGTTTATTTCGGGCTGAAAAACACGTTTTGAAAAAAGTGCTGTTACTGCCCCATAACTTACATGGGGTTGACCAAACTTGCAGAAACATGTTTATTTCTGCTGAAAAACATGTTTTGACACTTTCTGCACACTGGGATTAAGAGCAGAGTGTGTGGGCTCTTCTGAGCCTTGCAGTTACATAGGGATTCAGTTGTCTGAAAAAACGTGTTTATTTCGGGCTGAAAAACACGTTTTGAAAAGTGTACTATAACTGCCCCATAACTTACATGGGGTTGACCAAACTTGCAGAAACATGTTTATTTCTGCTGAAAAACATGTTTTGACACTTTCTGCACACTGGGGTTAAGAGCTGAGTGTGTGGGCTCTTCTGAGCTTTGCAGTTACATAGGGATTCAGTTGGCTGAAAAAACGCTTTTATTTCGGGCTGAAAAACACGTTTTGAAAAAAGTGCTGTTACTGCCCCATAACTTACATGGGGTTGACCAAACTTGCAGAAACATGTTTATTTCTGCTGAAAAACATGTTTTGACACTTTCTGCACACTGGGGTTAAGAGCAGAGTGTGTGGGCTCTTCTGAGCCTTGCAGTTACATAGGGATTCAGTTGTCTGAAAAAACGCGTTTATTTCGGGCTGAAAAACACGTTTTGAAAAGTGTACTATAACTGCCCCATAACTTACATGGGGTTGACCAAACTTGCAGAAACATGTTTATTTCTGCTGAAAAACATGTTTTGACACTTTCTGCACACTGGGGTTAAGAGCTGAGTGTGTGGGCTCTTCTGAGCTTTGCAGTTACATAGGGATTCAGTTGTCTGAAAAAACGCGTTTATTTCGGGCTGAAAAACACGTTTTGAAAAGTGTACTGTAACTGCCCCATAACTTACATGGGGTTGACCAAACTTGCAGAAACATGTTTATTTCTGCTGAAAAACACGTTTTGACACTTTCTGCACACTGGGGTTAAGAGCAGAGTGTGTGGGCTCTTCTGAGCCTTGTAGTTACATAGGGATTCAGTTGTCTGAAAAAACGCGTTTATTTCGGGCTGAAAAACACGTTTTGAAAAAAGTGCTGTTACTGCCCCATAACTTACATGGGGTTGACCAAACTTGCGGAAACATGTTTATTTCTGCTAAAAAACATGTTTTGACACTTTCTGCACACGGGGGTTAAGAGCTGAGTGTTTGGGCTCTTCTGAGCTTTGCAGTTACATAGGGATTCAGTTGTCTGAAAAAACGCGTTTATTTCGGGCTGAAAAACACGTTTTGAAAAGTGTACTGTAACTGCCCCATAACTTACATGGGGTTGACCAAACTTGCAGAAACATGTTTATTTCTGCTGAAAAACACGTTTTGACACTTTCTGCACACTGGGGTTAAGAGCAGAGTGTGTGGGCTCTTCTGAGCTTTGCAGTTACATAGGGATTCAGTTGTCTGAAAAAACGCGTTTATTTCGGGCTGAAAAACACGTTTTGAAAAGTGTACTGTAACTGCCCCATAACTTACATGGGGTTGACCAAACTTGCAGAAACATGTTTATTTCTGCTGAAAAACATGTTTTTACACTTTCTGCACACTGGGGTTAAGAGCTGAGTGTGTGGGCTCTTCTGAGCTTTGCAGTTACATAGGGATTCAGTTGTCTGAAAAAACGCGTTTATTTCGGGCTGAAAAACACGTTTTGAAAAAAGTGCTGTTACTGCCCCATAACTTACATGGGGTTGACCAAACTTGCGGAAACATGTTTATTTCTGCTGAAAAACATGTTTTGACACTTTCTGCACACTGGGGTTAAGAGCAGAGTTTCTGGGCTCTTCTGAACCTTGCAGTTACATAGGGATTCAGTTGTCTGAAAAAACGCGTTTATTTCGGGCTGAAAAACACGTTTTGAAAAAAGTGCTTTTACTGCCCCATAACTTACATGGGGTTGACAAAACTTGCAGAAACATGTTTATTTCTGCTGAAAAACATGTTTTGACACTTTCTGCACACTGGGGTTAAGAGCAGAGTGTGTGGGCTCTTCTGAGCCTTGCAGTTACATAGGGATTCAGTTGTCTGAAAAAACGTGTTTATTTCGGGCTGAAAATCACGTTTTGAAAAGAGTACTGTAACTGCCCCATAATTACATGGGGTTGACAAAACTTGCAGAAACATGTTTATTTCTGCTGAAAAACATGTTTTGACACTTTCTGCACACTGGGTTTAAGAGCTGAGTGTGTGGGCTCTTCTGAGCTTTGCAGTTACATAGGGATTCAGTTGTCTGAAAAAATGCGTTTATTTCGGGCTGAAAAACACGTTTTGAAAAAAGTGCTGTTACTGCCCCATAACTTACATGGGGTTGACCAAACTTGCGGAAACATGTTTATTTCTGCTGAAAAACATGTTTTGACACTTTCTGCACACTGGGGTTAAGAGCAGAGTTTCTGGGCTCTTCTGAACCTTGCAGTTACATAGGGATTCAGTTGTCTGAAAAAACGCGTTTATTTCGGGCTGAAAAACACGTTTTGAAAAGTGTACTGTAACTGCCCCATAACTTACATGGGGTTGACCAAACTTGCAGAAACAAGTTTATTTCTGCTGAAAAACATGTTTTTACACTTTCTGCACACTGGGGTTAAGAGCTGAGTGTGTGGGCTCTTCTGAGCTTTGCAGTTACATAGGGATTCAGTTGTCTGAAAAAACGCGTTTATTTCGGGCTGAAAAACACGTTTTGAAAAGTGTACTGTAACTGCCCCATAACTTACATGGGGTTGACCAAACTTGCAGAAACATGTTTATTTCTGCTGAAAAACACGTTTTGACACTTTCTGCACACTGGGGTTAAGAGCAGAGTGTGTGGGCTCTTCTGAGCCTTGCAGTTACATAGGGATTCAGTTGTCTGAAAAAACGCGTTTATTTCGGGCTGAAAAACACGTTTTGAAAAAAGTGCTGTTACTGCCCCATAACTTACATGGGGTTGACCAAACTTGCAGAAACATGTTTATTTCTGCTGAAAAACATGTTTTGACACTTTCTGCACACTGGGGTTAAGAGCAGAGTGTGTGGGCTCTTCTGAGCCTTGCAGTTACATAGGGATTCAGTTGTCTGAAAAAACGCGTTTATTTCGGGCTGAAAAACACGTTTTGAAAAGAGTACTGTAACTGCCCCATAACTTACATGGGGTTGACAAAACTTGCAGAAACATGTTTATTTCTGCTGAAAAACATGTTTTGACACTTTCTGCACACTGGGGTTAAGAGCTGAGTGTGTGGGCTCTTCTGAGCTTTGCAGTTACATAGGGATTCAGTTGTCTGAAAAAACGCGTTTATTTCGGGCTGAAAAACACGTTTTGAAAAAAGTGCTGTTACTGCCCCATAACTTACATGGGGTTGACCAAACTTGCGGAAACATGTTTATTTCTGCTGAAAAACATGTTTTGACACTTTCTGCACACTGGGGTTAAGAGCAGAGTTTCTGGGCTCTTCTGAACCTTGCAGTTACATAGGGATTCAGTTGTCTGAAAAAACACGTTTATCTCGGGCTGAAAAAAACGTTTTGAAAAAAGTGCTGTTACTGCCCCATAACTTACATGGGGTTGACCAAACTTGCAGAAACGTTTATTTCTGCTAAAAAACATGTTTTGACACTTTCTGCACACGGGGGTTAAGAGCTGAGTGTGTGGGCTCTTCTGAGCTTTGCAGTTACATAGGGATTCAGTTGTCTGAAAAAACGCATTTATTTCGGGCTGAAAAACACGTTTTGAAAAGTGTACTGTAACTGCCCCATAACTTACATGGGGTTGACCAAACTTGCAGAAACATGTTTATTTCTGCTGAAAAACACGTTTTGACACTTTCTGCACACTGGGGTTAAGAGCAGAGTGTGTGGGCTCTTCTGAGCTTTGCAGTTACATAGGGATTCAGTTGTCTGAAAAAACGCGTTTATTTCGGGCTGAAAAACACGTTTTGAAAAGTGTACTGTAACTGCCCCATAACTTACATGGGGTTGACCAAACTTGCAGAAACATGTTTATTTCTGCTGAAAAACATGTTTTTACACTTTCTGCACACTGGGGTTAAGAGCTGAGTGTGTGGGCTCTTCTGAGCTTTGCAGTTACATAGGGATTCAGTTGTCTGAAAAAACGCGTTTATTTCGGGCTGAAAAACACGTTTTGAAAAGTGTACTGTAACTGCCCCATAACTTACATGGGGTTGACCAAACTTGCAGAAACATGTTTATTTCTGCTGAAAAACACGTTTTGACACTTTCTGCACACTGGGGTTAAGAGCAGAGTGTGTGGGCTCTTCTGAGCCTTGCAGTTACATAGGGATTCAGTTGGCTGAAAAAACGCGTTTATTTCGGGCTGAAAAACACGTTTTGAAAAAAGTGCTTTTACTGCCCCATAACTTACATGGGGTTGACCAAACTTGCAGAAACATGTTTATTTCTGCTGAAAAACATGTTTTGACACTTTCTGCACACTGGGGTTAAGAGCAGAGTGTGTGGGCTCTTCTGAGCCTTGCAGTTACATAGGGATTCAGTTGTCTGAAAAAACGCGTTTATTTCGGGCTGAAAAACACGTTTTGAAAAGAGTACTGTAACTGCCCCATAACTTACATGGGGTTGACAAAACTTGCAGAAACATGTTTATTTCTGCTGAAAATCATGTTTTGACACTTTCTGCACACTGGGGTTAAGAGCTGAGTGTGTGGGCTCTTCTGAGCTTTGCAGTTACATAGGGATTCAGTTGTCTGAAAAAACGCGTTTATTTCGGGCTGAAAAACACGTTTTGAAAAAAGTGCTGTTACTGCCCCATAACTTACATGGGGTTGACCAAACTTGCGGAAACATGTTTATTTCTGCTGAAAAACATGTTTTGACACTTTCTGCACACTGGGGTTAAGAGCAGAGTTTCTGGGCTCTTCTGAACCTTGCAGTTACATAGGGATTCAGTTGTCTGAAAAAACACGTTTATCTCGGGCTGAAAAAAACGTTTTGAAAAAAGTGCTGTTACTGCCCCATAACTTACATGGGGTTGACCAAACTTGCAGAAACGTTTATTTCTGCTAAAAAACATGTTTTGACACTTTCTGCACACGGGGGTTAAGAGCTGAGTGTGTGGGCTCTTCTGAGCTTTGCAGTTACATAGGGATTCAGTTGTCTGAAAAAACGCATTTATTTCGGGCTGAAAAACACGTTTTGAAAAGTGTACTGTAACTGCCCCATAACTTACATGGGGTTGACCAAACTTGCAGAAACATGTTTATTTCTGCTGAAAAACACGTTTTGACACTTTCTGCACACTGGGGTTAAGAGCAGAGTGTGTGGGCTCTTCTGAGCTTTGCAGTTACATAGGGATTCAGTTGTCTGAAAAAACGCGTTTATTTCGGGCTGAAAAACACGTTTTGAAAAGTGTACTGTAACTGCCCCATAACTTACATGGGGTTGACCAAACTTGCAGAAACATGTTTATTTCTGCTGAAAAACATGTTTTTACACTTTCTGCACACTGGGGTTAAGAGCTGAGTGTGTGGGCTCTTCTGAGCTTTGCAGTTACATAGGGATTCAGTTGTCTGAAAAAACGCGTTTATTTCGGGCTGAAAAACACGTTTTGAAAAGTGTACTGTAACTGCCCCATAACTTACATGGGGTTGACCAAACTTGCAGAAACATGTTTATTTCTGCTGAAAAACACGTTTTGACACTTTCTGCACACTGGGGTTAAGAGCAGAGTGTGTGGGCTCTTCTGAGCCTTGCAGTTACATAGGGATTCAGTTGGCTGAAAAAACGCGTTTATTTCGGGCTGAAAAACACGTTTTGAAAAAAGTGCTTTTACTGCCCCATAACTTACATGGGGTTGACCAAACTTGCAGAAACATGTTTATTTCTGCTGAAAAACATGTTTTGACACTTTCTGCACACTGGGGTTAAGAGCAGAGTGTGTGGGCTCTTCTGAGCCTTGCAGTTACATAGGGATTCAGTTGTCTGAAAAAACGCGTTTATTTCGGGCTGAAAAACACGTTTTGAAAAGAGTACTGTAACTGCCCCATAACTTACATGGGGTTGACAAAACTTGCAGAAACATGTTTATTTCTGCTGAAAAACATGTTTTGACACTTTCTGCACACTGGGGTTAAGAGCTGAGTGTGTGGGCTCTTCTGAGCTTTGCAGTTACATAGGGATTCAGTTGTCTGAAAAAACGCGTTTATTTCGGGCTGAAAAACACGTTTTGAAAAAAGTGCTGTTACTGCCCCATAACTTACATGGGGTTGACCAAACTTGCGGAAACATGTTTATTTCTGCTGAAAAACATGTTTTGACACTTTCTGCACACTGGGGTTAAGAGCAGAGTTTCTGGGCTCTTCTGAACCTTGCAGTTACATAGGGATTCAGTTGTCTGAAAAAACACGTTTATCTCGGGCTGAAAAAAACGTTTTGAAAAAAGTGCTGTTACTGCCCCATAACTTACATGGGGTTGACCAAACTTGCAGAAACGTTTATTTCTGCTAAAAAACATGTTTTGACACTTTCTGCACACGGGGGTTAAGAGCTGAGTGTGTGGGCTCTTCTGAGCTTTGCAGTTACATAGGGATTCAGTTGTCTGAAAAAACGCATTTATTTCGGGCTAGAAAAACACGTTTTGAAAAGTGTACTGTAACTGCCCCATAACTTACATGGGGTTGACCAAACTTGCAGAAACATGTTTATTTCTGCTGAAAAACACGTTTTGACACTTTCTGCACACTGGGGTTAAGAGCAGAGTGTGTGGGCTCTTCTGAGCTTTGCAGTTACATAGGGATTCAGTTGTCTGAAAAAACGCGTTTATTTCGGGCTGAAAAACACGTTTTGAAAAGTGTACTGTAACTGCCCCATAACTTACATGGGGTTGACCAAACTTGCAGAAACATGTTTATTTCTGCTGAAAAACACGTTTTGACACTTTCTGCACACTGGGGTTAAGAGCAGAGTGTGTGGGCTCTTCTGAGCCTTGCAGTTACATAGGGATTCAGTTGGCTGAAAAAACGCGTTTATTTCGGGCTGAAAAACACGTTTTGAAAAAAGTGCTTTTACTGCCCCATAACTTACATGGGGTTGACCAAACTTGCAGAAACATGTTTATTTCTGCTGAAAAACATGTTTTGACACTTTCTGCACACTGGGGTTAAGAGCAGAGTGTGTGGGCTCTTCTGAGCCTTGCAGTTACATAGGGATTCAGTTGTCTGAAAAAACGCGTTTATTTCGGGCTGAAAAACACGTTTTGAAAAGAGTACTGTAACTGCCCCATAATTACATGGGGTTGACAAAACTTGCAGAAACATGTTTATTTCTGCTGAAAAACATGTTTTGACACTTTCTGCACACTGGGGTTAAGAGCTGAGTGTGTGGGCTCTTCTGAGCTTTGCAGTTACATAGGGATTCAGTTGTCTGAAAAAATGCGTTTATTTCGGGCTGAAAAACACGTTTTGAAAAGTGTACTGTAACTCCCCCATATCTTACATGGGGTTGACCAAACTTGTAGAAACATGTTTATTTCTGCTGAAAAACACGTTTTGACACTTTCTGCACACTGGGGTTAAGAGCAGAGTGTGTGGGCTCTTCTGAGCCTTGCAGTTACATAGGGATTCAGTTGGCTGAAAAAACGCGTTTATTTCGGGCTGAAAAACACGTTTTGAAAAAAGTGCTGTTACTTCCCCATAACTTACATGGGGTTGACCAAACTTGCAGAAACATGTTTATTTCTGCTGAAAAACATGTTTTGACACTTTCTGCACACTGGGGTTAAGAGCTGAGTGTGTGGGCTCTTCTGAGCTTTGCAGTTACATAGGGATTCAGTTGTCTGAAAAAACGCGTTTATTTCTGGCTGAAAAACACGTTTTGAAAAGTGTACTGTAACTGCCCCATAACTTAAATGGGGTTGACCAAACTTGCAGAAACATGTTCATTTCTTATGAAAAACACGTTTTGACACTTTCTGCACACTGGGGTTAAGAGCAGAGTGTGTGGGCTCTTCTGAGCCTTGCAGTTACATAGGGATTCAGTTGTCTGAAAAAACGCGTTTATTTCGGGCTGAAAAACACGTTTTGAAAAGTGTACTGTAACTGCCCCATAACTTACATGGGGTTGACCAAACTTGCAGAAACATGTTTATTTCTGCTGAAAAACATGTTTTGACACTTTCTGCACACTGGGGTTAAGAGCTGAGTGTGTGTGCTCTTCTGAGCTTTGAAGTTACATAGGGATTCAGTTGCCTAAAAAAACGCGTTTATTTCGGGCTGAAAAACACGTTTAGAAAAGTGTACTGTAACTGCCCCATAACTTACATGGGGTTGACCAAACTTGCAGAAACATGTTTATTTCTGCTGAAAAACATGTTTTTACACTTTCTGCACACTGGGGTTAAGAGCTGAGTGTGTGGGCTCTTCTGAGCTTTGCAGTTACATAGGGATTCAGTTGTCTGAAAAAATGCGTTTATTTCGGGCTGAAAAACACGTTTTGAAAAGTGTACTGTAACTCCCCCATATCTTACATGGGGTTGACCAAACTTGTAGAAACATGTTTATTTCTGCTGAAAAACACGTTTTGACACTTTCTGCACACTGGGGTTAAGAGCAGAGTGTGTGGGCTCTTCTGAGCCTTGCAGTTACATAGGGATTCAGTTGGCTGAAAAAACGCGTTTATTTCGGGCTGAAAAACACGTTTTGAAAAAAGTGCTGTTACTTCCCCATAACTTACATGGGGTTGACCAAACTTGCAGAAACGTTTATTTCTGCTAAAAAACATGTTTTGACACTTTCTGCACACGGGGGTTAAGAGCTGAGTGTGTGGGCTCTTCTGAGCTTTGCAGTTACATAGGGATTCAGTTGTCTGAAAAAACGCATTTATTTCGGGCTGAAAAACACGTTTTGAAAAGTGTACTGTAACTGCCCCATAACTTACATGGGGTTGACCAAACTTGCAGAAACATGTTTATTTCTGCTGAAAAACACGTTTTGACACTTTCTGCACACTGGGGTTAAGAGCAGAGTGTGTGGGCTCTTCTGAGCTTTGCAGTTACATAGGGATTCAGTTGTCTGAAAAAACGCGTTTATTTCGGGCTGAAAAACACGTTTTGAAAAAAGTGCTGTTACTGCCCCATAACTTACATGGGGTTGACCAAACTTGCGGAAACATGTTTATTTCTGCTGAAAAACATGTTTTGACACTTTCTGCACACTGGGGTTAAGAGCAGAGTTTCTGGGCTCTTCTGAACCTTGCAGTTACATAGGGATTCAGTTGTCTGAAAAAACGCGTTTATTTCGGGCTGAAAAACACGTTTTGAAAAAAGTGCTTTTACTGCCCCATAACTTACATGGGGTTGACCAAACTTGCAGAAACATGTTTATTTCTGCTGAAAAACATGTTTTGACACTTTCTGCACACTGGGGTTAAGAGCAGAGTGTGTGGGCTCTTCTGAGCCTTGCAGTTACATAGGGATTCAGTTGTCTGAAAAAACGTGTTTATTTCGGGCTGAAAAACACGTTTTGAAAAGAGTACTGTAACTGCCCCATAATTACATGGGGTTGACAAAACTTGCAGAAACATGTTTATTTCTGCTGAAAAACATGTTTTGACACTTTCTGCACACTGGGGTTAAGAGCTGAGTGTGTGGGCTCTTCTGAGCTTTGCAGTTACATAGGGATTCAGTTGTCTGAAAAAATGCGTTTATTTCGGGCTGAAAAACACGTTTTGAAAAAAGTGCTGTTACTGCCCCATAACTTACATGGGGTTGACCAAACTTGCGGAAACATGTTTATTTCTGCTGAAAAACATGTTTTGACACTTTCTGCACACTGGGGTTAAGAGCAGAGTTTCTGGGCTCTTCTGAACCTTGCAGTTACATAGGGATTCAGTTGTCTGAAAAAACACGTTTATCTCGGGCTGAAAAAAACGTTTTGAAAAAAGTGCTGTTACTGCCCCATAACTTACATGGGGTTGACCAAACTTGCAGAAACTTTTATTTCTGCTAAAAAACATGTTTTGACACTTTCTGCACACGGGGGTTAAGAGCTGAGTGTGTGGGCTCTTCTGAGCTTTGCAGTTACATAGGGATTCAGTTGTCTGAAAAAACGCATTTATTTCGGGCTGAAAAACACGTTTTGAAAAGTGTACTGTAACTGCCCCATAACTTACATGGGGTTGACCAAACTTGCAGAAACATGTTTATTTCTGCTGAAAAACACGTTTTGACACTTTCTGCACACTGGGGTTAAGAGCAGAGTGTGTGGGCTCTTCTGAGCTTTGCAGTTACATAGGGATTCAGTTGTCTGAAAAAACGCGTTTATTTCGGGCTGAAAAACACGTTTTGAAAAGTGTACTGTAACTGCCCCATAACTTACATGGGGTTGACCAAACTTGCAGAAACATGTTTATTTCTGCTGAAAAACATGTTTTTACACTTTCTGCACACTGGGGTTAAGAGCTGAGTGTGTGGGCTCTTCTGAGCTTTGCAGTTACATAGGGATTCAGTTGTCTGAAAAAACGCGTTTATTTCGGGCTGAAAAACACGTTTTGAAAAAAGTGCTGTTACTGCCCCATAACTTACATGGGGTTGACCAAACTTGCAGAAACATGTTTATTTCTGCTGAAAAACATGTTTTGACACTTTCTGCACACTGGGGTTAAGAGCAGAGTGTGTGGGCTCTTCTGAGCCTTGCAGTTACATAGGGATTCAGTTGTCTGAAAAAACGCGTTTATTTCGGGCTGAAAAACACGTTTTGAAAAGAGTACTGTAACTGCCCCATAACTTACATGGGGTTGACAAAACTTGCAGAAACATGTTTATTTCTGCTGAAAAACATGTTTTGACACTTTCTGCACACTGGGGTTAAGAGCTGAGTGTGTGGGCTCTTCTGAGCTTTGCAGTTACATAGGGATTCAGTTGTCTGAAAAAACGCGTTTATTTCGGGCTGAAAAACACGTTTTGAAAAAAGTGCTGTTACTGCCCCATAACTTACATGGGGTTGACCAAACTTGCGGAAACATGTTTATTTCTGCTGAAAAACATGTTTTGACACTTTCTGCACACTGGGGTTAAGAGCAGAGTTTCTGGGCTCTTCTGAACCTTGCAGTTACATAGGGATTCAGTTGTCTGAAAAAACACGTTTATCTCGGGCTGAAAAAAACGTTTTGAAAAAAGTGCTGTTACTGCCCCATAACTTACATGGGGTTGACCAAAGTTGCAGAAACGTTTATTTCTGCTAAAAAACATGTTTTGACACTTTCTGCACACGGGGGTTAAGAGCTGAGTGTGTGGGCTCTTCTGAGCTTTGCAGTTACATAGGGATTCAGTTGTCTGAAAAAACGCATTTATTTCGGGCTGAAAAACACGTTTTGAAAAGTGTACTGTAACTGCCCCATAACTTACATGGGGTTGACCAAACTTGCAGAAACATGTTTATTTCTGCTGAAAAACACGTTTTGACACTTTCTGCACACTGGGGTTAAGAGCAGAGTGTGTGGGCTCTTCTGAGCTTTGCAGTTACATAGGGATTCAGTTGTCTGAAAAAACGCGTTTATTTCGGGCTGAAAAACACGTTTTGAAAAGTGTACTGTAACTGCCCCATAACTTACATGGGGTTGACCAAACTTGCAGAAACATGTTTATTTCTGCTGAAAAACATGTTTTTACACTTTCTGCACACTGGGGTTAAGAGCTGAGTGTGTGGGCTCTTCTGAGCTTTGCAGTTACATAGGGATTCAGTTGTCTGAAAAAACGCGTTTATTTCGGGCTGAAAAACACGTTTTGAAAAGTGTACTGTAACTGCCCCATAACTTACATGGGGTTGACCAAACTTGCAGAAACATGTTTATTTCTGCTGAAAAACACGTTTTGACACTTTCTGCACACTGGGGTTAAGAGCAGAGTGTGTGGGCTCTTCTGAGCCTTGCAGTTACATAGGGATTCAGTTGGCTGAAAAAACGCGTTTATTTCGGGCTGAAAAACACGTTTTGAAAAAAGTGCTTTTACTGCCCCATAACTTACATGGGGTTGACCAAACTTGCAGAAACATGTTTATTTCTGCTGAAAAACATGTTTTGACACTTTCTGCACACTGGGGTTAAGAGCAGAGTGTGTGGGCTCTTCTGAGCCTTGCAGTTACATAGGGATTCAGTTGTCTGAAAAAACGCGTTTATTTCGGGCTGAAAAACACGTTTTGAAAAGAGTACTGTAACTGCCCCATAACTTACATGGGGTTGACAAAACTTGCAGAAACATGTTTATTTCTGCTGAAAAACATGTTTTGACACTTTCTACACACTGGGGTTAAGAGCTGAGTGTGTGGGCTCTTCTGAGCTTTGCAGTTACATAGGGATTCAGTTGTCTGAAAAAACGCGTTTATTTCGGGCTGAAAAACACGTTTTGAAAAAAGTGCTGTTACTGCCCCATAACTTACATGGGGTTGACCAAACTTGCGGAAACATGTTTATTTCTGCTGAAAAACATGTTTTGACACTTTCTGCACACTGGGGTTAAGAGCAGAGTTTCTGGGCTCTTCTGAACCTTGCAGTTACATAGGGATTCAGTTGTCTGAAAAAACACGTTTATCTCGGGCTGAAAAAAACGTTTTGAAAAAAGTGCTGTTACTGCCCCATAACTTACATGGGGTTGACCAAACTTGCAGAAACGTTTATTTCTGCTAAAAAACATGTTTTGACACTTTCTGCACACGGGGGTTAAGAGCTGAGTGTGTGGGCTCTTCTGAGCTTTGCAGTTACATAGGGATTCAGTTGTCTGAAAAAACGCATTTATTTCGGGCTGAAAAACACGTTTTGAAAAGTGTACTGTAACTGCCCCATAACTTACATGGGGTTGACCAAACTTGCAGAAACATGTTTATTTCTGCTGAAAAACACGTTTTGACACTTTCTGCACACTGGGGTTAAGAGCAGAGTGTGTGGGCTCTTCTGAGCTTTGCAGTTACATAGGGATTCAGTTGTCTGAAAAAACGCGTTTATTTCGGGCTGAAAAACACGTTTTGAAAAGTGTACTGTAACTGCCCCATAACTTACATGGGGTTGACCAAACTTGCAGAAACATGTTTATTTCTGCTGAAAAACATGTTTTTACACTTTCTGCACACTGGGGTTAAGAGCTGAGTGTGTGGGCTCTTCTGAGCTTTGCAGTTACATAGGGATTCAGTTGTCTGAAAAAACGCGTTTATTTTGGGCTGAAAAACACGTTTTGAAAAGTGTACTGTAACTGCCCCATAACTTACATGGGGTTGACCAAACTTGCAGAAACATGTTTATTTCTGCTGAAAAACACGTTTTGACACTTTCTGCACACTGGGGTTAAGAGCAGAGTGTGTGGGCTCTTCTGAGCCTTGCAGTTACATAGGGATTCAGTTGGCTGAAAAAACGCGTTTATTTCGGGCTGAAAAACACGTTTTGAAAAAAGTGCTTTTACTGCCCCATAACTTACATGGGGTTGACCAAACTTGCAGAAACATGTTTATTTCTGCTGAAAAACATGTTTTGACACTTTCTGCACACTGGGGTTAAGAGCAGAGTGTGTGGGCTCTTCTGAGCCTTGCAGTTACATAGGGATTCAGTTGTCTGAAAAAACGCGTTTATTTCGGGCTGAAAAACACGTTTTGAAAAGAGTACTGTAACTGCCCCATAATTACATGGGGTTGACAAAACTTGCAGAAACATGTTTATTTCTGCTGAAAAACATGTTTTGACACTTTCTGCACACTGGGGTTAAGAGCTGAGTGTGTGGGCTCTTCTGAGCTTTGCAGTTACATAGGGATTCAGTTGTCTGAAAAAATGCGTTTATTTCGGGCTGAAAAACACGTTTTGAAAAGTGTACTGTAACTCCCCCATATCTTACATGGGGTTGACCAAACTTGTAGAAACATGTTTATTTCTGCTGAAAAACACGTTTTGACACTTTCTGCACACTGGGGTTAAGAGCAGAGTGTGTGGGCTCTTCTGAGCCTTGCAGTTACATAGGGATTCAGTTGGCTGAAAAAACGCGTTTATTTCGGGCTGAAAAACACGTTTTGAAAAAAGTGCTGTTACTTCCCCATAACTTACATGGGGTTGACCAAACTTGCAGAAACATGTTTATTTCTGCTGAAAAACATGTTTTGACACTTTCTGCACACTGGGGTTAAGAGCTGAGTGTGTGGGCTCTTCTGAGCTTTGCAGTTACATAGGGATTCAGTTGTCTGAAAAAACGCGTTTATTTCTGGCTGAAAAACACGTTTTGAAAAGTGTACTGTAACTGCCCCATAACTTAAATGGGGTTGACCAAACTTGCAGAAACATGTTCATTTCTTATGAAAAACACGTTTTGACACTTTCTGCACACTGGGGTTAAGAGCAGAGTGTGTGGGCTCTTCTGAGCCTTGCAGTTACATAGGGATTCAGTTGTCTGAAAAAACGCGTTTATTTCGGGCTGAAAAACACGTTTTGAAAAGTGTACTGTAACTGCCCCATAACTTACATGGGGTTGACCAAACTTGCAGAAACATGTTTATTTCTGCTGAAAAACATGTTTTGACACTTTCTGCACACTGGGGTTAAGAGCTGAGTGTGTGGGCTCTTCTGAGCTTTGCAGTTACATAGGGATTCAGTTGTCTGAAAAAACGCGTTTATTTCGGGCTGAAAAACACGTTTTGAAAAGTGTACTGTAACTGCCCCATAACTTACATGGGGTTGACCAAACTTGCAGAAACATGTTTATTTCTGCTGAAAAACATGTTTTGACACTTTCTGCACACTGGGGTTAAGAGCTGAGTGTGTGGGCTCTTCTGAGCTTTGCAGTTACATAGGGATTCAGTTGTCTGAAAAAATGCGTTTATTTCGGGCTGAAAAACACGTTTTGAAAAGTGTACTGTAACTCCCCCATATCTTACATGGGGTTGACCAAACTTGTAGAAACATGTTTATTTCTGCTGAAAAACACGTTTTGACACTTTCTGCACACTGGGGTTAAGAGCAGAGTGTGTGGGCTCTTCTGAGCCTTGCAGTTACATAGGGATTCAGTTGGCTGAAAAAACGCGTTTATTTCGGGCTGAAAAACACGTTTTGAAAAAAGTGCTGTTACTTCCCCATAACTTACATGGGGTTGACCAAACTTGCAGAAACGTTTATTTCTGCTAAAAAACATGTTTTGACACTTTCTGCACACGGGGGTTAAGAGCTGAGTGTGTGGGCTCTTCTGAGCTTTGCAGTTACATAGGGATTCAGTTGTCTGAAAAAACGCATTTATTTCGGGCTGAAAAACACGTTTTGAAAAGTGTACTGTAACTGCCCCATAACTTACATGGGGTTGACCAAACTTGCAGAAACATGTTTATTTCTGCTGAAAAACACGTTTTGACACTTTCTGCACACTGGGGTTAAGAGCAGAGTGTGTGGGCTCTTCTGAGCTTTGCAGTTACATAGGGATTCAGTTGTCTGAAAAAACGCGTTTATTTCGGGCTGAAAAACACGTTTTGAAAAAAGTGCTGTTACTGCCCCATAACTTACATGGGGTTGACCAAACTTGCGGAAACATGTTTATTTCTGCTGAAAAACATGTTTTGACACTTTCTGCACACTGGGGTTAAGAGCAGAGTTTCTGGGCTCTTCTGAACCTTGCAGTTACATAGGGATTCAGTTGTCTGAAAAAACGCGTTTATTTCGGGCTGAAAAACACGTTTTGAAAAAAGTGCTTTTACTGCCCCATAACTTACATGGGGTTGACCAAACTTGCAGAAACATGTTTATTTCTGCTGAAAAACATGTTTTGACACTTTCTGCACACTGGGGTTAAGAGCAGAGTGTGTGGGCTCTTCTGAGCCTTGCAGTTACATAGGGATTCAGTTGTCTGAAAAAACGTGTTTATTTCGGGCTGAAAAACACGTTTTGAAAAGAGTACTGTAACTGCCCCATAATTACATGGGGTTGACAAAACTTGCAGAAACATGTTTATTTCTGCTGAAAAACATGTTTTGACACTTTCTGCACACTGGGGTTAAGAGCTGAGTGTGTGGGCTCTTCTGAGCTTTGCAGTTACATAGGGATTCAGTTGTCTGAAAAAATGCGTTTATTTCGGGCTGAAAAACACGTTTTGAAAAAAGTGCTGTTACTGCCCCATAACTTACATGGGGTTGACCAAACTTGCGGAAACATGTTTATTTCTGCTGAAAAACATGTTTTGACACTTTCTGCACACTGGGGTTAAGAGCAGAGTTTCTGGGCTCTTCTGAACCTTGCAGTTACATAGGGATTCAGTTGTCTGAAAAAACACGTTTATCTCGGGCTGAAAAAAACGTTTTGAAAAAAGTGCTGTTACTGCCCCATAACTTACATGGGGTTGACCAAACTTGCAGAAACGTTTATTTCTGCTAAAAAACATGTTTTGACACTTTCTGCACACGGGGGTTAAGAGCTGAGTGTGTGGGCTCTTCTGAGCTTTGCAGTTACATAGGGATTCAGTTGTCTGAAAAAACGCATTTATTTCGGGCTGAAAAACACGTTTTGAAAAGTGTACTGTAACTGCCCCATAACTTACATGGGGTTGACCAAACTTGCAGAAACATGTTTATTTCTGCTGAAAAACACGTTTTGACACTTTCTGCACACTGGGGTTAAGAGCAGAGTGTGTGGGCTCTTCTGAGCTTTGCAGTTACATAGGGATTCAGTTGTCTGAAAAAACGCGTTTATTTCGGGCTGAAAAACACGTTTTGAAAAGTGTACTGTAACTGCCCCATAACTTACATGGGGTTGACCAAACTTGCAGAAACATGTTTATTTCTGCTGAAAAACATGTTTTTACACTTTCTGCACACTGGGGTTAAGAGCTGAGTGTGTGGGCTCTTCTGAGCTTTGCAGTTACATAGGGATTCAGTTGTCTGAAAAAACGCGTTTATTTCGGGCTGAAAAACACGTTTTGAAAAGTGTACTGTAACTGCCCCATAACTTACATGGGGTTGACCAAACTTGCAGAAACATGTTTATTTCTGCTGAAAAACACGTTTTGACACTTTCTGCACACTGGGGTTAAGAGCAGAGTGTGTGGGCTCTTCTGAGCCTTGCAGTTACATAGGGATTCAGTTGTCTGAAAAAACGCGTTTATTTCGGGCTGAAAAACACGTTTTGAAAAAAGTGCTGTTACTGCCCCATAACTTACATGGGGTTGACCAAACTTGCGGAAACATGTTTATTTCTGCTGAAAAACATGTTTTGACACTTTCTGCACACTGGGGTTAAGAGCAGAGTTTCTGGGCTCTTCTGAACCTTGCAGTTACATAGGGATTCAGTTGTCTGAAAAAACACGTTTATCTCGGGCTGAAAAAAACGTTTTGAAAAAAGTGCTGTTACTGCCCCATAACTTACATGGGGTTGACCAAACTTGCAGAAACGTTTATTTCTGCTAAAAAACATGTTTTGACACTTTCTGCACACGGGGGTTAAGAGCTGAGTGTGTGGGCTCTTCTGAGCTTTGCAGTTACATAGGGATTCAGTTGTCTGAAAAAACGCATTTATTTCGGGCTGAAAAACACGTTTTGAAAAGTGTACTGTAACTGCCCCATAACTTACATGGGGTTGACCAAACTTGCAGAAACATGTTTATTTCTGCTGAAAAACACGTTTTGACACTTTCTGCACACTGGGGTTAAGAGCAGAGTGTGTGGGCTCTTCTGAGCTTTGCAGTTACATAGGGATTCAGTTGTCTGAAAAAACGCGTTTATTTCGGGCTGAAAAACACGTTTTGAAAAGTGTACTGTAACTGCCCCATAACTTACATGGGGTTGACCAAACTTGCAGAAACATGTTTATTTCTGCTGAAAAACATGTTTTTACACTTTCTGCACACTGGGGTTAAGAGCTGAGTGTGTGGGCTCTTCTGAGCTTTGCAGTTACATAGGGATTCAGTTGTCTGAAAAAACGCGTTTATTTCGGGCTGAAAAACACGTTTTGAAAAGTGTACTGTAACTGCCCCATAACTTACATGGGGTTGACCAAACTTGCAGAAACATGTTTATTTCTGCTGAAAAACACGTTTTGACACTTTCTGCACACTGGGGTTAAGAGCAGAGTGTGTGGGCTCTTCTGAGCCTTGCAGTTACATAGGGATTCAGTTGGCTGAAAAAACGCGTTTATTTCGGGCTGAAAAACACGTTTTGAAAAAAGTGCTGTTACTGCCCCATAACTTACATGGGGTTGACCAAACTTGCGGAAACATGTTTATTTCTGCTGAAAAACATGTTTTGACACTTTCTGCACACTGGGGTTAAGAGCAGAGTTTCTGGGCTCTTCTGAACCTTGCAGTTACATAGGGATTCAGTTGTCTGAAAAAACACGTTTATCTCGGGCTGAAAAAAACGTTTTGAAAAAAGTGCTGTTACTGCCCCATAACTTACATGGGGTTGACCAAACTTGCAGAAACATGTTTATTTCTGCTGAAAAACATGTTTTGACACTTTCTGCACACTGGGGTTAAGAGCTGAGTGTGTGGGCTCTTCTGAGCTTTGCAGTTACATAGGGATTCAGTTGTCTGAAAAAACGCGTTTATTTCTGGCTGAAAAACACGTTTTGAAAAGTGTACTGTAACTGCCCCATAACTTAAATGGGGTTGACCAAACTTGTAGAAACATGTTTATTTCTGCTGAAAAACACGTTTTGACACTTTCTGCACACTGGGGTTAAGAGCAGAGTGTGTGGGCTCTTCTGAGCCTTGCAGTTACATAGGGATTCAGTTGGCTGAAAAAACGCGTTTATTTCGGGCTGAAAAACACGTTTTGAAAAAAGTGCTGTTACTTCCCCATAACTTACATGGGGTTGACCAAACTTGCAGAAACATGTTTATTTCTGCTGAAAAACATGTTTTGACACTTTCTGCACACTGGGGTTAAGAGCTGAGTGTGTGGGCTCTTCTGAGCTTTGCAGTTACATAGGGATTCAGTTGTCTGAAAAAACGCGTTTATTTCTGGCTGAAAAACACGTTTTGAAAAGTGTACTGTAACTGCCCCATAACTTAAATGGGGTTGACCAAACTTGCAGAAACATGTTCATTTCTTATGAAAAACACGTTTTGACACTTTCTGCACACTGGGGTTAAGAGCAGAGTGTGTGGGCTCTTCTGAGCCTTGCAGTTACATAGGGATTCAGTTGTCTGAAAAAACGCGTTTATTTCGGGCTGAAAAACACGTTTTGAAAAGTGTACTGTAACTGCCCCATAACTTACATGGGGTTGACCAAACTTGCAGAAACATGTTTATTTCTGCTGAAAAACATGTTTTGACACTTTCTACACACTGGGGTTAAGAGCTGAGTGTGTGTGCTCTTCTGAGCTTTGAAGTTACATAGGGATTCAGTTGCCTAAAAAAACGCATTTATTTCGGGCTGAAAAACACGTTTAGAAAAGTGTACTGTAACTGCCCCATAACTTACATGGGGTTGACCAAACTTGCAGAAACATGTTTATTTCTGCTGAAAAACATGTTTTTACACTTTCTGCACACTGGGGTTAAGAGCTGAGTGTGTGGGCTCTTCTGAGCTTTGCAGTTACATAGGGATTCAGTTGTCTGAAAAAACGCGTTTATTTCGGACTGAAAAACACGTTTTGAAAAGTGTACTGTAACTGCCCCATAACTTACATGGGGTTGACCAAACTTGCAGAAACATGTTTATTTCTGCTGAAAAACATGTTTTTGACACTTTCTGCACACTGGGGTTAAGAGCTGAGTGTGTGGGCTCTTCTGAGCTTTGCAGTTACATAGGGATTCAGTTGTCTGAAAAAATGCGTTTATTTCGGGCTGAAAAACACGTTTTGAAAAGTGTACTGTAACTCCCCCATATCTTACATGGGGTTGACCAAATTTGTAGAAACATGTTTATTTCTGCTGAAAAACACGTTTTGACACTTTCTGCACACTGGGGTTAAGAGCAGAGTGTGTGGGCTCTTCTGAGCCTTGCAGTTACATAGGGATTCAGTTGGCTGAAAAAACGCGTTTATTTCGGGCTGAAAAACACGTTTTGAAAAAAGTGCTGTTACTTCCCCATAACTTACATGGGGTTGACCAAACTTGCAGAAACGTTTATTTCTGCTAAAAAACATGTTTTGACACTTTCTGCACACGGGGGTTAAGAGCTGAGTGTGTGGGCTCTTCTGAGCCTTGCAGTTACATAGGGATTCAGTTGGCTGAAAAAATGCGTTTATTTCGGGCTGAAAAACACGTTTTGAAAAGTGTACTGTAACTGCCCCATAACTTAAATGGGGTTGACCAAACTTGCAGAAACATGTTCATTTCTTATGAAAAACACGTTTTGACACTTTCTGCACACTGGGGTTAAGAGCAGAGTTTCTGGGCTCTTCTGAACCTTGCAGTTACATAGGGATTCAGTTGTCTGAAAAAACGCGTTTATTTCGGGCTGAAAAACACGTTTTGAAAAAAGTGCTTTTACTGCCCCATAACTTACATGGGGTTGACCAAACTTGCAGAAACATGTTTATTTCTGCTGAAAAACATGTTTTGACACTTTCTGCACACTGGGGTTAAGAGCAGAGTGTGTGGGCTCTTCTGAGCCTTGCAGTTACATAGGGATTCAGTTGTCTGAAAAAACGCGTTTATTTCGGGCTGAAAAACACGTTTTGAAAAGAGTACTGTAACTGCCCCATAATTACATGGGGTTGACAAAACTTGCAGAAACATGTTTATTTCTGCTGAAAAACATGTTTTGACACTTTCTGCACACTGGGGTTAAGAGCTGAGTGTGTGGGCTCTTCTGAGCTTTGCAGTTACATAGGGATTCAGTTGTCTGAAAAAATGCGTTTATTTCGGGCTGAAAAACACGTTTTGAAAAGTGTACTGTAACTCCCCCATATCTTACATGGGGTTGACCAAACTTGTAGAAACATGTTTATTTCTGCTGAAAAACACGTTTTGACACTTTCTGCACACTGGGGTTAAGAGCAGAGTGTGTGGGCTCTTCTGAGCCTTGCAGTTACATAGGGATTCAGTTGGCTGAAAAAACGCGTTTATTTCGGGCTGAAAAACACGTTTTGAAAAAAGTGCTGTTACTTCCCCATAACTTACATGGGGTTGACCAAACTTGCAGAAACATGTTTATTTCTGCTGAAAAACATGTTTTGACACTTTCTGCACACTGGGGTTAAGAGCTGAGTGTGTGGGCTCTTCTGAGCTTTGCAGTTACATAGGGATTCAGTTGTCTGAAAAAACGCGTTTATTTCTGGCTGAAAAACACGTTTTGAAAAGTGTACTGTAACTGCCCCATAACTTAAATGGGGTTGACCAAACTTGCAGAAACATGTTCATTTCTTATGAAAAACACGTTTTGACACTTTCTGCACACTGGGGTTAAGAGCAGAGTGTGTGGGCTCTTCTGAGCCTTGCAGTTACATAGGGATTCAGTTGTCTGAAAAAACGCGTTTATTTCGGGCTGAAAAACACGTTTTGAAAAGTGTACTGTAACTGCCCCATAACTTACATGGGGTTGACCAAACTTGCAGAAACATGTTTATTTCTGCTGAAAAACATGTTTTGACACTTTCTGCACACTGGGGTTAAGAGCTGAGTGTGTGTGCTCTTCTGAGCTTTGCAGTTACATAGGGATTCAGTTGCCTAAAAAAACGCGTTTATTTCGGGCTGAAAAACACGTTTAGAAAAGTGTACTGTAACTGCCCCATAACTTACATGGGGTTGACCAAACTTGCAGAAACATGTTTATTTCTGCTGAAAAACATGTTTTTACACTTTCTGCACACTGGGGTTAAGAGCTGAGTGTGTGGGCTCTTCTGAGCTTTGCAGTTACATAGGGATTCAGTTGTCTGAAAAAACGCGTTTATTTCGGGCTGAAAAACACGTTTTGAAAAGTGTACTGTAACTGCCCCATAACTTACATGGGGTTGACCAAACTTGCAGAAACATGTTTATTTCTGCTGAAAAACACGTTTTGACACTTTCTGCACACTGGGGTTAAGAGCAGAGTGTGTGGGCTCTTCTGAGCCTTGCAGTTACATAGGGATTCAGTTGGCTGAAAAAACGCGTTTATTTCGGGCTGAAAAACACGTTTTGAAAAAAGTGCTTTTACTGCCCCATAACTTACATGGGGTTGACCAAACTTGCAGAAACATGTTTATTTCTGCTGAAAAACATGTTTTGACACTTTCTGCACACTGGGGTTAAGAGCAGAGTGTGTGGGCTCTTCTGAGCCTTGCAGTTACATAGGGATTCAGTTGTCTGAAAAAACGCGTTTATTTCGGGCTGAAAAACACGTTTTGAAAAGAGTACTGTAACTGCCCCATAATTACATGGGGTTGACAAAACTTGCTGAAACATGTTTATTTCTGCTGAAAAACATGTTTTGACACTTTCTGCACACTGGGGTTAAGAGCTGAGTGTGTGGGCTCTTCTGAGCTTTGCAGTTACATAGGGATTCAGTTGTCTGAAAAAATGCGTTTATTTCGGGCTGAAAAACACGTTTTGAAAAGTGTACTGTAACTCCCCCATATCTTACATGGGGTTGACCAAATTTGTAGAAACATGTTTATTTCTGCTGAAAAACACGTTTTGACACTTTCTGCACACTGGGGTTAAGAGCAGAGTGTGTGGGCTCTTCTGAGCCTTGCAGTTACATAGGGATTCAGTTGGCTGAAAAAACGCGTTTATTTCGGGCTGAAAAACACGTTTTGAAAAAAGTGCTGTTACTTCCCCATAACTTACATGGGGTTGACCAAACTTGCAGAAACGTTTATTTCTGCTAAAAAACATGTTTTGACACTTTCTGCACACGGGGGTTAAGAGCTGAGTGTGTGGGCTCTTCTGAGCCTTGCAGTTACATAGGGATTCAGTTGTCTGAAAAAATGCGTTTATTTCGGGCTGAAAAACACGTTTTGAAAAGTGTACTGTAACTCCCCCATATCTTACATGGGGTTGACCAAATTTGTAGAAACATGTTTATTTCTGCTGAAAAACACGTTTTGACACTTTCTGCACACTGGGGTTAAGAGCTGAGTGTGTGGGCTCTTCTGAGCTTTGCAGTTACATAGGGATTCAGTTGTCTGAAAAAACGCGTTTATTTCGGGCTGAAAAACACGTTTTGAAAAAAGTGCTGTTACTGCCCCATAACTTACATGGGGTTGACCAAACTTGCGGAAACATGTTTATTTCTGCTGAAAAACATGTTTTGACACTTTCTGCACACTGGGGTTAAGAGCAGAGTTTCTGGGCTCTTCTGAACCTTGCAGTTACATAGGGATTCAGTTGTCTGAAAAAACGCGTTTATTTCGGGCTGAAAAACACGTTTTGAAAAAAGTGCTTTTACTGCCCCATAACTTACATGGGGTTGACCAAACTTGCAGAAACATGTTTATTTCTGCTGAAAAACATGTTTTGACACTTTCTGCACACTGGGGTTAAGAGCAGAGTGTGTGGGCTCTTCTGAGCCTTGCAGTTACATAGGGATTCAGTTGTCTGAAAAAACGCGTTTATTTCGGGCTGAAAAACACGTTTTGAAAAGAGTACTGTAACTGCCCCATAATTACATGGGGTTGACAAAACTTGCAGAAACATGTTTATTTCTGCTGAAAAACATGTTTTGACACTTTCTGCACACTGGGGTTAAGAGCTGAGTGTGTGGGCTCTTCTGAGCTTTGCAGTTACATAGGGATTCAGTTGTCTGAAAAAATGCGTTTATTTCGGGCTGAAAAACACGTTTTGAAAAGTGTACTGTAACTCCCCCATATCTTACATGGGGTTGACCAAACTTGTAGAAACATGTTTATTTCTGCTGAAAAACACGTTTTGACACTTTCTGCACACTGGGGTTAAGAGCAGAGTGTGTGGGCTCTTCTGAGCCTTGCAGTTACATAGGGATTCAGTTGGCTGAAAAAACGCGTTTATTTCGGGCTGAAAAACACGTTTTGAAAAAAGTGCTGTTACTTCCCCATAACTTACATGGGGTTGACCAAACTTGCAGAAACATGTTTATTTCTGCTGAAAAACATGTTTTGACACTTTCTGCACACTGGGGTTAAGAGCTGAGTGTGTGGGCTCTTCTGAGCTTTGCAGTTACATAGGGATTCAGTTGTCTGAAAAAACGCGTTTATTTCTGGCTGAAAAACACGTTTTGAAAAGTGTACTGTAACTGCCCCATAACTTAAATGGGGTTGACCAAACTTGCAGAAACATGTTCATTTCTTATGAAAAACACGTTTTGACACTTTCTGCACACTGGGGTTAAGAGCAGAGTGTGTGGGCTCTTCTGAGCCTTGCAGTTACATAGGGATTCAGTTGTCTGAAAAAACGCGTTTATTTCGGGCTGAAAAACACGTTTTGAAAAGTGTACTGTAACTGCCCCATAACTTACATGGGGTTGACCAAACTTGCAGAAACATGTTTATTTCTGCTGAAAAACATGTTTTGACACTTTCTGCACACTGGGGTTAAGAGCTGAGTGTGTGTGCTCTTCTGAGCTTTGCAGTTACATAGGGATTCAGTTGCCTAAAAAAACGCGTTTATTTCGGGCTGAAAAACACGTTTAGAAAAGTGTACTGTAACTGCCCCATAACTTACATGGGGTTGACCAAACTTGCAGAAACATGTTTATTTCTGCTGAAAAACATGTTTTTACACTTTCTGCACACTGGGGTTAAGAGCTGAGTGTGTGGGCTCTTCTGAGCTTTGCAGTTACATAGGGATTCAGTTGTCTGAAAAAACGCGTTTATTTCGGGCTGAAAAACACGTTTTGAAAAGTGTACTGTAACTGCCCCATAACTTACATGGGGTTGACCAAACTTGCAGAAACATGTTTATTTCTGCTGAAAAACACGTTTTGACACTTTCTGCACACTGGGGTTAAGAGCAGAGTGTGTGGGCTCTTCTGAGCCTTGCAGTTACATAGGGATTCAGTTGGCTG
The DNA here is from genome assembly GCF_059453375.1 of Lepisosteus platostomus. Lineage (NCBI taxonomy): Eukaryota > Metazoa > Chordata > Actinopteri > Semionotiformes > Lepisosteidae > Lepisosteus > Lepisosteus platostomus. The sequence continues at coordinate 873,920 of NC_142627.1, read as the reverse complement.
AAAAAACGCGTTTATTTCGGGCTGAAAAACACGTTTTGAAAAAAGTGCTTTTACTGCCCCATAACTTACATGGGGTTGACCAAACTTGCAGAAACATGTTTATTTCTGCTGAAAAACATGTTTTGACACTTTCTGCACACTGGGGTTAAGAGCAGAGTGTGTGGGCTCTTCTGAGCCTTGCAGTTACATAGGGATTCAGTTGTCTGAAAAAACGCGTTTATTTCGGGCTGAAAAACACGTTTTGAAAAGAGTACTGTAACTGCCCCATAATTACATGGGGTTGACAAAACTTGCTGAAACATGTTTATTTCTGCTGAAAAACATGTTTTGACACTTTCTGCACACTGGGGTTAAGAGCTGAGTGTGTGGGCTCTTCTGAGCTTTGCAGTTACATAGGGATTCAGTTGTCTGAAAAAATGCGTTTATTTCGGGCTGAAAAACACGTTTTGAAAAGTGTACTGTAACTCCCCCATATCTTACATGGGGTTGACCAAACTTGTAGAAACATGTTTATTTCTGCTGAAAAACACGTTTTGACACTTTCTGCACACTGGAGTTAAGAGCAGAGTGTGTGGGCTCTTCTGAGCCTTGCAGTTACATAGGGATTCAGTTGGCTGAAAAAACGCGTTTATTTCGGGCTGAAAAACACGTTTTGAAAAAAGTGCTGTTACTTCCCCATAACTTACATGGGGTTGACCAAACTTGCAGAAACATGTTTATTTCTGCTGAAAAACATGTTTTGACACTTTCTGCACACTGGGGTTAAGAGCTGAGTGTGTGGGCTCTTCTGAGCTTTGCAGTTACATAGGGATTCAGTTGTCTGAAAAAACGCGTTTATTTCTGGCTGAAAAACACGTTTTGAAAAGTGTACTGTAACTGCCCCATAACTTAAATGGGGTTGACCAAACTTGCAGAAACATGTTCATTTCTTATGAAAAACACGTTTTGACACTTTCTGCACACTGGGGTTAAGAGCAGAGTGTGTGGGCTCTTCTGAGCCTTGCAGTTACATAGGGATTCAGTTGTCTGAAAAAACGCGTTTATTTCGGGCTGAAAAACACGTTTAGAAAAGTGTACTGTAACTGCCCCATAACTTACATGGGGTTGACCAAACTTGCAGAAACATGTTTATTTCTGCTGAAAAACATGTTTTTACACTTTCTGCACACTGGGGTTAAGAGCTGAGTGTGTGTGCTCTTCTGAGCTTTGCAGTTACATAGGGATTCAGTTGTCTGAAAAAACGCGTTTATTTCGGGCTGAAAAACACGTTTTGAAAAGTGTACTGTAACTGCCCCATAACTTACATGGGGTTGACCAAACTTGCAGAAACATGTTTATTTCTGCTGAAAAACACGTTTTGACACTTTCTGCACACTGGGGTTAAGAGCAGAGTGTGTGGGCTCTTCTGAGCCTTGCAGTTACATAGGGATTCAGTTGTCTGAAAAAACGCGTTTATTTCTGGCTGAAAAACACGTTTTGAAAAGTGTACTGTAACTGCCCCATATCTTACATGGGGTTGACCAAACTTGCAGAAACATGTTCATTTCTTATGAAAAACACGTTTTGACACTTTCTGCACACTGGGGTTAAGAGCAGAGTGTGTGGGCTCTTCTGAGCCTTGCAGTTACATAGGGATTCAGTTGTCTGAAAAAACGCGTTCATTTCGGGCTGAAAAACACGTTTTGAAAAGTGTACTGTAACTGCCCCATAACTTACATGGGGTTGACCAAACTTGCAGAAACATGTTTATTTCTGCTGAAAAACATGTTTTGACACTTTCTGCACACTGGGGTTAAGAGCTGAGTGTGTGGGCTCTTCTGAGCTTTGCAGTTACATAGGGATTCAGTTGTCTGAAAAAACGCGTTTATTTCGGGCTGAAAAACACGTTTTGAAAAAAGTGCTGTTACTGCCCCATAACTTACATGGGGTTGACCAAACTTGCGGAAACATGTTTATTTCTGCTGAAAAACATGTTTTGACACTTTCTGCACACTGGGGTTAAGAGCAGAGTTTCTGGGCTCTTCTGAACCTTGCAGTTACATAGGGATTCAGTTGTCTGAAAAAACACGTTTATCTCGGGCTGAAAAAAACGTTTTGAAAAAAGTGCTGTTACTGCCCCATAACTTACATGGGGTTGACCAAACTTGCAGAAACGTTTATTTCTGCTAAAAAACATGTTTTGACACTTTGTGCACACGGGGGTTAAGAGCTGAGTGTGTGGGCTCTTCTGAGCTTTGCAGTTACATAGGGATTCAGTTGTCTGAAAAAACGCGTTTATTTCGGGCTGAAAAACACGTTTTGAAAAGTGTACTGTAACTGCCCCATAACTTACATGGGGTTGACCAAACTTGCAGAAACATGTTTATTTCTGCTGAAAAACACGTTTTGACACTTTCTGCACACTGGGGTTAAGAGCAGAGTGTGTGGGCTCTTCTGAGCCTTGCAGTTACATAGGGATTCAGTTGTCTGAAAAAACGCGTTTATTTCGGGCTGAAAAACACGTTTTGAAAAGTGTACTGTAACTGCCCCATAACTTACATGGGGTTGACCAAACTTGCAGAAACATGTTTATTTCTGCTGAAAAACATGTTTTGACACTTTCTGCACACTGGGGTTAAGAGCAGAGTTTCTGGGCTCTTCTGAACCTTGCAGTTACATAGGGATTCAGTTGTCTGAAAAAACACGTTTATCTCGGGCTGAAAAAAACGTTTTGAAAAAAGTGCTGTTACTGCCCCATAACTTACATGGGGTTGACCAAACTTGCAGAAACGTTTATTTCTGCTAAAAAACATGTTTTGACACTTTCTGCACACGGGGGTTAAGAGCAGAGTGTGTGGGCTCTTCTGAGCTTTGCAGTTACATAGGGATTCAGTTGTCTGAAAAAACGCGTTTATTTCGGGCTGAAAAACACGTTTTGAAAAGTGTACTGTAACTGCCCCATAACTTACATGGGGTTGACCAAACTTGCAGAAACGTGTTTATTTTTGCTGAAAAACATGTTTTTACACTTTCTGCACACTGGGGTTAAGAGCTGAGTGTGTGGGCTCTTCTGAGCTTTGCAGTTACATAGGGATTCAGTTGTCTGAAAAAACGCGTTTATTTCGGGCTGAAAAACACGTTTTGAAAAGTGTACTGTAACTGCCCCATAACTTACATGGGGTTGACCAAACTTGCAGAAACATGTTTATTTCTGCTGAAAAACACGTTTTGACACTTTCTGCACACTGGGGTTAAGAGCAGAGTGTGTGGGCTCTTCTGAGCCTTGCAGTTACATAGGGATTCAGTTGGCTGAAAAAACGCGTTTATTTCGGGCTGAAAAACACGTTTTGAAAAAAGTGCTTTTACTGCCCCATAACTTACATGGGGTTGACCAAACTTGCAGAAACATGTTTATTTCTGCTGAAAAACATGTTTTGACACTTTCTGCACACTGGGGTTAAGAGCAGAGTGTGTGGGCTCTTCTGAGCCTTGCAGTTACATAGGGATTCAGTTGTCTGAAAAAACGCGTTTATTTCGGGCTGAAAAACACGTTTTGAAAAGAGTACTGTAACTGCCCCATAACTTACATGGGGTTGACAAAACTTGCAGAAACATGTTTATTTCTGCTGAAAAACATGTTTTGACACTTTCTGCACACTGGGGTTAAGAGCTGAGTGTGTGGGCTCTTCTGAGCTTTGCAGTTACATAGGGATTCAGTTGTCTGAAAAAACGCGTTTATTTCGGGCTGAAAAACACGTTTTGAAAAAAGTGCTGTTACTGCCCCATAACTTACATGGGGTTGACCAAACTTGCGGAAACATGTTTATTTCTGCTGAAAAACATGTTTTGACACTTTCTGCACACTGGGGTTAAGAGCAGAGTTTCTGGGCTCTTCTGAACCTTGCAGTTACATAGGGATTCAGTTGTCTGAAAAAACACGTTTATCTCGGGCTGAAAAAAACGTTTTGAAAAAAGTGCTGTTACTGCCCCATAACTTACATGGGGTTGACCAAACTTGCAGAAACGTTTATTTCTGCTAAAAAACATGTTTTGACACTTTCTGCACACGGGGGTTAAGAGCTGAGTGTGTGGGCTCTTCTGAGCTTTGCAGTTACATAGGGATTCAGTTGTCTGAAAAAACGCATTTATTTCGGGCTGAAAAACACGTTTTGAAAAGTGTACTGTAACTGCCCCATAACTTACATGGGGTTGACCAAACTTGCAGAAACATGTTTATTTCTGCTGAAAAACACGTTTTGACACTTTCTGCACACTGGGGTTAAGAGCAGAGTGTGTGGGCTCTTCTGAGCTTTGCAGTTACATAGGGATTCAGTTGTCTGAAAAAACGCGTTTATTTCGGGCTGAAAAACACGTTTTGAAAAGTGTACTGTAACTGCCCCATAACTTACATGGGGTTGACCAAACTTGCAGAAACATGTTTATTTCTGCTGAAAAACATGTTTTTACACTTTCTGCACACTGGGGTTAAGAGCTGAGTGTGTGGGCTCTTCTGAGCTTTGCAGTTACATAGGGATTCAGTTGTCTGAAAAAACGCGTTTATTTCGGGCTGAAAAACACGTTTTGAAAAGTGTACTGTAACTGCCCCATAACTTACATGGGGTTGACCAAACTTGCAGAAACATGTTTATTTCTGCTGAAAAACACGTTTTGACACTTTCTGCACACTGGGGTTAAGAGCAGAGTGTGTGGGCTCTTCTGAGCCTTGCAGTTACATAGGGATTCAGTTGGCTGAAAAAACGCGTTTATTTCGGGCTGAAAAACACGTTTTGAAAAAAGTGCTTTTACTGCCCCATAACTTACATGGGGTTGACCAAACTTGCAGAAACATGTTTATTTCTGCTGAAAAACATGTTTTGACACTTTCTGCACACTGGGGTTAAGAGCTGAGTGTGTGGGTTCTTCTGAGCTTTGCAGTTACATAGGGATTCAGTTGTCTGAAAAAATGCGTTTATTTCGGGCTGAAAAACACGTTTTGAAAAGTGTACTGTAACTCCCCCATATCTTACATGGGGTTGACCAAACTTGCAGAAACATGTTTATTTCTGCTGAAAAACATGTTTTGACACTTTCTGCACACTGGGGTTAAGAGCTGAGTGTGTGGGCTCTTCTGAGCTTTGCAGTTACATAGGGATTCAGTTGTCTGAAAAAACGCGTTTATTTCGGGCTGAAAAACACGTTTTGAAAAGTGTACTGTAACTGCCCCATAACTTACATGGGGTTGACCAAACTTGCAGAAACATGTTTATTTCTGCTGAAAAACATGTTTTGACACTTTCTGCACACTGGGGTTAAGAGCTGAGTGTGTGTGCTCTTCTGAGCTTTGCAGTTACATAGGGATTCAGTTGTCTGAAAAAACGCGTTTATTTCGGGCTGAAAAACACGTTTAGAAAAGTGTACTGTAACTGCCCCATAACTTACATGGGGTTGACCAAACTTGCAGAAACATGTTTATTTCTGCTGAAAAACACGTTTTGACACTTTCTGCACACTGGGGTTAAGAGCAGAGTGTGTGGGGTCTTCTGAGCCTTGCAGTTACATAGGGATTCAGTTGTCTGAAAAAACGCGTTTATTTCTGGCTGAAAAACACGTTTTGAAAAGTGTACTGTAACTGCCCCATATCTTACATGGGGTTGACCAAACTTGCAGAAACATGTTCATTTCTTATGAAAAACACGTTTTGACACTTTCTGCACACTGGGGTTAAGAGCAGAGTGTGTGGGCTCTTCTGAGCCTTGCAGTTACATAGGGATTCAGTTGTCTGAAAAAACGCGTTCATTTCGGGCTGAAAAACACGTTTTGAAAAGTGTACTGTAACTGCCCCATAACTTACATGGGGTTGACCAAACTTGCAGAAACATGTTTATTTCTGCTGAAAAACATGTTTTGACACTTTCTGCACACTGGGGTTAAGAGCTGAGTGTGTGGGCTCTTCTGAGCTTTGCAGTTACATAGGGATTCAGTTGTCTGAAAAAACGCGTTTATTTCGGGCTGAAAAACACGTTTTGAAAAAAGTGCTGTTACTGCCCCATAACTTACATGGGGTTGACCAAACTTGCGGAAACATGTTTATTTCTGCTGAAAAACATGTTTTGACACTTTCTGCACACTGGGGTTAAGAGCAGAGTTTCTGGGCTCTTCTGAACCTTGCAGTTACATAGGGATTCAGTTGTCTGAAAAAACACGTTTATCTCGGGCTGAAAAAAACGTTTTGAAAAAAGTGCTGTTACTGCCCCATAACTTACATGGGGTTGACCAAACTTGCAGAAACGTTTATTTCTGCTAAAAAACATGTTTTGACACTTTGTGCACACGGGGGTTAAGAGCTGAGTGTGTGGGCTCTTCTGAGCTTTGCAGTTACATAGGGATTCAGTTGTCTGAAAAAACGCGTTTATTTCGGGCTGAAAAACACGTTTTGAAAAGTGTACTGTAACTGCCCCATAACTTACATGGGGTTGACCAAACTTGCAGAAACATGTTTATTTCTGCTGAAAAACATGTTTTTACACTTTCTGCACACTGGGGTTAAGAGCTGAGTGTGTGGGCTCTTCTGAGCTTTGCAGTTACATAGGGATTCAGTTGTCTGAAAAAACGCGTTTATTTCGGGCTGAAAAACACGTTTTGAAAAGTGTACTGTAACTGCCCCATAACTTACATGGGGTTGACCAAACTTGCAGAAACATGTTTATTTCTGCTGAAAAACACGTTTTGACACTTTCTGCACACTGGGGTTAAGAGCAGAGTGTGTGGGCTCTTCTGAGCCTTGCAGTTACATAGGGATTCAGTTGGCTGAAAAAACGCGTTTATTTCGGGCTGAAAAACACGTTTTGAAAAAAGTGCTTTTACTGCCCCATAACTTACATGGGGTTGACCAAACTTGCAGAAACATGTTTATTTCTGCTGAAAAACATGTTTTGACACTTTCTGCACACTGGGGTTAAGAGCAGAGTGTGTGGGCTCTTCTGAGCCTTGCAGTTACATAGGGATTCAGTTGTCTGAAAAAACGCGTTTATTTCGGGCTGAAAAACACGTTTTGAAAAGAGTACTGTAACTGCCCCATAACTTACATGGGGTTGACAAAACTTGCAGAAACATGTTTATTTCTGCTGAAAAACATGTTTTGACACTTTCTGCACACTGGGGTTAAGAGCTGAGTGTGTGGGCTCTTCTGAGCTTTGCAGTTACATAGGGATTCAGTTGTCTGAAAAAATGCGTTTATTTCGGGCTGAAAAACACGTTTTGAAAAGTGTACTGTAACTCCCCCATATCTTACATGGGGTTGACCAAACTTGTAGAAACATGTTTATTTCTGCTGAAAAACACGTTTTGACACTTTCTGCACACTGGGGTTAAGAGCAGAGTTTCTGGGCTCTTCTGAACCTTGCAGTTACATAGGGATTCAGTTGTCTGAAAAAACACGTTTATCTCGGGCTGAAAAAAACGTTTTGAAAAAAGTGCTGTTACTGCCCCATAACTTACATGGGGTTGACCAAACTTGCAGAAACGTTTATTTCTGCTAAAAAACATGTTTTGACACTTTCTGCACACGGGGGTTAAGAGCTGAGTGTGTGGGCTCTTCTGAGCTTTGCAGTTACATAGGGATTCAGTTGTCTGAAAAAACGCATTTATTTCGGGCTGAAAAACACGTTTTGAAAAGTGTACTGTAACTGCCCCATAACTTACATGGGGTTGACCAAACTTGCAGAAACATGTTTATTTCTGCTGAAAAACACGTTTTGACACTTTCTGCACACTGCGGTTAAGAGCAGAGTGTGTGGGCTCTTCTGAGCTTTGCAGTTACATAGGGATTCAGTTGTCTGAAAAAACGCGTTTATTTCGGGCTGAAAAACACGTTTTGAAAAGTGTACTGTAACTGCCCCATAACTTACATGGGGTTGACCAAACTTGCAGAAACATGTTTATTTCTGCTGAAAAACATGTTTTTACACTTTCTGCACACTGGGGTTAAGAGCAGAGTGTGTGGGCTCTTCTGAGCCTTGCAGTTACATAGGGATTCAGTTGGCTGAAAAAACGCGTTTATTTCGGGCTGAAAAACACGTTTTGAAAAAAGTGCTTTTACTGCCCCATAACTTACATGGGGTTGACCAAACTTGCAGAAACATGTTTATTTCTGCTGAAAAACATGTTTTGACACTTTCTGCACACTGGGGTTAAGAGCAGAGTGTGTGGGCTCTTCTGAGCCTTGCAGTTACATAGGGATTCAGTTGTCTGAAAAAACGCGTTTATTTCGGGCTGAAAAACACGTTTTGAAAAGAGTACTGTAACTGCCCCATAACTTACATGGGGTTGACAAAACTTGCAGAAACATGTTTATTTCTGCTGAAAAACATGTTTTGACACTTTCTGCACACTGGGGTTAAGAGCTGAGTGTGTGGGCTCTTCTGAGCTTTGCAGTTACATAGGGATTCAGTTGTCTGAAAAAATGCGTTTATTTCGGGCTGAAAAACACGTTTTGAAAAGTGTACTGTAACTCCCCCATATCTTACATGGGGTTGACCAAACTTGTAGAAACATGTTTATTTCTGCTGAAAAACACGTTTTGACACTTTCTGCACACTGGGGTTAAGAGCAGAGTGTGTGGGCTCTTCTGAGCCTTGCAGTTACATAGGGATTCAGTTGGCTGAAAAAACGCGTTTATTTCGGGCTGAAAAACACGTTTTGAAAAAAGTGCTGTTACTTCCCCATAACTTACATGGGGTTGACCAAACTTGCAGAAACATGTTTATTTCTGCTGAAAAACATGTTTTGACACTTTCTGCACACTGGGGTTAAGAGCTGAGTGTGTGGGCTCTTCTGAGCTTTGCAGTTACATAGGGATTCAGTTGTCTGAAAAAACGCGTTTATTTCTGGCTGAAAAACACGTTTTGAAAAGTGTACTGTAACTGCCCCATAACTTAAATGGGGTTGACCAAACTTGCAGAAACATGTTCATTTCTTATGAAAAACACGTTTTGACACTTTCTGCACACTGGGGTTAAGAGCAGAGTGTGTGGGCTCTTCTGAGCCTTGCAGTTACATAGGGATTCAGTTGTCTGAAAAAACGCGTTTATTTCAGCTGAAAAACACGTTTTGAAAAGTGTACTGTAACTGCCCCATAACTTACATGGGGTTGACCAAACTTGCAGAAACATGTTTATTTCTGCTGAAAAACATGTTTTGACACTTTCTGCACACTGGGGTTAAGAGCTGAGTGTGTGTGCTCTTCTGAGCTTTGCAGTTACATAGGGATTCAGTTGTCTGAAAAAACGCGTTTATTTCGGGCTGAAAAACACGTTTAGAAAAGTGTACTGTAACTGCCCCATAACTTACATGGGGTTGACCAAACTTGCAGAAACATGTTTATTTCTGCTGAAAAACACGTTTTGACACTTTCTGCACACTGGGGTTAAGAGCAGAGTGTGTGGGCTCTTCTGAGACTTGCAGTTACATAGGGATTCAGTTGTCTGAAAAAACGCGTTTATTTCTGGCTGAAAAACACGTTTTGAAAAGTGTACTGTAACTGCCCCATATCTTACATGGGGTTGACCAAACTTGCAGAAATATGTTCATTTCTTATGAAAAACACGTTTTGACACTTTCTGCACACTGGGGTTAAGAGCAGAGTGTGTGGGCTCTTCTGAGCCTTGCAGTTACATAGGGATTCAGTTGTCTGAAAAAACGCGTTCATTTCGGGCTGAAAAACACGTTTTGAAAAGTGTACTGTAACTGCCCCATAACTTACATGGGGTTGACCAAACTTGCAGAAACATGTTTATTTCTGCTGAAAAACATGTTTTGACACTTTCTGCACACTGGGGTTAAGAGCTGAGTGTGTGGGCTCTTCTGAGCTTTGCAGTTACATAGGGATTCAGTTGTCTGAAAAAACGCGTTTATTTCGGGCTGAAAAACACGTTTTGAAAAAAGTGCTGTTACTGCCCCATAACTTACATGGGGTTGACCAAACTTGCGGAAACATGTTTATTTCTGCTGAAAAACATGTTTTGACACTTTCTGCACACTGGGGTTAAGAGCAGAGTTTCTGGGCTCTTCTGAACCTTGCAGTTACATAGGGATTCAGTTGTCTGAAAAAACACGTTTATCTCGGGCTGAAAAAAACGTTTTGAAAAAAGTGCTGTTACTGCCCCATAACTTACATGGGGTTGACCAAACTTGCAGAAACGTTTATTTCTGCTAAAAAACATGTTTTGACACTTTGTGCACACGGGGGTTAAGAGCTGAGTGTGTGGGCTCTTCTGAGCTTTGCAGTTACATAGGGATTCAGTTGTCTGAAAAAACGCGTTTATTTCGGGCTGAAAAACACGTTTTGAAAAGTGTACTGTAACTGCCCCATAACTTACATGGGGTTGACCAAACTTGCAGAAACATGTTTATTTCTGCTGAAAAACACGTTTTGACACTTTCTGCACACTGGGGTTAAGAGCAGAGTGTGTGGGCTCTTCTGAGCCTTGCAGTTACATAGGGATTCAGTTGTCTGAAAAAACGCGTTTATTTCGGGCTGAAAAACACGTTTTGAAAAGTGTACTGTAACTGCCCCATAACTTACATGGGGTTGACCAAACTTGCAGAAACATGTTTATTTCTGCTGAAAAACATGTTTTGACACTTTCTGCACACTGGGGTTAAGAGCAGAGTTTCTGGGCTCTTCTGAACCTTGCAGTTACATAGGGATTCAGTTGTCTGAAAAAACACGTTTATCTCGGGCTGAAAAAAACGTTTTGAAAAAAGTGCTGTTACTGCCCCATAACTTACATGGGGTTGACCAAACTTGCAGAAACGTTTATTTCTGCTAAAAAACATGTTTTGACACTTTCTGCACACGGGGGTTAAGAGCAGAGTGTGTGGGCTCTTCTGAGCCTTGCAGTTACATAGGGATTCAGTTGTCTGAAAAAACGCGTTTATTTCGGGCTGAAAAACACGTTTTGAAAAGAGTACTGTAACTGCCCCATAACTTACATGGGGTTGACAAAACTTGCAGAAACATGTTTATTTCTGCTGAAAAACATGTTTTGACACTTTCTGCACACTGGGGTTAAGAGCTGAGTGTGTGGGCTCTTCTGAGCTTTGCAGTTACATAGGGATTCAGTTGTCTGAAAAAATGCGTTTATTTCGGGCTGAAAAACACGTTTTGAAAAGTGTACTGTAACTCCCCCATATCTTACATGGGGTTGACCAAACTTGTAGAAACATGTTTATTTCTGCTGAAAAACACGTTTTGACACTTTCTGCACACTGGGGTTAAGAGCAGAGTGTGTGGGCTCTTCTGAGCCTTGCAGTTACATAGGGATTCAGTTGGCTGAAAAAACGCGTTTATTTCGGGCTGAAAAACACGTTTTGAAAAAAGTGCTGTTACTTCCCCATAACTTACATGGGGTTGACCAAACTTGCAGAAACATGTTTATTTCTGCTGAAAAACATGTTTTGACACTTTCTGCACACTGGGGTTAAGAGCTGAGTGTGTGGGCTCTTCTGAGCTTTGCAGTTACATAGGGATTCAGTTGTCTGAAAAAACGCGTTTATTTCGGGCTGAAAAACACGTTTTGAAAAGTGTACTGTAACTGCCCCATAACTTACATGGGGTTGACCAAACTTGCAGAAACATGTTTATTTCTGCTGAAAAACATGTTTTGACACTTTCTGCACACTGGGGTTAAGAGCTGAGTGTGTGTGCTCTTCTGAGCTTTGCAGTTACATAGGGATTCAGTTGTCTGAAAAAACGCGTTTATTTCGGGCTGAAAAACACGTTTAGAAAAGTGTACTGTAACTGCCCCATAACTTACATGGGGTTGACCAAACTTGCAGAAACATGTTTATTTCTGCTGAAAAACATGTTTTTACACTTTCTGCACACTGGGGTTAAGAGCTGAGTGTGTGGGCTCTTCTGAGCTTTGCAGTTACATAGGGATTCAGTTGTCTGAAAAAACGCGTTTATTTCGGGCTGAAAAACACGTTTTGAAAAGTGTACTGTAACTGCCCCATAACTTACATGGGGTTGACCAAACTTGCAGAAACATGTTTATTTCTGCTGAAAAACACGTTTTGACACTTTCTGCACACTGCGGTTAAGAGCAGAGTGTGTGGGCTCTTCTGAGCTTTGCAGTTACATAGGGATTCAGTTGTCTGAAAAAACGCGTTTATTTCGGGCTGAAAAACACGTTTTGAAAAGTGTACTGTAACTGCCCCATAACTTACATGGGGTTGACCAAACTTGCAGAAACATGTTTATTTCTGCTGAAAAACATGTTTTTACACTTTCTGCACACTGGGGTTAAGAGCAGAGTGTGTGGGCTCTTCTGAGCCTTGCAGTTACATAGGGATTCAGTTGGCTGAAAAAACGCGTTTATTTCGGGCTGAAAAACACGTTTTGAAAAAAGTGCTTTTACTGCCCCATAACTTACATGGGGTTGACCAAACTTGCAGAAACATGTTTATTTCTGCTGAAAAACATGTTTTGACACTTTCTGCACACTGGGGTTAAGAGCAGAGTGTGTGGGCTCTTCTGAGCCTTGCAGTTACATAGGGATTCAGTTGTCTGAAAAAACGCGTTTATTTCGGGCTGAAAAACACGTTTTGAAAAGAGTACTGTAACTGCCCCATAACTTACATGGGGTTGACAAAACTTGCAGAAACATGTTTATTTCTGCTGAAAAACATGTTTTGACACTTTCTGCACACTGGGGTTAAGAGCTGAGTGTGTGGGCTCTTCTGAGCTTTGCAGTTACATAGGGATTCAGTTGTCTGAAAAAATGCGTTTATTTCGGGCTGAAAAACACGTTTTGAAAAGTGTACTGTAACTCCCCCATATCTTACATGGGGTTGACCAAACTTGTAGAAACATGTTTATTTCTGCTGAAAAACAAGTTTTGACACTTTCTGCACACTGGGGTTAAGAGCAGAGTGTGTGGGCTCTTCTGAGCCTTGCAGTTACATAGGGATTCAGTTGGCTGAAAAAACGCGTTTATTTCGGGCTGAAAAACACGTTTTGAAAAAAGTGCTGTTACTTCCCCATAACTTACATGGGGTTGACCAAACTTGCAGAAACATGTTTATTTCTGCTGAAAAACATGTTTTGACACTTTCTGCACACTGGGGTTAAGAGCTGAGTGTGTGGGCTCTTCTGAGCTTTGCAGTTACATAGGGATTCAGTTGTCTGAAAAAACGCGTTTATTTCTGGCTGAAAAACACGTTTTGAAAAGTGTACTGTAACTGCCCCATAACTTAAATGGGGTTGACCAAACTTGCAGAAACATGTTCATTTCTTATGAAAAACACGTTTTGACACTTTCTGCACACTGGGGTTAAGAGCAGAGTGTGTGGGCTCTTCTGAGCCTTGCAGTTACATAGGGATTCAGTTGTCTGAAAAAACGCGTTTATTTCGGGCTGAAAAACACGTTTTGAAAAGTGTACTGTAACTGCCCCATAACTTACATGGGGTTGACCAAACTTGCAGAAACATGTTTATTTCTGCTGAAAAACATGTTTTGACACTTTCTGCACACTGGGGTTAAGAGCTGAGTGTGTGTGCTCTTCTGAGCTTTGCAGTTACATAGGGATTCAGTTGTCTGAAAAAACGCGTTTATTTCGGGCTGAAAAACACGTTTAGAAAAGTGTACTGTAACTGCCCCATAACTTACATGGGGTTGACCAAACTTGCAGAAACATGTTTATTTCTGCTGAAAAACACGTTTTGACACTTTCTGCACACTGGGGTTAAGAGCAGAGTGTGTGGGCTCTTCTGAGACTTGCAGTTACATAGGGATTCAGTTGTCTGAAAAAACGCGTTTATTTCTGGCTGAAAAACACGTTTTGAAAAGTGTACTGTAACTGCCCCATATCTTACATGGGGTTGACCAAACTTGCAGAAACATGTTCATTTCTTATGAAAAACACGTTTTGACACTTTCTGCACACTGGGGTTAAGAGCAGAGTGTGTGGGCTCTTCTGAGCCTTGCAGTTACATAGGGATTCAGTTGTCTGAAAAAACGCGTTCATTTCGGGCTGAAAAACACGTTTTGAAAAGTGTACTGTAACTGCCCCATAACTTACATGGGGTTGACCAAACTTGCAGAAACATGTTTATTTCTGCTGAAAAACATGTTTTGACACTTTCTGCACACTGGGGTTAAGAGCTGAGTGTGTGGGCTCTTCTGAGCTTTGCAGTTACATAGGGATTCAGTTGTCTGAAAAAACGCGTTTATTTCGGGCTGAAAAACACGTTTTGAAAAAAGTGCTGTTACTGCCCCATAACTTACATGGGGTTGACCAAACTTGCGGAAACATGTTTATTTCTGCTGAAAAACATGTTTTGACACTTTCTGCACACTGGGGTTAAGAGCAGAGTTTCTGGGCTCTTCTGAACCTTGCAGTTACATAGGGATTCAGTTGTCTGAAAAAACACGTTTATCTCGGGCTGAAAAAAACGTTTTGAAAAAAGTGCTGTTACTGCCCCATAACTTACATGGGGTTGACCAAACTTGCAGAAACGTTTATTTCTGCTAAAAAACATGTTTTGACACTTTGTGCACACGGGGGTTAAGAGCTGAGTGTGTGGGCTCTTCTGAGCTTTGCAGTTACATAGGGATTCAGTTGTCTGAAAAAACGCGTTTATTTCGGGCTGAAAAACACGTTTTGAAAAGTGTACTGTAACTGCCCCATAACTTACATGGGGTTGACCAAACTTGCAGAAACATGTTTATTTCTGCTGAAAAACACGTTTTGACACTTTCTGCACACTGGGGTTAAGAGCAGAGTGTGTGGGCTCTTCTGAGCCTTGCAGTTACATAGGGATTCAGTTGTCTGAAAAAACGCGTTTATTTCGGGCTGAAAAACACGTTTTGAAAAGTGTACTGTAACTGCCCCATAACTTACATGGGGTTGACCAAACTTGCAGAAACATGTTTATTTCTGCTGAAAAACATGTTTTGACACTTTCTGCACACTGGGGATAAGAGCAGAGTTTCTGGGCTCTTCTGAACCTTGCAGTTACATAGGGATTCAGTTGTCTGAAAAAACACGTTTATCTCGGGCTGAAAAAAACGTTTTGAAAAAAGTGCTGTTACTGCCCCATAACTTACATGGGGTTGACCAAACTTGCAGAAACGTTTATTTCTGCTAAAAAACATGTTTTGACACTTTCTGCACACGGGGGTTAAGAGCAGAGTGTGTGGGCTCTTCTGAGCTTTGCAGTTACATAGGGATTCAGTTGTCTGAAAAAACGCGTTTATTTCGGGCTGAAAAACACGTTTTGAAAAAAGTGCTTTTACTGCCCCATAACTTACATGGGGTTGACCAAACTTGCAGAAACATGTTTATTTCTGCTGAAAAACATGTTTTGACACTTTCTGCAAACTGGGGTTAAGAGCAGAGTGTGTGGGCTCTTCTGAGCCTTGCAGTTACATAGGGATTCAGTTGTCTGAAAAAACGCGTTTATTTCGGGCTGAAAAACACGTATTGAAAAGAGTACTGTAACTGCCCCATAACTTACATGGGGTTGACAAAACTTGCAGAAACATGTTTATTTCTGCTGAAAAACATGTTTTGACACTTTCTGCACACTGGGGTTAAGAGCTGAGTGTGTGGGCTCTTCTGAGCTTTGCAGTTACATAGGGATTCAGTTGTCTGAAAAAATGCGTTTATTTCGGGCTGAAAAACACGTTTTGAAAAGTGTACTGTAACTCCCCCATATCTTACATGGGGTTGACCAAACTTGTAGAAACATGTTTATTTCTGCTGAAAAACACGTTTTGACACTTTCTGCACACTGGGGTTAAGAGCAGAGTGTGTGGGCTCTTCTGAGCCTTGCAGTTACATAGGGATTCAGTTGGCTGAAAAAACGCGTTTATTTCGGGCTGAAAAACACGTTTTGAAAAAAGTGCTGTTACTTCCCCATAACTTACATGGGGTTGACCAAACTTGCAGAAACATGTTTATTTCTGCTGAAAAACATGTTTTGACACTTTCTGCACACTGGGGTTAAGAGCTGAGTGTGTGGGCTCTTCTGAGCTTTGCAGTTACATAGCGATTCAGTTGTCTGAAAAAACGCGTTTATTTCGGGCTGAAAAACACGTTTTGAAAAGTGTACTGTAACTGCCCCATAACTTAAATGGGGTTGACCAAACTTGCAGAAACATGTTTATTTCTGCTGAAAAACATGTTTTGACACTTTCTGCACACTGGGGTTAAGAGCTGAGTGTGTGTGCTCTTCTGAGCTTTGCAGTTACATAGGGATTCAGTTGTCTGAAAAAACGCGTTTATTTCGGGCTGAAAAACACGTTTAGAAAAGTGTACTGTAACTGCCCCATAACTTACATGGGGTTGACCAAACTTGCAGAAACATGTTTATTTCTGCTGAAAAACATGTTTTTACACTTTCTGCACACTGGGGTTAAGAGCTGAGTGTGTGGGCTCTTCTGAGCTTTGCAGTTACATAGGGATTCAGTTGTCTGAAAAAACGCGTTTATTTCGGGCTGAAAAACACGTTTTGAAAAGTGTACTGTAACTGCCCCATAACTTACATGGGGTTGACCAAACTTGCAGAAACATGTTTATTTCTGCTGAAAAACACGTTTTGACACTTTCTGCACACTGGGGTTAAGAGCAGAGTGTGTGGGCTCTTCTGAGCCTTGCAGTTAAATAGGGATTCAGTTGTCTGAAAAAACGCGTTTATTTCTGGCTGAAAAACACGTTTTGAAAAGTGTACTGTAACTGCCCCATATCTTACATGGGGTTGACCAAACTTGCAGAAACATGTTCATTTCTTATGAAAAACACGTTTTGACACTTTCTGCACACTGGGGTTAAGAGCAGAGTGTGTGGGCTCTTCTGAGCCTTGCAGTTACATAGGGATTCAGTTGTCTGAAAAAACGCGTTCATTTCGGGCTGAAAAACACATTTTGAAAAGTGTACTGTAACTGCCCCATAACTTACATGGGGTTGACCAAACTTGCAGAAACATGTTTATTTCTGCTGAAAAACATGTTTTGACACTTTCTGCACACTGGGGTTAAGAGCTGAGTGTGTGGGCTCTTCTGAGCTTTGCAGTTACATAGGGATTCAGTTGTCTGAAAAAACGCGTTTATTTCGGGCTGAAAAACACGTTTTGAAAAAAGTGCTGTTACTGCCCCATAACTTACATGGGGTTGACCAAACTTGCGGAAACATGTTTATTTCTGCTGAAAAACATGTTTTGACACTTTCTGCACACTGGGGTTAAGAGCAGAGTTTCTGGGCTCTTCTGAACCTTGCAGTTACATAGGGATTCAGTTGTCTGAAAAAACACGTTTATCTCGGGCTGAAAAAAACGTTTTGAAAAAAGTGCTGTTACTTCCCCATAACTTACATGGGGTTGACCAAACTTGCAGAAACGTTTATTTCTGCTAAAAAACATGTTTTGACACTTTGTGCACACGGGGGTTAAGAGCTGAGTGTGTGGGCTCTTCTGAGCTTTGCAGTTACATAGGGATTCAGTTGTCTGAAAAAACGCGTTTATTTCGGGCTGAAAAACACGTTTTGAAAAGTGTACTGTAACTGCCCCATAACTTACATGGGGTTGACCAAACTTGCAGAAACATGTTTATTTCTGCTGAAAAACATGTTTTGACACTTTCTGAAAACTGGGGTTAAGAGCAGAGTTTCTGGGCTCTTCTGAACCTTGCAGTTACATAGGGATTCAGTTGTCTGAAAAAACACGTTTATCTCGGGCTGAAAAAAACGTTTTGAAAAAAGTGCTGTTACTGCCCCATAACTTACATGGGGTTGACCAAACTTGCAGAAACGTTTATTTCTGCTAAAAAACATGTTTTGACACTTTCTGCACACGGGGGTTAAGAGCAGAGTGTGTGGGCTCTTCTGAGCTTTGCAGTTACATAGGGATTCAGTTGTCTGAAAAAACGCGTTTATTTCGGGCTGAAAAACACGTTTTGAAAAGTGTACTGTAACTGCCCCATAACTTACATGGGGTTGACCAAACTTGCAGAAACGTGTTTATTTTTGCTGAAAAACATGTTTTTACACTTTCTGCACACTGGGGTTAAGAGCTGAGTGTGTGGGCTCTTCTGAGCTTTGCAGTTACATAGGGATTCAGTTGTCTGAAAAAACGCGTTTATTTCGGGCTGAAAAACACGTTTTGAAAAGTGTACTGTAACTCCCCCATATCTTACATGGGGTTGACCAAACTTGCAGAAACATGTTTATTTCTGCTGAAAAACACGTTTTGACACTTTCTGCACACTGGGGTTAAGAGCAGAGTGTGTGGGCTCTTCTGAGCCTTGCAGTTACATAGGGATTCAGTTGGCTGAAAAAACGCGTTTATTTCGGGCTGAAAAACACGTTTTGAAAAAAGTGCTGTTACTTCCCCATAACTTACATGGGGTTGACCAAACTTGCAGAAACATGTTTATTTCTGCTGAAAAACATGTTTTGACACTTTCTGCACACTGGGGTTAAGAGCTGAGTGTGTGGGCTCTTCTGAGCTTTGCAGTTACATAGGGATTCAGTTGTCTGAAAAAACGCGTTTATTTCTGGCTGAAAAACACGTTTTGAAAAGTGTACTGTAACTGCCCCATAACTTACATGGGGTTGACCAAACTTGCAGAAACATGTTCATTTCTTATGAAAAACACGTTTTGACACTTTCTGCACACTGGGGTTAAGAGCAGAGTGTGTGGGCTCTTCTGAGCCTTGCAGTTACATAGGGATTCAGTTGTCTGAAAAAACGCGTTTATTTCGGGCTGAAAAACACGTTTTGAAAAGTGTACTGTAACTGCCCCATAACTTACATGGGGTTGACCAAACTTGCAGAAACATGTTTATTTCTGCTGAAAAACATGTTTTGACACTTTCTGCACACTGGGGTTAAGAGCTGAGTGTGTGTGCTCTTCTGAGCTTTGCAGTTACATAGGGATTCAGTTGTCTGAAAAAACGCGTTTATTTCTGGCTGAAAAACACGTTTTGAAAAGTGTACTGTAACTGCCCCATAACTTACATGGGGTTGACCAAACTTGCAGAAACATGTTCATTTCTTATGAAAAACACGTTTTGACACTTTCTGCACACTGGGGTTAAGAGCAGAGTGTGTGGGCTCTTCTGAGCCTTGCAGTTACATAGGGATTCAGTTGTCTGAAAAAACGCGTTTATTTCGGGCTGAAAAACACGTTTTGAAAAGTGTACTGTAACTGCCCCATAACTTACATGGGGTTGACCAAACTTGCAGAAACATGTTTATTTCTGCTGAAAAACATGTTTTGACACTTTCTGCACACTGGGGTTAAGAGCTGAGTGTGTGTGCTCTTCTGAGCTTTGCAGTTACATAGGGATTCAGTTGTCTGAAAAAACGCGTTTATTTCGGGCTGAAAAACACGTTTAGAAAAGTGTACTGTAACTGCCCCATAACTTACATGGGGTTGACCAAACTTGCAGAAACATGTTTATTTCTGCTGAAAAACATGTTTTGACACTTTCTGCACACTGGGGTTAAGAGCTGAGTGTGTGGGCTCTTCTGAGCTTTGCAGTTACATAGGGATTCAGTTGTCTGAAAAAACGCGTTTATTTCGGGCTGAAAAACACGTTTTGAAAAGTGTACTGTAACTGCCCCATAACTTACATGGGGTTGACCAAACTTGCAGAAACATGTTTATTTCTGCTGAAAAACACGTTTTGACACTTTCTGCACACTGGGGTTAAGAGCAGAGTGTGTGGGCTCTTCTGAGCCTTGCAGTTACATAGGGATTCAGTTGGCTGAAAAAACGCGTTTATTTCTGGCTGAAAAACACGTTTTGAAAAGTGTACTGTAACTGCCCCATAACTTACATGGGGTTGACCAAACTTGCAGAAACATGTTCATTTCTTATGAAAAACACGTTTTGACACTTTCTGCACACTGGGGTTAAGAGCAGAGTGTGTGGGCTCTTCTGAGCCTTGCAGTTACATAGGGATTCAGTTGTCTGAAAAACGCGTTTATTTCGGGCTGAAAAACACGTTTTGAAAAGTGTACTGTAACTGCCCCATAACTTACATGGGGTTGACCAAACTTGCAGAAACATGTTTATTTCTGCTGAAAAACACGTTTTGACACTTTCTGCACACTGGGGTTAAGAGCAGAGTGTGTGGGCTCTTCTGAGCTTTGCAGTTACATAGGGATTCAGTTGTCTGAAAAAACGCGTTTATTTCTGGCTGAAAAACACGTTTTGAAAAGTGTACTGTAACTGCCCCATAACTTACATGGGGTTGACCAAACTTGCAGAAACATGTTCATTTCTTATGAAAAACACGTTTTGACACTTTCTGCACACTGGGGTTAAGAGCAGAGTGTGTGGGCTCTTCTGAGCCTTGCAGTTACATAGGGATTCAGTTGTCTGAAAAAACGCGTTTATTTCGGGCTGAAAAACACGTTTTGAAAAGTGTACTGTAACTGCCCCATAACTTACATGGGGTTGACCAAACTTGCAGAAACATGTTTATTTCTGCTGAAAAACATGTTTTGACACTTTCTGCACACTGGGGTTAAGAGCTGAGTGTGTGTGCTCTTCTGAGCTTTGCAGTTACATAGGGATTCAGTTGTCTGAAAAAACGCGTTTATTTCTGGCTGAAAAACACGTTTTGAAAAGTGTACTGTAACTGCCCCATAACTTACATGGGGTTGACCAAACTTGCAGAAACATGTTCATTTCTTATGAAAAACACGTTTTGACACTTTCTGCACACTGGGGTTAAGAGCAGAGTGTGTGGGCTCTTCTGAGCCTTGCAGTTACATAGGGATTCAGTTGTCTGAAAAAACGCGTTTATTTCGGGCTGAAAAACACGTTTTGAAAAGTGTACTGTAACTGCCCCATAACTTACATGGGGTTGACCAAACTTGCAGAAACGTTTATTTCTGCTGAAAAACATGTTTTGACACTTTCTGCACACTGGGGTTAAGAGCTGAGTGTGTGTGCTCTTCTGAGCTTTGCAGTTACATAGGGATTCAGTTGTCTGAAAAAACGCGTTTATTTCGGGCTGAAAAACACGTTTAGAAAAGTGTACTGTAACTGCCCCATAACTTACATGGGGTTGACCAAACTTGCAGAAACATGTTTATTTCTGCTGAAAAACATGTTTTGACACTTTCTGCACACTGGGGTTAAGAGCTGAGTGTGTGGGCTCTTCTGAGCTTTGCAGTTACATAGGGATTCAGTTGTCTGAAAAAACGCGTTTATTTCGGGCTGAAAAACACGTTTTGAAAAGTGTACTGTAACTGCCCCATAACTTACATGGGGTTGACCAAACTTGCAGAAACATGTTTATTTCTGCTGAAAAACACGTTTTGACACTTTCTGCACACTGGGGTTAAGAGCAGAGTGTGTGGGCTCTTCTGAGCCTTGCAGTTACATAGGGATTCAGTTGGCTGAAAAAACGCGTTTATTTCTGGCTGAAAAACACGTTTTGAAAAGTGTACTGTAACTGCCCCATAACTTACATGGGGTTGACCAAACTTGCAGAAACATGTTCATTTCTTATGAAAAACACGTTTTGACACTTTCTGCACACTGGGGTTAAGAGCAGAGTGTGTGGGCTCTTCTGAGCCTTGCAGTTACATAGGGATTCAGTTGTCTGAAAAACGCGTTTATTTCGGGCTGAAAAACACGTTTTGAAAAGTGTACTGTAACTGCCCCATAACTTACATGGGGTTGACCAAACTTGCAGAAACATGTTTATTTCTGCTGAAAAACATGTTTTGACACTTTCTGCACACTGGGGTTAAGAGCTGAGTGTGTGTGCTCTTCTGAGCTTTGCAGTTACATAGGGATTCAGTTGTCTGAAAAAACGCGTTTATTTCGGGCTGAAAAACACGTTTAGAAAAGTGTACTGTAACTGCCCCATAACTTACATGGGGTTGACCAAACTTGCAGAAACATGTTTATTTCTGCTGAAAAACATGTTTTGACACTTTCTGCACACTGGGGTTAAGAGCTGAGTGTGTGGGCTCTTCTGAGCTTTGCAGTTACATAGGGATTCAGTTGTCTGAAAAAACGCGTTTATTTCTGGCTGAAAAACACGTTTAGAAAAGTGTACTGTAACTGCCCCATAACTTACATGGGGTTGACCAAACTTGCAGAAACATGTTTATTTCTGCTGAAAAACATGTTTTGACACTTTCTGCACACTGGGGTTAAGAGCTGAGTGTGTGGGCTCTTCTGAGCTTTGCAGTTACATAGGGATTCAGTTGTCTGAAAAAACGCGTTTATTTCGGGCTGAAAAACACGTTTTGAAAAGTGTACTGTAACTGCCCCATAACTTACATGGGGTTGACCAAACTTGCAGAAATATGTTTATTTCTGCTGAAAAACACGTTTTGACACTTTCTGCACACTGGGGTTAAGAGCAGAGTGTGTGGGCTCTTCTGAGCCTTGCAATTACATAGGGATTCAGTTGTCTGAAAAAACGCGTTTATTTCGGGCTGAAAAACACGTTTTGAAAAGTGTACTGTAACTGCCCCATAACTTACATGGGGTTGACCAAACTTGCAGAAACATGTTTATTTCTGCTGAAAAACATGTTTTGACACTTTCTGCACACTGGGGTTAAGAGCAGAGTTTCTGGGCTCTTCTGAACCTTGCAGTTACATAGGGATTCAGTTGTCTGAAAAAACACGTTTATCTCGGGCTGAAAAAAACGTTTTGAAAAAAGTGCTGTTACTGCCCCATAACTTACATGGGGTTGACCAAACTTGCAGAAACGTTTATTTCTGCTAAAAAACATGTTTTGACACTTTCTGCACACGGGGGTTAAGAGCAGAGTGTGTGGGCTCTTCTGAGCTTTGCAGTTACATAGGGATTCAGTTGTCTGAAAAAACGCGTTTATTTCGGGCTGAAAAACACGTTTTGAAAAGTGTACTGTAACTGCCCCATAACTTACATGGGGTTGACCAAACTTGCAGAAACGTGTTTATTTTTGCTGAAAAACATGTTTTTACACTTTCTGCACACTGGGGTTAAGAGCTGAGTGTGTGGGCTCTTCTGAGCTTTGCAGTTACATAGGGATTCAGTTGTCTGAAAAAACGCGTTTATTTCGGGCTGAAAAACACGTTTTGAAAAGTGTACTGTAACTCCCCCATATCTTACATGGGGTTGACCAAACTTGCAGAACCATGTTTATTTCTGCTGAAAAACACGTTTTGACACTTTCTGCACACTGGGGTTAAGAGCAGAGTGTGTGGGCTCTTCTGAGCCTTGCAGTTACATAGGGATTCAGTTGTCTGAAAAACGCGTTTATTTCGGGCTGAAAAACACGTTTTGAAAAGTGTACTGTAACTGCCCCATAACTTACATGGGGTTGACCAAACTTGCAGAAACATGTTTATTTCTGCTGAAAAACATGTTTTGACACTTTCTGCACACTGGGGTTAAGAGCTGAGTGTGTGGGCTCTTCTGAGCTTTGCAGTTACATAGGGATTCAGTTGTCTGAAAAAACGCGTTTATTTCTGGCTGAAAAACACGTTTTGAAAAAAGTGCTGTTACTGCCCCATAACTTACATGGGGTTGACCAAACTTGCGGAAACATGTTTATTTCTGCTGAAAAACATGTTTTGACACTTTCTGCACACTGGGGTTAAGAGCAGAGTTTCTGAGCTCTTCTGAACCTTGCAGTTACATAGGGATTCAGTTGTCTGAAAAAACGCGTTTATTTCGGGCTGAAAAACACGTTTAGAAAAGTGTACTGTAACTGCCCCATAACTTACATGGGGTTGACCAAACTTGCAGAAACATGTTTATTTCTGCTGAAAAACATGTTTTGACACTTTCTGCACACTGGGGTTAAGAGCTGAGTGTGTGGGCTCTTCTGAGCTTTGCAGTTACATAGGGATTCAGTTGTCTGAAAAAACGCGTTTATTTCGGGCTGAAAAACACGTTTTGAAAAGTGTACTGTAACTGCCCCATAACTTACATGGGGTTGACCAAACTTGCAGAAACATGTTTATTTCTGCTGAAAAACACGTTTTGACACTTTCTGCACACTGGGGTTAAGAGCAGAGTGTGTGGGCTCTTCTGAGCCTTGCAGTTACATAGGGATTCAGTTGGCTGAAAAAACGCGTTTATTTCGGGCTGAAAAACACGTTTTGAAAAAAGTGCTTTTACTGCCCCATAACTTACATGGGGTTGACCAAACTTGCAGAAACATGTTTATTTCTGCTGAAAAACATGTTTTGACACTTTCTGCACACTGGGGTTAAGAGCAGAGTGTGTGGGCTCTTCTGAGCCTTGCAGTTACATAGGGATTCAGTTGTCTGAAAAAACGCGTTTATTTCGGGCTGAAAAACACGTTTTGAAAAGAGTACTGTAACTGCCCCATAACTTACATGGGGTTGACCAAACTTGCAGAAACATGTTTATTTCTGCTGAAAAACATGTTTTGACACTTTCTGCACACTGGGGTTAAGAGCTGAGTGTGTGGGCTCTTCGGAGCTTTGCAGTTACATAGGGATTCAGTTGTCTGAAAAAACGCGTTTATTTCGGGCTGAAAAACACGTTTTGAAAAGTGTAATGTAACTGCCCCATAACTTACATGGGGTTGACCAAACTTGCAGAAACATGTTTATTTCTGCTGAAAAACATGTTTTGACACTTTCTGCACACTGGGGTTAAGAGCTGAGTGTGTGGGCTCTTCTGAGCTTTGCAGTTACATAGGGATTCAGTTGTCTGAAAAAACGCGTTTATTTCTGGCTGAAAAACACGTTTTGAAAAGTGTACTGTAACTGCCCCATATCTTACATGGGGTTGACCAAACTTGCAGAAACATGTTCATTTCTTATGAAAAACACGTTTTGACACTTTCTGCACACTGGGGTTAAGAGCAGAGTGTGTGGGCTCTTCTGAGCCTTGCAGTTACATAGGGATTCAGTTGTCTGAAAAAACGCGTTTATTTCGGGCTGAAAAACACGTTTTGAAAAAAGTGCTGTTACTGCCCCATAACTTACATGGGGTTGACCAAACTTGCGGAAACATGTTTATTTCTGCTGAAAAACATGTTTTGACACTTTCTGCACACTGGGGTTAAGAGCAGAGTTTCTGGGCTCTTCTGAACCTTGCAGTTACATAGGGATTCAGTTGTCTGAAAAAACACGTTTATCTCGGGCTGAAAAAAACGTTTTGAAAAAAGTGCTGTTACTGCCCCATAACTTACATGGGGTTGACCAAACTTGCAGAAACGTTTATTTCTGCTAAAAAACATGTTTTGACACTTTCTGCACACGGGGGTTAAGAGCTGAGTGTGTGGGCTCTTCTGAGCTTTGCAGTTACATAGGGATTCAGTTGTCTGAAAAAACGCGTTTGTTTCGGGCTGAAAAACACGTTTTGAAAAGTGTACTGTAACTGCCCCATAACTTACATGGGGTTGACCAAACTTGCAGAAACATGTTTATTTCTGCTGAAAAACATGTTTTTACACTTTCTGCACACTGGGGTTAAGAGCTGAGTGTGTGGGCTCTTCTGAGCTTTGCAGTTACATAGGGATTCAGTTGTCTGAAAAAACGCGTTTATTTCGGGTTGAAAAACACGTTTTGAAAAGTGTACTGTAACTGCCCCATAACTTACATGGGGTTGACCAAACTTGCAGAAACATGTTTATTTCTGCTGAAAAACACGTTTTGACACTTTCTGCACACTGGGGTTAAGAGCAGAGTGTGTGGGCTCTTCTGAGCCTTGCAGTTACATAGGGATTCAGTTGTCTGAAAAAACGCGTTTATTTCGGGCTGAAAAACACGTTTTGAAAAGTGTACTGTAACTGCCCCATAACTTACATGGGGTTGACCAAACTTGCAGAAACATGTTTATTTCTGCTGAAAAACATTTTGACACTTTCTGCACACTGGGGTTAAGAGCTGAGTGTGTGGGCTCTTCTGAGCTTTGCAGTTACATAGGGATTCAGTTGTCTGAAAAAACGCGTTTATTTCTGGCTGAAAAAAACGTTTTGAAAAGTGTACTGTAACTGCCCCATAACTTACATGGGGTTGACCAAACTTGCAGAAACATGTTCATTTCTTATGAAAAACATGTTTTGACACTTTCTGCACACTGGGGTTAAGAGCTGAGTGTGTGGGCTCTTCTGAGCTTTGCAGTTACATAGGGATTCAGTTGTCTGAAAAAACGCGTTTATTTCGGGCTGAAAAACACGTTTTGAAAAAAGTGCTGTTACTGCCCCATAACTTACATGGGGTTGACCAAACTTTCGGAAACATGTTTATTTCTGCTGAAAAACATGTTTTGACACTTTCTGCACACTGGGGTTAAGAGCAGAGTTTCTGGGCTCTTCTGAACCTTGCAGTTACATAGGGATTCAGTTGTCTGAAAAAACACGTTTATCTCGGGCTGAAAAAAACGTTTTGAAAAAAGTGCTGTTACTGCCCCATAACTTACATGGGGTTGACCAAACTTGCAGAAACGTTTATTTCTGCTAAAAAACATGTTTTGACACTTTCTGCACACGGGGGTTAAGAGCTGAGTGTTTGGGCTCTTCTGAGCTTTGCAGTTACATAGGGATTCAGTTGTCTGAAAAAACGCGTTTATTTCGGGCTGAAAAACACGTTTTGAAAAGTGTACTGTAACTGCCCCATAACTTACATGGGGTTGACCAAACTTGCAGAAACATGTTTATTTCTGCTGAAAAACACGTTTTGACACTTTCTGCACACTGGGGTTAAGAGCAGAGTGTGTGGGCTCTTCTGAGCCTTGCAGTTACATAGGGATTCAGTTGGCTGAAAAAACGCGTTTATTTCGGGCTGAAAAACACGTTTTGAAAAGAGTACTGTAACTGCCCCATAACTTACATGGGGTTGACCAAACTTGCAGAAACATGTTCATTTCTTATGAAAAACATGTTTTGACACTTTCTGCACACTGGGGTTAAGAGCTGAGTGTGTGGGCTCTTCTGAGCTTTGCAGTTACATAGGGATTCAGTTGTCTGAAAAAACGCGTTTATTTCGGGCTGAAAAACACGTTTTGAAAAAAGTGCTGTTACTGCCCCATAACTTACATGGGGTTGACCAAACTTTCGGAAACATGTTTATTTCTGCTGAAAAACATGTTTTGACACTTTCTGCACACTGGGGTTAAGAGCAGAGTTTCTGGGCTCTTCTGAACCTTGCAGTTACATAGGGATTCAGTTGTCTGAAAAAACACGTTTATCTCGGGCTGAAAAAAACGTTTTGAAAAAAGTGCTGTTACTGCCCCATAACTTACATGGGGTTGACCAAACTTGCAGAAACGTTTATTTCTGCTAAAAAACATGTTTTGACACTTTCTGCACACGGGGGTTAAGAGCTGAGTGTTTGGGCTCTTCTGAGCTTTGCAGTTACATAGGGATTCAGTTGTCTGAAAAAACGCGTTTATTTCGGGCTGAAAAACACGTTTTGAAAAGTGTACTGTAACTGCCCCATAACTTACATGGGGTTGACCAAACTTGCAGAAACATGTTTATTTCTGCTGAAAAACACGTTTTGACACTTTCTGCACACTGGGGTTAAGAGCAGAGTGTGTGGGCTCTTCTGAGCTTTGCAGTTACATAGGGATTCAGTTGTCTGAAAAAACGCGTTTATTTCGGGCTGAAAAACACGTTTTGAAAAGTGTACTGTAACTGCCCCATAACTTACATGGGGTTGACCAAACTTGCAGAAACATGTTTATTTCTGCTGAAAAACACGTTTTGACAATTTCTGCACACTGGGGTTAAGAGCAGAGTGTGTGGGCTCTTCTGAGCCTTGCAGTTACATAGGGATTCAGTTGGCTGAAAAAACGCGTTTATTTCGGGCTGAAAAACACGTTTTGAAAAGAGTACTGTAACTGCCCCATAACTTACATGGGGTTGACCAAACTTGCAGAAACATGTTTATTTCTGCTGAAAAACATGTTTTGACACTTTCTGCACACTGGGGTTAAGAGCTGAGTGTGTGGGCTCCTCGGAGCTTTGCAGTTACATAGGGATTCAGTTGTCTGAAAAAACGCGTTTATTTCGGGCTGAAAAACACGTTTTGAAAAGTGTACTGTAACTGCCCCATAACTTACATGGGGTTGACCAAACTTGCAGAAACATGTTTATTTCTGCTGAAAAACATGTTTTTACACTTTCTGCACAGTGGGGTTAAGAGCTGAGTGTGTGGGCTCTTCTGAGCTTTGCAGTTACATAGGGATTCAGTTGTCTGAAAAAACGCGTTTATTTCGGGCTGAAAAACACGTTTTGAAAAGTGTACTGTAACTGCCCCATAACTTACATGGGGTTCACCAAACTTGCAGAAACATGTTTATTTCTGCTGAAAAACACGTTTTGACACTTTCTGCACACTGGGGTTAAGAGCAGAGTGTGTGGGCTCTTCTGAGTTTTGCAGTTACATAGGGATTCAGTTGTCTGAAAAAACGCGTTTATTTCTGGCTGAAAAACACGTTTTGAAAAGTGTACTGTAACTGCCCCATATCTTACATGGGGTTGACCAAACTTGCAGAAACATGTTCATTTCTTATGAAAAACACGTTTTGACACTTTCTGCACACTGGGGTTAAGAGCAGAGTGTGTGGGCTCTTCTGAGCCTTGCAGTTACATAGGGATTCAGTTGTCTGAAAAAACGCGTTTATTTCGGGCTGAAAAACACGTTTTGAAAAGTGTACTGTAACTGCCCCATAACTTACATGGGGTTGACCAAACTTGCAGAAACATGTTTATTTCTGCTGAAAAACATGTTTTGACACTTTCTGCACACTGGGGTTAAGAGCTGAGTGTGTGGGCTCTTCTGAGCTTTGCAGTTACATAGGGATTCAGTTGTCTGAAAAAACGCGTTTATTTCTGGCTGAAAAACACGTTTTGAAAAGTGTACTGTAACTGCCCCGTATCTTACATGGGGTTGACCAAACTTGCAGAAACATGTTCATTTCTTATGAAAAACACGTTTTGACACTTTCTGCACACTGGGGTTAAGAGCAGAGTGTGTGGGCTCTTCTGAGCCTTGCAGTTACATAGGGATTCAGTTGTCTGAAAAAACGCGTTTATTTCGGGCTGAAAAACACGTTTTGAAAAGTGTACTGTAACTGCCCCATAACTTACATGGGGTTGACCAAACTTGCAGAAACATGTTTATTTCTGCTGAAAAACATGTTTTGACACTTTCTGCACACTGGGGTTAAGAGCTGAGTGTGTGGGCTCTTCTGAGCTTTGCAGTTACATAGGGATTCAGTTGTCTGAAAAAACGCGTTTATTTCGGGCTGAAAAACACGTTTTGAAAAAAGTGCTGTTACTGCCCCATAACTTACATGGGGTTGACCAAACTTGCGGAAACATGTTTATTTCTGCTGAAAAACATGTTTTGACACTTTCTGCACACTGGGGTTAAGAGCAGAGTTTCTGAGCTCTTCTGAACCTTGCAGTTACATAGGGATTCAGTTGTCTGAAAAAACACGTTTATCTCGGGCTGAAAAAAACGTTTTGAAAAAAGTGCTGTTACTGCCCCATAACTTACATGGGCTTGACCAAACTTGCAGAAACGTTTATTTCTGCTAAAAAACATGTTTTGACACTTTCTGCACACGGGGGTTAAGAGCTGAGTGTGTGGGCTCTTCTGAGCTTTGCAGTTACATAGGGATTCAGTTGTCTGAAAAAACGCGTTTATTTCGGGCTGAAAAACACGTTTTGAAAAGTGTACTGTAACTGCCCCATAACTTACATGGGGTTGACCAAACTTGCAGAAACATGTTTATTTCTGCTGAAAAACACGTTTTGACACTTTCTGCACACTGGGGTTAAGAGCAGAGTGTGTGGGCTCTTCTGAGCTTTGCAGTTACATAGGGATTCAGTTGTCTGAAAAAACGCGTTTATTTCGGGCTGAAAAACACGTTTTGAAAAGTGTACTGTAACTGCCCCATAACTTACATGGGGTTGACCAAACTTGCAGAAACATGTTTATTTCTGCTGAAAAACATGTTTTGACACTTTCTGCACACTGGGGTTAAGAGCTGAGTGTGTGGGCTCTTCTGAGCTTTGCAGTTACATAGGGATTCAGTTGGCTGAAAAAACGCGTTTATTTCGGGCTGAAAAACACGTTTTGAAAAAAGTGCTGTTACTGCCCCATAACTTACATGGGGTTGACCAAACTTGCAGAAACATGTTTATTTCTGCTGAAAAACACGTTTTGACACTTTCTGCACACTGGGGTTAAGAGCAGAGTGTGTGGGCTCTTCTGAGCCTTGCAGTTACATAGGGATTCAGTTGTCTGAAAAAACGCGTTTATTTCGGGCTGAAAAACACGTTTTGAAAAAAGTGCTTTTACTGCCCCATAACTTACATGGGGTTGACCAAACTTGCAGAAACATGTTTATTTCTGCTGAAAAACATGTTTTGACACTTTCTGCACACTGGGGTTAAGAGCAGAGTGTGTGGGCTCTTCTGAGCCTTGCAGTTACATAGGGATTCAGTTGTCTGAAAAAACGCGTTTATTTCGGGCTGAAAAACACGTTTTGAAAAGAGTACTGTAACTGCCCCATAACTTACATGGGGTTGACCAAACTTGCAGAAACATGTTTATTTCTGCTGAAAAACACGTTTTGACACTTTCTGCACACTGGGGTTAAGAGCAGAGTGTGTGGGCTCTTCTGAGGTTTGCAGTTACATAGGGATTCAGTTGTCTGAAAAAACGCGTTTATTTCGGGCTGAAAAACACGTTTTGAAAAGTGTACTGTAACTGCCCCATAACTTACATGGGGTTGACCAAACTTGCAGAAACATGTTTATTTCTGCTGAAAAACACGTTTTGACACTTTCTGCACACTGGGGTTAAGAGCAGAGTGTGTGGGCTCTTCTGAGCTTTGCAGTTACATAGGGATTCAGTTGTCTGAAAAAACGCGTTTATTTCGGGCTGAAAAACACGTTTTGAAAAGTGTACTGTAACTGCCCCATAACTTACATGGGGTTGACCAAACTTGCAGAAACATGTTTATTTCTGCTGAAAAACACGTTTTGACACTTTCTGCACACTGGGGTTAAGAGCAGAGTGTGTGGGCTCTTCTGAGCCTTGCAGTTACATAGGGATTCAGTTGGCTGAAAAAACGCGTTTATTTCGGGCTGAAAAACACGTTTTGAAAAGAGTACTGTAACTGCCCCATAACTTACATGGGGTTGACCAAACTTGCAGAAACATGTTTATTTCTGCTGAAAAACATGTTTTGACACTTTCTGCACACTGGGGTTAAGAGCTGAGTGTGTGGGCTCTTCTGAGCTTTGCAGTTACATAGGGATTCAGTTGTCTGAAAAAACGCGTTTATTTCGGGCTGAAAAACACGTTTTGAAAAGTGTACTGTAACTGCCCCATAACTTACATGGGGTTGACCAAGCTTGCAGAAACATGTTTATTTCTGCTGAAAAACATGTTTTTACACTTTCTGCACAGTGGGGTTAAGAGCTGAGTGTGTGGGCTCTTCTGAGCTTTGCAGTTACATAGGGATTCAGTTGTCTGAAAAAACGCGTTTATTTCGGGCTGAAAAACACGTTTTGAAAAGTGTACTGTAACTGCCCCATAACTTACATGGGGTTCACCAAACTTGCAGAAACATGTTTATTTCTGCTGAAAAACACGTTTTGACACTTTCTGCACACTGGGGTTAAGAGCAGAGTGTGTGGGCTCTTCTGAGTTTTGCAGTTACATAGGGATTCAGTTGTCTGAAAAAACGCGTTTATTTCTGGCTGAAAAACACGTTTTGAAAAGTGTACTGTAACTGCCCCATATCTTACATGGGGTTGACCAAACTTGCAGAAACATGTTCATTTCTTATGAAAAACACGTTTTGACACTTTCTGCACACTGGGGTTAAGAGCAGAGTGTGTGGGCTCTTCTGAGCCTTGCAGTTACATAGGGATTCAGTTGTCTGAAAAAACGCGTTTATTTCGGGCTGAAAAACACGTTTTGAAAAGTGTACTGTAACTGCCCCATAACTTACATGGGGTTGACCAAACTTGCAGAAACATGTTTATTTCTGCTGAAAAACATGTTTTGACACTTTCTGCACACTGGGGTTAAGAGCTGAGTGTGTGGGCTCTTCTGAGCTTTGCAGTTACATAGGGATTCAGTTGTCTGAAAAAACGCGTTTATTTCTGGCTGAAAAACACGTTTTGAAAAGTGTACTGTAACTGCCCCGTATCTTACATGGGGTTGACCAAACTTGCAGAAACATGTTCATTTCTTATGAAAAACACGTTTTGACACTTTCTGCACACTGGGGTTAAGAGCAGAGTGTGTGGGCTCTTCTGAGCCTTGCAGTTACATAGGGATTCAGTTGTCTGAAAAAACGCGTTTATTTCGGGCTGAAAAACACGTTTTGAAAAGTGTACTGTAACTGCCCCATAACTTACATGGGGTTGACCAAACTTGCAGAAACATGTTTATTTCTGCTGAAAAACATGTTTTGACACTTTCTGCACACTGGGGTTAAGAGCTGAGTGTGTGGGCTCTTCTGAGCTTTGCAGTTACATAGGGATTCAGTTGTCTGAAAAAACGCGTTTATTTCGGGCTGAAAAACACGTTTTGAAAAAAGTGCTGTTACTGCCCCATAACTTACATGGGGTTGACCAAACTTGCGGAAACATGTTTATTTCTGCTGAAAAACATCTTTTGACACTTTCTGCACACTGGGGTTAAGAGCAGAGTTTCTGAGCTCTTCTGAACCTTGCAGTTACATAGGGATTCAGTTGTCTGAAAAAACACGTTTATCTCGGGCTGAAAAAAACGTTTTGAAAAAAGTGCTGTTACTGCCCCATAACTTACATGGGCTTGACCAAACTTGCAGAAACGTTTATTTCTGCTAAAAAACATGTTTTGACACTTTCTGCACACGGGGGTTAAGAGCTGAGTGTGTGGGCTCTTCTGAGCTTTGCAGTTACATAGGGATTCAGTTGTCTGAAAAAACGCGTTTATTTCGGGCTGAAAAACACGTTTTGAAAAGTGTACTGTAACTGCCCCATAACTTACATGGGGTTGACCAAACTTGCAGAAACATGTTTATTTCTGCTGAAAAACACGTTTTGACACTTTCTGCACACTGGGGTTAAGAGCAGAGTGTGTGGGCTCTTCTGAGCTTTGCAGTTACATAGGGATTCAGTTGTCTGAAAAAACGCGTTTATTTCGGGCTGAAAAACACGTTTTGAAAAGTGTACTGTAACTGCCCCATAACTTACATGGGGTTGACCAAACTTGCAGAAACATGTTTATTTCTGCTGAAAAACATGTTTTGACACTTTCTGCACACTGGGGTTAAGAGCTGAGTGTGTGGGCTCTTCTGAGCTTTGCAGTTACATAGGGATTCAGTTGGCTGAAAAAACGCGTTTATTTCGGGCTGAAAAACACGTTTTGAAAAAAGTGCTGTTACTGCCCCATAACTTACATGGGGTTGACCAAACTTGCAGAAACATGTTTATTTCTGCTGAAAAACACGTTTTGACACTTTCTGCACACTGGGGTTAAGAGCAGAGTGTGTGGGCTCTTCTGAGCCTTGCAGTTACATAGGGATTCAGTTGGCTGAAAAAACGCGTTTATTTCGGGCTGAAAAACATGTTTTGAAAAAAGTGCTTTTACTGCCCCATAACTTACATGGGGTTGACCAAACTTGCAGAAACATGTTTATTTCTGCTGAAAAACATGTTTTGACACTTTCTGCACACTGGGGTTAAGAGCAGAGTGTGTGGGCTCTTCTGAGCCTTGCAGTTACATAGGGATTCAGTTGTCTGAAAAAACGTGTTTATTTCGGGCTGAAAAACACGTTTTGAAAAGAGTACTGTAACTGCCCCATAACTTACATGGGGTTGACCAAACTTGCAGAAACATGTTTATTTCTGCTGAAAAACATGTTTTGACACTTTCTGCACACTGGGGTTAAGAGCTGAGTGTGTGGGCTCTTCGGAGCTTTGCAGTTACATAGGGATTCAGTTGTCTGAAAAAACGCGTTTATTTCGGGCTGAAAAACACGTTTTGAAAAGTGTACTGTAACTGCCCCATAACTTACATGGGGTTGACCAAACTTGCAGAAACATGTTTATTTCTGCTGAAAAACATGTTTTGACACTTTCTGCACACTGGGGTTAAGAGCTGAGTGTGTGGGCTCTTCTGAGCTTTGCAGTTACATAGGGATTCAGTTGTCTGAAAAAACGCGTTTATTTCTGGCTGAAAAACACGTTTTGAAAAGTGTACTGTAACTGCCCCATATCTTACATGGGGTTGACCAAACTTGCAGAAACATGTTCATTTCTTATGAAAAACACGTTTTGACACTTTCTGCACACTGGGGTTAAGAGCAGAGTGTGTGGGCTCTTCTGAGCCTTGCAGTTACATAGGGATTCAGTTGTCTGAAAAAACGCGTTCATTTCGGGCTGAAAAACACGTTTTGAAAAGTGTACTGTAACTGCCCCATAACTTACATGGGGTTGACCAAACTTGCAGAAACATGTTCATTTCTTATGAAAAACACGTTTTGACACTTTCTGCACACTGGGGTTAAGAGCAGAGTGTGTGGGCTCTTCTGAGCCTTGCAGTTACATAGGGATTCAGATGTCTGAAAAAACGCGTTTATTTCGGGCTGAAAAACACGTTTTGAAAAGTGTACTGTAACTGCCCCATAACTTACATGGGGTTGACCAAACTTGCAGAAACATGTTTATTTCTGCTGAAAAACACGTTTTGACACTTTCTGCACACTGGGGTTAAGAGCAGAGTGTGTGGGCTCTTCTGAGCCTTGCAGTTACATAGGGATTCAGTTGGCTGAAAAAACGCGTTTATTTCGGGCTGAAAAACACGTTTTGAAAAAAGTGCTTTTACTGCCCCATAACTTACATGGGGTTGACCAAACTTGCAGAAACATGTTTATTTCTGCTGAAAAACATGTTTTGACACTTTCTGCACACTGGGGTTAAGAGCAGAGTGTGTGGGCTCTTCTGAGCCTTGCAGTTACATAGGGATTCAGTTGTCTGAAAAAACGCGTTTATTTCGGGCTGAAAAACACGTTTTGAAAAGAGTACTGTAACTGCCCCATAACTTACATGGGGTTGACCAAACTTGCAGAAACATGTTTATTTCTGCTGAAAAACATGTTTTGACACTTTCTGCACAGTGGGGTTAAGAACTGAGTGTGTGGGCTCTTCTGAGCTTTGCAGTTACATAGGGATTCAGTTGTCTGAAAAAACGCGTTTATTTCGGGCTGAAAAACACGTTTTGAAAAGTGTACTGTAACTGCCCCATAACTTACATGGGGTTCACCAAACTTGCAGAAACATGTTTATTTCTGCTGAAAAACACGTTTTGACACTTTCTGCACACTGGGGTTAAGAGCAGAGTGTGTGGGCTCTTCTGAGTTTTGCAGTTACATAGGGATTCAGTTGTCTGAAAAAACGCGTTTATTTCTGGCTGAAAAACACGTTTTGAAAAGTGTACTGTAACTGCCCCATATCTTACATGGGGTTGACCAAACTTGCAGAAACATGTTCATTTCTTATGAAAAACACGTTTTGACACTTTCTGCACACTGGGGTTAAGAGCAGAGTGTGTGGGCTCTTCTGAGCCTTGCAGTTACATAGGGATTCAGTTGTCTGAAAAAACGCGTTTATTTCGGGCTGAAAAACACGTTTTGAAAAGTGTACTGTAACTGCCCCATAACTTACATGGGGTTGACCAAACTTGCAGAAACATGTTTATTTCTGCTGAAAAACATGTTTTGACACTTTCTGCACACTGGGGTTAAGAGCTGAGTGTGTGGGCTCTTCTGAGCTTTGCAGTTACATAGGGATTCAGTTGTCTGAAAAAACGCGTTTATTTCTGGCTGAAAAACACGTTTTGAAAAGTGTACTGTAACTGCCCCGTATCTTACATGGGGTTGACCAAACTTGCAGAAACATGTTCATTTCTTATGAAAAACACGTTTTGACACTTTCTGCACACTGGGGTTAAGAGCAGAGTGTGTGGGCTCTTCTGAGCCTTGCAGTTACATAGGGATTCAGTTGTCTGAAAAAACGCGTTTATTTCGGGCTGAAAAACACGTTTTGAAAAGTGTACTGTAACTGCCCCATAACTTACATGGGGTTGACCAAACTTGCAGAAACATGTTTATTTCTGCTGAAAAACATGTTTTGACACTTTCTGCACACTGGGGTTAAGAGCTGAGTGTGTGGGCTCTTCTGAGCTTTGCAGTTACATAGGGATTCAGTTGTCTGAAAAAACGCGTTTATTTCGGGCTGAAAAACACGTTTTGAAAAAAGTGCTGTTACTGCCCCATAACTTACATGGGGTTGACCAAACTTGCGGAAACATGTTTATTTCTGCTGAAAAACATGTTTTGACACTTTCTGCACACTGGGGTTAAGAGCAGAGTTTCTGAGCTCTTCTGAACCTTGCAGTTACATAGGGATTCAGTTGTCTGAAAAAACACGTTTATCTCGGGCTGAAAAAAACGTTTTGAAAAAAGTGCTGTTACTGCCCCATAACTTACATGGGCTTGACCAAACTTGCAGAAACATGTTTATTTCTGCTGAAAAACACGTTTTGACACTTTCTGCACACTGGGGTTAAGAGCAGAGTGTGTGGGCTCTTCTGAGCTTTGCAGTTACATAGGGATTCAGTTGTCTGAAAAAACGCGTTTATTTCGGGCTGAAAAACACGTTTTGAAAAGTGTACTGTAACTGCCCCATAACTTACATGGGGTTCACCAAACTTGCAGAAACATGTTTATTTCTGCTGAAAAACACGTTTTGACACTTTCTGCACTCTGGGGTTAAGAGCAGAGTGTGTGGGCTCTTCTGAGCTTTGCAGTTACATAGGGATTCAGTTGTCTGAAAAAACGCGTTTATTTCGGGCTGAAAAACACGTTTTGAAAAGTGTACTGTAACTGCCCCATAACTTACATGGGGTTGACCAAACTTGCAGAAACATGTTTATTTCTGCTGAAAAACATGTTTTGACACTTTCTGCACACTGGGGTTAAGAGCTGAGTGTGTGGGCTCTTCTGAGCTTTGCAGTTACATAGGGATTCAGTTGGCTGAAAAAACGCGTTTATTTCGGGCTGAAAAACACGTTTTGAAAAAAGTGCTGTTACTGCCCCATAACTTACATGGGGTTGACCAAACTTGCAGAAACATGTTTATTTCTGCTGAAAAACACGTTTTGACACTTTCTGCACACTGGGGTTAAGAGCAGAGTGTGTGGGCTCTTCTGAGCCTTGCAGTTACATAGGGATTCAGTTGGCTGAAAAAACGCGTTTATTTCGGGCTGAAAAACACGTTTTGAAAAAAGTGCTTTTACTGCCCCATAACTTACATGGGGTTGACCAAACTTGCAGAAACATGTTTATTTCTGCTGAAAAACATGTTTTGACACTTTCTGCACACTGGGGTTAAGAGCAGAGTGTATGGGCTCTTCTGAGCCTTGCAGTTACATAGGGATTCAGTTGTCTGAAAAAACGCGTTTATTTCGGGCTGAAAAACACGTTTTGAAAAGAGTACTGTAACTGCCCCATAACTTACATGGGGTTGACCAAACTTGCAGAAACATGTTTATTTCTGC
Organism: Lepisosteus platostomus; assembly: GCF_059453375.1. Lineage (NCBI taxonomy): Eukaryota > Metazoa > Chordata > Actinopteri > Semionotiformes > Lepisosteidae > Lepisosteus > Lepisosteus platostomus. The sequence goes on along the minus strand of NC_142627.1, from coordinate 836,362 downwards.
TGAAAAACATGTTTTGACACTTTCTGCACACTGGGGTTAAGAGCTGAGTGTGTGGGCTCTTCGGAGCTTTGCAGTTACATAGGGATTCAGTTGTCTGAAAAAACGCGTTTATTTCGGGCTGAAAAACACGTTTTGAAAAGTGTACTGTAACTGCCCCATAACTTACATGGGGTTGACCAAACTTGCAGAAACATGTTTATTTCTGCTGAAAAACATGTTTTGACACTTTCTGCACACTGGGGTTAAGAGCTGAGTGTGTGGGCTCTTCTGAGCTTTGCAGTTACATAGGGATTCAGTTGTCTGAAAAAACGCGTTTATTTCTGGCTGAAAAACACGTTTTGAAAAGTGTACTGTAACTGCCCCATATCTTACATGGGGTTGACCAAACTTGCAGAAACATGTTCATTTCTTATGAAAAACACGTTTTGACACTTTCTGCACACTGGGGTTAAGAGCAGAGTGTGTGGGCTCTTCTGAGCCTTGCAGTTACATAGGGATTCAGTTGTCTGAAAAAACGCGTTCATTTCGGGCTGAAAAACACGTTTTGAAAAGTGTACTGTAACTGCCCCATAACTTACATGGGGTTGACCAAACTTGCAGAAACATGTTTATTTCTGCTGAAAAACACGTTTTGACACTTTCTGCACACTGGGGTTAAGAGCAGAGTGTGTGGGCTCTTCTGAGCCTTGCAGTTACATAGGGATTCAGTTGGCTGAAAAAACGCGTTTATTTCGGGCTGAAAAACACGTTTTGAAAAAAGTGCTTTTACTGCCCCATAACTTACATGGGGTTGACCAAACTTGCAGAAACATGTTTATTTCTGCTGAAAAACATGTTTTGACACTTTCTGCACACTGGGGTTAAGAGCAGAGTGTGTGGGCTCTTCTGAGCCTTGCAGTTACATAGGGATTCAGTTGTCTGAAAAAACGCGTTTATTTCGGGCTGAAAAACACGTTTTGAAAAGAGTACTGTAACTGCCCCATAACTTACATGGGGTTGACCAAACTTGCAGAAACATGTTTATTTCTGCTGAAAAACATGTTTTGACACTTTCTGCACACTGGGGTTAAGAGCTGAGTGTGTGGGCTCTTCTGAGCTTTGCAGTTACATAGGGATTCAGTTGTCTGAAAAAACGCGTTTATTTCGGGTTGAAAAACACGTTTTGAAAAGTGTACTGTAACTGCCCCATAACTTACATGGGGTTGACCAAACTTGCAGAAACATGTTTATTTCTGCTGAAAAACACGTTTTGACACTTTCTGCACACTGGGGTTAAGAGCAGAGTGTGTGGGCTCTTCTGAGCCTTGCAGTTACATAGGGATTCAGTTGTCTGAAAAAACGCGTTTATTTCGGGCTGAAAAACACGTTTTGAAAAGAGTACTGTAACTGCCCCATAATTACATGGGGTTGACCAAACTTGCAGAAACATGTTTATTTCTGCTGAAAAACATGTTTTGACACTTTCTGCACACTGGGGTTAAGAGCTGAGTGTGTGTGCTCTTCTGAGCTTTGCAGTTACATAGGGATTCAGTTGTCTGAAAAAACGCGTTTATTTCGGGCTGAAAAACACGTTTAGAAAAGTGTACTGTAACTGCCCCATAACTTACATGGGGTTGACCAAACTTGCAGAAACATGTTTATTTCTGCTGAAAAACATGTTTTGACACTTTCTGCACACTGGGGTTAAGAGCTGAGTGTGTGGGCTCTTCTGAGCTTTGCAGTTACATAGGGATTCAGTTGTCTGAAAAAACGCGTTTATTTCGGGCTGAAAAACACGTTTTGAAAAGTGTACTGTAACTGCCCCATAACTTACATGGGGTTGACCAAACTTGCAGAAACATGTTTATTTCTGCTGAAAAACACGTTTTGACACTTTCTGCACACTGGGGTTAAGAGCAGAGTGTGTGGGCTCTTCTGAGCCTTGCAGTTACATAGGGATTCAGTTGGCTGAAAAAACGCGTTTATTTCTGGCTGAAAAACACGTTTTGAAAAGTGTACTGTAACTGCCCCATAACTTACATGGGGTTGACCAAACTTGCAGAAACATGTTCATTTCTTATGAAAAACACGTTTTGACACTTTCTGCACACTGGGGTTAAGAGCAGAGTGTGTGGGCTCTTCTGAGCCTTGCAGTTACATAGGGATTCAGTTGTCTGAAAAACGCGTTTATTTCGGGCTGAAAAACACGTTTTGAAAAGTGTACTGTAACTGCCCCATAACTTACATGGGGTTGACCAAACTTGCAGAAACATGTTTATTTCTGCTGAAAAACATGTTTTGACACTTTCTGCACACTGGGGTTAAGAGCTGAGTGTGTGTGCTCTTCTGAGCTTTGCAGTTACATAGGGATTCAGTTGTCTGAAAAAACGCGTTTATTTCGGGCTGAAAAACACGTTTAGAAAAGTGTACTGTAACTGCCCCATAACTTACATGGGGTTGACCAAACTTGCAGAAACATGTTTATTTCTGCTGAAAAACATGTTTTGACACTTTCTGCACACTGGGGTTAAGAGCTGAGTGTGTGGGCTCTTCTGAGCTTTGCAGTTACATAGGGATTCAGTTGTCTGAAAAAACGCGTTTATTTCTGGCTGAAAAACACGTTTAGAAAAGTGTACTGTAACTGCCCCATAACTTACATGGGGTTGACCAAACTTGCAGAAACATGTTTATTTCTGCTGAAAAACATGTTTTGACACTTTCTGCACACTGGGGTTAAGAGCTGAGTGTGTGGGCTCTTCTGAGCTTTGCAGTTACATAGGGATTCAGTTGTCTGAAAAAACGCGTTTATTTCGGGCTGAAAAACACGTCTTGAAAAGTGTACTGTAACTGCCCCATAACTTACATGGGGTTGACCAAACTTGCAGAAATATGTTTATTTCTGCTGAAAAACACGTTTTGACACTTTCTGCACACTGGGGTTAAGAGCAGAGTGTGTGGGCTCTTCTGAGCCTTGCAATTACATAGGGATTCAGTTGTCTGAAAAAACGCGTTTATTTCGGGCTGAAAAACACGTTTTGAAAAGTGTACTGTAACTGCCCCATAACTTACATGGGGTTGACCAAACTTGCAGAAACATGTTTATTTCTGCTGAAAAACATGTTTTGACACTTTCTGCACACTGGGGTTAAGAGCAGAGTTTCTGGGCTCTTCTGAACCTTGCAGTTACATAGGGATTCAGTTGTCTGAAAAAACACGTTTATCTCGGGCTGAAAAAAACGTTTTGAAAAAAGTGCTGTTACTGCCCCATAACTTACATGGGGTTGACCAAACTTGCAGAAACGTTTATTTCTGCTAAAAAACATGTTTTGACACTTTCTGCACACGGGGGTTAAGAGCAGAGTGTGTGGGCTCTTCTGAGCTTTGCAGTTACATAGGGATTCAGTTGTCTGAAAAAACGCGTTTATTTCGGGCTGAAAAACACGTTTTGAAAAGTGTACTGTAACTGCCCCATAACTTACATGGGGTTGACCAAACTTGCAGAAACGTGTTTATTTTTGCTGAAAAACATGTTTTTACACTTTCTGCACACTGGGGTTAAGAGCTGAGTGTGTGGGCTCTTCTGAGCTTTGCAGTTACATAGGGATTCAGTTGTCTGAAAAAACGCGTTTATTTCGGGCTGAAAAACACGTTTTGAAAAGTGTACTGTAACTCCCCCATATCTTACATGGGGTTGACCAAACTTGCAGAACCATGTTTATTTCTGCTGAAAAACACGTTTTGACACTTTCTGCACACTGGGGTTAAGAGCAGAGTGTGTGGGCTCTTCTGAGCCTTGCAGTTACATAGGGATTCAGTTGTCTGAAAAACGCGTTTATTTCGGGCTGAAAAACACGTTTTGAAAAGTGTACTGTAACTGCCCCATAACTTACATGGGGTTGACCAAACTTGCAGAAACATGTTTATTTCTGCTGAAAAACATTTTGACACTTTCTGCACACTGGGGTTAAGAGCTGAGTGTGTGGGCTCTTCTGAGCTTTGCAGTTACATAGGGATTCAGTTGTCTGAAAAAACGCGTTTATTTCTGGCTGAAAAAAACGTTTTGAAAAGTGTACTGTAACTGCCCCATAACTTACATGGGGTTGACCAAACTTGCAGAAACATGTTCATTTCTTATGAAAAACATGTTTTGACACTTTCTGCACACTGGGGTTAAGAGCTGAGTGTGTGGGCTCTTCTGAGCTTTGCAGTTACATAGGGATTCAGTTGTCTGAAAAAACGCGTTTATTTCGGGCTGAAAAACACGTTTTGAAAAAAGTGCTGTTACTGCCCCATAACTTACATGGGGTTGACCAAACTTTCGGAAACATGTTTATTTCTGCTGAAAAACATGTTTTGACACTTTCTGCACACTGGGGTTAAGAGCAGAGTTTCTGGGCTCTTCTGAACCTTGCAGTTACATAGGGATTCAGTTGTCTGAAAAAACACGTTTATCTCGGGCTGAAAAAAACGTTTTGAAAAAAGTGCTGTTACTGCCCCATAACTTACATGGGGTTGACCAAACTTGCAGAAACGTTTATTTCTGCTAAAAAACATGTTTTGACACTTTCTGCACACGGGGGTTAAGAGCTGAGTGTTTGGGCTCTTCTGAGCTTTGCAGTTACATAGGGATTCAGTTGTCTGAAAAAACGCGTTTATTTCGGGCTGAAAAACACGTTTTGAAAAGTGTACTGTAACTGCCCCATAACTTACATGGGGTTGACCAAACTTGCAGAAACATGTTTATTTCTGCTGAAAAACACGTTTTGACACTTTCTGCACACTGGGGTTAAGAGCTGAGTGTGTGGGCTCTTCTGAGCCTTGCAGTTACATAGGGATTCAGTTGTCTGAAAAAACGCGTTTATTTCGGGCTGAAAAACACGTTTTGAAAAAAGTGCTGTTACTGCCCCATAACTTACATGGGGTTGACCAAACTTTCGGAAACATGTTTATTTCTGCTGAAAAACATGTTTTGACACTTTCTGCACACTGGGGTTAAGAGCAGAGTTTCTGGGCTCTTCTGAACCTTGCAGTTACATAGGGATTCAGTTGTCTGAAAAAACACGTTTATCTCGGGCTGAAAAAAACGTTTTGAAAAAAGTGCTGTTACTGCCCCATAACTTACATGGGGTTGACCAAACTTGCAGAAACGTTTATTTCTGCTAAAAAACATGTTTTGACACTTTCTGCACACGGGGGTTAAGAGCTGAGTGTTTGGGCTCTTCTGAGCTTTGCAGTTACATAGGGATTCAGTTGTCTGAAAAAACGCGTTTATTTCGGGCTGAAAAACACGTTTTGAAAAGTGTACTGTAACTGCCCCATAACTTACATGGGGTTGACCAAACTTGCAGAAACATGTTTATTTCTGCTGAAAAACACGTTTTGACACTTTCTGCACACTGGGGTTAAGAGCAGAGTGTGTGGGCTCTTCTGAGCTTTGCAGTTACATAGGGATTCAGTTGTCTGAAAAAACGCGTTTATTTCGGGCTGAAAAACACGTTTTGAAAAGTGTACTGTAACTGCCCCATAACTTACATGGGGTTGACCAAACTTGCAGAAACATGTTTATTTCTGCTGAAAAACACGTTTTGACAATTTCTGCACACTGGGGTTAAGAGCAGAGTGTGTGGGCTCTTCTGAGCCTTGCAGTTACATAGGGATTCAGTTGGCTGAAAAAACGCGTTTATTTCGGGCTGAAAAACACGTTTTGAAAAGAGTACTGTAACTGCCCCATAACTTACATGGGGTTGACCAAACTTGCAGAAACATGTTTATTTCTGCTGAAAAACATGTTTTGACACTTTCTGCACACTGGGGTTAAGAGCTGAGTGTGTGGGCTCCTCGGAGCTTTGCAGTTACATAGGGATTCAGTTGTCTGAAAAAACGCGTTTATTTCGGGCTGAAAAACACGTTTTGAAAAGTGTACTGTAACTGCCCCATAACTTACATGGGGTTGACCAAACTTGCAGAAACATGTTTATTTCTGCTGAAAAACATGTTTTTACACTTTCTGCACAGTGGGGTTAAGAGCTGAGTGTGTGGGCTCTTCTGAGCTTTGCAGTTACATAGGGATTCAGTTGTCTGAAAAAACGCGTTTATTTCGGGCTGAAAAACACGTTTTGAAAAGTGTACTGTAACTGCCCCATAACTTACATGGGGTTCACCAAACTTGCAGAAACATGTTTATTTCTGCTGAAAAACACGTTTTGACACTTTCTGCACACTGGGGTTAAGAGCAGAGTGTGTGGGCTCTTCTGAGTTTTGCAGTTACATAGGGATTCAGTTGTCTGAAAAAACGCGTTTATTTCTGGCTGAAAAACACGTTTTGAAAAGTGTACTGTAACTGCCCCATATCTTACATGGGGTTGACCAAACTTGCAGAAACATGTTCATTTCTTATGAAAAACACGTTTTGACACTTTCTGCACACTGGGGTTAAGAGCAGAGTGTGTGGGCTCTTCTGAGCCTTGCAGTTACATAGGGATTCAGTTGTCTGAAAAAACGCGTTTATTTCGGGCTGAAAAACACGTTTTGAAAAGTGTACTGTAACTGCCCCATAACTTACATGGGGTTGACCAAACTTGCAGAAACATGTTTATTTCTGCTGAAAAACATGTTTTGACACTTTCTGCACACTGGGGTTAAGAGCTGAGTGTGTGGGCTCTTCTGAGCTTTGCAGTTACATAGGGATTCAGTTGTCTGAAAAAACGCGTTTATTTCTGGCTGAAAAACACGTTTTGAAAAGTGTACTGTAACTGCCCCGTATCTTACATGGGGTTGACCAAACTTGCAGAAACATGTTCATTTCTTATGAAAAACACGTTTTGACACTTTCTGCACACTGGGGTTAAGAGCAGAGTGTGTGGGCTCTTCTGAGCCTTGCAGTTACATAGGGATTCAGTTGTCTGAAAAAACGCGTTTATTTCGGGCTGAAAAACACGTTTTGAAAAGTGTACTGTAACTGCCCCATAACTTACATGGGGTTGACCAAACTTGCAGAAACATGTTTATTTCTGCTGAAAAACATGTTTTGACACTTTCTGCACACTGGGGTTAAGAGCTGAGTGTGTGGGCTCTTCTGAGCTTTGCAGTTACATAGGGATTCAGTTGTCTGAAAAAACGCGTTTATTTCGGGCTGAAAAACACGTTTTGAAAAAAGTGCTGTTACTGCCCCATAACTTACATGGGGTTGACCAAACTTGCGGAAACATGTTTATTTCTGCTGAAAAACATGTTTTGACACTTTCTGCACACTGGGGTTAAGAGCAGAGTTTCTGAGCTCTTCTGAACCTTGCAGTTACATAGGGATTCAGTTGTCTGAAAAAACACGTTTATCTCGGGCTGAAAAAAACGTTTTGAAAAAAGTGCTGTTACTGCCCCATAACTTACATGGGCTTGACCAAACTTGCAGAAACGTTTATTTCTGCTAAAAAACATGTTTTGACACTTTCTGCACACGGGGGTTAAGAGCTGAGTGTGTGGGCTCTTCTGAGCTTTGCAGTTACATAGGGATTCAGTTGTCTGAAAAAACGCGTTTATTTCGGGCTGAAAAACACGTTTTGAAAAGTGTACTGTAACTGCCCCATAACTTACATGGGGTTGACCAAACTTGCAGAAACATGTTTATTTCTGCTGAAAAACACGTTTTGACACTTTCTGCACACTGGGGTTAAGAGCAGAGTGTGTGGGCTCTTCTGAGCTTTGCAGTTACATAGGGATTCAGTTGTCTGAAAAAACGCGTTTATTTCGGGCTGAAAAACACGTTTTGAAAAGTGTACTGTAACTGCCCCATAACTTACATGGGGTTGACCAAACTTGCAGAAACATGTTTATTTCTGCTGAAAAACATGTTTTGACACTTTCTGCACACTGGGGTTAAGAGCTGAGTGTGTGGGCTCTTCTGAGCTTTGCAGTTACATAGGGATTCAGTTGGCTGAAAAAACGCGTTTATTTCGGGCTGAAAAACACGTTTTGAAAAAAGTGCTGTTACTGCCCCATAACTTACATGGGGTTGACCAAACTTGCAGAAACATGTTTATTTCTGCTGAAAAACACGTTTTGACACTTTCTGCACACTGGGGTTAAGAGCAGAGTGTGTGGGCTCTTCTGAGCCTTGCAGTTACATAGGGATTCAGTTGTCTGAAAAAACGCGTTTATTTCGGGCTGAAAAACACGTTTTGAAAAAAGTGCTTTTACTGCCCCATAACTTACATGGGGTTGACCAAACTTGCAGAAACATGTTTATTTCTGCTGAAAAACATGTTTTGACACTTTCTGCACACTGGGGTTAAGAGCAGAGTGTGTGGGCTCTTCTGAGCCTTGCAGTTACATAGGGATTCAGTTGTCTGAAAAAACGCGTTTATTTCGGGCTGAAAAACACGTTTTGAAAAGAGTACTGTAACTGCCCCATAACTTACATGGGGTTGACCAAACTTGCAGAAACATGTTTATTTCTGCTGAAAAACACGTTTTGACACTTTCTGCACACTGGGGTTAAGAGCAGAGTGTGTGGGCTCTTCTGAGGTTTGCAGTTACATAGGGATTCAGTTGTCTGAAAAAACGCGTTTATTTCGGGCTGAAAAACACGTTTTGAAAAGTGTACTGTAACTGCCCCATAACTTACATGGGGTTGACCAAACTTGCAGAAACATGTTTATTTCTGCTGAAAAACACGTTTTGACACTTTCTGCACACTGGGGTTAAGAGCAGAGTGTGTGGGCTCTTCTGAGCTTTGCAGTTACATAGGGATTCAGTTGTCTGAAAAAACGCGTTTATTTCGGGCTGAAAAACACGTTTTGAAAAGTGTACTGTAACTGCCCCATAACTTACATGGGGTTGACCAAACTTGCAGAAACATGTTTATTTCTGCTGAAAAACACGTTTTGACACTTTCTGCACACTGGGGTTAAGAGCAGAGTGTGTGGGCTCTTCTGAGCCTTGCAGTTACATAGGGATTCAGTTGGCTGAAAAAACGCGTTTATTTCGGGCTGAAAAACACGTTTTGAAAAGAGTACTGTAACTGCCCCATAACTTACATGGGGTTGACCAAACTTGCAGAAACATGTTTATTTCTGCTGAAAAACATGTTTTGACACTTTCTGCACACTGGGGTTAAGAGCTGAGTGTGTGGGCTCTTCTGAGCTTTGCAGTTACATAGGGATTCAGTTGTCTGAAAAAACGCGTTTATTTCGGGCTGAAAAACACGTTTTGAAAAGTGTACTGTAACTGCCCCATAACTTACATGGGGTTGACCAAGCTTGCAGAAACATGTTTATTTCTGCTGAAAAACATGTTTTTACACTTTCTGCACAGTGGGGTTAAGAGCTGAGTGTGTGGGCTCTTCTGAGCTTTGCAGTTACATAGGGATTCAGTTGTCTGAAAAAACGCGTTTATTTCGGGCTGAAAAACACGTTTTGAAAAGTGTACTGTAACTGCCCCATAACTTACATGGGGTTCACCAAACTTGCAGAAACATGTTTATTTCTGCTGAAAAACACGTTTTGACACTTTCTGCACACTGGGGTTAAGAGCAGAGTGTGTGGGCTCTTCTGAGTTTTGCAGTTACATAGGGATTCAGTTGTCTGAAAAAACGCGTTTATTTCTGGCTGAAAAACACGTTTTGAAAAGTGTACTGTAACTGCCCCATATCTTACATGGGGTTGACCAAACTTGCAGAAACATGTTCATTTCTTATGAAAAACACGTTTTGACACTTTCTGCACACTGGGGTTAAGAGCAGAGTGTGTGGGCTCTTCTGAGCCTTGCAGTTACATAGGGATTCAGTTGTCTGAAAAAACGCGTTTATTTCGGGCTGAAAAACACGTTTTGAAAAGTGTACTGTAACTGCCCCATAACTTACATGGGGTTGACCAAACTTGCAGAAACATGTTTATTTCTGCTGAAAAACATGTTTTGACACTTTCTGCACACTGGGGTTAAGAGCTGAGTGTGTGGGCTCTTCTGAGCTTTGCAGTTACATAGGGATTCAGTTGTCTGAAAAAACGCGTTTATTTCTGGCTGAAAAACACGTTTTGAAAAGTGTACTGTAACTGCCCCGTATCTTACATGGGGTTGACCAAACTTGCAGAAACATGTTCATTTCTTATGAAAAACACGTTTTGACACTTTCTGCACACTGGGGTTAAGAGCAGAGTGTGTGGGCTCTTCTGAGCCTTGCAGTTACATAGGGATTCAGTTGTCTGAAAAAACGCGTTTATTTCGGGCTGAAAAACACGTTTTGAAAAGTGTACTGTAACTGCCCCATAACTTACATGGGGTTGACCAAACTTGCAGAAACATGTTTATTTCTGCTGAAAAACATGTTTTGACACTTTCTGCACACTGGGGTTAAGAGCTGAGTGTGTGGGCTCTTCTGAGCTTTGCAGTTACATAGGGATTCAGTTGTCTGAAAAAACGCGTTTATTTCGGGCTGAAAAACACGTTTTGAAAAAAGTGCTGTTACTGCCCCATAACTTACATGGGGTTGACCAAACTTGCGGAAACATGTTTATTTCTGCTGAAAAACATGTTTTGACACTTTCTGCACACTGGGGTTAAGAGCAGAGTTTCTGAGCTCTTCTGAACCTTGCAGTTACATAGGGATTCAGTTGTCTGAAAAAACACGTTTATCTCGGGCTGAAAAAAACGTTTTGAAAAAAGTGCTGTTAGTGCCCCATAACTTACATGGGCTTGACCAAACTTGCAGAAACGTTTATTTCTGCTAAAAAACATGTTTTGACACTTTCTGCACACGGGGGTTAAGAGCTGAGTGTGTGGGCTCTTCTGAGCTTTGCAGTTACATAGGGATTCAGTTGTCTGAAAAAACGCGTTTATTTCGGGCTGAAAAACACGTTTTGAAAAGTGTACTGTAACTGCCCCATAACTTACATGGGGTTGACCAAACTTGCAGAAACATGTTTATTTCTGCTGAAAAACACGTTTTGACACTTTCTGCACACTGGGGTTAAGAGCAGAGTGTGTGGGCTCTTCTGAGCTTTGCAGTTACATAGGGATTCAGTTGTCTGAAAAAACGCGTTTATTTCGGGCTGAAAAACACGTTTTGAAAAGTGTACTGTAACTGCCCCATAACTTACATGGGGTTGACCAAACTTGCAGAAACATGTTTATTTCTGCTGAAAAACATGTTTTGACACTTTCTGCACACTGGGGTTAAGAGCTGAGTGTGTGGGCTCTTCTGAGCTTTGCAGTTACATAGGGATTCAGTTGGCTGAAAAAACGCGTTTATTTCGGGCTGAAAAACACGTTTTGAAAAAAGTGCTGTTACTGCCCCATAACTTACATGGGGTTGACCAAACTTGCAGAAACATGTTTATTTCTGCTGAAAAACACGTTTTGACACTTTCTGCACACTGGGGTTAAGAGCAGAGTGTGTGGGCTCTTCTGAGCCTTGCAGTTACATAGGGATTCAGTTGGCTGAAAAAACGCGTTTATTTCGGGCTGAAAAACACGTTTTGAAAAAAGTGCTTTTACTGCCCCATAACTTACATGGGGTTGACCAAACTTGCAGAAACGCGTTTATTTCTGCTGAAAAACATGTTTTGAAAAGTGTACTGTAACTGCCCCATAACTTACATGGGGTTGACCAAACTTGCAGAAACATGTTTATTTCTGCTGAAAAACACGTTTTGACACTTTCTGCACACTGGGGTTAAGAGCAGAGTGTGTGGGCTCTTCTGAGCTTTGCAGTTACATAGGGATTCAGTTGTCTGAAAAAACGCGTTTATTTCGGGCTGAAAAACACGTTTTGAAAAGTGTACTGTAACTGCCCCATAACTTACATGGGGTTGACCAAACTTGCAGAAACATGTTTATTTCTGCTGAAAAACACGTTTTGACACTTTCTGCACACTGGGGTTAAGAGCAGAGTGTGTGGGCTCTTCTGAGCCTTGCAGTTACATAGGGATTCAGTTGGCTGAAAAAACGCGTTTATTTCGGGCTGAAAAACACGTTTTGAAAAGAGTACTGTAACTGCCCCATAACTTACATGGGGTTGACCAAACTTGCAGAAACATGTTTATTTCTGCTGAAAAACATGTTTTGACACTTTCTGCACACTGGGGTTAAGAGCTGAGTGTGTGGGCTCTTCTGAGCTTTGCAGTTACATAGGGATTCAGTTGTCTGAAAAAACGCGTTTATTTCGGGCTGAAAAACACGTTTTGAAAAGTGTACTGTAACTGCCCCATAACTTACATGGGGTTGACCAAGCTTGCAGAAACATGTTTATTTCTGCTGAAAAACATGTTTTTACACTTTCTGCACAGTGGGGTTAAGAGCTGAGTGTGTGGGCTCTTCTGAGCTTTGCAGTTACATAGGGATTCAGTTGTCTGAAAAAACGCGTTTATTTCGGGCTGAAAAACACGTTTTGAAAAGTGTACTGTAACTGCCCCATAACTTACATGGGGTTCACCAAACTTGCAGAAACATGTTTATTTCTGCTGAAAAACACGTTTTGACACTTTCTGCACACTGGGGTTAAGAGCAGAGTGTGTGGGCTCTTCTGAGTTTTGCAGTTACATAGGGATTCAGTTGTCTGAAAAAACGCGTTTATTTCTGGCTGAAAAACACGTTTTGAAAAGTGTACTGTAACTGCCCCATATCTTACATGGGGTTGACCAAACTTGCAGAAACATGTTCATTTCTTATGAAAAACACGTTTTGACACTTTCTGCACACTGGGGTTAAGAGCAGAGTGTGTGGGCTCTTCTGAGCCTTGCAGTTACATAGGGATTCAGTTGTCTGAAAAAACGCGTTTATTTCGGGCTGAAAAACACGTTTTGAAAAGTGTACTGTAACTGCCCCATAACTTACATGGGGTTGACCAAACTTGCAGAAACATGTTTATTTCTGCTGAAAAACATGTTTTGACACTTTCTGCACACTGGGGTTAAGAGCTGAGTGTGTGGGCTCTTCTGAGCTTTGCAGTTACATAGGGATTCAGTTGTCTGAAAAAACGCGTTTATTTCTGGCTGAAAAACACGTTTTGAAAAGTGTACTGTAACTGCCCCGTATCTTACATGGGGTTGACCAAACTTGCAGAAACATGTTCATTTCTTATGAAAAACACGTTTTGACACTTTCTGCACACTGGGGTTAAGAGCAGAGTGTGTGGGCTCTTCTGAGCCTTGCAGTTACATAGGGATTCAGTTGTCTGAAAAAACGCGTTTATTTCGGGCTGAAAAACACGTTTTGAAAAGTGTACTGTAACTGCCCCATAACTTACATGGGGTTGACCAAACTTGCAGAAACATGTTTATTTCTGCTGAAAAACATGTTTTGACACTTTCTGCACACTGGGGTTAAGAGCTGAGTGTGTGGGCTCTTCTGAGCTTTGCAGTTACATAGGGATTCAGTTGTCTGAAAAAACGCGTTTATTTCGGGCTGAAAAACACGTTTTGAAAAAAGTGCTGTTACTGCCCCATAACTTACATGGGGTTGACCAAACTTGCGGAAACATGTTTATTTCTGCTGAAAAACATGTTTTGACACTTTCTGCACACTGGGGTTAAGAGCAGAGTTTCTGAGCTCTTCTGAACCTTGCAGTTACATAGGGATTCAGTTGTCTGAAAAAACACGTTTATCTCGGGCTGAAAAAAACGTTTTGAAAAAAGTGCTGTTAGTGCCCCATAACTTACATGGGCTTGACCAAACTTGCAGAAACGTTTATTTCTGCTAAAAAACATGTTTTGACACTTTCTGCACACGGGGGTTAAGAGCTGAGTGTGTGGGCTCTTCTGAGCTTTGCAGTTACATAGGGATTCAGTTGTCTGAAAAAACGCGTTTATTTCGGGCTGAAAAACACGTTTTGAAAAGTGTACTGTAACTGCCCCATAACTTACATGGGGTTGACCAAACTTGCAGAAACATGTTTATTTCTGCTGAAAAACACGTTTTGACACTTTCTGCACACTGGGGTTAAGAGCAGAGTGTGTGGGCTCTTCTGAGCTTTGCAGTTACATAGGGATTCAGTTGTCTGAAAAAACGCGTTTATTTCGGGCTGAAAAACACGTTTTGAAAAGTGTACTGTAACTGCCCCATAACTTACATGGGGTTGACCAAACTTGCAGAAACATGTTTATTTCTGCTGAAAAACATGTTTTGACACTTTCTGCACACTGGGGTTAAGAGCTGAGTGTGTGGGCTCTTCTGAGCTTTGCAGTTACATAGGGATTCAGTTGGCTGAAAAAACGCGTTTATTTCGGGCTGAAAAACACGTTTTGAAAAAAGTGCTGTTACTGCCCCATAACTTACATGGGGTTGACCAAACTTGCAGAAACATGTTTATTTCTGCTGAAAAACACGTTTTGACACTTTCTGCACACTGGGGTTAAGAGCAGAGTGTGTGGGCTCTTCTGAGCCTTGCAGTTACATAGGGATTCAGTTGGCTGAAAAAACGCGTTTATTTCGGGCTGAAAAACACGTTTTGAAAAAAGTGCTTTTACTGCCCCATAACTTACATGGGGTTGACCAAACTTGCAGAAACATGTTTATTTCTGCTGAAAAACATGTTTTGACACTTTCTGCACACTGGGGTTAAGAGCAGAGTGTGTGGGCTCTTCTGAGCCTTGCAGTTACATAGGGATTCAGTTGTCTGAAAAAACGCGTTTATTTCGGGCTGAAAAACACGTTTTGAAAAGAGTACTGTAACTGCCCCATAACTTACATGGGGTTGACCAAACTTGCAGAAACATGTTTATTTCTGCTGAAAAACATGTTTTGACACTTTCTGCACACTGGGGTTAAGAGCTGAGTGTGTGGGCTCTTCGGAGCTTTGCAGTTACATAGGGATTCAGTTGTCTGAAAAAACGCGTTTATTTCGGGCTGAAAAACACGTTTTGAAAAGTGTACTGTAACTGCCCCATAACTTACATGGGGTTGACCAAACTTGCAGAAACATGTTTATTTCTGCTGAAAAACATGTTTTGACACTTTCTGCACACTGGGGTTAAGAGCTGAGTGTGTGGGCTCTTCTGAGCTTTGCAGTTACATAGGGATTCAGTTGTCTGAAAAAACGCGTTTATTTCTGGCTGAAAAACACGTTTTGAAAAGTGTACTGTAACTGCCCCATATCTTACATGGGGTTGACCAAACTTGCAGAAACATGTTCATTTCTTATGAAAAACACGTTTTGACACTTTCTGCACACTGGGGTTAAGAGCAGAGTGTGTGGGCTCTTCTGAGCCTTGCAGTTACATAGGGATTCAGTTGTCTGAAAAAACGCGTTCATTTCGGGCTGAAAAACACGTTTTGAAAAGTGTACTGTAACTGCCCCATAACTTACATGGGGTTGACCAAACTTGCAGAAACATGTTCATTTCTTATGAAAAACACGTTTTGACACTTTCTGCACACTGGGGTTAAGAGCAGAGTGTGTGGGCTCTTCTGAGCCTTGCAGTTACATAGGGATTCAGATGTCTGAAAAAACGCGTTTATTTCGGGCTGAAAAACACGTTTTGAAAAGTGTACTGTAACTGCCCCATAACTTACATGGGGTTGACCAAACTTGCAGAAACATGTTTATTTCTGCTGAAAAACACGTTTTGACACTTTCTGCACACTGGGGTTAAGAGCAGAGTGTGTGGGCTCTTCTGAGCCTTGCAGTTACATAGGGATTCAGTTGTCTGAAAAAACGCGTTTATTTCGGGCTGAAAAACACGTTTTGAAAAGAGTACTGTAACTGCCCCATAACTTACATGGGGTTGACCAAACTTGCAGAAACATGTTTATTTCTGCTGAAAAACATGTTTTGACACTTTCTGCACAGTGGGGTTAAGAACTGAGTGTGTGGGCTCTTCTGAGCTTTGCAGTTACATAGGGATTCAGTTGTCTGAAAAAACGCGTTTATTTCGGGCTGAAAAACACGTTTTGAAAAGTGTACTGTAACTGCCCCATAACTTACATGGGGTTCACCAAACTTGCAGAAACATGTTTATTTCTGCTGAAAAACACGTTTTGACACTTTCTGCACACTGGGGTTAAGAGCAGAGTGTGTGGGCTCTTCTGAGTTTTGCAGTTACATAGGGATTCAGTTGTCTGAAAAAACGCGTTTATTTCTGGCTGAAAAACACGTTTTGAAAAGTGTACTGTAACTGCCCCATATCTTACATGGGGTTGACCAAACTTGCAGAAACATGTTCATTTCTTATGAAAAACACGTTTTGACACTTTCTGCACACTGGGGTTAAGAGCAGAGTGTGTGGGCTCTTCTGAGCCTTGCAGTTACATAGGGATTCAGTTGTCTGAAAAAACGCGTTTATTTCGGGCTGAAAAACACGTTTTGAAAAGTGTACTGTAACTGCCCCATAACTTACATGGGGTTGACCAAACTTGCAGAAACATGTTTATTTCTGCTGAAAAACATGTTTTGACACTTTCTGCACACTGGGGTTAAGAGCTGAGTGTGTGGGCTCTTCTGAGCTTTGCAGTTACATAGGGATTCAGTTGTCTGAAAAAACGCGTTTATTTCTGGCTGAAAAACACGTTTTGAAAAGTGTACTGTAACTGCCCCGTATCTTACATGGGGTTGACCAAACTTGCAGAAACATGTTCATTTCTTATGAAAAACACGTTTTGACACTTTCTGCACACTGGGGTTAAGAGCAGAGTGTGTGGGCTCTTCTGAGCCTTGCAGTTACATAGGGATTCAGTTGTCTGAAAAAACGCGTTTATTTCGGGCTGAAAAACACGTTTTGAAAAGTGTACTGTAACTGCCCCATAACTTACATGGGGTTGACCAAACTTGCAGAAACATGTTTATTTCTGCTGAAAAACATGTTTTGACACTTTCTGCACACTGGGGTTAAGAGCTGAGTGTGTGGGCTCTTCTGAGCTTTGCAGTTACATAGGGATTCAGTTGTCTGAAAAAACGCGTTTATTTCGGGCTGAAAAACACGTTTTGAAAAAAGTGCTGTTACTGCCCCATAACTTACATGGGGTTGACCAAACTTGCGGAAACATGTTTATTTCTGCTGAAAAACATGTTTTGACACTTTCTGCACACTGGGGTTAAGAGCAGAGTTTCTGAGCTCTTCTGAACCTTGCAGTTACATAGGGATTCAGTTGTCTGAAAAAACACGTTTATCTCGGGCTGAAAAAAACGTTTTGAAAAAAGTGCTGTTACTGCCCCATAACTTACATGGGCTTGACCAAACTTGCAGAAACATGTTTATTTCTGCTGAAAAACACGTTTTGACACTTTCTGCACACTGGGGTTAAGAGCAGAGTGTGTGGGCTCTTCTGAGCTTTGCAGTTACATAGGGATTCAGTTGTCTGAAAAAACGCGTTTATTTCGGGCTGAAAAACACGTTTTGAAAAGTGTACTGTAACTGCCCCATAACTTACATGGGGTTGACCAAACTTGCAGAAACATGTTTATTTCTGCTGAAAAACACGTTTTGACACTTTCTGCACACTGGGGTTAAGAGCAGAGTGTGTGGGCTCTTCTGAGCTTTGCAGTTACATAGGGATTCAGTTGTCTGAAAAAACGCGTTTATTTCGGGCTGAAAAACACGTTTTGAAAAGTGTACTGTAACTGCCCCATAACTTACATGGGGTTGACCAAACTTGCAGAAACATGTTTATTTCTGCTGAAAAACATGTTTTGACACTTTCTGCACACTGGGGTTAAGAGCTGAGTGTGTGGGCTCTTCTGAGCTTTGCAGTTACATAGGGATTCAGTTGGCTGAAAAAACGCGTTTATTTCGGGCTGAAAAACACGTTTTGAAAAAAGTGCTGTTACTGCCCCATAACTTACATGGGGTTGACCAAACTTGCAGAAACATGTTTATTTCTGCTGAAAAACACGTTTTGACACTTTCTGCACACTGGGGTTAAGAGCAGAGTGTGTGGGCTCTTCTGAGCCTTGCAGTTACATAGGGATTCAGTTGGCTGAAAAAACGCGTTTATTTCGGGCTGAAAAACACGTTTTGAAAAAAGTGCTTTTACTGCCCCATAACTTACATGGGGTTGACCAAACTTGCAGAAACATGTTTATTTCTGCTGAAAAACATGTTTTGACACTTTCTGCACACTGGGGTTAAGAGCAGAGTGTATGGGCTCTTCTGAGCCTTGCAGTTACATAGGGATTCAGTTGTCTGAAAAAACGCGTTTATTTCGGGCTGAAAAACACGTTTTGAAAAGAGTACTGTAACTGCCCCATAACTTACATGGGGTTGACCAAACTTGCAGAAACATGTTTATTTCTGCTGAAAAACATGTTTTGACACTTTCTGCACACTGGGGTTAAGAGCTGAGTGTGTGGGCTCTTCGGAGCTTTGCAGTTACATAGGGATTCAGTTGTCTGAAAAAACGCGTTTATTTCGGGCTGAAAAACACGTTTTGAAAAGTGTACTGTAACTGCCCCATAACTTACATGGGGTTGACCAAACTTGCAGAAACATGTTTATTTCTGCTGAAAAACATGTTTTGACACTTTCTGCACACTGGGGTTAAGAGCTGAGTGTGTGGGCTCTTCTGAGCTTTGCAGTTACATAGGGATTCAGTTGTCTGAAAAAACGCGTTTATTTCTGGCTGAAAAACACGTTTTGAAAAGTGTACTGTAACTGCCCCATATCTTACATGGGGTTGACCAAACTTGCAGAAACATGTTCATTTCTTATGAAAAACACGTTTTGACACTTTCTGCACACTGGGGTTAAGAGCAGAGTGTGTGGGCTCTTCTGAGCCTTGCAGTTACATAGGGATTCAGTTGTCTGAAAAAACGCGTTCATTTCGGGCTGAAAAACACGTTTTGAAAAGTGTACTGTAACTGCCCCATAACTTACATGGGGTTGACCAAACTTGCAGAAACATGTTTATTTCTGCTGAAAAACACGTTTTGACACTTTCTGCACACTGGGGTTAAGAGCAGAGTGTGTGGGCTCTTCTGAGCCTTGCAGTTACATAGGGATTCAGTTGGCTGAAAAAACGCGTTTATTTCGGGCTGAAAAACACGTTTTGAAAAAAGTGCTTTTACTGCCCCATAACTTACATGGGGTTGACCAAACTTGCAGAAACATGTTTATTTCTGCTGAAAAACATGTTTTGACACTTTCTGCACACTGGGGTTAAGAGCAGAGTGTGTGGGCTCTTCTGAGCCTTGCAGTTACATAGGGATTCAGTTGTCTGAAAAAACGCGTTTATTTCGGGCTGAAAAACACGTTTTGAAAAGAGTACTGTAACTGCCCCATAACTTACATGGGGTTGACCAAACTTGCAGAAACATGTTTATTTCTGCTGAAAAACATGTTTTGACACTTTCTGCACACTGGGGTTAAGAGCTGAGTGTGTGGGCTCTTCTGAGCTTTGCAGTTACATAGGGATTCAGTTGTCTGAAAAAACGCGTTTATTTCGGGTTGAAAAACACGTTTTGAAAAGTGTACTGTAACTGCCCCATAACTTACATGGGGTTGACCAAACTTGCAGAAACATGTTTATTTCTGCTGAAAAACACGTTTTGACACTTTCTGCACACTGGGGTTAAGAGCAGAGTGTGTGGGCTCTTCTGAGCCTTGCAGTTACATAGGGATTCAGTTGTCTGAAAAAACGCGTTTATTTCGGGCTGAAAAACACGTTTTGAAAAGTGTACTGTAACTGCCCCATAACTTACATGGGGTTGACCAAACTTGCAGAAACGTTTATTTCTGCTGAAAAACATGTTTTGACACTTTCTGCACACTGGGGTTAAGAGCTGAGTGTGTGGGCTCTTCTGAGCTTTGCAGTTACATAGGGATTCAGTTGTCTGAAAAAACGCGTTTATTTCTGGCTGAAAAACACGTTTTGAAAAGTGTACTGTAACTGCCCCATAACTTACATGGGGTTGACCAAACTTGCAGAAACATGTTTATTTCTGCTGAAAAACACGTTTTGACACTTTCTGCACACTGGGGTTAAGAGCAGAGTGTGTGGGCTCTTCTGAGCCTTGCAGTTACATAGGGATTCAGTTGGCTGAAAAAACGCGTTTATTTCGGGCTGAAAAACACGTTTTGAAAAAAGTGCTTTTACTGCCCCATAACTTACATGGGGTTGACCAAACTTGCAGAAACATGTTTATTTCTGCTGAAAAACATGTTTTGACACTTTCTGCACACTGGGGTTAAGAGCTGAGTGTGTGGGCTCTTCTGAGCTTTGAAGTTACATAGGGATTCAGTTGTCTGAAAAAACGCGTTTATTTCTGGCTGAAAAACACGTTTTGAAAAGTGTACTGTAACTGCCCCATAACTTACATGGGGTTGACCAAACTTGCAGAAACATGTTCATTTCTTATGAAAAACACGTTTTGACACTTTCTGCACACTGGGGTTAAGAGCAGAGTGTGTGGGCTCTTCTGAGCCTTGCAGTTACATAGGGATTCAGATGTCTGAAAAAACGCGTTTATTTCGGGCTGAAAAACACGTTTTGAAAAGTGTACTGTAACTGCCCCATAACTTACATGGGGTTGACCAAACTTGCAGAAACATGTTTATTTCTGCTGAAAAACATGTTTTGACACTTTCTGCACACTGGGGTTAAGAGCAGAGTGTGTGGGCTCTTCTGAGCCTTGCAGTTACATAGGGATTCAGTTGTCTGAAAAAACGCGTTTATTTCGGGCTGAAAAACACGTTTTGAAAAGTGTACTGTAACTGCCCCATAACTTACATGGGGTTGACCAAACTTGCAGAAACATGTTTATTTCTGCTGAAAAACACGTTTTGACACTTTCTGCACACTGGGGTTAAGAGCAGAGTGTGTGGGCTCTTCTGAGCTTTGCAGTTACATAGGGATTCAGTTGTCTGAAAAAACGCGTTTATTTCGGGCTGAAAAACACGTTTTGAAAAGTGTACTGTAACTGCCCCATAACTTACATGGGGTTGACCAAACTTGCAGAAACATGTTTATTTCTGCTGAAAAACATGTTTTGACACTTTCTGCACACTGGGGTTAAGAGCTGAGTGTGTGGGCTCTTCTGAGCTTTGCAGTTACATAGGGATTCAGTTGTCTGAAAAAACGCGTTTATTTTGGGCTGAAAAACACGTTTTGAAAAAAGTGCTGTTACTGCCCCATAACTTACATGGGGTTGACCAAACTTGCGGAAACATGTTTATTTCTGCTGAAAAACATGTTTTGACACTTTCTGCACACTGGGGTTAAGAGCAGAGTTTCTGGGCTCTTCTGAACCTTGCAGTTACATAGGGATTCAGTTGTCTGAAAAAACACGTTTATCTCGGGCTGAAAAAAACGTTTTGAAAAAAGTGCTGTTACTGCCCCATAACTTACATGGGGTTGACCAAACTTGCAGAAACGTTTATTTCTGCTAAAAAACATGTTTTGACACTTTCTGCACACGGGGGTTAAGAGCAGAGTGTGTGGGCTCTTCTGAGCTTTGCAGTTACATAGGGATTCAGTTGTCTGAAAAAACGCGTTTATTTCGGGCTGAAAAACACGTTTTGAAAAGTGTACTGTAACTGCCCCATAACTTACATGGGGTTGACCAAACTTGCAGAAACGTGTTTATTTTTGCTGAAAAACATGTTTTTACACTTTCTGCACACTGGGGTTAAGAGCTGAGTGTGTGGGCTCTTCTGAGCTTTGCAGTTACATAGGGATTCAGTTGTCTGAAAAAACGCGTTTATTTCGGGTTGAAAAACACGTTTTGAAAAGTGTACTGTAACTGCCCCATAACTTACATGGGGTTGACCAAACTTGCAGAAACGTTTATTTCTGCTGAAAAACACGTTTTGACACTTTCTGCACACTGGGGTTAAGAGCAGAGTGTGTGGGCTCTTCTGAGCCTTGCAGTTACATAGGGATTCAGTTGTCTGAAAAAACGCGTTTATTTCGGGCTGAAAAACACGTTTTGAAAAGTGTACTGTAACTGCCCCATAACTTACATGGGGTTGACCAAACTTGCAGAAACATGTTTATTTCTGCTGAAAAACATGTTTTGACACTTTCTGCACACTGGGGTTAAGAGCTGAGTGTGTGTGCTCTTCTGAGCTTTGCAGTTACATAGGGATTCAGTTGCCTAAAAAAACGCGTTTATTTCGGGCTGAAAAACACGTTTAGAAAAGTGTACTGTAACTGCCCCATAACTTACATGGGGTTGACCAAACTTGCAGAAACATGTTTATTTCTGCTGAAAAACATGTTTTTACACTTTCTGCACACTGGGGTTAAGAGCTGAGTGTGTGGGCTCTTCTGAGCCTTGCAGTTACATAGGGATTCAGTTGTCTGAAAAAACGCGTTTATTTCGGGCTGAAAAACACGTTTTGAAAAGTGTACTGTAACTGCCCCATAACTTACATGGGGTTGACCAAACTTGCAGAAACATGTTTATTTCTGCTGAAAAACACGTTTTGACACTTTCTGCACACTGGGGTTAAGAGCAGAGTGTGTGGGCTCTTCTGAGCCTTGCAGTTACATAGGGATTCAGTTGGCTGAAAAAACGCGTTTATTTCGGGCTGAAAAACACGTTTTGAAAAAAGTGCTTTTACTGCCCCATAACTTACATGGGGTTGACCAAACTTGCAGAAACATGTTTATTTCTGCTGAAAAACATGTTTTGACACTTTCTGCACACTGGGGTTAAGAGCAGAGTGTGTGGGCTCTTCTGAGCCTTGCAGTTACATAGGGATTCAGTTGTCTGAAAAAACGCGTTTATTTCGGGCTGAAAAACACGTTTTGAAAAGAGTACTGTAACTGCCCCATAATTACATGGGGTTGACCAAACTTGCAGAAACATGTTTATTTCTGCTGAAAAACATGTTTTGACACTTTCTGCACACTGGGGTTAAGAGCAGAGTGTGTGGGCTCTTCTGAGCTTTGCAGTTACATAGGGATTCAGTTGTCTGAAAAAACGCGTTTATTTCGGGCTGAAAAACACGTTTTGAAAAGTGTACTGTAACTGCCCCATAACTTACATGGGGTTGACCAAACTTGCAGAAACATGTTTATTTCTGCTGAAAAACATGTTTTGACACTTTCTGCACACTGGGGTTAAGAGCTGAGTGTGTGGGCTCTTCTGAGCTTTGCAGTTACATAGGGATTCAGTTGTCTGAAAAAACGCGTTTATTTTGGGCTGAAAAACACGTTTTGAAAAAAGTGCTGTTACTGCCCCATAACTTACATGGGGTTGACCAAACTTGCGGAAACATGTTTATTTCTGCTGAAAAACATGTTTTGACACTTTCTGCACACTGGGGTTAAGAGCAGAGTTTCTGGGCTCTTCTGAACCTTGCAGTTACATAGGGATTCAGTTGTCTGAAAAAACACGTTTATCTCGGGCTGAAAAAAACGTTTTGAAAAAAGTGCTGTTACTGCCCCATAACTTACATGGGGTTGACCAAACTTGCAGAAACGTTTATTTCTGCTAAAAAACATGTTTTGACACTTTCTGCACACGGGGGTTAAGAGCAGAGTGTGTGGGCTCTTCTGAGCTTTGCAGTTACATAGGGATTCAGTTGTCTGAAAAAACGCGTTTATTTCGGGCTGAAAAACACGTTTTGAAAAGTGTACTGTAACTGCCCCATAACTTACATGGGGTTGACCAAACTTGCAGAAACGTTTATTTCTGCTGAAAAACACGTTTTGACACTTTCTGCACACTGGGGTTAAGAGCAGAGTGTGTGGGCTCTTCTGAGCCTTGCAGTTACATAGGGATTCAGTTGTCTGAAAAAACGCGTTTATTTCGGGCTGAAAAACACGTTTTGAAAAGTGTACTGTAACTGCCCCATAACTTACATGGGGTTGACCAAACTTGCAGAAACATGTTTATTTCTGCTGAAAAACATGTTTTGACACTTTCTGCACACTGGGGTTAACAGCTGAGTGTGTGGGCTCTTCTGAGCTTTGCAGTTACATAGGGATTCAGTTGTCTGAAAAAACGCGTTTATTTCTGGCTGAAAAACACGTTTTGAAAAGTGTACTGTAACTGCCCCATAACTTACATGGGGTTGACCAAACTTGCAGAAACATGTTCATTTCTTATGAAAAACACGTTTTGACACTTTCTGCACACTGGGGTTAAGAGCAGAGTGTGTGGGCTCTTCTGAGCCTTGCAGTTACATAGGGATTCAGATGTCTGAAAAAACGCGTTTATTTCGGGCTGAAAAACACGTTTTGAAAAGTGTACTGTAACTGCCCCATAACTTACATGGGGTTGACCAAACTTGCAGAAACATGTTTATTTCTGCTGAAAAACATGTTTTGACACTTTCTGCACACTGGGGTTAAGAGCTGAGTGTGTGGGCTCTTCTGAGCTTTGCAGTTACATAGGGATTCAGTTGTCTGAAAAAACGCGTTTATTTCGGGCTGAAAAACACGTTTTGAAAAAAGTGCTGTTACTGCCCCATAACTTACATGGGGTTGACCAAACTTGCGGAAACATGTTTATTTCTGCTGAAAAACATGTTTTGACACTTTCTGCACACTGGGGTTAAGAGCAGAGTTTCTGGGCTCTTCTGAACCTTGCAGTTACATAGGGATTCAGTTGTCTGAAAAAACACGTTTATCTCGGGCTGAAAAAAACGTTTTGAAAAAAGTGCTGTTACTGCCCCATAACTTACATGGGGTTGACCAAACTTGCAGAAACATTTATTTCTGCTAAAAAACATGTTTTGACACTTTCTGCACACGGGGGTTAAGAGCTGAGTGTTTGGGCTCTTCTGAGCTTTGCAGTTACATAGGGATTCAGTTGTCTGAAAAAACGCGTTTATCTCGGGCTGAAAAACACGTTTTGAAAAGTGTACTGTAACTGCCCCATATCTTACATGGGGTTGACCAAACTTGCAGAAACATGTTCATTTCTTATGAAAAACACGTTTTGACACTTTCTGCACACTGGGGTTAAGAGCAGAGTGTGTGGGCTCTTCTGAGCCTTGCAGTTACATAGGGATTCAGTTGTCTGAAAAAACGCGTTCATTTCGGGCTGAAAAACACGTTTTGAAAAGTGTACTGTAACTGCCCCATAACTTACATGGGGTTGACCAAACTTGCAGAAACATGTTTATTTCTGCTGAAAAACATGTTTTGACACTTTCTGCACACTGGGGTTAAGAGCTGAGTGTGTGGGCTCTTCTGAGCTTTGCAGTTACATAGGGATTCAGTTGTCTGAAAAAACGCGTTTATTTCGGGCTGAAAAACACGTTTTGAAAAGTGTACTGTAACTGCCCCATAACTTACATGGGGTTGACCAAACTTGCAGAAACATGTTTATTTCTGCTGAAAAACACGTTTTGACACTTTCTGCACACTGGGGTTAAGAGCAGAGTGTGTGGGCTCTTCTGAGCCTTGCAGTTACATAGGGATTCAGTTGTCTGAAAAAACGCGTTTATTTCTGGCTGAAAAACACGTTTTGAAAAGTGTACTGTAACTGCCACGTATCTTACATGGGGTTGACCAAACTTGCAGAAACATGTTCATTTCTTATGAAAAACACGTTTTGACACTTTCTGCACACTGGGGTTAAGAGCAGAGTGTGTGGGCTCTTCTGAGCCTTGCAGTTACATAGGGATTCAGTTGTCTGAAAAAACGCGTTTATTTCGGGCTGAAAAACACGTTTTGAAAAGTGTACTGTAACTGCCCCATAACTTACATGGGGTTGACCAAACTTGCAGAAACATGTTTATTTCTGCTGAAAAACATGTTTTGACACTTTCTGCACACTGGGGTTAAGAGCTGAGTGTGTGGGCTCTTCTGAGCTTTGCAGTTACATAGGGATTCAGTTGTCTGAAAAAACGCGTTTATTTCGGGCTGAAAAACACGTTTTGAAAAAAGTGCTGTTACTGCCCCATAACTTACATGGGGTTGACCAAACTTGCGGAAACATGTTTATTTCTGCTGAAAAACATGTTTTGACACTTTCTGCACACTGGGGTTAAGAGCAGAGTTTCTGAGCTCTTCTGAACCTTGCAGTTACATAGGGATTCAGTTGTCTGAAAAAACACGTTTATCTCGGGCTGAAAAAAACGTTTTGAAAAAAGTGCTGTTACTGCCCCATAACTTACATGGGCTTGACCAAACTTGCAGAAACGTTTATTTCTGCTAAAAAACATGTTTTGACACTTTCTGCACACGGGGGTTAAGAGCTGAGTGTGTGGGCTCTTCTGAGCTTTGCAGTTACATAGGGATTCAGTTGTCTGAAAAAACGCGTTTATTTCGGGCTGAAAAACACGTTTTGAAAAGTGTACTGTAACTGCCCCATAACTTACATGGGGTTGACCAAACTTGCAGAAACATGTTTATTTCTGCTGAAAAACATGTTTTTACACTTTCTGCACACTGGGGTTAAGAGCTGAGTGTGTGGGCTCTTCTGAGCTTTGCAGTTACATAGGGATTCAGTTGTCTGAAAAAACGCGTTTATTTCGGGCTGAAAAACACGTTTTGAAAAGTGTACTGTAACTGCCCCATAACTTACATGGGGTTGACCAAACTTGCAGAAACATGTTTATTTCTGCTGAAAAACACGTTTTGACACTTTCTGCACAGTGGGGTTAAGAGCAGAGTGTGTGGGCTCTTCTGAGCCTTGCAGTTACATAGGGATTCAGTTGGCTGAAAAAACGCGTTTATTTCGGGCTGAAAAACACGTTTTGAAAAAAGTGCTGTTACTGCACCATAACTTACATGGGGTTGACCAAACTTTAAGAAACATGTTTATTTCTGCTGAAAAACATGTTTTGACACTTTCTGCACACTGGGGTTAAGAGCAGAGTGTGTGGGCTCTTCTGAGCCTTGCAGTTACATAGGGATTCAGTTGTCTGAAAAAACGCGTTTATTTCGGGCTGAAAAACACGTTTTGAAAAGTGTACTGTAACTGACCCATAACTTACATGGGGTTGACCAAACTTGCAGAAACATGTTTATTTCTGCTGAAAAACATGTTTTGACACTTTCTGCACACTGGGGTTAAGAGCTGAGTGTGTGGGCTCTTCTGAGTTTTGCAGTTACATAGGGATTCAGTTTTCTGAAAAAACGCGTTTATTTCTGGCTGAAAAACACGTTTTGAAAAGTGTACTGTAACTGCCCCATAACTTACATGGGGTTGACCAAACTTGCAGAAACATGTTCATTTCTTATGAAAAACACGTTTTGACACTTTCTGCACACTGGGGTTAAGAGCAGAGTGTGTGGGCTCTTCTGAGCCTTGCAGTTACATAGGGATTCAGATGTCTGAAAAAACGCGTTTATTTCGGGCTGAAAAACACGTTTTGAAAAGTGTACTGTAACTGCCCCATAACTTACATGGGGTTGACCAAACTTGCGGAAACATGTTTATTTCTGCTGAAAAACATGTTTTGACACTTTCTGCACACTGGGGTTAAGAGCTGAGTGTGTGGGCTCTTCTGAGCTTTGCAGTTACATAGGGATTCAGTTGTCTGAAAAAACGCGTTTATTTCGGGCTGAAAAACACGTTTTGAAAAAAGTGCTGTTACTGCCCCATAACTTACATGGGGTTGACCAAACTTGCGGAAACATGTTTATTTCTGCTGAAAAACATGTTTTGACACTCTCTGCACACTGGGGTTAAGAGCAGAGTTTCTGGGCTCTTCTGAACCTTGCAGTTACATAGGGATTCAGTTGTCTGAAAAAACACGTTTATCTCGGGCTGAAAAAAACGTTTTGAAAAAAGTGCTGTTACTGCCCCATAACTTACATGGGGTTGACCAAACTTGCAGAAACGTTTATTTCTGCTAAAAAACATGTTTTGACACTTTCTGCACACGGGGGTTAAGAGCAGAGTGTGTGGGCTCTTCTGAGCTTTGCAGTTACATAGGGATTCAGTTGTCTGAAAAAACGCGTTTATTTCGGGCTGAAAAACACGTTTTGAAAAGTGTACTGTAACTGCCCCATAACTTACATGGGGTTGACCAAACTTGCAGAAACGTGTTTATTTTTGCTGAAAAACATGTTTTTACACTTTCTGCACACTGGGGTTAAGAGCTGAGTGTGTGGGCTCTTCTGAGCTTTGCAGTTACATAGGGATTCAGTTGTCTGAAAAAACGCGTTTATTTCTGGCTAAAAAACACGTTTTGAAAAGTGTACTGTAACTGCCCCATAACTTACATGGGGTTGACCAAACTTGCAGAAACATGTTTATTTCTGCTGAAAAACACGTTTTGACACTTTCTGCACACTGGGGTTAAGAGCAGAGTGTGTGGGCTCTTCTGAGCCTTGCAGTTACATAGGGATTCAGTTGTCTGAAAAAACGCGTTTATTTCTGGCTGAAAAACACGTTTTGAAAAGTGTACTGTAACTGCCCCGTATCTTACATGGGGTTGACCAAACTTGCAGAAACATGTTCATTTCTTATGAAAAACACGTTTTGACACTTTCTGCACACTGGGGTTAAGAGCAGAGTGTGTGGGCTCTTCTGAGCCTTGCAGTTACATAGGGATTCAGTTGTCTGAAAAAACGCGTTTATTTCGGGCTGAAAAACACGTTTTGAAAAGTGTACTGTAACTGCCCCATAACTTACATGGGGTTGACCAAACTTGCAGAAACGTTTATTTCTGCTGAAAAACATGTTTTGACACTTTCTGCACACTGGGGTTAAGAGCTGAGTGTGTGGGCTCTTCTGAGCTTTGCAGTTACATAGGGATTCAGTTGTCTGAAAAAACGCGTTTATTTCGGGCTGAAAAACACGTTTTGAAAAAAGTGCTGTTACTGCCCCATAACTTACATGGGGTTGACCAAACTTGCGGAAACATGTTTATTTCTGCTGAAAAACATGTTTTGACACTTTCTGCACACTGGGGTTAAGAGCAGAGTTTCTGAGCTCTTCTGAACCTTGCAGTTACATAGGGATTCAGTTGTCTGAAAAAACACGTTTATCTCGGGCTGAAAAAAACGTTTTGAAAAAAGTGCTGTTACTGCCCCATAACTTACATGGGCTTGACCAAACTTGCAGAAACGTTTATTTCTGCTAAAAAACATGTTTTGACACTTTCTGCACACGGGGGTTAAGAGCTGAGTGTGTGGGCTCTTCTGAGCTTTGCAGTTACATAGGGATTCAGTTGTCTGAAAAAACGCGTTTATTTCGGGCTGAAAAACACGTTTTGAAAAGTGTACTGTAACTGCCCCATAACTTACATGGGGTTGACCAAACTTGCAGAAACATGTTTATTTCTGCTGAAAAACACGTTTTGACACTTTCTGCACACTGGGGTTAAGAGCAGAGTGTGTGGGCTCTTCTGAGCTTTGCAGTTACATAGGATTTCAGTTGTCTGAAAAAACGCGTTTATTTCGGTCTGAAAAACATGTTTTGAAAAGTGTACTGTAACTGCCCCATAACTTACATGGGGTTGACCAAACTTGCAGAAACATGTTTATTTCTGCTGAAAAACATGTTTTTACACTTTCTGCACACTGGGGTTAAGAGCTGAGTGTGTGGGCTCTTCTGAGCTTTGCAGTTACATAGGGATTCAGTTGTCTGAAAAAACGCGTTTATTTCGGGCTGAAAAACACGTTTTGAAAAGTGTACTGTAACTGCCCCATAACTTACATGGGGTTGACCAAACTTGCAGAAACATGTTTATTTCTGCTGAAAAACACGTTTTGACACTTTCTGCACACTGGGGTTAAGAGC
This sequence comes from Lepisosteus platostomus, assembly GCF_059453375.1. Classification (NCBI taxonomy): domain Eukaryota; kingdom Metazoa; phylum Chordata; class Actinopteri; order Semionotiformes; family Lepisosteidae; genus Lepisosteus; species Lepisosteus platostomus. Next base: position 806,811 of record NC_142627.1, on the reverse strand, counting down.
AGAGTGTGTGGGCTCTTCTGAGCCTTGCAGTTACATAGGGATTCAGTTGGCTGAAAAAACGCGTTTATTTCGGGCTGAAAAACACGTTTTGAAAAAAGTGCTGTTACTGCACCATAACTTACATGGGGTTGACCAAACTTTAAGAAACATGTTTATTTCTGCTGAAAAACATGTTTTGACACTTTCTGCACACTGGGGTTAAGAGCAGAGTGTGTGGGCTCTTCTGAGCCTTGCAGTTACATAGGGATTCAGTTGTCTGAAAAAACGCGTTTATTTCGGGCTGAAAAACACGTTTTGAAAAGAGTACTGTAACTGCCCCATAACTTAAATGGGGTTGACCAAACTTGCAGAAACATGTTTATTTCTGCTGAAAAACATGTTTTGACACTTTCTGCACACTGGGGTTAAGAGCTGAGTGTGTGGGCTCTTCTGAGCTTTGCAGTTACATAGGGATTCAGTTGTCTGAAAAAACGCGTTTATTTCGGCTGAAAAACACGTTTTGAAAAGTGTACTGTAACTGCCCCATAACTTACATGCGGTTGACCAAACTTGCAGAAACATGTTTATTTCTGCTGAAAAACATGTTTTTACACTTTCTGCACACTGGGGTTAAGAGCTGAGTGTGTGGGCTCTTCTGAGCTTTGCAGTTACATAGGGATTCAGTTGTCTGAAAAAACGCGTTTATTTCTGGCTGAAAAACACGTTTTGAAAAGTGTACTGTAACTGCCCCATAACTTACATGGGGTTGACCAAACTTGCAGAAACATGTTTATTTCTGCTGAAAAACACGTTTTGACACTTTCTGCACACTGGGGTTAAGAGCTGAGTGTGTGGGCTCTTCTGAGCTTTGCAGTTACATAGGGATTCAGTTGTCTGAAAAAACGCGTTTATTTCGGGCTGAAAAACACGTTTTGAAAAAAGTGCTGTTACTGCCCCATAACTTACATGGGGTTGACCAAACTTGCGGAAACATGTTTATTTCTGCTGAAAAACATGTTTTGACACTTTCTGCACACTGGGGTTAAGAGCAGAGTGTGTGGGCTCTTCTGAGCCTTGCAGTTACATAGGGATTCAGTTGTCTGAAAAAACACGTTTATCTCGGGCTGAAAAAAACGTTTTGAAAAAAGTGCTGTTACTGCCCCATAACTTACATGGGGTTGACCAAACTTGCAGAAACGTTTATTTCTGCTAAAAAACATGTTTTGACACTTTCTGCACACGGGGGTTAAGAGCTGAGTGTGTGGGCTCTTCTGAGCTTTGCAGTTACATAGGGATTCAGTTGTCTGAAAAAACGCGTTTATTTCGGGCTGAAAAACACGTTTTGAAAAGTGTACTGTAACTGCCCCATAACTTACATGGGGTTGACCAAACTTGCAGAAACATGTTTATTTCTGCTGAAAAACACGTTTTGACACTTTCTGCACACTGGGGTTAAGAGCAGAGTGTGTGGGCTCTTCTGAGCTTTGCAGTTACATAGGGATTCAGTTGTCTGAAAAAACGCGTTTATTTCGGGCTGAAAAACACGTTTTGAAAAGTGTACTGTAACTGCCCCATAACTTACATGGGGTTGACCAAACTTGCAGAAACATGTTTATTTCTGCTGAAAAACACGTTTTGACACTTTCTGCACACTGGGGTTAAGAGCAGAGTGTGTGGGCTCTTCTGAGCCTTGCAGTTACATAGGGATTCAGTTGGCTGAAAAAACGCGTTTATTTCGGGCTGAAAAACACGTTTTGAAAAAAGTGCTTTTACTGCCCCATAACTTACATGGGGTTGACCAAACTTGCAGAAACATGTTTATTTCTGCTGAAAAACATGTTTTGACACTTTCTGCACACTGGGGTTAAGAGCAGAGTGTGTGGGCTCTTCTGAGCCTTGCAGTTACATAGGGATTCAGTTGTCTGAAAAAACGCGTTTATTTCGGGCTTAAAAACACGTTTTGAAAAGTGTACTGTAACTGCCCCATAACTTACATGGGGTTGACCAAACTTGCAGAAACATGTTTATTTCTGCTGAAAAACACGTTTTGACACTTTCTGCACACTGGGGTTAAGAGCAGAGTGTGTGGGCTCTTCTGAGCCTTACAGTTACATAGGGATTCAGTTGGCTGAAAAAACGCGTTTATTTCGGGCTGAAAAACACGTTTTGAAAAAAGTGCTGTTACTTCCCCATAACTTACATGGGGTTGACCAAACTTGCAGAAACATGTTTATTTCTGCTGAAAAACATGTTTTGACACTTTCTGCACACTGGGGTTAAGAGCTGAGTGTGTGGGCTCTTCTGAGCTTTGCAGTTACATAGGGATTCAGTTGTCTGAAAAAACACGTTTATCTCGGGCTGAAAAAAACGTTTTGAAAAAAGTGCTGTTACTGCCCCATAACTTACATGGGGTTGACCAAACTTGCAGAAACGTTTATTTCTGCTAAAAAACATGTTTTGACACTTTCTGCACACGGGGGTTAAGAGCAGAGTGTGTGGGCTCTTCTGAGCTTTGCAGTTACATAGGGATTCAGTTGTCTGAAAAAACGCGTTTATTTCGGGCTGAAAAACACGTTTTGAAAAGTGTACTGTAACTGCCCCATAACTTACATGGGGTTGACCAAACTTGCAGAAACGTGTTTATTTTTGCTGAAAAACATGTTTTTACACTTTCTGCACACTGGGGTTAAGAGCTGAGTGTGTGGGCTCTTCTGAGCTTTGCAGTTACATAGGGATTCAGTTGTCTGAAAAAACGCGTTTATTTCGGGTTGAAAAACACGTTTTGAAAAGTGTACTGTAACTGCCCCATAACTTACATGGGGTTGACCAAACTTGCAGAAACATGTTTATTTCTGCTGAAAAACACGTTTTGACACTTTCTGCACACTGGGGTTAAGAGCAGAGTGTGTGGGCTCTTCTGAGCCTTGCAGTTACATAGGGATTCAGTTGTCTGAAAAAACGCGTTTATTTCTGGCTGAAAAACACGTTTTGAAAAGTGTACTGTAACTGCCCCGTATCTTACATGGGGTTGACCAAACTTGCAGAAACATGTTCATTTCTTATGAAAAACACGTTTTGACACTTTCTGCACACTGGGGTTAAGAGCAGAGTGTGTGGGCTCTTCTGAGCCTTGCAGTTACATAGGGATTCAGTTGTCTGAAAAAACGCGTTTATTTCGGGCTGAAAAACACGTTTTGAAAAGTGTACTGTAACTGCCCCATAACTTACATGGGGTTGACCAAACTTGCAGAAACATGTTTATTTCTGCTGAAAAACATGTTTTGACACTTTCTGCACACTGGGGTTAAGAGCTGAGTGTGTGGGCTCTTCTGAGCTTTGCAGTTACATAGGGATTCAGTTGTCTGAAAAAACGCGTTTATTTCGGGCTGAAAAACACGTTTTGAAAAAAGTGCTGTTACTGCCCCATAACTTACATGGGGTTGACCAAACTTGCGGAAACATGTTTATTTCTGCTGAAAAACATGTTTTGACACTTTCTGCACACTGGGGTTAAGAGCAGAGTTTCTGAGCTCTTCTGAACCTTGCAGTTACATAGGGATTCAGTTGTCTGAAAAAACACGTTTATCTCGGGCTGAAAAAAACGTTTTGAAAAAAGTGCTGTTACTGCCCCATAACTTACATGGGCTTGACCAAACTTGCAGAAACGTTTATTTCTGCTAAAAAACATGTTTTGACACTTTCTGCACACGGGGGTTAAGAGCTGAGTGTGTGGGCTCTTCTGAGCTTTGCAGTTACATAGGGATTCAGTTGTCTGAAAAAACGCGTTTATTTCGGGCTGAAAAACACGTTTTGAAAAGTGTACTGTAACTGCCCCATAACTTACATGGGGTTGACCAAACTTGCAGAAACATGTTTATTTCTGCTGAAAAACACGTTTTGACACTTTCTGCACACTGGGGTTAAGAGCAGAGTGTGTGGGCTCTTCTGAGCTTTGCAGTTACATAGGGATTCAGTTGTCTGAAAAAACGCGTTTATTTCGGTCTGAAAAACACGTTTTGAAAAGTGTACTGTAACTGCCCCATAACTTACATGGGGTTGACCAAACTTGCAGAAACATGTTTATTTCTGCTGAAAAACATGTTTTTACACTTTCTGCACACTGGGGTTAAGAGCTGAGTGTGTGGGCTCTTCTGAGCTTTGCAGTTACATAGGGATTCAGTTGTCTGAAAAAACGCGTTTATTTCGGGCTGAAAAACACGTTTTGAAAAGTGTACTGTAACTGCCCCATAACTTACATGGGGTTGACCAAACTTGCAGAAACATGTTTATTTCTGCTGAAAAACACGTTTTGACACTTTCTGCACACTGGGGTTAAGAGCAGAGTGTGTGGGCTCTTCTGAGCCTTGCAGTTACATAGGGATTCAGTTGGCTGAAAAAACGCGTTTATTTCGGGCTGAAAAACACGTTTTGAAAAAAGTGCTGTTACTGCACCATAACTTACATGGGGTTGACCAAACTTTAAGAAACATGTTTATTTCTGCTGAAAAACATGTTTTGACACTTTCTGCACACTGGGGTTAAGAGCAGAGTGTGTGGGCTCTTCTGAGCCTTGCAGTTACATAGGGATTCAGTTGTCTGAAAAAACGCGTTTATTTCGGGCTGAAAAACACGTTTTGAAAAGAGTACTGTAACTGCCCCATAACTTAAATGGGGTTGACCAAACTTGCAGAAACATGTTTATTTCTGCTGAAAAACATGTTTTGACACTTTCTGCACACTGGGGTTAAGAGCTGAGTGTGTGGGCTCTTCTGAGCTTTGCAGTTACATAGGGATTCAGTTGTCTGAAAAAACGCGTTTATTTCGGCTGAAAAACACGTTTTGAAAAGTGTACTGTAACTGCCCCATAACTTACATGCGGTTGACCAAACTTGCAGAAACATGTTTATTTCTGCTGAAAAACACGTTTTGACACTTTCTGCACACTGGGGTTAAGAGCAGAGTGTGTGGGCTCTTCTGAGCCTTGCAGTTACATAGGGATTCAGTTGGCTGAAAAAACACGTTTATTTCGGGCTGAAAAACACGTTTTGAAAAAAGTGCTGTTACTTCCCCATAACTTACATGGGGTTGACCAAACTTGCAGAAACATGTTTATTTCTGCTGAAAAACATGTTTTGACACTTTCTGCACACTGGGGTTAAGAGCTGAGTGTGTGGGCTCTTCTGAGCTTTGCAGTTACATAGGGATTCAGTTGTCTGAAAAAACGCGTTTATTTCGGGCTGAAAAACACGTTTTGAAAAAAGTGCTGTTACTGCCCCATAACTTACATGGGGTTGACCAAACTTGCGGAAACATGTTTATTTCTGCTGAAAAACATGTTTTGACACTTTCTGCACACTGGGGTTAAGAGCAGAGTTTCTGGGCTCTTCTGAACCTTGCAGTTACATAGGGATTCAGTTGTCTGAAAAAACACGTTTATCTCGGGCTGAAAAAAACGTTTTGAAAAAAGTGCTGTTACTGCCCCATAACTTACATGGGGTTGACCAAACTTGCAGAAACGTTTATTTCTGCTAAAAAACATGTTTTGACACTTTCTGCACACGGGGGTTAAGAGCTGAGTGTGTGGGCTCTTCTGAGCTTTGCAGTTACATAGGGATTCAGTTGTCTGAAAAAACGCGTTTATTTCGGGCTGAAAAACACGTTTTGAAAAGTGTACTGTAACTGCCCCATAACTTACATGGGGTTGACCAAACTTGCAGAAACATGTTTATTTCTGCTGAAAAACACGTTTTGACACTTTCTGCACACTGGGGTTAAGAGCAGAGTGTGTGGGCTCTTCTGAGCTTTGCAGTTACATAGGGATTCAGTTGTCTGAAAAAACGCGTTTATTTCGGGCTGAAAAACACGTTTTGAAAAGTGTACTGTAACTGCCCCATAACTTACATGGGGTTGACCAAACTTGCAGAAACATGTTTATTTCTGCTGAAAAACATGTTTTGACACTTTCTGCACACTGGGGTTAAGAGCTGAGTGTGTGGGCTCTTCTGAGCTTTGCAGTTACATAGGGATTCAGTTGTCTGAAAAAACGCGTTTATTTCGGGCTGAAAAACACGTTTTGAAAAAAGTGCTGTTACTGCCCCATAACTTACATGGGGTTGACCAAACTTGCGGAAACATGTTTATTTCTGCTGAAAAACATGTTTTGACACTTTCTGCACACTGGGGTTAAGAGCAGAGTTTCTGAGCTCTTCTGAACCTTGCAGTTACATAGGGATTCAGTTGTCTGAAAAAACACGTTTATCTCGGGCTGAAAAAAACGTTTTGAAAAAAGTGCTGTTACTGCCCCATAACTTACATGGGCTTGACCAAACTTGCAGAAACGTTTATTTCTGCTAAAAAACATGTTTTGACACTTTCTGCACACGGGGGTTAAGAGCTGAGTGTGTGGGCTCTTCTGAGCTTTGCAGTTACATAGGGATTCAGTTGTCTGAAAAAACGCGTTTATTTCGGGCTGAAAAACACGTTTTGAAAAGTGTACTGTAACTGCCCCATAACTTACATGGGGTTGACCAAACTTGCAGAAACATGTTTATTTCTGCTGAAAAACACGTTTTGACACTTTCTGCACACTGGGGTTAAGAGCAGAGTGTGTGGGCTCTTCTGAGCTTTGCAGTTACATAGGGATTCAGTTGTCTGAAAAAACGCGTTTATTTCGGTCTGAAAAACACGTTTTGAAAAGTGTACTGTAACTGCCCCATAACTTACATGGGGTTGACCAAACTTGCAGAAACATGTTTATTTCTGCTGAAAAACATGTTTTTACACTTTCTGCACACTGGGGTTAAGAGCTGAGTGTGTGGGCTCTTCTGAGCTTTGCAGTTACATAGGGATTCAGTTGTCTGAAAAAACGCGTTTATTTCGGGCTGAAAAACACGTTTTGAAAAGTGTACTGTAACTGCCCCATAACTTACATGGGGTTGACCAAACTTGCAGAAACATGTTTATTTCTGCTGAAAAACACGTTTTGACACTTTCTGCACACTGGGGTTAAGAGCAGAGTGTGTGGGCTCTTCTGAGCCTTGCAGTTACATAGGGATTCAGTTGGCTGAAAAAACGCGTTTATTTCGGGCTGAAAAACACGTTTTGAAAAAAGTGCTGTTACTGCACCATAACTTAAATGGGGTTGACCAAACTTGCAGAAACATGTTTATTTCTGCTGAAAAACATGTTTTGACACTTTCTGCACACTGGGGTTAAGAGCTGAGTGTGTGGGCTCTCTGAGCTTTGCAGTTACATAGGGATTCAGTTGTCTGAAAAAACGCGTTTATTTCGGGCTGAAAAACACGTTTTGAAAAAAGTGCTGTTACTGCCCCATAACTTACATGGGGTTGACCAAACTTGCGGAAACATGTTTATTTCTGCTGAAAAACATGTTTTGACACTTTCTGCACACTGGGGTTAAGAGCAGAGTTTCTGGCCTCTTCTGAACCTTGCAGTTACATAGGGATTCAGTTGTCTGAAAAAACACGTTTATCTCGGGCTGAAAAAAACGTTTTGAAAAAAGTGCTGTTACTGCCCCATAACTTACATGGGGTTGACCAAACTTGCAGAAACGTTTATTTCTGCTAAAAAACATGTTTTGACACTTTCTGCACACGGGGGTTAAGAGCTGAGTGTGTGGGCTCTTCTGAGCTTTGCAGTTACATAGGGATTCAGTTGTCTGAAAAAACGCGTTTATTTCGGGCTGAAAAACACGTTTTGAAAAGTGTACTGTAACTGCCCCATAACTTACATGGGGTTGACCAAACTTGCAGAAACATGTTTATTTCTGCTGAAAAACACGTTTTGACACTTTCTGCACACTGGGGTTAAGAGCAGAGTGTGTGGGCTCTTCTGAGCTTTGCAGTTACATAGGGATTCAGTTGTCTGAAAAAACGCGTTTATTTCGGGCTGAAAAACACGTTTTGAAAAGTGTACTGTAACTGCCCCATAACTTACATGGGGTTGACCAAACTTGCAGAAACATGTTTATTTCTGCTGAAAAACACGTTTTGACACTTTCTGCACACTGGGGTTAAGAGCAGAGTGTGTGGGCTCTTCTGAGCCTTGCAGTTACATAGGGATTCAGTTGGCTGAAAAAACGCGTTTATTTCGGGCTGAAAAACACGTTTTGAAAAAAGTGCTTTTACTGCCCCAAAACTTACATGGGGTTGACCAAACTTGCAGAAACATGTTTATTTCTGCTGAAAAACATGTTTTGACACTTTCTGCACACTGGGGTTAAGAGCAGAGTGTGTGGGCTCTTCTGAGCCTTGCAGTTACATAGGGATTCAGTTGTCTGAAAAAACGTGTTTATTTCGGGCTTAAAAACACGTTTTGAAAAGTGTACTGTAACTGCCCCATAACTTACATGGGGTTGACCAAACTTGCAGAAACATGTTTATTTCTGCTGAAAAACACGTTTTGACACTTTCTGCACACTGGGGTTAAGAGCAGAGTGTGTGGGCTCTTCTGAGCCTTGCAGTTACATAGGGATTCAGTTGGCTGAAAAAACGCGTTTATTTCGGGCTGAAAAACACGTTTTGAAAAAAGTGCTGTTACTTCCCCATAACTTACATGGGGTTGACCAAACTTGCAGAAACATGTTTATTTCTGCTGAAAAACATGTTTTGACACTTTCTGCACACTGGGGTTAAGAGCTGAGTGTGTGGGCTCTTCTGAGCTTTGCAGTTACATAGGGATTCAGTTGTCTGAAAAAACGCGTTTATTTCTGGCTGAAAAACACGTTTTGAAAAGTGTACTGTAACTGCCCCATAACTTACAATGGGTTGACCAAACTTGCAGAAACATGTTCATTTCTTAGGAAAAACACGTTTTGACACTTTCTGCACACTGGGGTTAAGAGCAGAGTGTGTGGGCTCTTCTGAGCCTTGCAGTTACATAGGGATTCAGTTGTCTGAAAAAACGCGTTTATTTCGGGCTGAAAAACACGTTTTGAAAAGTGTACTGTAACTGCCCCATAACTTACATGGGGTTGACCAAACTTGCAGAAACATGTTTATTTCTGCTGAAAAACATGTTTTGACACTTTCTGCACACTGGGGTTAAGAGCAGAGTGTGTGGGCTCTTCTGAGCCTTGCAGTTACATAGGGATTCAGTTGTCTGAAAAAACGCGTTTATTTCGGGCTGAAAAACACGTTTAGAAAAGTGTACTGTAACTGCCCCATAACTTACATGGGGTTGACCAAACTTGCAGAAACATGTTTATTTCTGCTGAAAAACATGTTTTGACACTTTCTGCACACTGGGGTTAAGAGCTGAATGTGTTGGCTCTTCTGAGCTTTGCAGTTACATAGGGATTCAGTTGTCTGAAAAAACGCGTTTATTTCTGGCTGAAAAACACGTTTTGAAAAGTGTACTGTAACTTCCCCATAACTTACATGGGGTTGACCAAACTTGCAGAAACATGTTTATTTCTGCTGAAAAACATGTTTTTACACTTTCTGCACACTGGGGTTAAGAGCTGAGTGTGTGGGCTCTTCTGAGCTTTGCAGTTACATAGGGATTCAGTTGTCTGAAAAAACGCGTTTATTTCGGGCTGAAAAACACGTTTTGAAAAGTGTACTGTAACTGCCCCAAAACTTACATGGGGTTGACCAAACTTGCAGAAACATGTTTATTTCTGCTGAAAAACATGTTTTGACACTTTCTGCACACTGGGGTTAAGAGCTGAGTGTGTGGGCTCTTCGGAGCTTTGCAGTTACATAGGGATTCAGTTGTCTGAAAAAACGCGTTTATTTCGGGCTGAAAAACACGTTTTGAAAAGTGTACTGTAACTGGCCCATAACTTACATGGGGTTGACCAAACTTGCAGAAACATGTTTATTTCTGCTGAAAAACATGTTTTGACACTTTCTGCACACTGGGGTTAAGAGCTGAGTGTGTGGGCTCTTCTGAGCTTTGCAGTTACATAGGGATTCAGTTGTCTGAAAAAACGCGTTTATTTCGGGCTGAAAAACACGTTTTGAAAAGTGTACTGTAACTGCCCCATAACTTACATGGGGTTGACCAAACTTGCAGAAACATGTTTATTTCTGCTGAAAAACACGTTTTGACACTTTCTGCACACTGGGGTTAAGAGCTGAGTGTGTGGGCTCTTCTGAGCTTTGCAGTTACATAGGGATTCAGTTGGCTGAAAAAACGCGTTTATTTCGGGCTGAAAAACACGTTTTGAAAAAAGTGCTGTTACTGCACCATAACTTACATGGGGTTGACCAAACTTTAAGAAACATGTTTATTTCTGCTGAAAAACATGTTTTGACACTTTCTGCACACTGGGGTTAAGAGCAGAGTGTGTGGGCTCTTCTGAGCCTTGCAGTTACATAGGGATTCAGTTGTCTGAAAAAACGCGTTTATTTCGGGCTGAAAAACACGTTTTGAAAAGAGTACTGTAACTGCCCCATAACTTAAATGGGGTTGACCAAACTTGCAGAAACATGTTTATTTCTGCTGAAAAACATGTTTTGACACTTTCTGCACACTGGGGTTAAGAGCAGAGTGTGTGGGCTCTTCTGAGCCTTGCAGTTACATAGGGATTCAGTTGTCTGAAAAAACGCGTTTATTTCGGGCTGAAAAACACGTTTTGAAAAGAGTACTGTAACTGCCCCATAACTTAAATGGGGTTGACCAAACTTGCAGAAACATGTTTATTTCTGCTGAAAAACATGTTTTGACACTTTCTGCACACTGGGGTTAAGAGCTGAGTGTGTGGGCTCTTCTGAGCTTTGCAGTTACATAGGGATTCAGTTGTCTGAAAAAACGCGTTTATTTCGGGCTGAAAAACACGTTTTGAAAAGTGTACTGTAACTGCCCCATAACTTACATGGGGTTGACCAAACTTGCAGAAACATGTTTATTTCTGCTGAAAAACATGTTTTGACACTTTCTGCACACTGGGGTTAAGAGCTGAGTGTGTGGGCTCTTCTGAGCTTTGCAGTTACATAGGGATTCAGTTGTCTGAAAAAACGCGTTTATTTCTGGCTGAAAAACACGTTTTGAAAAGTGTACTGTAACTGCCCCATAACTTACATGGGGTTGACCAAACTTGCAGAAACATGTTTATTTCTGCTGAAAAACACGTTTTGACACTTTCTGCACACTGGGGTTAAGAGCAGAGTGTGTGGGCTCTTCTGAGCCTTGCAGTTACATAGGGATTCAGTTGTCTGAAAAAACGCGTTTATTTCGGGCTGAAAAACATGTTTTTAAAAAAGTGTTGTTACTGCCCCATAACTTACATGGGGTTGACCAAACTTGCAGAAACATGTTTATTTCTGCTGAAAAACACGTTTTGACACTTTCTGCACACTGGGGTTAAGAGCAGAGAGTGTGGGCTCTTCTGAGGCTTGCACTTACATAGGGATTCAGTTGTCAGAAAAAATGCGTTTATTTCGGGCTGAAAAACACGTTTTGAAAAGTGTACTGTAACTGCCCCATAACTTACATGGGGTTGACCAAACTTGCAGAAACATGTTTATTTCTGCTGAAAAACATGTTTTGACACTTTCTGCACACTGGGGTTAAGAGCTGAGTGTGTTGGCTCTTCTGAGCTTTGCAGTTACATAGGGATTCAGTTGTCTGAAAAAACGCGTTTATTTCTGACTGAAAAACACGTTTTGAAAAGTGTACTGTAACTGCCCCATAACTTACATGGGGTTCACCAAACTTGCAGAAACATGTTCATTTCTTATGAAAAACACGTTTTGACACTTTCTGCACACTGGGGTTAAGAGCAGAGTGTGTGGGCTCTTCTGAGCCTTGCAGTTACATAGGGATTCAGTTGTCTGAAAAAACGCGTTTATTTCGGGCTGAAAAACACGTTTTGAAAAGTGTACTGTAACTGCCCCATAACTTACATGGGGTTGACCAAACTTGCAGAAACATGTTTATTTCTGCTGAAAAACACGTTTTGACACTTTCTGCACACTGGGGTTAAGAGCAGAGTGTGTGGGCTCTTCTGAGCCTTGCAGTTACATAGGGATTCAGTTGGCTGAAAAAACGCTTTATTTCGGGCTGAAAAACACGTTTTGAAAAAAGTGCTGTTACTTCCCCATAACTTACATGGGGTTGACCAAACTTGCAGAAACATGTTTATTTCTGCTGAAAAACATGTTTTGACACTTTCTGCACACTGGGGTTAAGAGCTGAGTGTGTGGGCTCTTCTGAGCTTTGCAGTTACATAGGGATTCAGTTGTCTGAAAAAACGCGTTTATTTCGGGCTGAAAAACACGTTTTGAAAAGTGTACTGTAACTGCCCCATAACTTACATGGGGTTGACCAAACTTGCAGAAACATGTTTATTTCTGCTGAAAAACACGTTTTGACACTTTCTGCACACTGGGGTTAAGAGCAGAGTGTGTGGGCTCTTCTGAGCCTTGCAGTTACATAGGGATTCAGTTGTCTGAAAAAACGCGTTTATTTCGGGCTGAAAAACACGTTTTGAAAAAAGTGCTGTTACTGCCCCATAACTTACATGGGGTTGACTAAACCTGCAGAAACATGTTTATTTCTACTGAAAAACATGTTTTGACACTTTCTGCACACTGGGGTTAAGAGCTGAGTGTGTTGTCTCTTCTGAGCTTTGCAGTTACATAGGGATTCGGTTGTCTGAAAAAACGCGTTTATTTCGGGCTGAAAAACACGTTTTGAAAAGTGTACTGTAACTGCCCCATAACTTACATGGGGTTGACCAAACTTGCAGAAACATGTTTATTTCTGCTGAAAAACACGTTTTGACACTTTCTGCACACTGGGGTTAAGAGCAGAGTGTGTGGGCTCTTCTGAGCCTTGCAGTTACATAGGGATTCAGTTGTCTGAAAAAACGCGTTTATTTCGGGCTGAAAAACACGTTTTTAAAAAAGTGTTGTTACTGCCCCATAACTTACATGGGGTTGACCAAACTTGCATAAACATGTTTATTTCTGCTGAAAAACAAGTTTTGACACTTTCTGCACACTGGGGTTAAGAGCTGAGTGTGTGGGCTCTTCTGAGGCTTGCACTTACATAGGGATTCAGTTGTCAGAAAAAATGCGTTTATTTCGGGCTGAAAAACACGTTTTGAAAAGTGTCCTGTAACTGCCCCATAACTTACATGGGGTTGACCAAACTTGCAGAAACATGTTTATTTCTGCTGAAAAACATGTTTTGACACTTTCTGCACACTGGGGTTAAGAGCTGAGTGTGTTGGCTCTTCTGAGCTTTGCAGTTACATAGGGATTCAGTTGTCTGAAAAAACGCGTTTATTTCTGGCTGAAAAACACGTTTTGAAAAGTGTACTGTAACTGCCCCATAACTTACATGGGGTTGACCAAACTTGCAGAAACATGTTCATTTCTTATGAAAAACACGTTTTGACACTTTCTGCACACTGGGGTTAAGAGCAGAGTGTGTGGGCTCTTCTGAGCCTTGCAGTTACATAGGGATTCAGTTGTCTGAAAAAACGCGTTTATTTCGGGCTGAAAAACACGTTTTGAAAAGTGTACTGTAACTGCCCCATAACTTACATGGGGTTGACCAAACTTGCAGAAACATGTTTATTTCTGCTGAAAAACACGTTTTGACACTTTCTGCACACTGGGGTTAAGAGCAGAGTGTGTGGGCTCTTCTGAGCCTTGCAGTTACATAGGGATTCAGTTGGCTGAAAAAACGCGTTTATTTCTGGCTGAAAAACACGTTTTGAAAAAAGTGCTGTTATTGCCCCATAACTTACATGGGGTTGACCAAACTTGCAGAAACATGTTTATTTCTGCTGAAAAACATGTTTTTACACTTTCTGCACACTGGGGTTAAGAGCTGAGTGTGTGGGCTCTTCTGAGCTTTGCAGTTACATAGGGATTCAGTTGTCTGAATAAACGCGTTTATTTCGGGCTGAAAAACACGTTTTGAAAAGTGTACTGTAACTGCCCCATAACTTACATGGGGTTGACCAAACTTGCAGAAACATGTTTATTTCTGCTAAAAAACACGTTTTGACACTTTCTGCACACTGGGGTTAAGAGCAGAGTGTGTGGGCTCTTCTGAGCCTAGCAGTTACATAGGGATTCAGTTGTCTGAAAAAACGCGTTTATTTCGGGCTGAAAAACACGTTTTGAAAAGTGTACTGTAACTGCCCCATAACTTACATGGGGTTGACCAAACTTGCAGAAACATGTTTATTTCTGCTGAAAAACACGTTTTGACACTTTCTGCACACTGGGGTTAAGAGCAGAGTGTGTGGGCTCTTCTGAGCCTTGCAGTTACATAGGGATTCAGTTGTCTGAAGAAACGCGTTTATTTCGGGCTGAAAAACACGTTTTTAAAAAAGTGTTGTTACTGCCCCATAACTTACATGGGGTTGACCAAACTTGCATAAACATGTTTATTTCTGCTGAAAAACAAGTTTTGACACTTTCTGCACACTGGGGTTAAGAGCTGAGCGTGTGGGCTCTTCTGAGGCTTGCACTTACATAGGGATTCAGTTGTCAGAAAAAATGCGTTTATTTCGGGCTGAAAAACACGTTTTGAAAAGTGTCCTGTAACTGCCCCATAACTTACATGGGGTTGACCAAACTTGCAGAAACATGTTTATTTCTGCTGAAAAACATGTTTTGACACTTTCTGCACACTGGGGTTAAGAGCTGAGTGTGTTGGCTCTTCTGAGCTTTGCAGTTACATAGGGATTCAGTTGTCTGAAAAAACGCGTTTATTTCTGGCTGAAAAACACGTTTTGAAAAGTGTACTGTAACTGCCCCATAACTTACATGGGGTTGACCAAACTTGCAGAAACATGTTCATTTCTTATGAAAAACACGTTTTGACACTTTCTGCACACTGGGGTTAAGAGCAGAGTGTGTGGGCTCTTCTGAGCCTTGCAGTTACATAGGGATTCAGTTGTCTGAAAAAACGCGTTTATTTCGGGCTGAAAAACACGTTTTGAAAAGTGTACTGTAACTGCCCCATAACTTACATGGGGTTGACCAAACTTGCAGAAACATGTTTATTTCTGCTGAAAAACACGTTTTGACACTTTCTGCACACTGGGGTTAAGAGCAGAGTGTGTGGGCTCTTCTGAGCCTTGCAGTTACATAGGGATTCAGTTGGCTGAAAAAACGCGTTTATTTCGGGCTGAAAAACACGTTTTGAAAAAAGTGCTGTTACTTCCCCATAACTTACATGGGGTTGACCAAACTTGCAGAAACATGTTTATTTCTGCTGAAAAACATGTTTTGACACTTTCTGCACACTGGGGTTAAGAGCAGAGTGTGTGGGCTCTTCTGAGCCTTGCAGTTACATAGGGATTCAGTTGTCTGAAAAAACGCGTTTATTTCGGGCTGAAAAACACGTTTTGAAAAGTGTACTGTAACTGCCCCATAACTTACATGGGGTTGACCAAACTTGCAGAAACATGTTTATTTCTGCTGAAAAACACGTTTTGACACTTTCTGCACACTGGGGTTAAGAGCAGAGTGTGTGGGCTCTTCTGAGCCTTGCAGTTACATAGGGATTCAGTTGGCTGAAAAAACGCGTTTATTTCTGGCTGAAAAACACGTTTTGAAAAAAGTGCTGTTATTGCCCCATAACTTACATGGGGTTGACCAAACTTGCAGAAACATGTTTATTTCTGCTGAAAAACATGTTTTGACACTTTCTGCACACTGGGGTTAAGAGCTGAGTGTGTTGGCTCTTCTGAGCTTTGCAGTTACATAGGGATTCAGTTGTCTGAAAAAACGCGTTTATTTCTGGCTGAAAAACACGTTTTGAAAAGTGTACTGTAACTGCCCCATAACTTACATGGGGTTGACCAAACTTGCAGAAACATGTTCATTTCTTATGAAAAACACGTTTTGACACTTTCTGCACACTGGGGTTAAGAGCAGAGTGTGTGGGCTCTTCTGAGCCTTGCAGTTACATAGGGATTCAGTTGTCTGAAAAAACGCGTTTATTTCGGGCTGAAAAACACGTTTTGAAAAGTGTACTGTAACTGCCCCATAACTTACATGGGGTTGACCAAACTTGCAGAAACATGTTTATTTCTGCTGAAAAACACGTTTTGACACTTTCTGCACACTGGGGTTAAGAGCAGAGTGTGTGGGCTCTTCTGAGCCTTGCAGTTACATAGGGATTCAGTTGGCTGAAAAAACGCGTTTATTTCGGGCTGAAAAACACGTTTTGAAAAAAGTGCTGTTACTTCCCCATAACTTACATGGGGTTGACCAAACTTGCAGAAACATGTTTATTTCTGCTGAAAAACATGTTTTGACACTTTCTGCACACTGGGGTTAAGAGCAGAGTGTGTGGGCTCTTCTGAGCCTTGCAGTTACATAGGGATTCAGTTGTCTGAAAAAACGCGTTTATTTCGGGCTGAAAAACACGTTTTGAAAAGTGTACTGTAACTGCCCCATAACTTACATGGGGTTGACCAAACTTGCAGAAACATGTTTATTTCTGCTGAAAAACACGTTTTGACACTTTCTGCACACTGGGGTTAAGAGCAGAGTGTGTGGGCTCTTCTGAGCCTTGCAGTTACATAGGGATTCAGTTGGCTGAAAAAACGCGTTTATTTCTGGCTGAAAAACACGTTTTGAAAAAAGTGCTGTTATTGCCCCATAACTTACATGGGGTTGACCAAACTTGCAGAAACATGTTTATTTCTGCTGAAAAACATGTTTTTACACTTTCTGCACACTGGGGTTAAGAGCTGAGTGTGTGGGCTCTTCTGAGCTTTGCAGTTACATAGGGATTCAGTTGTCTGAATAAACGCGTTTATTTCGGGCTGAAAAACACGTTTTGAAAAGTGTACTGTAACTGCCCCATAACTTACATGGGGTTGACCAAACTTGCAGAAACATGTTTATTTCTGCTAAAAAACACGTTTTGACACTTTCTGCACACTGGGGTTAAGAGCAGAGTGTGTGGGCTCTTCTGAGCCTAGCAGTTACATAGGGATTCAGTTGTCTGAAAAAAACGCGTTTATTTCGGGCTGAAAAACACGTTTTGAAAAGTGTACTGTAACTGCCCCATAACTTACATGGGGTTGACCAAACTTGCAGAAACATGTTTATTTCTGCTGAAAAACACGTTTTGACACTTTCTGCACACTGGGGTTAAGAGCAGAGTGTGTGGGCTCTTCTGAGCCTTGCAGTTACATAGGGATTCAGTTGTCTGAAAAAACGCGTTTATTTCGGGCTGAAAAACACGTTTTTAAAAAAGTGTTGTTACTGCCCCATAACTTACATGGGGTTGACCAAACTTGCATAAACATGTTTATTTCTGCTGAAAAACAAGTTTTGACACTTTCTGCACACTGGGGTTAAGAGCTGAGCGTGTGGGCTCTTCTGAGGCTTGCACTTACATAGGGATTCAGTTGTCAGAAAAAATGCGTTTATTTCGGGCTGAAAAACACGTTTTGAAAAGTGTCCTGTAACTGCCCCATAACTTACATGGGGTTGACCAAACTTGCAGAAACATGTTTATTTCTGCTGAAAAACATGTTTTGACACTTTCTGCACACTGGGGTTAAGAGCTGAGTGTGTTGGCTCTTCTGAGCTTTGCAGTTACATAGGGATTCAGTTGTCTGAAAAAACGCGTTTATTTCTGGCTGAAAAACACGTTTTGAAAAGTGTACTGTAACTGCCCCATAACTTACATGGGGTTGACCAAACTTGCAGAAACATGTTCATTTCTTATGAAAAACACGTTTTGACACTTTCTGCACACTGGGGTTAAGAGCAGAGTGTGTGGGCTCTTCTGAGCCTTGCAGTTACATAGGGATTCAGTTGTCTGAAAAAACGCGTTTATTTCGGGCTGAAAAACACGTTTTGAAAAGTGTACTGTAACTGCCCCATAACTTACATGGGGTTGACCAAACTTGCAGAAACATGTTTATTTCTGCTGAAAAACACGTTTTGACACTTTCTGCACACTGGGGTTAAGAGCAGAGTGTGTGGGCTCTTCTGAGCCTTGCAGTTACATAGGGATTCAGTTGGCTGAAAAAACGCGTTTATTTCGGGCTGAAAAACACGTTTTGAAAAAAGTGCTGTTACTTCCCCATAACTTACATGGGGTTGACCAAACTTGCAGAAACATGTTTATTTCTGCTGAAAAACATGTTTTGACACTTTCTGCACACTGGGGTTAAGAGCAGAGTGTGTGGGCTCTTCTGAGCCTTGCAGTTACATAGGGATTCAGTTGTCTGAAAAAACGCGTTTATTTCGGGCTGAAAAACACGTTTTGAAAAGTGTACTGTAACTGCCCCATAACTTACATGGGGTTGACCAAACTTGCAGAAACATGTTTATTTCTGCTGAAAAACACGTTTTGACACTTTCTGCACACTGGGGTTAAGAGCAGAGTGTGTGGGCTCTTCTGAGCCTTGCAGTTACATAGGGATTCAGTTGGCTGAAAAAACGCGTTTATTTCTGGCTGAAAAACACGTTTTGAAAAAAGTGCTGTTATTGCCCCATAACTTACATGGGGTTGACCAAACTTGCAGAAACATGTTTATTTCTGCTGAAAAACATGTTTTGACACTTTCTGCACACTGGGGTTAAGAGCTGAGTGTGTTGGCTCTTCTGAGCTTTGCAGTTACATAGGGATTCAGTTGTCTGAAAAAACGCGTTTATTTCTGGCTGAAAAACACGTTTTGAAAAGTGTACTGTAACTGCCCCATAACTTACATGGGGTTGACCAAACTTGCAGAAACATGTTCATTTCTTATGAAAAACACGTTTTGACACTTTCTGCACACTGGGGTTAAGAGCAGAGTGTGTGGGCTCTTCTGAGCCTTGCAGTTACATAGGGATTCAGTTGTCTGAAAAAACGCGTTTATTTCGGGCTGAAAAACACGTTTTGAAAAGTGTACTGTAACTGCCCCATAACTTACATGGGGTTGACCAAACTTGCAGAAACATGTTTATTTCTGCTGAAAAACACGTTTTGACACTTTCTGCACACTGGGGTTAAGAGCAGAGTGTGTGGGCTCTTCTGAGCCTTGCAGTTACATAGGGATTCAGTTGGCTGAAAAAACGCGTTTATTTCGGGCTGAAAAACACGTTTTGAAAAAAGTGCTGTTACTTCCCCATAACTTACATGGGGTTGACCAAACTTGCAGAAACATGTTTATTTCTGCTGAAAAACATGTTTTGACACTTTCTGCACACTGGGGTTAAGAGCAGAGTGTGTGGGCTCTTCTGAGCCTTGCAGTTACATAGGGATTCAGTTGTCTGAAAAAACGCGTTTATTTCGGGCTGAAAAACACGTTTTGAAAAGTGTACTGTAACTGCCCCATAACTTACATGGGGTTGACCAAACTTGCAGAAACATGTTTATTTCTGCTGAAAAACACGTTTTGACACTTTCTGCACACTGGGGTTAAGAGCAGAGTGTGTGGGCTCTTCTGAGCCTTGCAGTTACATAGGGATTCAGTTGGCTGAAAAAACGCGTTTATTTCTGGCTGAAAAACACGTTTTGAAAAAAGTGCTGTTATTGCCCCATAACTTACATGGGGTTGACCAAACTTGCAGAAACATGTTTATTTCTGCTGAAAAACATGTTTTTACACTTTCTGCACACTGGGGTTAAGAGCTGAGTGTGTGGGCTCTTCTGAGCTTTGCAGTTACATAGGGATTCAGTTGTCTGAATAAACGCGTTTATTTCGGGCTGAAAAACACGTTTTGAAAAGTGTACTGTAACTGCCCCATAACTTACATGGGGTTGACCAAACTTGCAGAAACATGTTTATTTCTGCTAAAAAACACGTTTTGACACTTTCTGCACACTGGGGTTAAGAGCAGAGTGTGTGGGCTCTTCTGAGCCTAGCAGTTACATAGGGATTCAGTTGTCTGAAAAAACGCGTTTATTTCGGGCTGAAAAACACGTTTTGAAAAGTGTACTGTAACTGCCCCATAACTTACATGGGGTTGACCAAACTTGCAGAAACATGTTTATTTCTGCTGAAAAACACGTTTTGACACTTTCTGCACACTGGGGTTAAGAGCAGAGTGTGTGGGCTCTTCTGAGCCTTGCAGTTACATAGGGATTCAGTTGTCTGAAAAAACGCGTTTATTTCGGGCTGAAAAACACGTTTTTAAAAAAGTGTTGTTACTGCCCCATAACTTACATGGGGTTGACCAAACTTGCATAAACATGTTTATTTCTGCTGAAAAACAAGTTTTGACACTTTCTGCACACTGGGGTTAAGAGCTGAGCGTGTGGGCTCTTCTGAGGCTTGCACTTACATAGGGATTCAGTTGTCAGAAAAAATGCGTTTATTTCGGGCTGAAAAACACGTTTTGAAAAGTGTCCTGTAACTGCCCCATAACTTACATGGGGTTGACCAAACTTGCAGAAACATGTTTATTTCTGCTGAAAAACATGTTTTGACACTTTCTGCACACTGGGGTTAAGAGCTGAGTGTGTTGGCTCTTCTGAGCTTTGCAGTTACATAGGGATTCAGTTGTCTGAAAAAACGCGTTTATTTCTGGCTGAAAAACACGTTTTGAAAAGTGTACTGTAACTGCCCCATAACTTACATGGGGTTGACCAAACTTGCAGAAACATGTTCATTTCTTATGAAAAACACGTTTTGACACTTTCTGCACACTGGGGTTAAGAGCAGAGTGTGTGGGCTCTTCTGAGCCTTGCAGTTACATAGGGATTCAGTTGTCTGAAAAAACGCGTTTATTTCGGGCTGAAAAACACGTTTTGAAAAGTGTACTGTAACTGCCCCATAACTTACATGGGGTTGACCAAACTTGCAGAAACATGTTTATTTCTGCTGAAAAACACGTTTTGACACTTTCTGCACACTGGGGTTAAGAGCAGAGTGTGTGGGCTCTTCTGAGCCTTGCAGTTACATAGGGATTCAGTTGGCTGAAAAAACGCGTTTATTTCGGGCTGAAAAACACGTTTTGAAAAAAGTGCTGTTACTTCCCCATAACTTACATGGGGTTGACCAAACTTGCAGAAACATGTTTATTTCTGCTGAAAAACATGTTTTGACACTTTCTGCACACTGGGGTTAAGAGCAGAGTGTGTGGGCTCTTCTGAGCCTTGCAGTTACATAGGGATTCAGTTGTCTGAAAAAACGCGTTTATTTCGGGCTGAAAAACACGTTTTGAAAAGTGTACTGTAACTGCCCCATAACTTACATGGGGTTGACCAAACTTGCAGAAACATGTTTATTTCTGCTGAAAAACACGTTTTGACACTTTCTGCACACTGGGGTTAAGAGCAGAGTGTGTGGGCTCTTCTGAGCCTTGCAGTTACATAGGGATTCAGTTGGCTGAAAAAACGCGTTTATTTCTGGCTGAAAAACACGTTTTGAAAAAAGTGCTGTTATTGCCCCATAACTTACATGGGGTTGACCAAACTTGCAGAAACATGTTTATTTCTGCTGAAAAACATGTTTTTACACTTTCTGCACACTGGGGTTAAGAGCTGAGTGTGTGGGCTCTTCTGAGCTTTGCAGTTACATAGGGATTCAGTTGTCTGAATAAACGCGTTTATTTCGGGCTGAAAAACACGTTTTGAAAAGTGTACTGTAACTGCCCCATAACTTACATGGGGTTGACCAAACTTGCAGAAACATGTTTATTTCTGCTAAAAAACACGTTTTGACACTTTCTGCACACTGGGGTTAAGAGCAGAGTGTGTGGGCTCTTCTGAGCCTAGCAGTTACATAGGGATTCAGTTGTCTGAAAAAACGCGTTTATTTCGGGCTGAAAAACACGTTTTGAAAAGAGTACTGTAACTGCCCCATAACTTACATGGGGTTGACCAAACTTGCAGAAACATGTTTATTTCTGCTGAAAAACATGTTTTGACACTTTCTGCACACTGGGGTTAAGAGCTGAGTGTGTGGGCTCTTCTGAGCTTTGCAGTTACATAGGGATTCAGTTGTCTGAAAAAACGCGTTTATTTCGGGCTGAAAAACACGTTTTGAAAAGTGTACTGTAACTGCCCCATAACTTACATGGGGTTGACCAAACTTGCAGAAACATGTTTATTTCTGGTGAAAAACATGTTTTTACACTTTCTGCACACTGGGGTTAAGAGCTGAGTGTGTGGGCTCTTCTGAGCTTTGCAGTTACATAGGGATTCAGTTGTCTGAAAAAACGCGTTTATTTCGGGCTGAAAAACACGTTTTGAAAAGTGTACTGTAACTGCCCCATAACTTACATGGGGTTGACCAAACTTGCAGAAACATGTTTATTTCTGCTGAAAAACACGTTTTGACACTTTCTGCACACTGGGGTTAAGAGCAGAGTGTGTGGGCTCTTCTGAGCCTTGCAGTTACATAGGGATTCAGTTGTCTGAAAAAACGCGTTTATTTCGGGCTGAAAAACACGTTTTGAAAAAAGTGCTGTTACTGCCCCATAACTTACACGGGGTTGACTAAACCTGCAGAAACATGTTTATTTCTACTGAAAAACATGTTTTGACACTTTCTGCACACTGGGGTTAAGAGCTGAGTGTGTGGGCTCTTCTGAGCTTTGCAGTTACATAGGGATTCAGTTGTCTGAATAAACGCGTTTATTTCGGGCTGAAAAACACGTTTTGAAAAGTGTACTGTAACTGCCCCATAACTTACATGGGGTTGACCAAACTTGCAGAAACATGTTTATTTCTGCTGAAAAACATGTTTTTACACTTTCTGCACACTGGGGTTAAGAGCTGAGTGTGTGGGCTCTTCTGAGCTTTGCAGTTACATAGGGATTCAGTTGTCTGAATAAACGCGTTTATTTCGGGCTGAAAAACACGTTTTGAAAAGTGTACTGTAACTGCCCCATAACTTACATGGGGTTGACCAAACTTGCATAAACATGTTTATTTCTGCTGAAAAACAAGTTTTGACACTTTCTGCACACTGGGGTTAAGAGCAGAGTGTGTGGGCTCTTCTGAGGCTTGCACTTACATAGGGATTCAGTTGTCAGAAAAAATGCGTTTATTTCGGGCTGAAAAACACGTTTTGAAAAGTGTACTGTAACTGCCCCATAACTTACATGGGGTTGACCAAACTTGCAGAAACATGTTTATTTCTGCTGAAAAACATGTTTTGATACTTTCTGCACACTGGGGTTAAGAGCTGAGTGTGTTGGCTCTTCTGAGCTTTGCAGTTACATAGGGATTCAGTTGTCTGAAAAAACGCGTTTATTTCTGACTGAAAAAAACGTTTTGAAAAGTGTACTGTAACTGCCCCATAACTTACATGGGGTTCACCAAACTTGCAGAAACATGTTCATTTCTGGTGAAAAACATGTTTTTACACTTTCTGCACACTGGGGTTAAGAGCAGAGTGTGTGGGCTCTTCTGAGCCTTGCAGTTACATAGGGATTCAGTTGTCTGAAAAAACGCGTTTATTTCGGGCTGAAAAACACGTTTTGAAAAGTGTACTGTAACTGCCCCATAACTTACATGGGGTTGACCAAACTTGCAGAAACATGTTTATTTCTGCTGAAAAACACGTTTTGACACTTTCTGCACACTGGGGTTAAGAGCAGAGTGTGTGGGCTCTTCTGAGCCTTGCAGTTACATAGGGATTCAGTTGGCTGAAAAAACGCTTTATTTCGGGCTGAAAAACACGTTTTGAAAAAAGTGCTGTTACTTCCCCATAACTTACATGGGGTTGACCAAACTTGCAGAAACATGTTTATTTCTGCTGAAAAACATGTTTTGACACTTTCTGCACACTGGGGTTAAGAGCTGAGTGTGTGGGCTCTTCTGAGCTTTGCAGTTACATAGGGATTCAGTTGTCTGAAAAAACGCGTTTATTTCGGGCTGAAAAACACGTTTTGAAAAGTGTACTGTAACTGCCCCATAACTTACATGGGGTTGACCAAACTTGCAGAAACATGTTTATTTCTGCTGAAAAACACGTTTTGACACTTTCTGCACACTGGGGTTAAGAGCAGAGTGTGTGGGCTCTTCTGAGCCTTGCAGTTACATAGGGATTCAGTTGTCTGAAAAAACGCGTTTATTTCGGGCTGAAAAACACGTTTTGAAAAAAGTGCTGTTACTGCCCCATAACTTACATGGGGTTGACTAAACCTGCAGAAACATGTTTATTTCTACTGAAAAACATGTTTTGACACTTTCTGCACACTGGGGTTAAGAGCTGAGTGTGTTGTCTCTTCTGAGCTTTGCAGTTACATAGGGATTCGGTTGTCTGAAAAAACGCGTTTATTTCGGGCTGAAAAACACGTTTTGAAAAGTGTACTGTAACTGCCCCATAACTTACATGGGGTTGACCAAACTTGCAGAAACATGTTTATTTCTGCTGAAAAACACGTTTTGACACTTTCTGCACACTGGGGTTAAGAGCAGAGTGTGTGGGCTCTTCTGAGCCTTGCAGTTACATAGGGATTCAGTTGTCTGAAAAAACGCGTTTATTTCGGGCTGAAAAACACGTTTTTAAAAAAGTGTTGTTACTGCCCCATAACTTACATGGGGTTGACCAAACTTGCATAAACATGTTTATTTCTGCTGAAAAACAAGTTTTGACACTTTCTGCACACTGGGGTTAAGAGCTGAGTGTGTGGGCTCTTCTGAGGCTTGCACTTACATAGGGATTCAGTTGTCAGAAAAAATGCGTTTATTTCGGGCTGAAAAACACGTTTTGAAAAGTGTCCTGTAACTGCCCCATAACTTACATGGGGTTGACCAAACTTGCAGAAACATGTTTATTTCTGCTGAAAAACATGTTTTGACACTTTCTGCACACTGGGGTTAAGAGCTGAGTGTGTTGGCTCTTCTGAGCTTTGCAGTTACATAGGGATTCAGTTGTCTGAAAAAACGCGTTTATTTCTGGCTGAAAAACACGTTTTGAAAAGTGTACTGTAACTGCCCCATAACTTACATGGGGTTGACCAAACTTGCAGAAACATGTTCATTTCTTATGAAAAACACGTTTTGACACTTTCTGCACACTGGGGTTAAGAGCAGAGTGTGTGGGCTCTTCTGAGCCTTGCAGTTACATAGGGATTCAGTTGTCTGAAAAAACGCGTTTATTTCGGGCTGAAAAACACGTTTTGAAAAGTGTACTGTAACTGCCCCATAACTTACATGGGGTTGACCAAACTTGCAGAAACATGTTTATTTCTGCTGAAAAACACGTTTTGACACTTTCTGCACACTGGGGTTAAGAGCAGAGTGTGTGGGCTCTTCTGAGCCTTGCAGTTACATAGGGATTCAGTTGGCTGAAAAAACGCGTTTATTTCGGGCTGAAAAACACGTTTTGAAAAAAGTGCTGTTACTTCCCCATAACTTACATGGGGTTGACCAAACTTGCAGAAACATGTTTATTTCTGCTGAAAAACATGTTTTGACACTTTCTGCACACTGGGGTTAAGAGCAGAGTGTGTGGGCTCTTCTGAGCCTTGCAGTTACATAGGGATTCAGTTGTCTGAAAAAACGCGTTTATTTCGGGCTGAAAAACACGTTTTGAAAAGTGTACTGTAACTGCCCCATAACTTACATGGGGTTGACCAAACTTGCAGAAACATGTTTATTTCTGCTGAAAAACACGTTTTGACACTTTCTGCACACTGGGGTTAAGAGCAGAGTGTGTGGGCTCTTCTGAGCCTTGCAGTTACATAGGGATTCAGTTGGCTGAAAAAACGCGTTTATTTCTGGCTGAAAAACACGTTTTGAAAAAAGTGCTGTTATTGCCCCATAACTTACATGGGGTTGACCAAACTTGCAGAAACATGTTTATTTCTGCTGAAAAACATGTTTTTACACTTTCTGCACACTGGGGTTAAGAGCTGAGTGTGTGGGCTCTTCTGAGCTTTGCAGTTACATAGGGATTCAGTTGTCTGAATAAACGCGTTTATTTCGGGCTGAAAAACACGTTTTGAAAAGTGTACTGTAACTGCCCCATAACTTACATGGGGTTGACCAAACTTGCAGAAACATGTTTATTTCTGCTAAAAAACACGTTTTGACACTTTCTGCACACTGGGGTTAAGAGCAGAGTGTGTGGGCTCTTCTGAGCCTAGCAGTTACATAGGGATTCAGTTGTCTGAAAAAACGCGTTTATTTCGGGCTGAAAAACACGTTTTGAAAAGTGTACTGTAACTGCCCCATAACTTACATGGGGTTGACCAAACTTGCAGAAACATGTTTATTTCTGCTGAAAAACACGTTTTGACACTTTCTGCACACTGGGGTTAAGAGCAGAGTGTGTGGGCTCTTCTGAGCCTTGCAGTTACATAGGGATTCAGTTGTCTGAAAAAACGCGTTTATTTCGGGCTGAAAAACACGTTTTTAAAAAAGTGTTGTTACTGCCCCATAACTTACATAGGGTTGACCAAACTTGCATAAACATGTTTATTTCTGCTGAAAAACAAGTTTTGACACTTTCTGCACACTGGGGTTAAGAGCTGAGTGTGTGGGCTCTTCTGAGGCTTGCACTTACATAGGGATTCAGTTGTCAGAAAAAATGCGTTTATTTCGGGCTGAAAAACACGTTTTGAAAAGTGTCCTGTAACTGCCCCATAACTTACATGGGGTTGACCAAACTTGCAGAAACATGTTTATTTCTGCTGAAAAACATGTTTTGACACTTTCTGCACACTGGGGTTAAGAGCTGAGTGTGTTGGCTCTTCTGAGCTTTGCAGTTACATAGGGATTCAGTTGTCTGAAAAAACGCGTTTATTTCTGGCTGAAAAACACGTTTTGAAAAGTGTACTGTAACTGCCCCATAACTTACATGGGGTTGACCAAACTTGCAGAAACATGTTCATTTCTTATGAAAAACACGTTTTGACACTTTCTGCACACTGGGGTTAAGAGCAGAGTGTGTGGGCTCTTCTGAGCCTTGCAGTTACATAGGGATTCAGTTGTCTGAAAAAACGCGTTTATTTCGGGCTGAAAAACACGTTTTGAAAAGTGTACTGTAACTGCCCCATAACTTACATGGGGTTGACCAAACTTGCAGAAACATGTTTATTTCTGCTGAAAAACACGTTTTGACACTTTCTGCACACTGGGGTTAAGAGCAGAGTGTGTGGGCTCTTCTGAGCCTTGCAGTTACATAGGGATTCAGTTGGCTGAAAAAACGCGTTTATTTCGGGCTGAAAAACACGTTTTGAAAAAAGTGCTGTTACTTCCCCATAACTTACATGGGGTTGACCAAACTTGCAGAAACATGTTTATTTCTGCTGAAAAACATGTTTTGACACTTTCTGCACACTGGGGTTAAGAGCAGAGTGTGTGGGCTCTTCTGAGCCTTGCAGTTACATAGGGATTCAGTTGTCTGAAAAAACGCGTTTATTTCGGGCTGAAAAACACGTTTTGAAAAGTGTACTGTAACTGCCCCATAACTTACATGGGGTTGACCAAACTTGCAGAAACATGTTTATTTCTGCTGAAAAACACGTTTTGACACTTTCTGCACACTGGGGTTAAGAGCAGAGTGTGTGGGCTCTTCTGAGCCTTGCAGTTACATAGGGATTCAGTTGGCTGAAAAAACGCGTTTATTTCTGGCTGAAAAACACGTTTTGAAAAAAGTGCTGTTATTGCCCCATAACTTACATGGGGTTGACCAAACTTGCAGAAACATGTTTATTTCTGCTGAAAAACATGTTTTTACACTTTCTGCACACTGGGGTTAAGAGCTGAGTGTGTGGGCTCTTCTGAGCTTTGCAGTTACATAGGGATTCAGTTGTCTGAATAAACGCGTTTATTTCGGGCTGAAAAACACGTTTTGAAAAGTGTACTGTAACTGCCCCATAACTTACATGGGGTTGACCAAACTTGCAGAAACATGTTTATTTCTGCTAAAAAACACGTTTTGACACTTTCTGCACACTGGGGTTAAGAGCAGAGTGTGTGGGCTCTTCTGAGCCTAGCAGTTACATAGGGATTCAGTTGTCTGAAAAAACGCGTTTATTTCGGGCTGAAAAACACGTTTTGAAAAGAGTACTGTAACTGCCCCATAACTTACATGGGGTTGACCAAACTTGCAGAAACATGTTTATTTCTGCTGAAAAACATGTTTTGACACTTTCTGCACACTGGGGTTAAGAGCTGAGTGTGTGGGCTCTTCTGAGCTTTGCAGTTACATAGGGATTCAGTTGTCTGAAAAAACGCGTTTATTTCGGGCTGAAAAACACGTTTTGAAAAGTGTACTGTAACTGCCCCATAACTTACATGGGGTTGACCAAACTTGCAGAAACATGTTTATTTCTGGTGAAAAACATGTTTTTACACTTTCTGCACACTGGGGTTAAGAGCTGAGTGTGTGGGCTCTTCTGAGCTTTGCAGTTACATAGGGATTCAGTTGTCTGAAAAAACGCGTTTATTTCGGGCTGAAAAACACGTTTTGAAAAGTGTACTGTAACTGCCCCATAACTTACATGGGGTTGACCAAACTTGCAGAAACATGTTTATTTCTGCTGAAAAACACGTTTTGACACTTTCTGCACACTGGGGTTAAGAGCAGAGTGTGTGGGCTCTTCTGAGCCTTGCAGTTACATAGGGATTCAGTTGTCTGAAAAAACGCGTTTATTTCGGGCTGAAAAACACGTTTTGAAAAAAGTGCTGTTACTGCCCCATAACTTACACGGGGTTGACTAAACCTGCAGAAACATGTTTATTTCTACTGAAAAACATGTTTTGACACTTTCTGCACACTGGGGTTAAGAGCTGAGTGTGTGGGCTCTTCTGAGCTTTGCAGTTACATAGGGATTCAGTTGTCTGAATAAACGCGTTTATTTCGGGCTGAAAAACACGTTTTGAAAAGTGTACTGTAACTGCCCCATAACTTACATGGGGTTGACCAAACTTGCAGAAACATGTTTATTTCTGCTGAAAAACATGTTTTTACACTTTCTGCACACTGGGGTTAAGAGCTGAGTGTGTGGGCTCTTCTGAGCTTTGCAGTTACATAGGGATTCAGTTGTCTGAATAAACGCGTTTATTTCGGGCTGAAAAACACGTTTTGAAAAGTGTACTGTAACTGCCCCATAACTTACATGGGGTTGACCAAACTTGCAGAAACATGTTTATTTCTGCTAAAAAACACGTTTTGACACTTTCTGCACACTGGGGTTAAGAGCAGAGTGTGTGGGCTCTTCTGAGCCTAGCAGTTACATAGGGATTCAGTTGTCTGAAAAAACGCGTTTATTTCGGGCTGAAAAACACGTTTTGAAAAGAGTACTGTAACTGCCCCATAACTTACATGGGGTTGACCAAACTTGCAGAAACATGTTTATTTCTGCTGAAAAACATGTTTTGATACTTTCTGCACACTGGGGTTAAGAGCTGAGTGTGTGGGCTCTTCTGAGCTTTGCAGTTACATAGGGATTCAGTTGTCTGAAAAAACGCGTTTATTTCGGGCTGAAAAACACGTTTTGAAAAGTGTACTGTAACTGCCCCATAACTTACATGGGGTTGACCAAACTTGCAGAAACATGTTTATTTCTGGTGAAAAACATGTTTTTACACTTTCTGCACACTGGGGTTAAGAGCTGAGTGTGTGGGCTCTTCTGAGCTTTGCAGTTACATAGGGATTCAGTTGTCTGAAAAAACGCGTTTATTTCGGGCTGAAAAACACGTTTTGAAAAGTGTACTGTAACTGCCCCATAACTTACATGGGGTTGACCAAACTTGCAGAAACATGTTTATTTCTGCTGAAAAACACGTTTTGACACTTTCTGCACACTGGGGTTAAGAGCAGAGTGTGTGGGCTCTTCTGAGCCTTGCAGTTACATAGGGATTCAGTTGTCTGAAAAAACGCGTTTATTTCGGGCTGAAAAACACGTTTTGAAAAAAGTGCTGTTACTGCCCCATAACTTACACGGGGTTGACTAAACCTGCAGAAACATGTTTATTTCTACTGAAAAACATGTTTTGACACTTTCTGCACACTGGGGTTAAGAGCTGAGTGTGTGGGCTCTTCTGAGCTTTGCAGTTACATAGGGATTCGGTTGTCTGAAAAAACGCGTTTATTTCGGGCTGAAAAACACGTTTTGAAAAGTGTACTGTAACTGCCCCATAACTTACATGGGGTTGACCAAACTTGCAGAAACATGTTCATTTCTTATGAAAAACACGTTTTGACACTTTCTGCACACTGGGGTTAAGAGCAGAGTGTGTGGGCTCTTCTGAGCCTTGCAGTTACATAGGGATTCAGTTGGCTGAATAAACGCGTTTATTTCGGGCTGAAAAACACGTTTTGAAAAAAGTGCTGTTACTGCCCCATAACTTACATGGGGTTGACCAAACTTGCAGAAACATGTTTATTTCTGCTGAAAAACATGTTTTGACACTTTCTGCACACTGGGGTTAAGAGCAGAGTGTGTGGGCTCTTCTGAGCCTTGCAGTTACATATGGATTCAGTTGTCTGAAAAAACGCGTTTATTTCGGGCTGAAAAACACGTTTTGAAAAGAGTACTGTAACTGCCCCATAACTTACATGGGGTTGACCAAACTTGCAGAAACATGTTTATTTCTGCTGAAAAACATGTTTTGACACTTTCTGCACACTGGGGTTAAGAGCTGAGTGTGTGGGCTCTTCTGAGCTTTGCAGTTACATAGGGATTCAGTTGTCTGAAAAAACGCGTTTATTTCGGGCTGAAAAACACGTTTTGAAAAGTGTACTGTAACTGCCCCATAACTTACATGGGGTTGACCAAACTTGCAGAAACATGTTTATTTCTGCTGAAAAACATGTTTTTACACTTTCTGCACACTGGGGTTAAGAGCTGAGTGTGTGCGCTCTTCTGAGCTTTGCAGTTACATAGGGATTCAGTTGTCTGAAAAAACGCGTTTATTTCGGGCTGAAAAACACGTTTTGAAAAGTGTACTGTAACTGCCCCATAACTTACATGGGGTTGACCAAACTTGCAGAAACATGTTTATTTCTGCTGAAAAACACGTTTTGACACTTTCTGCACACTGGGGTTAAGAGCAGAGTGTGTGGGCTCTTCTGAGCCTTGCAGTTACATAGGGATTCAGTTGTCTGAAAAAACGCGTTTATTTCGGGCTGAAAAACACGTTTTGAAAAAAGTGCTGTTACTGCCCCATAACTTACACGGGGTTGACTAAACCTGCAGAAACATGTTTATTTCTACTGAAAAACATGTTTTGACACTTTCTGCACACTGGGGTTAAGAGCTGAGTGTGTGGGCTCTTCTGAGCTTTGCAGTTACATAGGGATTCAGTTGTCTGAAAAAACGCGTTTATTTCGGGCTGAAAAACACGTTTTGAAAAGTGTACTGTAACTGCCCCATAACTTACATGGGGTTGACCAAACTTGCAGAAACATGTTTATTTCTGCTGAAAAACATGTTTTTACACTTTCTGCACACTGGGGTTAAGAGCTGAGTGTGTGGGCTCTTCTGAGCTTTGCAGTTACATAGGGATTCAGTTGTCTGAATAAACGCGTTTATTTCGGGCTGAAAAACACGTTTTGAAAAGTGTACTGTAACTGCCCCATAACTTACATGGGGTTGACCAAACTTGCAGAAACATGTTTATTTCTGCTAAAAAACACGTTTTGACACTTTCTGCACACTGGGGTTAAGAGCAGAGTGTGTGGGCTCTTCTGAGCCTAGCAGTTACATAGGGATTCAGTTGTCTGAAAAAACGCGTTTATTTCGGGCTGAAAAACACGTTTTGAAAAGAGTACTGTAACTGCCCCATAACTTACATGGGGTTGACCAAACTTGCAGAAACATGTTTATTTCTGCTGAAAAACATGTTTTGATACTTTCTGCACACTGGGGTTAAGAGCTGAGTGTGTGGGCTCTTCTGAGCTTTGCAGTTACATAGGGATTCAGTTGTCTGAAAAAACGCGTTTATTTCGGGCTGAAAAACACGTTTTGAAAAGTGTACTGTAACTGCCCCATAACTTACATGGGGTTGACCAAACTTGCAGAAACATGTTTATTTCTGGTGAAAAACATGTTTTTACACTTTCTGCACACTGGGGTTAAGAGCTGAGTGTGTGGGCTCTTCTGAGCTTTGCAGTTACATAGGGATTCAGTTGTCTGAAAAAACGCGTTTATTTCGGGCTGAAAAACACGTTTTGAAAAGTGTACTGTAACTGCCCCATAACTTACATGGGGTTGACCAAACTTGCAGAAACATGTTTATTTCTGCTGAAAAACACGTTTTGACACTTTCTGCACACTGGGGTTAAGAGCAGAGTGTGTGGGCTCTTCTGAGCCTTGCAGTTACATAGGGATTCAGTTGTCTGAAAAAACGCGTTTATTTCGGGCTGAAAAACACGTTTTGAAAAAAGTGCTGTTACTGCCCCATAACTTACACGGGGTTGACTAAACCTGCAGAAACATGTTTATTTCTACTGAAAAACATGTTTTGACACTTTCTGCACACTGGGGTTAAGAGCTGAGTGTGTGGGCTCTTCTGAGCTTTGCAGTTACATAGGGATTCGGTTGTCTGAAAAAACGCGTTTATTTCGGGCTGAAAAACACGTTTTGAAAAGTGTACTGTAACTGCCCCATAACTTACATGGGGTTGACCAAACTTGCAGAAACATGTTCATTTCTTATGAAAAACACGTTTTGACACTTTCTGCACACTGGGGTTAAGAGCAGAGTGTGTGGGCTCTTCTGAGCCTTGCAGTTACATAGGGATTCAGTTGGCTGAATAAACGCGTTTATTTCGGGCTGAAAAACACGTTTTGAAAAAAGTGCTGTTACTGCCCCATAACTTACATGGGGTTGACCAAACTTGCAGAAACATGTTTATTTCTGCTGAAAAACATGTTTTGACACTTTCTGCACACTGGGGTTAAGAGCAGAGTGTGTGGGCTCTTCTGAGCCTTGCAGTTACATATGGATTCAGTTGTCTGAAAAAACGCGTTTATTTCGGGCTGAAAAACACGTTTTGAAAAGAGTACTGTAACTGCCCCATAACTTACATGGGGTTGACCAAACTTGCAGAAACATGTTTATTTCTGCTGAAAAACATGTTTTGACACTTTCTGCACACTGGGGTTAAGAGCTGAGTGTGTGGGCTCTTCTGAGCTTTGCAGTTACATAGGGATTCAGTTGTCTGAAAAAACGCGTTTATTTCGGGCTGAAAAACACGTTTTGAAAAGTGTACTGTAACTGCCCCATAACTTACATGGGGTTGACCAAACTTGCAGAAACATGTTTATTTCTGCTGAAAAACATGTTTTTACACTTTCTGCACACTGGGGTTAAGAGCTGAGTGTGTGCGCTCTTCTGAGCTTTGCAGTTACATAGGGATTCAGTTGTCTGAAAAAACGCGTTTATTTCGGGCTGAAAAACACGTTTTGAAAAGTGTACTGTAACTGCCCCATAACTTACATGGGGTTGACCAAACTTGCAGAAACATGTTTATTTCTGCTGAAAAACACGTTTTGACACTTTCTGCACACTGGGGTTAAGAGCAGAGTGTGTGGGCTCTTCTGAGCCTTGCAGT
Organism: Lepisosteus platostomus; assembly: GCF_059453375.1. NCBI lineage: Eukaryota > Metazoa > Chordata > Actinopteri > Semionotiformes > Lepisosteidae > Lepisosteus > Lepisosteus platostomus. The sequence continues at coordinate 773,424 of NC_142627.1, read as the reverse complement.
TACATAGGGATTCAGTCGTCTGAAAAAACGCGTTTATTTCGGGCTGAAAAACACGTTTTGAAAAAAGTGCTGTTACTGCCCCATAACTTACACGGGGTTGACTAAACCTGCAGAAACATGTTTATTTCTACTGAAAAACATGTTTTGACACTTTCTGCACACTGGGGTTAAGAGCTGAGTGTGTGGGCTCTTCTGAGCTTTGCAGTTACATAGGGATTCAGTTGTCTGAAAAAACGCGTTTATTTCGGGCTGAAAAACACGTTTTGAAAAGTGTACTGTAACTGCCCCATAACTTACATGGGGTTGACCAAACTTGCAGAAACATGTTTATTTCTGCTGAAAAACACGTTTTGACACTTTCTGCACACTGGGGTTAAGAGCAGAGTGTGTGGGCTCTTCTGAGAATTGCAGTTACATAGGGATTCAGTTGTCTGAAAAAACGCGTTTATTTCGGGCTGAAAAACACGTTTTGAAAAGTGTACTGTAACTGCCCCATAACTTACATGGGGTTGACCAAACTTGCAGAAACATGTTTATTTCTGCTGAAAAACATGTTTTGACACTTTCTGCACACTGGGGTTAAGAGCTGAGTGTGTTGGCTCTTCTGAGCTTTGCAGTTACATAGGGATTCAGTTGTCTGAAAAAACGCGTTTATTTCTGGCTGAAAAACACGTTTTGAAAAGTGTACTGTAACTGCCCCATAACTTACATGGGGTTGACCAAACTTGCAGAAACATGTTTATTTCTGCTGAAAAACATGTTTTGACACTTTCTGCACACTGGGGTTAAGAGCTGAGTGTGTTGGCTCTTCTGAGCTTTGCAGTTACATAGGGATTCAGTTGTCTGAAAAAACGCGTTTATTTCTGGCTGAAAAACACGTTTTGAAAAGTGTACTGTAACTGCCCCATAACTTACATGGGGTTGACCAAACTTGCAGAAACATGTTCATTTCTTATGAAAAATTCGTTTTGACACTTTCTGCACACTGGGGTTAAGAGCAGAGTGTGTGGGCTCTTCTGAGCCTTGCAGTTACATAGGGATTCAGTTGTCTGAAAAAACGCGTTTATTTCGGGATGAAAAACACGTTTTGAAAAGTGTACTGTAACTGCCCCATAACTTACATGGGGTTGACCAAACTTGCAGAAACATGTTTATTTCTGCTGAAAAACATGTTTTTACACTTTCTGCACACTGGGGTTAAGAGCTGAGTGTGTGGGCTCTTCTGAGCTTTGCAGTTACATAGGGATTCAGTTGTCTGAAAAAACGCGTTTATTTCGGGCTGAAAAACACGTTTTGAAAAAAGTGCTGTTACTGCCCCATAACTTACATGGGGTTGACCAAACTTGCAGAAACGTTTATTTCTGCTAAAAAACATGTTTTGACACTTTCTGCACACGGGGGTTAAGAGCTGAGTGTTTGGGCTCTTCTGAGCTTTGCAGTTACATAGGGATTCAGTTGTCTGAAAAAACGCGTTTATTTCGGGCTGAAAAACACGTTTTGAAAAGTGTACTGTAACTGCCCCATAACTTACATGGGGTTGACCAAACTTGCAGAAACATGTTTATTTCTGCTGAAAAACACGTTTTGACACTTTCTGCACACTGGGGTTAAGAGCAGAGTGTGTGGGCTCTTCTGAGCTTTGCAGTTACATAGGGATTCAGTTGTCTGAAAAAACGCGTTTATTTCGGGCTGAAAAACACGTTTTGAAAAGTGTACTGTAACTGCCCCATAACTTACATGGGGTTGACCAAACTTGCAGAAACATGTTTATTTCTGCTGAAAAACACGTTTTGACACTTTCTGCACACTGGGGTTAAGAGCAGAGTGTGTGGGCTCTTCTGAGCCTTGCAGTTACATAGGGATTCAGTTGTCTGAAAAAACGCGTTTATTTCGGGCTGAAAAACACGTTTTGAAAAAAGTGCTGTTACTGCCCCATAACTTACATGGGGTTGACCAAACTTGCAGAAACATGTTTATTTCTGCTGAAAAACATGTTTTGACACTTTCTGCACACTGGGGTTAAGAGCAGAGTGTGTGGGCTCTTCTGAGCCTTGCAGTTACATAGGGATTCAGTTGGCTGAATAAACGCGTTTATTTCGGGCTGAAAAACACGTTTTGAAAAAAGTGCTGTTACTGCCCCATAACTTACATGGGGTTGACCAAACTTGCAGAAACATGTTTATTTCTGCTGAAAAACATGTTTTGACACTTTCTGCACACTGGGGTTAAGAGCAGAGTGTGTGGGCTCTTCTGAGCCTTGCAGTTACATAGGGATTCAGTTGTCTGAAAAAACGCGTTTATTTCGGGCTGAAAAACACGTTTTGAAAAGAGTACTGTAACTGCCCCATAACTTACATGGGGTTGACCAAACTTGCAGAAACATGTTTATTTCTGCTGAAAAACATGTTTTGACACTTTCTGCACACTGGGGTTAAGAGCTGAGTGTGTGGGCTCTTCTGAGCTTTGCAGTTACATAGGGATTCAGTTGTCTGAAAAAACGCGTTTATTTCGGGCTGAAAAACACGTTTTGAAAAGTGTACTGTAACTGCCCCATAACTTACATGGGGTTGACCAAACTTGCAGAAACATGTTTATTTCTGCTGAAAAACATGTTTTTACACTTTCTGCACACTGGGGTTAAGAGCTGAGTGTGTGGGCTCTTCTGAGCTTTGCAGTTACATAGGGATTCAGTTGTCTGAAAAAACGCGTTTATTTCGGGCTGAAAAACACGTTTTGAAAAGTGTACTGTAACTGCCCCATAACTTACATGGGGTTGACCAAACTTGCAGAAACATGTTTATTTCTGCTGAAAAACACGTTTTGACACTTTCTGCACACTGGGGTTAAGAGCAGAGTGTGTGGGCTCTTCTGAGAATTGCAGTTACATAGGGATTCAGTTGTCTGAAAAAACGCGTTTATTTCGGGCTGAAAAACACGTTTTGAAAAGTGTACTGTAACTGCCCCATAACTTACATGGGGTTGACCAAACTTGCAGAAACATGTTTATTTCTGCTGAAAAACATGTTTTGACACTTTCTGCACACTGGGGTTAAGAGCTGAGTGTGTTGGCTCTTCTGAGCTTTGCAGTTACATAGGGATTCAGTTGTCTGAAAAAACGCGTTTATTTCTGGCTGAAAAACACGTTTTGAAAAGTGTACTGTAACTGCCCCATAACTTACATGGGGTTGACCAAACTTGCAGAAACATGTTCATTTCTTATGAAAAACACGTTTTGACACTTTCTGCACACTGGGGTTAAGAGCAGAGTGTGTGGGCTCTTCTGAGCCTTGCAGTTACATAGGGATTCAGTTGTCTGAAAAAACGCGTTTATTTCGGGCTGAAAAACACGTTTTGAAAAGTGTACTGTAACTGCCCCATAACTTACATGGGGTTGACCAAACTTGCAGCAACATGTTTATTTCTGCTGAAAAACATGTTTTGACACTTTCTGCACACTGGGGTTAAGAGCTGAGTGTGTGGGCTCTTCTGAGCTTTGCAGTTACATAGGGATTCAGTTGTCTGAAAAAACGCGTTTATTTCGGGCTGAAAAACACGTTTTGAAAAGTGTACTGTAACTGCCCCATAACTTACATGGGGTTGACCAAACTTGCAGAAACATGTTTATTTCTGCTGAAAAACATGTTTTTACACTTTCTGCACCCTGGGGTTAAGAGCTGAGTGTGTGGGCTCTTCTGAGCTTTGCAGTTACATAGGGATTCAGTTGTCTGAAAAAACGCGTTTATTTCGGGCTGAAAAACACGTTTTGAAAAGTGTACTGTAACTGCCCCATAACTTACATGGGGTTGACCAAACTTGCAGAAACATGTTTATTTCTGCTGAAAAACACGTTTTGACACTTTCTGCACACTGGGGTTAAGAGCAGAGTGTGTGGGCTCTTCTGAGCCTTGCAGTTACATAGGGATTCAGTTGTCTGAAAAAATGCGTTTATTTCGGGCTGAAAAACACGTTTTGAAAAAAGTGCTGTTACTGCCCCATAACTTACACGGGGTTGACTAAACCTGCAGAAACATGTTTATTTCTACTGAAAAACATGTTTTGACACTTTCTGCACACTGGGGTTAAGAGCTGAGTGTGTGGGCTCTTCTGAGCTTTGCAGTTACATAGGGATTCAGTTGTCTGAAAAAACGCGTTTATTTCGGGCTGAAAAACACGTTTTGAAAAGTGTACTGTAACTGCCCCATAACTTACATGGGGTTGACCAAACTTGCAGAAACATGTTTATTTCTGCTGAAAAACACGTTTTGACACTTTCTGCACACTGGGGTTAAGAGCAGAGTGTGTGGGCTCTTCTGAGCCTTGCAGTTACATAGGGATTCAGTTGTCTGAAAAAACGCGTTTTTTTTGGGCTGAAAAACACTTTTTTAAAAAAGTGTTGTTACTGCCCCATAACTTACATGGGGTTGACCAAACTTGCAGAAACATGTTTATTTCTGCTGAAAAACATGTTTTGACACTTTCTGCACACTGGGGTTAAGAGCTGAGTGTGTTGGCTCTTCTGAGCTTTGCAGTTACATAGGGATTCAGTTGTCTGAAAAAACGCGTTTATTTCTGGCTGAAAAACACGTTTTGAAAAGTGTACTGTAACTGCCCCATAACTTACATGGGGTTGACCAAACTTGCAGAAACATGTTCATTTCTTATGAAAAACACGTTTTGACACTTTCTGCACACTGGGGTTAAGAGCAGAGTGTGTGGGCTCTTCTGAGCCTTGCAGTTACATAGGGATTCAGTTGTCTGAAAAAACGCGTTTATTTCTGGCTGAAAAACACGTTTTGAAAAGTGTACTGTAACTGCCCCATAACTTACATGGGGTTGACCAAACTTGCAGAAACATGTTTATTTCTGCTGAAAAACACGTTTTGACACTTTCTGCACACTGGGGTTAAGAGCAGAGTGTGTGGGCTCTTCTGAGCCTTGCAGTTACATAGGGATTCAGTTGGCTGAAAAAACACGTTTATTTCGGGCTGAAAAACACGTTTTGAAAAAAGTGCTGTTACTTCCCCATAACTTACATGGGGTTGACCAAACTTGCAGAAACATGTTTATTTCTGCTGAAAAACACGTTTTGACACTTTCTTCACACTGGGGTTAAGAGCAGAGTGTGTGGGCTCTTCTGAGCCTTGCAGTTACATAGGGATTCAGTTGGCTGAAAAAACGCGTTTATTTCTGGCTGAAAAACACGTTTTGAAAAAAGTGCTGTTATTGCCCCATAACTTACATGGGGTTGACCAAACTTGCAGAACCATGTTTATTTCTGCTGAAAAACATGTTTTTACACTTTCTGCACACTGGGGTTAAGAGCTGAGTGTGTGGGCTCTTCTGAGCTTTGCAGTTACATAGGGATTCAGTTGGCTGAAAAAACGCGTTTATTTCGGGCTGAAAAACACGTTTTGAAAAAAGTGCTGTTACTTCCCCATAACTTACATGGGGTTGACCAAACTTGCAGAAACATGTTTATTTCTGCTGAAAAACATGTTTTGACACTTTCTGCACACTGGGGTTAAGAGCAGAGTGTGTGGGCTCTTCTGAGCCTTGCAGTTACATAGGGATTCAGTTGTCTGAAAAAACGCGTTTATTTCGGGCTGAAAAACACGTTTTGAAAAGTGTACTGTAACTGCCCCATAACTTACATGGGGTTGACCAAACTTGCAGAAACATGTTTATTTCTGCTGAAAAACACGTTTTGACACTTTCTGCACACTGGGGTTAAGAGCAGAGTGTGTGGGCTCTTCTGAGCCTTGCAGTTACATAGGGATTCAGTTGGCTGAAAAAACGCGTTTATTTCTGGCTGAAAAACACGTTTTGAAAAAAGTGCTGTTATTGCCCCATAACTTACATGGGGTTGACCAAACTTGCAGAAACATGTTTATTTCTGCTGAAAAACATGTTTTTACACTTTCTGCACACTGGGGTTAAGAGCTGAGTGTGTGGGCTCTTCTGAGCTTTGCAGTTACATAGGGATTCAGTTGTCTGAATAAACGCGTTTATTTCGGGCTGAAAAACACGTTTTGAAAAGTGTACTGTAACTGCCCCATAACTTACATGGGGTTGACCAAACTTGCAGAAACATGTTTATTTCTGCTAAAAAACACGTTTTGATACTTTCTGCACACTGGGGTTAAGAGCAGAGTGTGTGGGCTCTTCTGAGCCTTGCAGTTACATAGGGATTCAGTTGGCTGAATAAACGCGTTTATTTCGGGCTGAAAAACACGTTTTGAAAAAAGTGCTGTTACTGCCCCATAACTTACATGGGGTTGACCAAACTTGCAGAAACATGTTTATTTCTGCTGAAAAACATGTTTTGACACTTTCTGCACACTGGGGTTAAGAGCAGAGTGTGTGGGCTCTTCTGAGCCTAGCAGTTACATAGGGATTCAGTTGTCTGAAAAAACGCGTTTATTTCGGGCTGAAAAACACGTTTTGAAAAGAGTACTGTAACTGCCCCATAACTTACATGGGGTTGACCAAACTTGCAGAAACATGTTTATTTCTGCTGAAAAACATGTTTTGACACTTTCTGCACACTGGGGTTAAGAGCTGAGTGTGTGGGCTCTTCTGAGCTTTGCAGTTACATAGGGATTCAGTTGTCTGAAAAAACGCGTTTATTTCGGGCTGAAAAACACGTTTTGAAAAGTGTACTGTAACTGCCCCATAACTTACATGGGGTTGACCAAACTTGCAGAAACATGTTTATTTCTGGTGAAAAACATGTTTTTACACTTTCTGCACACTGGGGTTAAGAGCTGAGTGTGTGGGCTCTTCTGAGCTTTGCAGTTACATAGGGATTCAGTTGTCTGAAAAAACGCGTTTATTTCGGGCTGAAAAACACGTTTTGAAAAGTGTACTGTAACTGCCCCATAACTTACATGGGGTTGACCAAACTTGCAGAAACATGTTTATTTCTGCTGAAAAACACGTTTTGACACTTTCTGCACACTGGGGTTAAGAGCAGAGTGTGTGGGCTCTTCTGAGCCTTGCAGTTACATAGGGATTCAGTTGTCTGAAAAAACGCGTTTATTTCGGGCTGAAAAACACGTTTTGAAAAAAGTGCTGTTACTGCCCCATAACTTACACGGGGTTGACTAAACCTGCAGAAACATGTTTATTTCTACTGAAAAACATGTTTTGACGCTTTCTGCACACTGGGGTTAAGAGCTGAGTGTGTGGGCTCTTCTGAGCTTTGCAGTTACATAGGGATTCGGTTGTCTGAAAAAACGCGTTTATTTCGGGCTGAAAAACACGTTTTGAAAAGTGTACTGTAACTGCCCCATAACTTACATGGGGTTGACCAAACTTGCAGAAACATGTTCATTTCTTATGAAAAACACGTTTTGACACTTTCTGCACACTGGGGTTAAGAGCAGAGTGTGTGGGCTCTTCTGAGCCTTGCAGTTACATAGGGATTCAGTTGGCTGAATAAACGCGTTTATTTCGGGCTGAAAAACACGTTTTGAAAAAAGTGCGGTTACTGCCCCATAACTTACATGGGGTTGGCCAAACTTGCAGAAACATGTTTATTTCTGCTGAAAAACATGTTTTGACACTTTCTGCACACTGGGGTTAAGAGCAGAGTGTGTGGGCTCTTCTGAGCCTTGCAGTTACATATGGATTCAGTTGTCTGAAAAAACGCGTTTATTTCGGGCTGAAAAACACGTTTTGAAAAGAGTACTGTAACTGCCCCATAACTTACATGGGGTTGACCAAACTTGCAGAAACATGTTTATTTCTGCTGAAAAACATGTTTTGACACTTTCTGCACACTGGGGTTAAGAGCTGAGTGTGTGGGCTCTTCTGAGCTTTGCAGTTACATAGGGATTCAGTTGTCTGAAAAAACGCGTTTATTTCGGGCTGAAAAACACGTTTTGAAAAGTGTACTGTAACTGCCCCATAACTTACATGGGGTTGACCAAACTTGCAGAAACATGTTTATTTCTGCTGAAAAACATGTTTTTACACTTTCTGCACACTGGGGTTAAGAGCTGAGTGTGTGCGCTCTTCTGAGCTTTGCAGTTACATAGGGATTCAGTTGTCTGAAAAAACGCGTTTATTTCGGGCTGAAAAACACGTTTTGAAAAGTGTACTGTAACTGCCCCATAACTTACATGGGGTTGACCAAACTTGCAGAAACATGTTTATTTCTGCTGAAAAACATGTTTTTACACTTTCTGCACACTGGGGTTAAGAGCTGAGTGTGTGCGCTCTTCTGAGCTTTGCAGTTACATAGGGATTCAGTTGTCTGAAAAAACGCGTTTATTTCGGGCTGAAAAACACGTTTTGAAAAGTGTACTGTAACTGCCCCATAACTTACATGGGGTTGACCAAACTTGCAGAAACATGTTTATTTCTGCTGAAAAACATGTTTTGACACTTTCTGCACACTGGGGTTAAGAGCTGAGTGTGTTGGCTCTTCTGAGCTTTGCAGTTACATAGGGATTCAGTTGTCTGAAAAAACGCGTTTATTTCTGGCTGAAAAACACGTTTTGAAAAGTGTACTGTAACTGCCCCATAACTTACATGGGGTTGACCAAACTTGCAGAAACATGTTTATTTCTGCTGAAAAACATGTTTTGACACTTTCTGCACACTGGGGTTAAGAGCTGAGTGTGTTGGCTCTTCTGAGCTTTGCAGTTACATAGGGATTCAGTTGTCTGAAAAAACGCGTTTATTTCTGGCTGAAAAACACGTTTTGAAAAGTGTACTGTAACTGCCCCATAACTTACATGGGGTTGACCAAACTTGCAGAAACATGTTCATTTCTTATGAAAAATTCGTTTTGACACTTTCTGCACACTGGGGTTAAGAGCAGAGTGTGTGGGCTCTTCTGAGCCTTGCAGTTACATAGGGATTCAGTTGTCTGAAAAAACGCGTTTATTTCGGGATGAAAAACACGTTTTGAAAAGTGTACTGTAACTGCCCCATAACTTACATGGGGTTGACCAAACTTGCAGAAACATGTTTATTTCTGCTGAAAAACATGTTTTTACACTTTCTGCACACTGGGGTTAAGAGCTGAGTGTGTGGGCTCTTCTGAGCTTTGCAGTTACATAGGGATTCAGTTGTCTGAAAAAACGCGTTTATTTCGGGCTGAAAAACACGTTTTGAAAAAAGTGCTGTTACTGCCCCATAACTTACATGGGGTTGACCAAACTTGCAGAAACGTTTATTTCTGCTAAAAAACATGTTTTGACACTTTCTGCACACGGGGGTTAAGAGCTGAGTGTTTGGGCTCTTCTGAGCTTTGCAGTTACATAGGGATTCAGTTGTCTGAAAAAACGCGTTTATTTCGGGCTGAAAAACACGTTTTGAAAAGTGTACTGTAACTGCCCCATAACTTACATGGGGTTGACCAAACTTGCAGAAACATGTTTATTTCTGCTGAAAAACACGTTTTGACACTTTCTGCACACTGGGGTTAAGAGCAGAGTGTGTGGGCTCTTCTGAGCTTTGCAGTTACATAGGGATTCAGTTGTCTGAAAAAACGCGTTTATTTCGGGCTGAAAAACACGTTTTGAAAAGTGTACTGTAACTGCCCCATAACTTACATGGGGTTGACCAAACTTGCAGAAACATGTTTATTTCTGCTGAAAAACATGTTTTGACACTTTCTGCACACTGGGGTTAAGAGCTGAGTGTGTTGGCTCTTCTGAGCTTTGCAGTTACATAGGGATTCAGTTGTCTGAAAAAACGCGTTTATTTCTGGCTGAAAAACACGTTTTGAAAAGTGTACTGTAACTGCCCCATAACTTACATGGGGTTGACCAAACTTGCAGAAACATGTTTATTTCTGCTGAAAAACATGTTTTGACACTTTCTGCACACTGGGGTTAAGAGCTGAGTGTGTGGGCTCTTCTGAGCCTTGCAGTTACATAGGGATTCAGTTGTCTGAAAAAACGCGTTTATTTCGGGATGAAAAACACGTTTTGAAAAGTGTACTGTAACTGCCCCATAACTTACATGGGGTTGACCAAACTTGCAGAAACATGTTTATTTCTGCTGAAAAACATGTTTTTACACTTTCTGCACACTGGGGTTAAGAGCTGAGTGTGTGGGCTCTTCTGAGCTTTGCAGTTACATAGGGATTCAGTTGTCTGAAAAAACGCGTTTATTTCGGGCTGAAAAACACGTTTTGAAAAAAGTGCTGTTACTGCCCCATAACTTACATGGGGTTGACCAAACTTGCAGAAACGTTTATATCTGCTAAAAAACATGTTTTGACACTTTCTGCACACGGGGGTTAAGAGCTGAGTGTTTGGGCTCTTCTGAGCTTTGCAGTTACATAGGGATTCAGTTGTCTGAAAAAACGCGTTTATTTCGGGCTGAAAAACACGTTTTGAAAAGTGTACTGTAACTGCCCCATAACTTACATGGGGTTGACCAAACTTGCAGAAACATGTTTATTTCTGCTGAAAAACACGTTTTGACACTTTCTGCACACTGGGGTTAAGAGCAGAGTGTGTGGGCTCTTCTGAGCTTTGCAGTTACATAGGGATTCAGTTGTCTGAAAAAACGCGTTTATTTCGGGCTGAAAAACACGTTTTGAAAAGTGTACTGTAACTGCCCCATAACTTACATGGGGTTGACCAAACTTGCAGAAACATGTTTATTTCTGCTGAAAAACACGTTTTGACACTTTCTGCACACTGGGGTTAAGAGCAGAGTGTGTGGGCTCTTCTGAGCCTTGCAGTTACATAGGGATTCAGTTGGCTGAATAAACGCGTTTATTTCGGGCTGAAAAACACGTTTTGAAAAAAGTGCTGTTACTGCCCCATAACTTACATGGGGTTGACCAAACTTGCAGAAACATGTTTATTTCTGCTGAAAAACATGTTTTGACACTTTCTGCACACTGGGGTTAAGAGCAGAGTGTGTGGGCTTTTCTGAGCCTTGCAGTTACATAGGGATTCAGTTGTCTGAAAAAACGCGTTTATTTCGGGCTGAAAAACACGTTTTGAAAAGAGTACTGTAACTGCCCCATAACTTACATGGGGTTGACCAAACTTGCAGAAACATGTTTATTTCTGCTGAAAAACATGTTTTGACACTTTCTGCACACTGGGGTTAAGAGCTGAGTGTGTGGGCTCTTCTGAGCTTTGCAGTTACATAGGGATTCAGTTGTCTGAAAAAACGCGTTTATTTCGGGCTGAAAAACACGTTTTGAAAAGTGTACTGTAACTGCCCCATAACTTACATGGGGTTGACCAAACTTGCAGAAACATGTTTATTTCTGCTGAAAAACATGTTTTTACACTTTCTGCACACTGGGGTTAAGAGCTGAGTGTGTGGGCTCTTCTGAGCTTTGCAGTTACATAGGGATTCAGTTGTCTGAAAAAACGCGTTTATTTCGGGCTGAAAAACACGTTTTGAAAAGTGTACTGTAACTGCCCCATAACTTACATGGGGTTGACCAAACTTGCAGAAACATGTTCATTTCTTATGAAAAACACGTTTTGACACTTTCTGCTCACTGGGGTTAAGAGCAGAGTGTGTGGGCTCTTCTGAGCCTTGCAGTTACATAGGGATTCAGTTGTCTGAAAAAACGCGTTTATTTCGGGCTGAAAAACACGTTTTGAAAAGTGTACTGTAACTGCCCCATAACTTACATGGGGTTGACCAAACTTGCAGAAACATGTTTATTTCTGCTGAAAAACATGTTTTGACACTTTCTGCACACTGGGGTTTAGAGCAGAGTGTGTGGGCTCTTCTGAGCCTTGCAGTTACATAGGGATTCAGTTGTCTGAAAAAACGCGTTTATTTCGGGCTGAAAAACACATTTTGAAAAGTGTACTGTAACTGCCCCATAACTTACATGGGGTTGACCAAACTTGCAGAAACATGTTTATTTCTGCTGAAAAACATGTTTTGACACTTTCTGCACACTGGGGTTAAGAGCTGAGTGTGTTGGCTCTTCTGAGCTTTGCAGTTACATAGGGATTCAGTTGTCTGAAAAAACGCGTTTATTTCGGGCTGAAAAACACGTTTTGAAAAGTGTACTGTAACTGCCCCATAACTTACATGGGGTTGACCAAACTTGCAGAAACATGTTTATTTCTGCTGAAAAACACATTTTGACACTTTCTGCACACTGGGGTTAAGAGCAGAGTGTGTGGGCTCTTCTGAGCTTTGCAGTTACATAGGGATTCAGTTGTCTGAAAAAACGCGTTTATTTCGGGCTGAAAAACACGTTTTGAAAAGTGTACTGTAACTGCCCCATAACTTACATGGGGTTGACCAAACTTGCAGAAACATGTTTATTTCTGCTGAAAAACACGTTTTGACACTTTCTGCACACTGGGGTTAAGAGCAGAGTGTGTGGGCTCTTCTGAGCCTTGCAGTTACATAGGGATTCAGTTGTCTGAAAAAACGCGTTTATTTCGGGCTGAAAAACACGTTTTGAAAAAAGTGCTGTTACTGCCCCATAACTTACACGGGGTTGACTAAACCTGCAGAAACATGTTTATTTCTACTGAAAAACATGTTTTGACACTTTCTGCACACTGGGGTTAAGAGCTGAGTGTGTGGGCTCTTCTGAGCTTTGCAGTTACATAGGGATTCGGTTGTCTGAAAAAACGCGTTTATTTCGGGCTGAAAAACACGTTTTGAAAAGTGTACTGTAACTGCCCCATAACTTACATGGGGTTGACCAAACTTGCAGAAACATGTTTATTTCTGCTGAAAAACACGTTTTGACACTTTCTGCACACTGGGGTTAAGAGCAGAGTGTGTGGGCTCTTCTGAGCCTTGCAGTTACATAGGGATTCAGTTGTCTGAAAAAACGCGTTTTTTTTGGGCTGAAAAACACTTTTTTAAAAAAGTGTTGTTACTGCCCCATAACTTACATGGGGTTGACCAAACTTGCAGAAACATGTTTATTTCTGCTGAAAAACATGTTTTGACACTTTCTGCACACTGGGGTTAAGAGCTGAGTGTGTTGGCTCTTCTGAGCTTTGCAGTTACATAGGGATTCAGTTGTCTGAAAAAACGCGTTTATTTCTGGCTGAAAAACACGTTTTGAAAAGTGTACTGTAACTGCCCCATAACTTACATGGGGTTGACCAAACTTGCAGAAACATGTTCATTTCTTATGAAAAACACGTTTTGACACTTTCTGCACACTGGGGTTAAGAGCAGAGTGTGTGGGCTCTTCTGAGCCTTGCAGTTACATAGGGATTCAGTTGTCTGAAAAAACGCGTTTATTTCGGGCTGAAAAACACGTTTTGAAAAGTGTACTGTAACTGCCCCATAACTTACATGGGGTTGACCAAACTTGCAGAAACATGTTTATTTCTGCTGAAAAACACGTTTTGACACTTTCTGCACACTGGGGTTAAGAGCAGAGTGTGTGGGCTCTTCTGAGCCTTGCAGTTACATAGGGATTCAGTTGGCTGAAAAAACACGTTTATTTCGGGCTGAAAAACACGTTTTGAAAAAAGTGCTGTTACTTCCCCATAACTTACATGGGGTTGACCAAACTTGCAGAAACATGTTTATTTCTGCTGAAAAACATGTTTTGACACTTTCTGCACACTGGGGTTAAGAGCTGAGTGTGTGGGCTCTTCTGAGCTTTGCAGTTACATAGGGATTCAGTTGTCTGAAAAAACGCGTTTATTTCTGGCTGAAAAACACGTTTTGAAAAGTGTACTGTAACTGCCCCATAACTTACATGGGGTTGACCAAACTTGCAGAAACATGTTCATTTCTTATGAAAAACACGTTTTGACACTTTCTGCACACTGGGGTTAAGAGCAGAGTGTTTGGGCTCTTCTGAGCTTTGCAGTTACATAGGGATTCAGTTGTCTGAAAAAACGCGTTTATTTCGGGCTGAAAAACACGTTTTGAAAAGTGTACTGTAACTGCCCAATAACTTACATGGGGTTGACCAAACTTGCAGAAACATGTTTATTTCTGCTGAAAAACACGTTTTGACACTTTCTTCACACTGGGGTTAAGAGCAGAGTGTGTGGGCTCTTCTGAGCCTTGCAGTTACATAGGGATTCAGTTGGCTGAAAAAACGCGTTTATTTCTGGCTGAAAAACACGTTTTGAAAAAAGTGCTGTTATTGCCCCATAACTTACATGGGGTTGACCAAACTTGCAGAACCATGTTTATTTCTGCTGAAAAACATGTTTTTACACTTTCTGCACACTGGGGTTAAGAGCTGAGTGTGTGGGCTCTTCTGAGCTTTGCAGTTACATAGGGATTCAGTTGTCTGAAAAAACTCGTTTATTTCGGGCTGAAAAACACGTTTTGAAAAGTGTACTGTAACTGCCCCATAACTTACATGGGGTTGACCAAACTTGCAGAAACATGTTTATTTCTGCTGAAAAACACGTTTTGACACTTTCTGCACACTGGGGTTAAGAGCAGAGTGTGTGGGCTCTTCTGAGCCTTGCAGTTACATAGGGATTCAGTTGGCTGAATAAACGCGTTTATTTCGGGCTGAAAAACACGTTTTGAAAAAAGTGCTGTTACTGCCCCATAACTTACATGGGGTTGACCAAACTTGCAGAAACATGTTTATTTCTGCTGAAAAACATGTTTTGACACTTTCTGCACACTGGGGTTAAGAGCAGAGTTGTGGGCTCTTCTGAGCCTTGCAGTTACATAGGGATTCAGTTGTCTGAAAAAACGCGTTTATTTCGGGCTGAAAAACACGTTTTGAAAAGAGTACTGTAACTGCCCCATAACTTACATGGGGTTGACCAAACTTGCAGAAACATGTTTATTTCTGCTAAAAAACATGTTTTGACACTTTCTGCACACTGGGGTTAAGAGCTGAGTGTGTGGGCTCTTCTGAGCTTTGCAGTTACATAGGGATTCAGTTGTCTGAAAAAACGCGTTTATTTCGGGCTGAAAAACACGTTTTGAAAAGTGTACTGTAACTGCCCCATAACTTACATGGGGTTGACCAAACTTGCAGAAACATGTTTATTTCTGCTGAAAAACATGTTTTTACACTTTCTGCACACTGGGGTTAAGAGCTGAGTGTGTGGGCTCTTCTGAGCTTTGCAGTTACATAGGGATTCAGTTGTCTGAAAAAACGCGTTTATTTCGGGCTGAAAAACACGTTTTGAAAAGTGTACTGTAACTGCCCCATAACTTACATGGGGTTGACCAAACTTGCAGAAACATGTTTATTTCTGCTGAAAAACACGTTTTGACACTTTCTGCACACTGGGGTTAAGAGCAGAGTGTGTGGGCTCTTCTGAGCCTTGCAGTTACATAGGGATTCAGTTGTCTGAAAAAACGCGTTTATTTCGGGCTGAAAAACACGTTTTGAAAAGTGTACTGTAACTGCCCCATAACTTACATGGGGTTGACCAAACTTGCAGAAACATGTTTATTTCTGCTGAAAAACATGTTTTGACACTTTCTGCACACTGGGGTTAAGAGCTGAGTGTGTTGGCTCTTCTGAGCTTTGCAGTTACATAGGGATTCAGTTGTCTGAAAAAACGCGTTTATTTCTGGCTGAAAAACACGTTTTGAAAAGTGTACTGTAACTGCCCCATAACTTACATGGGGTTGACCAAACTTGCAGAAACATGTTCATTTCTTATGAAAAACTCGTTTTGACATTTTTTGCACACTGGGGTTAAGAGCAGAGTGTGTGGGCTCTTCTGAGCCTTGCAGTTACATAGGGATTCAGTTGTCTGAAAAAACGCGTTTATTTCGGGCTGAAAAACACGTTTTGAAAAGTGTACTGTAACTGCCCCATAACTTACATGGGGTTGACCAAACTTGCAGAAACATGTTTATTTCTGCTGAAAAACATGTTTTGACACTTTCTGCACACTGGGGTTAAGAGCAGAGTGTGTGGGCTCTTCTGAGCCTTGCAGTTACATAGGGATTCAGTTGTCTGAAAAAACGCGTTTATTTCGGGCTGAAAAACACATTTTGAAAAGTGTACTGTAACTGCCCCATAACTTACATGGGGTTGACCAAACTTGCAGAAACATGTTTATTTCTGCTGAAAAACATGTTTTGACACTTTCTGCACACTGGGGTTAAGAGCTGAGTGTGTTGGCTCTTCTGAGCTTTGCAGTTACATAGGGATTCAGTTGTCTGAAAAAACGCGTTTATTTCTGGCTGAAAAACACGTTTTGAAAAGTGTACTGTAACTGCCCCATAACTTACATGGGGTTGACCAAGCTTGCAGAAACATGTTCATTTCTTATGAAAAATTCGTTTTGACACTTTCTGCACACTGGGGTTAAGAGCAGAGTGTGTGGGCTCTTCTGAGCCTTGCAGTTACATAGGGATTCAGTTGTCTGAAAAAACGCGTTTATTTCGGGCTGAAAAACACGTTTTGAAAAGTGTACTGTAACTGCCCCATAACTTACATGGGGTTGACCAAACTTGCAGAAACATGTTTATTTCTGCTGAAAAACATGTTTTTACACTTTCTGCACACTGGGGTTAAGAGCTGAGTGTGTGGGCTCTTCTGAGCTTTGCAGTTACATAGGGATTCAGTTGTCTGAAAAAACGCGTTTATTTCGGGCTGAAAAACACGTTTTGAAAAAAGTGCTGTTACTGCCCCATAACTTACATGGGGTTGACCAAACTTGCAGAAACGTTTATTTCTGCTAAAAAACATGTTTTGACACTTTCTGCACACGGGGGTTAAGAGCTGAGTGTTTGGGCTCTTCTGAGCTTTGCAGTTACATAGGGATTCAGTTGTCTGAAAAAACGCGTTTATTTCGGGCTGAAAAACACGTTTTGAAAAGTGTACTGTAACTGCCCCATAACTTACATGGGGTTGACCAAACTTGCAGAAACATGTTTATTTCTGCTGAAAAACACGTTTTGACACTTTCTGCACACTGGGGTTAAGAGCAGAGTGTGTGGGCTCTTCTGAGCTTTGCAGTTACATAGGGATTCAGTTGTATGAAAAAACGCGTTTATTTCGGGCTGAAAAACACGTTTTGAAAAGTGTACTGTAACTGCCCCATAACTTACATGGGGTTGACCAAACTTGCAGAAACATGTTTATTTCTGCTGAAAAACATGTTTTTACACTTTCTGCACACTGGGGTTAAGAGCAGAGTGTGTGGGCTCTTCTGAGCCTTGCAGTTACATAGGGATTCAGTTGGCTGAAAAAACGCGTTTATTTCGGGCTGAAAAACACGTTTTGAAAAGTGTACTGTAACTGCCCCATAACTT
Organism: Lepisosteus platostomus; assembly: GCF_059453375.1. NCBI lineage: Eukaryota > Metazoa > Chordata > Actinopteri > Semionotiformes > Lepisosteidae > Lepisosteus > Lepisosteus platostomus. Next base: position 756,246 of record NC_142627.1, on the reverse strand, counting down.
ACATGGGGTTGACCAAACTTGCAGAAACATGTTTATTTCTGCTGAAAAACATGTTTTTACACTTTCTGCACACTGGGGTTAAGAGCAGAGTGTGTGGGCTCTTCTGAGCCTTGCAGTTACATAGGGATTCAGTTGGCTGAAAAAACGCGTTTATTTCGGGCTGAAAAACACGTTTTGAAAAAAGTGCTGTTACTGCCCCATAACTTACATGGGGTTGACCAAACTTGCAGAAACATGTTTATTTCTGCTGAAAAACATGTTTTGACACTTTCTGCACACTGGGGTTAAGAGCAGAGTGTGTGGGCTCTTCTGAGTCTTGCAGTTACATAGGGATTCAGTTGTCTGAAAAAACGCGTTTATTTCGGCTGAAAAACACGTTTTGAAAAGAGTACTGTAACTGCCCCATAACTTACATGGGGTTGACCAAACTTGCAGAAACATGTTTATTTCTGCTGAAAAACATGTTTTGACACTTTCTGCACACTGGGGTTAAGAGCTGAGTGTGTGGGCTCTTCTGAGCTTTGCAGTTACATAGGGATTCAGTTGTCTGAAAAAACGCGTTTATTTCTGGCTGAAAAACACGTTTTGAAAAGTGTACTGTAACTGCCCCATAACTTACATGGGGTTGACCAAACTTGCAGAAACATGTTTATTTCTGCTGAAAAACATGTTTTTACACTTTCTGCACACTGGGGTTAAGAGCTGAGTGTGTGGGCTCTTCTGAGCTTTGCAGTTACTTAGGGATTCAGTTGTCTGAAAAAACGCGTTTATTTCGGGCTGAAAAACACGTTTTGAAAAGTGTAATGTAACTGCCCCATAACTTACATGGGGTTGACCAAACTTGCAGAAACATGTTTATTTCTGCTGAAAAACACGTTTTGACACTTTCTGCACACTGGGGTTAAGAGCAGAGTGTGTGGGCTCTTCTGAGCCTTGCAGTTACATAGGGATTCAGTTGTGTGAAAAAACGCGTTTATTTCGGGCTGAAAAACACGTTTTGAAAAGTGTACTGTAACTGCCCCATAACTTACATGGGGTTGACCAAACTTGCAGAAACATGTTTATTTCTGCTGAAAAACACGTTTTGACACTTTCTGCACACTGGGGTTAAGAGCTGAGTGTGTGGGCTCTTCTGAGCTTTGCAGTTACATAGGGATTCAGTTGGCTCAAAAAACGCGTTTATTTCGGGCTGAAAAACACGTTTTGAAAAAAGTGCTGTTACTGCCCCATAACTTACATGGGGTTGACCAAACTTGCAGAAACATGTTTATTTCTGCTGAAAAACATGTTTTGACACTTTCTGCACACTGGGGTTAAGAGCAGAGTGTGTGGGCTCTTCTAAGCCTTGCAGTTACTTAGGGATTCAGTTGTCTGAAAAAACGCGTTTATTTCGGGCTGAAAAACACGTTTTGAAAAGTGTACTGTAACTGCCCCATAACTTACATGGGGTTGACCAAACTTGCAGAAACATGTTCATTTCTTATGAAAAACACGTTTTGACTCTTTCTGCACACTGGGGTTAAGAGCAGAGTGTGTGGGCTCTTCTGAGCCTTGCAGTTACATAGGGATTCAGTTGTCTGAAAAAACGCGTTTATTTCAGGCTGAAAAACACGTTTTGAAAAGTGTACTGTAACTGCCCAATAACTTACATGGGGTTGACCAAACTTGCAGAAACATGTTTATTTCTGCTGAAAAACATGTTTTGATACTTTCTGCACACTGGGGTTAAGAGCAGAGTGTGTGGGCTCTTCTGAGCCTTGCAGTTACATAGGGATTCAGTTGTCTGAAAAAACGCGTTTATTTCGGGCTGAAAAACACGTTTTGAAAAGTGTACTGTAACTTCCCCATAACTTACATGGGGTTGACCAAACTTGCAGAAACATGTTTATTTCTGCTGAAAAACATGTTTTGACACTTTCTGCACACTGGGGTTAAGAGCTGAGTGTGTGGGCTCTTCTGAGCTTTGCAGTTACATAGGGATTCAGTTGTCTGAAAAAACGCGTTTATTTCGGGCTGAAAAACACGTTTTGAAAAAAGTGCTGTTACTGCCCCATAACTTACATGGGGTTGACTAAACCTGCAGAAACATGTTTATTTCTACTGAAAAACATGTTTTGACACTTTCTGCACACTGGGGTTAAGAGCTGAGTGTGTGGGCTCTTCTGAGCTTTGCAGTTACATAGTGATTCGGTTGTCTGAAAAAACGCGTTTATTTCGGGCTGAAAAACACGTTTTGAAAAGTGTACTGTAACTGCCCCATAACTTACATGGGGTTGACCAAACTTGCAGAAACATGTTTATTTCTGCTGAAAAACACGTTTTGACACTTTCTGCACACTGGGGTTAAGAGCAGAGTGTGTTTGCTCTTCTGAGCCTTGCACTTACATAGGGATTCAGTTGTCTGAAAAAACGCGTTTATTTCGGGCTGAAAAACACGTTTTTAAAAAAGTGTTGTTACTGCCCCATAACTTACATGGGGTTGACCAAACTTGCAGAAACATGTTCATTTCTTATGAAAAACACGTTTTGACACTTTCTGCACACTGGGGTTAAGAGCAGAGTGTGTGGGCTCTTCTGAGCCTTGCAGTTACATAGGGATTCAGTTGTCTGAAAAAACGCGTTTATTTCGGGCTGAAAAACACGTTTTGAAAAGTGTACTGTAACTGCCCCATAACTTACATGGGGTTGACCAAACTTGCAGAAACATGTTTATTTCTGCTGAAAAACATGTTTTTACACTTTCTGCACACTGGGGTTAAGAGCTGAGTGTGTGGGCTCTTCTGAGCTTTGCAGTTACATAGGGATTCAGTTGTCTGAAAAAACGCGTTTATTTCGGGCTGAAAAACACGTTTTGAAAAGTGTACTGTAACTGCCCCATAACTTACATGGGGTTGACCAAACTTGCAGAAACATGTTTATTTCTGCTGAAAAACACGTTTTGACACTTTCTGCACACTGGGGTTAAGAGCAGAGTGTGTGGGCTCTTCTGAGCTTTGCAGTTACATAGGGATTCAGTTGTCTGAAAAAACGCGTTTATTTCGGGCTGAAAAACACGTTTTGAAAAAAGTGCTGTTACTGCCCCATAACTTACATGGGGTTGACCAAACTTGCAGAAACGTTTATTTCTGCTAAAAAACATGTTTTGACACTTTCTGCACACGGGGGTTAAGAGCTGAGTGTTTGGGCTCTTCTGAGCTTTGCAGTTACATAGGGATTCAGTTGTCTGAAAAAACGCGTTTATTTCGGGCTGAAAAACACGTATTGAAAAGTGTACTGTAACTGCCCCATAACTTACATGGGGTTGACCAATCTTGTTGAAACATGTTTATTTCTGCTGAAAAACATGTTTTTACACTTTCTGCACACTGGGGTTAAGAGCTGAGTGTGTGGGCTCTTCTGAGCTTTGCAGTTACATAGGGATTCAGTTGTCTGAAAAAACGCGTTTATTTCGGGCTGAAAAACACGTTTTGAAAAGTGTACTGTAACTGCCCCATAACTTACATGGGGTTGACCAAACTTGCAGAAACATGTTTATTTCTGCTGAAAAACACGTTTTGACACTTTCTGCACACTGGGGTTAAGAGCAGAGTGTGTGGGCTCTTCTGAGCCTTGCAGTTACATAGGGATTCAGTTGGCTGAAAAAACGCGTTTATTTCGGGCTGAAAAACACGTTTTGAAAAAAGTGCTGTTACTGCCCCATAACTTACATGGGGTTGACCAAACTTGCAGAAACATGTTTATTTCTGCTGAAAAACATGTTTTTACACTTTCTGCACACTGGGGTTAAGAGCTGAGTGTGTGGGCTCTTCTGAGCTTTGCAGTTACTTAGGGATTCAGTTGTCTGAAAAAACGCGTTTATTTCGGGCTGAAAAACACGTTTTGAAAAGTGTACTGTAACTGCCCCATAACTTACATGGGGTTGACCAAACTTGCAGAAACATGTTTATTTCTGCTGAAAAACACGTTTTGACACTTTCTGCACACTGGGGTTAAGAGCAGAGTGTGTGGGCTCTTCTGAGCCTTGCAGTTACATAGGGATTCAGTTGTGTGAAAAAACGCGTTTATTTCGGGCTGAAAAACACGTTTTGAAAAGTGTACTGTAACTGCCCCATAACTTACATGGGGTTGACCAAACTTGCAGAAACATGTTTATTTCTGCTGAAAAACACGTTTTGACACTTTCTGCACACTGGGGTTAAGAACAGAGTGTGTGGGCTTTTCTGAGCCTTGCAGTTACATAGGGATTCAGTTGTCTGAAAAAACGCGTTTATTTCGGGCTGAAAAACACGTTTTGAAAAAAGTGCTGTTACTGCCCCATAACTTACATGGGGTTGACCAAACTTGCAGAAACATGTTTATTTCTGCTGAAAAACATGTTTTGACACTTTCTGCACACTGGGGTTAAGAGCAGAGTGTGTGGGCTCTTCTAAGCCTTGCAGTTACATAGGGATTCAGTTGTCTGAAAAAACGCGTTTATTTCGGGCTGAAAAACACGTTTTGAAAAGTGTACTGTAACTGCCCCATAACTTACATGGGGTTGACCAAACTTGCAGAAACATGTTCATTTCTTATGAAAAACACGTTTTGACTCTTTCTGCACACTGGGGTTAAGAGCAGAGTGTGTGGGCTCTTCTGAGCCTTGCAGTTACATAGGGATTCAGTTGTCTGAAAAAACGCGTTTATTTCGGGCTGAAAAACACGTTTTGAAAAGTGTACTGTAACTGCCCCATAACTTACATGGGGTTGACCAAACATGCAGAAACATGTTTATTTCTGCTGAAAAACACGTTTTGACACTTTCTGCACACTGGGGTTAAGAGCAGAGTGTGTGGGCTCTTCTGAGCCTTGCAGTTACATAGGGATTCAGTTGTGTGAAAAAACGCGTTTATTTCGGGCTGAAAAACACGTTTTGAAAAGTGTACTGTAACTGCCCCATAACTTACATGGGGTTGACCAAACTTGCAGAAACATGTTTATTTCTGCTGAAAAACACGTTTTGACACTTTCTGCACACTGGGGTTAAGAACAGAGTGTGTGGGCTCTTCTGAGCCTTGCAGTTACATAGCGATTCAGTTGTCTGAAAAAACGCGTTTATTTCGGGCTGAAAAACACGTTTTGAAAAAAGTGCTGTTACTGCCCCATAACTTACATGGGGTTGACCAAACTTGCAGAAACATGTTTATTTCTGCTGAAAAACATGTTTTGACACTTTCTGCACACTGGGGTTAAGAGCAGAGTGTGTGGGCTCTTCTAAGCCTTGCAGTTACATAGGGATTCAGTTGTCTGAAAAACGCGTTTATTTCGGGCTGAAAAACACGTTTTGAAAAGTGTACTGTAACTGCCCCATAACTTACATGGGGTTGACCAAACTTGCAGAAACATGTTCATTTCTTATGAAAAACACGTTTTGACTCTTTCTGCACACTGGGGTTAAGAGCAGAGTGTGTGGGCTCTTCTGAGCCTTGCAGTTACATAGGGATTCAGTTGTCTGAAAAAACGCGTTTATTTCGGGATGAAAAACACGTTTTGAAAAGTGTACTGTAACTGCCCCATAACTTACATGGGGTTGACCAAACTTGCAGAAACATGTTTATTTCTGCTGAAAAACATGTTTTGACACTTTCTGCACACTGGGGTTAAGAGCTGAGTGTGTGGGCTCTTCTGAGCTTTGCAGTTACATAGGGATTCAGTTGTCTGAAAAAACGCGTTTATTTCGGGCTGAAAAACACGTTTTGAAAAGTGTACTGTAACTGCCCCATAACTTACATGGGGTTGACCAAACTTGCAGAAACATGTTTATTTCTGCTGAAAAACATGTTTTTACACTTTCTGCACACTGGGGTTAAGAGCTGAGTGTGTGGGCTCTTCTGAGCTTTGCAGTTACATAGGGATTCAGTTGTCTGAAAAAACGCGTTTATTTCGGGCTGAAAAACACGTTTTGAAAAGTGTACTGTAACTGCCCCATAACTTACATGGGGTTGACCAAACTTGCAGAAACATGTTTATTTCTGCTGAAAAACACGTTTTGACACTTTCTGCACACTGGGGTTAAGAGCAGAGTGTGTGGGCTCTTCTGAGCCTTGCAGTTACATAGGGATTCAGTTGTCTGAAAAAACGCGTTTATTTCGGGCTGAAAAACACGTTTTGAAAAAAGTGCTGTTACTGCCCCATAACTTACACGGGGTTGACTAAACCTGCAGAAACATGTTTATTTCTACTGAAAAACATGTTTTGACACTTTCTGCACACTGGGGTTAAGAGCTGAGTGTGTGGGCTCTTCTGAGCTTTGCAGTTACATAGGGATTCGGTTGTCTGAAAAAACGCGTTTATTTCGGGCTGAAAAACACGTTTTGAAAAAAGTGCTGTTACTGCCCCATAACTTACATGGGGTTGACCAAACTTGCAGAAACATGTTTATTTCTGCTGAAAAACATGTTTTGACACTTTCTGCACACTGGGGTTAAGAGCAGAGTGTGTGGGCTCTTCTGAGCCTTGCAGTTACATAGGGATTCAGTTGGCTGAAAAAACGCGTTTATTTCGGGCTGAAAAACACGTTTTGAAAAGTGTACTGTAACTGCCCCATAACTTACATGGGGTTGACCAAACTTGCAGAAACATGTTTATTTCTGCTGAAAAACATGTTTTGACACTTTCTGCACACTGGGGTTAAGAGCTGAGTGTGTTGGCTCTTCTGAGCTTTGCAGTTACATAGGGATTCAGTTGTCTGAAAAAACGCGTTTATTTCTGGCTGAAAAACACGTTTTGAAAAGTGTACTGTAACTGCCCCATAACTTACATGGGGTTGACCAAACTTGCAGAAACATGTTCATTTCTTATGAAAAACTCGTTTTGACATTTTTTGCACACTGGGGTTAAGAGCAGAGTGTGTGGGCTCTTCTGAGCCTTGCAGTTACATAGGGATTCAGTTGTCTGAAAAAACGCGTTTATTTCGGGCTGAAAAACACGTTTTGAAAAGTGTACTGTAACTGCCCCATAACTTACATGGGGTTGACCAAACTTGCAGAAACATGTTTATTTCTGCTGAAAAACATGTTTTGACACTTTCTGCACACTGGGGTTAAGAGCAGAGTGTGTGGGCTCTTCTGAGCCTTGCAGTTACATAGGGATTCAGTTGTCTGAAAAAACGCGTTTATTTCGGGCTGAAAAACACATTTTGAAAAGTGTACTGTAACTGCCCCATAACTTACATGGGGTTGACCAAACTTGCAGAAACATGTTTATTTCTGCTGAAAAACATGTTTTGACACTTTCTGCACACTGGGGTTAAGTGCTGAGTGTGTTGGCTCTTCTGAGCTTTGCAGTTACATAGGGATTCAGTTGTCTGAAAAAACGCGTTTATTTCTGGCTGAAAAACACGTTTTGAAAAGTGTACTGTAACTGCCCCATAACTTACATGGGGTTGACCAAACTTGCAGAAACATGTTCATTTCTTATGAAAAATTCGTTTTGACACTTTCTGCACACTGGGGTTAAGAGCAGAGTGTGTGGGCTCTTCTGAGCTTTGCAGTTACATAGGGATTCAGTTGTCTGAAAAAACGCGTTTATTTCGGGCTGAAAAACACGTTTTGAAAAAAGTGCTGTTACTGCCCCATAACTTACATGGGGTTGACCAAACTTGCAGAAACGTTTATTTCTGCTAAAAAACATGTTTTGACACTTTCTGCACACGGGGGTTAAGAGCTGAGTGTTTGGGCTCTTCTGAGCTTTGCAGTTACATAGGGATTCAGTTGTCTGAAAAAACGCGTTTATTTCGGGCTGAAAAACACGTTTTGAAAAGTGTACTGTAACTGCCCCATAACTTACATGGGGTTGACCAAACTTGCAGAAACATGTTTATTTCTGCTGAAAAACACGTTTTGACACTTTCTGCACACTGGGGTTAAGAGCAGAGTGTGTGGGCTCTTCTGAGCTTTGCAGTTACATAGGGATTCAGTTGTCTGAAAAAACGCGTTTATTTCGGGCTGAAAAACACGTTTTGAAAAGTGTACTGTAACTGCCCCATAACTTACATGGGGTTGACCAAACTTGCAGAAACATGTTTATTTCTGCTGAAAAACATGTTTTTACACTTTCTGCACACTGGGGTTAAGAGCAGAGTGTGTGGGCTCTTCTGAGCCTTGCAGTTACATAGGGATTCAGTTGGCTGAAAAAACGCGTTTATTTCGGGCTGAAAAACACGTTTTGAAAAGTGTACTGTAACTGCCCCATAACTTACATGGGGTTGACCAAACTTGCAGAAACATGTTTATTTCTGCTGAAAAACATGTTTTGACACTTTCTGCACACTGGGGTTAAGAGCTGAGTGTGTGGGCTCTTCTGAGCTTTGCAGTTACATAGGGATTCACTTGTCTGAAAAAACGCGTTTATTTCTGGCTGAAAAACACGTTTTGAAAAGTGTACTGTAACTGCCCCATAACTTACATGGGGTTGACCAAACTTGCAGAAACATGTTCATTTCTTATGAAAAACACGTTTTGACACTTTCTGCACACTGGGGTTAAGAGCAGAGTGTGTGGGCTCTTCTGAGCCTTGCAGTTACATAGGGATTCAGTTGGCTGAAAAAACGCGTTTATTTCTGGCTGAAAAACACGTTTTGAAAAAAGTGCTGTTATTGCCCCATAACTTACATGGGGTTGACCAAACTTGCAGAACCATGTTTATTTCTGCTGAAAAACATGTTTTTACACTTTCTGCACACTGGGGTTAAGAGCTGAGTGTGTGGGCTCTTCTGAGCTTTGCAGTTACATAGGGATTCAGTTGTCTGAAAAAACGCGTTTATTTCGGGCTGAAAAACACGTTTTGAAAAAAGTGCTGTTACTGCCCCATAACTTACATGGGGTTGACCAAACTTGCAGAAACATGTTTATTTCTGCTGAAAAACATGTTTTGACACTTTCTGCACACTGGGGTTAAGAGCAGAGTTGTGGGCTCTTCTGAGCCTTGCAGTTACATAGGGATTCAGTTGTCTGAAAAAACGCGTTTATTTCGGGCTGAAAAACACGTTTTGAAAAGAGTACTGTAACTGCCCCATAACTTACATGGGGTTGACCAAACTTGCAGAAACATGTTTATTTCTGCTAAAAAACATGTTTTGACACTTTCTGCACACTGGGGTTAAGAGCTGAGTGTGTGGGCTCTTCTGAGCTTTGCAGTTACATAGGGATTCAGTTGTCTGAAAAAACGCGTTTATTTCGGGCTGAAAAACACGTTTTGAAAAGTGTACTGTAACTGCCCCATAACTTACATGGGGTTGACCAAACTTGCAGAAACATGTTTATTTCTGCTGAAAAACATGTTTTTACACTTTCTGCACACTGGGGTTAAGAGCTGAGTGTGTGGGCTCTTCTGAGCTTTGCAGTTACATAGGGATTCAGTTGTCTGAAAAAACGCGTTTATTTCGGGCTGAAAAACACGTTTTGAAAAGTGTACTGTAACTGCCCCATAACTTACATGGGGTTGACCAAACTTGCAGAAACATGTTTATTTCTGCTGAAAAACACGTTTTGACACTTTCTGCACACTGGGGTTAAGAGCAGAGTGTGTGGGCTCTTCTGAGCCTTGCAGTTACATAGGGATTCAGTTGTCTGAAAAAACGCGTTTATTTCGGGCTGAAAAACACGTTTTGAAAAGTGTACTGTAACTGCCCCATAACTTACATGGGGTTGACCAAACTTGCAGAAACATGTTTATTTCTGCTGAAAAACATGTTTTGACACTTTCTGCACACTGGGGTTAAGAGCTGAGTGTGTTGGCTCTTCTGAGCTTTGCAGTTACATAGGGATTCAGTTGTCTGAAAAAACGCGTTTATTTCGGGCTGAAAAACACGTTTTGAAAAGTGTACTGTAACTGCCCCATAACTTACATGGGGTTGACCAAACTTGCAGAAACATGTTCATTTCTTATGAAAAACTCGTTTTGACATTTTTTGCACACTGGGGTTAAGAGCAGAGTGTGTGGGCTCTTCTGAGCCTTGCAGTTACATAGGGATTCAGTTGTCTGAAAAAACGCGTTTATTTCTGGCTGAAAAACACGTTTTGAAAAGTGTACTGTAACTGCCCCATAACTTACATGGGGTTGACCAAGCTTGCAGAAACATGTTCATTTCTTATGAAAAATTCGTTTTGACACTTTCTGCACACTGGGGTTAAGAGCAGAGTGTGTGGGCTCTTCTGAGCCTTGCAGTTACATAGGGATTCAGTTGTCTGAAAAAACGCGTTTATTTCGGGCTGAAAAACACGTTTTGAAAAGTGTACTGTAACTGCCCCATAACTTACATGGGGTTGACCAAACTTGCAGAAACATGTTTATTTCTGCTGAAAAACATGTTTTTACACTTTCTGCACACTGGGGTTAAGAGCTGAGTGTGTGGGCTCTTCTGAGCTTTGCAGTTACATAGGGATTCAGTTGTCTGAAAAAACGCGTTTATTTCGGGCTGAAAAACACGTTTTGAAAAAAGTGCTGTTACTGCCCCATAACTTACATGGGGTTGACCAAACTTGCAGAAACGTTTATTTCTGCTAAAAAACATGTTTTGACACTTTCTGCACACGGGGGTTAAGAGCTGAGTGTTTGGGCTCTTCTGAGCTTTGCAGTTACATAGGGATTCAGTTGTCTGAAAAAACGCGTTTATTTCGGGCTGAAAAACACGTTTTGAAAAGTGTACTGTAACTGCCCCATAACTTACATGGGGTTGACCAAACTTGCAGAAACATGTTTATTTCTGCTGAAAAACACGTTTTGACACTTTCTGCACACTGGGGTTAAGAGCAGAGTGTGTGGGCTCTTCTGAGCTTTGCAGTTACATAGGGATTCAGTTGTATGAAAAAACGCGTTTATTTCGGGCTGAAAAACACGTTTTGAAAAGTGTACTGTAACTGCCCCATAACTTACATGGGGTTGACCAAACTTGCAGAAACATGTTTATTTCTGCTGAAAAACATGTTTTTACACTTTCTGCACACTGGGGTTAAGAGCAGAGTGTGTGGGCTCTTCTGAGCCTTGCAGTTACATAGGGATTCAGTTGGCTGAAAAAACGCGTTTATTTCGGGCTGAAAAACACGTTTTGAAAAGTGTACTGTAACTGCCCCATAACTTACATGGGGTTGACCAAACTTGCAGAAACATGTTTATTTCTGCTGAAAAACATGTTTTTACACTTTCTGCACACTGGGGTTAAGAGCAGAGTGTGTGGGCTCTTCTGAGCCTTGCAGTTACATAGGGATTCAGTTGGCTGAAAAAACGCGTTTATTTCGGGCTGAAAAACACGTTTTGAAAAAAGTGCTGTTACTGCCCCATAACTTACATGGGGTTGACCAAACTTGCAGAAACATGTTTATTTCTGCTGAAAAACATGTTTTGACACTTTCTGCACACTGGGGTTAAGAGCAGAGTGTGTGGGCTCTTCTGAGCCTTGCAGTTACATAGGGATTCAGTTGTCTGAAAAAACGCGTTTATTTCGGCTGAAAAACACGTTTTGAAAAGAGTACTGTAACTGCCCCATAACTTACATGGGGTTGACCAAACTTGCAGAAACATGTTTATTTCTGCTGAAAAACATGTTTTGACACTTTCTGCACACTGGGGTTAAGAGCTGAGTGTGTGGGCTCTTCTGAGCTTTGCAGTTACATAGGGATTCAGTTGTCTGAAAAAACGCGTTTATTTCTGGCTGAAAAACACGTTTTGAAAAGTGTACTGTAACTGCCCCATAACTTACATGGGGTTGACCAAACTTGCAGAAACATGTTTATTTCTGCTGAAAAACATGTTTTTACACTTTCTGCAAACTGGGGTTAAGAGCTGAGTGTGTGGGCTCTTCTGAGCTTTGCAGTTACTTAGGGATTCAGTTGTCTGAAAAAACGCGTTTATTTCGGGCTGAAAAACACGTTTTGAAAAGTGTAATGTAACTGCCCCATAACTTACATGGGGTTGACCAAACTTGCAGAAACATGTTTATTTCTGCTGAAAAACACGTTTTGACACTTTCTGCACACTGGGGTTAAGAGCAGAGTGTGTGGGCTCTTCTGAGCCTTGCAGTTACATAGGGATTCAGTTGTGTGAAAAAACGCGTTTATTTCGGGCTGAAAAACACGTTTTGAAAAGTGTACTGTAACTGCCCCATAACTTACATGGGGTTGACCAAACTTGCAGAAACATGTTTATTTCTGCTGAAAAACACGTTTTGACACTTTCTGCACACTGGGGTTAAGAGCAGAGTGTGTGGGCTCTTCTGAGCCTTGCAGTTACATAGGGATTCAGTTGTCTGAAAAAACGCGTTTATTTCGGGCTGAAAAACACGTTTTGAAAAGTGTACTGTAACTTCCCCATAACTTACATGGGGTTGACCAAACTTGCAGAAACATGTTTATTTCTGCTGAAAAACATGTTTTGACACTTTCTGCACACTGGGGTTAAGAGCTGAGTGTGTGGGCTCTTCTGAGCTTTGCAGTTACATAGGGATTCAGTTGTCTGAAAAAACGCGTTTATTTCGGGCTGAAAAACACGTTTTGAAAAAAGTGCTGTTACTGCCCCATAACTTACATGGGGTTGACTAAACCTGCAGAAACATGTTTATTTCTACTGAAAAACATGTTTTGACACTTTCTGCACACTGGGGTTAAGAGCTGAGTGTGTGGGCTCTTCTGAGCTTTGCAGTTACATAGTGATTCGGTTGTCTGAAAAAACGCGTTTATTTCGGGCTGAAAAACACGTTTTGAAAAGTGTACTGTAACTGCCCCATAACTTACATGGGGTTGACCAAACTTGCAGAAACATGTTTATTTCTGCTGAAAAACACGTTTTGACACTTTCTGCACACTGGGGTTAAGAGCAGAGTGTGTTTGCTCTTCTGAGCCTTGCACTTACATAGGGATTCAGTTGTCTGAAAAAACGCGTTTATTTCGGGCTGAAAAACACGTTTTTAAAAAAGTGTTGTTACTGCCCCATAACTTACATGGGGTTGACCAAACTTGCAGAAACATGTTCATTTCTTATGAAAAACACGTTTTGACACTTTCTGCACACTGGGGTTAAGAGCAGAGTGTGTGGGCTCTTCTGAGCCTTGCAGTTACATAGGGATTCAGTTGTCTGAAAAAACGCGTTTATTTCGGGCTGAAAAACACGTTTTGAAAAGTGTACTGTAACTGCCCCATAACTTACATGGGGTTGACCAAACTTGCAGAAACATGTTTATTTCTGCTGAAAAACACGTTTTGACACTTTCTGCACACTGGGGTTAAGAGCAGAGTGTGTGGGCTCTTCTGAGCCTTGCACTTACATAGGGATTCAGTTGTCTGAAAAAACGCGTTTATTTCGGGCTGAAAAACACGTTTTGAAAAAAGTGCTGTTACTACCCCATAACTTACATGGGGTTGACCAAACTTGCAGAAACATGTTTATTTCTGCTGAAAAACATGTTTTGACATTTTCTGCACACTGGGGTTAAGAGCAGAGTGTGTGGGCTCTTCTGAGCTTTGCAGTTACATAGGGATTCAGTTGTCTGAAAAAACGCGTTTATTTCGGGCTGAAAAACACGTTTTGAAAAGTGTACTGTAACTGCCCCATAACTTACATGGGGTTGACCAAACTTGCAGAAACATGTTTATTTCTGCTGAAAAACATGTTTTTACACTTTCTGCACACTGGGGTTAAGAGCTGAGTGTGTGGGCTCTTCTGAGCTTTGCAGTTACATAGGGATTCAGTTGTCTGAAAAAACGCGTTTATTTCGGGCTGAAAAACACGTTTTGAAAAAAGTGCTGTTACTGCCCCATAACTTACATGGGGTTGACCAAACTTGCAGAAACGTTTATTTCTGCTAAAAAACATGTTTTGACACTTTCTGCACACGGGGGTTAAGAGCTGAGTGTTTGGGCTCTTCTGAGCTTTGCAGTTACATAGGGATTCAGTTGTCTGAAAAAACGCGTTTATTTCGGGCTGAAAAACACGTTTTGAAAAGTGTACTGTAACTGCCCCATAACTTACATGGGGTTGACCAATCTTGTTGAAACATGTTTATTTCTGCTGAAAAACATGTTTTTACACTTTCTGCACACTGGGGTTAAGAGCTGAGTGTGTGGGCTCTTCTGAGCTTTGCAGTTACATAGGGATTCAGTTGTCTGAAAAAACGCGTTTATTTCGGGCTGAAAAACACGTTTTGAAAAGTGTACTGTAACTGCCCCATAACTTACATGGGGTTGACCAAACTTGCAGAAACATGTTTATTTCTGCTGAAAAACACGTTTTGACACTTTCTGCACACTGGGGTTAAGAGCAGAGTGTGTGGGCTCTTCTGAGCCTTGCAGTTACATAGGGATTCAGTTGGCTGAAAAAACGCGTTTATTTCGGGCTGAAAAACACGTTTTGAAAAAAGTGCTGTTACTGCCCCATAACTTACATGGGGTTGACCAAACTTGCAGAAACATGTTTATTTCTGCTGAAAAACATGTTTTGACACTTTCTGCACACTGGGGTTAAGAGCAGAGTGTGTGGGCTCTTCTGAGCCTTGCAGTTACATAGGGATTCAGTTGTCTGAAAAAACGCGTTTATTTCGGCTGAAAAACACGTTTTGAAAAGAGTACTGTAACTGCCCCATAACTTACATGGGGTTGACCAAACTTGCAGAAACATGTTTATTTCTGCTGAAAAACATGTTTTGACACTTTCTGCACACTGGGGTTAAGAGCTGAGTGTGTGGGCTCTTCTGAGCTTTGCAGTTACATAGGGATTCAGTTGTCTGAAAAAACGCGTTTATTTCTGGCTGAAAAACACGTTTTGAAAAGTGTACTGTAACTGCCCCATAACTTACATGGGGTTGACCAAACTTGCAGAAACATGTTTATTTCTGCTGAAAAACATGTTTTTACACTTTCTGCACACTGGGGTTAAGAGCTGAGTGTGTGGGCTCTTCTGAGCTTTGCAGTTACTTAGGGATTCAGTTGTCTGAAAAAACGCGTTTATTTCGGGCTGAAAAACACGTTTTGAAAAGTGTACTGTAACTGCCCCATAACTTACATGGGGTTGACCAAACTTGCAGAAACATGTTTATTTCTGCTGAAAAACACGTTTTGACACTTTCTGCACACTGGGGTTAAGAGCAGAGTGTGTGGGCTCTTCTGAGCCTTGCAGTTACATAGGGATTCAGTTGTGTGAAAAAACGCGTTTATTTCGGGCTGAAAAACACGTTTTGAAAAGTGTACTGTAACTGCCCCATAACTTACATGGGGTTGACCAAACTTGCAGAAACATGTTTATTTCTGCTGAAAAACACGTTTTGACACTTTCTGCACACTGGGGTTAAGAACAGAGTGTGTGGGCTCTTCTGAGCCTTGCAGTTACATAGGGATTCAGTTGTCTGAAAAAACGCGTTTATTTCGGGCTGAAAAACACGTTTTGAAAAAAGTGCTGTTACTGCCCCATAACTTACATGGGGTTGACCAAACTGCAGAAACATGTTTATTTCTGCTGAAAAACATGTTTTGACACTTTCTGCACACTGGGGTTAAGAGCAGAGTGTGTGGGCTCTTCTGAGCCTTGCAGTTACATAGGGATTCAGTTGTCTGAAAAAACGCGTTTATTTCGGGCTGAAAAACACGTTTTGAAAAGTGTACTGTAACTGCCCCATAACTTACATGGGGTTGACCAAACTTGCAGAAACATGTTTATTTCTGCTGAAAAACACGTTTTGACACTTTCTGCACACTGGGGTTAAGAGCAGAGTGTGTGGGCTCTTCTGAGCCTTGCAGTTACATAGGGATTCAGTTGGCTCAAAAAACGCGTTTATTTCGGGCTGAAAAACACGTTTTGAAAAAAGTGCTGTTACTGCCCCATAACTTACATGGGGTTGACCAAACTTGCAGAAACATGTTTATTTCTGCTGAAAAACATGTTTTGACACTTTCTGCAC
Source organism: Lepisosteus platostomus (assembly GCF_059453375.1). Taxonomy (NCBI): domain Eukaryota; kingdom Metazoa; phylum Chordata; class Actinopteri; order Semionotiformes; family Lepisosteidae; genus Lepisosteus; species Lepisosteus platostomus. The sequence continues at coordinate 740,327 of NC_142627.1, read as the reverse complement.
ACTGGGGTTAAGAGCAGAGTGTGTGGGCTCTTCTAAGCCTTGCAGTTACATAGGGATTCAGTTGTCTGAAAAAACGCGTTTATTTCGGGCTGAAAAACACGTTTTGAAAAGTGTACTGTAACTGCCCCATAACTTACATGGGGTTGACCAAACTTGCAGAAACATGTTCATTTCTTATGAAAAACACGTTTTGACTCTTTCTGCACACTGGGGTTAAGAGCAGAGTGTGTGGGCTCTTCTGAGCCTTGCAGTTACATAGGGATTCAGTTGTCTGAAAAAACGCGTTTATTTCAGGCTGAAAAACACGTTTTGAAAAGTGTACTGTAACTGCCCAATAACTTACATGGGGTTGACCAAACTTGCAGAAACATGTTTATTTCTGCTGAAAAACATGTTTTGATACTTTCTGCACACTGGGGTTAAGAGCAGAGTGTGTGGGCTCTTCTGAGCCTTGCAGTTACATAGGGATTCAGTTGTCTGAAAAAACGCGTTTATTTCGGGCTGAAAAACACGTTTTGAAAAGTGTACTGTAACTTCCCCATAACTTACATGGGGTTGACCAAACTTGCAGAAACATATTTATTTCTGCTGAAAAACATGTTTTGACACTTTCTGCACACTGGGGTTAAGAGCTGAGTGTGTGGGCTCTTCTGAGCTTTGCAGTTACATAGGGATTCAGTTGTCTGAAAAATCGCGTTTATTTCGGGCTGAAAAACACGTTTTGAAAAAAGTGCTGTTACTGCCCCATAACTTACATGGGGTTGACTAAACCTGCAGAAACATGTTTATTTCTACTGAAAAACATGTTTTGACACTTTCTGCACACTGGGGTTAAGAGCTGAGTGTGTGGGCTCTTCTGAGCTTTGCAGTTACATAGTGATTCGGTTGTCTGAAAAAACGCGTTTATTTCGGGCTGAAAAACACGTTTTGAAAAGTGTACTGTAACTGCCCCATAACTTACATGGGGTTGACCAAACTTGCAGAAACATGTTTATTTCTGCTGAAAAACACGTTTTGACACTTTCTGCACACTGGGGTTAAGAGCAGAGTGTGTTTGCTCTTCTGAGCCTTGCACTTACATAGGGATTCAGTTGTCTGAAAAAACGCGTTTATTTCGGGCTGAAAAACACGTTTTTAAAAAAGTGTTGTTACTGCCCCATAACTTACATGGGGTTGACCAAACTTGCAGAAACATGTTCATTTCTTATGAAAAACACGTTTTGACACTTTCTGCACACTGGGGTTAAGAGCAGAGTGTGTGGGCTCTTCTGAGCCTTGCAGTTACATAGGGATTCAGTTGTCTGAAAAAACGCGTTTATTTCGGGCTGAAAAACACGTTTTGAAAAGTGTACTGTAACTGCCCCATAACTTACATGGGGTTGACCAAACTTGCAGAAACATGTTTATTTCTGCTGAAAAACATGTTTTTACACTTTCTGCACACTGGGGTTAAGAGCTGAGTGTGTGGGCTCTTCTGAGCTTTGCAGTTACATAGGGATTCAGTTGTCTGAAAAAACGCGTTTATTTCGGGCTGAAAAACACGTTTTGAAAAAAGTGCTGTTACTGCCCCATAACTTACATGGGGTTGACCAAACTTGCAGAAACGTTTATTTCTGCTAAAAAACATGTTTTGACACTTTCTGCACACGGGGGTTAAGAGCTGAGTGTTTGGGCTCTTCTGAGCTTTGCAGTTACATAGGGATTCAGTTGTCTGAAAAAACGCGTTTATTTCGGGCTGAAAAACACGTATTGAAAAGTGTACTGTAACTGCCCCATAACTTACATGGGGTTGACCAATCTTGTTGAAACATGTTTATTTCTGCTGAAAAACATGTTTTTACACTTTCTGCACACTGGGGTTAAGAGCTGAGTGTGTGGGCTCTTCTGAGCTTTGCAGTTACATAGGGATTCAGTTGTCTGAAAAAACGCGTTTATTTCGGGCTGAAAAACACGTTTTGAAAAGTGTACTGTAACTGCCCCATAACTTACATGGGGTTGACCAAACTTGCAGAAACATGTTTATTTCTGCTGAAAAACACGTTTTGACACTTTCTGCACACTGGGGTTAAGAGCAGAGTGTGTGGGCTCTTCTGAGCCTTGCAGTTACATAGGGATTCAGTTGGCTGAAAAAACGCGTTTATTTCGGGCTGAAAAACACGTTTTGAAAAAAGTGCTGTTACTGCCCCATAACTTACATGGGGTTGACCAAACTTGCAGAAACATGTTTATTTCTGCTGAAAAACATGTTTTTACACTTTCTGCACACTGGGGTTAAGAGCTGAGTGTGTGGGCTCTTCTGAGCTTTGCAGTTACTTAGGGATTCAGTTGTCTGAAAAAACGCGTTTATTTCGGGCTGAAAAACACGTTTTGAAAAGTGTACTGTAACTGCCCCATAACTTACATGGGGTTGACCAAACTTGCAGAAACATGTTTATTTCTGCTGAAAAACACGTTTTGACACTTTCTGCACACTGGGGTTAAGAGCAGAGTGTGTGGGCTCTTCTGAGCCTTGCAGTTACATAGGGATTCAGTTGTGTGAAAAAACGCGTTTATTTCGGGCTGAAAAACACGTTTTGAAAAGTGTACTGTAACTGCCCCATAACTTACATGGGGTTGACCAAACTTGCAGAAACATGTTTATTTCTGCTGAAAAACACGTTTTGACACTTTCTGCACACTGGGGTTAAGAACAGAGTGTGTGGGCTCTTCTGAGCCTTGCAGTTACATAGGGATTCAGTTGTCTGAAAAAACGCGTTTATTTCGGGCTGAAAAACACGTTTTGAAAAAAGTGCTGTTACTGCCCCATAACTTACATGGGGTTGACCAAACTTGCAGAAACATGTTTATTTCTGCTGAAAAACATGTTTTGACACTTTCTGCACACTGGGGTTAAGAGCAGAGTGTGTGGGCTCTTCTAAGCCTTGCAGTTACATAGGGATTCAGTTGTCTGAAAAAACGCGTTTATTTCGGGCTGAAAAACACGTTTTGAAAAGTGTACTGTAACTGCCCCATAACTTACATGGGGTTGACCAAACTTGCAGAAACATGTTCATTTCTTATGAAAAACACGTTTTGACTCTTTCTGCACACTGGGGTTAAGAGCAGAGTGTGTGGGCTCTTCTGAGCCTTGCAGTTACATAGGGATTCAGTTGTCTGAAAAAACGCGTTTATTTCGGGCTGAAAAACACGTTTTGAAAAGTGTACTGTAACTGCCCCATAACTTACATGGGGTTGACCAAACTTGCAGAAACATGTTTATTTCTGCTGAAAAACACGTTTTGACACTTTCTGCACACTGGGGTTAAGAGCAGAGTGTGTGGGCTCTTCTGAGCCTTGCAGTTACATAGGGATTCAGTTGTGTGAAAAAACGCGTTTATTTCGGGCTGAAAAACACGTTTTGAAAAGTGTACTGTAACTGCCCCATAACTTACATGGGGTTGACCAAACTTGCAGAAACATGTTTATTTCTGCTGAAAAACACGTTTTGACACTTTCTGCACACTGGGGTTAAGAACAGAGTGTGTGGGCTCTTCTGAGCCTTGCAGTTACATAGCGATTCAGTTGTCTGAAAAAACGCGTTTATTTCGGGCTGAAAAACACGTTTTGAAAAAAGTGCTGTTACTGCCCCATAACTTACATGGGGTTGACCAAACTTGCAGAAACATGTTTATTTCTGCTGAAAAACATGTTTTGACACTTTCTGCACACTGGGGTTAAGAGCAGAGTGTGTGGGCTCTTCTAAGCCTTGCAGTTACATAGGGATTCAGTTGTCTGAAAAAACGCGTTTATTTCGGGCTGAAAAACACGTTTTGAAAAGTGTACTGTAACTGCCCCATAACTTACATGGGGTTGACCAAACTTGCAGAAACATGTTCATTTCTTATGAAAAACACGTTTTGACTCTTTCTGCACACTGGGGTTAAGAGCAGAGTGTGTGGGCTCTTCTGAGCCTTGCAGTTACATAGGGATTCAGTTGTCTGAAAAAACGCGTTTATTTCGGGATGAAAAACACGTTTTGAAAAGTGTACTGTAACTGCCCCATAACTTACATGGGGTTGACCAAACTTGCAGAAACATGTTTATTTCTGCTGAAAAACATGTTTTGACACTTTGAGCACACTGGGGTTAAGAGCTGAGTGTGTGGGCTCTTCTGAGCTTTGCAGTTACATAGGGATTCAGTTGTCTGAAAAAACGCGTTTATTTCGGGCTGAAAAACACGTTTTGAAAAGTGTACTGTAACTGCCCCATAACTTACATGGGGTTGACCAAACTTGCAGAAACATGTTTATTTCTGCTGAAAAACATGTTTTTACACTTTCTGCACACTGGGGTTAAGAGCTGAGTGTGTGGGCTCTTCTGAGCTTTGCAGTTACATAGGGATTCAGTTGTCTGAAAAAACGCGTTTATTTCGGGCTGAAAAACACGTTTTGAAAAGTGTACTGTAACTGCCCCATAACTTACATGGGGTTGACCAAACTTGCAGAAACATGTTTATTTCTGCTGAAAAACACGTTTTGACACTTTCTGCACACTGGGGTTAAGAGCAGAGTGTGTGGGCTCTTCTGAGCCTTGCAGTTACATAGGGATTCAGTTGTCTGAAAAAACGCGTTTATTTCGGGCTGAAAAACACGTTTTGAAAAAAGTGCTGTTACTGCCCCATAACTTACACGGGGTTGACTAAACCTGCAGAAACATGTTTATTTCTACTGAAAAACATGTTTTGACACTTTCTGCACACTGGGGTTAAGAGCTGAGTGTGTGGGCTCTTCTGAGCTTTGCAGTTACATAGGGATTCGGTTGTCTGAAAAAACGCGTTTATTTCGGGCTGAAAAACACGTTTTGAAAAAAGTGCTGTTACTGCCCCATAACTTACATGGGGTTGACCAAACTTGCAGAAACATGTTTATTTCTGCTGAAAAACATGTTTTGACACTTTCTGCACACTGGGGTTAAGAGCAGAGTGTGTGGGCTCTTCTGAGCCTTGCAGTTACATAGGGATTCAGTTGTCTGAAAAAACGCGTTTATTTCGGGCTGAAAAACACGTTTTGAAAAGAGTACTGTAACTGCCCCATAACTTACATGGGGTTGACCAAACTTGCAGAAACATGTTTATTTCTGCTGAAAAACATGTTTTGACACTTTCTGCACACTGGGGTTAAGAGCTGAGTGTGTGGGCTCTTCTGAGCTTTGCAGTTACATAGGGATTCAGTTGTCTGAAAAAACGCGTTTATTTCGGGCTGAAAAACACGTTTTGAAAAGTGTACTGTAACTGCCCCATAACTTACATGGGGTTGACCAAACTTGCAGAAACATGTTTATTTCTGCTGAAAAACATGTTTTTACACTTTCTGCACACTGGGGTTAAGAGCTGAGTGTGTGGGCTCTTCTGAGCTTTGCAGTTACATAGGGATTCAGTTGTCTGAAAAAACGCGTTTATTTCGGGCTGAAAAACACGTTTTGAAAAGTGTACTGTAACTGCCCCATAACTTACATGGGGTTGACCAAACTTGCAGAAACATGTTTATTTCTGCTGAAAAACATGTTTTTACACTTTCTGCACACTGGGGTTAAGAGCTGAGTGTGTGGGCTCTTCTGAGCTTTGCAGTTACATAGGGATTCAGTTGTCTGAAAAAACGCGTTTATTTCGGGCTGAAAAACACGTTTTGAAAAGTGTACTGTAACTGCCCCATAACTTACATGGGGTTGACCAAACTTGCAGAAACATGTTTATTTCTGCTGAAAAACACGTTTTGACACTTTCTGCACACTGGGGTTAAGAGCAGAGTGTGTGGGCTCTTCTGAGCCTTGCAGTTACATAGGGATTCAGTTGGCTGAAAAAACGCGTTTATTTCGGGCTGAAAAACACGTTTTGAAAAGTGTACTGTAACTGCCCCATAACTTACATGGGGTTGACCAAACTTGCAGAAACATGTTTATTTCTGCTGAAAAACATGTTTTGACACTTTCTGCACACTGGGGTTAAGAGCTGAGTGTGTTGGCTCTTCTGAGCTTTGCAGTTACATAGGGATTCAGTTGTCTGAAAAAACGCGTTTATTTCTGGCTGAAAAACACGTTTTGAAAAGTGTACTGTAACTGCCCCATAACTTACATGGGGTTGACCAAACTTGCAGAAACATGTTCATTTCTTATGAAAAACTCGTTTTGACATTTTTTGCACACTGGGGTTAAGAGCAGAGTGTGTGGGCTCTTCTGAGCCTTGCAGTTACATAGGGATTCAGTTGTCTGAAAAAACGCGTTTATTTCGGGCTGAAAAACACGTTTTGAAAAGTGTACTGTAACTGCCCCATAACTTACATGGGGTTGACCAAACTTGCAGAAACATGTTTATTTCTGCTGAAAAACATGTTTTGACACTTTCTGCACACTGGGGTTAAGAGCAGAGTGTGTGGGCTCTTCTGAGCCTTGCAGTTACATAGGGATTCAGTTGTCTGAAAAAACGCGTTTATTTCGGGCTGAAAAACACATTTTGAAAAGTGTACTGTAACTGCCCCATAACTTACATGGGGTTGACCAAACTTGCAGAAACATGTTTATTTCTGCTGAAAAACATGTTTTGACACTTTCTGCACACTGGGGTTAAGTGCTGAGTGTGTTGGCTCTTCTGAGCTTTGCAGTTACATAGGGATTCAGTTGTCTGAAAAAACGCGTTTATTTCTGGCTGAAAAACACGTTTTGAAAAGTGTACTGTAACTGCCCCATAACTTACATGGGGTTGACCAAACTTGCAGAAACATGTTCATTTCTTATGAAAAATTCGTTTTGACACTTTCTGCACACTGGGGTTAAGAGCAGAGTGTGTGGGCTCTTCTGAGCTTTGCAGTTACATAGGGATTCAGTTGTCTGAAAAAACGCGTTTATTTCGGGCTGAAAAACACGTTTTGAAAAAAGTGCTGTTACTGCCCCATAACTTACATGGGGTTGACCAAACTTGCAGAAACGTTTATTTCTGCTAAAAAACATGTTTTGACACTTTCTGCACACGGGGGTTAAGAGCTGAGTGTTTGGGCTCTTCTGAGCTTTGCAGTTACATAGGGATTCAGTTGTCTGAAAAAACGCGTTTATTTCGGGCTGAAAAACACGTTTTGAAAAGTGTACTGTAACTGCCCCATAACTTACATGGGGTTGACCAAACTTGCAGAAACATGTTTATTTCTGCTGAAAATCACGTTTTGACACTTTCTGCACACTGGGGTTAAGAGCAGAGTGTGTGGGCTCTTCTGAGCTTTGCAGTTACATAGGGATTCAGTTGTCTGAAAAAACGCGTTTATTTCGGGCTGAAAAACACGTTTTGAAAAGTGTACTGTAACTGCCCCATAACTTACATGGGGTTGACCAAACTTGCAGAAACATGTTTATTTCTGCTGAAAAACATGTTTTTACACTTTCTGCACACTGGGGTTAAGAGCTGAGTGTGTGGGCTCTTCTGAGCTTTGCAGTTACATAGGGATTCAGTTGTCTGAAAAAACGCGTTTATTTCGGGCTGAAAAACACGTTTTGAAAAGTGTACTGTAACTGCCCCATAACTTACATGGGGTTGACCAAACTTGCAGAAACATGTTTATTTCTGCTGAAAAACACGTTTTGACACTTTCTGCACACTGGGGTTAAGAGCAGAGTGTGTGGGCTCTTCTGAGCCTTGCAGTTACATAGGGATTCAGTTGGCTGAAAAAACGCGTTTATTTCGGGCTGAAAAACACGTTTTGAAAAGTGTACTGTAACTGCCCCATAACTTACATGGGGTTGACCAAACTTGCAGAAACATGTTTATTTCTGCTGAAAAACATGTTTTGACACTTTCTGCACACTGGGGTTAAGAGCTGAGTGTGTTGGCTCTTCTGAGCTTTGCAGTTACATAGGGATTCAGTTGTCTGAAAAAACGCGTTTATTTCTGGCTGAAAAACACGTTTTGAAAAGTGTACTGTAACTGCCCCATAACTTACATGGGGTTGACCAAACTTGCAGAAACATGTTTATTTCTGCTGAAAAACATGTTTTGACACTTTCTGCACACTGGGGTTAAGAGCAGAGTGTGTGGGCTCTTCTGAGCCTTGCAGTTACATAGGGATTCAGTTGTCTGAAAAAACGCGTTTATTTCGGGCTGAAAAACACGTTTTGAAAAAAGTGCTGTTACTGCCCCATAACTTACATGGGGTTGACCAAACTTGCAGAAACGTTTATTTCTGCTAAAAAACATGTTTTGACACTTTCTGCACACGGGGGTTAAGAGCTGAGTGTTTGGGCTCTTCTGAGCTTTGCAGTTACATAGGGATTCAGTTGTCTGAAAAAACGCGTTTATTTCGGGCTGAAAAACACGTTTTGAAAAGTGTACTGTAACTGCCCCATAACTTACATGGGGTTGACCAAACTTGCAGAAACATGTTTATTTCTGCTGAAAAACACGTTTTGACACTTTCTGCACACTGGGGTTAAGAGCAGAGTGTGTGGGCTCTTCTGAGCTTTGCAGTTACATAGGGATTCAGTTGTCTGAAAAAACGCGTTTATTTCGGGCTGAAAAACACGTTTTGAAAAGTGTACTGTAACTGCCCCATAACTTACATGGGGTTGACCAAACTTGCAGAAACATGTTTATTTCTGCTGAAAAACATGTTTTTACACTTTCTGCACACTGGGGTTAAGAGCAGAGTGTGTGGGCTCTTCTGAGCCTTGCAGTTACATAGGGATTCAGTTGGCTGAAAAAACGCGTTTATTTCGGGCTGAAAAACACGTTTTGAAAAGTGTACTGTAACTGCCCCATAACTTACATGGGGTTGACCAAACTTGCAGAAACATGTTTATTTCTGCTGAAAAACATGTTTTGACACTTTCTGCACACTGGGGTTAAGAGCTGAGTGTGTGGGCTCTTCTGAGCTTTGCAGTTACATAGGGATTCACTTGTCTGAAAAAACGCGTTTATTTCTGGCTGAAAAACACGTTTTGAAAAGTGTACTGTAACTGCCCCATAACTTACATGGGGTTGACCAAACTTGCAGAAACATGTTCATTTCTTATGAAAAACACGTTTTGACACTTTCTGCACACTGGGGTTAAGAGCAGAGTGTGTGGGCTCTTCTGAGCCTTGCAGTTACATAGGGATTCAGTTGTCTGAAAAAACGCGTTTATTTCGGGCTGAAAAACACGTTTTGAAAAGTGTACTGTAACTGCCCCATAACTTACATGGGGTTGACCAAACTTGCAGAAACATGTTTATTTCTGCTGAAAAACATGTTTTGACACTTTCTGCACACTGGGGTTAAGAGCTGAGTGTGTGGGCTCTTCTGAGCTTTGCAGTTACATAGGGATTCAGTTGTCTGAAAAAACGCGTTTATTTCGGGCTGAAAAACACGTTTTGAAAAGTGTACTGTAACTGCCCCATAACTTACATGGGGTTGACCAATCTTGTTGAAACATGTTTATTTCTGCTGAAAAACATGTTTTTACACTTTCTGCACACTGGGGTTAAGAGCTGAGTGTGTGGGCTCTTCTGAGCTTTGCAGTTACATAGGGATTCAGTTGTCTGAAAAAACGCGTTTATTTCGGGCTGAAAAACACGTTTTGAAAAGTGTACTGTAACTGCCCCATAACTTACATGGGGTTGACCAAACTTGCAGAAACATGTTTATTTCTGCTGAAAAACACGTTTTGACACTTTCTGCACACTGGGGTTAAGAGCAGAGTGTGTGGGCTCTTCTGAGCCTTGCAGTTACATAGGGATTCAGTTGGCTGAAAAAACGCGTTTATTTCGGGCTGAAAAACACGTTTTGAAAAAAGTGCTGTTACTGCCCCATAACTTACATGGGGTTGACCAAACTTGCAGAAACATGTTTATTTCTGCTGAAAAACATGTTTTGACACTTTCTGCACACTGGGGTTAAGAGCAGAGTGTGTGGGCTCTTCTGAGCCTTGCAGTTACATAGGGATTCAGTTGTCTGAAAAAACGCGTTTATTTCGGCTGAAAAACACGTTTTGAAAAGAGTACTGTAACTGCCCCATAACTTACATGGGGTTGACCAAACTTGCAGAAACATGTTTATTTCTGCTGAAAAACATGTTTTGACACTTTCTGCACACTGGGGTTAAGAGCTGAGTGTGTGGGCTCTTCTGAGCTTTGCAGTTACATAGGGATTCAGTTGTCTGAAAAAACGCGTTTATTTCTGGCTGAAAAACACGTTTTGAAAAGTGTACTGTAACTGCCCCATAACTTACATGGGGTTGACCAAACTTGCAGAAACATGTTTATTTCTGCTGAAAAACATGTTTTTACACTTTCTGCACACTGGGGTTAAGAGCTGAGTGTGTGGGCTGTTCTGAGCTTTGCAGTTACTTAGGGATTCAGTTGTCTGAAAAAACGCGTTTATTTCGGGCTGAAAAACACGTTTTGAAAAGTGTACTGTAACTGCCCCATAACTTACATGGGGTTGACCAAACTTGCAGAAACATGTTTATTTCTGCTGAAAAACACGTTTTGACACTTTCTGCACACTGGGGTTAAGAGCAGAGTGTGTGGGCTGTTCTGAGCTTTGCAGTTACTTAGGGATTCAGTTGTCTGAAAAAACGCGTTTATTTCGGGCTGAAAAACACGTTTTGAAAAGTGTACTGTAACTGCCCCATAACTTACATGGGGTTGACCAAACTTGCAGAAACATGTTTATTTCTGCTGAAAAACACGTTTTGACACTTTCTGCACACTGGGGTTAAGAGCAGAGTGTGTGGGCTCTTCTGAGCCTTGCAGTTACATAGGGATTCAGTTGTGTGAAAAAACGCGTTTATTTCGGGCTGAAAAACACGTTTTGAAAAGTGTACTGTAACTGCCCCATAACTTACATGGGGTTGACCAAACTTGCAGAAACATGTTTATTTCTGCTGAAAAACACGTTTTGACACTTTCTGCACACTGGGGTTAAGAGCAGAGTGTGTGGGCTCTTCTGAGCCTTGCAGTTACATAGGGATTCAGTTGGCTCAAAAAACGCGTTTATTTCGGGCTGAAAAACACGTTTTGAAAAAAGTGCTGTTACTGCCCCATAACTTACATGGGGTTGACCAAACTTGCAGAAACATGTTTATTTCTGCTGAAAAACATGTTTTGACACTTTCTGCACACTGGGGTTAAGAGCAGAGTGTGTTTGCTCTTCTAAGCCTTGCAGTTACATAGGGATTCAGTTGTCTGAAAAAACGCGTTTATTTCGGGCTGAAAAACACGTTTTGAAAAGTGTACTGTAACTGCCCAATAACTTACATGGGGTTGACCAAACTTGCAGAAACATGTTTATTTCTGCTGAAAAACATGTTTTGATACTTTCTGCACACTGGGGTTAAGAGCAGAGTGTGTGGGCTCTTCTGAGCCTTGCAGTTACATAGGGATTCAGTTGTCTGAAAAAACGCGTTTATTTCGGGCTGAAAAACACGTTTTGAAAAGTGTACTGTAACTTCCCCATAACTTACATGGGGTTCACCAAACTTGCAGAAACATGTTTATTTCTGCTGAAAAACATGTTTTGACACTTTCTGCACACTGGGGTTAAGAGCTGAGTGTGTGGGCTCTTCTGAGCTTTGCAGTTACATAGGGATTCAGTTGTCTGAAAAAACGCGTTTATTTCGGGCTGAAAAACACGTTTTGAAAAAAGTGCTGTTACTGCCCCATAACTTACATGGGGTTGACTAAACCTGCAGAAACATGTTTATTTCTACTGAAAAACATGTTTTGACACTTTCTGCACACTGGGGTTAAGAGCAGAGTGTGTGGGCTCTTCTGAGCCTTGCAGTTACATAGGGATTCAGTTGTCTGAAAAAACGCGTTTATTTCGGGCTGAAAAACACGTTTTGAAAAGTGTACTGTAACTGCCCCATAACTTACATGGGGTTGACCAAACTTGCAGAAACATGTTTATTTCTGCTGAAAAAACATGTTTTGACACTTTCTGCACACTGGGGTTAAGAGCAGAGTGTGTGGGCTCTTCTGAGCCTTGCAGTTACATAGGGATTCAGTTGTCTGAAAAAACGCGTTTATTTCGGGCTGAAAAACACGTTTTGAAAAAAGTGTTGTTACTGCCACATAACTTACATGGGGTTGACCAAACTTGCAGAAACATGTTTATTCCTGCTGAAAAACATGTTTTCACACTTTCTGCATACTGGGGTTAAGAGCTGAGTGTGTGGGCTCTTCTGAGCTTTGCAGTTACATAGGGATTCAGTTGTCTGAAAAAACGCGTTTATTTCGGGCTGAAAAACACGTTTTGAAAAGTGTACTGTAACTGCCCCATAACTTACATGGGGTTGACCAAACTTGCAGAAACATGTTTATTTCTGCTGAAAAACACGTTTTGACACTTTCTGCACACTGGGGTTAAGAGCAGAGTGTGTGGGCTCTTCTGAGGCTTGCACTTACATAGGGATTCAGTTGTCTGAAAAAACGCGTTTATTTCGGGCTGAAAAACACGTTTTGAAAAAAGTGCTGTTACTGCCCCATAACTTACATGGGGTTGACCAAACTTGCAGAAACGTTTATTTCTGCTAAAAAACATGTTTTGACACTTTCTGCACACGGGGGTTAAGAGCTGAGTGTTTGGGCTCTTCTGAGCTTTGCAGTTACATAGGGATTCAGTTGTCTGAAAAAACGTGTTTATTTCGGGCTGAAAAACACGTTTTGAAAAGTGTACTGTAACTGCCCCATAACTTACATGGGGTTGACCAAACTTGCAGAAACATGTTTATTTCTGCTGAAAAACACGTTTTGACACTTTCTGCACATTGGGGTTAAGAGCAGAGTGTGTGGGCTCTTCTGAGCTTTGCAGTTACATAGGGATTCAGTTGTCTGAAAAAACGCGTTTATTTCGGGCTGAAAAACACGTTTTGAAAAGTGTACTGTAACTGCCCCATAACTTACATGGGGTTGACCAAACTTGCAGAAACATGTTTATTTCTGCTGAAAAACACGTTTTGACACTTTCTGCACACTGGGGTTAAGAGCAGAGTGTGTGGGCTCTTCTGAGCCTTGCAGTTACATAGGGATTCAGTTGTCTGAAAAAACGCGTTTATTTCGGGCTGAAAAACACGTTTTGAAAAAAGTGCTGTTACTGCCCCATAACTTACATGGGGTTGACCAAACCTGCAGAAACATGTTTATTTCTACTGAAAAACATGTTTTGACACTTTCTGCACACGGGGGTTAAGAGCAGAGTGTGTGGGCTCTTCTGAGCCTTGCAGTTACATAGGGATTCAGTTGTCTGAAAAAACGCGTTTGTTCTGGGCTGAAAAACACGTTTTGAAAAAAAGTGTTGTTACTGCCCCATATATTACATTTTGTTGACCAAACTTGCAGAAACATGTTTATTTCTGCTGAAAAACATGTTTTGACACTTTCTGCACACTGGGGTTAAGAGCTGAGTGTGTGGGCTCTTCTGAGCTTTGCAGTTACATAGGGATTCAGTTGTCTGAAAAAACACGTTTATTTCGGGCTGAAAAACACGTTTTGAAAAGTGTACTGTAACTGCCCCATAACTTACATGGGGTTGACCAAACTTGCAGAAACATGTTTATTTCTGCTGAAAAACACGTTTTGACACTTTCTGCACACTGGGGTTAAGAGCAGAGTGTGTGGGCTCTTCTGAGGCTTGCACTTACATAGGGATTCAGTTGTCTGAAAAAATGCGTTTATTTCGGGCTGAAAAACACGTTTTGAAAAAAGTGCTGTTACTGCCCCATAACTTACATGGGGTTGACCAAACTTGCAGAAACATGTTTATTTCTGCTGAAAAACATGTTTTGACACTTTCTGCACACGGGGGTTAAGAGCTGAGTGTTTGGGCTCTTCTGAGCTTTGCAGTTACATAGGGATTCAGTTGTCTGAAAAAACGCGCTTATTTCGGGCTGAAAAACACGTTTTGAAAAGTGTACTGTAACTGCCCCATAACTTACATGGGATTGACCAAACTTGCAGAAACATGTTTATTTCTGCTGAAAAACACGTTTTGACACTTTCTGCACACTGGGGTTAAGAGCAGAGTGTGTGGGCTCTTCTGAGCCTTGCAGTTACATAGGGATTCAGTTGTCTGAAAAAACGCGTTTATTTCGGGCTGAAAAACACGTTTTGAAAAAAGTGCTGTTACTGCCCCATAACTTACACGGGGTTGACCAAACTTGCAGAAACATGTTTATTTCTGCTGAAAAACATGTTTTGACACTTTCTGCACACGTGGGTTAAGAGCTGAGTGTTTGGGCTCTTCTGAGCTTTGCAGTTACATAGGGATTCAGTTGTCTGAAAAAACGCGTTTATTTCGGGCTGAAAAACACGTTTTGAAAAGTGTGCTGTAACTGCCCCGTAACTTACATGGGGTTGACCAAACTTGCAGAAACATGTTTATTTCTGCTGAAAAACATGTTTTGACACTTTCTGCACACTGGGGTTAAGAGCAGAGTGTGTGGGCTCTTCTGAGCCTTGCAGTTACATAGGGATTCAGTTGTCTGAAAAAACGCGTTTATTTCGGGCTGAAAAACACGTTTTGAAAAAAGTGTTGTTACTGCCCCATAACTTACATGGGGTTGACCAAACTTGCAGAAACATGTTTATTTCTGCTGAAAAACATGTTTTGACACTTTCTGCACACTGGGGTTAAGAGCAGAGTGTGTGGGCTCTTCTGAGCCTTGCAGTTACATAGGGATTTAGTTGTCTGAAAAAACGCGTTTATTTCGGGCTGAAAAACACGTTTTGAAAAAAGTGTTGTTACTGCCCCATAACTTACATGGGGTTGACCAAACTTGCAGAAACATGTTTATTTCTGCTGAAAAACATGTTTTTACACTTTCTGCACACTGGGGTTAAGAGCTGAGTGTGTGGGCTCTTCTGAGCTTTGCAGTTACATAGTGATTCGGTTGTCTGAAAAAACGCGTTTATTTCGGGCTGAAAAACACGTTTTGAAAAGTGTACTGTAACTGCCCCATAACTTACATGGGGTTGACCAAACTTGCAGAAACATGTTCATTTCTTATGAAAAACACGTTTTGACACTTTCTGCACACTGGGGTTAAGAGCAGAGTGTGTGGGCTCTTCTGAGCCTTGCACTTACATAGGGATTCAGTTGTCTGAAAAAACGCGTTTATTTCGGGCTGAAAAACACGTTTTGAAAAAAGTGCTGTTACTACCCCATAACTTACATGGGGTTGACCAAACTTGCAGAAACGTTTATTTCTGCTGAAAAACATGTTTTGACACTTTCTGCACACTGGGGTTAAGAGCAGAGTGTGTGGGCTCTTCTGAGCCTTGCAGTTACATAGGGATTCAGTTGTCTGAAAAAACGCGTTTATTTCGGGCTGAAAAACACGTTTTGAAAAGTGTACTGTAACTGCCCCATAACTTACATGGGGTTGACCAATCTTGCAGAAACATGTTTATTTCTGCTGAAAAAACATGTTTTGACACTTTCTGCACACTGGGGTTAAGAGCAGAGTGTGTGGGCTCTTCTGAGCCTTGCAGTTACATAGGGATTCAGTTGTCTGAAAAAACGCGTTTATTTCGGGCTGAAAAACACGTTTTGAAAAAAGTGTTGTTACTGCCACATAACTTACATGGGGTTGACCAAACTTGCAGAAACATGTTTATTTCTGCTGAAAAACATGTTTTCACACTTTCTGCATACTGGGGTTAAGAGCTGAGTGTGTGGGCTCTTCTGAGCTTTGCAGTTACATAGGGATTCAGTTGTCTGAAAAAACGCGTTTATTTCGGGCTGAAAAACACGTTTTGAAAAGTGTACTGTAACTGCCCCATAACTTACATGGGGTTGACCAAACTTGCAGAAACATGTTTATTTCTGCTGAAAAACACGTTTTGACACTTTCTGCACACTGGGGTTAAGAGCAGAGTGTGTGGGCTCTTCTGAGGCTTGCACTTACATAGGGATTCAGTTGTCTGAAAAAACGCGTTTATTTCGGGCTGAAAAACACGTTTTGAAAAAAGTGCTGTTACTGCCCCATAACTTACATGGGGTTGACCAAACTTGCAGAAACGTTTATTTCTGCTAAAAAACATGTTTTGACACTTTCTGCACACGGGGGTTAAGAGCTGAGTGTTTGGGCTCTTCTGAGCTTTGCAGTTACATAGGGATTCAGTTGTCTGAAAAAACGTGTTTATTTCGGGCTGAAAAACACGTTTTGAAAAGTGTACTGTAACTGCCCCATAACTTACATGGGGTTGACCAAACTTGCAGAAACATGTTTATTTCTGCTGAAAAACACGTTTTGACACTTTCTGCACACTGGGGTTAAGAGCAGAGTGTGTGGGCTCTTCTGAGCTTTGCAGTTACATAGGGATTCAGTTGTCTGAAAAAACGCGTTTATTTCGGGCTGAAAAACACGTTTTGAAAAGTGTACTGTAACTGCCCCATAACTTACATGGGGTTGACCAAACTTGCAGAAACATGTTTATTTCTGCTGAAAAACACGTTTTGACACTTTCTGCACACTGGGGTTAAGAGCAGAGTGTGTGGGCTCTTCTGAGCCTTGCAGTTACATAGGGATTCAGTTGTCTGAAAAAACGCGTTTATTTCGGGCTGAAAAACACGTTTTGAAAAAAGTGCTGTTACTGCCCCATAACTTACATGGGGTTGACCAAACCTGCAGAAACATGTTTATTTCTACTGAAAAACATGTTTTGACACTTTCTGCACATGGGGGTTAAGAGCAGAGTGTGTGGGCTCTTCTGAGCCTTGCAGTTACATAGGGATTCAGTTGTCTGAAAAAACGCGTTTATTTCGGGCTGAAAAACACGTTTTGAAAAGTGTACTGTAACTGCCCCATAACTTACATGGGGTTGACCAAACTTGCAGAAACATGTTTATTTCTGCTGAAAAACACGTTTTGACACTTTCTGCACACTGGGGTTAAGAGCAGAGTGTGTGGGCTCTTCTGAGCTTTGCAGTTACATAGGGATTCAGTTGTCTGAAAAAACGCGTTTATTTCGGGCTGAAAAACACGTTTTGAAAAGTGTACTGTAACTGCCCCATAACTTACATGGGGTTGACCAAACTTGCAGAAACATGTTTATTTCTGCTGAAAAACACGTTTTGACACTTTCTGCACACTGGGGTTAAGAGCAGAGTGTGTGGGCTCTTCTGAGCCTTGCAGTTACATAGGGATTCAGTTGTCTGAAAAAACGCGTTTATTTCGGGCTGTTAAACACGTTTTTAAAAAAGTGTTGTTACTGCCCCATAACTTACATGGGGTTGACCAAACTTGCAGAAACATGTTTATTTCTGCTGAAAAACATGTTTTGACACTTTCTGCACACTGGGGTTAAGAGCTGAATGTGTGGGCTCTTCTGAGCTTTGCAGTTACAAAGGGATTCAGTTGTCTGAAAAAACGCGTTTATTTCGGGCTGAAAAACACGTTTTGAAAAGTGTACTGTAACTGCCCCATAACTTACATGGGGTTGACCAAACTTGCAGAAACATGTTTATTTCTGCTGAAAAACACGTTTTGACACTTTCTGCACACTGGGGTTAAGAGCAGAGTGTGTGGGCTCTTCTGAGCCTTGCAGTTACATAGGGATTCAGTTGTCTGAAAAAACGCGTTTATTTCGGGCTGAAAAACACGTTTTGAAAAAAGTGCTGTTACTGCCCCATAACTTAAATGGGGTTGACCAAACCTGCAGAAACATGTTTATTTCTACTGAAAAACATGTTTTGACACTTTCTGCACACAAGGGTTAAGAGCAGAGTGTGTGGGCTCTTCTGAGCCTTGCAGTTACATAGGGATTCAGTTGTCTGAAAAAACGCGTTTATTTTGGGCTGAAAAACACGTTTTGAAAAAAAGTGTTGTTACTGCCCCATAACTTACATGGGGTTGACCAAACTTGCAGAAACATGTTTATTTCTGCTGAAAAACATGTTTTGACACTTTCTGCACACTGGGGTTAAGAGCTGAGTGTGTGGGCTCTTCTGAGCTTTGCAGTTACATAGGGATTCAGTTGTCTGAAAAAAAGCGTTTATTTCGGGCTGAAAAACACGTTTTGAAAAGTGTACTGTAACTGCCCCATAACTTACATGGGGTTGACCAAACTTGCAGAAACATGTTTATTTCTGCTGAAAAACACGTTTTGACACTTTCTGCACACTGGGGTTAAGAGCAGAGTGTGTGGGCTCTTCTGAGGCTTGCACTTACATAGGGATTCAGTTGTCTGAAAAAATGCGTTTATTTCTGGCTGAAAAACACGTTTTGAAAAAAGTGCTGTTACTGCCCCATAACTTACATGGGGTTGACCAAACTTGCAGAAACATGTTTATTTCTGCTGAAAAACATGTTTTGACACTTTCTGCACACGGGGGTTAAGAGCTGAGTGTTTGGGCTCTTCTGAGCTTTGCAGTTACATAGGGATTCAGTTGTCTGAAAAAACGCGTTTATTTCGGGCTGAAAAACACGTTTTGAAAAGTGTACTGTAACTGCCCCATAACTTACATGGGATTGACCAAACTTGCAGAAACATGTTTATTTCTGCTGAAAAACACGTTTTGACACTTTCTGCACACTGGGGTTAAGAGCAGAGTGTGTGGGCTCTTCTGAGCCTTGCAGTTACATAGGGATTCAGTTGTCTGAAAAAACGCGTTTATTTCGGGCTGAAAAACACGTATTGAAAAAAGTGCTGTTACTGCCCCATAACTTACACGGGGTTGACCAAACTTGCAGAAACATGTTTATTTCTGCTGAAAAACATGTTTTGACACTTTCTGCACACGTGGGTTAAGAGCTGAGTGTTTGGGCTCTTCTGAGCTTTGCAGTTACATAGGGATTCAGTTGTCTGAAAAAATGCGTTTATTTCGGGCTGAAAAACACGTTTTGAAAAGTGTGCTGTAACTGCCCCGTAACTTACATGGGGTTGACCAAACTTGCAGAAACATGTTTATTTCTGCTGAAAAACATGTTTTGACACTTTCTGCACACTGGGGTTAAGAGCAGAGTGTGTGGGCTCTTCTGAGCCTTGCAGTTACATAGGGATTCAGTTGTCTGAAAAAACGCGTTTATTTCGGGCTGAAAAACACGTTTTGAAAAGAGTACTGTAACTGCCCCATAACTTACATGGTGTTGACCAAACTTGCAGAAACATGTTTATTTCTGCTGAAAAACATGTTTTGACACTTTCTGCACACTGGGGTTAAGAGCTGAGTGTGTGGGCTCTTCTGAGCTTTGCAGTTACATAGGGATTCAGTTGTCTGAAAAAACGCGTTTATTTCTGGCTGAAAAACACGTTTTGAAAAGTGTACTGTAACTGCCCCATAACTTACATGGGGTTGACCAAACTTGCAGAAACATGTTTATTTCTGCTGAAAAACATGATTTTACACTTTCTGCACACTGGGGTTAAGAGCTGAGTGTGTGGGCTCTTCTGAGCTTTGCAGTTACATAGGGATTCAGTTGTCTGAAAAAACGCGTTTATTTCGGGCTGAAAAACACGTTTTGAAAAGTGTACTGTAACTGCCCCATAACTTACATGGGGTTGACCAAACTTGCAGAAACATGTTTATTTCTGCTGAAAAACACGTTTTGACACTTTCTGCACACTGGGGTTAAGAGCAGAGTGTGTGGGCTCTTCTGAGCCTTGCAGTTACATAGGGATTCAGTTGTCTGAAAAAACGCATTTATTTCGGGCTGGAAAACACGTTTTGAAAAGTGTACTGTAACTGCCCCATAACTTACATGGGGTTGACCAAACTTGCAGAAACATGTTTATTTCTGCTGAAAAACATGTTTTGACACTTTCTGCACACTGGGGTTAAGAGCTGAGTGTGTGGGCTCTTCTGAGCTTTGCAGTTACATAGGGATTCAGTTGTCTGAAAAAACGCGTTTATTTCGGGCTGAAAAACACGTTTTGAAAAAAGTGCTGTTACTGCCCCATAACTTACATGGGGTTGACTAAACCTGCAGAAACATGTTTATTTCTACTGAAAAACATGTTTTGACACTTTCTGCACACTGGGGTTAAGAGCTGAGTGTGTGGGCTCTTCTGAGCTTTGCAGTTACATAGTGATTCGGTTGTCTGAAAAAACGCGTTTATTTCGGACTGAAAAACACGTTTTGAAAAGTGTACTGTAACTGCCCCATAACTTACATGGGGTTGACCAAACTTGCAGAAACATGTTCATTTCTTATGAAAAACACGTTTTGACACTTTCTGCACACTGGGGTTAAGAGCAGAGTGTGTGGGCTCTTCTGAGCCTTGCAGTTACATAGGGATTCAGTTGTCTGAAAAAACGCGTTTATTTCGGGCTGAAAAACACGTTTTGAAAAGTGTACTATAACTGCCCCATAACTTACATGGGGTTGACCAAACTTGCAGAAACATGTTTATTTCTGCTGAAAAACATGTTTTTACACTTTCTGCACACTGGGGTTAAGAGCTGAGTGTGTGGGCTCTTCTGAGCCTTGCAGTTACATAGGGATTCAGTTGTCTGAAAAAACGCGTTTATTTCGGGCTGAAAAACACATTTTGAAAAGTGTACTGTAACTGCCCCATAACTTACATGGGGTTGACCAAACTTGCAGAAACATGTTTATTTCTGCTGAAAAACATGTTTTGACACTTTCTGCACACTGGGGTTAAGTGCTGAGTGTGTTGGCTCTTCTGAGCTTTGCAGTTACATAGGGATTCAGTTGTCTGAAAAAACGCGTTTATTTCTGGCTGAAAAACACGTTTTGAAAAGTGTACTGTAACTGCCCCATAACTTACATGGGGTTGACCAAACTTGCAGAAACATGTTCATTTCTTATGAAAAATTCGTTTTGACACTTTCTGCACACTGGGGTTAAGAGCAGAGTGTGTGGGCTCTTCTGAGCCTTGCAGTTACATAGGGATTCAGTTGTCTGAAAAAACGCGTTTATTTCGGGCTGAAAAACACGTTTTGAAAAGTGTACTGTAACTGCCCCATAACTTACATGGGGTTGACCAAACTTGCAGAAACATGTTTATTTCTGCTGAAAAACATGTTTTTACACTTTCTGCACACTGGGGTTAAGAGCTGAGTGTGTGGGCTCTTCTGAGCTTTGCAGTTACATAGGGATTCAGTTGTCTGAAAAAACGCGTTTATTTCGGGCTGAAAAACACGTTTTGAAAAAAGTGCTGTTACTGCCCCATAACTTACATGGGGTTGACCAAACTTGCAGAAACGTTTATTTCTGCTAAAAAACATGTTTTGACACTTTCTGCACACGGGGGTTAAGAGCTGAGTGTTTGGGCTCTTCTGAGCTTTGCAGTTACATAGGGATTCAGTTGTCTGAAAAAACGCGTTTATTTCGGGCTGAAAAACACGTTTTGAAAAGTGTACTGTAACTGCCCCATAACTTACATGGGGTTGACCAAACTTGCAGAAACATGTTTATTTCTGCTGAAAAACACGTTTTGACACTTTCTGCACACTGGGGTTAAGAGCAGAGTGTGTGGGCTCTTCTGAGCTTTGCAGTTACATAGGGATTCAGTTGTCTGAAAAAACGCGTTTATTTCGGGCTGAAAAACACGTTTTGAAAAGTGTACTGTAACTGCCCCATAACTTACATGGGGTTGACCAAACTTGCAGAAACATGTTTATTTCTGCTGAAAAACATGTTTTTACACTTTCTGCACACTGGGGTTAAGAGCAGAGTGTGTGGGCTCTTCTGAGCCTTGCAGTTACATAGGGATTCAGTTGGCTGAAAAAACGCGTTTATTTCGGGCTGAAAAACACGTTTTGAAAAGTGTACTGTAACTGCCCCATAACTTACATGGGGTTGACCAAACTTGCAGAAACATGTTTATTTCTGCTGAAAAACATGTTTTGACACTTTCTGCACACTGGGGTTAAGAGCTGAGTGTGTGGGCTCTTCTGAGCTTTGCAGTTACATAGGGATTCACTTGTCTGAAAAAACGCGTTTATTTCTGGCTGAAAAACACGTTTTGAAAAGTGTACTGTAACTGCCCCATAACTTACATGGGGTTGACCAAACTTGCAGAAACATGTTCATTTCTTATGAAAAACACGTTTTGACACTTTCTGCACACTGGGGTTAAGAGCAGAGTGTGTGGGCTCTTCTGAGCCTTGCAGTTACATAGGGATTCAGTTGTCTGAAAAAACGCGTTTATTTCGGGCTGAAAAACACGTTTTGAAAAGTGTACTGTAACTGCCCCATAACTTACATGGGGTTGACCAAACTTGCAGAAACATGTTTATTTCTGCTGAAAAACATGTTTTGACACTTTCTGCACACTGGGGTTAAGAGCTGAGTGTGTGGGCTCTTCTGAGCTTTGCAGTTACATAGGGATTCAGTTGTCTGAAAAAACGCGTTTATTTCGGGCTGAAAAACACGTTTTGAAAAGTGTACTGTAACTGCCCCATAACTTACATGGGGTTGACCAATCTTGTTGAAACATGTTTATTTCTGCTGAAAAACATGTTTTTACACTTTCTGCACACTGGGGTTAAGAGCTGAGTGTGTGGGCTCTTCTGAGCTTTGCAGTTACATAGGGATTCAGTTGTCTGAAAAAACGCGTTTATTTCGGGCTGAAAAACACGTTTTGAAAAGTGTACTGTAACTGCCCCATAACTTACATGGGGTTGACCAAACTTGCAGAAACATGTTTATTTCTGCTGAAAAACACGTTTTGACACTTTCTGCACACTGGGGTTAAGAGCAGAGTGTGTGGGCTCTTCTGAGCCTTGCAGTTACATAGGGATTCAGTTGGCTGAAAAAACGCGTTTATTTCGGGCTGAAAAACACGTTTTGAAAAAAGTGCTGTTACTGCCCCATAACTTACATGGGGTTGACCAAACTTGCAGAAACATGTTTATTTCTGCTGAAAAACATGTTTTGACACTTTCTGCACACTGGGGTTAAGAGCAGAGTGTGTGGGCTCTTCTGAGCCTTGCAGTTACATAGGGATTCAGTTGTCTGAAAAAACGCGTTTATTTCGGCTGAAAAACACGTTTTGAAAAGAGTACTGTAACTGCCCCATAACTTACATGGGGTTGACCAAACTTGCAGAAACATGTTTATTTCTGCTGAAAAACATGTTTTGACACTTTCTGCACACTGGGGTTAAGAGCTGAGTGTGTGGGCTCTTCTGAGCTTTGCAGTTACATAGGGATTCAGTTGTCTGAAAAAACGCGTTTATTTCTGGCTGAAAAACACGTTTTGAAAAGTGTACTGTAACTGCCCCATAACTTACATGGGGTTGACCAAACTTGCAGAAACATGTTTATTTCTGCTGAAAAACATGTTTTTACACTTTCTGCACACTGGGGTTAAGAGCTGAGTGTGTGGGCTGTTCTGAGCTTTGCAGTTACTTAGGGATTCAGTTGTCTGAAAAAACGCGTTTATTTCGGGCTGAAAAACACGTTTTGAAAAGTGTACTGTAACTGCCCCATAACTTACATGGGGTTGACCAAACTTGCAGAAACATGTTTATTTCTGCTGAAAAACACGTTTTGACACTTTCTGCACACTGGGGTTAAGAGCAGAGTGTGTGGGCTCTTCTGAGCCTTGCAGTTACATAGGGATTCAGTTGTGTGAAAAAACGCGTTTATTTCGGGCTGAAAAACACGTTTTGAAAAGTGTACTGTAACTGCCCCATAACTTACATGGGGTTGACCAAACTTGCAGAAACATGTTTATTTCTGCTGAAAAACACGTTTTGACACTTTCTGCACACTGGGGTTAAGAGCAGAGTGTGTGGGCTCTTCTGAGCCTTGCAGTTACATAGGGATTCAGTTGGCTCAAAAAACGCGTTTATTTCGGGCTGAAAAACACGTTTTGAAAAAAGTGCTGTTACTGCCCCATAACTTACATGGGGTTGACCAAACTTGCAGAAACATGTTTATTTCTGCTGAAAAACATGTTTTGACACTTTCTGCACACTGGGGTTAAGAGCAGAGTGTGTTTGCTCTTCTAAGCCTTGCAGTTACATAGGGATTCAGTTGTCTGAAAAAACGCGTTTATTTCGGGCTGAAAAACACGTTTTGAAAAGTGTACTGTAACTGCCCAATAACTTACATGGGGTTGACCAAACTTGCAGAAACATGTTTATTTCTGCTGAAAAACATGTTTTGATACTTTCTGCACACTGGGGTTAAGAGCAGAGTGTGTGGGCTCTTCTGAGCCTTGCAGTTACATAGGGATTCAGTTGTCTGAAAAAACGCGTTTATTTCGGGCTGAAAAACACGTTTTGAAAAGTGTACTGTAACTTCCCCATAACTTACATGGGGTTCACCAAACTTGCAGAAACATGTTTATTTCTGCTGAAAAACATGTTTTGACACTTTCTGCACACTGGGGTTAAGAGCTGAGTGTGTGGGCTCTTCTGAGCTTTGCAGTTACATAGGGATTCAGTTGTCTGAAAAAACGCGTTTATTTCGGGCTGAAAAACACGTTTTGAAAAAAGTGCTGTTACTGCCCCATAACTTACATGGGGTTGACTAAACCTGCAGAAACATGTTTATTTCTACTGAAAAACATGTTTTGACACTTTCTGCACACTGGGGTTAAGAGCTGAGTGTGTGGGCTCTTCTGAGCTTTGCAGTTACATAGTGATTCGGTTGTCTGAAAAAACGCGTTTATTTCGGGCTGAAAAACACGTTTTGAAAAGTGTACTGTAACTGCCCCATAACTTATATAGGGTTGACCAAACTTGCAGAAACATGTTTATTTCTGCTGAAAAACACGTTTTGACACTTTCTGCACACTGGGGTTAAGAGCAGAGTGTGTTTGCTCTTCTGAGCCTTGCACTTACATAGGGATTCAGTTGTCTGAAAAAACGTGTTTATTTCGGGCTGAAAAACACGTTTTTAAAAAAGTGTTGTTACTGCCCCATAACTTACATGGGGTTGACCAAACTTGCAGAAACATGTTCATTTCTTATGAAAAACACGTTTTGACACTTTCTGCACACTGGGGTTAAGAGCAGAGTGTGTGGGCTCTTCTGAGCCTTGCAGTTACATAGGGATTCAGTTGTCTGAAAAAACGCGTTTATTTCGGGCTGAAAAACACGTTTTGAAAAGTGTACTGTAACTGCCCCATAACTTACATGGGGTTGACCAAACTTGCAGAAACATGTTTATTTCTGCTGAAAAACATGTTTTCACACTTTCTGCATACTGGGGTTAAGAGCTGAGTGTGTGGGCTCTTCTGAGCTTTGCAGTTACATAGGGATTCAGTTGTCTGAAAAAACGCGTTTATTTCGGGCTGAAAAACACGTTTTGAAAAGTGTACTGTAACTGCCCCATAACTTACATGGGGTTGACCAAACTTGCAGAAACATGTTTATTTCTGCTGAAAAACACGTTTTGACACTTTCTGCACACTGGGGTTAAGAGCAGAGTGTGTGGGCTCTTCTGAGGCTTGCACTTACATAGGGATTCAGTTGTCTGAAAAAACGCGTTTATTTCGGGCTGAAAAACACGTTTTGAAAAAAGTGCTGTTACTGCCCCATAACTTACATGGGGTTGACCAAACTTGCAGAAACGTTTATTTCTGCTAAAAAACATGTTTTGACACTTTCTGCACACGGGGGTTAAGAGCTGAGTGTTTGGGCTCTTCTGAGCTTTGCAGTTACATAGGGATTCAGTTGTCTGAAAAAACGTGTTTATTTCGGGCTGAAAAACACGTTTTGAAAAGTGTACTGTAACTGCCCCATAACTTACATGGGGTTGACCAAACTTGCAGAAACATGTTTATTTCTGCTGAAAAACACGTTTTGACACTTTCTGCACACTGGGGTTAAGAGCAGAGTGTGTGGGCTCTTCTGAGCTTTGCAGTTACATAGGGATTCAGTTGTCTGAAAAAACGCGTTTATTTCGGGCTGAAAAACACGTTTTGAAAAGTGTACTGTAACTGCCCCATAACTTACATGGGGTTGACCAAACTTGCAGAAACATGTTTATTTCTGCTGAAAAACACGTTTTGACACTTTCTGCACACTGGGGTTAAGAGCAGAGTGTGTGGGCTCTTCTGAGCCTTGCAGTTACATAGGGATTCAGTTGTCTGAAAAAACGCGTTTATTTCGGGCTGAAAAACACGTTTTGAAAAAAGTGCTGTTACTGCCCCATAACTTACATGGGGTTGACCAAACCTGCAGAAACATGTTTATTTCTACTGAAAAACATGTTTTGACACTTTCTGCACACGGGGGTTAAGAGCAGAGTGTGTGGGCTCTTCTGAGCCTTGCAGTTACATAGGGATTCAGTTGTCTGAAAAAACGCGTTTATTTCGGGCTGAAAAACACGTTTTGAAAAGTGTACTGTAACTGCCCCATAACTTACATGGGGTTGACCAAACTTGCAGAAACATGTTTATTTCTGCTGAAAAACACGTTTTGACACTTTCTGCACACTGGGGTTAAGAGCAGAGTGTGTGGGCTCTTCTGAGCTTTGCAGTTACATAGGGATTCAGTTGTCTGAAAAAACGCGTTTATTTCGGGCTGAAAAACACGTTTTGAAAAGTGTACTGTAACTGCCCCATAACTTACATGGGGTTGACCAAACTTGCAGAAACATGTTTATTTCTGCTGAAAAACACGTTTTGACACTTTCTGCACACTGGGGTTAAGAGCAGAGTGTGTGGGCTCTTCTGAGCCTTGCAGTTACATAGGGATTCAGTTGTCTGAAAAAACGCGTTTATTTCGGGCTGTTAAACACGTTTTTAAAAAAGTGTTGTTACTGCCCCATAACTTACATGGGGTTGACCAAACTTGCAGAAACATGTTTATTTCTGCTGAAAAACATGTTTTGACACTTTCTGCACACTGGGGTTAAGAGCTGAATGTGTGGGCTCTTCTGAGCTTTGCAGTTACAAAGGGATTCAGTTGTCTGAAAAAACGCGTTTATTTCGGGCTGAAAAACACGTTTTGAAAAGTGTACTGTAACTGCCCCATAACTTACATGGGGTTGACCAAACTTGCAGAAACATGTTTATTTCTGCTGAAAAACACGTTTTGACACTTTCTGCACACTGGGGTTAAGAGCAGAGTGTGTGGGCTCTTCTGAGCCTTGCAGTTACATAGGGATTCAGTTGTCTGAAAAAACGCGTTTATTTCGGGCTGAAAAACACGTTTTGAAAAAAGTGCTGTTACTGCCCCATAACTTAAATGGGGTTGACCAAACCTGCAGAAACATGTTTATTTCTACTGAAAAACATGTTTTGACACTTTCTGCACACAAGGGTTAAGAGCAGAGTGTGTGGGCTCTTCTGAGCCTTGCAGTTACATAGGGATTCAGTTGTCTGAAAAAACGCGTTTATTTTGGGCTGAAAAACACGTTTTGAAAAAAAGTGTTGTTACTGCCCCATAACTTACATGGGGTTGACCAAACTTGCAGAAACATGTTTATTTCTGCTGAAAAACATGTTTTGACACTTTCTGCACACTGGGGTTAAGAGCTGAGTGTGTGGGCTCTTCTGAGCTTTGCAGTTACATAGGGATTCAATTGTCTGAAAAAAAGCGTTTATTTCGGGCTGAAAAACACGTTTTGAAAAGTGTACTGTAACTGCCCCATAACTTACATGGGGTTGACCAAACTTGCAGAAACATGTTTATTTCTGCTGAAAAACACGTTTTGACACTTTCTGCACACTGGGGTTAAGAGCAGAGTGTGTGGGCTCTTCTGAGGCTTGCACTTACATAGGGATTCAGTTGTCTGAAAAAATGCGTTTATTTCTGGCTGAAAAACACGTTTTGAAAAAAGTGCTGTTACTGCCCCATAACTTACATGGGGTTGACCAAACTTGCAGAAACATGTTTATTTCTGCTGAAAAACATGTTTTGACACTTTCTGCACACGGGGGTTAAGAGCTGAGTGTTTGGGCTCTTCTGAGCTTTGCAGTTACATAGGGATTCAGTTGTCTGAAAAAACGCGTTTATTTCGGGCTGAAAAACACGTTTTGAAAAGTGTACTGTAACTGCCCCATAACTTACATGGGATTGACCAAACTTGCAGAAACATGTTTATTTCTGCTGAAAAACACGTTTTGACACTTTCTGCACACTGGGGTTAAGAGCAGAGTGTGTGGGCTCTTCTGAGCCTTGCAGTTACATAGGGATTCAGTTGTCTGAAAAAACGCGTTTATTTCGGGCTGAAAAACACGTATTGAAAAAAGTGCTGTTACTGCCCCATAACTTACACGGGGTTGACCAAACTTGCAGAAACATGTTTATTTCTGCTGAAAAACATGTTTTGACACTTTCTGCACACGTGGGTTAAGAGCTGAGTGTTTGGGCTCTTCTGAGCTTTGCAGTTACATAGGGATTCAGTTGTCTGAAAAAACGCGTTTATTTCGGGCTGAAAAACACGTTTTGAAAAGTGTGCTGTAACTGCCCCGTAACTTACATGGGGTTGACCAAACTTGCAGAAACATGTTTATTTCTGCTGAAAAACATGTTTTGACACTTTCTGCACACTGGGGTTAAGAGCAGAGTGTGTGGGCTCTTCTGAGCCTTGCAGTTACATAGGGATTCAGTTGTCTGAAAAAACGCGTTTATTTCGGGCTGAAAAACACGTTTTGAAAAGAGTACTGTAACTGCCCCATAACTTACATGGGGTTGACCAAACTTGCAGAAACATGTTTATTTCTGCTGAAAAACATGTTTTGACACTTTCTGCACACTGGGGTTAAGAGCTGAGTGTGTGGGCTCTTCTGAGCTTTGCAGTTACATAGGGATTCAGTTGTCTGAAAAAACGCGTTTATTTCTGGCTGAAAAACACGTTTTGAAAAGTGTACTGTAACTGCCCCATAACTTACATGGGGTTGACCAAACTTGCAGAAACATGTTTATTTCTGCTGAAAAACATGATTTTACACTTTCTGCACACTGGGGTTAAGAGCTGAGTGTGTGGGCTCTTCTGAGCTTTGCAGTTACATAGGGATTCAGTTGTCTGAAAAAACGCGTTTATTTCGGGCTGAAAAACACGTTTTGAAAAGTGTACTGTAACTGCCCCATAACTTACATGGGGTTGACCAAACTTGCAGAAACATGTTTATTTCTGCTGAAAAACACGTTTTGACACTTTCTGCACACTGGGGTTAAGAGCAGAGTGTGTGGGCTCTTCTGAGCCTTGCAGTTACATAGGGATTCAGTTGTCTGAAAAAACGCATTTATTTCGGGCTGAAAAACACGTTTTGAAAAGTGTACTGTAACTGCCCCATAACTTACATGGGGTTGACCAAACTTGCAGAAACATGTTTATTTCTGCTGAAAAACATGTTTTGACACTTTCTGCACACTGGGGTTAAGAGCTGAGTGTGTGGGCTCTTCTGAGCTTTGCAGTTACATAGGGATTCAGTTGTCTGAAAAAACGCGTTTATTTCGGGCTGAAAAACACGTTTTGAAAAAAGTGCTGTTACTGCCCCATAACTTACATGGGGTTGACTAAACCTGCAGAAACATGTTTATTTCTACTGAAAAACATGTTTTGACACTTTCTGCACACTGGGGTTAAGAGCTGAGTGTGTGGGCTCTTCTGAGCTTTGCAGTTACATAGTGATTCGGTTGTCTGAAAAAACGCGTTTATTTCGGACTGAAAAACACGTTCTGAAAAGTGTACTGTAACTGCCCCATAACTTACATGGGGTTGACCAAACTTGCAGAAACATGTTCATTTCTTATGAAAAACACGTTTTGACACTTTCTGCACACTGGGGTTAAGAGCAGAGTGTGTGGGCTCTTCTGAGCCTTGCAGTTACATAGGGATTCAGTTGTCTGAAAAAACGCGTTTATTTCGGGCTGAAAAACACGTTTTGAAAAGTGTACTATAACTGCCCCATAACTTACATGGGGTTGACCAAACTTGCAGAAACATGTTTATTTCTGCTGAAAAACATGTTTTTACACTTTCTGCACACTGGGGTTAAGAGCTGAGTGTGTGGGCTCTTCTGAGCCTTGCAGTTACATAGGGATTCAGTTGTCTGAAAAAACGCGTTTATTTCGGGCTGAAAAACACATTTTGAAAAGTGTACTGTAACTGCCCCATAACTTACATGGGGTTGACCAAACTTGCAGAAACATGTTTATTTCTGCTGAAAAACATGTTTTGACACTTTCTGCACACTGGGGTTAAGTGCTGAGTGTGTTGGCTCTTCTGAGCTTTGCAGTTACATAGGGATTCAGTTGTCTGAAAAAACGCGTTTATTTCTGGCTGAAAAACACGTTTTGAAAAGTGTACTGTAACTGCCCCATAACTTACATGGGGTTGACCAAACTTGTAGAAACATGTTCATTTCTTATGAAAAATTCGTTTTGACACTTTCTGCACACTGGGGTTAAGAGCAGAGTGTGTGGGCTCTTCTGAGCCTTGCAGTTACATAGGGATTCAGTTGTCTGAAAAAACGCGTTTATTTCGGGCTGAAAAACACGTTTTGAAAAGTGTACTGTAACTGCCCCATAACTTACATGGGGTTGACCAAACTTGCAGAAACATGTTTATTTCTGCTGAAAAACATGTTTTTACACTTTCTGCACACTGGGGTTAAGAGCTGAGTGTGTGGGCTCTTCTGAGCTTTGCAGTTACATAGGGATTCAGTTGTCTGAAAAAACGCGTTTATTTCGGGCTGAAAAACACGTTTTGAAAAAAGTGCTGTTACTGCCCCATAACTTACATGGGGTTGACCAAACTTGCAGAAACGTTTATTTCTGCTAAAAAACATGTTTTGACACTTTCTGCACACGGGGGTTAAGAGCTGAGTGTTTGGGCTCTTCTGAGCTTTGCAGTTACATAGGGATTCAGTTGTCTGAAAAAACGCGTTTATTTCGGGCTGAAAAACACGTTTTGAAAAGTGTACTGTAACTGCCCCATAACTTACATGGGGTTGACCAAACTTGCAGAAACATGTTTATTTCTGCTGAAAAACACGTTTTGACACTTTCTGCACACTGGGGTTAAGAGCAGAGTGTGTGGGCTCTTCTGAGCTTTGCAGTTACATAGGGATTCAGTTGTCTGAAAAAACGCGTTTATTTCGGGCTGAAAAACACGTTTTGAAAAGTGTACTGTAACTGCCCCATAACTTACATGGGGTTGACCAAACTTGCAGAAACATGTTTATTTCTGCTGAAAAACATGTTTTTACACTTTCTGCACACTGGGGTTAAGAGCAGAGTGTGTGGGCTCTTCTGAGCCTTGCAGTTACATAGGGATTCAGTTGGCTGAAAAAACGCGTTTATTTCGGGCTGAAAAACACGTTTTGAAAAGTGTACTGTAACTGCCCCATAACTTACATGGGGTTGACCAAACTTGCAGAAACATGTTTATTTCTGCTGAAAAACATGTTTTGACACTTTCTGCACACTGGGGTTAAGAGCTGAGTGTGTGGGCTCTTCTGAGCTTTGCAGTTACATAGGGATTCACTTGTCTGAAAAAACGCGTTTATTTCTGGCTGAAAAACACGTTTTGAAAAGTGTACTGTAACTGCCCCATAACTTACATGGGGTTGACCAAACTTGCAGAAACATGTTCATTTCTTATGAAAAACACGTTTTGACACTTTCTGCACACTGGGGTTAAGAGCAGAGTGTGTGGGCTCTTCTGAGCCTTGCAGTTACATAGGGATTCAGTTGTCTGAAAAAACGCGTTTATTTCGGGCTGAAAAACACGTTTTGAAAAGTGTACTGTAACTGCCCCATAACTTACATGGGGTTGACCAAACTTGCAGAAACATGTTTATTTCTGCTGAAAAACATGTTTTGACACTTTCTGCACACTGGGGTTAAGAGCTGAGTGTGTGGGCTCTTCTGAGCTTTGCAGTTACATAGGGATTCAGTTGTCTGAAAAAACGCGTTTATTTCGGGCTGAAAAACACGTTTTGAAAAGTGTACTGTAACTGCCCCATAACTTACATGGGGTTGACCAATCTTGTTGAAACATGTTTATTTCTGCTGAAAAACATGTTTTTACACTTTCTGCACACTGGGGTTAAGAGCTGAGTGTGTGGGCTCTTCTGAGCTTTGCAGTTACATAGGGATTCAGTTGTCTGAAAAAACGCGTTTATTTCGGGCTGAAAAACACGTTTTGAAAAGTGTACTGTAACTGCCCCATAACTTACATGGGGTTGACCAAACTTGCAGAAACATGTTTATTTCTGCTGAAAAACACGTTTTGACACTTTCTGCACACTGGGGTTAAGAGCAGAGTGTGTGGGCTCTTCTGAGCCTTGCAGTTACATAGGGATTCAGTTGGCTGAAAAAACGCGTTTATTTCGGGCTGAAAAACACGTTTTGAAAAAAGTGCTGTTACTGCCCCATAACTTACATGGGGTTGACCAAACTTGCAGAAACATGTTTATTTCTGCTGAAAAACATGTTTTGACACTTTCTGCACACTGGGGTTAAGAGCAGAGTGTGTGGGCTCTTCTGAGCCTTGCAGTTACATAGGGATTCAGTTGTCTGAAAAAACGCGTTTATTTCGGCTGAAAAACACGTTTTGAAAAGAGTACTGTAACTGCCCCATAACTTACATGGGGTTGACCAAACTTGCAGAAACATGTTTATTTCTGCTGAAAAACATGTTTTGACACTTTCTGCACACTGGGGTTAAGAGCTGAGTGTGTGGGCTCTTCTGAGCTTTGCAGTTACATAGGGATTCAGTTGTCTGAAAAAACGCGTTTATTTCTGGCTGAAAAACACGTTTTGAAAAGTGTACTGTAACTGCCCCATAACTTACATGGGGTTGACCAAACTTGCAGAAACATGTTTATTTCTGCTGAAAAACATGTTTTTACACTTTCTGCACACTGGGGTTAAGAGCTGAGTGTGTGGGCTGTTCTGAGCTTTGCAGTTACTTAGGGATTCAGTTGTCTGAAAAAACGCGTTTATTTCGGGCTGAAAAACACGTTTTGAAAAGTGTACTGTAACTGCCCCATAACTTACATGGGGTTGACCAAACTTGCAGAAACATGTTTATTTCTGCTGAAAAACACGTTTTGACACTTTCTGCACACTGGGGTTAAGAGCAGAGTGTGTGGGCTCTTCTGAGCCTTGCAGTTACATAGGGATTCAGTTGTGTGAAAAAACGCGTTTATTTCGGGCTGAAAAACACGTTTTGAAAAGTGTACTGTAACTGCCCCATAACTTACATGGGGTTGACCAAACTTGCAGAAACATGTTTATTTCTGCTGAAAAACACGTTTTGACACTTTCTGCACACTGGGGTTAAGAGCAGAGTGTGTGGGCTCTTCTGAGCCTTGCAGTTACATAGGGATTCAGTTGGCTCAAAAAACGCGTTTATTTCGGGCTGAAAAACACGTTTTGAAAAAAGTGCTGTTACTGCCCCATAACTTACATGGGGTTGACCAAACTTGTAGAAACATGTTTATTTCTGCTGAAAAACATGTTTTGACACTTTCTGCACACTGGGGTTAAGAGCAGAGTGTGTTTGCTCTTCTAAGCCTTGCAGTTACATAGGGATTCAGTTGTCTGAAAAAACGCGTTTATTTCGGGCTGAAAAACACGTTTTGAAAAGTGTACTGTAACTGCCCAATAACTTACATGGGGTTGACCAAACTTGCAGAAACATGTTTATTTCTGCTGAAAAACATGTTTTGATACTTTCTGCACACTGGGGTTAAGAGCAGAGTGTGTGGGCTCTTCTGAGCCTTGCAGTTACATAGGGATTCAGTTGTCTGAAAAAACGCGTTTATTTCGGGCTGAAAAACACGTTTTGAAAAGTGTACTGTAACTTCCCCATAACTTACATGGGGTTCACCAAACTTGCAGAAACATGTTTATTTCTGCTGAAAAACATGTTTTGACACTTTCTGCACACTGGGGTTAAGAGCTGAGTGTGTGGGCTCTTCTGAGCTTTGCAGTTACATAGGGATTCAGTTGTCTGAAAAAACGCGTTTATTTCGGGCTGAAAAACACGTTTTGAAAAAAGTGCTGTTACTGCCCCATAACTTACATGGGGTTGACTAAACCTGCAGAAACATGTTTATTTCTACTGAAAAACATGTTTTGACACTTTCTGCACACTGGGGTTAAGAGCTGAGTGTGTGGGCTCTTCTGAGCTTTGCAGTTACATAGTGATTCGGTTGTCTGAAAAAACGCGTTTATTTCGGGCTGAAAAACACGTTTTGAAAAGTGTACTGTAACTGCCCCATAACTTACATAGGGTTGACCAAACTTGCAGAAACATGTTTATTTCTGCTGAAAAACACGTTTTGACACTTTCTGCACACTGGGGTTAAGAGCAGAGTGTGTTTGCTCTTCTGAGCCTTGCACTTACATAGGGATTCAGTTGTCTGAAAAAACGCGTTTATTTCGGGCTGAAAAACACGTTTTTAAAAAAGTGTTGTTACTGCCCCATAACTTACATGGGGTTGACCAAACTTGCAGAAACATGTTCATTTCTTATGAAAAACACGTTTTGACACTTTCTGCACACTGGGGTTAAGAGCAGAGTGTGTGGGCTCTTCTGAGCCTTGCAGTTACATAGGGATTCAGTTGTCTGAAAAAACGCGTTTATTTCGGGCTGAAAAACACGTTTTGAAAATTGTACTGTAACTGCCCCATAACTTACATGGGGTTGACCAAACTTGCAGAAACATGTTTATTTCTGCTGAAAAAACATGTTTTTACACTTTCTGCACACTGGGGTTAAGAGCTGAGTGTGTGGGCTCTTCTGAGCTTTGCAGTTACATAGGGATTCAGTTGTCTGAAAAAACGCGTTTATTTCGGGCTGAAAAACACGTTTTGAAAAGTGTACTGTAACTGCCCCATAACTTACATGGGGTTGACCAAACTTGCAGAAACATGTTTATTTCTGCTGAAAAACACGTTTTGACACTTTCTGCACACTGGGGTTAAGAGCAGAGTGTGTGGGCTCTTCTGAGCCTTGCACTTACATAGGGATTCAGTTGTCTGAAAAAACGCGTTTATTTCGGGCTGAAAAACACGTTTTGAAAAAAGTGCTGTTACTACCCCATAACTTACATGGGGTTGACCAAACTTGCAGAAACATGTTTATTTCTGCTGAAAAACATGTTTTGACACTTTCTGCACACTGGGGTTAAGAGTAGAGTGTGTGGGCTCTTCTGAGCCTTGCAGTTACATAGGGATTCAGTTGTCTGAAAAAACGCGTTTATTTCGGGCTGAAAAACACGTTTTGAAAAGTGTACTGTAACTGCCCCATAACTTACATGGGGTTGACCAAACTTGCAGAAACATGTTTATTTCTGCTGAAAAACACGTTTTGACACTTTCTGCACACTGGGGTTAAGAGCAGAGTGTGTGGGCTCTTCTGAGCCTTGCAGTTACATAGGGATTCAGTTGTCTGAAAAAACGCGTTTATTTCGGGCTGAAAAACACGTTTTGAAAAAAAGTGTTGTTACTGCCCCATATATTACATTTTGTTGACCAAACTTGCAGAAACATGTTTATTTCTGCTGAAAAACATGTTTTGACACTTTCTGCACACTGGGGTTAAGAGCTGAGTGTGTGGGCTCTTCTGAGCTTTGCAGTTACATAGGGATTCAGTTGTCTGAAAAAACACGTTTATTTCGGGCTGAAAAACACGTTTTGAAAAGTGTACTGTAACTGCCCCATAACTTACATGGGGTTGACCAAACTTGCAGAAACATGTTTATTTCTGCTGAAAAACACGTTTTGACACTTTCTGCACACTGGGGTTAAGAGCAGAGTGTGTGGGCTCTTCTGAGGCTTGCACTTACATAGGGATTCAGTTGTCTGAAAAAATGCGTTTATTTCGGGCTGAAAAACACGTTTTGAAAAAAGTGCTGTTACTGCCCCATAACTTACATGGGGTTGACCAAACTTGCAGAAACATGTTTATTTCTGCTGAAAAACATGTTTTGACACTTTCTGCACACGGGGGTTAAGAGCTGAGTGTTTGGGCTCTTCTGAGCTTTGCAGTTACATAGGGATTCAGTTGTCTGAAAAAACGCGCTTATTTCGGGCTGAAAAACACGTTTTAAAAAGTGTACTGTACCTGCCCCATAACTTACATGGGATTGACCAAACTTGCAGAAACATGTTTATTTCTGCTGAAAAACACGTTTTGACACTTTCTGCACACTGGGGTTAAGAGCAGAGTGTGTGGGCTCTTCTGAGCCTTGCAGTTACATAGGGATTCAGTTGTCTGAAAAAACGCGTTTATTTCGGGCTGAAAAACACGTTTTGAAAAGTGTGCTGTAACTGCCCCGTAACTTACATGGGGTTGACCAAACTTGCAGAAACATGTTTATTTCTGCTGAAAAACATGTTTTGACACTTTCTGCACACGTGGGTTAAGAGCTGAGTGTTTGGGCTCTTCTGAGCTTTGCAGTTACATAGGGATTCAGTTGTCTGAAAAAACGCGTTTATTTCGGGCTGAAAAACACGTTTTGAAAAGTGTGCTGTAACTGCCCCGTAACTTACATGGGGTTGACCAAACTTGCAGAAACATGTTTATTTCTGCTGAAAAACATGTTTTGACACTTTCTGCACACTGGGGTTAAGAGCAGAGTGTGTGGGCTCTTCTGAGCCTTGCAGTTACATAGGGATTCAGTTGTCTGAAAAAACGCGTTTATTTCGGGCTGAAAAACACGTTTTGAAAAAAGTGTTGTTACTGCCCCATAACTTACATGGGGTTGACCAAACTTGCAGAAACATGTTTATTTCTGCTGAAAAACATGTTTTGACACTTTCTGCACACTGGGGTTAAGAGCAGAGTGTGTGGGCTCTTCTGAGCCTTGCAGTTACATAGGGATTTAGTTGTCTGAAAAAACGCGTTTATTTCGGGCTGAAAAACACGTTTTGAAAAAAGTGTTGTTACTGCCCCATAACTTACATGGGGTTGACCAAACTTGCAGAAACATGTTTATTTCTGCTGAAAAACATGTTTTGACACTTTCTGCACACTGGGGTTAAGAGCTGAGTGTGTGGGCTCTTCTGAGCTTTGCAGTTACATAGTGATTCGGTTGTCTGAAAAAACGCGTTTATTTCGGGCTGAAAAACACGTTTTGAAAAGTGTACTGTAACTGCCCCATAACTTACATGGGGTTGACCAAACTTGCAGAAACATGTTCATTTCTTATGAAAAACACGTTTTGACACTTTCTGCACACTGGGGTTAAGAGCAGAGTGTGTGGGCTCTTCTGAGCCTTGCACTTACATAGGGATTCAGTTGTCTGAAAAAACGCGTTTATTTCGGGCTGAAAAACACGTTTTGAAAAAAGTGCTGTTACTACCCCATAACTTACATGGGGTTGACCAAACTTGCAGAAACGTTTATTTCTGCTGAAAAACATGTTTTGACACTTTCTGCACACTGGGGTTAAGAGCAGAGTGTGTGGGCTCTTCTGAGCCTTGCAGTTACATAGGGATTCAGTTGTCTGAAAAAACGCGTTTATTTCGGGCTGAAAAACACGTTTTGAAAAGTGTACTGTAACTGCCCCATAACTTACATGGGGTTGACCAAACTTGCAGAAACATGTTTATTTCTGCTGAAAAAACATGTTTTGACACTTTCTGCACACTGGGGTTAAGAGCAGAGTGTGTGGGCTCTTCTGAGCCTTGCAGTTACATAGGGATTCAGTTGTCTGAAAAAACGCGTTTATTTCGGGCTGAAAAACACGTTTTGAAAAAAGTGTTGTTACTGCCACATAACTTACATGGGGTTGACCAAACTTGCAGAAACATGTTTATTTCTGCTGAAAAACATGTTTTCACACTTTCTGCATACTGGGGTTAAGAGCTGAGTGTGTGGGCTCTTCTGAGCTTTGCAGTTACATAGGGATTCAGTTGTCTGAAAAAACGCGTTTATTTCGGGCTGAAAAACACGTTTTGAAAAGTGTACTGTAACTGCCCCATAACTTACATGGGGTTGACCAAACTTGCAGAAACATGTTTATTTCTGCTGAAAAACACGTTTTGACACTTTCTGCACACTGGGGTTAAGAGCAGAGTGTGTGGGCTCTTCTGAGGCTTGCACTTACATAGGGATTCAGTTGTCTGAAAAAACGCGTTTATTTCGGGCTGAAAAACACGTTTTGAAAAAAGTGCTGTTACTGCCCCATAACTTACATGGGGTTGACCAAACTTGCAGAAACGTTTATTTCTGCTAAAAAACATGTTTTGACACTTTCTGCACACGGGGGTTAAGAGCTGAGTGTTTGGGCTCTTCTGAGCTTTGCAGTTACATAGGGATTCAGTTGTCTGAAAAAACGTGTTTATTTCGGGCTGAAAAACACGTTTTGAAAAGTGTACTGTAACTGCCCCATAACTTACATGGGGTTGACCAAACTTGCAGAAACATGTTTATTTCTGCTGAAAAACACGTTTTGACAGTTTCTGCACACTGGGGTTAAGAGCAGAGTGTGTGGGCTCTTCTGAGCTTTGCAGTTACATAGGGATTCAGTTGTCTGAAAAAACGCGTTTATTTCGGGCTGAAAAACACGTTTTGAAAAGTGTACTGTAACTGCCCCATAACTTACATGGGGTTGACCAAACTTGCAGAAACATGTTTATTTCTGCTGAAAAACACGTTTTGACACTTTCTGCACACTGGGGTTAAGAGCAGAGTGTGTGGGCTCTTCTGAGCCTTGCAGTTACATAGGGATTCAGTTGTCTGAAAAAACGCGTTTATTTCGGGCTGAAAAACACGTTTTGAAAAAAGTGCTGTTACTGCCCCATAACTTACATGGGGTTGACCAAACCTGCAGAAACATGTTTATTTCTACTGAAAAACATGTTTTGACACTTTCTGCACACGGGGGTTAAGAGCAGAGTGTGTGGGCTCTTCTGAGTCTTGCAGTTACATAGGGATTCAGTTGTCTGAAAAAACGCGTTTATTTCGGGCTGAAAAACACGTTTTGAAAAGTGTACTGTAACTGCCCCATAACTTACATGGGGTTGACCAAACTTGCAGAAACATGTTTATTTCTGCTGAAAAACACGTTTTGACACTTTCTGCACACTGGGGTTAAGAGCAGAGTGTGTGGGCTCTTCTGAGCTTTGCAGTTACATAGGGATTCAGTTGTCTGAAAAAACGCGTTTATTTCGGGCTGAAAAACACGTTTTGAAAAGTGTACTGTAACTGCCCCATAACTTACATGGGGTTGACCAAACTTGCAGAAACATGTTTATTTCTGCTGAAAAACACGTTTTGACACTTTCTGCACACTGGGGTTAAGAGCAGAGTGTGTGGGCTCTTCTGAGCCTTGCAGTTACATAGGGATTCAGTTGTCTGAAAAAACGCGTTTATTTCGGGCTGTTAAACACGTTTTTAAAAAAGTGTTGTTACTGCCCCATAACTTACATGGGGTTGACCAAACTTGCAGAAACATGTTTATTTCTGCTGAAAAACATGTTTTGACACTTTCTGCACACTGGGGTTAAGAGCTGAATGTGTGGGCTCTTCTGAGCTTTGCAGTTACAAAGGGATTCAGTTGTCTGAAAAAACGCGTTTATTTCGGGCTGAAAAACACGTTTTGAAAAGTGTACTGTAACTGCCCCATAACTTACATGGGGTTGACCAAACTTGCAGAAACATGTTTATTTCTGCTGAAAAACACGTTTTGACACTTTCTGCACACTGGGGTTAAGAGCAGAGTGTGTGGGCTCTTCTGAGCCTTGCAGTTACATAGGGATTCAGTTGTCTGAAAAAACGCGTTTATTTCGGGCTGAAAAACACGTTTTGAAAAAAGTGCTGTTACTGCCCCATAACTTAAATGGGGTTGACCAAACCTGCAGAAACATGTTTATTTCTACTGAAAAACATGTTTTGACACTTTCTGCACACAAGGGTTAAGAGCAGAGTGTGTGGGCTCTTCTGAGCCTTGCAGTTACATAGGGATTCAGTTGTCTGAAAAAACGCGTTTATTTTGGGCTGAAAAACACGTTTTGAAAAAAAGTGTTGTTACTGCCCCATAACTTACATGGGGTTGACCAAACTTGCAGAAACATGTTTATTTCTGCTGAAAAACATGTTTTGACACTTTCTGCACACTGGGGTTAAGAGCTGAGTGTGTGGGCTCTTCTGAGCTTTGCAGTTACATAGGGATTCAGTTGTCTGAAAAAAAGCGTTTATTTCGGGCTGAAAAACACGTTTTGAAAAGTGTACTGTAACTGCCCCATAACTTACATGGGGTTGACCAAACTTGCAGAAACATGTTTATTTCTGCTGAAAAAACATGTTTTGACACTTTCTGCACACTGGGGTTAAGAGCAGAGTGTGTGGGCTCTTCTGAGCCTTGCAGTTACATAGGGATTCAGTTGTCTGAAAAAACGCGTTTATTTCGGGCTGAAAAACACGTTTTGAAAAAAGTGTTGTTACTGCCACATAACTTACATGGGGTTGACCAAACTTGCAGAAACATGTTTATTTCTGCTGAAAAACATGTTTTCACACTTTCTGCACACTGGGGTTAAGAGCTGAGTGTGTGGGCTCTTCTGAGCTTTGCAGTTACATAGGGATTCAGTTGTCTGAAAAAACGCATTTATTTCGGGCTGAAAAACACGTTTTGAAAAGTGTACTGTAACTGCCCCATAACTTACATGGGGTTGACCAAACTTGCAGAAACATGTTTATTTCTGCTGAAAAACACGTTTTGACACTTTCTGCACACTGGGGTTAAGAGCAGAGTGTGTGGGCTCTTCTGAGGCTTGCACTTACATAGGGATTCAGTTGTCTGAAAAAACGCGTTTATTTCGGGCTGAAAAACACGTTTTGAAAAAAGTGCTGTTACTGCCCCATAACTTACATGGGGTTGACCAAACTTGCAGAAACGTTTATTTCTGCTAAAAAACATGTTTTGACACTTTCTGCACACGGGGGTTAAGAGCTGAGTGTTTGGGCTCTTCTGAGCTTTGCAGTTACATAGGGATTCAGTTGTCTGAAAAAACGTGTTTATTTCGGGCTGAAAAACACGTTTTGAAAAGTGTACTGTAACTGCCCCATAACTTACATGGGGTTGACCAAACTTGCAGAAACATGTTTATTTCTGCTGAAAAACACGTTTTGACACTTTCTGCACACTGGGGTTAAGAGCAGAGTGTGTGGGCTCTTCTGAGCTTTGCAGTTACATAGGGATTCAGTTGTCTGAAAAAACGCGTTTATTTCGGGCTGAAAAACACGTTTTGAAAAGTGTACTGTAACTGCCCCATAACTTACATGGGGTTGACCAAACTTGCAGAAACATGTTTATTTCTGCTGAAAAACACGTTTTGACACTTTCTGCACACTGGGGTTAAGAGCAGAGTGTGTGGGCTCTTCTGAGCCTTGCAGTTACATAGGGATTCAGTTGTCTGAAAAAACGCGTTTATTTCGGGCTGAAAAACACGTTTTGAAAAAAGTGCTGTTACTGCCCCATAACTTACATGGGGTTGACCAAACCTGCAGAAACATGTTTATTTCTACTGAAAAACATGTTTTGACACTTTCTGCACACGGGGGTTAAGAGCAGAGTGTGTGGGCTCTTCTGAGCCTTGCAGTTACATAGGGATTCAGTTGTCTGAAAAAACGCGTTTATTTCGGGCTGAAAAACACGTTTTGAAAAGTGTACTGTAACTGCCCCATAACTTACATGGGGTTGACCAAACTTGCAGAAACATGTTTATTTCTGCTGAAAAACACGTTTTGACACTTTCTGCACACTGGGGTTAAGAGCAGAGTGTGTGGGCTCTTCTGAGCTTTGCAGTTACATAGGGATTCAGTTGTCTGAAAAAACGCGTTTATTTCGGGCTGAAAAACACGTTTTGAAAAGTGTACTGTAACTGCCCCATAACTTACATGGGGTTGACCAAACTTGCAGAAACATGTTTATTTCTGCTGAAAAACACGTTTTGACACTTTCTGCACACTGGGGTTAAGAGCAGAGTGTGTGGGCTCTTCTGAGCCTTGCAGTTACATAGGGATTCAGTTGTCTGAAAAAACGCGTTTATTTCGGGCTGTTAAACACGTTTTTAAAAAAGTGTTGTTACTGCCCCATAACTTACATGGGGTTGACCAAACTTGCAGAAACATGTTTATTTCTGCTGAAAAACATGTTTTGACACTTTCTGCACACTGGGGTTAAGAGCTGAATGTGTGGGCTCTTCTGAGCTTTGCAGTTACAAAGGGATTCAGTTGTCTGAAAAAACGCGTTTATTTCGGGCTGAAAAACACGTTTTGAAAAGTGTACTGTAACTGCCCCATAACTTACATGGGGTTGACCAAACTTGCAGAAACATGTTTATTTCTGCTGAAAAACACGTTTTGACACTTTCTGCACACTGGGGTTAAGAGCAGAGTGTGTGGGCTCTTCTGAGCCTTGCAGTTACATAGGGATTCAGTTGTCTGAAAAAACGCGTTTATTTCGGGCTGAAAAACACGTTTTGAAAAAAGTGCTGTTACTGCCCCATAACTTACATGGGGTTGACCAAACCTGCAGAAACATGTTTATTTCTACTGAAAAACATGTTTTGACACTTTCTGCACACAAGGGTTAAGAGCAGAGTGTGTGGGCTCTTCTGAGCCTTGCAGTTACATAGGGATTCAGTTGTCTGAAAAAACGCGTTTATTTTGGGCTGAAAAACACGTTTTGAAAAAAAGTGTTGTTACTGCCCCATAACTTACATGGGGTTGACCAAACTTGCAGAAACATGTTTATTTCTGCTGAAAAACATGTTTTGACACTTTCTGCACACTGGGGTTAAGAGCTGAGTGTGTGGGCTCTTCTGAGCTTTGCAGTTACATAGGGATTCAGTTGTCTGAAAAAAAGCGTTTATTTCGGGCTGAAAAACACGTTTTGAAAAGTGTACTGTAACTGCCCCATAACTTACATGGGGTTGACCAAACTTGCAGAAACATGTTTATTTCTGCTGAAAAACACGTTTTGACACTTTCTGCACACTGGGGTTAAGAGCAGAGTGTGTGGGCTCTTCTGAGGCTTGCACTTACATAGGGATTCAGTTGTCTGAAAAAATGCGTTTATTTCTGGCTGAAAAACACGTTTTGAAAAAAGTGCTGTTACTGCCCCATAACTTACATGGGGTTGACCAAACTTGCAGAAACATGTTTATTTCTGCTGAAAAACATGTTTTGACACTTTCTGCACACGGGGGTTAAGAGCTGAGTGTTTGGGCTCTTCTGAGCTTTGCAGTTACATAGGGATTCAGTTGTCTGAAAAAACGCGTTTATTTCGGGCTGAAAAACACGTTTTGAAAAGTGTACTGTAACTGCCCCATAACTTACATGGGATTGACCAAACTTGCAGAAACATGTTTATTTCTGCTGAAAAACACGTTTTGACACTTTCTGCACACTGGGGTTAAGAGCAGAGTGTGTGGGCTCTTCTGAGCCTTGCAGTTACATAGGGATTCAGTTGTCTGAAAAAACGCGTTTATTTCGGGCTGAAAAACACGTATTGAAAAAAGTGCTGTTACTGCCCCATAACTTACACGGGGTTGACCAAACTTGCAGAAACATGTTTATTTCTGCTGAAAAACATGTTTTGACACTTTCTGCACACGTGGGTTAAGAGCTGAGTGTTTGGGCTCTTCTGAGCTTTGCAGTTACATAGGGATTCAGTTGTCTGAAAAAACGCGTTT
Source organism: Lepisosteus platostomus (assembly GCF_059453375.1). Lineage (NCBI taxonomy): Eukaryota > Metazoa > Chordata > Actinopteri > Semionotiformes > Lepisosteidae > Lepisosteus > Lepisosteus platostomus. The sequence continues at coordinate 696,796 of NC_142627.1, read as the reverse complement.
ATTTCGGGCTGAAAAACACATTTTGAAAAGTGTGCTGTAACTGCCCCGTAACTTACATGGGGTTGACCAAACTTGCAGAAACATGTTTATTTCTGCTGAAAAACATGTTTTGACACTTTCTGCACACTGGGGTTAAGAGCAGAGTGTGTGGGCTCTTCTGAGCCTTGCAGTTACATAGGGATTCAGTTGTCTGAAAAAACGCGTTTATTTCGGGCTGAAAAACACGTTTTGAAAAAAGTGTTGTTACTGCCCCATAACTTACATGGGGTTGACCAAACTTGCAGAAACATGTTTATTTCTGCTGAAAAACATGTTTTGACACTTTCTGCACACTGGGGTTAAGAGCAGAGTGTGTGGGCTCTTCTGAGCCTTGCAGTTACATAGGGATTCAGTTGTCTGAAAAAACGCGTTTATTTCGGGCTGAAAAACACGTTTTGAAAAGAGTACTGTAACTGCCCCATAACTTACATGGGGTTGACCAAACTTGCAGAAACATGTTTATTTCTGCTGAAAAACATGTTTTGACACTTTCTGCACACTGGGGTTAAGAGCTGAGTGTGTGGGCTCTTCTGAGCTTTGCAGTTACATAGGGATTCAGTTGTCTGAAAAAACGCGTTTATTTCTGGCTGAAAAACACGTTTTGAAAAGTGTACTGTAACTGCCCCATAACTTACATGGGGTTGACCAAACTTGCAGAAACATGTTTATTTCTGCTGAAAAACATGTTTTTACACTTTCTGCACACTGGGGTTAAGAGCTGAGTGTGTGGGCTCTTCTGAGCTTTGCAGTTACATAGGGATTCAGTTGTCTGAAAAAACGCGTTTATTTCGGGCTGAAAAACACGTTTTGAAAAGTGTACTGTAACTGCCCCATAACTTACATGGGGTTGACCAAACTTGCAGAAACATGTTTATTTCTGCTGAAAAACACGTTTTGACACTTTCTGCACACTGGGGTTAAGAGCAGAGTGTGTGGGCTCTTCTGAGCTTTGCAGTTACATAGGGATTCAGTTGTCTGAAAAAACGCGTTTATTTCGGGCTGAAAAACACGTTTTGAAAAGTGTACTGTAACTGCCCCATAACTTACATGGGGTTGATCAAACTTGCAGAAACATGTTTATTTCTGCTGAAAAACACGTTTTGACACTTTCTGCACACTGGGGTTAAGAGCAGAGTGTGTGGGCTCTTCTGAGCCTTGCACTTACATAGGGATTCAGTTGTCTGAAAAAACGCGTTTATTTCGGGCTGAAAAACACGTTTTGAAAAAAGTGCTGTTACTACCCCATAACTTACATGGGGTTGACCAAACTTGCAGAAACATGTTTATTTCTGCTGAAAAACATGTTTTGACACTTTCTGCACACTGGGGTTAAGAGCTGAGTGTGTGGGCTCTTCTGAGCCTTGCAGTTACATAGGGATTCAGTTGTCTGAAAAAACGCGTTTATTTCGGGCTGAAAAACACGTTTTGAAAAGTGTACTGTAACTGCCCCATAACTTACATGGGGTTGACCAAACTTGCAGAAACATGTTTATTTCTGCTGAAAAACATGTTTTTACACTTTCTGCACACTGGGGTTAAGAGCTGAGTGTGTGGGCTCTTCTGAGCTTTGCAGTTACATAGGGATTCAGTTGTCTGAAAAAACGCGTTTATTTCGGGCTGAAAAACACGTTTTGAAAAGTGTACTGTAACTGCCCCATAACTTACATGGGGTTGACCAAACTTGCAGAAACATGTTTATTTCTGCTGAAAAACACGTTTTGACACTTTCTGCACACTGGGGTTAAGAGCAGAGTGTGTGGGCTCTTCTGAGCCTTGCAGTTACATAGGGATTCAGTTGTCTGAAAAAACGCGTTTATTTCGGGCTGAAAAACACGTTTTGAAAAGTGTACTGTTACTGCCCCATAACTTACATGGGGTTGACTAAACTTGCAGAAACATGTTTATTTCTGCTGAAAAACATGTTTTTACACTTTCTGCACACTGGGGTTAAGAGCTGAGTGTGTGGGCTCTTCTGAGCTTTGCAGTTACATAGGGATTCAGTTGTCTGAAAAAACGCGTTTATTTCGGGCTGAAAAACACGTTTTGAAAAGTGTACTGTAACTGCCCCATAACTTACATGGGGTTGACCAAACTTGCAGAAACATGTTTATTTCTGCTGAAAAACACGTTTTGACACTTTCTGCACACTGGGGTTAAGAGCAGAGTGTGTGGGCTCTTCTGAGCTTTGCAGTTACATAGGGATTCAGTTGTCTGAAAAAACGCGTTTATTTCGGGCTGAAAAACACGTTTTGAAAAGTGTACTGTAACTGCCCCATAACTTACATGGGGTTGATCAAACTTGCAGAAACATGTTTATTTCTGCTGAAAAACACGTTTTGACACTTTCTGCACACTGGGGTTAAGAGCAGAGTGTGTGGGCTCTTCTGAGCCTTGCACTTACATAGGGATTCAGTTGTCTGAAAAAACGCGTTTATTTCGGGCTGAAAAACACGTTTTGAAAAAAGTGCTGTTACTACCCCATAACTTACATGGGGTTGACCAAACTTGCAGAAACATGTTTATTTCTGCTGAAAAACATGTTTTGACACTTTCTGCACACTGGGGTTAAGAGCTGAGTGTGTGGGCTCTTCTGAGCCTTGCAGTTACATAGGGATTCAGTTGTCTGAAAAAACGCGTTTATTTCGGGCTGAAAAACACGTTTTGAAAAGTGTACTGTAACTGCCCCATAACTTACATGGGGTTGACCAAACTTGCAGAAACATGTTTATTTCTGCTGAAAAACATGTTTTTACACTTTCTGCACACTGGGGTTAAGAGCTGAGTGTGTGGGCTCTTCTGAGCTTTGCAGTTACATAGGGATTCAGTTGTCTGAAAAAACGCGTTTATTTCGGGCTGAAAAACACGTTTTGAAAAGTGTACTGTAACTGCCCCATAACTTACATGGGGTTGACCAAACTTGCAGAAACATGTTTATTTCTGCTGAAAAACACGTTTTGACACTTTCTGCACACTGGGGTTAAGAGCAGAGTGTGTGGGCTCTTCTGAGCCTTGCAGTTACATAGGGATTCAGTTGTCTGAAAAAACGCGTTTATTTCGGGCTGAAAAACACGTTTTGAAAAGTGTACTGTAACTGCCCCATAACTTACATGGGGTTGACCAAACTTGCAGAAACATGTTTATTTCTGCTGAAAAACATGTTTTGACACTTTCTGCACACTGGGGTTAAGAGCTGAGTGTGTGGGCTCTTCTGAGCTTTGCAGTTACATAGGGATTCAGTTGTCTGAAAAAACGCGTTTATTTCGGGCTGAAAAACACGTTTTGAAAAAAGTGCTGTTACTGCCCCATAACTTACATGGGGTTGACTAAACCTGCAGAAACATGTTTATTTCTACTGAAAAACATGTTTTGACACTTTCTGCACACTGGGGTTAAGAGCTGAGTGTGTGGGCTCTTCTGAGCTTTGCAGTTACATAGTGATTCGGTTGTCTGAAAAAACGCGTTTATTTCGGGCTGAAAAACACGTTTTGAAAAGTGTACTGTAACTGCCCCATAACTTACATGGGGTTGACCAAACTTGCAGAAACATGTTCATTTCTTATGAAAAACACGTTTTGACACTTTCTGCACACTGGGGTTAAGAGCAGAGTGTGTGGGCTCTTCTGAGCCTTGCAGTTACATAGGGATTCAGTTGTCTGAAAAAACGCGTTTATTTCGGGCTGAAAAACACGTTTTGAAAAGTGTACTATAACTGCCCCATAACTTACATGGGGTTGACCAAACTTGCAGAAACATGTTTATTTCTGCTGAAAAACATGTTTTTACACTTTCTGCACACTGGGGTTAAGAGCTGAGTGTGTGGGCTCTTCTGAGCTTTGCAGTTACATAGGGATTCAGTTGTCTGAAAAAACGCGTTTATTTCGGGCTGAAAAACATGTTTTGAAAAGTGTACTGTAACTGCCCCATAACTTACATGGGGTTGATCAAACTTGCAGAAACATGTTTATTTCTGCTGAAAAACACGTTTTGACACTTTCTGCACACTGGGGTTAAGAGCAGAGTGTGTGGGCTCTTCTGAGCCTTGCACTTACATAGGGATTCAGTTGTCTGAAAAAACGCGTTTATTTCGGGCTGAAAAACACGTTTTGAAAAAAGTGCTGTTACTACCCCATAACTTACATGGGGTTGACCAAACTTGCAGAAACATGTTTATTTCTGCTGAAAAACATGTTTTGACACTTTCTGCACACTGGGGTTAAGAGCAGAGTGTGTGGGCTCTTCTGAGCCTTGCAGTTACATAGGGATTCAGTTGTCTGAAAAAACGCGTTTATTTCGGGCTGAAAAACACGTTTTGAAAAGTGTACTGTAACTGCCCCATAACTTACATGGGGTTGACCAAACTTGCAGAAACATGTTTATTTCTGCTGAAAAAACATGTTTTGACACTTTCTGCACACTGGGGTTAAGAGCAGAGTGTGTGGGCTCTTCTGAGCCTTGCAGTTACATAGGGATTCAGTTGTCTGAAAAAACGCGTTTATTTCGGGCTGAAAAACACGTTTTGAAAAAAGTGTTGTTACTGCCACATAACTTACATGGGGTTGACCAAACTTGCAGAAACATGTTTATTTCTGCTGAAAAACATGTTTTCACACTTTCTGCACACTGGGGTTAAGAGCTGAGTGTGTGGGCTCTTCTGAGCTTTGCAGTTACATAGGGATTCAGTTGTCTGAAAAAACGCGTTTATTTCGGGCTGAAAAACAAGTTTTGAAAAGTGTACTGTAACTGCCCCATAACTTACATGGGGTTGACCAAACTTGCAGAAACATGTTTATTTCTGCTGAAAAACACGTTTTGACACTTTCTGCACACTGGGGTTAAGAGCAGAGTGTGTGGGCTCTTCTGAGGCTTGCACTTACATAGGGATTCAGTTGTCTGAAAAAACGCGTTTATTTCGGGCTGAAAAACACGTTTTGAAAAAAGTGCTGTTACTGCCCCATAACTTACATGGGGTTGACCAAACTTGCAGAAACGTTTATTTCTGCTAAAAAACATGTTTTGACACTTTCTGCACACGGGGGTTAAGAGCTGAGTGTTTGGGCTCTTCTGAGCTTTGCAGTTACATAGGGATTCAGTTGTCTGAAAAAACGTGTTTATTTCGGGCTGAAAAACACGTTTTGAAAAGTGTACTGTAACTGCCCCATAACATACATGGGGTTGACCAAACTTGCAGAAACATGTTTATTTCTGCTGAAAAACACGTTTTGACACTTTCTGCACACTGGGGTTAAGAGCAGAGTGTGTGGGCTCTTCTGAGCTTTGCAGTTACATAGGGATTCAGTTGTCTGAAAAAACGCGTTTATTTCGGGCTGAAAAACACGTTTTGAAAAGTGTACTGTAACTGCCCCATAACTTACATGGGGTTGACCAAACTTGCAGAAACATGTTTATTTCTGCTGAAAAACACGTTTTGACACTTTCTGCACACTGGGGTTAAGAGCAGAGTGTGTGGGCTCTTCTGAGCCTTGCAGTTACATAGGGATTCAGTTGTCTGAAAAAACGCGTTTATTTCGGGCTGAAAAACACGTTTTGAAAAAAGTGCTGTTACTGCCCCATAACTTACATGGGGTTGACCAAACCTGCAGAAACATGTTTATTTCTACTGAAAAACATGTTTTGACACTTTCTGCACACGGGGGTTAAGAGCAGAGTGTGTGGGCTCTTCTGAGCCTTGCAGTTACATAGGGATTCAGTTGTCTGAAAAAACGCGTTTATTTCGGGCTGAAAAACACGTTTTGAAAAAAGTGCTGTTACTGCCCCATAACTTACATGGGGTTGACCAAACTTGCAGAAACATGTTTATTTCTGCTGAAAAACATGTTTTGACACTTTCTGCACACTGGGGTTAAGAGCTGAATGTGTGGGCTCTTCTGAGCTTTGCAGTTACAAAGGGATTCAGTTGTCTGAAAAAACGCGTTTATTTCGGGCTGAAAAACACGTTTTGAAAAGTGTACTGTAACTGCCCCATAACTTACATGGGGTTGACCAAACTTGCAGAAACATGTTTATTTCTGCTGAAAAACACGTTTTGACACTTTCTGCACACTGGGGTTAAGAGCAGAGTGTGTGGGCTCTTCTGAGCCTTGCAGTTACATAGGGATTCAGTTGTCTGAAAAAACGCGTTTATTTCGGGCTGAAAAACACGTTTTGAAAAAAGTGCTGTTACTGCCCCATAACTTACATGGGGTTGACCAAACCTGCAGAAACATGTTTATTTCTACTGAAAGACATGTTTTGACACTTTCTGCACACAAGGGTTAAGAGCAGAGTGTGTGGGCTCTTCTGAGCCTTGCAGTTACATAGGGATTCAGTTGTCTGAAAAAACGCGTTTATTTTGGGCTGAAAAACACGTTTTGAAAAAAAGTGTTGTTACTGCCCCATAACTTACATGGGGTTGACCAAACTTGCAGAAACATGTTTATTTCTGCTGAAAAACATGTTTTGACACTTTCTGCACACTGGGGTTAAGAGCTGAGTGTGTGGGCTCTTCTGAGCTTTGCAGTTACATAGGGATTCAGTTGTCTGAAAAAACGCGTTTATTTCGGGCTGAAAAACACGTTTTGAAAAGTTTACTGTAACTGCCCCATAACTTACATGGGGTTGACCAAACTTGCAGAAACATGTTTATTTCTGCTGAAAAACACGTTTTGACACTTTCTGCACACTGGGGTTAAGAGCAGAGTGTGTGGGCTCTTCTGAGGCTTGCACTTACATAGGGATTCAGTTGTCTGAAAAAACGCGTTTATTTCGGGCTGAAAAACACGTTTTGAAAAGTGTACTGTAACTGCCCCATAACTTACATGGGGTTGACCAAACTTGCAGAAACATGTTTATTTCTGCTGAAAAACACGTTTTGACACTTTCTGCACACTGGGGTTAAGAGCAGAGTGTGTGGGCTCTTCTGAGCCTTGCAGTTACATAGGGATTCAGTTGTCTGAAAAAACGCGTTTATTTCGGGCTGAAAAACACGTTTTGAAAAGTGTACTGTAACTGCCCCATAACTTACATGGGGTTGACCAAACTTGCAGAAACATGTTTATTTCTGCTGAAAAACATGTTTTGACACTTTCTGCACACTGGGGTTAAGAGCTGAGTGTGTGGGCTCTTCTGAGCTTTGCAGTTACATAGGGATTCAGTTGTCTGAAAAAACGCGTTTATTTCGGGCTGAAAAACACGTTTTGAAAAGTGTACTGTAACTGCCCCATAACTTACATGGGGTTGACCAAACTTGCAGAAACATGTTTATTTCTGCTGAAAAACACGTTTTGACACTTTCTGCACACTGGGGTTAAGAGCAGAGTGTGTGGGCTCTTCTGAGCCTTGCAGTTACATAGGGATTCAGTTGTCTGAAAAAACGCGTTTATTTCGGGCTGAAAAACACGTTTTGAAAAAAGTGCTGTTACTGCCCCATAACTTACATGGGGTTGACCAAACCTGCAGAAACATGTTTATTTCTACTGAAAAACATGTTTTGACACTTTCTGCACACGGGGGTTAAGAGCAGAGTGTGTGGGCTCTTCTGAGCCTTGCAGTTACATAGGGATTCAGTTGTCTGAAAAAACGCGTTTATTTCGGGCTGAAAAACACGTTTTGAAAAGTGTACTGTAACTGCCCCATAACTTACATGGGGTTGACCAAACTTGCAGAAACATGTTTATTTCTGCTGAAAAACACGTTTTGACACTTTCTGCACACTGGGGTTAAGAGCAGAGTGTGTGGGCTCTTCTGAGCCTTGCAGTTACATAGGGATTCAGTTGTCTGAAAAAACGCGTTTATTTCGGGCTGTTAAACACGTTTTTAAAAAAGTGTTGTTACTGCCCCATAACTTACATGGGGTTGACCAAACTTGCAGAAACATGTTTATTTCTGCTGAAAAACATGTTTTGACACTTTCTGCACACTGGGGTTAAGAGCTGAATGTGTGGGCTCTTCTGAGCTTTGCAGTTACAAAGGGATTCAGTTGTCTGAAAAAACGCGTTTATTTCGGGCTGAAAAACACGTTTTGAAAAGTGTACTGTAACTGCCCCATAACTTACATGGGGTTGACCAAACTTGCAGAAACATGTTTATTTCTGCTGAAAAACACGTTTTGACACTTTCTGCACACTGGGGTTAAGAGCAGAGTGTGTGGGCTCTTCTGAGCCTTGCAGTTACATAGGGATTCAGTTGTCTGAAAAAACGCGTTTATTTCGGGCTGAAAAACACGTTTTGAAAAAAGTGCTGTTACTGCCCCATAACTTACATGGGGTTGACCAAACCTGCAGAAACATGTTTATTTCTACTGAAAAACATGTTTTGACACTTTCTGCACACAAGGGTTAAGAGCAGAGTGTGTGGGCTCTTCTGAGCCTTGCAGTTACATAGGGATTCAGTTGTCTGAAAAAACGCGTTTATTTTGGGCTGAAAAACACGTTTTGAAAAAAAGTGTTGTTACTGCCCCATAACTTACATGGGGTTGACCAAACTTGCAGAAACATGTTTATTTCTGCTGAAAAACATGTTTTGACACTTTCTGCACACTGGGGTTAAGAGCTGAGTGTGTGGGCTCTTCTGAGCTTTGCAGTTACATAGGGATTCAGTTGTCTGAAAAAACGCGTTTATTTCGGGCTGAAAAACACGTTTTGAAAAGTTTACTGTAACTGCCCCATAACTTACATGGGGTTGACCAAACTTGCAGAAACATGTTTATTTCTGCTGAAAAACACGTTTTGACACTTTCTGCACACTGGGGTTAAGAGCAGAGTGTGTGGGCTCTTCTGAGGCTTGCACTTACATAGGGATTCAGTTGTCTGAAAAAACGCGTTTATTTCGGGCTGAAAAACACGTTTTGAAAAGTGTACTGTAACTGCCCCATAACTTACATGGGGTTGACCAAACTTGCAGAAACATGTTTATTTCTGCTGAAAAACACGTTTTGACACTTTCTGCACACTGGGGTTAAGAGCAGAGTGTGTGGGCTCTTCTGAGCCTTGCAGTTACATAGGGATTCAGTTGTCTGAAAAAACGCGTTTATTTCGGGCTGAAAAACACGTTTTGAAAAGTGTACTGTAACTGCCCCATAACTTACATGGGGTTGACCAAACTTGCAGAAACATGTTTATTTCTGCTGAAAAACATGTTTTGACACTTTCTGCACACTGGGGTTAAGAGCTGAGTGTGTGGGCTCTTCTGAGCTTTGCAGTTACATAGGGATTCAGTTGTCTGAAAAAACGCGTTTATTTCGGGCTGAAAAACACATTTTGAAAAAAGTGCTGTTACTGCCCCATAACTTACATGGGGTTGACCAAACTTGCAGAAACATGTTTATTTCTGCTGAAAAACATGTTTTGACACTTTCTGCACACTGGGGTTAAGAGCTGAATGTGTGGGCTCTTCTGAGCTTTGCAGTTACATAGTGATTCGGTTGTCTGAAAAAACGCGTTTATTTCGGGCTGAAAAACACGTTTTGAAAAGTGTACTGTAACTGCCCCATAACTTACATGGGGTTGACCAAACTTGCAGAAACATGTTTATTTCTGCTGAAAAACACGTTTTGACACTTTCTGCACACTGGGGTTAAGAGCAGAGTGTGTGGGCTCTTCTGAGCCTTGCAGTTACATAGGGATTCAGTTGTCTGAAAAAACGCGTTTATTTCGGGCTGAAAAACACGTTTTGAAAAGTGTACTGTAACTGCCCCATAACTTACATGGGGTTGACCAAACTTGCAGAAACATGTTTATTTCTGCTGAAAAACATGTTTTGACACTTTCTGCACACTGGGGTTAAGAGCTGAGTGTGTGGGCTCTTCTGAGCTTTGCAGTTACATAGGGATTCAGTTGTCTGAAAAAACGCGTTTATTTCGGGCTGAAAAACACATTTTGAAAAAAGTGCTGTTACTGCCCCATAACTTACATGGGGTTGACCAAACCTGCAGAAACATGTTTATTTCTACTGAAAAACATGTTTTGACACTTTCTGCACACGGGGGTTAAGAGCAGAGTGTGTGGGCTCTTCTGAGCCTTGCAGTTACATAGGGATTCAGTTGTCTGAAAAAACGCGTTTATTTCGGGCTGAAAAACACGTTTTGAAAAGTGTACTGTAACTGCCCCATAACTTACATGGGGTTGACCAAACTTGCAGAAACATGTTTATTTCTGCTGAAAAACACGTTTTGACACTTTCTGCACACTGGGGTTAAGAGCAGAGTGTGTGGGCTCTTCTGAGCTTTGCAGTTACATAGGGATTCAGTTGTCTGAAAAAACGCGTTTATTTCGGGCTGAAAAACACGTTTTGAAAAGTGTACTGTAACTGCCCCATAACTTACATGGGGTTGACCAAACTTGCAGAAACATGTTTATTTCTGCTGAAAAACACGTTTTGACACTTTCTGCACACTGGGGTTAAGAGCAGAGTGTGTGGGCTCTTCTGAGCCTTGCAGTTACATAGGGATTCAGTTGTCTGAAAAAACGCGTTTATTTCGGGCTGTTAAACACGTTTTTAAAAAAGTGTTGTTACTGCCCCATAACTTACATGGGGTTGACCAAACTTGCAGAAACATGTTTATTTCTGCTGAAAAACATGTTTTGACACTTTCTGCACACTGGGGTTAAGAGCTGAATGTGTGGGCTCTTCTGAGCTTTGCAGTTACATAGTGATTCGGTTGTCTGAAAAAACGCGTTTATTTCGGGCTGAAAAACACGTTTTGAAAAGTGTACTGTAACTGCCCCATAACTTACATGGGGTTGACCAAACTTGCAGAAACATGTTCATTTCTTATGAAAAACACGTTTTGACACTTTCTGCACACTGGGGTTAAGAGCAGAGTGTGTGGGCTCTTCTGAGCTTTGCAGTTACATAGGGATTCCGTTGTCTGAAAAAACGCGTTTATTCCGGGCTGAAAAACACGTTTTGAAAAGTGTACTGTAACTGCCCCATAACTTACATGGGGTTGACCAAACTTGCAGAAACATGTTTATTTCTGCTGAAAAACATGTTTTTACACTTTCTGCACACTGGGGTTAAGAGCTGAGTGTGTGGGCTCTTCTGAGCTTTGCAGTTACATAGGGATTCAGTTGTCTGAAAAAACGCGTTTATTTCGGGCTGAAAAACACGTTTTGAAAAGTGTACTGTAACTGCCCCATAACTTACATGGGGTTGATCAAACTTGCAGAAACATGTTTATTTCTGCTGAAAAACACGTTTTGACACTTTCTGCACACTGGGGTTAAGAGCAGAGTGTGTGGGCTCTTCTGAGCCTTGCACTTACATAGGGATTCAGTTGTCTGAAAAAACGCGTTTATTTCGGGCTGAAAAACACGTTTTGAAAAAAGTGCTGTTACTACCCCATAACTTACATGGGGTTGACCAAACTTGCAGAAACATGTTTATTTCTGCTGAAAAACATGTTTTTACACTTTCTGCACACTGGGGTTAAGAGCTGAGTGTGTGGGCTCTTCTGAGCTTTGCAGTTACATAGGGATTCAGTTGTCTGAAAAAACGCGTTTATTTCGGGCTGAAAAACACGTTTTGAAAAGTGTACTGTAACTGCCCCATAACTTACATGGGGTTGATCAAACTTGCAGAAACATGTTTATTTCTGCTGAAAAACACGTTTTGACACTTTCTGCACACTGGGGTTAAGAGCAGAGTGTGTGGGCTCTTCTGAGCCTTGCACTTACATAGGGATTCAGTTGTCTGAAAAAACGCGTTTATTTCGGGCTGAAAAACACGTTTTGAAAAAAGTGCTGTTACTACCCCATAACTTACATGGGGTTGACCAAACTTGCAGAAACATGTTTATTTCTGCTGAAAAACATGTTTTGACACTTTCTGCACACTGGGGTTAAGAGCAGAGTGTGTGGGCTCTTCTGAGCCTTGCAGTTACATAGGGATTCAGTTGTCTGAAAAAACGCGTTTATTTCGGGCTGAAAAACACGTTTTGAAAAGTGTACTGTAACTGCCCCATAACTTACATGGGGTTGACCAAACTTGCAGAAACATGTTTATTTCTGCTGAAAAAACATGTTTTGACACTTTCTGCACACTGGGGTTAAGAGCAGAGTGTGTGGGCTCTTCTGAGCCTTGCAGTTACATAGGGATTCAGTTGTCTGAAAAAACGCGTTTATTTCGGGCTGAAAAACACGTTTTGAAAAAAGTGTTGTTACTGCCACATAACTTACATGGGGTTGACCAAACTTGCAGAAACATGTTTATTTCTGCTGAAAAACATGTTTTCACACTTTCTGCACACTGGGGTTAAGAGCTGAGTGTGTGGGCTCTTCTGAGCTTTGCAGTTACATAGGGATTCAGTTGTCTGAAAAAACGCGTTTATTTCGGGCTGAAAAACACGTTTTGAAAAGTGTACTGTAACTGCCCCATAACTTACATGGGGTTGACCAAACTTGCAGAAACATGTTTATTTCTGCTGAAAAACACGTTTTGACACTTTCTGCACACTGGGGTTAAGAGCAGAGTGTGTGGGCTCTTCTGAGGCTTGCACTTACATAGGGATTCAGTTGTCTGATAAAAACGCGTTTATTTAGGGCTGAAAAACACGTTTTGAAAAGTGTACTGTACCTGCCCCATAACTTACATGGTGTTGACCAAACTTGCAGAAACATGTTTATTTCTGCTGACAAACATGTTTTGACACTTTCTGCACACTGGGGTTAAGAGCTGAGTGTGTGGGCTCTTCTGAGCTTTGCAGTTACATAGGGATTCAGTTGTCTGAAAAAACGCGTTTATTTCGGGCTGAAAAACACGTTTTGAAAAGTGTACTGTAAATGCCCCATAACTTACATGGGGTTGACCAAACTTGCAGAAACATGTTTATTTCTGCTGAAAAACACGTTTTGACACTTTCTGCACACTGGGGTTAAGAGCAGAGTGTGTTAGCTCTTCTGAGCCTTGCAGTTATATAGGGATTCAGTTGTCTGAAAATACGCGTTTATTTCGGGCTGAAAAACACGTTTTGAAAAAAGTGCTGTTACTGCCCAATTAAGTTACATGGGGTTGACCAAACTTGCAGAAACATGTTTATTTCTGCTGAAAAACACGTTTTGACACTTTCTGCACACTGGGGTTAAGAGCACAGTGTGTGGGCTCTTCTGAGCCTTGCAGTTACATAGGGATTCAGTTGTCTGAAAAACCGCGTTTATTTCGGGCTGAAAAACATGTTTTGAAAGAAGTGCTGTTACTGCCCAATAAGTTACATGGGGTTGACCAAACTTGCAGAAACATGTTTATTTCTGCTGAAAAACACGTTTTGACACTTTCTGCACACTGGGGTTAAGAGCACAGTGTGTGGGCTCTTCTGAGCCTTGCAGTTACATAGGGATTCAGTTGTCTGATAAAAACGCGTTTATTTCGGGCTGAAAAACACGTTTTGAAAAGTGTACTGTAACTGCCCCATAACTTACATGGTGTTGACCAAACTTGCAGAAACATGTTTATTTCTGCTGAAAAACAGGTTTTGACACTTTCTGCACACTGGGGTTAAGAGCTGAGTGTGTTTGCTCTTCTGAGCCTTGCAGTTACATTAGGATTCAGCTGTCTGAAAAATCGCGTTTATTTCGGGCTGAAAAACAAGTTTTGAAAAAAGTGCTGTTACTGCCCCATAAGTTACATGGGGTTGACCAAACTTGCAGAAACATGTTTATTTCTGCTGAAAAACACGTTTTGACACTTTCTGCACACTGGGGTTAAGAGCAGAGTGTGTGGGCTCTTCTGAGCCTTGCAGTTACATAGGGATTCAGTTGTCTGAAAAAACGCGTTTATTTCGGGCTGAAAAACACGTTTTGAAAAAAGTGCTGTTACTGCCCTATAAGTTACATGGGGTTGACCAAACTTGCAGAAACATATTTATTTGTGCTGAAAAACATGTTTTGACACTTTCTGCACACGGGGGTTAAGAGCTGATTGTTTGGGCTCTTCTGAGCTTTGCAGTTACATAGGGATTCAGTTGTCTGAAAAAACGCGTTTATTTCGGGCTGAAAAACACGTTTTGAAAAGTGTACTGTAACTGCCCCATAACTTACATGGGGTTGACCAAACTTGCAGAAACATGTTTATTTCTGCTGAAAAACACGTTTTGACACTTTCTGCACACTGGGGTTAAGAGCAGAGTGTGTGGGCTCTTCTGAGCCTTGCAGTTACATAGGGATTCAGTTGTCTGAAAAAACGCGTTTATTTCGGGCTGAAAAACACGTTTTGAAAAAAGTGCTGTTACTGCCCCATAACTTACATGGGGTTGACCAAACTTGCAGAAACATGTTTATTTCTACTGAAAAACATTTTTTGACACTTTCTGCACACTGGGGTTAAGAGCTGAGTGTGTGGGCTCTTCTGAGCTTTGCAGTTACATAGGGATTCAGTTGTCTGAAAAAACGCGTTTATTTCGGGCTGAAAAACACGTTTTGAAAAGTGTACTGTAACTGCCCCATAACTTACATGGGGTTGACCAAACTTGTAGAAACATGTTTATTTCTGCTGAAAAACATGTTTTGACATTTTCTGCACACTGGGGTTAAGAGCAGAGTGTGTGGGCTCTTCTGAGCTTTGCAGTTACATAGGGATTCAGTTGTCTGACAAAACGCGTTTATTTCGGGCTGAAAAACACGTTTTGAAAAGTGTACTGTAACTGCCCCATAACTTACATGGGGTTGACCAAACTTGCAGAAACATGTTTATTTCTGCTGAAAAACACGTTTTGACACTTTCTGCACACTGGGGTTAAGAGCAGAGTGTGTGGGCTCTTCTGAGCCTTGCAGTTACATAGGGATTCAGTTGTCTGAAAAAACACGTTTATTTCGGGCTGAAAAACACGTTTTGAAAAAAGTGCTGTTACTGCCCCATAACTTAAATGGGGTTGACCAAACCTGCAGAAACATGTTTATTTCTACTGAAAAACATGTTTTGACACTTTCTGCACACAAGGGTTAAGAGCAGAGTGTGTGGGCTCTTCTGAGCCTTGCAGTTACATAGGGATTCAGTTGTCTGAAAAAACGCGTTTATTTTGGGCTGAAAAACACGTTTTGAAAAAAAGTGTTGTTACTGCCCCATAACTTACATGGGGTTGACCAAACTTGCAGAAACATGTTTATTTCTGCTGAAAAACATGTTTTGACACTTTCTGCACACTGGGGTTAAGAGCTGAGTGTGTGGGCTCTTCTGAGCTTTGCAGTTACATAGGGATTCAGTTGTCTGAAAAAAAGCGTTTATTTCGGGCTGAAAAACACGTTTTGAAAAGTGTACTGTAACTGCCCCATAACTTACATGGGGTTGACCAAACTTGCAGAAACATGTTTATTTCTGCTGAAAAACACGTTTTGACACTTTCTGCACACTGGGGTTAAGAGCAGAGTGTGTGGGCTCTTCTGAGCCTTGCAGTTACATAGGGATTCAGTTGTCTGAAAAAACGCGTTTATTTCGGGCTGAAAAACACGTTTTGAAAAGTGTACTGTAACTGCCCCATAACTTACATGGGGTTGACCAAACTTGCAGAAACATGTTTATTTCTGCTGAAAAACATGTTTTGACACTTTCTGCACACTGGGGTTAAGAACTGAGTGTGTGGGCTCTTCTGAGCTTTGCAGTTACATAGGGATTCAGTTGTCTGAAAAAACGCGTTTATTTCTGGCTGAAAAACACGTTTTGAAAAGTGTACTGTAACTGCCCCATAACTTACATGGGGTTGACCAAACTTGCAGAAACATGTTTATTTCTGCTGAAAAACATGTTTTTACACTTTCTGCACACTGGGGTTAAGAGCAGAGTGTGTGGGCTCTTCTGAGCCTTGCAGTTACATAGGGATTCAGTTGTCTGAAAAAACGCGTTTATTTCGGGCTGAAAAACACGTTTTGAAAAGTGTACTGTAACTGCCCCATAACTTACATGGGGTTGACCAAACTTGCAGAAACATGTTTATTTCTGCTGAAAAACATGTTTTGACACTTTCTGCACACTGGGGTTAAGAGCTGAGTGTGTGGGCTCTTCTGAGCTTTGCAGTTACGTAGGGATTCAGTTGTCTGAAAAAACGCGTTTATTTCGGGCTGAAAAACACGTTTTGAAAAAAGTGCTGTTACTGCCCCATAACTTACATGGGGTTGACTAAACCTGCAGAAACATGTTTATT
This sequence comes from Lepisosteus platostomus, assembly GCF_059453375.1. Classification (NCBI taxonomy): domain Eukaryota; kingdom Metazoa; phylum Chordata; class Actinopteri; order Semionotiformes; family Lepisosteidae; genus Lepisosteus; species Lepisosteus platostomus. Next base: position 680,631 of record NC_142627.1, on the reverse strand, counting down.
TCTACTGAAAAACATGTTTTGACACTTTCTGCACACTGGGGTTAAGAGCTGAGTGTGTGGGCTCTTCTGAGCTTTGCAGTTACATAGTGATTCGGTTGTCTGAAAAAACGCGTTTATTTCGGGCTGAAAAACACGTTTTGAAAAGTGTACTGTAACTGCCCCATAACTTACATGGGGTTGACCAAACTTGCAGAAACATGTTCATTTCTTATGAAAAACACGTTTTGACACTTTCTGCACACTGGGGTTAAGAGCAGAGTGTGTGGGCTCTTCTGAGCCTTGCAGTTACATAGGGATTCAGTTGTCTGAAAAAACGCGTTTATTTCGGGCTGAAAAACACGTTTTGAAAAGTGTACTATAACTGCCCCATAACTTACATGGGGTTGACCAAACTTGCAGAAACATGTTTATTTCTGCTGAAAAACATGTTTTTACACTTTCTGCACACTGGGGTTAAGAGCTGAGTGTGTGGGCTCTTCTGAGCTTTGCAGTTACATAGGGATTCAGTTGTCTGAAAAAACGCGTTTATTTCGGGCTGAAAAACATGTTTTGAAAAGTGTACTGTAACTGCCCCATAACTTACATGGGGTTGATCAAACTTGCAGAAACATGTTTATTTCTGCTGAAAAACACGTTTTGACACTTTCTGCACACTGGGGTTAAGAGCAGAGTGTGTGGGCTCTTCTGAGCCTTGCACTTACATAGGGATTCAGTTGTCTGAAAAAACGCGTTTATTTCGGGCTGAAAAACACGTTTTGAAAAAAGTGCTGTTACTACCCCATAACTTACATGGGGTTGACCAAACTTGCAGAAACATGTTTATTTCTGCAAAAAAACATGTTTTGACACTTTCTGCACACTGGGGTTAAGAGCAGAGTGTGTGGGCTCTTCTGAGCCTTGCAGTTACATAGGGATTCAGTTGTCTGAAAAAACGCGTTTATTTCGGGCTGAAAAACACGTTTTGAAAAGTGTACTGTAACTGCCCCATAACTTACATGGGGTTGACCAAACTTGCAGAAACATGTTTATTTCTGCTGAAAAAACATGTTTTGACACTTTCTGCACACTGGGGTTAAGAGCAGAGTGTGTGGGCTCTTCTGAGCCTTGCAGTTACATAGGGATTCAGTTGTCTGAAAAAACGCGTTTATTTCGGGCTGAAAAACACGTTTTGAAAAAAGTGTTGTTACTGCCACATAACTTACATGGGGTTGACCAAACTTGCAGAAACATGTTTATTTCTGCTGAAAAACATGTTTTCACACTTTCTGCACACTGGGGTTAAGAGCTGAGTGTGTGGGCTCTTCTGAGCTTTGCAGTTACATAGGGATTCAGTTGTCTGAAAAAACGCGTTTATTTCGGGCTGAAAAACACGTTTTGAAAAGTGTACTGTAACTGCCCCATAACTTACATGGGGTTGACCAAACTTGCAGAAACATGTTTATTTCTGCTGAAAAACACGTTTTGACACTTTCTGCACACTGAGGTTAAGAGCAGAGTGTGTGGGCTCTTCTGAGGCTTGCACTTACATAGGGATTCAGTTGTCTGAAAAAACGCGTTTATTTCGGGCTGAAAAACACGTTTTGAAAAAAGTGCTGTTACTGCCCCATAACTTACATGGGGTTGACCAAACTTGCAGAAACGTTTATTTCTGCTAAAAAACATGTTTTGACACTTTCTGCACACGGGGGTTAAGAGCTGAGTGTTTGGGCTCTTCTGAGCTTTGCAGTTACATAGGGATTCAGTTGTCTGAAAAAACGTGTTTATTTCGGGCTGAAAAACACGTTTTGAAAAGTGTACTGTAACTGCCCCATAACTTACATGGGGTTGACCAAACTTGCAGAAACATGTTTATTTCTGCTGAAAAACACGTTTTGACACTTTCTGCACACTGGGGTTAAGAGCAGAGTGTGTGGGCTCTTCTGAGCTTTGCAGTTACATAGGGATTCAGTTGTCTGAAAAAACGCGTTTATTTCGGGCTGAAAAACACGTTTTGAAAAGTGTACTGTAACTGCCCCATAACTTACATGGGGTTGACCAAACTTGCAGAAACATGTTTATTTCTGCTGAAAAACACGTTTTGACACTTTCTGCACACTGGGGTTAAGAGCAGAGTGTGTGGGCTCTTCTGAACCTTGCAGTTACATAGGGATTCAGTTGTCTGAAAAAACGCGTTTATTTCGGGCTGTTAAACACGTTTTTAAAAAAGTGTTGTTACTGCCCCATAACTTACATGGGGTTGACCAAACTTGCAGAAACATGTTTATTTCTGCTGAAAAACATGTTTTGACACTTTCTGCACACTGGGGTTAAGAGCTGAATGTGTGGGCTCTTCTGAGCTTTGCAGTTACAAAGGGATTCAGTTGTCTGAAAAAACGCGTTTATTTCGGGCTGAAAAACACGTTTTGAAAAGTGTACTGTAACTGCCCCATAACTTACATGGGGTTGACCAAACTTGCAGAAACATGTTTATTTCTGCTGAAAAACACGTTTTGACACTTTCTGCACACTGGGGTTAAGAGCAGAGTGTGTGGGCTCTTCTGAGCCTTGCAGTTACATAGGGATTCAGTTGTCTGAAAAAACGCGTTTATTTCGGGCTGAAAAACACGTTTTGAAAAAAGTGCTGTTACTGCCCCATAACTTACATGGGGTTGACCAAACCTGCAGAAACATGTTTATTTCTACTGAAAAACATGTTTTGACACTTTCTGCACACAAGGGTTAAGAGCAGAGTGTGTGGGCTCTTCTGAGCCTTGCAGTTACATAGGGATTCAGTTGTCTGAAAAAACGCGTTTATTTTGGGCTGAAAAACACGTTTTGAAAAAAAGTGTTGTTACTGCCCCATAACTTACATGGGGTTGACCAAACTTGCAGAAACATGTTTATTTCTGCTGAAAAACATGTTTTGACACTTTCTGCACACTGGGGTTAAGAGCTGAGTGTGTGGGCTCTTCTGAGCTTTGCAGTTACATAGGGATTCAGTTGTCTGAAAAAACGCGTTTATTTCGGGCTGAAAAACACGTTTTGAAAAGTGTACTGTAACTGCCCCATAACTTACATGGGGTTGACCAAACTTGCAGAAACATGTTTATTTCTGCTGAAAAACACGTTTTGACACTTTCTGCACACTGGGGTTAAGAGCAGAGTGTGTGGGCTCTTCTGAGGCTTGCACTTACATAGGGATTCAGTTGTCTGAAAAAACGCGTTTATTTCGGGCTGAAAAACACGTTTTGAAAAGTGTACTGTAACTGCCCCATAACTTACATGGGGTTGACCAAACTTGCAGAAACATGTTTATTTCTGCTGAAAAACACGTTTTGACACTTTCTGCACACTGGGGTTAAGAGCAGAGTGTGTGGGCTCTTCTGAGCCTTGCAGTTACATAGGGATTCAGTTGTCTGAAAAAACGCGTTTATTTCGGGCTGAAAAACACGTTTTGAAAAGTGTACTGTAACTGCCCCATAACTTACATGGGGTTGACCAAACTTGCAGAAACATGTTTATTTCTGCTGAAAAACATGTTTTGACACTTTCTGCACACTGGGGTTAAGAGCTGAGTGTGTGGGCTCTTCTGAGCTTTGCAGTTACATAGGGATTCAGTTGTCTGAAAAAACGCGTTTATTTCGGGCTGAAAAACACATTTTGAAAAAAGTGCTGTTACTGCCCCATAACTTACATGGGGTTGACCAAACCTGCAGAAACATGTTTATTTCTACTGAAAAACATGTTTTGACACTTTCTGCACACGGGGGTTAAGAGCAGAGTGTGTGGGCTCTTCTGAGCCTTGCAGTTACATAGGGATTCAGTTGTCTGAAAAAACGCGTTTATTTCGGGCTGAAAAACACGTTTTGAAAAGTGTACTGTAACTGCCCCATAACTTACATGGGGTTGACCAAACTTGCAGAAACATGTTTATTTCTGCTGAAAAACACGTTTTGACACTTTCTGCACACTGGGGTTAAGAGCAGAGTGTGTGGGCTCTTCTGAGCTTTGCAGTTACATAGGGATTCAGTTGTCTGAAAAAACGCGTTTATTTCGGGCTGAAAAACACGTTTTGAAAAGTGTACTGTAACTGCCCCATAACTTACATGGGGTTGACCAAACTTGCAGAAACATGTTCATTTCTTATGAAAAACACGTTTTGACACTTTCTGCACACTGGGGTTAAGAGCAGAGTGTGTGGGCTCTTCTGAGCCTTGCAGTTACATAGGGATTCAGTTGTCTGAAAAAACGCGTTTATTTCGGGCTGAAAAACACGTTTTGAAAAGTGTACTATAACTGCCCCATAACTTACATGGGGTTGACCAAACTTGCAGAAACATGTTTATTTCTGCTGAAAAACATGTTTTTACACTTTCTGCACACTGGGGTTAAGAGCTGAGTGTGTGGGCTCTTCTGAGCTTTGCAGTTACATAGGGATTCAGTTGTCTGAAAAAACGCGTTTATTTCGGGCTGAAAAACATGTTTTGAAAAGTGTACTGTAACTGCCCCATAACTTACATGGGGTTGATCAAACTTGCAGAAACATGTTTATTTCTGCTGAAAAACACGTTTTGACACTTTCTGCACACTGGGGTTAAGAGCAGAGTGTGTGGGCTCTTCTGAGCCTTGCACTTACATAGGGATTCAGTTGTCTGAAAAAACGCGTTTATTTCGGGCTGAAAAACACGTTTTGAAAAAAGTGCTGTTACTACCCCATAACTTACATGGGGTTGACCAAACTTGCAGAAACATGTTTATTTCTGCAAAAAAACATGTTTTGACACTTTCTGCACACTGGGGTTAAGAGCAGAGTGTGTGGGCTCTTCTGAGCCTTGCAGTTACATAGGGATTCAGTTGTCTGAAAAAACGCGTTTATTTCGGGCTGAAAAACACGTTTTGAAAAGTGTACTGTAACTGCCCCATAACTTACATGGGGTTGACCAAACTTGCAGAAACATGTTTATTTCTGCTGAAAAAACATGTTTTGACACTTTCTGCACACTGGGGTTAAGAGCAGAGTGTGTGGGCTCTTCTGAGCCTTGCAGTTACATAGGGATTCAGTTGTCTGAAAAAACGCGTTTATTTCGGGCTGAAAAACACGTTTTGAAAAAAGTGTTGTTACTGCCACATAACTTACATGGGGTTGACCAAACTTGCAGAAACATGTTTATTTCTGCTGAAAAACATGTTTTCACACTTTCTGCACACTGGGGTAAAGAGCTGAGTGTGTGGGCTCTTCTGAGCTTTGCAGTTACATAGGGATTCAGTTGTCTGAAAAAACGCGTTTATTTCGGGCTGAAAAACACGTTTTGAAAAGTGTACTGTAACTGCCCCATAACTTACATGGGGTTGACCAAACTTGCAGAAACATGTTTATTTCTGCTGAAAAACACGTTTTGACACTTTCTGCACACTGGGGTTAAGAGCAGAGTGTGTGGGCTCTTCTGAGGCTTGCACTTACATAGGGATTCAGTTGTCTGAAAAAACGCGTTTATTTCGGGCTGAAAAACACGTTTTGAAAAAAGTGCTGTTACTGCCCCATAACTTACATGGGGTTGACCAAACTTGCAGAAACGTTTATTTCTGCTAAAAAACATGTTTTGACACTTTCTGCACACGGGGGTTAAGAGCTGAGTGTTTGGGCTCTTCTGAGCTTTGCAGTTACATAGGGATTCAGTTGTCTGAAAAAACGTGTTTATTTCGGGCTGAAAAACACGTTTTGAAAAGTGTACTGTAACTGCCCCATAACTTACATGGGGTTGACCAAACTTGCAGAAACATGTTTATTTCTGCTGAAAAACACGTTTTGACACTTTCTGCACACTGGGGTTAAGAGCAGAGTGTGTGGGCTCTTCTGAGCTTTGCAGTTACATAGGGATTCAGTTGTCTGAAAAAACGCGTTTATTTCGGGCTGAAAAACACGTTTTGAAAAGTGTACTGTAACTGCCCCATAACTTACATGGGGTTGACCAAACTTGCAGAAACATGTTTATTTCTGCTGAAAAACACGTTTTGACACTTTCTGCACACTGGGGTTAAGAGCAGAGTGTGTGGGCTCTTCTGAGCCTTGCAGTTACATAGGGATTCAGTTGTCTGAAAAAACGCGTTTATTTCGGGCTGTTAAACACGTTTTTAAAAAAGTGTTGTTACTGCCCCATAACTTACATGGGGTTGACCAAACTTGCAGAAACATGTTTATTTCTGCTGAAAAACATGTTTTGACACTTTCTGCACACTGGGGTTAAGAGCTGAATGTGTGGGCTCTTCTGAGCTTTGCAGTTACAAAGGGATTCAGTTGTCTGAAAAAACGCGTTTATTTCGGGCTGAAAAACACGTTTTGAAAAGTGTACTGTAACTGCCCCATAACTTACATGGGGTTGACCAAACTTGCAGAAACATGTTTATTTCTGCTGAAAAACACGTTTTGACACTTTCTGCACACTGGGGTTAAGAGCAGAGTGTGTGGGCTCTTCTGAGCCTTGCAGTTACATAGGGATTCAGTTGTCTGAAAAAACGCGTTTATTTCGGGCTGAAAAACACGTTTTGAAAAAAGTGCTGTTACTGCCCCATAACTTACATGGGGTTGACCAAACCTGCAGAAACATGTTTATTTCTACTGAAAAACATGTTTTGACACTTTCTGCACACAAGGGTTAAGAGCAGAGTGTGTGGGCTCTTCTGAGCCTTGCAGTTACATAGGGATTCAGTTGTCTGAAAAAACGCGTTTATTTTGGGCTGAAAAACACGTTTTGAAAAAAAGTGTTGTTACTGCCCCATAACTTACATGGGGTTGACCAAACTTGCAGAAACATGTTTATTTCTGCTGAAAAACATGTTTTGACACTTTCTGCACACTGGGGTTAAGAGCTGAGTGTGTGGGCTCTTCTGAGCTTTGCAGTTACATAGGGATTCAGTTGTCTGAAAAAACGCGTTTATTTCGGGCTGAAAAACACGTTTTGAAAAGTGTACTGTAACTGCCCCATAACTTACATGGGGTTGACCAAACTTGCAGAAACATGTTTATTTCTGCTGAAAAACACGTTTTGACACTTTCTGCACACTGGGGTTAAGAGCAGAGTGTGTGGGCTCTTCTGAGGCTTGCACTTACATAGGGATTCAGTTGTCTGAAAAAACGCGTTTATTTCGGGCTGAAAAACACGTTTTGAAAAGTGTACTGTAACTGCCCCATAACTTACATGGGGTTGACCAAACTTGCAGAAACATGTTTATTTCTGCTGAAAAACATGTTTTGACACTTTCTGCACACTGGGGTTAAGAGCAGAGTGTGTGGGCTCTTCTGAGCCTTGCAGTTACATAGGGATTCAGTTGTCTGAAAAAACGCGTTTATTTCGGGCTGAAAAACACGTTTTGAAAAGTGTACTGTAACTGCCCCATAACTTACATGGGGTTGACCAAACTTGCAGAAACATGTTTATTTCTGCTGAAAAACACGTTTTGACACTTTCTGCACACTGGGGTTAAGAGCTGAGTGTGTGGGCTCTTCTGAGCTTTGCAGTTACATAGGGATTCAGTTGTCTGAAAAAACGCGTTTATTTCGGGCTGAAAAACACGTTTTGAAAAAAGTGCTGTTACTGCCCCATAACTTACATGGGGTTGACTAAACCTGCAGAAACATGTTTATTTCTACTGAAAAACATGTTTTGACACTTTCTGCCCACTGGGGTTAAGAGCTGAGTGTGTGGGCTCTTCTGAGCTTTGCAGTTACATAGTGATTCGGTTGTCTGAAAAAACGCGTTTATTTCGGGCTGAAAAACACGTTTTGAAAAGTGTACTGTAACTGCCCCATACCTTACATGGGGTTGACCAAACTTGCAGAAACATGTTCATTTCTTATGAAAAACACGTTTTGACACTTTCTGCACACTGGGGTTAAGAGCAGAGTGTGTGGGCTCTTCTGAGCCTTGCAGTTACATAGGGATTCAGTTGTCTGAAAAAACGCGTTTATTTCGGGCTGAAAAACACGTTTTGAAAAGTGTACTGTAACTGCCCCATAACTTACATGGGGTTGACCAAACTTGCAGAAACATGTTTATTTCTGCTGAAAAACATGTTTTTACACTTTCTGCACACTGGGGTTAAGAGCTGAGTGTGTGGGCTCTTCTGAGCTTTGCAGTTACATAGGGATTCAGTTGTCTGAAAAAACGCGTTTATTTCGGGCTGAAAAACACGTTTTGAAAAGTGTACTGTAACTGCCCCATAACTTACATGGGGTTGATCAAACTTGCAGAAACATGTTTATTTCTGCTGAAAAACACGTTTTGACACTTTCTGCACACTGGGGTTAAGAGCAGAGTGTGTGGGCTCTTCTGAGCCTTGCACTTACATAGGGATTCAGTTGTCTGAAAAAACGCGTTTATTTCGGGCTGAAAAACACGTTTTGAAAAAAGTTCTGTTACTACCCCATAACTTACATGGGGTTGACCAAACTTGCAGAAACATGTTTATTTCTGCTGAAAAACATGTTTTGACACTTTCTGCACACTGGGGTTAAGAGCAGAGTGTGTGGGCTCTTCTGAGCCTTGCAGTTACATAGGGATTCAGTTGTCTGAAAAAACGCGTTTATTTCGGGCTGAAAAACACGTTTTGAAAAGTGTACTGTAACTGCCCCATAACTTACATGGGGTTGACCAAACTTGCAGAAACATGTTTATTTCTGCTGAAAAAACATGTTTTGACACTTTCTGCACACTGGGGTTAAGAGCAGAGTGTGTGGGCTCTTCTGAGCCTTGCAGTTACATAGGGATTCAGTTGTCTGAAAAAACGCGTTTATTTCGGGCTGAAAAACACGTTTTGAAAAAAGTGTTGTTACTGCCACATAACTTACATGGGGTTGACCAAACTTGCAGAAACATGTTTATTTCTGCTGAAAAACATGTTTTCACACTTTCTGCACACTGGGGTTAAGAGCTGAGTGTGTGGGCTCTTCTGAGCTTTGCAGTTACATAGGGATTCAGTTGTCTGAAAAAACGCGTTTATTTCGGGCTGAAAAACACGTTTTGAAAAGTGTACTGTAACTGCCCCATAACTTACATGGGGTTGACCAAACTTGCAGAAACATGTTTATTTCTGCTGAAAAACACGTTTTGACACTTTCTGCACACTGGGGTTAAGAGCAGAGTGTGTTAGCTCTTCTGAGCCTTGCAGTTATATAGGGATTCAGTTGTCTGAAAATACGCGTTTATTTCGGGCTGAAAAACACGTTTTGAAAAAAGTGATGTTACTGCCCAATTAAGTTACATGGGGTTGACCAAACTTGCAGAAACATGTTTATTTCTGCTGAAAAACACGTTTTGACACTTTCTGCACACTGGGGTTAAGAGCACAGTGTGTGGGCTCTTCTGAACCTTGCAGTTAAATAGGGATTCAGTTGTCTGAAAAACCGCGTTTATTTCGGGCTGAAAAACATGTTTTGAAAGAAGTGCTGTTAATGCCCAATAAGTTACATGGGGTTGACCAAACTTGCAGAAACATGTTTATTTCTGCTGAAAAACACGTTTTGACACTTTCTGCACACTGGGGTTAAGAGCACAGTGTGTGGGCTCTTCTGAGCCTTGCAGTTACATAGGGATTCAGTTGTCTGATATAAACGCGTTTATTTCGGGCTGAAAAACACGTTTTGAAAAGTGTACTGTAACTGCCCCATAACTTACATGGTGTTGACCAAACTTGCAGAAACATGTTTATTTCTGCTGAAAAACACGTTTTGACACTTTCTGCACACTGGGGTTAAGAGCTGAGTGTGTTTGCTCTTCTGAGCCTTGCAGTTACATTAGGATTCAGCTGTCTGAAAAATCGCGTTTATTTCGGGCTGAAAAACAAGTTTTGAAAAAAGTGCTGTTACTGCCCCATAAGTTACATGGGCTTGACCAAACTTGCAGAAACATGTTTATTTCTGCTGAAAAACACGTTTTGACACTTTCTGCACACTGGGGTTAAGAGCAGAGTGTGTGGGCTCTTCTGAGCCTTGCAGTTACATAGGGATTCAGTTGTTTGAAAAAACGCGTTTATTTCGGGCTGAAAAACACGTTTTGAAAAAAGTGCTGTTACTGCCCCATAACTTACATGGGGTTGACCAAACTTGCAGAAACATATTTATTTGTGCTGAAAAACATGTTTTGACACTTTCTGCACACGGGGGTTAAGAGCTGATTGTTTGGGCTCTTCTGAGCTTTGCAGTTACATAGGGATTCAGTTGTCTGAAAAAACGCGTTTATTTCGGGCTGAAAAACACGTTTTGAAAAGTGTACTGTAACTGCCCCATAACTTACATGGGGTTGACCAAACTTGCAGAAACATGTTTATTTCTGCTGAAAAACACGTTTTGACACTTTCTGCACACTGGGGTTAAGAGCAGAGTGTGTGGGCTCTTCTGAGCCTTGCACTTACATAGGGATTCAGTTGTCTGAAAAAACGCGTTTATTTCGGGCTGAAAAACACGTTTTGAAAAAAGTGCTGTTACTACCCCATAACTTACATGGGGTTGACCAAACTTGCAGAAACATGTTTATTTCTGCAAAAAAACATGTTTTGACACTTTCTGCACACTGGGGTTAAGAGAAGAGTGTGTGGGCTCTTCTGAGCCTTGCAGTTACATAGGGATTCAGTTGTCTGAAAAAACGCGTTTATTTCGGGCTGAAAAACACGTTTTGAAAAGTGTACTGTAACTGCCCCATAACTTACATGGGGTTGACCAAACTTGCAGAAACATGTTTATTTCTGCTGAAAAACACGTTTTGACACTTTCTGCACACTGGGGTTAAGAGCAGAGTGTGTGGGCTCTTCTGAGCCTTGCACTTACATAGGGATTCAGTTGTCTGAAAAAACGCGTTTATTTCGGGCTGAAAAACACGTTTTGAAAAAAGTGCTGTTACTACCCCATAACTTACATGGGGTTGACCAAACTTGCAGAAACATGTTTATTTCTGCAAAAAAACATGTTTTGACACTTTCTGCACACTGGGGTTAAGAGAAGAGTGTGTGGGCTCTTCTGAGCCTTGCAGTTACATAGGGATTCAGTTGTCTGAAAAAACGCGTTTATTTCGGGCTGAAAAACACGTTTTGAAAAGTGTACTGTAACTGCCCCATAACTTACATGGGGTTGACCAAACTTGCAGAAACGTTTATTTCTGCTAAAAAACATGTTTTGACACTTTCTGCACACGGGGGTTAAGAGCTGAGTGTTTGGGCTCTTCTGAGCTTTGCAGTTACATAGGGATTCAGTTGTCTGAAAAAACGTGTTTATTTCGGGCTGAAAAACACGTTTTGAAAAGTGTACTGTAACTGCCCCATAACTTACATGGGGTTGACCAAACTTGCAGAAACATGTTTATTTCTGCTGAAAAACACGTTTTGACACTTTCTGCACACTGGGGTTAAGAGCAGAGTGTGTGGGCTCTTCTGAGCTTTGCAGTTACATAGGGATTCAGTTGTCTGAAAAAACGCGTTTATTTCGGGCTGAAAAACACGTTTTGAAAAGTGTACTGTAACTGCCCCATAACTTACATGGGGTTGACCAAACTTGCAGAAACATGTTTATTTCTGCTGAAAAACACGTTTTGACACTTTCTGCACACTGGGGTTAAGAGCAGAGTGTGTGGGCTCTTCTGAGCCTTGCAGTTACATAGGGATTCAGTTGTCTGAAAAAACGCGTTTATTTCGGGCTGTTAAACACGTTTTTAAAAAAGTGTTGTTACTGCCCCATAACTTACATGGGGTTGACCAAACTTGCAGAAACATGTTTATTTCTGCTGAAAAACATGTTTTGACACTTTCTGCACACTGGGGTTAAGAGCTGAATGTGTGGGCTCTTCTGAGCTTTGCAGTTACAAAGGGATTCAGTTGTCTGAAAAAACGCGTTTATTTCGGGCTGAAAAACACGTTTTGAAAAGTGTACTGTAACTGCCCCATAACTTACATGGGGTTGACCAAACTTGCAGAAACATGTTTATTTCTGCTGAAAAACACGTTTTGACACTTTCTGCACACTGGGGTTAAGAGCAGAGTGTGTGGGCTCTTCTGAGCCTTGCAGTTACATAGGGATTCAGTCGTCTGAAAAAACGCGTTTATTTCGGGCTGAAAAACACGTTTTGAAAAAAGTGCTGTTACTGCCCCATAACTTACATGTGGTTGACCAAACCTGCAGAAACATGTTTATTTCTACTGAAAAACATGTTTTGACACTTTCTGCACACAAGGGTTAAGAGCAGAGTGTGTGGGCTCTTCTGAGCCTTGCAGTTACATAGGGATTCAGTTGTCTGAAAAAACGCGTTTATTTTGGGCTGAAAAACACGTTTTGAAAAAAAGTGTTGTTACTGCCCCAAAACTTACATGGGGTTGACCAAACTTGCAGAAACATGTTTATTTCTGCTGAAAAACATGTTTTGACACTTTCTGCACACTGGGGTTAAGAGCTGAGTGTGTGGGCTCTTCTGAGCTTTGCAGTTACATAGGGATTCAGTTGTCTGAAAAAACGCGTTTATTTCGGGCTGAAAAACACGTTTTGAAAAGTGTACTGTAACTGCCCCATAACTTACATGGGGTTGACCAAACTTGCAGAAACATGTTTATTTCTGCTGAAAAACACGTTTTGACACTTTCTGCACACTGGGGTTAAGAGCAGAGTGTGTGGGCTCTTCTGAGGCTTGCACTTACATAGGGATTCAGTTGTCTGAAAAAACGCGTTTATTTCGGGCTGAAAAACACGTTTTGAAAAGTGTACTGTAACTGCCCCATAACTTACATGGGGTTGACCAAACTTGCAGAAACATGTTTATTTCTGCTGAAAAACACGTTTTGACACTTTCTGCACACTGGGGTTAAGAGCAGAGTGTGTGGGCTCTTCTGAGCCTTGCAGTTACATAGGGATTCAGTTGTCTGAAAAAACGCGTTTATTTCGGGCTGAAAAACACGTTTTGAAAAGTGTACTGTAACTGCCCCATAACTTACATGGGGTTGACCAAACTTGCAGAAACATGTTTATTTCTGCTGAAAAACATGTTTTGACACTTTCTGCACACTGGGGTTAAGAGCTGAGTGTGTGGGCTCTTCTGAGCTTTGCAGTTACATAGGGATTCAGTTGTCTGAAAAAACGCGTTTATTTCGGGCTGAAAAACACGTTTTGAAAAAAGTGCTGTTACTGCCCCATAACTTACATGGGGTTGACTAAACCTGCAGAAACATGTTTATTTCTACTGAAAAACATGTTTTGACACTTTCTGCCCACTGGGGTTAAGAGCTGAGTGTGTGGGCTCTTCTGAGCTTTGCAGTTACATAGTGATTCGGTTGTCTGAAAAAACGCGTTTATTTCGGGCTGAAAAACACGTTTTGAAAAGTGTACTGTAACTGCCCCATACCTTACATGGGGTTGACCAAACTTGCAGAAACATGTTCATTTCTTATGAAAAACACGTTTTGACACTTTCTGCACACTGGGGTTAAGAGCAGAGTGTGTGGGCTCTTCTGAGCCTTGCAGTTACATAGGGATTCAGTTGTCTGAAAAAACGCGTTTATTTCGGGCTGAAAAACACGTTTTGAAAAGTGTACTGTAACTGCCCCATAACTTACATGGGGTTGACCAAACTTGCAGAAACATGTTTATTTCTGCTGAAAAACATGTTTTTACACTTTCTGCACACTGGGGTTAAGAGCTGAGTGTGTGGGCTCTTCTGAGCTTTGCAGTTACATAGGGATTCAGTTGTCTGAAAAAACGCGTTTATTTCGGGCTGAAAAACACGTTTTGAAAAGTGTACTGTAACTGCCCCATAACTTACATGGGGTTGATCAAACTTGCAGAAACATGTTTATTTCTGCTGAAAAACACGTTTTGACACTTTCTGCACACTGGGGTTAAGAGCAGAGTGTGTGGGCTCTTCTGAGCCTTGCACTTACATAGGGATTCAGTTGTCTGAAAAAACGCGTTTATTTCGGGCTGAAAAACACGTTTTGAAAAAAGTTCTGTTACTACCCCATAACTTACATGGGGTTGACCAAACTTGCAGAAACATGTTTATTTCTGCTGAAAAACATGTTTTGACACTTTCTGCACACTGGGGTTAAGAGCAGAGTGTGTGGGCTCTTCTGAGCCTTGCAGTTACATAGGGATTCAGTTGTCTGAAAAAACGCGTTTATTTCGGGCTGAAAAACACGTTTTGAAAAGTGTACTGTAACTGCCCCATAACTTACATGGGGTTGACCAAACTTGCAGAAACATGTTTATTTCTGCTGAAAAAACATGTTTTGACACTTTCTGCACACTGGGGTTAAGAGCAGAGTGTGTGGGCTCTTCTGAGCCTTGCAGTTACATAGGGATTCAGTTGTCTGAAAAAACGCGTTTATTTCGGGCTGAAAAACACGTTTTGAAAAAAGTGTTGTTACTGCCACATAACTTACATGGGGTTGACCAAACTTGCAGAAACATGTTTATTTCTGCTGAAAAACATGTTTTCACACTTTCTGCACACTGGGGTTAAGAGCTGAGTGTGTGGGCTCTTCTGAGCTTTGCAGTTACATAGGGATTCAGTTGTCTGAAAAAACGCGTTTATTTCGGGCTGAAAAACACGTTTTGAAAAGTGTACTGTAACTGCCCCATAACTTACATGGGGTTGACCAAACTTGCAGAAACATGTTTATTTCTGCTGAAAAACACGTTTTGACACTTTCTGCACACTGGGGTTAAGAGCAGAGTGTGTTAGCTCTTCTGAGCCTTGCAGTTATATAGGGATTCAGTTGTCTGAAAATACGCGTTTATTTCGGGCTGAAAAACACGTTTTGAAAAAAGTGATGTTACTGCCCAATTAAGTTACATGGGGTTGACCAAACTTGCAGAAACATGTTTATTTCTGCTGAAAAACACGTTTTGACACTTTCTGCACACTGGGGTTAAGAGCACAGTGTGTGGGCTCTTCTGAGCCTTGCAGTTACATAGGGATTCAGTTGTCTGAAAAACCGCGTTTATTTCGGGCTGAAAAACATGTTTTGAAAGAAGTGCTGTTAATGCCCAATAAGTTACATGGGGTTGACCAAACTTGCAGAAACATGTTTATTTCTGCTGAAAAACACGTTTTGACACTTTCTGCACACTGGGGTTAAGAGCACAGTGTGTGGGCTCTTCTGAGCCTTGCAGTTACATAGGGATTCAGTTGTCTGATATAAACGCGTTTATTTCGGGCTGAAAAACACGTTTTGAAAAGTGTACTGTAACTGCCCCATAACTTACATGGTGTTGACCAAACTTGCAGAAACATGTTTATTTCTGCTGAAAAACACGTTTTGACACTTTCTGCACACTGGGGTTAAGAGCTGAGTGTGTTTGCTCTTCTGAGCCTTGCAGTTACATTAGGATTCAGCTGTCTGAAAAATCGCGTTTATTTCGGGCTGAAAAACAAGTTTTGAAAAAAGTGCTGTTACTGCCCCATAAGTTACATGGGCTTGACCAAACTTGCAGAAACATGTTTATTTCTGCTGAAAAACACGTTTTGACACTTTCTGCACACTGGGGTTAAGAGCAGAGTGTGTGGGCTCTTCTGAGCCTTGCAGTTACATAGGGATTCAGTTGTCTGAAAAAACGCGTTTATTTCGGGCTGAAAAACACGTTTTGAAAAAAGTGCTGTTACTGCCCCATAACTTACATGGGGTTGACCAAACTTGCAGAAACATATTTATTTGTGCTGAAAAACATGTTTTGACACTTTCTGCACACGGGGGTTAAGAGCTGATTGTTTGGGCTCTTCTGAGCTTTGCAGTTACATAGGGATTCAGTTGTCTGAAAAAACGCGTTTATTTCGGGCTGAAAAACACGTTTTGAAAAGTGTACTGTAACTGCCCCATAACTTACATGGGGTTGACCAAACTTGCAGAAACATGTTTATTTCTGCTGAAAAACATGTTTTGACACTTTCTGCACACTGGGGTTAAGAGCAGAGTGTGTGGGCTCTTCTGAGCCTTGCAGTTACATAGGGATTCAGTTGTCTGAAAAAACGCGTTTATTTCGGGCTGAAAAACACGTTTTGAAAAGAGTACTGTAACTGCCCCATAACTTACATGGGGTTGACCAAACTTGCAGAAACATGTTTATTTCTGCTGAAAAACACGTTTTGACACTTTCTGCACACTGGGGTTAAGAGCAGAGTGTGTGGGCTCTTCTGAGCCTTGCACTTACATAGGGATTCAGTTGTCTGAAAAAACGCGTTTATTTCGGGCTGAAAAACACGTTTTGAAAAAAGTGCTGTTACTACCCCATAACTTACATGGGGTTGACCAAACTTGCAGAAACATGTTTATTTCTGCTGAAAAACATGTTTTGACACTTTCTGCACACTGGGGTTAAGAGCAGAGTGTGTGGGCTCTTCTGAGCCTTGCAGTTACATAGGGATTCAGTTGTCTGAAAAAACGCGTTTATTTCGGGCTGAAAAACATGTTTTGAAAAGTGTACTGTAACTGCCCCATAACTTACATGGGGTTGACCAAACTTGCAGAAACATGTTTATTTCTGCTGAAAAAACATGTTTTGACACTTTCTGCACACTGGGGTTAAGAGCAGAGTGTGTGGGCTCTTCTGAGCCTTGCAGTTATATAGGGATTCAGTTGTCTGAAAATACGCGTTTATTTCGGGCTGAAAAACACGTTTTGAAAAAAGTGATGTTACTGCCCAATTAAGTTACATGGGGTTGACCAAACTTGCAGAAACATGTTTATTTCTGCTGAAAAACACGTTTTGACACTTTCTGCACACTGGGGTTAAGAGCACAGTGTGTGGGCTCTTCTGAGCCTTGCAGTTACATAGGGATTCAGTTGTCTGAAAAACCGCGTTTATTTCGGGCTGAAAAACATGTTTTGAAAGAAGTGCTGTTAATGCCCAATAAGTTACATGGGGTTGACCAAACTTGCAGAAACATGTTTATTTCTGCTGAAAAACACGTTTTGACACTTTCTGCACACTGGGTTTAAGAGCACAGTGTGTGGGCTCTTCTGAGCCTTGCAGTTACATAGGGATTCAGTTGTCTGATATAAACGCGTTTATTTCGGGCTGAAAAACACGTTTTGAAAAGTGTACTGTAACTGCCCCATAACTTACATGGTGTTGACCAAACTTGCAGAAACATGTTTATTTCTGCTGAAAAACACGTTTTGACACTTTCTGCACACTGGGGTTAAGAGCTGAGTGTGTTTGCTCTTCTGAGCCTTGCAGTTACATTAGGATTCAGCTGTCTGAAAAATCGCGTTTATTTCGGGCTGAAAAACAAGTTTTGAAAAAAGTGCTGTTACTGCCCCATAAGTTACATGGGCTTGACCAAACTTGCAGAAACATGTTTATTTCTGCTGAAAAACACGTTTTGACACTTTCTGCACACTGGGGTTAAGAGCAGAGTGTGTGGGCTCTTCTGAGCCTTGCAGTTACATAGGGATTCAGTTGTCTGAAAAAACGCGTTTATTTCGGGCTGAAAAACACGTTTTGAAAAAAGTGCTGTTACTGCCCCATAACTTACATGGGGTTGACCAAACTTGCAGAAACATATGTATTTGTGCTGAAAAACATGTTTTGACACTTTCTGCACACGGGGGTTAAGAGCTGATTGTTTGGGCTCTTCTGAGCTTTGCAGTTACATAGGGATTCAGTTGTCTGAAAAAACGCGTTTATTTCGGGCTGAAAAACACGTTTTGAAAAGTGTACTGTAACTGCCCCATAACTTACATGGGGTTGACCAAACTTGCAGAAACATGTTTATTTCTGCTGAAAAACATGTTTTGACACTTTCTGCACACTGGGGTTAAGAGCAGAGTGTGTGGGCTCTTCTGAGCCTTGCAGTTACATAGGGATTCAGTTGTCTGAAAAAACGCGTTTATTTCGGGCTGAAAAACACGTTTTGAAAAGAGTACTGTAACTGCCCCATAACTTACATGGGGTTGACCAAACTTGCAGAAACATGTTTATTTCTGCTGAAAAACATGTTTTGACACTTTCTGCACACTGGGGTTAAGAACTGAGTGTGTGGGCTCTTCTGAGCTTTGCAGTTACATAGGGATTCAGTTGTCTGAAAAAACGCGTTTATTTCTGGCTGAAAAACACGTTTTGAAAAGTGTACTGTAACTGCCCCATAACTTACATGGGGTTGACCAAACTTGCAGAAACATGTTTATTTCTGCTGAAAAACATGTTTTTACACTTTCTGCACACTGGGGTTAAGAGCTGAGTGTGTGGGCTCTTCTGAGCTTTGCAGTTACATAGGGATTCAGTTGTCTGAAAAAACGCGTTTATTTCGGGCTGAAAAACACGTTTTGAAAAGTGTACTGTAACTGCCCCATAACTTACATGGGGTTGACCAAACTTGCAGAAACATGTTTATTTCTGCTGAAAAACACGTTTTGACACTTTCTGCACACTGGGGTTAAGAGCAGAGTGTGTGGGCTCTTCTGAGCCTTGCAGTTACATAGGGATTCAGTTGTCTGAAAAAACGCGTTTATTTCGGGCTGAAAAACACGTTTTGAAAAGTGTACTGTAACTGCCCCATAACTTACATGGGGTTGACCAAACTTGCAGAAACATGTTTATTTCTGCTGAAAAACATGTTTTGACACTTTCTGCACACTGGGGTTAAGAGCTGAGTGTGTGGGCTCTTCTGAGCTTTGCAGTTACATAGGGATTCAGTTGTCTGAAAAAACGCGTTTATTTCGGGCTGAAAAACACGTTTTGAAAAGTGTACTGTAACTGCCCCATAACTTACATGGGGTTGACCAAACTTGCAGAAACATGTTCATTTCTTATGAAAAACACGTTTTGACACTTTCTGCACACTGGGGTTAAGAGCAGAGTGTGTGGGCTCTTCTGAGCCTTGCAGTTACATAGGGATTCAGTTGTCTGAAAAAACGCGTTTATTTCGGGCTGAAAAACACGTTTTGAAAAGTGTACTATAACTGCCCCATAACTTACATGGGGTTGACCAAACTTGCAGAAACATGTTTATTTCTGCTGAAAAACATGTTTTTACACTTTCTGCACACTGGGGTTAAGAGCTGAGTGTGTGGGCTCTTCTGAGCTTTGCAGTTACATAGGGATTCAGTTGTCTGAAAAAACGCGTTTATTTCGGGCTGAAAAACATGTTTTGAAAAGTGTACTGTAACTGCCCCATAACTTACATGGGGTTGATCAAACTTGCAGAAACATGTTTATTTCTGCTGAAAAACACGTTTTGACACTTTCTGCACACTGGGGTTAAGAGCAGAGTGTGTGGGCTCTTCTGAGCCTTGCACTTACATAGGGATTCAGTTGTCTGAAAAAACGCGTTTATTTCGGGCTGAAAAACACGTTTTGAAAAGTGTACTGTAACTGCCCCATAACTTACATGGGGTTGACCAAACTTGCAGAAACATGTTTATTTCTGCTGAAAAACATGTTTTGACACTTTCTGCACACTGGGGTTAAGAGCTGAGTGTGTGGGCTCTTCTGAGCTTTGCAGTTACATAGGGATTCAGTTGTCTGAAAAAACGCGTTTATTTCGGGCTGAAAAACACGTTTTGAAAAGTGTACTGTAACTGCCCCATAACTTACATGGGGTTGACCAAACTTGCAGAAACATGTTCATTTCTTATGAAAAACACGTTTTGACACTTTCTGCACACTGGGGTTAAGAGCAGAGTGTGTGGGCTCTTCTGAGCCTTGCAGTTACATAGGGATTCAGTTGTCTGAAAAAACGCGTTTATTTCGGGCTGAAAAACACGTTTTGAAAAGTGTACTATAACTGCCCCATAACTTACATGGGGTTGACCAAACTTGCAGAAACATGTTTATTTCTGCTGAAAAACATGTTTTTACACTTTCTGCACACTGGGGTTAAGAGCTGAGTGTGTGGGCTCTTCTGAGCTTTGCAGTTACATAGGGATTCAGTTGTCTGAAAAAACGCGTTTATTTCGGGCTGAAAAACATGTTTTGAAAAGTGTACTGTAACTGCCCCATAACTTACATGGGGTTGATCAAACTTGCAGAAACATGTTTATTTCTGCTGAAAAACACGTTTTGACACTTTCTGCACACTGGGGTTAAGAGCAGAGTGTGTGGGCTCTTCTGAGCCTTGCACTTACATAGGGATTCAGTTGTCTGAAAATACGCGTTTATTTCGGGCTGAAAAACACGTTTTGAAAAAAGTGATGTTACTGCCCAATTAAGTTACATGGGGTTGACCAAACTTGCAGAAACATGTTTATTTCTGCTGAAAAACACGTTTTGACACTTTCTGCACACTGGGGTTAAGAGCACAGTGTGTGGGCTCTTCTGAGCCTTGCAGTTACATAGGGATTCAGTTGTCTGAAAAACCGCGTTTATTTCGGGCTGAAAAACATGTTTTGAAAGAAGTGCTGTTAATGCCCAATAAGTTACATGGGGTTGACCAAACTTGCAGAAACATGTTTATTTCTGCTGAAAAACACGTTTTGACACTTTCTGCACACTGGGGTTAAGAGCACAGTGTGTGGGCTCTTCTGAGCCTTGCAGTTACATAGGGATTCAGTTGTCTGATATAAACGCGTTTATTTCGGGCTGAAAAACACGTTTTGAAAAGTGTACTGTAACTGCCCCATAACTTACATGGTGTTGACCAAACTTGCAGAAACATGTTTATTTCTGCTGAAAAACACGTTTTGACACTTTCTGCACACTGGGGTTAAGAGCTGAGTGTGTTTGCTCTTCTGAGCCTTGCAGTTACATTAGGATTCAGCTGTCTGAAAAATCGCGTTTATTTCGGGCTGAAAAACAAGTTTTGAAAAAAGTGCTGTTACTGCCCCATAAGTTACATGGGCTTGACCAAACTTGCAGAAACATGTTTATTTCTGCTGAAAAACACGTTTTGACACTTTCTGCACACTGGGGTTAAGAGCAGAGTGTGTGGGCTCTTCTGAGCCTTGCAGTTACATAGGGATTCAGTTGTCTGAAAAAACGCGTTTATTTCGGGCTGAAAAACACGTTTTGAAAAAAGTGCTGTTACTGCCCCATAACTTACATGGGGTTGACCAAACTTGCAGAAACATATGTATTTGTGCTGAAAAACATGTTTTGACACTTTCTGCACACGGGGGTTAAGAGCTGATTGTTTGGGCTCTTCTGAGCTTTGCAGTTACATAGGGATTCAGTTGTCTGAAAAAACGCGTTTATTTCGGGCTGAAAAACACGTTTTGAAAAGTGTACTGTAACTGCCCCATAACTTACATGGGGTTGACCAAACTTGCAGAAACATGTTTATTTCTGCTGAAAAACACGTTTTGACACTTTCTGCACACTGGGGTTAAGAGCACAGTGTGTGGGCTCTTCTGAGCCTTGCAGTTACATAGGGATTCAGTTGTCTGAAAAACCGCGTTTATTTCGGGCTGAAAAACATGTTTTGAAAGAAGTGCTGTTAATGCCCAATAAGTTACATGGGGTTGACCAAACTTGCAGAAACATGTTTATTTCTGCTGAAAAACACGTTTTGACACTTTCTGCACACTGGGGTTAAGAGCACAGTGTGTGGGCTCTTCTGAGCCTTGCAGTTACATAGGGATTCAGTTGTCTGATATAAACGCGTTTATTTCGGGCTGAAAAACACGTTTTGAAAAGTGTACTGTAACTGCCCCATAACTTACATGGTGTTGACCAAACTTGCAGAAACATGTTTATTTCTGCTGAAAAACACGTTTTGACACTTTCTGCACACTGGGGTTAAGAGCTGAGTGTGTTTGCTCTTCTGAGCCTTGCAGTTACATTAGGATTCAGCTGTCTGAAAAATCGCGTTTATTTCGGGCTGAAAAACAAGTTTTGAAAAAAGTGCTGTTACTGCCCCATAAGTTACATGGGCTTGACCAAACTTGCAGAAACATGTTTATTTCTGCTGAAAAACACGTTTTGACACTTTCTGCACACTGGGGTTAAGAGCAGAGTGTGTGGGCTCTTCTGAGCCTTGCAGTTACATAGGGATTCAGTTGTCTGAAAAAACGCGTTTATTTCGGGCTGAAAAACACGTTTTGAAAAAAGTGCTGTTACTGCCCCATAACTTACATGGGGTTGACCAAACTTGCAGAAACATATGTATTTGTGCTGAAAAACATGTTTTGACACTTTCTGCACACGGGGGTTAAGAGCTGATTGTTTGGGCTCTTCTGAGCTTTGCAGTTACATAGGGATTCAGTTGTCTGAAAAAACGCGTTTATTTCGGGCTGAAAAACACGTTTTGAAAAGTGTACTGTAACTGCCCCATAACTTACATGGGGTTGACCAAACTTGCAGAAACATGTTTATTTCTGCTGAAAAACATGTTTTGACACTTTCTGCACACTGGGGTTAAGAGCAGAGTGTGTGGGCTCTTCTGAGCCTTGCAGTTACATAGGGATTCAGTTGTCTGAAAAAACGCGTTTATTTCGGGCTGAAAAACACGTTTTGAAAAGAGTACTGTAACTGCCCCATAACTTACATGGGGTTGACCAAACTTGCAGAAACATGTTTATTTCTGCTGAAAAACATGTTTTGACACTTTCTGCACACTGGGGTTAAGAACTGAGTGTGTGGGCTCTTCTGAGCTTTGCAGTTACATAGGGATTCAGTTGTCTGAAAAAACGCGTTTATTTCTGGCTGAAAAACACGTTTTGAAAAGTGTACTGTAACTGCCCCATAACTTACATGGGGTTGACCAAACTTGCAGAAACATGTTTATTTCTGCTGAAAAACATGTTTTTACACTTTCTGCACACTGGGGTTAAGAGCTGAGTGTGTGGGCTCTTCTGAGCTTTGCAGTTACATAGGGATTCAGTTGTCTGAAAAAACGCGTTTATTTCGGGCTGAAAAACACGTTTTGAAAAGTGTACTGTAACTGCCCCATAACTTACATGGGGTTGACCAAACTTGCAGAAACATGTTTATTTCTGCTGAAAAACACGTTTTGACACTTTCTGCACACTGGGGTTAAGAGCAGAGTGTGTGGGCTCTTCTGAGCCTTGCAGTTACATAGGGATTCAGTTGTCTGAAAAAACGCGTTTATTTCGGGCTGAAAAACACGTTTTGAAAAGTGTACTGTAACTGCCCCATAACTTACATGGGGTTGACCAAACTTGCAGAAACATGTTTATTTCTGCTGAAAAACATGTTTTGACACTTTCTGCACACTGGGGTTAAGAGCTGAGTGTGTGGGCTCTTCTGAGCTTTGCAGTTACATAGGGATTCAGTTGTCTGAAAAAACGCGTTTATTTCGGGCTGAAAAACACGTTTTGAAAAGTGTACTGTAACTGCCCCATAACTTACATGGGGTTGACCAAACTTGCAGAAACATGTTCATTTCTTATGAAAAACACGTTTTGACACTTTCTGCACACTGGGGTTAAGAGCAGAGTGTGTGGGCTCTTCTGAGCCTTGCAGTTACATAGGGATTCAGTTGTCTGAAAAAACGCGTTTATTTCGGGCTGAAAAACACGTTTTGAAAAGTGTACTATAACTGCCCCATAACTTACATGGGGTTGACCAAACTTGCAGAAACATGTTTATTTCTGCTGAAAAACATGTTTTTACACTTTCTGCACACTGGGGTTAAGAGCTGAGTGTGTGGGCTCTTCTGAGCTTTGCAGTTACATAGGGATTCAGTTGTCTGAAAAAACGCGTTTATTTCGGGCTGAAAAACATGTTTTGAAAAGTGTACTGTAACTGCCCCATAACTTACATGGGGTTGATCAAACTTGCAGAAACATGTTTATTTCTGCTGAAAAACACGTTTTGACACTTTCTGCACACTGGGGTTAAGAGCAGAGTGTGTGGGCTCTTCTGAGCCTTGCACTTACATAGGGATTCAGTTGTCTGAAAAAACGCGTTTATTTCGGGCTGAAAAACACGTTTTGAAAAGTGTACTGTAACTGCCCCATAACTTACATGGGGTTGACCAAACTTGCAGAAACATGTTTATTTCTGCTGAAAAACATGTTTTGACACTTTCTGCACACTGGGGTTAAGAGCTGAGTGTGTGGGCTCTTCTGAGCTTTGCAGTTACATAGGGATTCAGTTGTCTGAAAAAACGCGTTTATTTCGGGCTGAAAAACACGTTTTGAAAAGTGTACTGTAACTGCCCCATAACTTACATGGGGTTGACCAAACTTGCAGAAACATGTTCATTTCTTATGAAAAACACGTTTTGACACTTTCTGCACACTGGGGTTAAGAGCAGAGTGTGTGGGCTCTTCTGAGCCTTGCAGTTACATAGGGATTCAGTTGTCTGAAAAAACGCGTTTATTTCGGGCTGAAAAACACGTTTTGAAAAGTGTACTATAACTGCCCCATAACTTACATGGGGTTGACCAAACTTGCAGAAACATGTTTATTTCTGCTGAAAAACATGTTTTTACACTTTCTGCACACTGGGGTTAAGAGCTGAGTGTGTGGGCTCTTCTGAGCTTTGCAGTTACATAGGGATTCAGTTGTCTGAAAAAACGCGTTTATTTCGGGCTGAAAAACATGTTTTGAAAAGTGTACTGTAACTGCCCCATAACTTACATGGGGTTGATCAAACTTGCAGAAACATGTTTATTTCTGCTGAAAAACACGTTTTGACACTTTCTGCACACTGGGGTTAAGAGCAGAGTGTGTGGGCTCTTCTGAGCCTTGCACTTACATAGGGATTCAGTTGTCTGAAAAAACGCGTTTATTTCGGGCTGAAAAACACGTTTTGAAAAAAGTGCTGTTACTACCCCATAACTTACATGGGGTTGACCAAACTTGCAGAAACATGTTTATTTCTGCTGAAAAACATGTTTTGACACTTTCTGCACACTGGGGTTAAGAGCAGAGTGTGTGGGCTCTTCTGAGCCTTGCAGTTACATAGGGATTCAGTTGTCTGAAAAAACGCGTTTATTTCGGGCTGAAAAACACGTTTTGAAAAAAGTGTTGTTACTGCCACATAACTTACATGGGGTTGACCAAACTTGCAGAAACATGTTTATTTCTGCTGAAAAACATGTTTTCACACTTTCTGCACACTGGGGTTAAGAGCAGAGTGTGTGGGCTCTTCTGAGGCTTGCACTTACATAGGGATTCAGTTGTCTGAAAAAACGCGTTTATTTCGGGCTGAAAAACACGTTTTGAAAAAAGTGCTGTTACTGCCCCATAACTTACATGGGGTTGACCAAACTTGCAGAAACGTTTATTTCTGCTAAAAAACATGTTTTGACACTTTCTGCACACGGGGGTTAAGAGCTGAGTGTTTGGGCTCTTCTGAGCTTTGCAGTTACATAGGGATTCAGTTGTCTGAAAAAACGTGTTTATTTCGGGCTGAAAAACACGTTTTGAAAAGTGTACTGTAACTGCCCCATAACTTACATGGGGTTGACCAAACTTGCAGAAACATGTTTATTTCTGCTGAAAAACACGTTTTGACAGTTTCTGCACACTGGGGTTAAGAGCAGAGTGTGTGGGCTCTTCTGAGCTTTGCAGTTACATAGGGATTCAGTTGTCTGAAAAAACGCGTTTATTTCGGGCTGAAAAACACGTTTTGAAAAGTGTACTGTAACTGCCCCATAACTTACATGGGGTTGACCAAACTTGCAGAAACATGTTTATTTCTGCTGAAAAACACGTTTTGACACTTTCTGCACACTGGGGTTAAGAGCAGAGTGTGTGGGCTCTTCTGAGCCTTGCAGTTACATAGGGATTCAGTTGTCTGAAAAAACGCGTTTATTTCGGGCTGAAAAACACGTTTTGAAAAAAGTGCTGTTACTGCCCCATAACTTACATGGGGTTGACCAAACCTGCAGAAACATGTTTATTTCTACTGAAAAACACGTTTTGACACTTTCTGCACACTGGGGTTAAGAGCAGAGTGTGTGGGCTCTTCTGAGCTTTGCAGTTACATAGGGATTCAGTTGTCTGAAAAAACGCGTTTATTTCGGGCTGAAAAACACGTTTTGAAAAGTGTACTGTAACTGCCCCATAACTTACATGGGGTTGACCAAACTTGCAGAAACATGTTTATTTCTGCTGAAAAACACGTTTTGACACTTTCTGCACACTGGGGTTAAGAGCAGAGTGTGTGGGCTCTTCTGAGCCTTGCAGTTACATAGGGATTCAGTTGTCTGAAAAAACGCGTTTATTTCGGGCTGTTAAACACGTTTTTAAAAAAGTGTTGTTACTGCCCCATAACTTACATGGGGTTGACCAAACTTGCAGAAACATGTTTATTTCTGCTGAAAAACATGTTTTGACACTTTCTGCACACTGGGGTTAAGAGCTGAATGTGTGGGCTCTTCTGAGCTTTGCAGTTACAAAGGGATTCAGTTGTCTGAAAAAACGCGTTTATTTCGGGCTGAAAAACACGTTTTGAAAAGTGTACTGTAACTGCCCCATAACTTACATGGGGTTGACCAAACTTGCAGAAACATGTTTATTTCTGCTGAAAAACACGTTTTGACACTTTCTGCACACTGGGGTTAAGAGCAGAGTGTGTGGGCTCTTCTGAGCCTTGCAGTTACATAGGGATTCAGTTGTCTGAAAAAACGCGTTTATTTCGGGCTGAAAAACACGTTTTGAAAAAAGTGCTGTTACTGCCCCATAACTTACATGGGGTTGACCAAACCTGCAGAAACATGTTTATTTCTACTGAAAAACATGTTTTGACACTTTCTGCACACAAGGGTTAAGAGCAGAGTGTGTGGGCTCTTCTGAGCCTTGCAGTTACATAGGGATTCAGTTGTCTGAAAAAACGCGTTTATTTTGGGCTGAAAAACACGTTTTGAAAAAAAGTGTTGTTACTGCCCCATAACTTACATGGGGTTGACCAAACTTGCAGAAACATGTTTATTTCTGCTGAAAAACATGTTTTGACACTTTCTGCACACTGGGGTTAAGAGCAGAGTGTGTGGGCTCTTCTGAGCCTTGCAGTTACATAGGGATTCAGTTGTCTGAAAAAACGCGTTTATTTCGGGCTGAAAAACACGTTTTGAAAAGTGTACTATAACTGCCCCATAACTTACATGGGGTTGACCAAACTTGCAGAAACATGTTTATTTCTGCTGAAAAACATGTTTTTACACTTTCTGCACACTGGGGTTAAGAGCTGAGTGTGTGGGCTCTTCTGAGCTTTGCAGTTACATAGGGATTCAGTTGTCTGAAAAAACGCGTTTATTTCGGGCTGAAAAACATGTTTTGAAAAGTGTACTGTAACTGCCCCATAACTTACATGGGGTTGATCAAACTTGCAGAAACATGTTTATTTCTGCTGAAAAACACGTTTTGACACTTTCTGCACACTGGGGTTAAGAGCAGAGTGTGTGGGCTCTTCTGAGCCTTGCACTTACATAGGGATTCAGTTGTCTGAAAAAACGCGTTTATTTCGGGCTGAAAAACACGTTTTGAAAAGTGTACTGTAACTGCCCCATAACTTACATGGGGTTGACCAAACTTGCAGAAACATGTTTATTTCTGCTGAAAAACATGTTTTGACACTTTCTGCACACTGGGGTTAAGAGCTGAGTGTGTGGGCTCTTCTGAGCTTTGCAGTTACATAGGGATTCAGTTGTCTGAAAAAACGCGTTTATTTCGGGCTGAAAAACACGTTTTGAAAAGTGTACTGTAACTGCCCCATAACTTACATGGGGTTGACCAAACTTGCAGAAACATGTTCATTTCTTATGAAAAACACGTTTTGACACTTTCTGCACACTGGGGTTAAGAGCAGAGTGTGTGGGCTCTTCTGAGCCTTGCAGTTACATAGGGATTCAGTTGTCTGAAAAAACGCGTTTATTTCGGGCTGAAAAACACGTTTTGAAAAGTGTACTATAACTGCCCCATAACTTACATGGGGTTGACCAAACTTGCAGAAACATGTTTATTTCTGCTGAAAAACATGTTTTTACACTTTCTGCACACTGGGGTTAAGAGCTGAGTGTGTGGGCTCTTCTGAGCTTTGCAGTTACATAGGGATTCAGTTGTCTGAAAAAACGCGTTTATTTCGGGCTGAAAAACATGTTTTGAAAAGTGTACTGTAACTGCCCCATAACTTACATGGGGTTGATCAAACTTGCAGAAACATGTTTATTTCTGCTGAAAAACACGTTTTGACACTTTCTGCACACTGGGGTTAAGAGCAGAGTGTGTGGGCTCTTCTGAGCCTTGCACTTACATAGGGATTCAGTTGTCTGAAAAAACGCGTTTATTTCGGGCTGAAAAACACGTTTTGAAAAAAGTGCTGTTACTACCCCATAACTTACATGGGGTTGACCAAACTTGCAGAAACATGTTTATTTCTGCTGAAAAACATGTTTTGACACTTTCTGCACACTGGGGTTAAGAGCAGAGTGTGTGGGCTCTTCTGAGCCTTGCAGTTACATAGGGATTCAGTTGTCTGAAAAAACGCGTTTATTTCGGGCTGAAAAACACGTTTTGAAAAAAGTGTTGTTACTGCCACATAACTTACATGGGGTTGACCAAACTTGCAGAAACATGTTTATTTCTGCTGAAAAACATGTTTTCACACTTTCTGCACACTGGGGTTAAGAGCAGAGTGTGTGGGCTCTTCTGAGGCTTGCACTTACATAGGGATTCAGTTGTCTGAAAAAACGCGTTTATTTCGGGCTGAAAAACACGTTTTGAAAAAAGTGCTGTTACTGCCCCATAACTTACATGGGGTTGACCAAACTTGCAGAAACGTTTATTTCTGCTAAAAAACATGTTTTGACACTTTCTGCACACGGGGGTTAAGAGCTGAGTGTTTGGGCTCTTCTGAGCTTTGCAGTTACATAGGGATTCAGTTGTCTGAAAAAACGTGTTTATTTCGGGCTGAAAAACACGTTTTGAAAAGTGTACTGTAACTGCCCCATAACTTACATGGGGTTGACCAAACTTGCAGAAACATGTTTATTTCTGCTGAAAAACACGTTTTGACAGTTTCTGCACACTGGGGTTAAGAGCAGAGTGTGTGGGCTCTTCTGAGCTTTGCAGTTACATAGGGATTCAGTTGTCTGAAAAAACGCGTTTATTTCGGGCTGAAAAACACGTTTTGAAAAGTGTACTGTAACTGCCCCATAACTTACATGGGGTTGACCAAACTTGCAGAAACATGTTTATTTCTGCTGAAAAACACGTTTTGACACTTTCTGCACACTGGGGTTAAGAGCAGAGTGTGTGGGCTCTTCTGAGCCTTGCAGTTACATAGGGATTCAGTTGTCTGAAAAAACGCGTTTATTTCGGGCTGAAAAACACGTTTTGAAAAAAGTGCTGTTACTGCCCCATAACTTACATGGGGTTGACCAAACCTGCAGAAACATGTTTATTTCTACTGAAAAACACGTTTTGACACTTTCTGCACACTGGGGTTAAGAGCAGAGTGTGTGGGCTCTTCTGAGCTTTGCAGTTACATAGGGATTCAGTTGTCTGAAAAAACGCGTTTATTTCGGGCTGAAAAACACGTTTTGAAAAGTGTACTGTAACTGCCCCATAACTTACATGGGGTTGACCAAACTTGCAGAAACATGTTTATTTCTGCTGAAAAACACGTTTTGACACTTTCTGCACACTGGGGTTAAGAGCAGAGTGTGTGGGCTCTTCTGAGCCTTGCAGTTACATAGGGATTCAGTTGTCTGAAAAAACGCGTTTATTTCGGGCTGTTAAACACGTTTTTAAAAAAGTGTTGTTACTGCCCCATAACTTACATGGGGTTGACCAAACTTGCAGAAACATGTTTATTTCTGCTGAAAAACATGTTTTGACACTTTCTGCACACTGGGGTTAAGAGCTGAATGTGTGGGCTCTTCTGAGCTTTGCAGTTACAAAGGGATTCAGTTGTCTGAAAAAACGCGTTTATTTCGGGCTGAAAAACACGTTTTGAAAAGTGTACTGTAACTGCCCCATAACTTACATGGGGTTGACCAAACTTGCAGAAACATGTTTATTTCTGCTGAAAAACACGTTTTGACACTTTCTGCACACTGGGGTTAAGAGCAGAGTGTGTGGGCTCTTCTGAGCCTTGCAGTTACATAGGGATTCAGTTGTCTGAAAAAACGCGTTTATTTCGGGCTGAAAAACACGTTTTGAAAAAAGTGCTGTTACTGCCCCATAACTTACATGGGGTTGACCAAACCTGCAGAAACATGTTTATTTCTACTGAAAAACATGTTTTGACACTTTCTGCACACAAGGGTTAAGAGCAGAGTGTGTGGGCTCTTCTGAGCCTTGCAGTTACATAGGGATTCAGTTGTCTGAAAAAACGCGTTTATTTTGGGCTGAAAAACACGTTTTGAAAAAAAGTGTTGTTACTGCCCCATAACTTACATGGGGTTGACCAAACTTGCAGAAACATGTTTATTTCTGCTGAAAAACATGTTTTGACACTTTCTGCACACTGGGGTTAAGAGCTGAGTGTGTGGGCTCTTCTGAGCTTTGCAGTTACATAGGGATTCAGTTGTCTGAAAAAACGCGTTTATTTCGGGCTGAAAAACACGTTTTGAAAAGTGTACTGTAACTGCCCCATAACTTACATGGGGTTGACCAAACTTGCAGAAACATGTTTATTTCTGCTGAAAAACACGTTTTGACACTTTCTGCACACTGGGGTTAAGAGCAGAGTGTGTGGGCTCTTCTGAGGCTTGCACTTACATAGGGATTCAGTTGTCTGAAAAAACGCGTTTATTTCGGGCTGAAAAACACGTTTTGAAAAGTGTACTGTAACTGCCCCATAACTTACATGGGGTTGACCAAACTTGCAGAAACATGTTTATTTCTGCTGAAAAACACGTTTTGACACTTTCTGCACACTGGGGTTAAGAGCAGAGTGTGTGGGCTCTTCTGAGCCTTGCAGTTACATAGGGATTCAGTTGTCTGAAAAAACGCGTTTATTTCGGGCTGAAAAACACGTTTTGAAAAGTGTACTGTAACTGCCCCATAACTTACATGGGGTTGACCAAACTTGCAGAAACATGTTTATTTCTGCTGAAAAACATGTTTTGACACTTTCTGCACACTGGGGTTAAGAGCTGAGTGTGTGGGCTCTTCTGAGCTTTGCAGTTACATAGGGATTCAGTTGTCTGAAAAAACGCGTTTATTTCGGGCTGAAAAACACGTTTTGAAAAAAGTGCTGTTACTGCCCCATAACTTACATGGGGTTGACTAAACCTGCAGAAACATGTTTATTTCTACTGAAAAACATGTTTTGACACTTTCTGCCCACTGGGGTTAAGAGCTGAGTGTGTGGGCTCTTCTGAGCTTTGCAGTTACATAGTGATTCGGTTGTCTGAAAAAACGCGTTTATTTCGGGCTGAAAAACACGTTTTGAAAAGTGTACTGTAACTGCCCCATACCTTACATGGGGTTGACCAAACTTGCAGAAACATGTTCATTTCTTATGAAAAACACGTTTTGACACTTTCTGCACACTGGGGTTAAGAGCAGAGTGTGTGGGCTCTTCTGAGCCTTGCAGTTACATAGGGATTCAGTTGTCTGAAAAAACGCGTTTATTTCGGGCTGAAAAACACGTTTTGAAAAGTGTACTGTAACTGCCCCATAACTTACATGGGGTTGACCAAACTTGCAGAAACATGTTTATTTCTGCTGAAAAACATGTTTTTACACTTTCTGCACACTGGGGTTAAGAGCTGAGTGTGTGGGCTCTTCTGAGCTTTGCAGTTACATAGGGATTCAGTTGTCTGAAAAAACGCGTTTATTTCGGGCTGAAAAACACGTTTTGAAAAGTGTACTGTAACTGCCCCATAACTTACATGGGGTTGATCAAACTTGCAGAAACATGTTTATTTCTGCTGAAAAACACGTTTTGACACTTTCTGCACACGGGGGTTAAGAGCAGAGTGTGTTGGCTCTTCTGAGCCTTGCACTTACATAGGGATTCAGTTGTCTGAAAAAACGCGTTTATTTCGGGCTGAAAAACACGTTTTGAAAAAAGTGTTGTTACTGCCACATAACTTACATGGGGTTGACCAAACTTGCAGAAACATGTTCATTTCTTATGAAAAACACGTTTTGACACTTTCTGCACACTGGGGTTAAGAGCAGAGTGTGTGGGCTCTTCTGAGCCTTGCAGTTACATAGGGATTCAGTTGTCTGAAAAAACGCGTTTATTTCGGGCTGAAAAACACGTTTTGAAAAGTGTACTGTAACTGCCCCATAACTTACATGGGGTTGACCAAACTTGCAGAAACATGTTTATTTCTGCTGAAAAACATGTTTTTACACTTTCTGCACACTGGGGTTAAGAGCTGAGTGTGTGGGCTCTTCTGAGCTTTGCAGTTACATAGGGATTCAGTTGTCTGAAAAAACGCGTTTATTTCGGGCTGAAAAACACGTTTTGAAAAGTGTACTGTAACTGCCCCATAACTTACATGGGGTTGATCAAACTTGCAGAAATATGTTTATTTCTGCTGAAAAACACGTTTTGACACTTTCTGCACACGGGGGTTAAGAGCAGAGTGTGTTGGCTCTTCTGAGCCTTGCACTTACATAGGGATTCAGTTGTCTGAAAAAACGCGTTTATTTCGGGCTGAAAAACACGTTTTGAAAAAAGTGTTGTTACTGCCACATAACTTACATGGGGTTGACCAAACTTGCAGAAACATGTTTATTTCTGCTGAAAAACATGTTTTCACACTTTCTGCACACTGGGGTTAAGAGCTGAGTGTGTGGGCTCTTCTGAGCTTTGCAGTTACATAGGGATTCAGTTGTCTGAAAAAACGTGTTTATTTCGGGCTGAAAAACACGTTTTGAAAAGTGTACTGTAACTGCCCCATAACTTACATGGGGTTGACCAAACTTGCAGAAACATGTTTATTTCTGCTGAAAAACACGTTTTGACACTTTCTGCACACTGGGGTTAAGAGCAGAGTGTGTGGGCTCTTCTGAGGCTTGCACTTACATAGGGATTCAGTTGTCTGATAAATACGCGTTTATTTAGGGCTGAAAAACACGTTTTGAAAAGTGTACTGTAACTGCCCCATAACTTACATGGTGTTGACCAAACTTGCAGAAACATGTTTATTTCTGCTGACAAACATGTTTTGACACTTTCTGCACACTGGGGTTAAGAGCTGAGTGTGTGGGCTCTTCTGAGCTTTGCAGTTACATAGGGATTCAGTTGTCTGAAAAAACGCGTTTATTTCGGGCTGAAAAACACGTTTTGAAAAGTGTACTGTAACTGCCCCATAACTTACATGGGGTTGACCAAACTTGCAGAAACATGTTTATTTCTGCTGAAAAACACGTTTTGACACTTTCTGCACACTGGGGTTAAGAGCAGAGTGTGTTAGCTCTTCTGAGCCTTGCAGTTATATAGGGATTTAGTTGTCTGAAAATACGCGTTTATTTCGGGCTGAAAAACACGTTTTGAAAAAAGTGCTGTTACTGCCCAATTAAGTTACATGGGGTTGACCAAACTTGCAGAAACATGT
Organism: Lepisosteus platostomus; assembly: GCF_059453375.1. Classification (NCBI taxonomy): domain Eukaryota; kingdom Metazoa; phylum Chordata; class Actinopteri; order Semionotiformes; family Lepisosteidae; genus Lepisosteus; species Lepisosteus platostomus. The sequence continues at coordinate 647,253 of NC_142627.1, read as the reverse complement.
TTATTTCTGCTGAAAAACACGTTTTGACACTTTCTGCACACTGGGGTTAAGAGCACAGTGTGTGGGCTCTTCTGAGCCTTGCAGTTACATAGGGATTCAGTTGTCTGAAAAACCGCGTTTATTTCGGGCTGAAAAACATGTTTTGAAAGAAGTGCTGTTAATGCCCAATAAGTTACATGGGGTTGACCAAACTTGCAGAAACATGTTTATTTCTGCTGAAAAACACGTTTTGACACTTTCTGCACACTGGGGTTAAGAGCACAGTGTGTGGGCTCTTCTGAGCCTTGCAGTTACATAGGGATTCAGTTGTCTGATAAAAACGCGTTTATTTCGGGCTGAAAAACACGTTTTGAAAAGTGTACTGTAACTGCCCCATAACTTACATGGTGTTGACCAAACTTGCAGAAACATGTTTATTTCTGCTGAAAAACACGTTTTGACACTTTCTGCACACTGGGGTTAAGAGCTGAGTGTGTTTGCTCTTCTGAGCCTTGCAGTTACATTAGGATTCAGCTGTCTGAAAAATCACGTTTATTTCGGGCTGAAAAACACGTTTTGAAAAAAGTGCTGTTACTGCCCCATAAGTTACATGGGGTTGACCAAACTTGCAGAAACATGTTTATTTCTGCTGAAAAACATGTTTTGACACTTTCTGCACACTGGGGTTAAGAGCTGAGTGTGTGGGCTCTTCTGAGCTTTGCAGTTACATAGGGATTCAGTTGTCTGAAAAAACGCGTTTATTTCGGGCTGAAAAACACGTTTTGAAAAGTGTACTGTAACTGCCCCATAACTTACATGGGGTTGACCTAACTTGCAGAAACATGTTTATTTCTGCTGAAAAACACGTTTTGACACTTTCTGCACACTGGGGTTAAGAGCAGAGTGTGTGGGCTCTTCTGAGCCTTGCAGTTACATAGGGATTCAGTTGTCTGAAAAAACGCGTTTATTTCGGGCTGAAAAACACGTTTTGAAAAAAGTGCTGTTACTGCCCCATAACTTACATGGGGTTGACCAAACTTGCAGAAACATATTTATTTGTGCTGAAAAACATGTTTTGACACTTTCTGCACGCGGGGGTTAAGAGCTGATTGTTTGGGCTCTTCTGAGCTTTGCAGTTACATAGGGATTCAGTTGTCTGAAAAAACGCGTTTATTTCGGGCTGAAAAACACGTTTTGAAAAGTGTACTGTAACTGCCCCATAACTTACATAGGGTTGACCAAACTTGCAGAAACATGTTTATTTCTGCTGAAAAACACGTTTTGACACTTTCTGCACACTGGGGTTAAGAGCAGAGTGTGTGGGCTCTTCTGAGCCTTGCAGTTACATAGGGATTCAGTTGTCTGAAAAAACGCGTTTATTTCGGGCTGAAAAACACGTTTTGAAAAAAGTGTTGTTACTGCCCCATAACTTACATGGGGTTGACCAAACTTGCAGAAACATGTTTATTTCTACTGAAAAACATTTTTTGACACTTTCTGCACACTGGGGTTAAGAGCTGAGTGTGTGGGCTCTTCTGAGCTTTGCAGTTACATAGGGATTCAGTTGTCTGAAAAAACGCGTTTATTTCAGGCTGAAAAACACGTTTTGAAAAAAGTGCTGTTACTGCCCCATAACTTACATGGGGTTGACCAAACTTGCAGAAACATGTTTATTTCTGCTGAAAAACATGTTTTGACACTTTCTGCACACGGGGGTTAAGAGCAGAGTGTGTGGGCTCTTCTGAGCCTTGCAGTTACATAGGGATTCAGTTGTCTGAAAAAACGCGTTTATTTCGGGCTGAAAAACACGTTTTGAAAAGTGTACTGTAACTGCCCCATAACTTACATGGGGTTGACCAAACTTGCAGAAACATGTTTATTTCTGCTGAAAAACACGTTTTGACACTTTCTGCACACTGGGGTTTAGAGCAGAGTGTGTGGGCTCTTCTGAGCTTTGCAGTTACATAGGGATTCAGTTGTCTGAAAAAACGCGTTTATATCGGGCTGAAAAACACGTTTTGAAAAGTGTACTGTAACTGCCCCATAACTTACATGGGGTTGACCAAACTTGCAGAAACATGTTTATTTCTGCAGAAAAACACGTTTTGACACTTTCTGCACACTGGGGTTAAGTGCTGAGTGTGTGGGCTCTTCTGAGCCTTGCAGTTACATAGGGATTCAGTTGTCTGAAAAAACGCGTTTATTTCGGGCTGAAAAACACGTTTTGAAAAAAGTGCTGTTACTGCCCCATAACTTACATGGGGTTGACCAAACTTGCAGAAACATGTTTATTTCTGCTGAAAAACATGTTTTGACACTTTCTGCACACTGGGGTTAAGTGCTGAGTGTGTGGGCTCTTCTGAGCTTTGCACTTACATAGGGATTCAGTTGTCTGAAAAAACGCGTTTATTTCGGGCTGAAAAACACGTTTTGAAAAGTGTACTGTAACTGCCCCATAACTTACATGGGGTTGACCAAATTTGCAGAAACATGTTTATTTCTGCTGAAAAACATGTTTTGACACTTTCTGCACACTGGGGTTAAGAGCAGAGTGTGTGGGCTGTTCTGAGCCTTGCAGTTACATAGGGATTCAGTTGTCTGAAAAAACGCGTTTATTTCGGGCTGAAAAACACGTTTTGAAAAAAGTGCTGTTACTGCCCCATAACTTACATGGGGTTGACCAAACTTGCAGAAACATGTTTATTTCTGCTGAAAAACATGTTTTGACACTTTCTGCACACTGGGGTTAAGTGCTGAGTGTGTGGGCTCTTCTGAGCTTTGCAGTTACATAGGGATTCAGTTGTCTGAAAAAACGCGTTTATTTCGGGCTGAAAAACACGTTTTGAAAAGTGTACTGTAACTGCCCCATAACTTACATGGGGTTGACCAAATTTGCAGAAACATGTTTATTTCTGCTGAAAAACACGTTTTGACACTTTCTGCACACTGGGGTTAAGAGCAGAGTGTGTGGGCTCTTCTGAGCTTTGCAGTTACATAGGGATTCAGTTGTCTGAAAAAACGCGTTTATTTCGGGCTGAAAAACACATTTTTAAAAGTGTACTGTAACTGCCCCATAACTTACATGGGGTTGACCAAACTTGCAGAAACATGTTTATTTCTGCAGAAAAACACGTTTTGACACTTTCTGCACACTGGGGTTAAGAGCAGAGTGTGTGGGCTCTTCTGAGCCTTGCAGTTACATAGGGATTCAGTTGTCTGAAAAAACGCGTTTATTTCGGGCTGAAAAACACGTTTTGAAAAAAGTGCTGTTACTGCCCCATAACTTACATGGGGTTGACCAAACTTGCAGAAACATGTTTATTTCTGCTGAAAAACATGTTTTGACACTTTCTGCACACTGGGGTTAAGTGCTGAGTGTGTGGGCTCTTCTGAGCTTTGCAGTTACATAGGGATTCAGTTGTCTGAAAAAACGCGTTTATTTCGGGCTGAAAAACACGTTTTGAAAAGTGTACTGTAACTGCCCCATAACTTACATGGGGTTGACCAAATTTGCAGAAACATGTTTATTTCTGCTGAAAAACATGTTTTGACACTTTCTGCACACTGGGGTTAAGAGCAGAGTGTGTGGGCTGTTCTGAGCCTTGCAGTTACATAGGGATTCAGTTGTCTGAAAAAACGCGTTTATTTCGGGCTGAAAAACACGTTTTGAAAAAAGTGCTGTTACTGCCCCATAACTTACATGGGGTTGACCAAACTTGCAGAAACATGTTTATTTCTGCTGAAAAACATGTTTTGACACTTTCTGCACACTGGGGTTAAGTGCTGAGTGTGTGGGCTCTTCTGAGCTTTGCAGTTACATAGGGATTCAGTTGTCTGAAAAAACGCGTTTATTTCGGGCTGAAAAACACGTTTTGAAAAGTGTACTGTAACTGCCCCATAACTTACATGGGGTTGACCAAATTTGCAGAAACATGTTTATTTCTGCTGAAAAACACGTTTTGACACTTTCTGCACACTGGGGTTAAGAGCAGAGTGTGTGGGCTCTTCTGAGCTTTGCAGTTACATAGGGATTCAGTTGTCTGAAAAAACGCGTTTATTTCGGGCTGAAAAACACATTTTTAAAAGTGTACTGTAACTGCCCCATAACTTACATGGGGTTGACCAAACTTGCAGAAACATGTTTATTTCTGCAGAAAAACACGTTTTGACACTTTCTGCACACTGGGGTTAAGAGCAGAGTGTGTGGGCTCTTCTGAGCCTTGCAGTTACATAGGGATTCAGTTGTCTGAAAAAACGCGTTTATTTCGGGCTGAAAAACACGTTTTGAAAAAAGTGCTGTTACTGCCCCATAACTTACATGGGGTTGACCAAACTTGCAGAAACATGTTTATTTCTGCTGAAAAACATGTTTTGACACTTTCTGCACACTGGGGTTAAGTGCTGAGTGTGTGGGCTCTTCTGAGCTTTGCAGTTACATAGGGATTCAGTTGTCTGAAAAAACGCGTTTATTTCGGGCTGAAAAACACGTTTTGAAAAGTGTACTGTAACTGCCCCATAACTTACATGGGGTTGACCAAATTTGCAGAAACATGTTTATTTCTGCTGAAAAACACGTTTTGACACTTTCTGCACACTGGGGTTAAGAGCAGAGTGTGTGGGCTGTTCTGAGCCTTGCAGTTACATAGGGATTCAGTTGTCTGAAAAAACGCGTTTATTTCGGGCTGAAAAACACGTTTTGAAAAAAGTGCTGTTACTGCCCCATAACTTACATGGGGTTGACCAAACTTGCAGAAACATGTTTATTTCTGCTGAAAAACATGTTTTGACACTTTCTGCACACTGGGGTTAAGAGCAGAGTGTGTGGGCTCTTCTGAGCTTTGCAGTTACATAGGGATTCAGTTGTCTGAAAAAACGCGTTTATTTCGGGCTGAAAAACACGTTTTGAAAAGTGTACTGTAACTGCCCCATAACTTACATGGGGTTGACCAAACTTGCAGAAACATGTTTATTTCTGCTGAAAAACACGTTTTGACACTTTCTGCACACTGGGGTTAAGAGCAGAGTGTGTGGGCTCTTCTGAGCCTTGCAGTTACATAGGGATTCAGTTGTCTGAAAAAACGCGTTTATTTCGGGCTGAAAAACACGTTTTGAAAAAAGTGCTGTTACTGCCCCATAACTTACATGGGGTTGACCAAACTTGCAGAAACATGTTTATTTCTACTGAAAAACATGTTTTGGCACTTTCTGCACACGGGGGTTAAGAGCTGAGTGTTTGGGCTCTTCTGAGCTTTGCAGTTACATAGGGATTCAGTTGTCTGAAAAAACGCGTTTATTTCGGGCTGAAAAACACGTTTTGAAAAGTGTACTGTAACTGCCCCATAACTTACATGGGGTTGACCAAACTTGCAGAAACATGTTTATTTCTGCTGAAAAACACGTTTTGACACTTTCTGCACACTGGGGTTAAGAGCAGAGTGTGTGGGCTCTTCTGAGCTTTGGAGTTACATAGGGATTCAGTTGTCTGAAAAAACGCGTTTATTTTGGGCTGAAAAACACGTTTTGAAAAGTGTACTGTAACTGCCCCATAACTTACATGGGGTTGACCAAACTTGCAGAAACATGTTTATTTCTGCTGAAAAACACGTTTTGACACTTTCTGCACACTGGGGTTAAGAGCAGAGTGTGTGGGCTCTTCTGAGCTTTGCAGTTACATAGGGATTCAGTTGTCTGAAAAAACGTGTTTATTTCGGGCTGAAAAACACGTTTTGAAAAGTGTACTGTAACTGCCCCATAACTTACATGGGGTTGACCAAATTTGCAGAAACATGTTTATTTCTGCTGAAAAACACGTTTTGACACTTTCTGCACACTGGGGTTAAGAGCAGAGTGTGTGGGCTCTTCTGAGCTTTGCAGTTACATAGGGATTCAGTTGTCTGAAAAAACGCGTTTATTTCAGGCTGAAAAACACGTTTTGAAAAAAGTGTTGTTACTGCCACATAACTTACATGGGGTTGACCAAACTTGCAGAAACATGTTTATTTCTGCTGAAAAACATGTTTTCACACTTTCTGCACACTGGGGTTAAGAGCTGAGTGTGTGGGCTCTTCTGAGCTTTGCAGTTACATAGGGATTCAGTTGTCTGAAAAAACGCGTTTATTTCGGGCTGAAAAACACGTTTTGAAAAGTGTACTGTAACTGCCCCATAACTTACATGGGGTTGACCAAACTTGCAGAAACATGTTTATTTCTGCTGAAAAACAAGTTTTGACACTTTCTGCACACTGGGGTTAAGAGCAGAGTGTGTGGGCTCTTCTGAGGCTTGCACTTACATAGGGATTCAGTTGTCTGATAAAAACGCGTTTATTTAGGGCTGAAAAACACGTTTTGAAAAGTGTACTGTAACTGCCCCATAACTTACATGGTGTTGACCAAACTTGCAGAAACATGTTTATTTCTGCTGACAAACATGTTTTGACACTTTCTGCACACTGGGGTTAAGAGCTGAGTGTGTGGGCTCTTCTGAGCTTTGCAGTTACATAGGGATTCAGTTTTCTGAAAAAACGCGTTTATTTCGGGCTGAAAAACACGTTTTGAAAAGTGTACTGTAACTGCCCCATAACTTACATGGGGTTGACCAAACTTGCAGAAACATGTTTATTTCTGCTGAAAAACACGTTTTGACACTTTCTGCACACTGGGGTTAAGAGCAGAGTGTGTTAGCTCTTCTGAGCCTTGCAGTTATATAGGGATTTAGTTGTCTGAAAATACGCGTTTATTTCGGGCTGAAAAACACGTTTTGAAAAAAGTGCTGTTACTGCCCAATTAAGTTACATGGGGTTGACCAAACTTGCAGAAACATGTTTATTTCTGCTGAAAAACACGTTTTGACACTTTCTGCACACTGGGGTTAAGAGCACAGTGTGTGGGCTCTTCTGAGCCTTGCAGTTACATAGGGATTCAGTTGTCTGAAAAACCGCGTTTATTTCGGGCTGAAAAACATGTTTTGAAAGAAGTGCTGTTAATGCCCAATAAGTTACATGGGGTTGACCAAACTTGCAGAAACATGTTTATTTCTGCTGAAAAACACGTTTTGACACTTTCTGCACACTGGGGTTAAGAGCACAGTGTGTGGGCTCTTCTGAGCCTTGCAGTTACATAGGGATTCAGTTGTCTGATAAAAACGCGTTTATTTCGGGCTGAAAAACACGTTTTGAAAAGTGTACTGTAACTGCCCCATAACTTACATGGTGTTGACCAAACTTGCAGAAACATGTTTATTTCTGCTGAAAAACACGTTTTGACACTTTCTGCACACTGGGGTTAAGAGCTGAGTGTGTTTGCTCTTCTGAGCCTTGCAGTTACATTAGGATTCAGCTGTCTGAAAAATCACGTTTATTTCGGGCTGAAAAACACGTTTTGAAAAAAGTGCTGTTACTGCCCCATAAGTTACATGGGGTTGACCAAACTTGCAGAAACATGTTTATTTCTGCTGAAAAACATGTTTTGACACTTTCTGCACACTGGGGTTAAGAGCTGAGTGTGTGGGCTCTTCTGAGCTTTGCAGTTACATAGGGATTCAGATGTCTGAAAAAACGCGTTTATTTCGGGCTGAAAAACACGTTTTGAAAAGTGTACTGTAACTGCCCCATAACTTACATGGGGTTGACCTAACTTGCAGAAACATGTTTATTTCTGCTGAAAAACACGTTTTGACACTTTCTGCACACTGGGGTTAAGAGCAGAGTGTGTGGGCTCTTCTGAGCCTTGCAGTTACATAGGGATTCAGTTGTCTGAAAAAACGCGTTTATTTCGGGCTGAAAAACACGTTTTGAAAAAAGTGCTGTTACTGCCCCATAACTTACATGGGGTTTACCAAACTTGCAGAAACATATTTATTTGTGCTGAAAAACATGTTTTGACACTTTCTGCACGCGGGGGTTAAGAGCTGATTGTTTGGGCTCTTCTGAGCTTTGCAGTTACATAGGGATTCAGTTGTCTGAAAAAACGCGTTTATTTCGGGCTGAAAAACACGTTTTGAAAAGTGTACTGTAACTGCCCCATAACTTACATTGGGTTGACCAAACTTGCAGAAACATGTTTATTTCTGCTGAAAAACACGTTTTGACACTTTCTGCACACTGGGGTTAAGAGCAGAGTGTGTGGGCTCTTCTGAGCCTTGCAGTTACATAGGGATTCAGTTGTCTGAAAAAACGCGTTTATTTCGGGCTGAAAAACACGTTTTGAAAAAAGTGTTGTTACTGCCCCATAACTTACATGGGGTTGACCAAACTTGCAGAAACATGTTTATTTCTACTGAAAAACATTTTTTGACACTTTCTGCACACTGGGGTTAAGAGCTGAGTGTGTGGGCTCTTCTGAGCTTTGCAGTTACATAGGGATTCAGTTGTCTGAAAAAACGCGTTTATTTCGGGCTGAAAAACACGTTTTGAAAAGTGTACTGTAACTGCCCCATAACTTACATGGGGTTGACCAAACTTGCAGAAACATGTTTATTTCTGCTGAAAAACACGTTTTGACACTTTCTGCACACTGGGGTTAAGAGCAGAGTGTGTTAGCTCTTCTGAGCCTTGCAGTTATATAGGGATTTAGTTGTCTGAAAATACGCGTTTATTTCGGGCTGAAAAACACGTTTTGAAAAAAGTGCTGTTACTGCCCAATTAAGTTACATGGGGTTGACCAAACTTGCAGAAACATGTTTATTTCTGCTGAAAAACACGTTTTGACACTTTCTGCACACTGGGGTTAAGAGCACAGTGTGTGGGCTCTTCTGAGCCTTGCAGTTACATAGGGATTCAGTTGTCTGAAAAACCGCGTTTATTTCGGGCTGAAAAACATGTTTTGAAAGAAGTGCTGTTAATGCCCAATAAGTTACATGGGGTTGACCAAACTTGCAGAAACATGTTTATTTCTGCTGAAAAACACGTTTTGACACTTTCTGCACACTGGGGTTAAGAGCACAGTGTGTGGGCTCTTCTGAGCCTTGCAGTTACATAGGGATTCAGTTGTCTGATAAAAACGCGTTTATTTCGGGCTGAAAAACACGTTTTGAAAAGTGTACTGTAACTGCCCCATAACTTACATGGTGTTGACCAAACTTGCAGAAACATGTTTATTTCTGCTGAAAAACACGTTTTGACACTTTCTGCACACTGGGGTTAAGAGCTGAGTGTGTTTGCTCTTCTGAGCCTTGCAGTTACATTAGGATTCAGCTGTCTGAAAAATCACGTTTATTTCGGGCTGAAAAACACGTTTTGAAAAAAGTGCTGTTACTGCCCCATAAGTTACATGGGGTTGACCAAACTTGCAGAAACATGTTTATTTCTGCTGAAAAACATGTTTTGACACTTTCTGCACACTGGGGTTAAGAGCTGAGTGTGTGGGCTCTTCTGAGCTTTGCAGTTACATAGGGATTCAGATGTCTGAAAAAACGCGTTTATTTCGGGCTGAAAAACACGTTTTGAAAAGTGTACTGTAACTGCCCCATAACTTACATGGGGTTGACCTAACTTGCAGAAACATGTTTATTTCTGCTGAAAAACACGTTTTGACACTTTCTGCACACTGGGGTTAAGAGCAGAGTGTGTGGGCTCTTCTGAGCCTTGCAGTTACATAGGGATTCAGTTGTCTGAAAAAACGCGTTTATTTCGGGCTGAAAAACACGTTTTGAAAAAAGTGCTGTTACTGCCCCATAACTTACATGGGGTTTACCAAACTTGCAGAAACATATTTATTTGTGCTGAAAAACATGTTTTGACACTTTCTGCACGCGGGGGTTAAGAGCTGATTGTTTGGGCTCTTCTGAGCTTTGCAGTTACATAGGGATTCAGTTGTCTGAAAAAACGCGTTTATTTCGGGCTGAAAAACACGTTTTGAAAAGTGTACTGTAACTGCCCCATAACTTACATTGGGTTGACCAAACTTGCAGAAACATGTTTATTTCTGCTGAAAAACACGTTTTGACACTTTCTGCACACTGGGGTTAAGAGCAGAGTGTGTGGGCTCTTCTGAGCCTTGCAGTTACATAGGGATTCAGTTGTCTGAAAAAACGCGTTTATTTCGGGCTGAAAAACACGTTTTGAAAAAAGTGTTGTTACTGCCCCATAACTTACATGGGGTTGACCAAACTTGCAGAAACATGTTTATTTCTACTGAAAAACATTTTTTGACACTTTCTGCACACTGGGGTTAAGAGCTGAGTGTGTGGGCTCTTCTGAGCTTTGCAGTTACATAGGGATTCAGTTGTCTGAAAAAACGCGTTTATTTCGGGCTGAAAAACACGTTTTGAAAAAAGTGCTGTTACTGCCCCATAACTTACATGGGGTTGACCAAACTTGCAGAAACATGTTTATTTCTGCTGAAAAACATGTTTTGACACTTTCTGCACACGGGGGTTAAGAGCAGAGTGTGTGGGCTCTTCTGAGCCTTGCAGTTACATAGGGATTCAGTTGTCTGAAAAAACGCGTTTATTTCGGGCTGAAAAACACGTTTTGAAAAGTGTACTGTAACTGCCCCATAACTTACATGGGGTTGACCAAACTTGTAGAAACATGTTTATTTCTGCTGAAAAACACGTTTTGACACTTTCTGCACACTGGGGTTAAGTGCTGAGTGTGTGGGCTCTTCTGAGCTTTGCAGTTACATAGGGATTCAGTTGTCTGAAAAAACGCGTTTATTTCGGGCTGAAAAACACGTTTTGAAAAAAGTGCTGTTACTGCCCCATAACTTACATGGGGTTGACCAAACTTGCAGAAACATGTTTATTTCTGCTGAAAAACATGTTTTGACACTTTCTGCACACTGGGGTTAAGTGCTGAGTGTGTGGGCTCTTCTGAGCTTTGCAGTTACATAGGGATTCAGTTGTCTGAAAAAACGCGTTTATTTCGGGCTGAAAAACACGTTTTGAAAAGTGTACTGTAACTGCCCCATAACTTACATGGGGTTGACCAAATTTGCAGAAACATGTTTATTTCTGCTGAAAAACACGTTTTGACACTTTCTGCACACTGGGGTTAAGAGCAGAGTGTGTGGGCTCTTCTGAGCTTTGCAGTTACATAGGGATTCAGTTGTCTGAAAAAACGCGTTTATTTCGGGCTGAAAAACACATTTTTAAAAGTGTACTGTAACTGCCCCATAACTTACATGGGGTTGACCAAACTTGCAGAAACATGTTTATTTCTGCAGAAAAACACGTTTTGACACTTTCTGCACACTGGGGTTAAGAGCAGAGTGTGTGGGCTCTTCTGAGCCTTGCAGTTACATAGGGATTCAGTTGTCTGAAAAAACGCGTTTATTTCGGGCTGAAAAACACGTTTTGAAAAAAGTGCTGTTACTGCCCCATAACTTACATGGGGTTGACCAAACTTGCAGAAACATGTTTATTTCTGCTGAAAAACATGTTTTGACACTTTCTGCACACTGGGGTTAAGTGCTGAGTGTGTGGGCTCTTCTGAGCTTTGCAGTTACATAGGGATTCAGTTGTCTGAAAAAACGCGTTTATTTCGGGCTGAAAAACACGTTTTGAAAAGTGTACTGTAACTGCCCCATAACTTACATGGGGTTGACCAAATTTGCAGAAACATGTTTATTTCTGCTGAAAAACACGTTTTGACACTTTCTGCACACTGGGGTTAAGAGCAGAGTGTGTGGGCTCTTCTGAGCTTTGCAGTTACATAGGGATTCAGTTGTCTGAAAAAACGCGTTTATTTCGGGCTGAAAAACACATTTTTAAAAGTGTACTGTAACTGCCCCATAACTTACATGGGGTTGACCAAACTTGCAGAAACATGTTTATTTCTGCAGAAAAACACGTTTTGACACTTTCTGCACACTGGGGTTAAGAGCAGAGTGTGTGGGCTCTTCTGAGCCTTGCAGTTACATAGGGATTCAGTTGTCTGAAAAAACGCGTTTATTTCGGGCTGAAAAACACGTTTTGAAAAAAGTGCTGTTACTGCCCCATAACTTACATGGGGTTGACCAAACTTGCAGAAACATGTTTATTTCTGCTGAAAAACATGTTTTGACACTTTCTGCACACTGGGGTTATGTGCTGAGTGTGTGGGCTCTTCTGAGCTTTGCAGTTACATAGGGATTCAGTTGTCTGAAAAAACGCGTTTATTTCGGGCTGAAAAACACGTTTTGAAAAGTGTACTGTAACTGCCCCATAACTTACATGGGGTTGACCAAATTTGCAGAAACATGTTTATTTCTGCTGAAAAACACGTTTTGACACTTTCTGCACACTGGGGTTAAGAGCAGAGTGTGTGGGCTGTTCTGAGCCTTGCAGTTACATAGGGATTCAGTTGTCTGAAAAAACGCGTTTATTTCGGGCTGAAAAACACGTTTTGAAAAAAGTGCTGTTACTGCCCCATAACTTACATGGGGTTGACCAAACTTGCAGAAACATGTTTATTTCTGCTGAAAAACATGTTTTGACACTTTCTGCACACTGGGGTTAAGAGCAGAGTGTGTGGGCTCTTCTGAGCTTTGCAGTTACATAGGGATTCAGTTGTCTGAAAAAACGCGTTTATTTCGGGCTGAAAAACACGTTTTGAAAAGTGTACTGTAACTGCCCCATAACTTACATGGGGTTGACCAAACTTGCAGAAACATGTTTATTTCTGCTGAAAAACACGTTTTGACACTTTCTGCACACTGGGGTTAAGAGCAGAGTGTGTGGGCTCTTCTGAGCCTTGCAGTTACATAGGGATTCAGTTGTCTGAAAAAACGTGTTTATTTCGGGCTGAAAAACACATATTGAAAAAAGTGCTGTTACTGCCCAATAAGTTACATGGAGTTGACCAAACTTGTAGAAACATGTTTATTTCTGCTGAAAAACACGTTTTGACACTTTCTGCACACTGGGGTTAAGAGCTGAGTGTTTGGGCTCTTCTGAGCCTTGCAGTTACCTAGGGATTCAGTTGTCTGATAAAAACGCGTTTATTTCGGGCTGAAAAACACGTTTTGAAAAGTGTACTGTAACTGCCCCATAACTTGCAGAAACATGTTTATTTCTGCTGAAAAACACGCTTTGACACTTTCTGCACACTGGGGTTAAGAGCAGAGTGTGTGGGCTCTTCTGAGCCTTGCAGTTACATAGGGATTCAGTTGTCTGAAAAAACGCGTTTATTTCGGGCTGAAAAACACGTTTTGAAAAAAGTGCTGTTACTGCCCCATAACTTACATGGGGTTGACCAAACTTGCAGAAACATGTTTATTTCTACTGAAAAACATGTTTTGGCACTTTCTGCACACGGGGGTTAAGAGCTGAGTGTTTGGGCTCTTCTGAGCTTTGCAGTTACATAGGGATTCAGTTGTCTGAAAAAACGCGTTTATTTCGGGCTGAAAAACACGTTTTGAAAAGTGTACTGTAACTGCCCCATAACTTACATGGGGTTGACCAAACTTGCAGAAACATGTTTATTTCTGCTGAAAAACACGTTTTGACACTTTCTGCACACTGGGGTTAAGAGCAGAGTGTGTGGGCTCTTCTGAGCTTTGGAGTTACATAGGGATTCAGTTGTCTGAAAAAACGCGTTTATTTTGGGCTGAAAAACACGTTTTGAAAAGTGTACTGTAACTGCCCCATAACTTACATGGGGTTGACCAAACTTGCAGAAACATGTTTATTTCTGCTGAAAAACACGTTTTGACACTTTCTGCACACTGGGGTTAAGAGCAGAGTGTGTGGGCTCTTCTGAGCTTTGCAGTTACATAGGGATTCAGTTGTCTGAAAAAACGTGTTTATTTCGGGCTGAAAAACACGTTTTGAAAAGTGTACTGTAACTGCCCCATAACTTACATGGGGTTGACCAAATTTGCAGAAACATGTTTATTTCTGCTGAAAAACACGTTTTGACACTTTCTGCACACTGGGGTTAAGAGCAGAGTGTGTGGGCTCTTCTGAGCTTTGCAGTTACATAGGGATTCAGTTGTCTGAAAAAACGCGTTTATTTCGGGCTGAAAAACACATTTTTAAAAGTGTACTGTAACTGCCCCATAACTTACATGGGGTTGACCAAACTTGCAGAAACATGTTTATTTCTGCAGAAAAACACGTTTTGACACTTTCTGCACACTGGGGTTAAGAGCAGAGTGTCTGGGCTCTTCTGAGCCTTGCAGTTACATAGGGATTCAGTTGTCTGAAAAAACGCGTTTATTTCGGGCTGAAAAACACGTTTTGAAAAAAGTGCTGTTACTGCCCCATAACTTACATGGGGTTGACCAAACTTGCAGAAACATGTTTATTTCTGCTGAAAAACATGTTTTGACACTTTCTGCACACTGGGGTTAAGTGCTGAGTGTGTGGGCTCTTCTGAGCTTTGCAGTTACATAGGGATTCAGTTGTCTGAAAAAACGCGTTTATTTCGGGCTGAAAAACACGTTTTGAAAAGTGTACTGTAACTGCCCCATAACTTACATGGGGTTGACCAAATTTGCAGAAACATGTTTATTTCTGCTGAAAAACACGTTTTGACACTTTCTGCACACTGGGGTTAAGAGCAGAGTGTGTGGGCTGTTCTGAGCCTTGCAGTTACATAGGGATTCAGTTGTCTGAAAAAACGCGTTTATTTCGGGCTGAAAAACACGTTTTGAAAAAAGTGCTGTTACTGCCCCATAACTTACATGGGGTTGACCAAACTTGCAGAAACATGTTTATTTCTGCTGAAAAACATGTTTTGACACTTTCTGCACACTGGGGTTAAGAGCAGAGTGTGTGGGCTCTTCTGAGCTTTGCAGTTACATAGGGATTCAGTTGTCTGAAAAAACGCGTTTATTTCGGGCTGAAAAACACGTTTTGAAAAGTGTACTGTAACTGCCCCATAACTTACATGGGGTTGACCAAACTTGCAGAAACATGTTTATTTCTGCTGAAAAACACGTTTTGACACTTTCTGCACACTGGGGTTAAGAGCAGAGTGTGTGGGCTCTTCTGAGCCTTGCAGTTACATAGGGATTCAGTTGTCTGAAAAAACGTGTTTATTTCGGGCTGAAAAACACGTATTGAAAAAAGTGCTGTTACTGCCCAATAAGTTACATGGGGTTGACCAAACTTGTAGAAACATGTTTATTTCTGCTGAAAAACACGTTTTGACACTTTCTGCACACTGGGGTTAAGAGCTGAGTGTTTGGGCTCTTCTGAGCCTTGCAGTTACCTAGGGATTCAGTTGTCTGATAAAAACGCGTTTATTTCGGGCTGAAAAACACGTTTTGAAAAGTGTACTGTAACTGCCCCATAACTTGCAGAAACATGTTTATTTCTGCTGAAAAACACGCTTTGACACTTTCTGCACACTGGGGTTAAGAGCAGAGTGTGTGGGCTCTTCTGAGCCTTGCAGTTACATAGGGATTCAGTTGTCTGAAAAAACGCGTTTATTTCGGGCTGAAAAACACGTTTTGAAAAAAGTGCTGTTACTGCCCCATAACTTACATGGGGTTGACCAAACTTGCAGAAACATGTTTATTTCTGCTGAAAAACATGTTTTGACACTTTCTGCACACTGGGGTTAAGTGCTGAGTGTGTGGGCTCTTCTGAGCTTTGCAGTTACATAGGGATTCAGTTGTCTGAAAAAACGCGTTTATTTCGGGCTGAAAAACACGTTTTGAAAAAAGTGCTGTTACTGCCCAATAAGTTACATGGGGTTGACCAAACTTGCAGAAACATGTTTATTTCTGCTGAAAAACACGTTTTGACACTTTCTGCACACTGGGGTTAAGAGCAGAGTGTGTGGGCTCTTCTGAGCCTTGCAGTTACATAGGGATTCAGTTGTCTGAAAAAATGCGTTTATTTCGGGCTGAAAAACACGTTTTGAAAAAAGTGCTGTTACTGCCCCATAACTTACATGGGGTTGACCAAACTTGCAGAAACATATTTATTTGTGCTGAAAAACATGTTTTGACACTTTCTGCACACGGGGTTAAGAGCTGATTGTTTGGGCTCTTCTGAGCTTTGCAGTTACATAGGGATTCAGTTGTCTGAAAAAACGCGTTTATTTCGGGCTGAAAAACACGTTTTGAAAAAAGTGCTGTTACTGCCCAATAAGTTACATGGGGTTGACCAAACTTGCAGAAACATGTTTATTTCTGCTGAAAAACACGTTTTGACACTTTCTGCACACTGGGGTTAAGAGCAGAGTGTGTGGGCTCTTCTGAGCCTTGCAGTTACATAGGGAATCAGTTGTCTGAAAAAACGCGTTTATTTCGGGCTGAAAAACATGTTTTGAAAAAAGTGCTGTTACTGCCCCATAACTTACATGGGGTTGACCAAACTTGCAGAAACATGTTTATTTCTACTGAAAAACATGTTTTGACACTTTCTGCACACTGGGGTTAAGAGCTGAGTGTGTGGGCTCTTCTGAGCTTTGCAGTTACATAGGGATTCAGTTGTCTGAAAAAACGCGTTTATTTCAGGCTGAAAAACACGTTTTGAAAAAAGTGCTGTTACTGCCCCATAACTTACATGGGGTTGACCAAACTTGCAGAAACATGTTTATTTCTGCTGAAAAACATGTTTTGACACTTTCTGCACACTGGGGTTAAGAGCAGAGTGTGTGGGCTCTTCTGAGCCTTGCAGTTACATAGGGATTCAGTTGTCTGAAAAAACGCGTTTATCTCGGGCTGAAAAACACGTTTTGAAAAAAGTGCTGTTACTGCCCCATAACTTACATGGGGTTGACCAAACTTGCAGAAACATGTTTATTTCTACTGAAAAACATGTTTTGACACTTTCTGCACACGGGGGTTAAGAGCTGAGTGTTTGGGCTCTTCTGAGCCTTGCAGTTACATAGGGATTCAGTTGTCTGAAAAAACGCGTTTATTTCGGGCTGAAAAACACGTTTTGAAAAAAGTGCTGTTACTGCCCCATAACTTACATGGGGTTGACCAAACTTGCAGAAACATGTTTATTTCTACTGAAAAACATGTTTTGACACTTTCTGCACACTGGGGTTAAGAGCTGAGTGTGTGGGCTCTTCTGAGCTTTGCAGTTACATAGGGATTCAGTTGTCTGAAAAAACGCGTTTATTTCAGGCTGAAAAACACGTTTTGAAAAAAGTGCTGTTACTGCCCCATAACTTACATGGGGTTGACCAAACTTGCAGAAACATGTTTATTTCTGCTGAAAAACATGTTTTGACACTTTCTGCACACTGGGGTTAAGAGCAGAGTGTGTGGGCTCTTCTGAGCTTTGCAGTTACATAGGGATTCAGTTGTCTGAAAAAACGCGTTTATTTCGGGCTGAAAAACACGTTTTGAAAAGTGTACTGTAACTGCCCCATAACTTACATGGGGTTGACCAAATTTGCAGAAACATGTTTATTTCTGCTGAAAAACACGTTTTGACACTTTCTGCACACTGGGGTTAAGAGCAGAGTGTGTGGGCTGTTCTGAGCCTTGCAGTTACATAGGGATTCAGTTGTCTGAAAAAACGCGTTTATTTCGGGCTGAAAAACACGTTTTGAAAAAAGTGCTGTTACTGCCCCATAACTTACATGGGGTTGACCAAACTTGCAGAAACATGTTTATTTCTGCTGAAAAACATGTTTTGACACTTTCTGCACACTGGGGTTAAGAGCAGAGTGTGTGGGCTCTTCTGAGCTTTGCAGTTACATAGGGATTCAGTTGTCTGAAAAAACGCGTTTATTTCGGGCTGAAAAACACGTTTTGAAAAGTGTACTGTAACTGCCCCATAACTTACATGGGGTTGACCAAACTTGCAGAAACATGTTTATTTCTGCTGAAAAACACGTTTTGACACTTTCTGCACACTGGGGTTAAGAGCAGAGTGTGTGGGCTCTTCTGAGCCTTGCAGTTACATAGGGATTCAGTTGTCTGAAAAAACGTGTTTATTTCGGGCTGAAAAACACGTATTGAAAAAAGTGCTGTTACTGCCCAATAAGTTACATGGGGTTGACCAAACTTGTAGAAACATGTTTATTTCTGCTGAAAAACACGTTTTGACACTTTCTGCACACTGGGGTTAAGAGCTGAGTGTTTGGGCTCTTCTGAGCCTTGCAGTTACCTAGGGATTCAGTTGTCTGAAAAAACGTGTTTATTTCGGGCTGAAAAACACGTTTTGAAAAGTGTACTGTAACTGCCCCATAACTTACATGGGGTTGACCAAACTTGCAGAAACATGTTTATTTCTGCTGAAAAACACGTTTTGACACTTTCTGCACACTGGGGTTAAGAGCAGAGTGTGTGGGCTCTTCTGAGCCTTGCAGTTACATAGGGATTCAGTTGTCTGAAAAAACGCGTTTATTTCGGGCTGAAAAACACGTTTTGAAAAAAGTGCTGTTACTGCCCCATAACTTACATGGGGTTGACCAAACTTGCAGAAACATGTTTATTTCTGCTGAAAAACATGTTTTGACACTTTCTGCACACTGGGGTTAAGTGCTGAGTGTGTGGGCTCTTCTGAGCTTTGCAGTTACATAGGGATTCAGTTGTCTGAAAAAACGCGTTTATTTCGGGCTGAAAAACACGTTTTGAAAAAAGTGCTGTTACTGCCCAATAAGTTACATGGGGTTGACCAAACTTGCAGAAACATGTTTATTTCTGCTGAAAAACACGTTTTGACACTTTCTGCACACTGGGGTTAAGAGCAGAGTGTGTGGGCTCTTCTGAGCCTTGCAGTTACATAGGGATTCAGTTGTCTGAAAAAACGCGTTTATTTCGGGCTGAAAAACACGTTTTGAAAAGTGTACTATAACTGCCCCATAACTTACATGGGGTTGACCAAACTTGCAGAAACATATTTATTTGTGCTGAAAAACATGTTTTGACACTTTCTGCACACGGGGTTAAGAGCTGATTGTTTGGGCTCTTCTGAGCTTTGCAGTTACATAGGGATTCAGTTGTCTGAAAAAACGCGTTTATTTCGGGCTGAAAAACACGTTTTGAAAAGTGTACTGTAACTGCCCCATAACTTACATGGGGTTGACCAAACTTGCAGAAACATGTTTATTTCTGCTGAAAAACACGTTTTGACACTTTCTGCACACTGGGGTTAAGAGCAGAGTGTGTGGGCTCTTCTGAGCCTTGCAGTTACATAGGGATTCAGTTGTCTGAAAAAACGCGTTTATTTCGGGCTGAAAAACACGTTTTGAAAAAAGTGCTGTTACTGCCCCATAACTTACATGGGGTTGACCAAACTTGCAGAAACATGTTTATTTCTACTGAAAAACATGTTTTGACACTTTCTGCACACTGGGGTTAAGAGCTGAGTGTGTGGGCTCTTCTGAGCTTTGCAGTTACATAGGGATTCAGTTGTCTGAAAAAACGCGTTTATTTCAGGCTGAAAAACACGTTTTGAAAAAAGTGCTGTTACTGCCCCATAACTTACATGGGGTTGACCAAACTTGCAGAAACATGTTTATTTCTGCTGAAAAACATGTTTTGACACTTTCTGCACAATGGGGTTAAGAGCAGAGTGTGTGGGCTCTTCTGAGCCTTGCAGTTACATAGGGATTCAGTTGTCTGAAAAAACGCGTTTATCTCGGGCTGAAAAACACGTTTTGAAAAAAGTGCTGTTACTGCCCCATAACTTACATGGGGTTGACCAAACTTGCAGAAACATGTTTATTTCTACTGAAAAACATGTTTTGACACTTTCTGCACACGGGGGTTAAGAGCTGAGTGTTTGGGCTCTTCTGAGCCTTGCAGTTACATAGGGATTCAGTTGTCTGAAAAAACGCGTTTATTTCGGGCTGAAAAACACGTTTTGAAAAAAGTGCTGTTACTGCCCCATAACTTACATGGGGTTGACCAAACTTGCAGAAACGTTTATTTCTACTGAAAAACATGTTTTGACACTTTCTGCACACTGGGGTTAAGAGCTGAGTGTGTGGGCTCTTCTGAGCTTTGCAGTTACATAGGGATTCAGTTGTCTGAAAAAACGCGTTTATTTCAGGCTGAAAAACACGTTTTGAAAAAAGTGCTGTTACTGCCCCATAACTTACATGGGGTTGACCAAACTTGCAGAAACATGTTTATTTCTGCTGAAAAACATGTTTTGACACTTTCTGCACACTGGGGTTAAGAGCAGAGTGTGTGGGCTCTTCTGAGCCTTGCAGTTACATAGGGATTCAGTTGTCTGAAAAAACGCGTTTATCTCGGGCTGAAAAACACGTTTTGAAAAAAGTGCTGTTACTGCCCCATAACTTACATGGGGTTGACCAAACTTGCAGAAACATGTTTATTTCTACTGAAAAACATGTTTTGACACTTTCTGCACACGGGGGTTAAGAGCTGAGTGTTTGGGCTCTTCTGAGCTTTGCAGTTACATAGGGATTCAGTTGTCTGAAAAAACGCGTTTATTTCGGGCTGAAAAACACGTTTTGAAAAGTGTACTGTAACTGCCCCATAACTTACATGGGGTTGACCAAACTTGCAGAAACATGTTTATTTCTGCTGAAAAACACGTTTTGACACTTTCTGCACACTGGGGTTTAGAGCAGAGTGTGTGGGCTCTTCTGAGCTTTGCAGTTATATATATGGATTCAGTTGTCTGAAAAAACGCGTTTATTTCGGGCTGAAAAACACGTTTTGAAAAGTGTACTGTAACTGCCCCATAACTTACAGATGCAGCCATTCAAAATGGGTGAGGTATTTCACGGCATACCGCGACACGCCCACCGGGGTATCACGCGGTTCACGTGTGTCACGTGACTAGCTATCCGGCGTCGCCTTGTAAAACCGCCAGGGGGAGCTTAACCTCTCATGTACAGCATTTGAGCCTTTAATTTTGAACTGTGTATTACAGCATGTTAATCATCAGTCATTCAAATGTTGGTGTATTTTATGAAAGCAAGATTGCTCAGTTGGACAAAAGTACACAACCTACCTTTATCAGAAATATTTATGCATCAAAGCCTTTACTGAAGATATTACTATTAGTATTAATAATGGATGACTTTGGACAAGCTGTATACTCAAAGTATAATTTCTTTAGCACATTTGTACAAGCACTTGGAATCTGTCCAAGCCATACTTTGTCAGGCATTTTGTTTTACTTCAACGGGCATAAAAACTTCCTTGCTTTTAACGGGGCGTTTCATAATTTCTAACTACGAAAATGATTTAAAATGCGACACCTATCATGAAAAGAAAATACACACCAGTATTCCATTTCTCCCTAAACATTGTAAGCTTTGAAGTCTTTAACTAACGTGATACCGGAGTCAACAAGCATACTTTTAGAATTTGATTAAAAGGGAATATAATATGGAATCGCGTATCTCAAGAATTGAATAACGGTATGATTATATCCGTGTACTGCGGCAGGGCTGTTTCGCCTGCCTGCTTATGCGAGCTGTCTTGTAGCCTACTGGTCTATGTGTGTGACTACCAACTGGGAGGTTGTTTGTTGGAATCCAGCTAGTGCTGGACCTTTCAGTTTTATTTATTTATTTTTTAATCGCGTAACATAAACATATTACCGTATGCAAACTGTACTGTATACAATATGTATATGTATATTTAATGTCTTAACTGTGCCCGTTTAAGTATTGAATATTCATATCTAATTTTACCACTGAAGGGAAATCTTAACATAAACATACAGTATATGGCTGGTCTCGGTACTTTAAAGAAAAAAACACACACCAGTATTCCATTTCCCCCTAAACATTGTAAGCTTCGAATGAAACCACTAAATAAAGACATAAATATAGAAATCTTAAGATTTGTTTTATTTAATGTTGGTAGCAGGATGAACTGTCAGAGTGTATATTTTGTCGCAAAGTTGCTACAAGATGTTAACAGTGAAAAAGGTATTTAGAAATGAGTTATTTCAAGATGAAAAAGAAAACATACACGAAACATGGTTTCATTACGACCAGAATCGGTCTTGAGATATTTTTAACTTGATTTACAGTATTTGAGAGGTATGTCTTAACACCGATACTACAGTGCTTAAGTACTGCTCACGTATATGTTTCTAGGTTTATATTATGCATTTCATACGGTCAAATTACTTTTGAGCAACTAATAAGAAGCGCGAAACGGTATGCGTTTTACTTTCGTTTTGTGCTGGAACCCGTGGATTGATTAGAGATATCAAGTACATACAAGTCATTTTTTAAATGTTGTAGTTCGTCTTGAAAAAATGTTACGAGTACATCATCTATCAACAATTAGGTTCTGTTTCCATATTGCGGATTTTGGTTAGGTACAGTATTATCAAATCCAGTGGCGCTGTGTGTTACTTTACTGAGTCCCAATCTGTGATTGAAACCTGTAAAACCGGTTTAATTCGTCACAGCCAGCACTCTTCAGGTGTGAGGGTCTTCTGCTCAGAATGAAACGCTAAAATGTTTGTGTATATTCTAATGGTAGTGGGGGCAGGGTGTGTGGGAACAGGTTTGTTCTTCACACCTGAAACATTTTCTCTGAAAGGATTTTCTTCGCAGTTAACCGATCTTGTAACAGCATGTTACAGTTTACTATTATTAACCATATTAATTTTAAGTGCTTAATGTAAAATCTTGTAAAAATATATTTTCATTGTTCAAATATACATTAAGTCTGACTATCATATAATAAGTTAAATACAAAACTAAAGAAAAAATAGGGTTAAATATAATTCAAAATATTTTGCTAACAATGTTAACTGTTTATGAATAAAATGTATTAACTAAGGAGTAGGATGGCACAGTTGTTAGTATGTTTTTTGTTTTGTTTCTTTTTCATAAATACAACAGTAGTACCTGATGTCTCAGTGGCTTTCAAAATTAAATTATGCATGCAAACCTGTGAACTAGAAAGATAACTAAGATTTTAATACTAATTAAATGACCGCGGGCACTTCCCACCGCCTCTACATTCTCAGAGTAGAACAGACTAACCTTCTAATGAAAGACGGTCCACCCCCCACGGACAGGAAAAGTGCCCACAGGCACTTAAACTTAATATGGTCAGGAACGGTAAACAGTAACATGGTAAGAAGGAGCACGTACAAACGTTTTCGAAATAACCACATGTAAGACTCTGATCCTAAAAATGGGATTTCTATATGTCTTTATTTAGTGTTTACATTAGTGACAAAGGCTAAACTTTTAGCTTCAGTAACGTGTACATATCTCCCCTTTTTATAAAACGACTTGGTTGAAAACTGTTCCAGAGCCACTGTTGTTTCATCAGTGAAAAGTACATCATGAAATGCCTCTCCCTGTTCAATCCACTGGAAAAAAGAAAAGGAGCATAAAGCTTCTGATGGTCATAAACGATATTCATTTAGGAGCAGCATCAGAGGTATGTTTTTAACTGCACTGCATTGGAGAGAATACCATAGTGTGTTTTTTTTTTACTCCCTGGCGGAAACTGGCTTCCAGAAGAATCAGTATGGCTCAGAGATTAAATAAAACTTCACAGACATTAACGAAGAGCATAACGCGTGTACTGTATGCACTGCAAGTACAACCCAACTCTCTGCAGGAGTGCTGGCTGTGACGAATTGAACCGGTTTCACGGGTATTTTCAAAGTAGGAGGCGAGATTTCCAGCGAAAGACACCCCCCCCTCAAAAACCCAGTAAATACAGTACTTACTAGTTAAAGGCTAGGCTCCCGACTATGGCGAAAGGAACCCTTCTTTCATTAGAAGACAATGAACATATTTTAGCCCTGAATGAATTAATAGCAAACATGGTTTACATAAAAGACATTTTTCCAAGAAAGTTTAGCCTTTGTCACTAATGAAACCACTAAATAAAGACATAAATAGAAAAATCTTAAGATTTTTAAAATACATGACTTTGCTAAAATTTATTTGAAAATAAAAACAATTACAACCGCCAGGGGAGAGAGAGAACAGGGGACGGATGTTGGTTTTGCATAAGGGGCGGGGCTATGGAAATTAGGTCTGTTTGGGAATGTGTAGTTACATGTTCTGGCTGTTTGTGAATTATCGTTGTTGAGTATGGAGTGTTGAGGTATTGATTTTGTGTAATGCTTTATGTTGAAAATTGAGGTGGATTTTGTTTCTGATAAACAGGATAAACTGGGATGGGAGGAAGGTTTGGTTTTGCATAAGGGGCGGGATTATGATAATTGGAGGACTTTGCGAGTGTAAAATGGTTTGATTATTTGATTTTATATTGTGGTTGTTATCTATGTTTTTGGTTGGTATTATGTTTATATGGTTGTTTTTGTTGGTTGGTTGTTATTATGGTTATTAATAATACGATCTATAGTTGAAATCTGAGCCTAAATAAAAAGAAAAAGCAAGTGATTAGGTTTATGAGCAATCTAATTACTTATTCGTTTAAAAAGCTATATAAAATAAAGTTTATTATTAATTTGCTGGACAGAGCGGTGAACATTATTATGCATAAGACAAAGATAACGATCCTGATCAGTTTAGAAATCTGTGTACGCTGTAAGGTTTTTACTTCTTAAACTTTTAAAATACACGTTTAGAATTGAAAGAAATCCTCTTCCTGGTATAGCAAACCAGCACGTCTTTTTTCTCCAATCAGAGGGGTATCAGATGGTGTCAGCCAATCACCATTCTGCGTTGGGTAGCAACGGGTGACTGTTCTCAGGCGGAACATGTAAACAGCTTAATGTTCGTGTTAAATATTTTTTTTTAATTAAAATTCATTCTATACAGCAATCGCATATTTGGGTACCGTTTCATAAAACTTTCATGCTTAAAATGTTTAGGGAGAAATGGAAGACTGGTGTGTATTTTTTCTTTAAACTACCAAGACCAGCCATACACAGTACAGTTTACATACATACAGTAGTGTTTTAAATTAATATCGTTTATGACCTTCAGATGCGTTATGCTCCTCTTCTTTTTATGCTCAGCTACTAAAATTTCCCTTTAGTGGTAAAATCCATATAAATATTCAAAACTAAGCGGATTAAAATGTGCACAGTAAAGACATTAAATTATTAAATCTTTGCACTACCAACCAATGCACCACGAGTGCCCCTGTCGGTCATTTTGGCCAGCCAATCACTTGCCCTGCGGTATGCTCCGGTGCCCCGCGGTGGCTTGTGGGTAGGTTACCGTACTGCGGGTTTTCATCTGTACATGGGGTTGACCAAACTTGCAGAAACATGTTTATTTCTGCAGAAAAACACGTTTTGACACTTTCTGCACACTGGGGTTAAGAGCAGAGTGTGTGGGCTCTTCTGAGCCTTGCAGTTACATAGGGATTCAGTTGTCTGAAAAAACGCGTTTATTTCGGGCTGAAAAACACGTTTTGAAAAAAGTGCTGTTACTGCCCCATAACTTACATGGGGTTGACCAAACTTGCAGAAACATGTTTATTTCTGCTGAAAAACATGTTTTGACACTTTCTGCACACTGGGGTTAAGAGCTGAGTGTGTGGGCTCTTCTGAGCTTTGCAGTTACATAGGGATACAGTTGTCTGAAAAAACGCGTTTATTTCGGGCTGAAAAACACATTTTGAAAAAAGTGCTGTTACTGCCCAATAAGTTACATGGGGTTGACCAAACTTGCAGAAACATGTTTATTTCTGCTGAAAAACACGTTTTGACACTTTCTGCACACTGGGGTTAAGAGCAGAGTGTGTGGGCTCTTCTGAGCCTTGCAGTTACATAGGGATTCAGTTGTCTGATAAAAACGCGTTTATTTCGGGCTGAAAAACACGTTTTGAAAAGTGTACTGTAACTGCCCCATAACTTACATGGTGTTGACCAAACTTGCAGAAACATGTTTATTTCTGCTGAAAAACACGTTTTGACACTTTCTGCACACTGGGGTTAAGAGCTGAGTGTGTTTGCTCTTCTGAGCCTTGCAGTTACATTAGGATTCAGCTGTCTGAAAAATCGCGTTTATTTCGGGCTGAATAACACGTTTTGAAAAAAGTGCTGTTACTGCCCCATAAGTTACATGGGGTTGACAAAACTTGCAGAAACATGTTTATTTCTGCTGAAAAACATGTTTTGACACTTTCTGCACACTGGGGTTAAGAGCTGAGTGTGTGGGCTCTTCTGAGCTTTGCAGTTACATAGGGATTCAGTTGTCTGAAAAAACGCGTTTATTTCGGGATGAAAAACACGTTTTGAAAAGTGTACTGTAACTGCCCCATAACTTACATGGGGTTGACCAAACTTGTAGAAACATGTTTATTTCTGCTGAAAAACATGTTTTGACATTTTCTGCACACTGGGGTTAAGAGCAGAGTGTGTGGGCTCTTCTGAGCCTTGCAGTTACATAGGGATTCAATTGTCTGAAAAAACGCATTTATTTCGGGCTGAAAAACACGTTTTGAAAAAAGTGCTGTTACTGCCCAATAAGTTACATGGGGTTGACCAAACTTGCAGAAACATGTTTATTTCTGCTGAAAAACACGTTTTGACACTTTCTGCACACTGGGGTAAAGAGCAGAGTGTGTAGGCTCTTTCTGAGCCTTGCAGTTACATAGGGATTCAGTTGTCTGAAAAACCGCGTTTATTTCGGGCTGAAAAACACGTTTTGAAAAAAGTGCTGTTACTGCCCTATAAGTTACATGGCGTTGACCAAACTTGCAGAAACATGTTTATTTCTGCTGAAAAACATGTTTTGACACTTTCTGCACACTGGGGTTAAGAGCAGAATGTGTGGGCTCTTCTGAGCCTTGCAGTTACATAGGGATTCAGTTGTCTGAAAAACCGCGTTTATTTCGGGCTGAAAAACACGTTTTGAAAAAAGTGCTGTTACTGCCCAATAAGTTACATGGGGTTGACCAAACTTGCAGAAACATGTTTATTTCTGCTGAAAAACACGTTTTGACACTTTCTGCACACTGGGGTTAAGAGCACAGTGTGTGGGCTCTTCTGAGCCTTGCAGTTACATAGGGATTCAGTTGTCTGAAAAACCGCGTTTATTTCGGGCTGAAAAACATGTTTTGAAAGAAGTGCTGTTACTGCCCAATAAGTTACATGGGGTTGACCAAACTTGCAGAAACATGTTTATTTCTGCTGAAAAACACGTTTTGACACTTTCTGCACACTGGGGTTAAGAGCAGAGTGTGTGGGCTCTTCTGAGCTTTGCAGTTACATAGGGATTCAGTTGTCTGAAAAACCGCGTTTATTTCGGGCTGAAAAACACATTTTGAAAAAAGTGCTGTTACTGCCCAATAAGTTACATGGGGTTGACCAAACTTGCAGAAACATGTTTATTTCTGCTGAAAAACACGTTTTGACACTTTCTGCACACTGGGGTTAAGAGCAGAGTGTGTGGGCTCTTCTGAGCCTTGCAGTTACATAGGGATTCAGTTGTCTGATAAAAACGCGTTTATTTCGGGCTGAAAAACACGTTTTGAAAAGTGTACTGTAACTGCCCCATAACTTACATGGTGTTGACCAAACTTGCAGAAACATGTTTATTTCTGCTGAAAAACACGTTTTGACACTTTCTGCACACTGGGGTTAAGAGCTGAGTGTGTTTGCTCTTCTGAGCCTTGCAGTTACATTAGGATTCAGCTGTCTGAAAAATCGCGTTTATTTCGGGCTGAATAACACGTTTTGAAAAAAGTGCTGTTACTGCCCCATAAGTTACATGGGGTTGACCAAACTTGCAGAAACATGTTTATTTCTGCAGAAAAACACGTTTTGACACTTTCTGCACACTGGGGTTAAGAGCAGAGTGTGTGGGCTCTTCTGAGCCTTGCAGTTACATAGGGATTCAGTTGTCTGAAAAAACGCGTTTATTTCGGGCTGAAAAACACGTTTTGAAAAAAGTGCTGTTACTGCCCCATAACTTACATGGGGTTGACCAAACTTGCAGAAACATGTTTATTTCTGCTGAAAAACATGTTTTGACACTTTCTGCACACTGGGGTTAAGAGCTGAGTGTGTGGGCTCTTCTGAGCTTTGCAGTTACATAGGGATTCAGTTGTCTGAAAAAACGCGTTTATTTCGGGCTGAAAAACACATTTTGAAAAAAGTGCTGTTACTGCCCAATAAGTTACATGGGGTTGACCAAACTTGCAGAAACATGTTTATTTCTGCTGAAAAACACGTTTTGACACTTTCTGCACACTGGGGTTAAGAGCAGAGTGTGTGGGCTCTTCTGAGCCTTGCAGTTACATAGGGATTCAGTTGTCTGATAAAAACGCGTTTATTTCGGGCTGAAAAACACGTTTTGAAAAGTGTACTGTAACTGCCCCATAACTTACATGGTGTTGACCAAACTTGCAGAAACATGTTTATTTCTGCTGAAAAACACGTTTTGACACTTTCTGCACACTGGGGTTAAGAGCTGAGTGTGTTTGCTCTTCTGAGCCTTGCAGTTACATTAGGATTCAGCTGTCTGAAAAATCGCGTTTATTTCGGGCTGAATAACACGTTTTGAAAAAAGTGCTGTTACTGCCCCATAAGTTACATGGGGTTGACAAAACTTGCAGAAACATGTTTATTTCTGCTGAAAAACATGTTTTGACACTTTCTGCACACTGGGGTTAAGAGCTGAGTGTGTGGGCTCTTCTGAGCTTTGCAGTTACATAGGGATTCAGTTGTCTGAAAAAACGCGTTTATTTCGGGATGAAAAACACGTTTTGAAAAGTGTACTGTAACTGCCCCATAACTTACATGGGGTTGACCAAACTTGTAGAAACATGTTTATTTCTGCTGAAAAACATGTTTTGACATTTTCTGCACACTGGGGTTAAGAGCAGAGTGTGTGGGCTCTTCTGAGCCTTGCAGTTACATAGGGATTCAATTGTCTGAAAAAACGCGTTTATTTCGGGCTGAAAAACACGTTTTGAAAAAAGTGCTGTTACTGCCCAATAAGTTACATGGGGTTGACCAAACTTGCAGAAACATGTTTATTTCTGCTGAAAAACACGTTTTGACACTTTCTGCACACTGGGGTAAAGAGCAGAGTGTGTAGGCTCTTTCTGAGCCTTGCAGTTACATAGGGATTCAGTTGTCTGAAAAACCGCGTTTATTTCGGGCTGAAAAACACGTTTTGAAAAAAGTGCTGTTACTGCCCTATAAGTTACATGGCGTTGACCAAACTTGCAGAAACATGTTTATTTCTGCTGAAAAACATGTTTTGACACTTTCTGCACACTGGGGTTAAGAGCAGAATGTGTGGGCTCTTCTGAGCCTTGCAGTTACATAGGGATTCAGTTGTCTGAAAAACCGCGTTTATTTCGGGCTGAAAAACACGTTTTGAAAAAAGTGCTGTTACTGCCCAATAAGTTACATGGGGTTGACCAAACTTGCAGAAACATGTTTATTTCTGCTGAAAAACACGTTTTGACACTTTCTGCACACTGGGGTTAAGAGCACAGTGTGTGGGCTCTTCTGAGCCTTGCAGTTACATAGGGATTCAGTTGTCTGAAAAACCGCGTTTATTTCGGGCTGAAAAACATGTTTTGAAAGAAGTGCTGTTACTGCCCAATAAGTTACATGGGGTTGACCAAACTTGCAGAAACATGTTTATTTCTGCTGAAAAACACGTTTTGACACTTTCTGCACACTGGGGTTAAGAGCAGAGTGTGTGGGCTCTTCTGAGCTTTGCAGTTACATAGGGATTCAGTTGTCTGAAAAACCGCGTTTATTTCGGGCTGAAAAACACATTTTGAAAAAAGTGCTGTTACTGCCCAATAAGTTACATGGGGTTGACCAAACTTGCAGAAACATGTTTATTTCTGCTGAAAAACACGTTTTGACACTTTCTGCACACTGGGGTTAAGAGCAGAGTGTGTGGGCTCTTCTGAGCCTTGCAGTTACATAGGGATTCAGTTGTCTGATAAAAACGCGTTTATTTCGGGCTGAAAAACACGTTTTGAAAAGTGTACTGTAACTGCCCCATAACTTACATGGTGTTGACCAAACTTGCAGAAACATGTTTATTTCTGCTGAAAAACACGTTTTGACACTTTCTGCACACTGGGGTTAAGAGCTGAGTGTGTTTGCTCTTCTGAGCCTTGCAGTTACATTAGGATTCAGCTGTCTGAAAAATCGCGTTTATTTCGGGCTGAATAACACGTTTTGAAAAAAGTGCTGTTACTGCCCCATAAGTTACATGGGGTTGACAAAACTTGCGGAAACATGTTTATTTCTGCTGAAAAACATGTTTTGACACTTTCTGCACACTGGGGTTAAGAGCTGAGTGTGTGGGCTCTTCTGAGCTTTGCAGTTACATAGGGATTCAGTTGTCTGAAAAAACGCGTTTATTTCGGGATGAAAAACACGTTTTGAAAAGTGTACTGTAACTGCCCCATAACTTACATGGGGTTGACCAAACTTGTAGAAACATGTTTATTTCTGCTGAAAAACATGTTTTGACATTTTCTGCACACTGGGGTTAAGAGCAGAGTGTGTGGGCTCTTCTGAGCCTTGCAGTTACATAGGGATTCAATTTTCTGAAAAAACGCGTTTATTTCGGGCTGAAAAACACGTTTTGAAAAAAGTGCTGTTACTGCCCAATAAGTTACATGGGGTTGACCAAACTTGCAGAAACATGTTTATTTCTGCTGAAAAACACGTTTTGACACTTTCTGCACACTGGGGTTAAGAGCAGAGTGTGTGGGCTCTTCTGAGCCTTGCAGTTACATAGGGATTCAGTTGTCTGAAAAACGCGTTTATTTCAGGCTGAAAAACACGTTTTGAAAAAAGTGCTGTTACTGCCCCATAACTTACATGGGGTTGACCAAACTTGCAGAAACATGTTTATTTCTGCTGAAAAACATGTTTTGACACTTTCTGCACACTGGGGTTAAGAGCAGAATGTGTGGGCTCTTCTGAGCCTTGCAGTTACATAGGGATTCAGTTGTCTGAAAAACCGCGTTTATTTCGGGCTGAAAAACACGTTTTGAAAAAAGTGCTGTTACTGCCCAATAAGTTACATGGGGTTGACCAAACTTGCAGAAACATGTTTATTTCTGCTGAAAAACACGTTTTGACACTTTCTGCACACTGGGGTTAAGAGCAGATTGTGTGGGCTCTTCTGAACCTTGCAGTTACATAGGGATTCAGTTGTCTGAAAAAACGCGTTTATTTCGGGCTGAAAAACACGTTTTGAAAAGTGTACTGTAACTGCCCCATAACTTACATGGGGTTGACCAAACTTGCAGAAACATGTTTATTTCTGCTGAAAAACACGTTTTGACACTTTCTGCACACTGGGGTTAAGAGCAGAGTGTGTAGGCTCTTTCTGAGCCTTGCAGTTACATAGGGATTCAGTTGTCTGAAAAACCGCGTTTATTTCGGGCTGAAAAACACGTTTTGAAAAAAGTGCTGTTACTGCCCTATAAGTTACATGGGGTTGACCAAACTTGCAGAAACATGTTTATTTCTGCTGAAAAACACGTTTTGACACTTTCTGCACACTGGGGTTAAGAGCAGAGTGTGTGGGCTCTTCTGAGCCTTGCAGTTACATAGGGATTCAGTTGTCTGAAAAACGCGTTTATTTCAGGCTGAAAAACACGTTTTGAAAAAAGTGCTGTTACTGCCCCATAACTTACATGGGGTTGACCAAACTTGCAGAAACATGTTTATTTCTGCTGAAAAACATGTTTTGACACTTTCTGCACACTGGGGTTAAGAGCAGAATGTGTGGGCTCTTCTGAGCCTTGCAGTTACATAGGGATTCAGTTGTCTGAAAAACCGCGTTTATTTCGGGCTGAAAAACACGTTTTGAAAAAAGTGCTGTTACTGCCCAATAAGTTACATGGGGTTGACCAAACTTGCAGAAACATGTTTATTTCTGCTGAAAAACACGTTTTGACACTTTCTGCACACTGGGGTTAAGAGCAGATTGTGTGGGCTCTTCTGAACCTTGCAGTTACATAGGGATTCAGTTGTCTGAAAAAACGCGTTTATTTCGGGCTGAAAAACACGTTTTGAAAAGTGTACTGTAACTGCCCCATAACTTACATGGGGCTGACCAAACTTGCAGAAACATGTTTATTTCTGCTGAAAAACACGTTTTGACACTTTCTGCACACTGGGGTTAAGAGCAGAGTGTGTAGGCTCTTTCTGAGCCTTGCAGTTACATAGGGATTCAGTTGTCTGAAAAACCGCGTTTATTTCGGGCTGAAAAACACGTTTTGAAAAAAGTGCTGTTACTGCCCTATAAGTTACATGGGGTTGACCAAACTTGCAGAAACATGTTTATTTCTGCTGAAAAACATGTTTTGACACTTTCTGCACACTGGGGTTAAGAGCAGATTGTGTGGGCTCTTCTGAACCTTGCAGTTTCATAGGGATTCAGTTGTCTGAAAAAACGCGTTTATTTCGGGCTGAAAAACACGTTTTGAAAAGTGTACTGTAACTGCCCCATAACTTACATGGGGTTGACCAAACTTGCAGAAACATGTTTATTTCTGCTGAAAAACACGTTTTGACACTTTCTGCACACTGGGGTTAAGAGCAGAGTGTGTGGGCTCTTCTGAGCCTTGCAGTTACATAGGGATTCAGTTGTCTGAAAAAACGCGTTTATTTCGGGCTGAAAAACACGTTTTGAAAAGTGTACTGTAACTGCCCCATAACTTACATGGGGTTGACCAAACTTGCAGAAACATGTTTATTTCTGCTGAAAAACACGTTTTGACACTTTCTGCACACTGGGGTAAAGAGCAGAGTGTGTAGGCTCTTTCTGAGCCTTGCAGTTACATAGGGATTCAGTTGTCTGAAAAACCGCGTTTATTTCGGGCTGAAAAACACGTTTTGAAAAAAGTGCTGTTACTGCCCTATAAGTTACATGGCGTTGACCAAACTTGCAGAAACATGTTTATTTCTGCTGAAAAACACGTTTTGACACTTTCTGCACACTGGGGTTAAGAGCAGATTGTGTGGGCTCTTCTGAACCTTGCAGTTTCATAGGGATTCAGTTGTCTGAAAAAACGCGTTTATTTCGGGCTGAAAAACACGTTTTGAAAAGTGTACTGTAACTGCCCCATAACTTACATGGGGTTGACCAAACTTGCAGAAACATGTTTATTTCTGCTGAAAAACACGTTTTGACACTTTCTGCACACTGGGGTTAAGAGCAGAGTGTGTGGGCTCTTCTGAGCCTTGCAGTTACATAGGGATTCAGTTGTCTGATAAAAACGCGTTTATTTCGGGCTGAAAAACACGTTTTGAAAAGTGTACTGTAACTGCCCCATAACTTACATGGTGTTGACCAAACTTGCAGAAACATGTTTATTTCTGCTGAAAAACACGTTTTGACACTTTCTGCACACTGGGGTTAAGAGCTGAGTGTGTTTGCTCTTCTGAGCCTTGCAGTTACATTAGGATTCAGCTGTCTGAAAAATCGCGTTTATTTCGGGCTGAATAACACGTTTTGAAAAAAGTGCTGTTACTGCCCCATAAGTTACATGGGGTTGACAAAACTTGCAGAAACATGTTTATTTCTGCTGAAAAACATGTTTTGACACTTTCTGCACACTGGGGTTAAGAGCTGAGTGTGTGGGCTCTTCTGAGCTTTGCAGTTACATAGGGATTCAGTTGTCTGAAAAAACGCGTTTATTTCGGGATGAAAAACACGTTTTGAAAAGTGTACTGTAACTGCCCCATAACTTACATGGGGTTGACCAAACTTGTAGAAACATGTTTATTTCTGCTGAAAAACATGTTTTGACATTTTCTGCACACTGGGGTTAAGAGCAGAGTGTGTGGGCTCTTCTGAGCCTTGCAGTTACATAGGGATTCAATTGTCTGAAAAAACGCGTTTATTTCGGGCTGAAAAACACGTTTTGAAAAAAGTGCTGTTACTGCCCAATAAGTTACATGGGGTTGACCAAACTTGCAGAAACATGTTTATTTCTGCTGAAAAACACGTTTTGACACTTTCTGCACACTGGGGTAAAGAGCAGAGTGTGTAGGCTCTTTCTGAGCCTTGCAGTTACATAGGGATTCAGTTGTCTGAAAAACCGCGTTTATTTCGGGCTGAAAAACACGTTTTGAAAAAAGTGCTGTTACTGCCCTATAAGTTACATGGCGTTGACCAAACTTGCAGAAACATGTTTATTTCTGCTGAAAAACATGTTTTGACACTTTCTGCACACTGGGGTTAAGAGCAGAATGTGTGGGCTCTTCTGAGCCTTGCAGTTACATAGGGATTCAGTTGTCTGAAAAACCGCGTTTATTTCGGGCTGAAAAACACGTTTTGAAAAAAGTGCTGTTACTGCCCAATAAGTTACATGGGGTTGACCAAACTTGCAGAAACATGTTTATTTCTGCTGAAAAACACGTTTTGACACTTTCTGCACACTGGGGTTAAGAGCACAGTGTGTGGGCTCTTCTGAGCCTTGCAGTTACATAGGGATTCAGTTGTCTGAAAAACCGCGTTTATTTCGGGCTGAAAAACATGTTTTGAAAGAAGTGCTGTTACTGCCCAATAAGTTACATGGGGTTGACCAAACTTGCAGAAACATGTTTATTTCTGCTGAAAAACACGTTTTGACACTTTCTGCACACTGGGGTTAAGAGCAGAGTGTGTGGGCTCTTCTGAGCTTTGCAGTTACATAGGGATTCAGTTGTCTGAAAAACCGCGTTTATTTCGGGCTGAAAAACACATTTTGAAAAAAGTGCTGTTACTGCCCAATAAGTTACATGGGGTTGACCAAACTTGCAGAAACATGTTTATTTCTGCTGAAAAACACGTTTTGACACTTTCTGCACACTGGGGTTAAGAGCAGAGTGTGTGGGCTCTTCTGAGCCTTGCAGTTACATAGGGATTCAGTTGTCTGATAAAAACGCGTTTATTTCGGGCTGAAAAACACGTTTTGAAAAGTGTACTGTAACTGCCCCATAACTTACATGGTGTTGACCAAACTTGCAGAAACATGTTTATTTCTGCTGAAAAACACGTTTTGACACTTTCTGCACACTGGGGTTAAGAGCTGAGTGTGTTTGCTCTTCTGAGCCTTGCAGTTACATTAGGATTCAGCTGTCTGAAAAATCGCGTTTATTTCGGGCTGAATAACACGTTTTGAAAAAAGTGCTGTTACTGCCCCATAAGTTACATGGGGTTGACAAAACTTGCGGAAACATGTTTATTTCTGCTGAAAAACATGTTTTGACACTTTCTGCACACTGGGGTTAAGAGCTGAGTGTGTGGGCTCTTCTGAGCCTTGCAGTTACATAGGGATTCAATTTTCTGAAAAAACGCGTTTATTTCGGGCTGAAAAACACGTTTTGAAAAAAGTGCTGTTACTGCCCAATAAGTTACATGGGGTTGACCAAACTTGCAGAAACATGTTTATTTCTGCTGAAAAACACGTTTTGACACTTTCTGCACACTGGGGTTAAGAGCAGAGTGTGTGGGCTCTTCTGAGCCTTGCAGTTACATAGGGATTCAGTTGTCTGAAAAACGCGTTTATTTCAGGCTGAAAAACACGTTTTGAAAAAAGTGCTGTTACTGCCCCATAACTTACATGGGGTTGACCAAACTTGCAGAAACATGTTTATTTCTGCTGAAAAACATGTTTTGACACTTTCTGCACACTGGGGTTAAGAGCAGAATGTGTGGGCTCTTCTGAGCCTTGCAGTTACATAGGGATTCAGTTGTCTGAAAAACCGCGTTTATTTCGGGCTGAAAAACACGTTTTGAAAAAAGTGCTGTTACTGCCCAATAAGTTACATGGGGTTGACCAAACTTGCAGAAACATGTTTATTTCTGCTGAAAAACACGTTTTGACACTTTCTGCACACTGGGGTTAAGAGCAGATTGTGTGGGCTCTTCTGAACCTTGCAGTTACATAGGGATTCAGTTGTCTGAAAAAACGCGTTTATTTCGGGCTGAAAAACACGTTTTGAAAAGTGTACTGTAACTGCCCCATAACTTACATGGGGTTGACCAAACTTGCAGAAACATGTTTATTTCTGCTGAAAAACACGTTTTGACACTTTCTGCACACTGGGGTTAAGAGCAGAGTGTGTAGGCTCTTTCTGAGCCTTGCAGTTACATAGGGATTCAGTTGTCTGAAAAACCGCGTTTATTTCGGGCTGAAAAACACGTTTTGAAAAAAGTGCTGTTACTGCCCTATAAGTTACATGGGGTTGACCAAACTTGCAGAAACATGTTTATTTCTGCTGAAAAACACGTTTTGACACTTTCTGCACACTGGGGTTAAGAGCAGAGTGTGTGGGCTCTTCTGAGCCTTGCAGTTACATAGGGATTCAGTTGTCTGAAAAACGCGTTTATTTCAGGCTGAAAAACACGTTTTGAAAAAAGTGCTGTTACTGCCCCATAACTTACATGGGGTTGACCAAACTTGCAGAAACATGTTTATTTCTGCTGAAAAACATGTTTTGACACTTTCTGCACACTGGGGTTAAGAGCAGAATGTGTGGGCTCTTCTGAGCCTTGCAGTTACATAGGGATTCAGTTGTCTGAAAAACCGCGTTTATTTCGGGCTGAAAAACACGTTTTGAAAAAAGTGCTGTTACTGCCCAATAAGTTACATGGGGTTGACCAAACTTGCAGAAACATGTTTATTTCTGCTGAAAAACACGTTTTGACACTTTCTGCACACTGGGGTTAAGAGCAGATTGTGTGGGCTCTTCTGAACCTTGCAGTTACATAGGGATTCAGTTGTCTGAAAAAACGCGTTTATTTCGGGCTGAAAAACACGTTTTGAAAAGTGTACTGTAACTGCCCCATAACTTACATGGGGTTGACCAAACTTGCAGAAACATGTTTATTTCTGCTGAAAAACACGTTTTGACACTTTCTGCACACTGGGGTTAAGAGCAGAGTGTGTAGGCTCTTTCTGAGCCTTGCAGTTACATAGGGATTCAGTTGTCTGAAAAACCGCGTTTATTTCGGGCTGAAAAACACGTTTTGAAAAAAGTGCTGTTACTGCCCTATAAGTTACATGGGGTTGACCAAACTTGCAGAAACATGTTTATTTCTGCTGAAAAACATGTTTTGACACTTTCTGCACACTGGGGTTAAGAGCAGATTGTGTGGGCTCTTCTGAACCTTGCAGTTTCATAGGGATTCAGTTGTCTGAAAAAACGCGTTTATTTCGGGCTGAAAAACACGTTTTGAAAAGTGTACTGTAACTGCCCCATAACTTACATGGGGTTGACCAAACTTGCAGAAACATGTTTATTTCTGCTGAAAAACACGTTTTGACACTTTCTGCACACTGGGGTTAAGAGCAGAGTGTGTGGGCTCTTCTAAACCTTGCAGTTACATAGGGATTCAGTTGTCTGAAAAAACGCGTTTATTTCGGGCTGAAAAACACGTTTTGAAAAGTGTACTGTAACTGCCCCATAACTTACATGGGGTTGACCAAACTTGCAGAAACATGTTTATTTCTGCTGAAAAACACGTTTTGACACTTTCTGCACACTGGGGTAAAGAGCAGAGTGTGTAGGCTCTTTCTGAGCCTTGCAGTTACATAGGGATTCAGTTGTCTGAAAAACCGCGTTTATTTCGGGCTGAAAAACACGTTTTGAAAAAAGTGCTGTTACTGCCCTATAAGTTACATGGCGTTGACCAAACTTGCAGAAACATGTTTATTTCTGCTGAAAAACACGTTTTGACACTTTCTGCACACTGGGGTTAAGAGCAGATTGTGTGGGCTCTTCTGAACCTTGCAGTTTCATAGGGATTCAGTTGTCTGAAAAAACGCGTTTATTTCGGGCTGAAAAACACGTTTTGAAAAGTGTACTGTAACTGCCCCATAACTTACATGGGGTTGACCAAACTTGCAGAAACATGTTTATTTCTGCTGAAAAACACGTTTTGACACTTTCTGCACACTGGGGTTAAGAGCAGAGTGTGTGGGCTCTTCTGAGCCTTGCAGTTACATAGGGATTCAGTTGTCTGAAAAAACGCGTTTATTTCGGGCTGAAAAACACGTTTTGAAAAGTGTACTGTAACTGCCCTATAACTTACATGGGGTTGACCAAACTTGCAGAAACATGTTTATTTCTGCTGAAAAACACGTTTTGACACTTTCTGCACACTGGGGTTAAGAGCAGAGTGTGTGGGCTCTTCTGAGCCTTGCAGTTATATAGGGATTCAGTTGTCTGAAAAAACGCGTTTATTTCGGGCTGAAAAACACGTTTTGAAAAAAGTGCTCTTACTGTAACGATGGCTGGGTTGTGATGAAAGGATCCAATGCAGATGCAGGATTCCTGGGGCGGTGAGTAGGCGGACAGAGCTATCCAGGAGCTGGGTCGTAATCCGGAGGCGAAAGGTAGGTCAAGATCAGTAAACAGCACTGGTGGCGAACAATCCAAAACGAGAGACAGATACGTGGTTTGGACAAAAGCAACAGGGTCGATACCAAAAATAATCACAGGTAGTAAACAATCCACGGGGCAAGGCATGAAACGTAGTCCGAAGGCAAAACGATGAGGTCAGAAAATCCAGAAGGCAAAGTGCAAGAAACGCTAGGTAGAGCCACAAGTAGGGAACTCAATACCGAGCATTGATATGCGAGTAAGAGCGGCTTAAATAATGCAGCCTGCCGCACGGTAAGACGTCTGAAGAGAATTAACACGTGCGGCGGCGTTTGTAATTATCCCCCACCTGCTGGGACTGATTAGACCTCTTCGGAGCTGGTCTGGGCTGGTTAGTGGTTGTTACAGTACCCCCCCCTTCACGGGCGGCTCCCGACGCCCGAGATGGTCGCTGGGGAAAATTGCGATGAAAGTCAGTGATGAGCGCTGGATCGAGAATATCCCTTTCTGGAACCCAAGATCTGTCCTCTGGTCCATACCCTTCCCAATCCACAAGATACTGCAAAGTATTACGGTGCCATCTCGAGTCCAGTATCTTATTAACAGTATATGCCGGACGCCCCTGAACAGTACGAGGAGGTGGAGGACGAGCAGGAGGGGCCACCAGGGGTGAACGGTGAAATGGTTTTAGAAGAGAGACGTGGAAGGCAGAATGGATTCTGAAAGTGGGGGGGAGCGCTAGTCGGTAGGTGACCGGTGTAATTCGAGAGATGATCCGGAAAGGGCCTATATACTTGGGACCTAGCTTCTTGGAGGATAGGCGCAAGGGTAAATTCTTTGTGGCCAGCCAGACGAACTGACCCTTCCTGAACCTAGGGGCAGGTCGATTGCGAGTTAGAGCAGAGATGGGTGCAACAACTGAACTAAAATTCCTTATGAACCACCTGTAAAAGTTAGCAAAACCCAGAAAACGCTGTATCTGCTTTAGATTGCGCGGGACTGGCCAGTCGTTAATAGCTGCTACCTTCGATGAGTCCATTGCCACACCCAGAGGAGAGATACTGTAACCGAGGAAATGGATCTTGGAAACATGGAACACACACTTTTCCAACTTAGCATAGAGCCTATTGTCAATCAATCTTGACAAGACCTCCTGTACATGGCGGACATGATCCTGAGGGTCGGTAGAAAAAATCAAAATGTCATCAAGATATACCAGGACAAAGCTACCAATAATATCCCTAAAAATATCATTCATAAAAGACTGGAAGACAGCTGGAGCATTGACAAGGCCAAAGGGCATGACTTGGTATTCATAGTGCCCATGCGTAGTCATAAAAGCCGTCTTCCATTCGTCCCCCTCCCGAATCCTGATAAGATTATAAGCCCCACATAAATCCAGTTTTGAAAAGATGGTGGCTCCACGTAAGGACTCCAAAGCCGCTGGAATTAGAGGCAGAGGGTAGCGATGTTTAATTGTGATTGAGTTCAGCCCCCTGTAGTCAATGCATGGGCGCAATGAGCCATCCTTCTTTTCGATAAAAAAGAAACCAGCACAGGCAGGAGAAGAGGAGGGGCGAATAAAACCAGAGTCCAGGGCTTCCTTAATGTAGTCCTGTAAGGCCTGATTCTCCTTTTGGGTTAAAGGGTAAATGCGACCCTTGGGGGGGAGTGATCCTGGCAATAGATCGATGGCACAGTCATAAGTTCGATGACGGGGAAGCAAGAGAGCCCGTTGTTTGTCGAATGCCTGTTTCAGGTGAATATATTGAGGTGGAATGGAAGGTAGAGCATCCACAGGGAGAATAGCAGCGGAGACCTTAACAGGGAGACGACAACAATTAGCATGGCAAAAATGACTCCAGGCAATGATCTCATTCTTGGCCCAGGAGATGTGGGGGTCGTGCTTCCTGAGCCAGGGAAGGCCCAGGATTAGCGGATATGCAGGCGAGTCCAGGAGAAGAAATGAGATTTCTTCTGTATGAGTGGCCCCCACCCTGAGAGAGAGTGGGATGGTTTGTAGAGAAACCTGAGCAGGGGTGAGTGGAGAACCATCCAGGGCTAGGATGCTGACGGGGGGTGATACAGAGACCACGGGGATATTCCATCGGTGGACGAAGGAAGCGTCTATGAATGATCCTTCTGCACCTGAATCAACAAAAATCGACAGGGGAAGATGAATATCAGACCATGACAATTCCGCCGGAAACAGCGTGCCCGAAGAGGCAGAGGAAAAAACAGCACTGCTGACCTTAGCTGAAGGCTGCGGTAGAGCACGAGGTGCAGACGAAGGTCTTGAAGGACAAGCAGCAAGCCGATGGTTAGGGGAGGCACAGTATAAACATCGTCCCTCCCGGCGGCGCCTTTCCTTTTCTTGAAGGGAAAGAGGAGCATGTGGCAGAGCTGGCAAAGCAGGAAGCGATGCCTCAGGAGGACCATATCTGCTTCCAGTGAGTCTGTCTGCTTTCCGGATTTTGATGCGGGTGTCCAATTCCAGGACCTGGGAGATTGCTGCTTCCAGGGAATGAGAGTTAATTGGCATGAACACCAAGTGATCCTTTAACTCCTCTGACAAACCCTTACAAAAAAGGCAAACCAGCGCCTCTGGGTTCCAGGCGGATTCTGTGGCAAGAGACTGAAATTCTTCCACATAGTCCTGTAGAGGTCTATCGCCCTGTTGAATCGCCGAGAGCCGAAGGTGAACCAAGTCCAGATTGTTTTGCGAAAAACGTGCCTGAAGACGTTCCGCAAAGCCGTTGAAATCCATGGGTTGCGGGTCAGCTCTGGTAAAAAAAACGGAAGCCCAATCTAAAGCCTTGCCTGTCAGCAGGGAGATCGCAAAACCAATCTGTTCTTGCGACGTAGGAAAACGCTCCGGATGCAGATGAAAAGAGAGCTAACATTGAGTAATGAAGCCTCTGCAACCAGAAGGATTACCGTCATATTTTTCAGGAAGAACAAACGGTAAGGTTGAGGGAGGGGTGGGCGGGGCCGCGGCTTGTGCGGAAGAAACTGCAGAAGGAGCTGTTGAAGGTGCCGGGGGCGCTGGGGGGGACGAAAGCCAGGCAACGTGATTGGTAAGCAGTTGAACCGACTGCTGTAACTGAGTTAGAGCTTGGGAGTGCTGGTGGAGGAGAGAACGAAGAGCTTGCGCATCCGCGGGATCCATACTGTAGGCTCGGTATTCTGTAACGATGGTTGGGTTGTGATGAAAGGATCCAATGCAGATGCAGGATTCCTGGGGCGGTGAGTAGGCGGACAGAGCTATCCAGGAGCTGGGTCGTAATCCGGAGGCGAAAGGTAGGTCAAGATCAGTAAACAGCACTGGTGGCGAACAATCCAAAACGAGAGACAGATACGTGGTCGGGACAAGAGCAACAGGGTCGATACCAAAAATAATCACAGGTAGTAAACAATCCACGGGGCAAGGCAAGAAACGTAGTCCGAAGGCAAAACGATGAGGTCAGAAAATCCAGAAGGCAAAGTGCAAGAAACGCTAGGTAGAGCCACAAGTAGGGAACTCAATACCGAGCATTGATATGCGAGTAAGAGCGGCTTAAATAATGCAGCCTGCCGCACGGTAAGACGTCTGAAGAGAATTAACACGTGCGGCGGCGTTTGTAATTATCCCCCACCTGCTGGGACTGATTAGACCTCTTCGGAGCTGGTCTGGGCTGGTTAGTGGTTGTTACAGTTACTGCCCAATAAGTTACATGGGGTTGACCAAACTTGCAGAAACATGTTTATTTCTGCTGAAAAACACGTTTTGACACTTTCTGCACACTGGGGTTAAGAGCACAGTGTGTGGGCTCTTCTGAGCCTTGCAGTTACATAGGGATTCAGTTGTTTGAAAAACCGCGTTTATTTCGGGCTGAAAAACATGTTTTGAAAGAAGTGCTGTTACTGCCCAATAAGTTACATGGGGTTGACCAAACTTGCAGAAACATGTTTATTTCTGCTGAAAAACACGTTTTGACACTTTCTGCACACTGGGGTTAAGAGCAGAGTGTGTGGGCTCTTCTGAGCTTTGCAGTTACATAGGGATTCAGTTGTCTGAAAAACCGCGTTTATTTCGGGCTGAAAAACACATTTTGAAAAAAGTGCTGTTACTGCCCAATAAGTTACATGGGGTTGACCAAACTTGCAGAAACATGTTTATTTCTGCTGAAAACCACGTTTTGACACTTTCTGCACACTGGGGTTAAGAGCAGAGTGTGTGGGCTCTTCTGAGCCTTGCAGTTACATAGGGATTCAGTTTTCTGAAAAAACGCGTTTATTTCGGGCTGAAAAACACGTTTTGAAAAAAGTGCTGTTACTGCCCCATAACTTACATGGGGTTGACCAAACTTGCAGAAACATGTTTATTTCTACTGAAAAACATGTTTTGGCACTTTCTGCACACGGGGGTTAAGAGCTGAGTGTTTGGGCTCTTCTGAGCTTTGCAGTTACATAGGGATTCAGTTGTCTGAAAAAACGCGTTTATTTCGGGCTGAAAAACACGTTTTGAAAAGTGTACTGTAACTGCCCCATAACTTACATGGGGTTGACCAAACTTGCAGAAACATGTTTATTTCTGCTGAAAAACACGTTTTGACACTTTCTGCACACTGGGGTTAAGAGCAGAGTGTGTGGGCTCTTCTGAGCCTTGCAGTTACATATGGATTCAGTTGTCTGAAAAAACGCGTTTATTTCGGGCTCAAAAACACGTTTTGAAAAAAGTGCTGTTACTGCCCCATAACTTACATGGGGTTGACCAAACTTGCAGAAACATGTTTATTTCTGCTGAAAAACACGTTTTGACACTTTCTGCACACTGGGGTTAAGAGCAGAGTGTGTGGGCTCTTCTGAGCCTTGCAGTTACATAGGGATTCAGTTGTCTGAAAAAACGCGTTTATTTCGGGCTGAAAAACACGTTTTGAAAAAAGTGCTGTTACTGCCCAATAACTTACATGGGGTTGACCAAACTTGCAGAAACATGTTTATTTCTGCTGAAAAACATGTTTTGACATTTTCTGCACACTGGGGTTAAGAGCAGAGTGTGTGGGCTCTTCTGAGCTTTGCAGTTACATAGGGATTCAGTTGTCTGAAAAAACGCGTTTATTTCGGGCTGAAAAACACGTTTTGAAAAAAGTGCTGTTACTGCCCAATAAGTTACATGGGGTTGACCAAACTTGCAGAAACATGTTTATTTCTACTGAAAAACATGTTTTGACACTTTCTGCACACGGGGGTTAAGAGCTGAGTGTTTGGGCTCTTCTGAGCTTTGCAGTTACATAGGGATTCAGTTGTCTGAAAAAACGCGTTTATTTCGGGCTGAAAAACACGTTTTGAAAACTGTACTGTAACTGCCCCATAACTTACATGGGGTTGACAAAACTTGCAGAAACATGTTTATTTCTGCTGAAAAACACGTTTTGACACTTTCTGCACAATGGGGTTAAGAGCAGAGTGTGTGGGCTCTTCTGAGCTTTGCAGTTACATAGGGATTCAGTTGTCTGAAAAAACGCGTTTATTTCGGGCTGAAAAACACGTTTTGAAAAAAGTGCTGTTACTGCCCAATAACTTACATGGGGTTGACCAAACTTGCAGAAACATGTTTATTTCTGCTGAAAAACACGTTTTGACACTTTCTGCACACTGGGGTTAAGAGCAGAGTGTGTGGGCTCTTCTGAGCCTTGCAGTTACATAGGGATTCAGTTGTCTGAAAAAACGCGTTTATTTCGGGCTGAAAAACACGTTTTGAAAAGTGTACTGTAACTGCCCCATAACTTACATGGGGTTGACCAAACTTGCAGAAACATGTTTATTTCTGCTGAAAAACATGTTTTGACACTTTCTGCACACGGGGGTTAAGAGCTGAGTGTTTTGCTCTTCTGAGCTTTGCAGTTACATAGGGATTCAGTTGTCTGAAAAAACGCGTTTATTTCAGGCTGAAAAACACGTTTTGAAAAAAGTGCTGTTACTGCCCCATAACTTACATGGGGTTGACCAAACTTGCAGAAACATGTTTATTTCTGCTGAAAAACATGTTTTGACACTTTCTGCACACTGGGGTTAAGAGCAGAGTGTGTGGGCTCTTCTGAGCCTTGCAGTTACATAGGGATTCAGTTGTCTGAAAAAACGCGTTTATCTCGGGCTGAAAAACACGTTTTGAA
Source organism: Lepisosteus platostomus (assembly GCF_059453375.1). Lineage (NCBI taxonomy): Eukaryota > Metazoa > Chordata > Actinopteri > Semionotiformes > Lepisosteidae > Lepisosteus > Lepisosteus platostomus. Next base: position 603,030 of record NC_142627.1, on the reverse strand, counting down.
AAAAGTGCTGTTACTGCCCCATAACTTACATGGGGTTGACCAAACTTGCAGAAACATGTTTATTTCTGCTGAAAAACATGTTTTGACACTTTCTGCACACTGGGGTTAAGAGCAGAGTGTGTGGGCTCTTCTGAGCCTTGCAGTTACATAGGGATTCAGTTGTCTGAAAAAACGCGTTTATTTCGGGCTGAAAAACACGTTTTGAAAAAAGTGCTGTTACTGCCCCATAACTTACATGGGGTTGACCAAACTTGCAGAAACATGTTTATTTCTGCTGAAAAACATGTTTTGACACTTTCTGCACACGGGGGTTAAGTGCTGAGTGTGTGGGCTCTTCTGAGCTTTGCAGTTATATAGGGATTCAGTTGTCTGAAAAAACGCGTTTATTTCGGGCTGAAAAACACGTTTTGAAAAGTGTACTGTAACTGCCCCATAACTTACATGGGGTTGACCAAACTTGCAGAAACATGTTTATTTCTGCTGAAAAACACGTTTTGTCACTTTCTGCACACAGTGGTTAAGAGCAGAGTATGTGGGCTCTTCTGAGCCTTGCAGTTATATAGGGATTCAGTTGTCTGAAAAACCGCGTTTATTTCGGGCTGAAAAACATGTTTTGAAAGAAGTGCTGTTACTGCCCAATAAGTTACATGGGGTTGACCAAACTTGCAGAAACATGTTTATTTCTGCTGAAAAACACGTTTTGACACTTTCTGCACACTGGGGTTAAGAGCAGAGTGTGTGGGCTCTTCTGAGCCTTGCAGTTACATAGGGATTCAGTTGTCTGATAAAAACGCGTTTATTTCGGGCTGAAAAACACGATTTGAAAAGTGTACTGTAACTGCCCCATAACTTACATGGTGTTGACCAAACTTGCAGAAACATGTTTATTTCTGCTGAAAAACACGTTTTCACACTTTCTGCACACTGGGGTTAAGAGCTGAGTGTGTTTGCTCTTCTGAGCCTTGCAGTTACATTAGGATTCAGCTGTCTGAAAAATCGCGTTTATTTCGGGCTGAAAAACACGTTTTGAAAAAAGTGCTGTTACTGCCCCATAAGTTACATGGGGTTGACAAAACTTGCAGAAACATGTTTATTTCTGCTGAAAAACATGTTTTGACACTTTCTGCACACTGGGGTTAAGAGCTGAGTGTGTGGGCTCTTCTGAGCTTTGCAGTTACATAGGGATTCAGTTGTCTGAAAAAACGCGTTTATTTCGGGCTGAAAAACACGTTTTGAAAAGTGTACTGTAACTGCCCCATAACTTACATGGGGTTGACCAAACTTGTAGAAACATGTTTATTTCTGCTGAAAAACATGTTTTGACATTTTCTGCACACTGGGGTTAAGAGCAGAGTGTGTGGGCTCTTCTGAGCCTTGCAGTTACATAGGGATTCAGTTGTCTGAAAAAACGCGTTTATTTCGGGCTGAAAAACACGTTTTGAAAAAAGTGCTGTTACTGCCCAATAAGTTACATGGGGTTGACCAAACTTGCAGAAACATGTTTATTTCTGCTGAAAAACACGTTTTGACACTTTCTGCACACTGGGGTTAAGAGCTGAGTGTGTGGGCTCTTCTGAGCCTTGCAGTTACATAGGGATTCAGTTGTCTGAAAAACCGCGTTTATTTCGGGCTGAAAAACACGTTTTGAAAAAAGTGCTGTTACTGCCCAATAAGTTACATGGGGTTGACCAAACTTGCAGAAACATGTTTATTTCTGCAGAAAAACACGTTTTGACACTTTCTGCACACTGGGGTTAAGAGCAGAGTGTGTGGGCTCTTCTGAGCCTTGCAATTACATAGGGATTCAGTTGTCTGAAAAAACACGTTTATTTCGGGCTGAAAAACACGTTTTGAAAAAAGTGCTGTTACTGCCCCATAACTTACATGGGGTTGACCAAACTTGCAGAAACGTTTATTTCTGCTGAAAAACATGTTTTGACACTTTCTGCACACTGGGGTTAAGAGCTGAGTGTGTGGGCTCTTCTGAGCTTTGCAGTTACATAGGGATTCAGTTGTCTGAAAAAACGCGTTTATTTCGGGCTGAAAAACACGTTTTAAAAAAAGAGCTGTTACTGCCCCATAACTTACATGGGGTTGACCAAACTTGCAGAAACATGTTTATTTCTGCTGAAAAACATGTTTTGACACTTTCTGCACACTGGGGTTAAGAGCTGAGTGTGTGGGCTCTTCTGAGCTTTGCAGTTACATAGGGATTCAGTTGTCTGAAAAAACGCGTTTATTTCAGGCTGAAAAACACGTTTTGAAAAAAGTGCTGTTACTGCCCCGTAACTTACATGGGGTTGACCAAACTTGCAGAAACATGTTTATTTCTGCTGAAAAACATGTTTTGACACTTTCTGCACACTGGGGTTAAGAGCAGAGTGTGTGGGCTCTTCTGAGCCTTGCAGTTACATAGGGATTCAGTTGTCTGAAAAAACGCGTTTATTTCGGGCTGAAAAACACGTTTTGAAAAAAGTGCTGTTACTGCCCCATAACTTACATGGGGTTGACCAAACTTGCAGAAACATGTTTATTTCTGCTGAAAAACATGTTTTGACACTTTCTGCACACTGGGGTAAAGAGCAGAGTGTGTAGGCTCTTTCTGAGCCTTGCAGTTACATAGGGATTCAGTTGTCTGAAAAAACGCGTTTATTTCGGGCTGAAAAACACATGTTGAAAAGTATACTGTAACTGCCCCATAACTTACATGGGGTTGACCAAACTTGCAGAAACATGTTTATTTCTGCTGAAAAACATGTTTTGACACTTTCTGCACACTGGGGTTAAGAGCAGAGTGTGTGGGCTCTTCTGAGCCTTGCAGTTACATAGGGATTCAGTTGTCTGAAAAAACGCGTTTATTTCGGGCTGAAAAACACGTTTTGAAAAAAGTGCTGTTACTGCCCCATAACTTACATGGGGTTGACCAAACTTGCAGAAACATGTTTATTTCTGCTGAAAAACATGTTTTGACACTTTCTGCACACGGGGGTTAAGAGCTGAGTGTTTGGGCTCTTCTGAGCTTTGCAGTTACATAGGGATTCAGTTGTCTGAAAAAACGCGTTTATTTCGGGCTGAAAAACACGTTTTGAAAAGTGTACTGTAACTGCCCCATAACTTACATGGGGTTGACCAAACTTGCAGAAACATGTTTATTTCTGCAGAAAAACACGTTTTGACACTTTCTGCACACTGGGGTTAAGAGCAGAGTGTGTGGGCTCTTCTGAGCCTTGCAGTTACATAGGGATTCAGTTGTCTGAAAAAACGCGTTTATTTCGGGCTGAAAAACACGTTTTGAAAAAAGTGCTGTTACTGCCCCATAACTTACATGGGGTTGACCAAACTTGCAGAAACATGTTTATTTCTGCTGAAAAACACGTTTTGACACTTTCTGCACACTGGGGTTAAGAGCAGAGTGTGTGGGCTCTTCTGAGCCTTGCAGTTACATAGGGATTCAGTTGTCTGAAAAAACGCGTTTATTTCGGGCTGAAAAACACGTTTTGAAAAAAGTGCTGTTACTGCCCCATAAGTTACATGGGGTTGACCAAACTTGCAGAAACATGTTTATTTCTGCAGAAAAACACGTTTTGACACTTTCTGCACACTGGGGTTAAGAGCAGAGTGTGTGGGCTCTTCTGAGCCTTGCAGTTACATAGGGATTCAGTTGTCTGAAAAAACGCGTTTATTTCGGGCTGAAAAACACGTTTTGAAAAAAGTGCTGTTACTGCCCCATAACTTACATGGGGTTGACCAAACTTGCAGAAACATGTTTATTTCTGCTGAAAAACACGTTTTGACACTTTCTGCACACTGGGGTTAAGAGCAGAGTGTGTGGGCTCTTCTGAGCCTTGCAGTTACATAGGGATTCAGTTGTCTGAAAAAACGCGTTTATTTCGGGCTGAAAAACACGTTTTGAAAAGTGTACTGTAACTGCCCCATAACTTACATGGGGTTGACCAAACTTGCAGAAACATGTTTATTTCTGCTGAAAAACACGTTTTGTCACTTTCTGCACACAGTGGTTAAGAGCAGAGTATGTGGGCTCTTCTGAGCCTTGCAGTTATATAGGGATTCAGTTGTCTGAAAAACCGCGTTTATTTCGGGCTGAAAAACATGTTTTGAAAGAAGTGCTGTTACTGCGCAATAAGTTACATGGGGTTGACCAAACTTGCAGAAACATGTTTATTTCTGCTGAAAAACACGTTTTGACACTTTCTGCACACTGGGGTTAAGAGCAGAGTGTGTGGGCTCTTCTGAGCCTTGCAGTTACATAGGGATTCAGTTGTCTGATAAAAACGCGTTTATTTCGGGCTGAAAAACACGATTTGAAAAGTGTACTGTAACTGCCCCATAACTTACATGGTGTTGACCAAACTTGCAGAAACATGTTTATTTCTGCTGAAAAACACGTTTTCACACTTTCTGCACACTGGGGTTAAGAGCTGAGTGTGTTTGCTCTTCTGAGCCTTGCAGTTACATTAGGATTCAGCTGTCTGAAAAATCGCGTTTATTTCGGGCTGAAAAACACGTTTTGAAAAAAGTGCTGTTACTGCCCCATAAGTTACATGGGGTTGACAAAACTTGCAGAAACATGTTTATTTCTGCTGAAAAACATGTTTTGACACTTTCTGCACACTGGGGTTAAGAGCTGAGTGTGTGGGCTCTTCTGAGCTTTGCAGTTACATAGGGATTCAGTTGTCTGAAAAAACGCGTTTATTTCGGGCTGAAAAACACGTTTTGAAAAGTGTACTGTAACTGCCCCATAACTTACATGGGGTTGACCAAACTTGTAGAAACATGTTTATTTCTGCTGAAAAACATGTTTTGACATTTTCTGCACACTGGGGTTAAGAGCAGAGTGTGTGGGCTCTTCTGAGCCTTGCAGTTACATAGGGATTCAGTTGTCTGAAAAAACGCGTTTATTTCGGGCTGAAAAACACGTTTTGAAAAAAGTGCTGTTACTGCCCAATAAGTTACATGGGGTTGACCAAACTTGCAGAAACATGTTTATTTCTGCAGAAAAACACGTTTTGACACTTTCTGCACACTGGGGTTAAGAGCAGAGTGTGTGGGCTCTTCTGAGCCTTGCAATTACATAGGGATTCAGTTGTCTGAAAAACCGCGTTTATTTCGGGCTGAAAAACACGTTTTGAAAAAAGTGCTGTTACTGCCCAATAAGTTACATGGGGTTGACCAAACTTGCAGAAACATGTTTATTTCTGCAGAAAAACACGTTTTGACACTTTCTGCACACTGGGGTTAAGAGCAGAGTGTGTGGGCTCTTCTGAGCCTTGCAGTTACATAGGGATTCAGTTGTCTGAAAAAACGCGTTTATTTCGGGCTGAAAAACACGTTTTGAAAAGTGTACTGTAACTGCCCCATAACTTACATGGGGTTGACCAAACTTGCAGAAACATGTTTATTTCTGCTGAAAAACACGTTTTGTCACTTTCTGCACACAGTGGTTAACAGCAGAGTATGTGGGCTCTTCTGAGCCTTGCAGTTATATAGGGATTCAGTTGTCTGAAAAACCGCGTTTATTTCGGGCTGAAAAACATGTTTTGAAAGAAGTGCTGTTACTGCGCAATAAGTTACATGGGGTTGACCAAACTTGCAGAAACATGTTTATTTCTGCTGAAAAACACGTTTTGACACTTTCTGCACACTGGGGTTAAGAGCAGAGTGTGTGGGCTCTTCTGAGCCTTGCAGTTACATAGGGATTCAGTTGTCTGATAAAAACGCGTTTATTTCGGGCTGAAAAACACGATTTGAAAAGTGTACTGTAACTGCCCCATAACTTACATGGTGTTGACCAAACTTGCAGAAACATGTTTATTTCTGCTGAAAAACATGTTTTGACACTTTCTGCACACTGGGGTTAAGAGCTGAGTGTGTGGGCTCTTCTGAGCTTTGCAGTTACATAGGGATTCAGTTGTCTGAAAAAACGCGTTTATTTCGGGCTGAAAAACACATTTTGAAAAGTGTACTGTAACTGCCCCATAACTTACATGGGGTTGACCAAACTTGTAGAAACATGTTTATTTCTGCTGAAAAACATGTTTTGACATTTCCTGCACACTGGGGTTAAGAGCAGAGTGTGTGGGCTCTTCTGAGCCTTGCAGTTACATAGGGATTCAGTTGTCTGAAAAAACGCGTTTATTTCGGGCTGAAAAACACGTTTTGAAAAAAGTGCTGTTACTGCCCAATAAGTTACATGGGGTTGACCAAACTTGCAGAAACATGTTTATTTCTGCAGAAAAACACGTTTTGACACTTTCTGCACACTGGGGTTAAGAGCAGAGTGTGTGGGCTCTTCTGAGCCTTGCAATTACATAGGGATTCAGTTGTCTGAAAAAACACGTTTATTTCGGGCTGAAAAACACGTTTTGAAAAAAGTGCTGTTACTGCCCCATAACTTACATGGGGTTGACCAAACATGCAGAAACATGTTTATTTCTGCTGAAAAACACGTTTTGACACTTTCTGCACACTGGGGTTAAGAGCAGAGTGTGTGGGCCCTTCTGAGCCTTGCAGTTACATAGGGATTCAGTTGTCTGAAAAAACGCGTTTATTTCGGGCTGAAAAACACGTTTTGAAAAGTGTACTGTAACTGCCCCATAACTTACATGGGGTTGACCAAACTTGCAGAAACATGTTTATTTCTGCTGAAAAACATGTTTTGACACTTTCTGCACACTGGGGTTAAGAGCTGAGTGTGTGGGCTCTTCTGAGCTTTGCAGTTACATAGGGATTCAGTTGTCTGAAAAAACGCGTTTATTTCGGGCTGAAAAACACGTTTTGAAAAGTGTACTGTAACTGCCCCATAACTGACATGGGGTTGACCAAACTTGCAGAAACATGTTTATTTCTGCTGAAAAACACGTTTTGACACTTTCTGCACACTGGGGTTAAGAGCTGAGTGTGTGGGCTCTTCTGAGCCTTGCAGTTACATAGGGATTCAGTTGTCTGAAAAACCGCGTTTATTTCGGGCTGAAAAACACGTTTTGAAAAAAGTGCTGTTACTGCCCAATAAGTTACATGGGGTTGACCAAACTTGCAGAAACATGTTTATTTCTGCAGAAAAACACGTTTTGACACTTTCTGCACACTGGGGTTAAGAGCAGAGTGTGTGGGCTCTTCTGAGCCTTGCAATTACATAGGGATTCAGTTGTCTGAAAAAACACGTTTATTTCGGGCTGAAAAACACGTTTTGAAAAAAGTGCTGTTACTGCCCCATAACTTACATGGGGTTGACCAAACTTGCAGAAACGTTTATTTCTGCTGAAAAACATGTTTTGACACTTTCTGCACACTGGGGTTAAGAGCTGAGTGTGTGGGCTCTTCTGAGCTTTGCAGTTACATAGGGATTCAGTTGTCTGAAAAAACGCGTTTATTTCGGGCTGAAAAACACGTTTTAAAAAAAGAGCTGTTACTGCCCCATAACTTACATGGGGTTGACCAAACTTGCAGAAACATGTTTATTTCTGCTGAAAAACATGTTTTGACACTTTCTGCACACTGGGGTTAAGAGCTGAGTGTGTGGGCTCTTCTGAGCTTTGCAGTTACATAGGGATTCAGTTGTCTGAAAAAACGCGTTTATTTCAGGCTGAAAAACACGTTTTGAAAAAAGTGCTGTTACTGCCCCGTAACTTACATGGGGTTGACCAAACTTGCAGAAACATGTTTATTTCTGCTGAAAAACATGTTTTGACACTTTCTGCACACTGGGGTTAAGAGCAGAGTGTGTGGGCTCTTCTGAGCCTTGCAGTTACATAGGGATTCAGTTGTCTGAAAAAACGCGTTTATTTCGGGCTGAAAAACACGTTTTGAAAAAAGTGCTGTTACTGCCCCATAACTTACATGGGGTTGACCAAACTTGCAGAAACATGTTTATTTCTGCTGAAAAACATGTTTTGACACTTTCTGCACACTGGGGTAAAGAGCAGAGTGTGTAGGCTCTTTCTGAGCCTTGCAGTTACATAGGGATTCAGTTGTCTGAAAAAACGCGTTTATTTCGGGCTGAAAAACACATGTTGAAAAGTATACTGTAACTGCCCCATAACTTACATGGGGTTGACCAAACTTGCAGAAACATGTTTATTTCTGCTGAAAAACATGTTTTGACACTTTCTGCACACTGGGGTTAAGAGCAGAGTGTGTGGGCTCTTCTGAGCCTTGCAGTTACATAGGGATTCAGTTGTCTGAAAAAACGCGTTTATTTCGGGCTGAAAAACACGTTTTGAAAAAAGTGCTGTTACTGCCCCATAACTTACATGGGGTTGACCAAACTTGCAGAAACATGTTTATTTCTGCTGAAAAACATGTTTTGACACTTTCTGCACACGGGGGTTAAGAGCTGAGTGTTTGGGCTCTTCTGAGCTTTGCAGTTACATAGGGATTCAGTTGTCTGAAAAAACGCGTTTATTTCGGGCTGAAAAACACGTTTTGAAAAGTGTACTGTAACTGCCCCATAACTTACATGGGGTTGACCAAACTTGCAGAAACATGTTTATTTCTGCAGAAAAACACGTTTTGACACTTTCTGCACACTGGGGTTAAGAGCAGAGTGTGTGGGCTCTTCTGAGCCTTGCAGTTACATAGGGATTCAGTTGTCTGAAAAAACGCGTTTATTTCGGGCTGAAAAACACGTTTTGAAAAAAGTGCTGTTACTGCCCCATAACTTACATGGGGTTGACCAAACTTGCAGAAACATGTTTATTTCTGCTGAAAAACACGTTTTGACACTTTCTGCACACTGGGGTTAAGAGCAGAGTGTGTGGGCTCTTCTGAGCCTTGCAGTTACATAGGGATTCAGTTGTCTGAAAAAACGCGTTTATTTCGGGCTGAAAAACACGTTTTGAAAAAAGTGCTGTTACTGCCCCATAAGTTACATGGGGTTGACCAAACTTGCAGAAACATGTTTATTTCTGCAGAAAAACACGTTTTGACACTTTCTGCACACTGGGGTTAAGAGCAGAGTGTGTGGGCTCTTCTGAGCCTTGCAGTTACATAGGGATTCAGTTGTCTGAAAAAACGCGTTTATTTCGGGCTGAAAAACACGTTTTGAAAAAAGTGCTGTTACTGCCCCATAACTTACATGGGGTTGACCAAACTTGCAGAAACATGTTTATTTCTGCTGAAAAACACGTTTTGACACTTTCTGCACACTGGGGTTAAGAGCAGAGTGTGTGGGCTCTTCTGAGCCTTGCAGTTACATAGGGATTCAGTTGTCTGAAAAAACGCGTTTATTTCGGGCTGAAAAACACGTTTTGAAAAGTGTACTGTAACTGCCCCATAACTTACATGGGGTTGACCAAACTTGCAGAAACATGTTTATTTCTGCTGAAAAACACGTTTTGTCACTTTCTGCACACAGTGGTTAAGAGCAGAGTATGTGGGCTCTTCTGAGCCTTGCAGTTATATAGGGATTCAGTTGTCTGAAAAACCGCGTTTATTTCGGGCTGAAAAACATGTTTTGAAAGAAGTGCTGTTACTGCGCAATAAGTTACATGGGGTTGACCAAACTTGCAGAAACATGTTTATTTCTGCTGAAAAACACGTTTTGACACTTTCTGCACACTGGGGTTAAGAGCAGAGTGTGTGGGCTCTTCTGAGCCTTGCAGTTACATAGGGATTCAGTTGTCTGATAAAAACGCGTTTATTTCGGGCTGAAAAACACGATTTGAAAAGTGTACTGTAACTGCCCCATAACTTACATGGTGTTGACCAAACTTGCAGAAACATGTTTATTTCTGCTGAAAAACACGTTTTCACACTTTCTGCACACTGGGGTTAAGAGCTGAGTGTGTTTGCTCTTCTGAGCCTTGCAGTTACATTAGGATTCAGCTGTCTGAAAAATCGCGTTTATTTCGGGCTGAAAAACACGTTTTGAAAAAAGTGCTGTTACTGCCCCATAAGTTACATGGGGTTGACAAAACTTGCAGAAACATGTTTATTTCTGCTGAAAAACATGTTTTGACACTTTCTGCACACTGGGGTTAAGAGCTGAGTGTGTGGGCTCTTCTGAGCTTTGCAGTTACATAGGGATTCAGTTGTCTGAAAAAACGCGTTTATTTCGGGCTGAAAAACACGTTTTGAAAAGTGTACTGTAACTGCCCCATAACTTACATGGGGTTGACCAAACTTGTAGAAACATGTTTATTTCTGCTGAAAAACATGTTTTGACATTTTCTGCACACTGGGGTTAAGAGCAGAGTGTGTGGGCTCTTCTGAGCCTTGCAGTTACATAGGGATTCAGTTGTCTGAAAAAACGCGTTTATTTCGGGCTGAAAAACACGTTTTGAAAAAAGTGCTGTTACTGCCCAATAAGTTACATGGGGTTGACCAAACTTGCAGAAACATGTTTATTTCTGCAGAAAAACACGTTTTGACACTTTCTGCACACTGGGGTTAAGAGCAGAGTGTGTGGGCTCTTCTGAGCCTTGCAATTACATAGGGATTCAGTTGTCTGAAAAACCGCGTTTATTTCGGGCTGAAAAACACGTTTTGAAAAAAGTGCTGTTACTGCCCAATAAGTTACATGGGGTTGACCAAACTTGCAGAAACATGTTTATTTCTGCAGAAAAACACGTTTTGACACTTTCTGCACACTGGGGTTAAGAGCAGAGTGTGTGGGCTCTTCTGAGCCTTGCAGTTACATAGGGATTCAGTTGTCTGAAAAAACGCGTTTATTTCGGGCTGAAAAACACGTTTTGAAAAGTGTACTGTAACTGCCCCATAACTTACATGGGGTTGACCAAACTTGCAGAAACATGTTTATTTCTGCTGAAAAACACGTTTTGTCACTTTCTGCACACAGTGGTTAACAGCAGAGTATGTGGGCTCTTCTGAGCCTTGCAGTTATATAGGGATTCAGTTGTCTGAAAAACCGCGTTTATTTCGGGCTGAAAAACATGTTTTGAAAGAAGTGCTGTTACTGCGCAATAAGTTACATGGGGTTGACCAAACTTGCAGAAACATGTTTATTTCTGCTGAAAAACACGTTTTGACACTTTCTGCACACTGGGGTTAAGAGCAGAGTGTGTGGGCTCTTCTGAGCCTTGCAGTTACATAGGGATTCAGTTGTCTGATAAAAACGCGTTTATTTCGGGCTGAAAAACACGATTTGAAAAGTGTACTGTAACTGCCCCATAACTTACATGGTGTTGACCAAACTTGCAGAAACATGTTTATTTCTGCTGAAAAACATGTTTTGACACTTTCTGCACACTGGGGTTAAGAGCTGAGTGTGTGGGCTCTTCTGAGCTTTGCAGTTACATAGGGATTCAGTTGTCTGAAAAAACGCGTTTATTTCGGGCTGAAAAACACATTTTGAAAAGTGTACTGTAACTGCCCCATAACTTACATGGGGTTGACCAAACTTGTAGAAACATGTTTATTTCTGCTGAAAAACATGTTTTGACATTTCCTGCACACTGGGGTTAAGAGCAGAGTGTGTGGGCTCTTCTGAGCCTTGCAGTTACATAGGGATTCAGTTGTCTGAAAAAACGCGTTTATTTCGGGCTGAAAAACACGTTTTGAAAAAAGTGCTGTTACTGCCCAATAAGTTACATGGGGTTGACCAAACTTGCAGAAACATGTTTATTTCTGCAGAAAAACACGTTTTGACACTTTCTGCACACTGGGGTTAAGAGCAGAGTGTGTGGGCTCTTCTGAGCCTTGCAATTACATAGGGATTCAGTTGTCTGAAAAAACACGTTTATTTCGGGCTGAAAAACACGTTTTGAAAAAAGTGCTGTTACTGCCCCATAACTTACATGGGGTTGACCAAACATGCAGAAACATGTTTATTTCTGCTGAAAAACACGTTTTGACACTTTCTGCACACTGGGGTTAAGAGCAGAGTGTGTGGGCCCTTCTGAGCCTTGCAGTTACATAGGGATTCAGTTGTCTGAAAAAACGCGTTTATTTCGGGCTGAAAAACACGTTTTGAAAAGTGTACTGTAACTGCCCCATAACTTACATGGGGTTGACCAAACTTGCAGAAACATGTTTATTTCTGCTGAAAAACATGTTTTGACACTTTCTGCACACTGGGGTTAAGAGCTGAGTGTGTGGGCTCTTCTGAGCTTTGCAGTTACATAGGGATTCAGTTGTCTGAAAAAACGCGTTTATTTCGGGCTGAAAAACACGTTTTGAAAAGTGTACTGTAACTGCCCCATAACTGACATGGGGTTGACCAAACTTGCAGAAACATGTTTATTTCTGCTGAAAAACATGTTTTGACACTTTCTGCACACTGGGGTTAAGAGCTGAGTGTGTGGGCTCTTCTGAGCTTTGCAGTTACATAGGGATTCAGTTGTCTGAAAAAACGCGTTTATTTCGGGCTGAAAAACACGTTTTGAAAAAAGAGCTGTTACTGCCCCATAACTTACATGGGGTTGACCAAACTTGCAGAAACATGTTTATTTCTGCTGAAAAACATGTTTTGACACTTTCTGCACACTGGGGTTAAGAGCTGAGTGTGTGGGCTCTTCTGAGCTTTGCAGTTACATAGGGATTCAGTTGTCTGAAAAAACGCGTTTATTTCAGGCTGAAAAACACGTTTTGAAAAAAGTGCTGTTACTGCCCCGTAACTTACATGGGGTTGACCAAACTTGCAGAAACATGTTTATTTCTGCTGAAAAACATGTTTTGACACTTTCTGCACACTGGGGTTAAGAGCAGAGTGTGTGGGCTCTTCTGAGCCTTGCAGTTACATAGGGATTCAGTTGTCTGAAAAAACGCGTTTTTCTCGGGCTGAAAAACACGTTTTGAAAAAAGTGCTGTTACTGCCCCATAACTTACATGGGGTTGACCAAACTTGCAGAAACATGTTTATTTCTGCTGAAAAACATGTTTTGACACTTTCTGCACACGGGGGTTAAGAGCTGAGTGTTTGGGCTCTTCTGAGCTTTGCAGTTACATAGGGATTCAGTTGTCTGAAAAAACGCGTTTATTTCGGGCTGAAAAACACGTTTTGAAAAGTGTACTGTAACTGCCCCATAACTTACATGGGGTTGACCAAACTTGCAGAAACATGTTTATTTCTGCAGAAAAACACGTTTTGACACTTTCTGCACACTGGGGTTAAGAGCAGAGTGTGTGGGCTCTTCTGAGCCTTGCAGTTACATAGGGATTCAGTTGTCTGAAAAAACGCGTTTATTTCGGGCTGAAAAACACGTTTTGAAAAAAGTGCTGTTACTGCCCCATAACTTACATGGGGTTGACCAAACTTGCAGAAACATGTTTATTTCTGCTGAAAAACACGTTTTGACACTTTCTGCACACTGGGGTTAAGAGCAGAGTGTGTGGGCTCTTCTGAGCCTTGCAGTTACATAGGGATTCAGTTGTCTGAAAAAACGCGTTTATTTCGGGCTGAAAAACACGTTTTGAAAAAAGTGCTGTTACTGCCCCATAAGTAACATGGGGTTGACCAAACTTGCAGAAACATGTTTATTTCTGCAGAAAAACACGTTTTGACACTTTCTGCACACTGGGGTTAAGAGCAGAGTGTGTGGGCTCTTCTGAGCCTTGCAATTACATAGGGATTCAGTTGTCTGAAAAAACACGTTTATTTCGGGCTGAAAAACACGTTTTGAAAAGTGTACTGTAACTGCCCCATAACTTACATGGGGTTGACCAAACTTGCAGAAACATGTTTATTTCTGCTGAAAAACATGTTTTGACACTTTCTGCACACTGGGGTTAAGAGCTGAGTGTGTGGGCTCTTCTGAGCTTTGCAGTTACATAGGGATTCAGTTGTCTGAAAAAACGCGTTTATTTCGGGCTGAAAAACACGTTTTGAAAAAAGAGCTGTTACTGCCCCATAACTTACATGGGGTTGACCAAACTTGCAGAAACATGTTTATTTCTGCTGAAAAACATGTTTTGACACTTTCTGCACACTGGGGTTAAGAGCTGAGTGTGTGGGCTCTTCTGAGCTTTGCAGTTACATAGGGATTCAGTTGTCTGAAAAAACGCGTTTATTTCAGGCTGAAAAACACGTTTTGAAAAAAGTGCTGTTACTGCCCCGTAACTTACATGGGGTTGACCAAACTTGCAGAAACATGTTTATTTCTGCTGAAAAACATGTTTTGACACTTTCTGCACACTGGGGTTAAGAGCAGAGTGTGTGGGCTCTTCTGAGCCTTGCAGTTACATAGGGATTCAGTTGTCTGAAAAAACGCGTTTATTTCGGGCTGAAAAACACGTTTTGAAAAAAGTGCTGTTACTGCCCCATAACTTACATGGGGTTGACCAAACTTGCAGAAACATGTTTATTTCTGCTGAAAAACATGTTTTGACACTTTCTGCACACTGGGGTAAAGAGCAGAGTGTGTAGGCTCTTTCTGAGCCTTGCAGTTACATAGGGATTCAGTTGTCTGAAAAAACGCGTTTATTTCGGGCTGAAAAACACATGCTGAAAAGTATACTGTAACTGCCCCATAACTTACATGGGGTTGACCAAACTTGCAGAAACATGTTTATTTCTGCTGAAAAACATGTTTTGACACTTTCTGCACACTGGGGTTAAGAGCAGAGTGTGTGGGCTCTTCTGAGCCTTGCAGTTACATAGGGATTCAGTTGTCTGAAAAAACGCGTTTTTCTCGGGCTGAAAAACACGTTTTGAAAAAAGTGCTGTTACTGCCCCATAACTTATATGGGGTTGACCAAACTTGCAGAAACATGTTTATTTCTGCTGAAAAACATGTTTTGACACTTTCTGCACACGGGGGTTAAGAGCTGAGTGTTTGGGCTCTTTTGAGCTTTGCAGTTACATAGGGATTCAGTTGTCTGAAAAAACGCGTTTATTTCGGGCTGAAAAACACGTTTTGAAAAGTGTACTGTAACTGCCCCATAACTTACATGGGGTTGACCAAACTTGCAGAAACATGTTTATTTCTGCAGAAAAACACGTTTTGACACTTTCTGCACACTGGGGTTAAGAGCAGAGTGTGTGGGCTCTTCTGAGCCTTGCAGTTACATAGGGATTCAGTTGTCTGAAAAAACGCGTTTATTTCGGGCTGAAAAACACGTTTTGAAAAAAGTGCTGTTACTGCCCCATAACTTTCATGGGGTTGACCAAACTTGCAGAAACATGTTTATTTCTGCTGAAAAACACGTTTTGACACTTTCTGCACACTGGGGTTAAGAGCAGAGTGTGTGGGCTCTTCTGAGCCTTGCAGTTACATAGGGATTCAGTTGTCTGAAAAAACGCGTTTATTTCGGGCTGAAAAACACGTTTTGAAAAAAGTGCTGTTACTGCCCCATAAGTTACATGGGGTTGACAAAACTTGCAGAACCATGTTTATTTCTGCTGAAAAATATGTTTTGACACTTTCTGCACACTGGGGTTAAGAGCTGAGTGTGTGGGCTCTTCTGAGCTTTGCAGTTACATAGGGATTCAGTTGTCTGAAAAAACGCGTTTATTTCGGGCTGAAAAACACATTTTGAAAAAAGTGCTGTTACTGCCCCATAACTTACATGGGGTTGACCAAACTTGCAGAAACATGTTTATTTCTGCTGAAAAACACGTTTTGACACTTTCTGCACACTGGGGTTAAGAGCAGAGTGTGTGGGCTCTTCTGAGCCTTGCAGTTACATAGGGATTCAGTTGTCTGAAAAAACGCGTTTATTTCGGGCTGAAAAACACGTTTTGAAAAGTGTACTGTAACTGCCCCATAACTTACATGGGGTTGACCAAACTTGCAGAAACATGTTTATTTCTGCTGAAAAACATGTTTTGACACTTTCTGCACACGGGGGTTAAGAGCTGAGTGTTTTGCTCTTCTGAGCTTTGCAGTTACATAGGGATTCAGTTGTCTGAAAAAACGCGTTTATTTCAGGCTGAAAAACACGTTTTGAAAAAAGTGCTGTTACTGCCCCATAACTTACATGGGGTTGACCAAACTTGCAGAAACATGTTTATTTCTGCTGAAAAACATGTTTTGACACTTTCTGCACACTGGGGTTAAGAGCAGAGTGTGTGGGCTCTTCTGAGCCTTGCAGTTACATAGGGATTCAGTTGTCTGAAAAACCGCGTTTATTTCGGGCTGAAAAACACGTTTTGAAAAAAGTGCTGTTACTGCCCAATAAGTTACATGGGGTTGACCAAACTTGCAGAAACATGTTTATTTCTGCTGAAAAACACGTTTTGACACTTTCTGCACACTGGGGTAAAGAGCAGAGTGTGTAGGCTCTTTCTGAGCCTTGCAGTTACATAGGGATTCAGTTGTCTGAAAAACCGCGTTTATTTCGGGCTGAAAAACACGTTTTGAAAAAAGTGCTGTTACTGCCCAGTAAGTTACATGGGGTTGACCAAACTTGCAGAAACATGTTTATTTCTGCTGAAAAACACGTTTTGACACTTTCTGCACACTGGGGTTAAGAGCAGATTGTGTGGGCTCTTCTGAACCTTGCAGTTACATAGGGATTCAGTTGTCTGAAAAAACGCGTTTATTTCGGGCTGAAAAACACGTTTTGAAAAGTGTACTGTAACTGCCCCATAACTTACATGGGGTTGACCAAACTTGCAGAAACATGTTTATTTCTGCTGAAAAACACGTTTTGACACTTTCTGCACACTGGGGTTAAGAGCAGAGTGTGTGGGCTCTTCTGAGCCTTGCAGTTATATAGGGATTCAGTTGTCTGAAAAAACGCGTTTATTTCGGGCTGAAAAACATGTTTTGAAAGAAGTGCTGTTACTGCCCAATAAGTTACATGGGGTTGACCAAACTTGCAGAAACATGTTTATTTCTGCTGAAAAACACGTTTTGACACTTTCTGCACACTGGGGTTAAGAGCAGAGTGTGTGGGCTCTTCTGAGCCTTGCAGTTACATAGGGATTCAGTTGTCTGATAAAAACGCGTTTATTTCGGGCTGAAAAACACGTTTTGAAAAGTGTACTGTAACTGCCCCATAACTTACATGGTGTTGACCAAACTTGCAGAAACATGTTTATTTCTGCTGAAAAACACGTTTTCACACTTTCTGCACACTGGGGTTAAGAGCTGAGTGTGTTTGCTCTTCTGAGCCTTGCAGTTACATTAGGATTCAGCTGTCTGAAAAATCGCGTTTATTTCGGGCTGAAAAACACGTTTTGAAAAAAGTGCTGTTACTGCCCCATAAGTTACATGGGGTTGACAAAACTTGCAGAAACATGTTTATTTCTGCTGAAAAACATGTTTTGACACTTTCTGCACACTGGGGTTAAGAGCTGAGTGTGTGGGCTCTTCTGAGCTTTGCAGTTACATAGGGATTCAGTTGTCTGAAAAAACGCGTTTATTTCGGGCTGAAAAACACTTTTTGAAAAAAGTGCTGTTACTGCCCAATAAGTTACATGGGGTTGACCAAACTTGCAAAAACATGTTTATTTCTGCTGAAAAACACGTTTTGACACTTTCTGCACACTGGGGTTAAGAGCAGATTGTGTGGGCTCTTCTGAGCCTTGCAGTTACATAGGGATTCAGTTGTCTGAAAAAACGCGTTTATTTCGGGCTGAAAAACACGTTTTGAAAAGTGTACTGTAACTGCCCCATAACTTACATGGGGATGACCAAACTTGCAGAAACATGTTTATTTCTGCTGAAAAACACGTTTTGACACTTTCTGCACACTGGGGTTAAGAGCAGAGTGTGTGGGCTCTTCTGAGCCTTGCAGTTACATAGGGATTCAGTTGTCTGAAAAAACGCGTTTATCTTGGGCTGAAAAACACGTTTTGAAAAAAGTGCTGTTACTGCCCCATAACTTACATGGGGTTGACCAAACTTGCAGAAACATGTTTATTTTTCTGAAAAACATGTTTTGACACTTTCTGCACACGGGGGTTAAGAGCTGAGTGTTTGGGCTCTTCTGAGCTTTGCAGTTACATAGGGATTCAGTTGTCTGAAAAAACGCGTTTATTTCGGGCTGAAAAACACGTTTTGAAAAGTGTACTGTAACTGCCCCATAACTTACATGGGGTTGACCAAACTTGCAGAAACATGTTTATTTCTGCAGAAAAACACGTTTTGACACTTTCTGCACACTGGGGTTAAGAGCAGAGTGTGTGGGCTCTTCTGAGCCTTGCAGTTACATAGGGATTCAGTTGTCTGAAAAAACGCGTTTATTTCGGGCTGAAAAACACGTTTTGAAAAAAGTGCTGTTACTGCCCCATAACTTACATGGGGTTGACCAAACTTGCAGAAACATGTTTATTTCTGCTGAAAAACACGTTTTGACACTTTCTGCACACTGGGGTTAAGAGCAGAGTGTGTGGGCTCTTCTGAGCCTTGCAGTTACATAGGGATTCAGTTGTCTGAAAAAACGCGTTTATTTCGGGCTGAAAAACACGTTTTGAAAAGTGTACTGTAACTGCCCCATAACTTACATGGGGTTGACCAAACTTGCAGAAACATGTTTATTTCTGCTGAAAAACACGTTTTGACACTTTCTGCACACTGGGGTTAAGAGCAGAGTGTGTGGGCTCTTCTGAGCCTTGCAGTTACATAGGGATTCAGTTGTCTGATAAAAACGCGTTTATTTCGGGCTGAAAAACACGATTTGAAAAGTGTACTGTAACTGCCCCATAACTTACATGGTGTTGACCAAACTTGCAGAAACATGTTTATTTCTGCTGAAAAACACGTTTTCACACTTTCTGCACACTGGGGTTAAGAGCTGAGTGTGTTTGCTCTTCTGAGCCTTGCAGTTACATTAGGATTCAGCTGTCTGAAAAATCGCGTTTATTTCGGGCTGAAAAACACGTTTTGAAAAAAGTGCTGTTACTGCCCCATAAGTTACATGGGGTTGACAAAACTTGCAGAAACATGTTTATTTCTGCTGAAAAACATGTTTTGACACTTTCTGCACACTGGGGTTAAGAGCTGAGTGTGTGGGCTCTTCTGAGCTTTGCAGTTACATAGGGATTCAGTTGTCTGAAAAAACGCGTTTATTTCGGGCTGAAAAACACGTTTTGAAAAAAGAGCTATTACTGCCCCATAACTTACATGGGGTTGACCAAACTTGCAGAAACATGTTTATTTCTGCTGAAAAACATGTTTTGACACTTTCTGCACACTGGGGTTAAGAGCTGAGTGTGTGGGCTCTTCTGAGCTTTGCAGTTACATAGGTATTCAGTTGTCTGAAAAAACGCGTTTATTTCAGGCTGAAAAACACGTTTTGAAAAAAGTGCTGTTACTGCCCCGTAACTTACATGGGGTTGACCAAACTTGCAGAAACATGTTTATTTCTGCTGAAAAACATGTTTTGACACTTTCTGCACACTGGGGTTAAGAGCAGAGTGTGTGGGCTCTACTGAGCCTTGCAGTTACATAGGGATTCAGTTGTCTGAAAAAACGCGTTTATTTCGGGCTGAAAAACACATGTTGAAAAGTATACTGTAACTGCCCCATAACTTACATGGGGTTGACCAAACTTGCAGAAACATGTTTATTTCTGCTGAAAAACATGTTTTGACACTTTCTGCACAGTGGGGTTAAGAGCTGAGTGTGTGGGCTCTACTGAGCCTTGCAGTTACATAGGGATTCAGTTGTCTGAAAAAACGCGTTTATTTCGGGCTGAAAAACACGTTTTGAAAAAAGTGCTGTTACTGCCCAATAAGTTACATGGGGTTGACCAAACTTGCAGAAACATGTTTATTTCTGCTGAAAAACACGTTTTGACACTTTCTGCACACTGGGCTTAAGAGCTTAGTGTGTTGGCTCTTCTGAGCCTTGCAGTTACATAGGGATTCAGTTGTCTGAAAAACCGCGTTTATTTCGGGCTGAAAAACACGTTTTGAAAAAAGTGCTGTTACTGCCCAATAAGTTACATGGGGTTGACCAAACTTGCAGAAACATGTTTATTTCTGCTGAAAAACACGTTTTGACAGTTTCTGCACACTGGGGTTAAGAGCAGATTGTGTGGGCTCTTCTGAGCCTTGCAGTTACATAGGGATTCAGTTGTCTGAAAAAACGCGTTTATTTCGGGCTGAAAAACACGTTTTGAAAAGTGTACTGTAACTGCCCCATAACTTACATGGGGTTGACCAAACTTGCAGAAACATGTTTATTTCTGCTGAAAAACACGTTTTGACACTTTCTGCACACTGGGGTTAAGAGCAGAGTGTGTGGGCTCTTCTGAGCCTTGCAGTTACATAGGGATTCAGTTGTCTGAAAAAACGCGTTTATTTCAGGCTGAAAAACACGTTTTGAAAAAGTGCTGTTACTGCACCATAACTTACATGGGGTTGACCAAACTTGCAGAAACATGTTTATTTCTGCTGAAAAACATGTTTTGACACTTTCTGCACACTGGGGTTAAGAGCTGAGTGTGTGGGCTCTTCTGAGCTTTGCAGTTACATAGGGATTCAGTTGTCTGAAAAAACGCGTTTATTTCAGGCTGAAAAACACGTTTTGAAAAAGTGCTGTTACTGCCCCATAACTTACATGGGGTTGACCAAACTTGCAGAAACATGTTTATTTCTGCTGAAAAACATGTTTTGACACTTTCTGCACACTGGGGTTAAGAGCAGAGTGTGTGGGCTCTTCTGAGCCTTGCAGTTACATAGGGATTCAGTTGACTGAAAAAACGCGTTTATCTCGGGCTGAAAAACACGTTTTGAAAAAAGTGCTGTTACTGCCCCATAACTTACATGGGGTTGACCAAACTTGCAGAAACATGTTTATTTCTGCTGAAAAACATGTTTTGACACTTTCTGCACACTGGGGTTAAGAGCTGAGTGTGTGGGCTCTTCTGAGCTTTGCAATTACATAGGGATTCAGTTGTCTGAAAAAACGTGTTTATTTCGGGCTGAAAAACACGTTTTGAAAAGTGTACTGTAACTGCCCCATAACTTACATGGGGTTGACCAAACTTGCAGAAACATGTTTATTTCTGCTGAAAAACATGTTTTGACACTTTCTGCACACTGGGGTTAAGAGCAGAGTGTGTGGGCTCTTCTGAGCCTTGCAGTTACATAGGGATTCAGTTGTCTGAAAAAACGCGTTTATCTCGGGCTGAAAAACACGTTTTGAAAAAAGTGCTGTTACTGCCCCATAACTTACATGGGGTTGACCAAACTTGTAGAAACATGTTTATTTCTGCTGAAAAACATGTTTTGACACTTTCTGCACACTGGGGTTAAGAGCAGAGTGTGTGGAATCTTCTGAGCCTTGCAGTTACATAGGGATTCAGTTGTCTGATAAAACGCGTTTATTTCGGGCTGAAAAACACGTTTTGAAAAAAGTGCTGTTACTGCCCCATAACTTACATGGGGTTGACCAAACTTGCAGAAACATGTTTATTTCTGCTGAAAAACAAAACATGTTTTGACACTTTCTGCACACTGGGGTTAAGAGCTGAGTGTGTGGGCTCTTCTGAGCTTTGCAGTTACATAGGGATTCAGTTGTCTGAAAAAACGCGTTTATTTCAGGCTGAAAAACACGTTTTGAAAAAAGTGCTGTTACTGCCCCATAACTTACATGGGGTTGACCAAACTTGCAGAAATATGTTTATTTCTGCTGAAAAACATGTTTTGACACTTTCTGCACACTGGGGTTAAGAGCAGAGTGTGTGGGCTCTTCTGAGCCTTGCAGTTACATAGGGATTCAGTTGTCTGAAAAAACGCGTTTATTTCGGGCTGAAAAACACGTTTTGAAAAGTGTACTGTAACTGCCCCATAACTTACATGGGGTTGACCAAACTTGCAGAAACATGTTTATTTCTGCTGAAAAACATGTTTTGACACTTTCTGCACACTGGGGTTAAGAGCAGAGTGTGTGGGCTCTTCTGAGCCTTGTGGTTACATAGGGATTCAGTTGTCTGAAAAAACGCGTTTATCTTGGGCTTAAAAACACGTTTTGAAAAAAGTGCTGTTACTGCCCCATAACTTACATGGGGTTGACCAAACTTGCAGAAATATGTTTATTTCTGCTGAAAAACATGTTTTGACACTTTCTGCACACTGGGGTTAAGAGCAGAGTGTGTGGGCTCTTCTGAGCCTTGCGGTTACATAGGGATTCAGTTGTCTGAAAAAACGCGTTTATCTCGGGCTGAAAAAAAACGTTTTGAAAAAAGTGCTGTTACTGCCCCATAACTTACATGGGGTTGACCAAACTTGTAGAAACATGTTTATTTCTGCTGAAAAACATGTTTTGACACTTTCTGCACACTGGGGTTAAGAGCAGAGTGTGTGGGCTCTTCTGAGCCTTGCGGTTACATAGGGATTCAGTTGTCTGAAAAAACGCGTTTATCTCGGGCTGAAAAACACGTTTTGAAAAGTGTACTGTAACTGCCCCATAACTTACATGGGGTTGACCAAACTTGTAGAAACATGTTTATTTCTGCTGAAAAACATGTTTTGACACTTTCTGCACACTGGGGTAAGAGCAGAGTGTGTGGGCTCTTCTGAGCCTTGCAGTTACATAGGGATTCAGTTGTCTGATAAAACGCGTTTATTTCGGGATGAAAAACACGTTTTGAAAAAAGTGCTGTTACTGCCCCATAACTTACATGGGGTTGACCAAACTTGCAGAAACATGTTTATTTCTGCTGAAAAACAAAACATGTTTTGACACTTTCTGCACACTGGGGTTAAGAGCTGAGTGTGTGGGCTCTTCTGAGCTTTGCAGTTACATAGGGATTCAGTTGTCTGAAAAAACGCGTTTATTTCAGGCTGAAAAACACGTTTTGAAAAAAGTGCTGTTACTGCCCCATAACTTACATGGGGTTGACCAAACTTGCAGAAATATGTTTATTTCTGCTGAAAAACATGTTTTGACACTTTCTGCACACTGGGGTTAAGAGCAGAGTGTGTGGGCTCTTCTGAGCCTTGCAGTTACATAGGGATTCAGTTGTCTGAAAAAACGCGTTTATCTCGGGCTGAAAAACACGTTTTGAAAAAAGTGCTGTTACTGCCCCATAACTTACATGGGGTTGACCAAACTTGTAGAAACATGTTTATTTCTGCTGAAAAACATGTTTTGACACTTTCTGCACACTGGGGTTAAGAGCAGAGTGTGTGGGCTCTTCTGAGCCTTGCAGTTACATAGGGATTCAGCTGTCTGAAAAAACGCGTTCATTTCGGGCTGAAAAACACGTTTTGAAAAGTGTGCTGTTACTGCCCCATAAGTTGCATGGGGGTGACCAAACTTGCAGAAACATGTTTATTTCTGCTGAAAAACACGTTTTGACACTTTCTGCACACTGGGGTTAAGAGCTGAGTGTGTGGGCTCTTCTGAGCCTTGCAGTTACATAGGGATTCAGCTGTCTGAAAAACCGCGTTTATTTCGGGCTGAAAAACACGTTTTGAAAAGTGTGCTGTTACTGCTCCATAAGTTGCATGGGGGTGACCAAACTTGCAGAAACATGTTTATTTCTGCTGAAAAACACGTTTTGACACTTTCTGCACACTGGGGTTAAGAGCTGAGTGTGTGGGCTCTTCTGAGCCCTGCAGTTACATAGGGATTCAGCTGTCTGAAAAAACGCGTTTATTTCAGGCTGAAAAATACGTTTTGAAAAGTGTGCTGTAACTGCCTCATAACTTACATGGGGTTGACCAAACTTGCAGAAACATGTTTATTTCTGCTGAAAAACACGTTTTGACACTTTCTGCACACTGGGGTTAAGAGCTGAGTGTGTGGGCTCTTCTGAGCCTTGCAGTTACATAGGGATTCAGCTTTCTGAAAAACCGCGTTTATTTCGGGCTGAAAAACACATTTTGAAAAAAGTGCTGTTACTGCCCCATAAGTTACATGGGGGTGACCAAACTTGCAGAAACATGTTTATTTCTGCTGAAAAACACGTTTTGACACTTTCTGCACACTGGGGGTAAGAGCTGAGTGTGTGGGCTCTTCTGAGCCTTGATGTTACATAAGGATTCAGCTGTCTGAAAAAACGCGTTTATTTCGGGCTGTAAAACACGTTTTGAAAAAAGTGCTGTTACTGCCCCATAAGTTACATGGGGTTGACCAATCTTGCAGAAACATGTTTATTTCTGCTGAAAAACACGTTTTGACACTTTCTGCACACTGGGGTTAAGAGCTGAGTGTGTGGGCTCTTCTGAGCCTTGCAGTTACATAGGGATTCAGCTGTCTGAAAAAACGCGTTTATTTCGGGCTGAAAAACACGTTTTGACAAGTGTGCTGTTACTGTCCCATAAGTTGGATGGGGGTGACCAAACTTGCAGAAACATGTGTATTTCTGCTGAAAAACACGTTTTGACACTTTCTGCACACTTTGGTTAAGAGCTGAGTGTGTGGGCTCTTCTGAGCCTTGCAGTTACATAGGGATTCAGCTGTCTGAAAAAACACGTTTATTTCAGGCTGAAAAACACGTTTTGAAAAGTGTGCTGTAACTGCCCCATAACTTAAATGGGGTTGACCGAACTTGCAGAAACATGTTTATTTCTGCTGAAAAACACGTTTTGACACTTTCTGCACACTGGGGTTAAGAGCTGAGTGTGTGGGCTCTTCTGAGCCTTGCAGTTACATAGGGATTCAGCTTTCTGAAAAAACGCGTTTATTTCGGGCTGAAAAACACGTTTTGAAAAGTGTGCTGTTACTGCCCCATAAGTTGCATGGGGGTGACCAAACTTGCAGAAACATGTTTATTTCTGCTGAAAAACACGTTTTGACACTTTCTGCACACTGGGGTTAAGAGCTGAGTGTGTGGGCTCTTCTGAGCCTTGCAGTTACATAGGGATTCAGCTGTCTGAAAAAACGCGTTTATTTCGGGCTGAAAAACACATTTTGAAAAAAGTGCTGTTACTGCCCCATAAGTTACATGGGGTTGACCAAACTTGCAGAAACATGTTTATTTCTGCTGAAAAACACGTTTTGACACTTTCTGCACACTGGGGTTAAGAGCTGAGTGTGTGGGCTCTTCTGAGCCTTGCAGTTACATAGGGATTCAGCTGTCTGAAAAAACGCGTTTATTTCGGGCTGAAAAACACATTTTGAAAAAAGTGCTGTTACTGCCCCATAAGTTACATGGGGTTGACCAAACTTGCAAAAACATGTTTATTTCTGCTGAAAAACACGTTTTGACACTTTCTGCACACTGGGGTTAAGAGCTGAGTGTGTGGGCTCTTCTGAGCCTTGCAGTTACATAGGGATTCAATTGTCTGAAAAACCGCGTTTATTTCGGGCTGAAAAACACGTTTTGAAAAAAGTGCTGTTACTGCCCAATAAGTTACATGGTGTTGACCAAACTTGCAAAAACATGTTTATTTCTGCTGAAAAACACGTTTTGACACTTTCTGCACACTGGGGTTAAGAGCAGATTGTGTGGGCTCTTCTGAGCCTTGCAGTTACATAGGGATTCAGTTGTCTGAAAAAACGCGTTTATTTCGGGCTGAAAAACACGTTTTGAAAAGTGTACTGTAACTGCCCCATAACTTACATGGGGATGACCAAACTTGCAGAAACATGTTTATTTCTGCTGAAAAACACGTTTTGACACTTTCTGCACACTGGGGTTAAGAGCAGAGTGTGTGGGCTCTTCTGAGCCTTGCAGTTACATAGGGATTCAGTTGTCTGAAAAAACGCGTTTATCTTGGGCTGAAAAACACGTTTTGAAAAAAGTGCTGTTACTGCCCCATAACTTACATGGGGTTGACCAAACTTGCAGAAACATGTTTATTTTTCTGAAAAACATGTTTTGACACTTTCTGCACACGGGGGTTAAGAGCTGAGTGTTTGGGCTCTTCTGAGCTTTGCAGTTACATAGGGATTCAGTTGTCTGAAAAAACGCGTTTATTTCGGGCTGAAAAACACGTTTTGAAAAGTGTACTGTAACTGCCCCATAACTTACATGGGGTTGACCAAACTTGCAGAAACATGTTTATTTCTGCAGAAAAACACGTTTTGACACTTTCTGCACACTGGGGTTAAGAGCAGAGTGTGTGGGCTCTTCTGAACCTTGCAGTTACATAGGGATTCAGTTGTCTGAAAAAACGCGTTTATTTCGGGCTGAAAAACACGTTTTGAAAAAAGTGCTGTTACTGCCCCATAACTTACATGGGGTTGACCAAACTTGCAGAAACATGTTTATTTCTGCTGAAAAACACGTTTTGACACTTTCTGCACACTGGGGTTAAGAGCAGAGTGTGTGGGCTCTTCTGAGCCTTGCAGTTACATAGGGATTCAGTTGTCTGAAAAAACGCGTTTATTTCGGGCTGAAAAACACGTTTTGAAAAGTGTACTGTAACTGCCCCATAACTTACATGGGGTTGACCAAACTTGCAGAAACATGTTTATTTCTGCTGAAAAACACGTTTTGTCACTTTCTGCACACAGTGGTTAAGAGCAGAGTATGTGGGCTCTTCTGAGCCTTGCAGTTATATAGGGATTCAGTTGTCTGAAAAACCGCGTTTATTTCGGGCTGAAAAACATGTTTTGAAAGAAGTGCTGTTACTGCCCAATAAGATACATGGGGTTGACCAAACTTGCAGAAACATGTTTATTTCTGCTGAAAAACACGTTTTGACACTTTCTGCACACTGGGGTTAAGAGCAGAGTGTGTGGGCTCTTCTGAGCCTTGCAGTTACATAGGGATTCAGTTGTCTGATAAAAACGCGTTTATTTCGGGCTGAAAAACACGATTTGAAAAGTGTACTGTAACTGCCCCATAACTTACATGGTGTTGACCAAACTTGCAGAAACATGTTTATTTCTGCTGAAAAACACGTTTTCACACTTTCTGCACACTGGGGTTAAGAGCTGAGTGTGTTTGCTCTTCTGAGCCTTGCAGTTACATTAGGATTCAGCTGTCTGAAAAATCGCGTTTATTTCGGGCTGAAAAACACGTTTTGAAAAAAGTGCTGTTACTGCCCCATAAGTTACATGGGGTTGACAAAACTTGCAGAAACATGTTTATTTCTGCTGAAAAACATGTTTTGACACTTTCTGCACACTGGGGTTAAGAGCTGAGTGTGTGGGCTCTTCTGAGCTTTGCAGTTACATAGGGATTCAGTTGTCTGAAAAAACGCGTTTATTTCGGGCTGAAAAACACGTTTTGAAAAAAGAGCTATTACTGCCCCATAACTTACATGGGGTTGACCAAACTTGCAGAAACATGTTTATTTCTGCTGAAAAACATGTTTTGACACTTTCTGCACACTGGGGTTAAGAGCTGAGTGTGTGGGCTCTTCTGAGCTTTGCAGTTAAATAGGTATTCAGTTGTCTGAAAAAACGCGTTTATTTCAGGCTGAAAAACACGTTTTGAAAAAAGTGCTGTTACTGCCCCGTAACTTACATGGGGTTGACCAAACTTGCAGAAACATGTTTATTTCTGCTGAAAAACATGTTTTGACACTTTCTGCACACTGGGGTTAAGAGCAGAGTGTGTGGGCTCTACTGAGCCTTGCAGTTACATAGGGATTCAGTTGTCTGAAAAAACGCGTTTATTTCGGGCTGAAAAACACATGTTGAAAAGTATACTGTAACTGCCCCATAACTTACATGGGGTTGACCAAACTTGCAGAAACATGTTTATTTCTGCTGAAAAACATGTTTTGACACTTTCTGCACAGTGGGGTTAAGAGCTGAGTGTGTGGGCTCTACTGAGCCTTGCAGTTACATAGGGATTCAGTTGTCTGAAAAAACGCGTTTATTTCGGGCTGAAAAACACGTTTTGAAAAAAGTGCTGTTACTGCCCAATAAGTTACATGGGGTTGACCAAACTTGCAGAAACATGTTTATTTCTGCTGAAAAACACGTTTTGACACTTTCTGCACACTGGGCTTAAGAGCTTAGTGTGTTGGCTCTTCTGAGCCTTGCAGTTACATAGGGATTCAGTTGTCTGAAAAACCGCGTTTATTTCGGGCTGAAAAACACGTTTTGAAAAAAGTGCTGTTACTGCCCAATAAGTTACATGGGGTTGACCAAACTTGCAGAAACATGTTTATTTCTGCTGAAAAACACGTTTTGACAGTTTCTGCACACTGGGGTTAAGAGCAGATTGTGTGGGCTCTTCTGAGCCTTGCAGTTACATAGGGATTCAGTTGTCTGAAAAAACGCGTTTATTTCGGGCTGAAAAACACGTTTTGAAAAGTGTACTGTAACTGCCCCATAACTTACATGGGGTTGACCAAACTTGCAGAAACATGTTTATTTCTGCTGAAAAACACGTTTTGACACTTTCTGCACACTGGGGTTAAGAGCAGAGTGTGTGGGCTCTTCTGAGCCTTGCAGTTACATAGGGATTCAGTTGTCTGAAAAAACGCGTTTATTTCAGGCTGAAAAACACGTTTTGAAAAAGTGCTGTTACTGCACCATAACTTACATGGGGTTGACCAAACTTGCAGAAACATGTTTATTTCTGCTGAAAAACATGTTTTGACACTTTCTGCACACTGGGGTTAAGAGCTGAGTGTGTGGGCTCTTCTGAGCTTTGCAGTTACATAGGGATTCAGTTGTCTGAAAAAACGCGTTTATTTCAGGCTGAAAAACACGTTTTGAAAAAGTGCTGTTACTGCCCCATAACTTACATGGGGTTGACCAAACTTGCAGAAACATGTTTATTTCTGCTGAAAAACATGTTTTGACACTTTCTGCACACTGGGGTTAAGAGCAGAGTGTGTGGGCTCTTCTGAGCCTTGCAGTTACATAGGGATTCAGTTGACTGAAAAAACGCGTTTATCTCGGGCTGAAAAACACGTTTTGAAAAAAGTGCTGTTACTGCCCCATAACTTACATGGGGTTGACCAAACTTGCAGAAACATGTTTATTTCTGCTGAAAAACATGTTTTGACACTTTCTGCACACTGGGGTTAAGAGCTGAGTGTGTGGGCTCTTCTGAGCTTTGCAATTACATAGGGATTCAGTTGTCTGAAAAAACGTGTTTATTTCGGGCTGAAAAACACGTTTTGAAAAGTGTACTGTAACTGCCCCATAACTTACATGGGGTTGACCAAACTTGCAGAAACATGTTTATTTCTGCTGAAAAACATGTTTTGACACTTTCTGCACACTGGGGTTAAGAGCAGAGTGTGTGGGCTCTTCTGAGCCTTGCAGTTACATAGGGATTCAGTTGTCTGAAAAAACGCGTTTATCTCGGGCTGAAAAACACGTTTTGAAAAAAGTGCTGTTACTGCCCCATAACTTACATGGGGTTGACCAAACTTGTAGAAACATGTTTATTTCTGCTGAAAAACATGTTTTGACACTTTCTGCACACTGGGGTTAAGAGCAGAGTGTGTGGGCTCTTCTGAGCCTTGCAGTTACATAGGGATTCAGTTGTCTGATAAAACGTGTTTATTTCGGGCTGAAAAACACGTTTTGAAAAAAGTGCTGTTACTGCCCCATAACTTACATGGGGTTGACCAAACTTGCAGAAACATGTTTATTTCTGCTGAAAAACAAAACATGTTTTGACACTTTCTGCACACTGGGGTTAAGAGCTGAGTGTGTGGGCTCTTCTGAGCTTTGCAGTTACATAGGGATTCAGTTGTCTGAAAAAACGCGTTTATTTCAGGCTGAAAAACACGTTTTGAAAAAAGTGCTGTTACTGCCCCATAACTTACATGGGGTTGACCAAACTTGCAGAAATATGTTTATTTCTGCTGAAAAACATGTTTTGACACTTTCTGCACACTGGGGTTAAGAGCAGAGTGTGTGGGCTCTTCTGAGCCTTGCAGTTACATAGGGATTCAGTTGTCTGAAAAAACGCGTTTATTTCGGGCTGAAAAACACGTTTTGAAAAGTGTACTGTAACTGCCCCATAACTTACATGGGGTTGACCAAACTTGCAGAAACATGTTTATTTCTGCTGATAAACATGTTTTGACACTTTCTGCACACTGGGGTTAAGAGCAGAGTGTGTGGGCTCTTCTGAGCCTTGCGGTTACATAGGGATTCAGTTGTCTGAAAAAACGCGTTTATCTCGGGCTTAAAAACACGTTTTGAAAAAAGTGCTGTTACTGCCCCATAACTTACATGGGGTTGACCAAACTTGCAGAAATATGTTTATTTCTGCTGAAAAACATGTTTTGACACTTTCTGCACACTGGGGTTAAGAGCAGAGTGTGTGGGCTCTTCTGAGCCTTGAGGTTACATAGGGATTCAGTTGTCTGAAAAAACGCGTTTATCTCGGGCTGAAAAACACGTTTTGAAAAAAGTGCTGTTACTGCCCCATAACTTACATGGGGTTGACCAAACTTGTAGAAACATGTTTATTTCTGCTGAAAAACATGTTTTGACACTTTCTGCACACTGGGGTTAAGAGCAGAGTGTGTGGGCTCTTCTGAGCCTTGCGGTTACATAGGGATTCAGTTGTCTGAAAAAACGCGTTTATCTCGGGCTGAAAAACACGTTTTGAAAAGTGTACTGTAACTGCCCCATAACTTACATGGGGTTGACCAAACTTGTAGAAACATGTTTATTTCTGCTGAAAAACATGTTTTGACACTTTCTGCACACTGGGGTAAGAGCAGAGTGTGTGGGCTCTTCTGAGCCTTGCAGTTACATAGGGATTCAGTTGTCTGATAAAACGCGTTTATTTCGGGATGAAAAACACGTTTTGAAAAAAGTGCTGTTACTGCCCCATAACTTACATGGGGTTGACCAAACTTGCAGAAACATGTTTATTTCTGCTGAAAAACAAAACATGTTTTGACACTTTCTGCACACTGGGGTTAAGAGCTGAGTGTGTGGGCTCTTCTGAGCTTTGCAGTTACATAGGGATTCAGTTGTCTGAAAAAACGCGTTTATTTCAGGCTGAAAAACACGTTTTGAAAAAAGTGCTGTTACTGCCCCATAACTTACATGGGGTTGACCAAACTTGCAGAAATATGTTTATTTCTGCTGAAAAACATGTTTTGACACTTTCTGCACACTGGGGTTAAGAGCAGAGTGTGTGGGCTCTTCTGAGCCTTGCAGTTACATAGGGATTCAGTTGTCTGAAAAAACGCGTTTATCTCGGGCTGAAAAACACGTTTTGAAAAAAGTGCTGTTACTGCCCCATAACTTACATGGGGTTGACCAAACTTGTAGAAACATGTTTATTTCTGCTGAAAAACATGTTTTGACACTTTCTGCACACTGGGTTTTAAGAGCAGAGTGTGTGGGCTCTTCTGAGCCTTGCAGTTACATAGGGATTCAGCTGTCTGAAAAAACGCGTTCATTTCGGGCTGAAAAACACGTTTTGAAAAGTGTGCTGTAACTGCCCCATAACTTACATGGTGTTGACCAAACTTGCAGAAACATGTTTATTTCTGCTAAAAAACACGTTTTGACACTTTCTGCACACTGGGGTTAAGAGCTGAGTGTGTGGGCTCTTCTGAGCCTTGCAGTTACATAGGGATTCAGCTGTCTGAAAAAACGCGTTCATTTCGAGCTGAAAAACACGTTTTGAAAAGTGTGCTGTTACTGCCCCATAAGTTGCATGGGGGTGACCAAACTTGCAGAAACATGTTTATTTCTGCTGAAAAACACGTTTTGACACTTTCTGCACACTGGGGTTAAGAGCTGAGTGTGTGGGCTCTTCTGAGCCTTGCAGTTACATAGGGATTCAGCTGTCTGAAAAAACGCGTTCATTTCGAGCTGAAAAACACGTTTTGAAAAGTGTGCTGTTACTGCCCCATAAGTTGCATGGGGGTGACCAAACTTGCAGAAACATGTTTATTTCTGCTGAAAAACACGTTTTGACACTTTCTGCACACTGGGGTTAAGAGCTGAGTGTGTGGGCTCTTCTGAGCCTTGCAGTTACATAGGGATTCAGCTTTCTGAAAAACCGCGTTTATTTCGGGCTGAAAAACACGTTTTGAAAAAAGTGCTGTTACTGCCCCATAAGTTACATGGGGGTGACCAAACTTGCAGAAACATGTTTATTTCTGCTGAAAAACACGTTTTGACACTTTCTACACACTGGGGGTAAGAGCTGAGTGTGTGGGCTCTTCTGAGCCTTGATGTTACATAAGGATTCAGCTGTCTGAAAAAACGCGTTTATTTCGGGCTGTAAAACACGTTTTGAAAAAAGTGCTGTTACTGCCCCATAAGTTACATGGGGTTGACCAATCTTGCAGAAACATGTTTATTTCTGCCGAAAAACATGTTTTGACACTTTCTGCACACTGGGGTTAAGAGCTGAGTGTGTGGGCTCTTCTGAGCCTTGCAGTTACATAGGGATTCAGCTGTCTGAAAAAACGCGTTTATTTCGGGCTGAAAAACACGTTTTGAAAAGTGTACTGTAACTGCCCCATAACTTACATGGGGTTGACCAAACTTGCAGAAACATGTTTATTTCTGCAGAAAAACACGTTTTGACACTTTCTGCACACTGGGGTTAAGAGCAGAGTGTGTGGGCTCTTCTGAGCCTTGCAGTTACATAGGGATTCAGTTGTCTGAAAAAACGCGTTTATTTCGGGCTGAAAAACACGTTTTGAAAAAAGTGCTGTTACTGCCCCATAACTTACATGGGGTTGACCAAACTTGCAGAAACATGTTTATTTCTGCTGAAAAACACGTTTTGACACTTTCTGCACACTGGGGTTAAGAGCAGAGTGTGTGGGCTTTCTGAGCCTTGCAGTTACATAGGGATTCAGTTGTCTGAAAAAACGCGTTTATTTCGGGCTGAAAAACACGTTTTGAAAAGTGTACTGTAACTGCCCCATAACTTACATGGGGTTGACCAAACTTGCAGAAACATGTTTATTTCTGCTGAAAAACATGTTTTGACAGTTTCTGCACACTGGGGTTAAGAACTGAGTGTGTGGGCTCTTCTGAGCTTTGCAGTTACATAGGGATTCAGTTGTCTGAAAAAACGCGTTTATTTCGGGCTGAAAAACACGTTTTGAAAAAAGTGCTGTTACTGCCCCATAACTTACATGGGGTTGACCAAACTTGCAGAAACATGTTTATTTCTGCTGAAAAACACGTTTTGACACTTTCTGCACACTGGGGTTAAGAGCAGAGTGTGTGGGCTCTTCTGAGCCTTGCAGTTACATAGGGATTCAGTTGTCTGATAAAAACGCGTTTATTTCGGGCTGAAAAACACGTTTTGAAAAGTGTACTGTAACTGCCCCATAACTTACATGGTGTTGACCAAACTTGCAAAAACATGTTTATTTCTGCTGAAAAACACGTTTGGACACTTTCTGCCCACTGGGGTTAAGAGCTGAGTGTGTTTGCTCTTCTGAGCCTTGCAGTTACATTAGGATTCAGCTGTCTGGAAAATCGCGTTTATTTCGGGCTGAAAAACACGTTTTGAAAAAAGTGCTGTTACTGCCACATAAGTTGCATGGGGTTGACCAAACTTGCAGAAACATGTTTTTTTCCTGCTGAAAAAAACGTTTTGACACTTTCTGCACACTGGGGTAAAGAGCTGATTGTGTGGGCTTTTCTGAGCCTTGCAGTTACATTGAGATTCAGCTGTCTGAAAAAACGTGTTTATTTCGGGCTGAAAAACACGTTTTGAAAAAAGTGCTGTTACTGCCCCATAACTTACATGGGGTTGACCAAACTTGCAGAAACATGTTTATTTCTGCTGAAAAACACGTTTTGACACTTTCTGCACACTGGGGTTAAGAGCTGATTGTGTGGGCTCTTCTGAGCCTTGCAGTTAAATAGGGATTCAGCTGTCTGAAAAAACGCGTTTATTTCGGGCTGAAAAACACGTTTTGAAAAGTGTGCTGTTACTGCCCCATAAGTTGCATGGGGGTGACCAAACTTGCAGAAACATGTTTATTTCTGCTGAAAAACACGTTTTGACACTTTCTGCACACTGGGGTTAAGAGCTGAGTGTGTGGGCTCTTCTGAGCCTTGCAGTTACATAGGGATTCAGCTGTCTGAAAAAACGCGTTTATTTCGGGCTGAAAAACACATTTTGAAAAAAGTGCTGTTACTGCCCCATAAGTTACATGGGGTTGACCAAACTTGCAGAAACATGTTTATTTGGCTGAAAAACACGTTTTGACACTTTCTGCACACTGGGGGTAAGAGCTGAGTGTGTGGGCTCTTCTGAGCCTTGATGTTACATAAGGATTCAGCTGTCTGAAAAAACGCGTTTATTTCGGGCTGAAAAACACGTTTTGAAAAAAGTGCTGTTACTGCCCCATAACTTACATGGGGTTGACCAAACTTTCAGAAACATGTTTATTTCTGCTGAAAAACACATTTTGACACTTTCTGCACACTGGGGTTAAGAGCTGAGTGTGTGGGGTCTTCTGAGTCTTGCAGTTACATAGGGATTCAGCTGTCTGAAAAAACGCGTTTATTTCGGGCTGAAAAACACGTTTTGAAAAAAGTGCTGTTACTGCCCCATAAGTTACATGGGGTTGACCAAACTTGCAGAAACATGTTTATTTCTGCTGAAAAACATGTTTTGACACTTTCTGCACACTAGGGTTAAGAGCTGAGTGTGTGGGCTCTTCTGAGCCTTGATGTTACATAAGGATTCAGCTGTCTGAAAAACCGCGTTTATTTTGGGCTGAAAAACACGTTTTGAAAAAAGTGCTGTTACTGCCCCATAACTTACATGGGGTTGACCAAACTTGCAGAAACATGTTTATTTCTGCTAAAAAACACGTTTTGACACTTTCTGCACACTGGGGTTAAGAGCAGAGTGTGTGGGGTCTTCTGAGCCTTGATGTTACATAAGGATTCAGCTGTCTGAAAAAACGCGTTTATTTCGGACTGTAAAACACGTTTTGAAAAAAGTGCTGTTACTGCTCCATAAGTTACATGGGGTTGACCAATCTTGCAGAAACATGTTTATTTCTGCCGAAAAACACGTTTTGACACTTTCTGCACACTGGGGTTAAGAGCTGAGTGTGTGGGCTCTTCTGAGCCTTGCAGTTACATAGGCATTCAGCTGTCTGAAAAAACGCGTTCATTTCGGGCTGAAAAACACGTTTTGAAAAGTGTGCTGTTACTGCCCCATAAGTTGCATGGGGGTGACCAAACTTGCAGAAACATGTTTATTTCTGCTGAAAAACACGTTTTGACACTTTCTGCACACTGGGGTTAAGAGCTGAGTGTGTGAGCTCTTCTGAGCCTTGCAGTTACATAGGGATTCAGCTGTCTGAAAAAACGCGTTTATTTCAGGCTGAAAAACACGTTTTGAAAAGTGTGCTGTTACTGCTCTATAAGTTGCATGGGGGTGACCAAACTTGCAGAAACATGTTTATTTCTGCTGAAAAACACGGTTTGACACTTTCTGCACACTGGGGTTAAGAGCTGAGTGTGTGGGCTCTTCTGAGCCCTGCAGTTACATAGGGATTCAGCTGTCTGAAAAAACGCGTTTATTTCAGGCTGAAAAATACGTTTTGAAAAGTGTGCTGTAACTGCCCCATAACTTACATGGGGTTGACCAAACTTGCAGAAACATGTTTATTTCTGCTGAAAAACACGTTTTGACACTTTCTGCACACTGGGGTTAAGAGCTGAGTGTGTGGGCTCTTCTGAGCCTTGCAGTTACATAGGGATTCAGCTTTCTGAAAAACCGCGTTTATTTCGGGCTGAAAAACACGTTTTGAAAAAAGTGCTGTTACTGCCCCATAAGTTACATGGGGGTGACCAAACTTGCAGAAACATGTTTATTTCTGCTGAAAAACACGTTTTGACACTTTCTGCACACTGGGGGTAAGAGCTGAGTGTGTGGGCTCTTCTGAGCCTTGATGTTACATAAGGATTCAGCTGTCTGAAAAAACGCGTTTATTTCGGGCTGTAAAACACGTTTTGAAAAAAGTGCTGTTACTGCCCCATAAGTTACATGGGGTTGACCAATCTTGCAGAAACATGTTTATTTCTGCCGAAAAACACGTTTTGACACTTTCTGCACACTGGGGTTAAGAGCTGAGTGTGTGGGCTCTTCTGAGCCTTGCAGTTACATAGGGATTCAGCTGTCTGAAAAAACGCGTTTATTTCGGGCTGAAAAACACGTTTTGAAAAGTGTGCTGTTACTGCCCCATAAGTTGCATGGGGGTGACCAAACTTGCAGAAACATGTGTATTTCTGCTGAAAAACACGTTTTGACACTTTCTGCACACTTTGGTTAAGAGCTGAGTGTGTGGGCTCTTCTGAGCCTTGCAGTTACATAGGGATTCAGCTGTCTGAAAAAACGCGTTTATTTCAGGCTGAAAAACACGTTTTGAAAAGTGTGCTGTAACTGCCCCATAACTTAAATGGGGTTGACCGAACTTGCAGAAACATGTTTATTTCTGCTGAAAAACACGTTTTGACACTTTCTGCACACTGGGGTTAAGAGCTGAGTGTGTGGGCTCTTCTGAGCCTTGATGTTACATAAGGATTCAGCTGTCTGAAAAAACGCGTTTATTTCGGGCTGAAAAACACATTTTGAAAAAAGTGCTGTTACTGCCCCATAAGTTACATGGGGTTGACCAAACTTGCAGAAACATGTTTATTTCTGCTGAAAAACACGTTTTGACACTTTCTGCACACTGGGGTTAAGAGCTGAGTGTGTGGGCTCTTCTGAGCCTTGCAGTTACATAGGGATTCAGCTGTCTGAAAAAACGCGTTTATTTCAGGCTGAAAAACACGTTTTGAAAAAAGTGCTGTTACTGCCCAATAAGTTACATGGGGTTGACCAAACTTGCAGAAACATGTTTATTTCTGCTGAAAAACACGTTTTGACACTTTCTGCACACTGGGGTTAAGAGCAGAGTGTGTGGGCTCTTCTGAGCCTTGCAGTTACCTAGGGATTCAGTTGTCTGATAAAAACGCGTTTATTTCGGGCTGAAAAACACGTTTTGAAAAGTGTACTGTAACTGCCCCATAACTTACATGGTGTTGACCAAACTTGCAAAAACATGTTTATTTCTGCTGAAAAACACGTTTGGACACTTTCTGCCCACTGGGGTTAAGAGCTGAGTGTGTGGGCTCTTCTGAGCCTTGCAGTTACATAGGGATTCAGCTTTCTGAAAAACCGCGTTTATTTCGGGCTGAAAAACACGTTTTGAAAAAAGTGCTGTTACTGCCCCATAACTTACATGGGGTTGACCAAACTTGCAGAAACATGTTTATTTCTGCTGAAAAACACGTTTTGACACTTTCTGCACACTGGGGTTAAGAGCTGAGTGTGTGGGATCTTCTGAGCCTTGCAGTTAAATAGGGATTCAGCTGTCTGAAAAAACGTGTTTATTTCGGGCTGAAAAACACGTTTTGAAAAGTGTGCTGTTACTGCCTCATAAGTTGCATGGGGGTGACCAAACTTGCAGAAACATGTTTATTTCTGCTGAAAAACACGTTTTGACACTTTCTGCACACTGGGGTTAAGAGCTGAGTGTGTGGGCTCTTCTGAGCCTTGCAGTTACATAGGGATTCAGCTGTCTGAAAAAACGCGTTTATTTCGGGCTGAAAAACACATTTTGAAAAAAGTGCTGTTACTGCCCCATAAGTTACATGGGGTTGACCAAACTTGCAGAAACATGTTTATTTCTGCTGAAAAACACGTTTTGACACTTTCTGCACACTGGGGGTAAGAGCTGAGTGTGTGGGCTCTTCTGAGCCTTGATGTTACATAAGGATTCAGCTGTCTGAAAAAACGCGTTTATTTCGGGCTGAAAAACACGTTTTGAAAAAAGTGCTGTTACTGCCCCATAACTTACATGGGGTTGACCAAACTTGCAGAAACATGTTTATTTCTGCTGAAAAACACATTTTGACACTTTCTGCACACTGGGGTTAAGAGCTGAGTGTGTGGGGTCTTCTGAGTCTTGCAGTTACATAGGGATTCAGCTGTCTGAAAAAACGCGTTTATTTCGAGCTGAAAAACACGTTTTGAAAAAAGTGCTGTTACTGCCCCATAACTTACATGGGGTTGACCAAACTTGCAGAAACATGTTTATTTCTGCTGAAAAACACGTTTTGACACTTTCTGCACACTAGGGTTAAGAGCTGAGTGTGTGGGCTCTTCTGAGCCTTGATGTTACATAAGGATTCAGCTGTCTGAAAAACCGCGTTTATTTTGGGCTGAAAAACACGTTTTGAAAAAAGTGCTGTTACTGCCCCATAACTTACATGGGGTTGACCAAACTTGCAGAAACATGTTTATTTCTGCTAAATAACACGTTTTGACACTTTCTGCACACTGGGGTTAAGAGCTGAGTGTGTGGGGTCTTCTGAGCCTTGATGTTACATAAGGATTCAGCTGTCTGAAAAAACGCGTTTATTTCGGGCTGTAAAACACGTTTTGAAAAAAGTGCTGTTACTGCTCCATAAGTTACATGGGGTTGACCAATCTTGCAGAAACATGTTTATTTCTGCCGAAAAACACGTTTTGACACTTTCTGCACACTGGGGTTAAGAGCTGAGTGTGTGGGCTCTTCTGAGCCTTGCAGTTACATAGGGATTCAGCTGTCTGAAAAAACGCGTTCATTTCGGGCTGAAAAACACGTTTTGAAAAGTGTGCTGTTACTGCCCCATAAGTTGCATGGGGGTGACCAAACTTGCAGAAACATGTTTATTTCTGCTGAAAAACACGTTTTGACACTTTCTGCACACTGGGGTTAAGAGCTGAGTGTGTGGGCTCTTCTGAGCCTTGCAGTTACATAGGGATTCAGCTGTCTGAAAAAACGCGTTTATTTCAGGCTGAAAAACACGTTTTGAAAAGTGTGCTGTTACTGCTCCATAAGTTGCATGGGGGTGACCAAACTTGCAGAAACGTTTATTTCTGCTGAAAAACACGTTTTGACACTTTCTGCACACTGGGGGTAAGAGCTGAGTGTGTGGGCTCTTCAGAGCCTTGATGTTACATAAGGATTCAGCTGTCTGAAAAAACGCGTTTATTTCGGGCTGAAAAACACGTTTTGAAAAAAGTGCTGTTACTCCCCCATAAGTTACATGGGGTTGACCAAACTTGCAGAAACATGTTTATTTCTGCTGAAAAACACGTTTTGACACTTTCTGCACACTGGGGTTAAGAGCTGAGTGTGTGGGCTCTTCTGAGCCTTGCAGTTACATAGGGATTCAGCTGTCTGAAAAAACGCGTTTATTTCAGGCTGAAAAACACGTTTTGAAAAAAGTGCTGTTACTGCCCAATAAGTTACATGGGGTTGACCAAACTTGCAGAAACATGTTTATTTCTGCTGAAAAACACGTTTTGACACTTTCTGCACACTGGGGTTAAGAGCAGAGTGTGTGGGCTCTTCTGAGCCTTGCAGTTACCTAGGGATTCAGTTGTCTGATAAAAACGCGTTTATTTCGGGCTGAAAAACACGTTTTGAAAAGTGTACTGTAACTGCCCCATAACTTACATGGTGTTGACCAAACTTGCAAAAACATGTTTATTTCTGCTGAAAAACACGTTTGGACACTTTCTGCCCACTGGGGTTAAGAGCTGAGTGTGTGGGCTCTTCTGAGCCTTGCAGTTACATAGGGATTCAGCTTTCTGAAAAACCGCGTTTATTTCGGGCTGAAAAACACGTTTTGAAAAAAGTGCTGTTACTGCCCCATAACTTACATGGGGTTG
Source organism: Lepisosteus platostomus (assembly GCF_059453375.1). Classification (NCBI taxonomy): domain Eukaryota; kingdom Metazoa; phylum Chordata; class Actinopteri; order Semionotiformes; family Lepisosteidae; genus Lepisosteus; species Lepisosteus platostomus. Next base: position 563,625 of record NC_142627.1, on the reverse strand, counting down.
ACCAAACTTGCAGAAACATGTTTATTTCTGCTGAAAAACACGTTTTGACACTTTCTGCACACTGGGGTTAAGAGCTGAGTGTGTGGGATCTTCTGAGCCTTGCAGTTAAATAGGGATTCAGCTGTCTGAAAAAACGTGTTTATTTCGGGCTGAAAAACACGTTTTGAAAAGTGTGCTGTTACTGCCTCATAAGTTGCATGGGGGTGACCAAACTTGCAGAAACATGTTTATTTCTGCTGAAAAACACGTTTTGACACTTTCTGCACACTGGGGTTAAGAGCTGAGTGTGTGGGCTCTTCTGAGCCTTGCAGTTACATAGGGATTCAGCTGTCTGAAAAAACGCGTTTATTTCGGGCTGAAAAACACATTTTGAAAAAAGTGCTGTTACTGCCCCATAAGTTACATGGGGTTGACCAAACTTGCAGAAACATGTTTATTTCTGCTGAAAAACACGTTTTGACACTTTCTGCACACTGGGGGTAAGAGCTGAGTGTGTGGGCTCTTCTGAGCCTTGATGTTACATAAGGATTCAGCTGTCTGAAAAAACGCGTTTATTTCGGGCTGAAAAACACGTTTTGAAAAAAGTGCTGTTACTGCCCCATAACTTACATGGGGTTGACCAAACTTGCAGAAACATGTTTATTTCTGCTGAAAAACACGTTTTGACACTTTCTGCACACTAGGGTTAAGAGCTGAGTGTGTGGGCTCTTCTGAGCCTTGATGTTACATAAGGATTCAGCTGTCTGAAAAACCGCGTTTATTTTGGGCTGAAAAACACGTTTTGAAAAAAGTGCTGTTACTGCCCCATAACTTACATGGGGTTGACCAAACTTGCAGAAACATGTTTATTTCTGCTAAATAACAGGTTTTGACACTTTCTGCACACTGGGGTTAAGAGCTGAGTGTGTGGGGTCTTCTGAGCCTTGATGTTACATAAGGATTCAGCTGTCTGAAAAAACGCGTTTATTTCGGGCTGTAAAACACGTTTTGAAAAAAGTGCTGTTACTGCTCCATAAGTTACATGGGGTTGACCAATCTTGCAGAAACATGTTTATTTCTGCCGAAAAACACGTTTTGACACTTTCTGCACACTGGGGTTAAGAGCTGAGTGTGTGGGCTCTTCTGAGCCTTGCAGTTACATAGGGATTCAGCTGTCTGAAAAAACGCGTTCATTTCGGGCTGAAAAACACGTTTTGAAAAGTGTGCTGTTACTGCCCCATAAGTTGCATGGGGGTGACCAAACTTGCAGAAACATGTTTATTTCTGCTGAAAAACACGTTTTGACACTTTCTGCACACTGGGGTTAAGAGCTGAGTGTGTGGGCTCTTCTGAGCCTTGCAGTTACATAGGGATTCAGCTGTCTGAAAAAACGCGTTCATTTCGGGCTGAAAAACACGTTTTGAAAAGTGTGCTGTTACTGCCCCATAAGTTGCATGGGGGTGACCAAACTTGCAGAAACATGTTTATTTCTGCTGAAAAACACGTTTTGACACTTTCTGCACACTGGGGTTAAGAGCTGAGTGTGTGGGCTCTTCTGAGCCTTGCAGTTACATAGGGATTCAGCTGTCTGAAAAAACGCGTTTATTTCAGGCTGAAAAACACGTTTTGAAAAGTGTGCTGTTACTGCTCCATAAGTTGCATGGGGGTGACCAAACTTGCAGAAACATGTTTATTTCTGCTGAAAAACACGTTTTGACACTTTCTGCACACTGGGGGTAAGAGCTGAGTGTGTGGGCTCTTCAGAGCCTTGATGTTACATAAGGATTCAGCTGTCTGAAAAAACGCGTTTATTTTGGGCTGAAAAACACGTTTTGAAAAAAGTGCTGTTACTGCCCCATAACTTACATGGGGTTGACCAAACTTGCAGAAACATGTTTATTTCTGCTGAAAAACACGTTTTGACACTTTCTGCACACTGGGGTTAAGAGCTGAGTGTGTGGGGTCTTCTGAGTCTTGCAGTTACATAGGGATTCAGCTGTCTGAAAAAACGCGTTTATTTCGGGCTGAAAAACACGTTTTGAAAAGTGTGCTGTTACTGCACCATAAGTTGCATGGGGGTGACCAAACTTGCAGAAACATGTTTATTTCTGCTGAAAAACACGTTTTGACACTTTCTGCACACTGGGGGTAAGAGCTGAGTGTGTGGGCTCTTCTGAGCCTTGATGTTACATAAGGATTCAGCTGTCTGAAAAAACGCGTTTATTTCGGGCTGTAAAACACGTTTTGAAAAAAGTGCTGTTACTGCCCCATAAGTTACATGGGGTTGACCAATCTTGCAGAAACATGTTTATTTCTGCCGAAAAACACGTTTTGACACTTTCTGCACACTGGGGTTAAGAGCTGAGTGTGTGGGCTCTTCTGAGCCTTGCAGTTACATAGGGATTCAGCTGTCTGAAAAAACGCGTTTATTTCGGGCTGAAAAACACGTTTTGAAAAGTGTGCTGTTACTGCCCCATAAGTTGCATGGGGGTGACCAATCTTGCAGAAACATGTTTATTTCTGCTGAAAAACACGTTTTGACACTTTCTGCACACTTTGGTTAAGAGCTGAGTGTGTGGGCTCTTCTGAGCCTTGCAGTTACATAGGGATTCAGCTGTCTGAAAAAACGCGTTTATTTCGGGCTGAAAAACACGTTTTGAAAAGTGTGCTGTAACTGCCCCATAACTTAAATGGGGTTGACCAAACTTGCAGAAACATGTTTATTTCTGCTGAAAAACACGTTTTGACACTTTCTGCACACTGGGGTTAAGAGCTGAGTGTGTGGGCTCTTCTGAGCCTTGATGTTACATAAGGATTCAGCTGTCTGAAAAAACGCGTTTATTTCGGGCTGAAAAACACGTTTTGAAAAAAGTGCTGTTACTGCCCCATAACTTACATGGGGTTGACCAAACTTGCAGAAACATGTTTATTTCTGCTGAAAAACACATTTTGACACTTTCTGCACACTGGGGTTAAGAGCTGAGTGTGTGGGGTCTTCTGAGTCTTGCAGTTACATAGGGATTCAGCTGTCTGAAAAAACGCGTTTATTTCGAGCTGAAAAACACGTTTTGAAAAAAGTGCTGTTACTGCCCCATAACTTACATGGGGTTGACCAAACTTGCAGAAACATGTTTATTTCTGCTGAAAAACACGTTTTGACACTTTCTGCACACTAGGGTTAAGAGCTGAGTGTGTGGGCTCTTCTGAGCCTTGATGTTACATAAGGATTCAGCTGTCTGAAAAACCGCGTTTATTTTGGGCTGAAAAACACGTTTTGAAAAAAGTGCTGTTACTGCCCCATAACTTACATGGGGTTGACCAAACTTGCAGAAACATGTTTATTTCTGCTAAATAACACGTTTTGACACTTTCTGCACACTGGGGTTAAGAGCTGAGTGTGTGGGGTCTTCTGAGCCTTGATGTTACATAAGGATTCAGCTGTCTGAAAAAACGCGTTTATTTCGGGCTGTAAAACACGTTTTGAAAAAAGTGCTGTTACTGCTCCATAAGTTACATGGGGTTGACCAATCTTGCAGAAACATGTTTATTTCTGCCGAAAAACACGTTTTGACACTTTCTGCACACTGGGGTTAAGAGCTGAGTGTGTGGGCTCTTCTGAGCCTTGCAGTTACATAGGGATTCAGCTGTCTGAAAAAACGCGTTCATTTCGGGCTGAAAAACACGTTTTGAAAAGTGTGCTGTTACTGCCCCATAAGTTGCATGGGGGTGACCAAACTTGCAGAAACATGTTTATTTCTGCTGAAAAACACGTTTTGACACTTTCTGCACACTGGGGTTAAGAGCTGAGTGTGTGGGCTCTTCTGAGCCTTGCAGTTACATAGGGATTCAGCTGTCTGAAAAAACGCGTTTATTTCAGGCTGAAAAACACGTTTTGAAAAGTGTGCTGTTACTGCTCCATAAGTTGCATGGGGGTGACCAAACTTGCAGAAACGTTTATTTCTGCTGAAAAACACGTTTTGACACTTTCTGCACACTGGGGGTAAGAGCTGAGTGTGTGGGCTCTTCAGAGCCTTGATGTTACATAAGGATTCAGCTGTCTGAAAAAACGCGTTTATTTCGGGCTGAAAAACACGTTTTGAAAAAAGTGCTGTTACTCCCCCATAAGTTACATGGGGTTGACCAAACTTGCAGAAACATGTTTATTTCTGCTGAAAAACACGTTTTGACACTTTCTGCACACTGGGGTTAAGAGCTGAGTGTGTGGGCTCTTCTGAGCCTTGCAGTTACATAGGGATTCAGCTGTCTGAAAAAACGCGTTTATTTCAGGCTGAAAAACACGTTTTGAAAAAAGTGCTGTTACTGCCCAATAAGTTACATGGGGTTGACCAAACTTGCAGAAACATGTTTATTTCTGCTGAAAAACACGTTTTGACACTTTCTGCACACTGGGGTTAAGAGCAGAGTGTGTGGGCTCTTCTGAGCCTTGCAGTTACCTAGGGATTCAGTTGTCTGATAAAAACGCGTTTATTTCGGGCTGAAAAACACGTTTTGAAAAGTGTACTGTAACTGCCCCATAACTTACATGGTGTTGACCAAACTTGCAAAAACATGTTTATTTCTGCTGAAAAACACGTTTGGACACTTTCTGCCCACTGGGGTTAAGAGCTGAGTGTGTGGGCTCTTCTGAGCCTTGCAGTTACATAGGGATTCAGCTTTCTGAAAAACCGCGTTTATTTCGGGCTGAAAAACACGTTTTGAAAAAAGTGCTGTTACTGCCCCATAACTTACATGGGGTTGACCAAACTTGCAGAAACATGTTTATTTCTGCTGAAAAACACGTTTTGACACTTTCTGCACACTGGGGTTAAGAGCTGAGTGTGTGGGATCTTCTGAGCCTTGCAGTTAAATAGGGATTCAGCTGTCTGAAAAAACGTGTTTATTTCGGGCTGAAAAACACGTTTTGAAAAGTGTGCTGTTACTGCCTCATAAGTTGCATGGGGGTGACCAAACTTGCAGAAACATGTTTATTTCTGCTGAAAAACACGTTTTGACACTTTCTGCACACTGGGGTTAAGAGCTGAGTGTGTGGGCTCTTCTGAGCCTTGCAGTTACATAGGGATTCAGCTGTCTGAAAAAACGCGTTTATTTCGGGCTGAAAAACACATTTTGAAAAAAGTGCTGTTACTGCCCCATAAGTTACATGGGGTTGACCAAACTTGCAGAAACATGTTTATTTCTGCTGAAAAACACGTTTTGACACTTTCTGCACACTGGGGGTAAGAGCTGAGTGTGTGGGCTCTTCTGAGCCTTGATGTTACATAAGGATTCAGCTGTCTGAAAAAACGCGTTTATTTCGGGCTGAAAAACACGTTTTGAAAAAAGTGCTGTTACTGCCCCATAACTTACATGGGGTTGACCAAACTTGCAGAAACATGTTTATTTCTGCTGAAAAACACATTTTGACACTTTCTGCACACTGGGGTTAAGAGCTGAGTGTGTGGGGTCTTCTGAGTCTTGCAGTTACATAGGGATTCAGCTGTCTGAAAAAACGCGTTTATTTCGGGCTGAAAAACACGTTTTGAAAAAAGTGCTGTTACTGCCCCATAACTTACATGGGGTTGACCAAACTTGCAGAAACATGTTTATTTCTGCTGAAAAACACGTTTTGACACTTTCTGCACACTAGGGTTAAGAGCTGAGTGTGTGGGCTCTTCTGAGCCTTGATGTTACATAAGGATTCAGCTGTCTGAAAAACCGCGTTTATTTTGGGCTGAAAAACACGTTTTGAAAAAAGTGCTGTTACTGCCCCATAACTTACATGGGGTTGACCAAACTTGCAGAAACATGTTTATTTCTGCTAAATAACAGGTTTTGACACTTTCTGCACACTGGGGTTAAGAGCTGAGTGTGTGGGGTCTTCTGAGCCTTGATGTTACATAAGGATTCAGCTGTCTGAAAAAACGCGTTTATTTCGGGCTGTAAAACACGTTTTGAAAAAAGTGCTGTTACTGCTCCATAAGTTACATGGGGTTGACCAATCTTGCAGAAACATGTTTATTTCTGCCGAAAAACACGTTTTGACACTTTCTGCACACTGGGGTTAAGAGCTGAGTGTGTGGGCTCTTCTGAGCCTTGCAGTTACATAGGGATTCAGCTGTCTGAAAAAACGCGTTCATTTCGGGCTGAAAAACACGTTTTGAAAAGTGTGCTGTTACTGCCCCATAAGTTGCATGGGGGTGACCAAACTTGCAGAAACATGTTTATTTCTGCTGAAAAACACGTTTTGACACTTTCTGCACACTGGGGTTAAGAGCTGAGTGTGTGGGCTCTTCTGAGCCTTGCAGTTACATAGGGATTCAGCTGTCTGAAAAAACGCGTTTATTTCAGGCTGAAAAACACGTTTTGAAAAGTGTGCTGTTACTGCTCCATAAGTTGCATGGGGGTGACCAAACTTGCAGAAACATGTTTATTTCTGCTGAAAAACACGTTTTGACACTTTCTGCACACTGGGGGTAAGAGCTGAGTGTGTGGGCTCTTCAGAGCCTTGATGTTACATAAGGATTCAGCTGTCTGAAAAAACGCGTTTATTTTGGGCTGAAAAACACGTTTTGAAAAAAGTGCTGTTACTGCCCCATAACTTACATGGGGTTGACCAAACTTGCAGAAACATGTTTATTTCTGCTGAAAAACACGTTTTGACACTTTCTGCACACTGGGGTTAAGAGCTGAGTGTGTGGGGTCTTCTGAGTCTTGCAGTTACATAGGGATTCAGCTGTCTGAAAAAACGCGTTTATTTCGGGCTGAAAAACACGTTTTGAAAAGTGTGCTGTTACTGCACCATAAGTTGCATGGGGGTGACCAAACTTGCAGAAACATGTTTATTTCTGCTGAAAAACACGTTTTGACACTTTCTGCACACTGGGGGTAAGAGCTGAGTGTGTGGGCTCTTCTGAGCCTTGATGTTACATAAGGATTCAGCTGTCTGAAAAAACGCGTTTATTTCGGGCTGTAAAACACGTTTTGAAAAAAGTGCTGTTACTGCCCCATAAGTTACATGGGGTTGACCAATCTTGCAGAAACATGTTTATTTCTGCCGAAAAACACGTTTTGACACTTTCTGCACACTGGGGTTAAGAGCTGAGTGTGTGGGCTCTTCTGAGCCTTGCAGTTACATAGGGATTCAGCTGTCTGAAAAAACGCGTTTATTTCGGGCTGAAAAACACGTTTTGAAAAGTGTGCTGTTACTGCCCCATAAGTTGCATGGGGGTGACCAATCTTGCAGAAACATGTTTATTTCTGCTGAAAAACACGTTTTGACACTTTCTGCACACTTTGGTTAAGAGCTGAGTGTGTGGGCTCTTCTGAGCCTTGCAGTTACATAGGGATTCAGCTGTCTGAAAAAACGCGTTTATTTCAGGCTGAAAAACACGTTTTGAAAAGTGTGCTGTAACTGCCCCATAACTTAAATGGGGTTGACCAAACTTGCAGAAACATGTTTATTTCTGCTGAAAAACACGTTTTGACACTTTCTGCACACTGGGGTTAAGAGCTGAGTGTGTGGGCTCTTCTGAGCCTTGCAGTTACATAGGGATTCAGCTTTCTGAAAAACCGCGTTTATTTCGGGCTGAAAAACACGTTTTGAAAAAAGTGCTGTTACTGGCACATAAGTTGCATGGGGTTGACCAAACTTGCAGAAACATGTTTTTTTCCTGCTGAAAAAAACGTTTTGACACTTTCTGCGCACTGGGGTAAAGAGCTGATTGTGTGGGCTTTTCTGAGCCTTGCAGCTACATAGGGATTCAGCTGTCTGAAAAAACGCGTTTATTTCGGGCTGAAAAACACGTTTTGAAAAAAGTGCTGTTACTCCCCCATAAGTTACATGGGGTTGACCAAACTTGCAGAAACATGTTTATTTCTGCTGAAAAACACGTTTAGACACTTTCTGCACACTGGGGGTAAGAGCTGAGTGTGTGGGCTCTTCAGAGCCTTGATGTTACATAAGGATTCAGATGTCTGAAAAAACGCGTTTATTTCGGGCTGAAAAACACGTTTTGAAAAAAGTGCTGTTACTGCCCCATAACTTACATGGGGTTGACCAAACTTGCAGAAACATGTTTATTTCTGCTGAAAAACACATTTTGACACTTTCTGCACACTGGGGTTAAGAGCTGAGTGTTTGGGCTCTTCTGAGCCTTGCAGTTAAATAGGGATTCAGCTGTCTGAAAAAACGCGTTTATTTCGGGCTGAAAAACACGTTTTGAAAAGTGTGCTGTTACTGCCCAATAAGTTGCATGGGGGTGACCAAACTTGCAGAAACATGTTTATTTCTGCTGAAAAACACGTTTTGACACTTTCTGCACACTAGGGTTAAGAGCTGAGTGTGTGGGCTCTTCTGAGCCTTGCAGTTACATAGGGATTCAGCTTTCTGAAAAACCGCATTTATTTCGGGCTGAAAAACACGTTTTGAAAAAAGTGCTGTTACTGCCCCATAAGTTACATGGGGGTGACCAAATTTGCAGAAACATGTTTATTTCTGCTGAAAAACACGTTTTGACACTTTCTGCACACTGGGGGTAAGAGCTGAGTGTGTGGGCTCTTCTGAGCCTTGATGTTACATAAGGATTCAGCTGTCTGAAAAAACGCGTTTATTTCGGGCTGTAAAACACGTTTTGAAAAAAGTGCTGTTACTGCCCCATAAGTTACATGGGGTTGACCAAACTTGCAGAAACATGTTTATTTCTGCTGAAAAACACGTTTAGACACTTTCTGCACACTGGGGGTAAGAGCTGAGTGTGTGGGCTCTTCTGAGCCTTGATGTTACATAAGGATTCAGCTGTCTGAAAAAACGCGTTTATTTCAGGCTGAAAAACACGTTTTGAAAAAAGTGCTGTTACTGCCCCATAAAATACATGGGGTTGACCAAACTTGCAGAAACATGTTTATTTCTGCTGAAAAACACGTTTTGACACTTTCTGCACACTGGGGGTAAGAGCTGAGTGTGTGGGCTCTTCTGAGCCTTGATGTTACATAAGGATTCAGCTGTCTGAAAAACCGCGTTTATTTTGGGCTGAAAAACACGTTTTGAAAAAAGTGCTGTTACTGCCCCATAACTTACATGGGGTTGACCAAACTTGCAGAAACATGTTTATTTCTGCTAAAAAACACGTTATGACACTTTCTGCACACTGGGGTTAAGAGCTGAGTGTGTGGGGTCTTCTGAGCCTTGATGTTACATAAGGATTCAGCTGTCTGAAAAAACGCGTTTATTTCGGGCTGTAAAACACGTTTTGAAAAAAGTGCTGTTACTGCCCCATAACTTACATGGGGGTGACCAATCTTGCAGAAACATGTTTATTTCTGCCGAAAAACACGTTTTGACACTTTCTGCACACTGGGGTTAAGAGCTGAGTGTGTGGGCTCTTCTGAGCCTTGCAGTTACATAGGGATTCAGCTGTCTGAAAAAACACGTTTATTTCGGGCTGAAAAACACGTTTTGAAAAGTGTGCTGTTACTGCCCCATAAGTTGCATGGGGGTGACCAAACTTGCAGAAACATGTTTATTTCTGCTGAAAAACACGTTTTGACACTTTCTGCACACTGGGGTTAAGATCTGAGTGTGTGGGCTCTTCTGAGCCTTGCAGTTACATAGGGATTCAGCTGTCTGAAAAAACGCGTTTATTTCAGGCTGAAAAACACGTTTTGAAAAGTGTGCTGTTACTGCCCCATAAGTTGCATGGGGGTGACCAAACTTGCAGAAACATGTTTATTTCTGCTGAAAAACACGTTTTGACAATTTCTGCACACTGGGATTAAGAGCTGAGTGTGTGGGCTCTTCTGAGCCTTTTAGTTACATAGGGATTCAGCTTTCTGAAAAACCGCGTTTTTTTCGGGCTGAAAAACACTTTTTGAAAAAAGTGCTGTAACTGCCCCATAAGTTACATGGGGGTGACCAAACTTGCAGAAACATGTTGATTTCTGCTGAAAAACACGTTTTGACACTTTGTGCACACTGGGGGTAAGAGCTGAGTGTGTGGGCTCTTCTGAGCTTTGATGTTACATAAGGATTCAGCTGTCTGAAAAAACGCGTTTATTTCGGGCTGTAAAACACGTTTTGAAAAAAGTGCTGTTACTGCCCCACAAGTTACATGGGGTTGACCAATCTTGCAGAAACATGTTTCTGCCAGAATTCTGACCAGGTCTAGTACAAGTGTTCACATTACTCCTATCCTGGAGTCCTTGCACTGGCTTCCGGTCAAATTCCGCGTAGACTTTAAAATCCTCATGCTCACCTACAAGGCTTTACATGGCTTGGCACCTCAATACCTGTCTGAACTTTTATCGCCCTACTCCCCACCTCGCAACCTCCGCTCTTCAAATTCTGCCCTCCTTACTGTCCCCCAAGCCCGTCTACATTGTATGGGCGACAGGGCCTTCTCCTGCTATGCCCCCAAGCTCTGGAACTCTTTACCCAAGGATATTAGAGAGTCACCTTCTCTAAACTCCTTCAAATCCAGACTCAAAACTTTCTTCTTCAGTAAAGCCTTTACTTAACTGGTTCCATTCTTCACCCCTCTGCTCTTCTTAATACCATCTTCCACGGTCTCCTCTATTGTTATTGTTGTATTGTTGTAATTATAATTATGTCCTGTCTTGTGAAATTTTCTTATTTATTGTTGTAGTCTTCTTATTTATTGTTATTGTCATCCTGTAAAGCGCTTTGAGAAGCCACCTTTAAAGGCGCTATATAAAATAAAGTTTATTATTATTATTATATTATTTCTGCCGAAAAACACGTTTTGACACTTTCTGCACACTGGGGTTAAGAGCTGAGTTTGTGGGCTCTTCTGAGCCTTTCAGTTACATAGGGATTCAGCTGTCTGAAAAAACGCGTTTATTTCGGGCTGAAAAACACGTTTTGAAAAGTGTGCTGTTACTGCCCCATAAGTTGCATGGGGGTGACCAAACTTGCAGAAACATGTTTATTTCTGCTGAAAAACACGTTTTGACACTTTCTGCACACTGGGGGTAAGAGTTGAGTGTGTGGGCTCTTCTGAGCCTTGATGTTACATAAGGATTCAGATGTCTGAAAAAACGCGTTTATTTCGGGCTGAAAAACACAATTTGAAAAAAGTGCTTTTACTGCCCCATAACTTACATGGGGTTGACCAAACTTGCAGAAACATGTTTATTTCTGCTGAAAAACATGTTTTGACACTTTCTGCACACTGGGGTTAAGAGCTGAGTGTGTGGGCTCTTCTGAGCCTTGCAGTTACATAGGGATTCAGCTGTCTGAAAAAACGTGTTTATTTCGGGCTGAAAAACACGTTTTGAAAAGTGTGCTGTTACTGCCCCATAAGTTGCATGGGGGTGACCAAACTTGCAGAAACATGTTTATTTCTGCTGAAAAACACATTTTGACACTTTCTGCACACTGGGGTTAAGAGCTGAGTGTGTGGGCTCTTCTGAGCCTTGCAGTTAAATAGGGATTCAGCTGTCTGAAAAAACGCGTTTATTTCGGGCTGAAAAACACATTTTGAAAAGTGTGCTGTTACTGCCCCATAAGTTGCATGGGGGTGACCAAACTTGCAGAAACATGTTTATTTCTGCTGAAAAACACGTTTTGACACTTTCTGCACACTGGGGTTAAGAGCTGAGTGTGTGGGCTCTTCTGAGCCTTGCAGTTACATAGGGATTCAGCTGTCTGAAAAAACGCGTTTATTTCGGGCTGAAAAACACGTTTTGAAAAAAGTGCTGTTACTGCCCCATAAGTTCCTTGGGGTTGACCAAACTTGCAAAAACATGTTTATTTCTGCTGAGAAACACGTTTTGACACTTTCTGCACACTGGGGGTAAGAGCTGAGTGTGTGGGCTTTTCTGAGCCTTGATGTTACATAAGGATTCAGCTGTCTGAAAAAACGCGTTTATTTTGGGCTGAAAAACACGTTTTGAAAAAAGTGCTGTTACTGCCCCATAACTTACATGGGGTTGACCAAACTTGCAGAAACATGTTTATTTCTGCTGAAAAACACGTTTTGACACTTTCTGCACACTGGGGTTAAGAGCTGAGTGTGTGGGGTCTTCTGAGTCTTGCAGTTACATAGGGATTCAGCTGTCTGAAAAAACGCGTTTATTTCGGGCTGAAAAACACGTTTTGAAAAGTGTGCTGTTACTGCCCCATAAGTTGCATGGGGGTGACCAAACTTGCAGAAACATGTTTATTTCTGCTGAAAAACACGTTTTGACACTTTCTGCACACTGGGGTTAAGAGCTGAGTGTGTGGGCTCTTCTGAGCCTTGCAGTTACATAGGGATTCAGCTGTCTGAAATAACGCGTTTATTTCGGGCTGAAAAACACGTTTTGAAAAAAGTGCTGTTACTCCCCCATAAGTTACATGGGGTTGACCAAACTTGCAGAAACATGTTTATTTCTGCTGAAAAACACGTTTAGACACTTTCTGCACACTGGGGGTAAGAGCTGAGTGTGTGGGCTTTTCTGAGCCTTGATGTTACATAAGGATTCAGCTGTCTGAAAAAACGCGTTTATTTTGGGCTGAAAAACACGTTTTGAAAAAAGTGCTGTTACTGCCCCATAACTTACATGGGGTTGACCAAACTTGCAGAAACATGTTTATTTCTGCTGAAAAACACGTTTTGACACTTTCTGCACACTGGGGTTAAGAGCTGAGTGTGTGGGGTCTTCTGAGTCTTGCAGTTACATAGGGATTCAGCTGTCTGAAAAAACGCGTTTATTTCGGGCTGAAAAACACGTTTTGAAAAGTGTGCTGTTACTGCCCCATAAGTTGCATGGGGGTGACCAAACTTGCAGAAACATGTTTATTTCTGCTGAAAAACACGTTTTGACACTTTCTGCACACTGGGGTTAAGAGCTGAGTGTGTGGGCTCTTCTGAGCCTTGCAGTTACATAGGGATTCAGCTGTCTGAAATAACGCGTTTATTTCGGGCTGAAAAACACGTTTTGAAAAAAGTGCTGTTACTCCCCCATAAGTTACATGGGGTTGACCAAACTTGCAGAAACATGTTTATTTCTGCTGAAAAACACGTTTAGACACTTTCTGCACACTGGGGGTAAGAGCTGAGTGTGTGGGCTCTTCTGAGCCTTGATGTTACATAAGGATTCAGATGTCTGAAAAAACGCGTTTATTTCGGGCTGAAAAACACAATTTGAAAAAAGTGCTTTTACTGCCCCATAACTTACATGGGGTTGACCAAACTTGCAGAAACATGTTTATTTCTGCTGAAAAACATGTTTTGACACTTTCTGCACACTGGGGTTAAGAGCTGAGTGTGTAGGCTCTTCTGAGCCTTGCAGTTACATAGGGATTCAGCTGTCTGAAAAAACGTGTTTATTTCGGGCTGAAAAACACGTTTTGAAAAAAGTGCTGTTACTGCCCCATAACTTACATGGGGTTGACCAAACTTGCAGAAACATGTTTATTTCTGCTGAAAAACACGTTTTGACACTTTCTGCACACTGGGGTTAAGAGCTGAGTGTGTGGGCTCTTCTGAGCCTTGCAGTTAAATAGGGATACAGCTGTCTGAAAAAACGCGTTTATTTCGGGCTGAAAAACACGTTTTGAAAAGTGTGCTGTTACTGCCCCATAAGTTGCATGGGGGTGACCAAACTTGCAGAAACATGTTTATTTCTGCTGAAAAACACGTTTTGACACTTTCTGCACACTGGGGTTAAGAGCTGAGTGTGTGGGCTCTTCTGAGCCTTGCAGTTACATAGGGATTCAGCTGTCTGAAAAAACGCGTTTATTTCGGGCTGAAAAACACATTTTGAAAAAAGTGCTGTTACTGCCCCATAAGTTACATGGGGTTGACCAAACTTGCAGAAACATGTTTATTTCTGCTGAAAAACACGTTTTGACACTTTCTGCACACTGGGGGTAAGAGCTGAGTGTGTGGGCTCTTCTGAGCCATGATGTTACATAAGGATTCAGCTGTCTGAAAAAACGCGTTTATTTCGGGCTGAAAAACACGTTTTGAAAAAAGTGCTGTTACTGCCCCATAACTTACATGGGGTTGACCAAACTTGCAGAAACATGTTTATTTCTGCTGAAAAACACATTTTGACACTTTCTGCACACTGGGGTTAAGAGCTGAGTGTGTGGAGTCTTCTGAGTCTTGCAGTTACATAGGGATTCAGCTGTCTGAAAAAACGCGTTTATTTCGGGCTGAAAAACACGTTTTGAAAAAAGTGCTGTTCCTGCCCCATAAGTTACATGGGGTTGACCAAACTTGCAGAAACATGTTTATTTCTGCTGAAAAACACGTTTTGACACTTTCTGCACACTAGGGTTAAGAGCTGAGTGTGTGGGCTCTTCTGAGCCTTGATGTTACATAAGGATTCAGCTGTCTGAAAAACCGCGTTTATTTTGGGCTGAAAAACACGTTTTGAAAAAAGTGCTGTTACTGCCCCATAACTTACATGGGGTTGACCAAACTTGCAGAAACATGTTTATTTCTGCTAAATAACATGTTTTGACATTTTCTGCACACTGGGGTTAAGAGCTGAGTGTGTGGGCTCTTCAGAGCCTTGATGTTACATAAGGATTCAGCTGTCTGAAAAAACGCGTTTATTTCGGGCTGTAAAACACGTTTTGAAAAAAGTGCTGTTACTGCTCCATAAGTTACATGGGGTTGACCAATCTTGCAGAAACATGTTTCTGCCAGAATTCTGACCAGGTCTAGTACAAGTGTTCACATTACTCCTATCCTGGAGTCCTTGCACTGGCTTCCGGTCAAATTCCGCGTAGACTTTAAAATCCTCATGCTCACCTACAAGGCTTTACATGGCTTGGCACCTCAATACCTGTCTGAACTTTTATCGCCCTACTCCCCACCTCGCAACCTCCGCTCTTCAAATTCTGCCCTCCTTACTGTCCCCCAAGCCCGTCTACATTGTATGGGCGACAGGGCCTTCTCCTGCTATGCCCCCAAGCTCTGGAACTCTTTACCCAAGGATATTAGAGAGTCACCTTCTCTAAACTCCTTCAAATCCAGACTCAAAACTTTCTTCTTCAGTAAAGCCTTTACTTAACTGGTTCCATTCTTCACCCCTCTGCTCTTCTTAATACCATCTTCCACGGTCTCCTCTATTGTTATTGTTGTATTGTTGTAATTATAATTATGTCCTGTCTTGTGAAATTTTCTTATTTATTGTTGTAGTCTTCTTATTTATTGTTATTGTCATCCTGTAAAGCGCTTTGAGAAGCCACCTTTAAAGGCGCTATATAAAATAAAGTTTATTATTATTATTATATTATTTCTGCCGAAAAACACGTTTTGACACTTTCTGCACACTGGGGTTAAGAGCTGAGTTTGTGGGCTCTTCTGAGCCTTTCAGTTACATAGGGATTCAGCTGTCTGAAAAAACGCGTTTATTTCGGGCTGAAAAACACGTTTTGAAAAGTGTGCTGTTACTGCCCCATAAGTTGCATGGGGGTGACCAAACTTGCAGAAACATGTTTATTTCTGCTGAAAAACACGTTTTGACACTTTCTGCACACTGGGGGTAAGAGTTGAGTGTGTGGGCTCTTCTGAGCCTTGATGTTACATAAGGATTCAGATGTCTGAAAAAACGCGTTTATTTCGGGCTGAAAAACACAATTTGAAAAAAGTGCTTTTACTGCCCCATAACTTACATGGGGTTGACCAAACTTGCAGAAACATGTTTATTTCTGCTGAAAAACATGTTTTGACACTTTCTGCACACTGGGGTTAAGAGCTGAGTGTGTGGGCTCTTCTGAGCCTTGCAGTTACATAGGGATTCAGTTGTCTGAAAAAACGTGTTTATTTCGGGCTGAAAAACACGTTTTGAAAAGTGTGCTGTTACTGCCCCATAAGTTGCATGGGGGTGACCAAACTTGCAGAAACATGTTTATTTCTGCTGAAAAACACATTTTGACACTTTCTGCACACTGGGGTTAAGAGCTGAGTGTGTGGGCTCTTCTGAGCCTTGCAGTTAAATAGGGATTCAGCTGTCTGAAAAAACGCGTTTATTTCGGGCTGAAAAACACGTTTTGAAAAAAGTGCTGTTACTGCCCCATAAGTTACTTGGGGTTGACCAAACTTGCAAAAACATGTTTATTTCTGCTGAGAAACACGTTTTGACACTTTCTGCACACTGGGGGTAAGAGCTGAGTGTGTGGGCTTTTCTGAGCCTTGATGTTACATAAGGATTCAGCTGTCTGAAAAACCGCGTTTATTTTGGGCTGAAAAACACGTTTTGAAAAAAGTGCTGTTACTGCCCCATAACTTACATGGGGTTGACCAAACTTGCAGAAACATGTTTATTTCTGCTAAATAACACGTTTTGACATTTTCTGCACACTGGGGTTAAGAGCTGAGTGTGTGGGCTCTTCAGAGCCTTGATGTTACATAAGGATTCAGCTGTCTGAAAAAACGCGTTTATTTCGGGCTGTAAAACACGTTTTGAAAAAAGTGCTGTTACTGCTCCATAAGTTACATGGGGTTGACCAATCTTGCAGAAACATGTTTCTGCCAGAATTCTGACCAGGTCTAGTACAAGTGTTCACATTACTCCTATCCTGGAGTCCTTGCACTGGCTTCCGGTCAAATTCCGCGTAGACTTTAAAATCCTCATGCTCACCTACAAGGCTTTACATGGCTTGGCACCTCAATACCTGTCTGAACTTTTATCGCCCTACTCCCCACCTCGCAACCTCCGCTCTTCAAATTCTGCCCTCCTTACTGTCCCCCAAGCCCGTCTACATTGTATGGGCGACAGGGCCTTCTCCTGCTATGCCCCCAAGCTCTGGAACTCTTTACCCAAGGATATTAGAGAGTCACCTTCTCTAAACTCCTTCAAATCCAGACTCAAAACTTTCTTCTTCAGTAAAGCCTTTACTTAACTGGTTCCATTCTTCACCCCTCTGCTCTTCTTAATACCATCTTCCACGGTCTCCTCTATTGTTATTGTTGTATTGTTGTAATTATAATTATGTCCTGTCTTGTGAAATTTTCTTATTTATTGTTGTAGTCTTCTTATTTATTGTTATTGTCATCCTGTAAAGCGCTTTGAGAAGCCACCTTTAAAGGCGCTATATAAAATAAAGTTTATTATTATTATTATATTATTTCTGCCGAAAAACACGTTTTGACACTTTCTGCACACTGGGGTTAAGAGCTGAGTTTGTGGGCTCTTCTGAGCCTTTCAGTTACATAGGGATTCAGCTGTCTGAAAAAAAGCGTTTATTTCGGGCTGAAAAACACGTTTTGAAAAGTGTGCTGTTACTGCCCCATAAGTTGCATGGGGGTGACCAAACTTGCAGAAACATGTTTATTTCTCCTGAAAAACACGTTTTGACACTTTCTGCACACTGGGGGTAAGAGTTGAGTGTGTGGGCTCTTCTGAGCCTTGATGTTACATAAGGATTCAGATGTCTGAAAAAACGCGTTTATTTCGGGCTGAAAAACACAATTTGAAAAAAGTGCTTTTACTGCCCCATAACTTACATGGGGTTGACCAAACTTGCAGAAACATGTTTATTTCTGCTGAAAAACATGTTTTGACACTTTCTGCACACTGGGGTTAAGAGCTGAGTGTGTGGGCTCTTCTGAGCCTTGCAGTTAAATAGGGATTCAGCTGTCTGAAAAAACGTGTTTATTTCGGGCTGAAAAACACGTTTTAAAAAGTGTGCTGTTACTGCCTCATAAGTTGCATGGGGGTGACCAAACTTGCAGAAACATGTTTATTTCTGCTGAAAAACACATTTTGACACTTTCTGCACACTGGGGTTAAGAGCTGAGTGTGTGGAGTCTTCTGAGTCTTGCAGTTACATAGGGATTCAGCTGTCTGAAAAAACGCGTTTATTTCGGGCTGAAAAACACGTTTTGAAAAAAGTGCTGTTCCTGCCCCATAAGTTACATGGGGTTGACCAAACTTGCAGAAACATGTTTATTTCTGCTGAAAAACACGTTTTGACACTTTCTGCACACTAGGGTTAAGAGCTGAGTGTGTGGGCTCTTCTGAGCCTTGATGTTACATAAGGATTCAGCTGTCTGAAAAACCGCGTTTATTTTGGGCTGAAAAACACGTTTTGAAAAAAGTGCTGTTACTGCCCCATAACTTACATGGGGTTGACCAAACTTGCAGAAACATGTTTATTTCTGCTAAATAACATGTTTTGACATTTTCTGCACACTGGGGTTAAGAGCTGAGTGTGTGGGCTCTTCAGAGCCTTGATGTTACATAAGGATTCAGCTGTCTGAAAAAACGCGTTTATTTCGGGCTGTAAAACACGTTTTGAAAAAAGTGCTGTTACTGCTCCATAAGTTACATGGGGTTGACCAATCTTGCAGAAACATGTTTCTGCCAGAATTCTGACCAGGTCTAGTACAAGTGTTCACATTACTCCTATCCTGGAGTCCTTGCACTGGCTTCCGGTCAAATTCCGCGTAGACTTTAAAATCCTCATGCTCACCTACAAGGCTTTACATGGCTTGGCACCTCAATACCTGTCTGAACTTTTATCGCCCTACTCCCCACCTCGCAACCTCCGCTCTTCAAATTCTGCCCTCCTTACTGTCCCCCAAGCCCGTCTACATTGTATGGGCGACAGGGCCTTCTCCTGCTATGCCCCCAAGCTCTGGAACTCTTTACCCAAGGATATTAGAGAGTCACCTTCTCTAAACTCCTTCAAATCCAGACTCAAAACTTTCTTCTTCAGTAAAGCCTTTACTTAACTGGTTCCATTCTTCACCCCTCTGCTCTTCTTAATACCATCTTCCACGGTCTCCTCTATTGTTATTGTTGTATTGTTGTAATTATAATTATGTCCTGTCTTGTGAAATTTTCTTATTTATTGTTGTAGTCTTCTTATTTATTGTTATTGTCATCCTGTAAAGCGCTTTGAGAAGCCACCTTTAAAGGCGCTATATAAAATAAAGTTTATTATTATTATTATATTATTTCTGCCGAAAAACACGTTTTGACACTTTCTGCACACTGGGGTTAAGAGCTGAGTTTGTGGGCTCTTCTGAGCCTTTCAGTTACATAGGGATTCAGCTGTCTGAAAAAACGCGTTTATTTCGGGCTGAAAAACACGTTTTGAAAAGTGTGCTGTTACTGCCCCATAAGTTGCATGGGGGTGACCAAACTTGCAGAAACATGTTTATTTCTGCTGAAAAACACGTTTTGACACTTTCTGCACACTGGGGGTAAGAGTTGAGTGTGTGGGCTCTTCTGAGCCTTGATGTTACATAAGGATTCAGATGTCTGAAAAAACGCGTTTATTTCGGGCTGAAAAACACAATTTGAAAAAAGTGCTTTTACTGCCCCATAACTTACATGGGGTTGACCAAACTTGCAGAAACATGTTTATTTCTGCTGAAAAACATGTTTTGACACTTTCTGCACACTGGGGTTAAGAGCTGAGTGTGTGGGCTCTTCTGAGCCTTGCAGTTACATAGGGATTCAGTTGTCTGAAAAAACGTGTTTATTTCGGGCTGAAAAACACGTTTTGAAAAGTGTGCTGTTACTGCCCCATAAGTTGCATGGGGGTGACCAAACTTGCAGAAACATGTTTATTTCTGCTGAAAAACACATTTTGACACTTTCTGCACACTGGGGTTAAGAGCTGAGTGTGTGGGCTCTTCTGAGCCTTGCAGTTAAATAGGGATTCAGCTGTCTGAAAAAACGCGTTTATTTCGGGCTGAAAAACACGTTTTGAAAAAAGTGCTGTTACTGCCCCATAAGTTACTTGGGGTTGACCAAACTTGCAAAAACATGTTTATTTCTGCTGAGAAACACGTTTTGACACTTTCTGCACACTGGGGGTAAGAGCTGAGTGTGTGGGCTTTTCTGAGCCTTGATGTTACATAAGGATTCAGCTGTCTGAAAAACCGCGTTTATTTTGGGCTGAAAAACACGTTTTGAAAAAAGTGCTGTTACTGCCCCATAACTTACATGGGGTTGACCAAACTTGCAGAAACATGTTTATTTCTGCTAAATAACACGTTTTGACATTTTCTGCACACTGGGGTTAAGAGCTGAGTGTGTGGGCTCTTCAGAGCCTTGATGTTACATAAGGATTCAGCTGTCTGAAAAAACGCGTTTATTTCGGGCTGTAAAACACGTTTTGAAAAAAGTGCTGTTACTGCTCCATAAGTTACATGGGGTTGACCAATCTTGCAGAAACATGTTTCTGCCAGAATTCTGACCAGGTCTAGTACAAGTGTTCACATTACTCCTATCCTGGAGTCCTTGCACTGGCTTCCGGTCAAATTCCGCGTAGACTTTAAAATCCTCATGCTCACCTACAAGGCTTTACATGGCTTGGCACCTCAATACCTGTCTGAACTTTTATCGCCCTACTCCCCACCTCGCAACCTCCGCTCTTCAAATTCTGCCCTCCTTACTGTCCCCCAAGCCCGTCTACATTGTATGGGCGACAGGGCCTTCTCCTGCTATGCCCCCAAGCTCTGGAACTCTTTACCCAAGGATATTAGAGAGTCACCTTCTCTAAACTCCTTCAAATCCAGACTCAAAACTTTCTTCTTCAGTAAAGCCTTTACTTAACTGGTTCCATTCTTCACCCCTCTGCTCTTCTTAATACCATCTTCCACGGTCTCCTCTATTGTTATTGTTGTATTGTTGTAATTATAATTATGTCCTGTCTTGTGAAATTTTCTTATTTATTGTTGTAGTCTTCTTATTTATTGTTATTGTCATCCTGTAAAGCGCTTTGAGAAGCCACCTTTAAAGGCGCTATATAAAATAAAGTTTATTATTATTATTATATTATTTCTGCCGAAAAACACGTTTTGACACTTTCTGCACACTGGGGTTAAGAGCTGAGTTTGTGGGCTCTTCTGAGCCTTTCAGTTACATAGGGATTCAGCTGTCTGAAAAAAAGCGTTTATTTCGGGCTGAAAAACACGTTTTGAAAAGTGTGCTGTTACTGCCCCATAAGTTGCATGGGGGTGACCAAACTTGCAGAAACATGTTTATTTCTCCTGAAAAACACGTTTTGACACTTTCTGCACACTGGGGGTAAGAGTTGAGTGTGTGGGCTCTTCTGAGCCTTGATGTTACATAAGGATTCAGATGTCTGAAAAAACGCGTTTATTTCGGGCTGAAAAACACAATTTGAAAAAAGTGCTTTTACTGCCCCATAACTTACATGGGGTTGACCAAACTTGCAGAAACATGTTTATTTCTGCTGAAAAACATGTTTTGACACTTTCTGCACACTGGGGTTAAGAGCTGAGTGTGTGGGCTCTTCTGAGCCTTGCAGTTAAATAGGGATTCAGCTGTCTGAAAAAACGTGTTTATTTCGGGCTGAAAAACACGTTTTAAAAAGTGTGCTGTTACTGCCTCATAAGTTGCATGGGGGTGACCAAACTTGCAGAAACATGTTTATTTCTGCTGAAAAACACATTTTGACACTTTCTGCACACTGGGGTTAAGAGCTGAGTGTGTGGAGTCTTCTGAGTCTTGCAGTTACATAGGGATTCAGCTGTCTGAAAAAACGCGTTTATTTCGGGCTGAAAAACACGTTTTGAAAAAAGTGCTGTTCCTGCCCCATAAGTTACATGGGGTTGACCAAACTTGCAGAAACATGTTTATTTCTGCTGAAAAACACGTTTTGACACTTTCTGCACACTAGGGTTAAGAGCTGAGTGTGTGGGCTCTTCTGAGCCTTGATGTTACATAAGGATTCAGCTGTCTGAAAAACCGCGTTTATTTTGGGCTGAAAAACACGTTTTGAAAAAAGTGCTGTTACTGCCCCATAACTTACATGGGGTTGACCAAACTTGCAGAAACATGTTTATTTCTGCTGAAAAACACGTTTTGACACTTTCTGCACACTGGGGTTAAGAGCAGAGTGTGTGGGCTATTCTGAGCCTTGCAGTTACCTAGGGATTCAGTTGTCTGATAAAAACGCGTTTATTTCGGGCTGAAAAACACGTTTTGAAAAGTGTACTGTAACTGCCCCATAACTTACATGGTGTTGACCAAACTTGCAAAAACATGTTTATTTCTGCTGAAAAACACGTTTGGACACTTTCTGCCCACTGGGGTTAAGAGCTGAGTGTGTGGGCTCTTCTGAGCCTTGCAGTTACATAGGGATTCAGCTTTCTGAAAAACCGCGTTTATTTCGGGCTGAAAAACACGTTTTGAAAAAAGTGCTGTTACTGCCCCATAACTTACATGGGGTTGACCAAACTTGCAGAAACATGTTTATTTCTGCTGAAAAACATGTTTTGACACTTTCTGCACACTGGGGTTAAGAGCAGAGTGTGTGGGCTCTTCTGAGCCTTGCAGTTACATAGGGATTCAGTTGTCTGAAAAAACGCGTTTATTTCGGGCTGAAAAACACGTTTTGAAAAGTGTACTATAACTGCCCCATAACTTACATGGGGTTGACCAAACTTGCAGAAACATGTTTATTTCTGCTGAAAAACATGTTTTGACACTTTCTGCACACTGGGGTTAAGAGCTGAGTGTGTGGGCTCTTCTGAGCCTTGCAGTTAAATAGGGATTCAGCTGTCTGAAAAAACGTGTTTATTTCGGGCTGAAAAACACGTTTTAAAAAGTGTGCTGTTACTGCCTCATAAGTTGCATGGGGGTGACCAAACTTGCAGAAACATGTTTATTTCTGCTGAAAAACACGTTTTGACACTTTCTGCACACTGGGGGTAAGAGCTGAGTGTGTGGGCTCTTCTGAGCCTTGATGTTACATAAGGATTCAGCTGTCTGAAAAAACGCGTTTATTTCGGGCTGAAAAACACGTTTTGAAAAAAGTGCTGTTACTGCCCCATAACTTACATGGGGTTGACCAAACTTGCAGAAACATGTTTATTTCTGCTGAAAAACACATTTTGACACTTTCTGCACACTGGGGTTAAGAGCTGAGTGTGTGGGGTCTTCTGAGTCTTGCAGTTACATAGGGATTCAGCTGTCTGAAAAAACGCGTTTATTTCGGGCTGAAAAACACGTTTTGAAAAAAGTGCTGTTACTGCCCCATAACTTACATGGGGTTGACCAAACTTGCAGAAACATGTTTATTTCTGCTGAAAAACACGTTTTGACACTTTCTGCACACTAGGGTTAAGAGCTGAGTGTGTGGGCTCTTCTGAGCCTTGATGTTACATAAGGATTCAGCTGTCTGAAAAACCGCGTTTATTTTGGGCTGAAAAACACGTTTTGAAAAAAGTGCTGTTACTGCCCCATAACTTACATGGGGTTGACCAAACTTGCAGAAACATGTTTATTTCTGCTAAATAACACGTTTTGACACTTTCTGCACACTGGGGTTAAGAGCTGAGTGTGTGGGGTCTTCTGAGCCTTGATGTTACATAAGGATTCAGCTGTCTGAAAAAACGCGTTTATTTCGGGCTGTAAAACACGTTTTGAAAAAAGTGCTGTTACTGCTCCATAAGTTACATGGGGTTGACCAATCTTGCAGAAACATGTTTATTTCTGCCGAAAAACACGTTTTGACACTTTCTGCACACTGGGGTTAAGAGCTGAGTGTGTGGGCTCTTCTGAGCCTTGCAGTTACATAGGGATTGAGCTGCTGAAAAAACGCGTTCATTTCGGGCTGAAAAACACGTTTTGAAAAGTGTGCTGTTACTGCCCCATAAGTTGCATGGGGGTGACCAAACTTGCAGAAACATGTTTATTTCTGCTGAAAAACACGTTTTGACACTTTCTGCACACTGGGGTTAAGAGCTGAGTGTGTGGGCTCTTCTGAGCCTTGCAGTTACATAGGGATTCAGCTGTCTGAAAAAACGCGTTTATTTCAGGCTGAAAAACACGTTTTGAAAAGTGTGCTGTTACTGCTCCATAAGTTGCATGGGGGTGACCAAACTTGCAGAAACATGTTTATTTCTGCTGAAAAACACGTTTTGACACTTTCTGCACACTGGGGGTAAGAGCTGAGTGTGTGGGCTCTTCAGAGCCTTGATGTTACATAAGGATTCAGCTGTCTGAAAAAACGCGTTTATTTTGGGCTGAAAAACACGTTTTGAAAAAAGTGCTGTTACTGCCCCATAACTTACATGGGGTTGACCAAACTTGCAGAAACATGTTTATTTCTGCTGAAAAACACGTTTTGACACTTTCTGCACACTGGGGTTAAGAGCTGAGTGTGTGGGCTCTTCTGAGCCTTGCAGTTACATAGGGATTCAGCTGTCTGAAAAAACGCGTTTATTTCGGGCTGAAAAACACGTTTTGAAAAAAGTGCTGTTACTCCCCCATAAGTTACATGGGGTTGACCAAACTTGCAGAAACATGTTTATTTCTGCTGAAAAACACGTTTAGACACTTTCTGCACACTGGGGGTAAGAGCTGAGTGTGTGGGCTCTTCAGAGCCTTGATGTTACATAAGGATTCAGATGTCTGAAAAAACGCGTTTATTTCGGGCTGAAAAACACGTTTTGAAAAAAGTGCTGTTACTGCCCCATAACTTACATGGGGTTGACCAAACTTGCAGAAACATGTTTATTTCTGCTGAAAAACACGTTTTGACACTTTCTGCACACTGGGGGTAAGAGCTGAGTGTGTGGGCTCTTCTGAGCCTTGATGTTACATAAGGATTCAGCTGTCTGAAAAAACGCGTTTATTTCGGGCTGTAAAACACGTTTTGAAAAAAGTGCTGTTACTGCCCCATAAGTTACATGGGGTTGACCAATCTTGCAGAAACATGTTTATTTCTGCCGAAAAACACGTTTTGACACTTTCTGCACACTGGGGTTAAGAGCTGAGTGTGTGGGCTCTTCTGAGCCTTGCAGTTACATAGGGATTCAGCTGTCTGAAAAAACGCGTTTATTTCGGGCTGAAAAACACGTTTTGAAAAGTGTGCTGTTACTGCCCCATAAGTTGCATGGGGGTGACCAATCTTGCAGAAACATGTTTATTTCTGCTGAAAAACACGTTTTGACACTTTCTGCACACTTTGGTTAAGAGCTGAGTGTGTGGGCTCTTCTGAGCCTTGCAGTTACATAGGGATTCAGCTGTCTGAAAAAACGCGTTTATTTCAGGCTGAAAAACACGTTTTGAAAAGTGTGCTGTAACTGCCCCATAACTTAAATGGGGTTGACCAAACTTGCAGAAACATGTTTATTTCTGCTGAAAAACACGTTTTGACACTTTCTGCACACTGGGGTTAAGAGCTGAGTGTGTGGGCTCTTCTGAGCCTTGCAGTTACATAGGGATTCAGCTTTCTGAAAAACCGCGTTTATTTCGGGCTGAAAAACACGTTTTGAAAAAAGTGCTGTTACTGGCACATAAGTTGCATGGGGTTGACCAAACTTGCAGAAACATGTTTTTTTCCTGCTGAAAAAAACGTTTTGACACTTTCTGCGCACTGGGGTAAAGAGCTGATTGTGTGGGCTTTTCTGAGCCTTGCAGCTACATAGGGATTCAGCTGTCTGAAAAAACGCGTTTATTTCGGGCTGAAAAACACGTTTTGAAAAAAGTGCTGTTACTCCCCCATAAGTTACATGGGGTTGACCAAACTTGCAGAAACATGTTTATTTCTGCTGAAAAACACGTTTAGACACTTTCTGCACACTGGGGGTAAGAGCTGAGTGTGTGGGCTCTTCAGAGCCTTGATGTTACATAAGGATTCAGATGTCTGAAAAAACGCGTTTATTTCGGGCTGAAAAACACAATTTGAAAAAAGTGCTTTTACTGCCCCATAACTTACATGGGGTTGACCAAACTTGCAGAAACATGTTTATTTCTGCTGAAAAACATGTTTTGACACTTTCTGCACACTGGGGTTAAGAGCTGAGTGTGTGGGCTCTTCTGAGCCTTGCAGTTACATAGGGATTCAGTTGTCTGAAAAAACGTGTTTATTTCGGGCTGAAAAACACGTTTTGAAAAGTGTGCTGTTACTGCCCCATAAGTTGCATGGGGGTGACCAAACTTGCAGAAACATGTTTATTTCTGCTGAAAAACACATTTTGACACTTTCTGCACACTGGGGTTAAGAGCTGAGTGTGTGGGCTCTTCTGAGCCTTGCAGTTAAATAGGGATTCAGCTGTCTGAAAAAACGCGTTTATTTCGGGCTGAAAAACACGTTTTGAAAAAAGTGCTGTTACTGCCCCATAAGTTACTTGGGGTTGACCAAACTTGCAAAAACATGTTTATTTCTGCTGAGAAACACGTTTTGACACTTTCTGCACACTGGGGGTAAGAGCTGAGTGTGTGGGCTTTTCTGAGCCTTGATGTTACATAAGGATTCAGCTGTCTGAAAAACCGCGTTTATTTTGGGCTGAAAAACACGTTTTGAAAAAAGTGCTGTTACTGCCCCATAACTTACATGGGGTTGACCAAACTTGCAGAAACATGTTTATTTCTGCTAAATAACACGTTTTGACATTTTCTGCACACTGGGGTTAAGAGCTGAGTGTGTGGGCTCTTCAGAGCCTTGATGTTACATAAGGATTCAGCTGTCTGAAAAAACGCGTTTATTTCGGGCTGTAAAACACGTTTTGAAAAAAGTGCTGTTACTGCTCCATAAGTTACATGGGGTTGACCAATCTTGCAGAAACATGTTTCTGACAGAATTCTGACCAGGTCTAGTACAAGTGTTCACATTACTCCTATCCTGGAGTCCTTGCACTGGCTTCCGGTCAAATTCCGCGTAGACTTTAAAATCCTCATGCTCACCTACAAGGCTTTACATGGCTTGGCACCTCAATACCTGTCTGAACTTTTATCGCCCTACTCCCCACCTCGCAACCTCCGCTCTTCAAATTCTGCCCTCCTTACTGTCCCCCAAGCCCGTCTACATTGTATGGGCGACAGGGCCTTCTCCTGCTATGCCCCCAAGCTCTGGAACTCTTTACCCAAGGATATTAGAGAGTCACCTTCTCTAAACTCCTTCAAATCCAGACTCAAAACTTTCTTCTTCAGTAAAGCCTTTACTTAACTGGTTCCATTCTTCACCCCTCTGCTCTTCTTAATACCATCTTCCACGGTCTCCTCTATTGTTATTGTTGTATTGTTGTAATTATAATTATGTCCTGTCTTGTGAAATTTTCTTATTTATTGTTGTAGTCTTCTTATTTATTGTTATTGTCATCCTGTAAAGCGCTTTGAGAAGCCACCTTTAAAGGCGCTATATAAAATAAAGTTTATTATTATTATTATATTATTTCTGCCGAAAAACACGTTTTGACACTTTCTGCACACTGGGGTTAAGAGCTGAGTTTGTGGGCTCTTCTGAGCCTTTCAGTTACATAGGGATTCAGCTGTCTGAAAAAAAGCGTTTATTTCGGGCTGAAAAACACGTTTTGAAAAGTGTGCTGTTACTGCCCCATAAGTTGCATGGGGGTGACCAAACTTGCAGAAACATGTTTATTTCTCCTGAAAAACACGTTTTGACACTTTCTGCACACTGGGGGTAAGAGTTGAGTGTGTGGGCTCTTCTGAGCCTTGATGTTACATAAGGATTCAGATGTCTGAAAAAACGCGTTTATTTCGGGCTGAAAAACACAATTTGAAAAAAGTGCTTTTACTGCCCCATAACTTACATGGGGTTGACCAAACTTGCAGAAACATGTTTATTTCTGCTGAAAAACATGTTTTGACACTTTCTGCACACTGGGGTTAAGAGCTGAGTGTGTGGGCTCTTCTGAGCCTTGCAGTTAAATAGGGATTCAGCTGTCTGAAAAAACGTGTTTATTTCGGGCTGAAAAACACGTTTTAAAAAGTGTGCTGTTACTGCCTCATAAGTTGCATGGGGGTGACCAAACTTGCAGAAACATGTTTATTTCTGCTGAAAAACACATTTTGACACTTTCTGCACACTGGGGTTAAGAGCTGAGTGTGTGGAGTCTTCTGAGTCTTGCAGTTACATAGGGATTCAGCTGTCTGAAAAAACGCGTTTATTTCGGGCTGAAAAACACGTTTTGAAAAAAGTGCTGTTCCTGCCCCATAAGTTACATGGGGTTGACCAAACTTGCAGAAACATGTTTATTTCTGCTGAAAAACACGTTTTGACACTTTCTGCACACTAGGGTTAAGAGCTGAGTGTGTGGGCTCTTCTGAGCCTTGATGTTACATAAGGATTCAGCTGTCTGAAAAACCGCGTTTATTTTGGGCTGAAAAACACGTTTTGAAAAAAGTGCTGTTACTGCCCCATAACTTACATGGGGTTGACCAAACTTGCAGAAACATGTTTATTTCTGCTGAAAAACACGTTTTGACACTTTCTGCACACTGGGGTTAAGAGCAGAGTGTGTGGGCTATTCTGAGCCTTGCAGTTACCTAGGGATTCAGTTGTCTGATAAAAACGCGTTTATTTCGGGCTGAAAAACACGTTTTGAAAAGTGTACTGTAACTGCCCCATAACTTACATGGTGTTGACCAAACTTGCAAAAACATGTTTATTTCTGCTGAAAAACACGTTTGGACACTTTCTGCCCACTGGGGTTAAGAGCTGAGTGTGTGGGCTCTTCTGAGCCTTGCAGTTACATAGGGATTCAGCTTTCTGAAAAACCGCGTTTATTTCGGGCTGAAAAACACGTTTTGAAAAAAGTGCTGTTACTGCCCCATAACTTACATGGGGTTGACCAATCTTGCAGAAACATGTTTATTTCTGCCGAAAAACACGTTTTGACACTTTCTGCACACTGGGGTTAAGAGCTGAGTGTGTGGGCTCTTCTGAGCCTTGCAGTTACATAGGGATTGAGCTGCTGAAAAAACGCGTTCATTTCGGGCTGAAAAACACGTTTTGAAAAGTGTGCTGTTACTGCCCCATAAGTTGCATGGGGGTGACCAAACTTGCAGAAACATGTTTATTTCTGCTGAAAAACACGTTTTGACACTTTCTGCACACTGGGGTTAAGAGCTGAGTGTGTGGGCTCTTCTGAGCCTTGCAGTTACATAGGGATTCAGCTGTCTGAAAAAACGCGTTTATTTCAGGCTGAAAAACACGTTTTGAAAAGTGTGCTGTTACTGCTCCATAAGTTGCATGGGGGTGACCAAACTTGCAGAAACATGTTTATTTCTGCTGAAAAACACGTTTTGACACTTTCTGCACACTGGGGGTAAGAGCTGAGTGTGTGGGCTCTTCAGAGCCTTGATGTTACATAAGGATTCAGCTGTCTGAAAAAACGCGTTTATTTTGGGCTGAAAAACACGTTTTGAAAAAAGTGCTGTTACTGCCCCATAACTTACATGGGGTTGACCAAACTTGCAGAAACATGTTTATTTCTGCTGAAAAACACGTTTTGACACTTTCTGCACACTGGGGTTAAGAGCTGAGTGTGTGGGCTCTTCTGAGCCTTGCAGTTACATAGGGATTCAGCTGTCTGAAAAAACGCGTTTATTTCGGGCTGAAAAACACGTTTTGAAAAAAGTGCTGTTACTCCCCCATAAGTTACATGGGGTTGACCAAACTTGCAGAAACATGTTTATTTCTGCTGAAAAACACGTTTAGACACTTTCTGCACACTGGGGGTAAGAGCTGAGTGTGTGGGCTCTTCAGAGCCTTGATGTTACATAAGGATTCAGATGTCTGAAAAAACGCGTTTATTTCGGGCTGAAAAACACGTTTTGAAAAAAGTGCTGTTACTGCCCCATAACTTACATGGGGTTGACCAAACTTGCAGAAACATGTTTATTTCTGCTGAAAAACACGTTTTGACACTTTCTGCACACTGGGGGTAAGAGCTGAGTGTGTGGGCTCTTCTGAGCCTTGATGTTACATAAGGATTCAGCTGTCTGAAAAAACGCGTTTATTTCGGGCTGTAAAACACGTTTTGAAAAAAGTGCTGTTACTGCCCCATAAGTTACATGGGGTTGACCAATCTTGCAGAAACATGTTTATTTCTGCCGAAAAACACGTTTTGACACTTTCTGCACACTGGGGTTAAGAGCTGAGTGTGTGGGCTCTTCTGAGCCTTGCAGTTACATAGGGATTCAGCTGTCTGAAAAAACGCGTTTATTTCGGGCTGAAAAACACGTTTTGAAAAGTGTGCTGTTACTGCCCCATAAGTTGCATGGGGGTGACCAATCTTGCAGAAACATGTTTATTTCTGCTGAAAAACACGTTTTGACACTTTCTGCACACTTTGGTTAAGAGCTGAGTGTGTGGGCTCTTCTGAGCCTTGCAGTTACATAGGGATTCAGCTGTCTGAAAAAACGCGTTTATTTCAGGCTGAAAAACACGTTTTGAAAAGTGTGCTGTAACTGCCCCATAACTTAAATGGGGTTGACCAAACTTGCAGAAACATGTTTATTTCTGCTGAAAAACACGTTTTGACACTTTCTGCACACTGGGGTTAAGAGCTGAGTGTGTGGGCTCTTCTGAGCCTTGCAGTTACATAGGGATTCAGCTTTCTGAAAAACCGCGTTTATTTCGGGCTGAAAAACACGTTTTGAAAAAAGTGCTGTTACTGGCACATAAGTTGCATGGGGTTGACCAAACTTGCAGAAACATGTTTTTTTCCTGCTGAAAAAAACGTTTTGACACTTTCTGCGCACTGGGGTAAAGAGCTGATTGTGTGGGCTTTTCTGAGCCTTGCAGCTACATAGGGATTCAGCTGTCTGAAAAAACGCGTTTATTTCGGGCTGAAAAACACGTTTTGAAAAAAGTGCTGTTACTCCCCCATAAGTTACATGGGGTTGACCAAACTTGCAGAAACATGTTTATTTCTGCTGAAAAACACGTTTAGACACTTTCTGCACACTGGGGGTAAGAGCTGAGTGTGTGGGCTCTTCAGAGCCTTGATGTTACATAAGGATTCAGATGTCTGAAAAAACGCGTTTATTTCGGGCTGAAAAACACAATTTGAAAAAAGTGCTTTTACTGCCCCATAACTTACATGGGGTTGACCAAACTTGCAGAAACATGTTTATTTCTGCTGAAAAACATGTTTTGACACTTTCTGCACACTGGGGTTAAGAGCTGAGTGTGTGGGCTCTTCTGAGCCTTGCAGTTACATAGGGATTCAGTTGTCTGAAAAAACGTGTTTATTTCGGGCTGAAAAACACGTTTTGAAAAGTGTGCTGTTACTGCCCCATAAGTTGCATGGGGGTGACCAAACTTGCAGAAACATGTTTATTTCTGCTGAAAAACACATTTTGACACTTTCTGCACACTGGGGTTAAGAGCTGAGTGTGTGGGCTCTTCTGAGCCTTGCAGTTAAATAGGGATTCAGCTGTCTGAAAAAACGCGTTTATTTCGGGCTGAAAAACACGTTTTGAAAAAAGTGCTGTTACTGCCCCATAAGTTACTTGGGGTTGACCAAACTTGCAAAAACATGTTTATTTCTGCTGAGAAACACGTTTTGACACTTTCTGCACACTGGGGGTAAGAGCTGAGTGTGTGGGCTTTTCTGAGCCTTGATGTTACATAAGGATTCAGCTGTCTGAAAAACCGCGTTTATTTTGGGCTGAAAAACACGTTTTGAAAAAAGTGCTGTTACTGCCCCATA
This sequence comes from Lepisosteus platostomus, assembly GCF_059453375.1. NCBI lineage: Eukaryota > Metazoa > Chordata > Actinopteri > Semionotiformes > Lepisosteidae > Lepisosteus > Lepisosteus platostomus. The sequence goes on along the minus strand of NC_142627.1, from coordinate 532,240 downwards.
ACTTACATGGGGTTGACCAAACTTGCAGAAACATGTTTATTTCTGCTAAATAACACGTTTTGACATTTTCTGCACACTGGGGTTAAGAGCTGAGTGTGTGGGCTCTTCAGAGCCTTGATGTTACATAAGGATTCAGCTGTCTGAAAAAACGCGTTTATTTCGGGCTGTAAAACACGTTTTGAAAAAAGTGCTGTTACTGCTCCATAAGTTACATGGGGTTGACCAATCTTGCAGAAACATGTTTCTGACAGAATTCTGACCAGGTCTAGTACAAGTGTTCACATTACTCCTATCCTGGAGTCCTTGCACTGGCTTCCGGTCAAATTCCGCGTAGACTTTAAAATCCTCATGCTCACCTACAAGGCTTTACATGGCTTGGCACCTCAATACCTGTCTGAACTTTTATCGCCCTACTCCCCACCTCGCAACCTCCGCTCTTCAAATTCTGCCCTCCTTACTGTCCCCCAAGCCCGTCTACATTGTATGGGCGACAGGGCCTTCTCCTGCTATGCCCCCAAGCTCTGGAACTCTTTACCCAAGGATATTAGAGAGTCACCTTCTCTAAACTCCTTCAAATCCAGACTCAAAACTTTCTTCTTCAGTAAAGCCTTTACTTAACTGGTTCCATTCTTCACCCCTCTGCTCTTCTTAATACCATCTTCCACGGTCTCCTCTATTGTTATTGTTGTATTGTTGTAATTATAATTATGTCCTGTCTTGTGAAATTTTCTTATTTATTGTTGTAGTCTTCTTATTTATTGTTATTGTCATCCTGTAAAGCGCTTTGAGAAGCCACCTTTAAAGGCGCTATATAAAATAAAGTTTATTATTATTATTATATTATTTCTGCCGAAAAACACGTTTTGACACTTTCTGCACACTGGGGTTAAGAGCTGAGTTTGTGGGCTCTTCTGAGCCTTTCAGTTACATAGGGATTCAGCTGTCTGAAAAAAAGCGTTTATTTCGGGCTGAAAAACACGTTTTGAAAAGTGTGCTGTTACTGCCCCATAAGTTGCATGGGGGTGACCAAACTTGCAGAAACATGTTTATTTCTCCTGAAAAACACGTTTTGACACTTTCTGCACACTGGGGGTAAGAGTTGAGTGTGTGGGCTCTTCTGAGCCTTGATGTTACATAAGGATTCAGATGTCTGAAAAAACGCGTTTATTTCGGGCTGAAAAACACAATTTGAAAAAAGTGCTTTTACTGCCCCATAACTTACATGGGGTTGACCAAACTTGCAGAAACATGTTTATTTCTGCTGAAAAACATGTTTTGACACTTTCTGCACACTGGGGTTAAGAGCTGAGTGTGTGGGCTCTTCTGAGCCTTGCAGTTAAATAGGGATTCAGCTGTCTGAAAAAACGTGTTTATTTCGGGCTGAAAAACACGTTTTAAAAAGTGTGCTGTTACTGCCTCATAAGTTGCATGGGGGTGACCAAACTTGCAGAAACATGTTTATTTCTGCTGAAAAACACATTTTGACACTTTCTGCACACTGGGGTTAAGAGCTGAGTGTGTGGAGTCTTCTGAGTCTTGCAGTTACATAGGGATTCAGCTGTCTGAAAAAACGCGTTTATTTCGGGCTGAAAAACACGTTTTGAAAAAAGTGCTGTTCCTGCCCCATAAGTTACATGGGGTTGACCAAACTTGCAGAAACATGTTTATTTCTGCTGAAAAACACGTTTTGACACTTTCTGCACACTAGGGTTAAGAGCTGAGTGTGTGGGCTCTTCTGAGCCTTGATGTTACATAAGGATTCAGCTGTCTGAAAAACCGCGTTTATTTTGGGCTGAAAAACACGTTTTGAAAAAAGTGCTGTTACTGCCCCATAACTTACATGGGGTTGACCAAACTTGCAGAAACATGTTTATTTCTGCTGAAAAACACGTTTTGACACTTTCTGCACACTGGGGTTAAGAGCAGAGTGTGTGGGCTATTCTGAGCCTTGCAGTTACCTAGGGATTCAGTTGTCTGATAAAAACGCGTTTATTTCGGGCTGAAAAACACGTTTTGAAAAGTGTACTGTAACTGCCCCATAACTTACATGGTGTTGACCAAACTTGCAAAAACATGTTTATTTCTGCTGAAAAACACGTTTGGACACTTTCTGCCCACTGGGGTTAAGAGCTGAGTGTGTGGGCTCTTCTGAGCCTTGCAGTTACATAGGGATTCAGCTTTCTGAAAAACCGCGTTTATTTCGGGCTGAAAAACACGTTTTGAAAAAAGTGCTGTTACTGCCCCATAACTTACATGGGGTTGACCAAACTTGCAGAAACATGTTTATTTCTGCTGAAAAACATGTTTTGACACTTTCTGCACACTGGGGTTAAGAGCAGAGTGTGTGGGCTCTTCTGAGCCTTGCAGTTACATAGGGATTCAGTTGTCTGAAAAAACGCGTTTATTTCGGGCTGAAAAACACGTTTTGAAAAGTGTACTATAACTGCCCCATAACTTACATGGGGTTGACCAAACTTGCAGAAACATGTTTATTTCTCCTGAAAAACACGTTTTGACACTTTCTGCACACTGGGGGTAAGAGTTGAGTGTGTGGGCTCTTCTGAGCCTTGATGTTACATAAGGATTCAGATGTCTGAAAAAACGTGTTTATTTCGGGCTGAAAAACACAATTTGAAAAAAGTGCTTTTACTGCCCCATAACTTACATGGGGTTGACCAAACTTGCAGAAACATGTTTATTTCTGCTGAAAAACATGTTTTGACACTTTCTGCACACTGGGGTTAAGAGCTGAGTGTGTGGGCTCTTCTGAGCCTTGCAGTTAAATAGGGATTCAGCTGTCTGAAAAAACGTGTTTATTTCGGGCTGAAAAACACGTTTTAAAAAGTGTGCTGTTACTGCCTCATAAGTTGCATGGGGGTGACCAAACTTGCAGAAACATGTTTATTTCTGCTGAAAAACACATTTTGACACTTTCTGCACACTGGGGTTAAGAGCTGAGTGTGTGGAGTCTTCTGAGTCTTGCAGTTACATAGGGATTCAGCTGTCTGAAAAAACGCGTTTATTTCGGGCTGAAAAACACGTTTTGAAAAAAGTGCTGTTCCTGCCCCATAAGTTACATGGGGTTGACCAAACTTGCAGAAACATGTTTATTTCTGCTGAAAAACACGTTTTGACACTTTCTGCACACTAGGGTTAAGAGCTGAGTGTGTGGGCTCTTCTGAGCCTTGATGTTACATAAGGATTCAGCTGTCTGAAAAACCGCGTTTATTTTGGGCTGAAAAACACGTTTTGAAAAAAGTGCTGTTACTGCCCCATAACTTACATGGGGTTGACCAAACTTGCAGAAACATGTTTATTTCTGCTGAAAAACACGTTTTGACACTTTCTGCACACTGGGGTTAAGAGCAGAGTGTGTGGGCTATTCTGAGCCTTGCAGTTACCTAGGGATTCAGTTGTCTGATAAAAACGCGTTTATTTCGGGCTGAAAAACACGTTTTGAAAAGTGTACTGTAACTGCCCCATAACTTACATGGTGTTGACCAAACTTGCAAAAACATGTTTATTTCTGCTGAAAAACACGTTTGGACACTTTCTGCACACTGGGGTTAAGAGCTGAGTGTGTGGGCTCTTCTGAGCCTTGCAGTTACATAGGGATTCAGCTTTCTGAAAAACCGCGTTTATTTTGGGCTGAAAAACACGTTTTGAAAAAAGTGCTGTTACTGCCCCATAACTTACATGGGGTTGACCAAACTTGCAGAAACATGTTTATTTCTGCTGAAAAACATGTTTTGACACTTTCTGCACACTGGGGTTAAGAGCAGAGTGTGTGGGCTCTTCTGAGCCTTGCAGTTACATAGGGATTCAGTTGTCTGAAAAAACGCGTTTATTTCGGGCTGAAAAACACGTTTTGAAAAGTGTACTATAACTGCCCCATAACTTACATGGGGTTGACCAAACTTGCAGAAACATGTTTATTTCTCCTGAAAAACACGTTTTGACACTTTCTGCACACTGGGGGTAAGAGTTGAGTGTGTGGGCTCTTCTGAGCCTTGATGTTACATAAGGATTCAGCTGTCTGAAAAAACGCGTTTATTTCGGGCTGTAAAACACGTTTTGAAAAAAGTGCTGTTACTGCTCCATAAGTTACATGGGGTTGACCAATCTTGCAGAAACATGTTTATTTCTGCCGAAAAACACGTTTTGACACTTTCTGCACACTGGGGTTAAGAGCTGAGTGTGTGGGCTCTTCTGAGCCTTGCAGTTACATAGGGATTGAGCTGCTGAAAAAACGCGTTCATTTCGGGCTGAAAAACACGTTTTGAAAAGTGTGCTGTTACTGCCCCATAAGTTGCATGGGGGTGACCAAACTTGCAGAAACATGTTTATTTCTGCTGAAAAACACGTTTTGACACTTTCTGCACACTGGGGTTAAGAGCTGAGTGTGTGGGCTCTTCTGAGCCTTGCAGTTACATAGGGATTCAGCTGTCTGAAAAAACGCGTTTATTTCAGGCTGAAAAACACGTTTTGAAAAGTGTGCTGTTACTGCTCCATAAGTTGCATGGGGGTGACCAAACTTGCAGAAACATGTTTATTTCTGCTGAAAAACACGTTTTGACACTTTCTGCACACTGGGGGTAAGAGCTGAGTGTGTGGGCTCTTCAGAGCCTTGATGTTACATAAGGATTCAGCTGTCTGAAAAAACGCGTTTATTTTGGGCTGAAAAACACGTTTTGAAAAAAGTGCTGTTACTGCCCCATAACTTACATGGGGTTGACCAAACTTGCAGAAACATGTTTATTTCTGCTGAAAAACACATTTTGACACTTTCTGCACACTGGGGTTAAGAGCTGAGTGTGTGGGCTCTTCTGAGCCTTGCAGTTACATAGGGATTCAGCTGTCTGAAAAAACGCGTTTATTTCGGGCTGAAAAACACGTTTTGAAAAAAGTGCTGTTACTCCCCCATAAGTTACATGGGGTTGACCAAACTTGCAGAAACATGTTTATTTCTGCTGAAAAACACGTTTAGACACTTTCTGCACACTGGGGGTAAGAGCTGAGTGTGTGGGCTCTTCAGAGCCTTGATGTTACATAAGGATTCAGATGTCTGAAAAAACGCGTTTATTTCGGGCTGAAAAACACGTTTTGAAAAAAGTGCTGTTACTGCCCCATAACTTACATGGGGTTGACCAAACTTGCAGAAACATGTTTATTTCTGCTGAAAAACACGTTTTGACACTTTCTGCACACTGGGGGTAAGAGCTGAGTGTGTGGGCTCTTCTGAGCCTTGATGTTACATAAGGATTCAGCTGTCTGAAAAAACGCGTTTATTTCGGGCTGTAAAACACGTTTTGAAAAAAGTGCTGTTACTGCCCCATAAGTTACATGGGGTTGACCAATCTTGCAGAAACATGTTTATTTCTGCCGAAAAACACGTTTTGACACTTTCTGCACACTGGGGTTAAGAGCTGAGTGTGTGGGCTCTTCTGAGCCTTGCAGTTACATAGGGATTCAGCTGTCTGAAAAAACGCGTTTATTTCGGGCTGAAAAACACGTTTTGAAAAGTGTGCTGTTACTGCCCCATAAGTTGCATGGGGGTGACCAATCTTGCAGAAACATGTTTATTTCTGCTGAAAAACACGTTTTGACACTTTCTGCACACTTTGGTTAAGAGCTGAGTGTGTGGGCTCTTCTGAGCCTTGCAGTTACATAGGGATTCAGCTGTCTGAAAAAACGCGTTTATTTCAGGCTGAAAAACACGTTTTGAAAAGTGTGCTGTAACTGCCCCATAACTTAAATGGGGTTGACCAAACTTGCAGAAACATGTTTATTTCTGCTGAAAAACACGTTTTGACACTTTCTGCACACTGGGGTTAAGAGCTGAGTGTGTGGGCTCTTCTGAGCCTTGCAGTTACATAGGGATTCAGCTTTCTGAAAAACCGCGTTTATTTCGGGCTGAAAAACACGTTTTGAAAAAAGTGCTGTTACTGGCACATAAGTTGCATGGGGTTGACCAAACTTGCAGAAACATGTTTTTTTCCTGCTGAAAAAAACGTTTTGACACTTTCTGCGCACTGGGGTAAAGAGCTGATTGTGTGGGCTTTTCTGAGCCTTGCAGCTACATAGGGATTCAGCTGTCTGAAAAAACGCGTTTATTTCGGGCTGAAAAACACGTTTTGAAAAAAGTGCTGTTACTCCCCCATAAGTTACATGGGGTTGACCAAACTTGCAGAAACATGTTTATTTCTGCTGAAAAACACGTTTAGACACTTTCTGCACACTGGGGGTAAGAGCTGAGTGTGTGGGCTCTTCAGAGCCTTGATGTTACATAAGGATTCAGATGTCTGAAAAAACGCGTTTATTTCGGGCTGAAAAACACGTTTTGAAAAAAGTGCTGTTACTGCCCCATAACTTACATGGGGTTGACCAAACTTGCAGAAACATGTTTATTTCTGCTGAAAAACACATTTTGACACTTTCTGCACACTGGGGTTAAGAGCTGAGTGTTTGGGCTCTTCTGAGCCTTGCAGTTAAATAGGGATTCAGCTGTCTGAAAAAACGCGTTTATTTCGGGCTGAAAAACACGTTTTGAAAAGTGTGCTGTTACTGCCCCATAAGTTGCATGGGGGTGACCAATCTTGCAGAAACATGTTTATTTCTGCCGAAAAACACGTTTTGACACTTTCTGCACACTGGGGTTAAGAGCTGAGTGTGTGGGCTCTTCTGAGCCTTGCAGTTACATAGGGATTCAGCTGTCTGAAAAAACGCGTTTATTTCGGGCTGAAAAACACATTTTGAAAAGTGTGCTGTTACTGCCCCATAAGTTGCATGGGGGTGACCAATCTTGCAGAAACATGTTTATTTCTGCTGAAAAACACGTTTTGACACTTTCTGCACACTTTGGTTAAGAGCTGAGTGTGTGGGCTCTTCTGAGCCTTGCAGTTACATAGGGATTCAGCTGTCTGAAAAACCGCGTTTATTTCGGGCTGAAAAACACGTTTTGAAAAAAGTGCTGTTACTGGCACATAAGTTGCATGGGGTTGACCAAACTTGCAGAAACATGTTTTTTTCCTGCTGAAAAAAACGTTTTGACACTTTCTGCGCACTGGGGTAAAGAGCTGATTGTGTGGGCTTTTCTGAGACTTGCAGCTACATAGGGATTCAGCTGTCTGAAAAAACGCGTTTATTTCGGGCTGAAAAACACGTTTTGAAAAAAGTGCTGTTACTCCCCCATAAGTTACATGGGGTTGACCAAACTTGCAGAAACATGTTTATTTCTGCTGAAAAACACGTTTAGACACTTTCTGCACACTGGGGGTAAGAGCTGAGTGTGTGGGCTCTTCAGAGCCTTGATGTTACATAAGGATTCAGATGTCTGAAAAAACGCGTTTATTTCGGGCTGAAAAACACGTTTTGAAAAAAGTGCTGTTACTGCCCCATAACTTACATGGGGTTGACCAAACTTGCAGAAACATGTTTATTTCTGCTGAAAAACACATTTTGACACTTTCTGCACACTGGGGTTAAGAGCTGAGTGTTTGGGCTCTTCTGAGCCTTGCAGTTAAATAGGGATTCAGCTGTCTGAAAAAACGCGTTTATTTCGGGCTGAAAAACACGTTTTGAAAAGTGTGCTGTTACTGCCCAATAAGTTGCATGGGGGTGACCAAACTTGCAGAAACATGTTTATTTCTGCTGAAAAACACGTTTTGACACTTTCTGCACACTAGGGTTAAGAGCTGAGTGTGTGGGCTCTTCTGAGCCTTGCAGTTACATAGGGATTCAGCTTTTTGAAAAACCGCGTTTATTTCGGGCTGAAAAACACGTTTTGAAAAAAGTGCTGTTACTGCCCCATAAGTTACATGGGGGTGACCAAACTTGCAGAAACATGTTTATTTCTGCTGAAAAACACGTTTTGACACTTTCTGCACACTGGGGGTAAGAGCTGAGTGTGTGGGCTCTTCTGAGCCTTGATGTTACATAAGGATTCAGCTGTCTGAAAAAACGCGTTTATTTCGGGCTGTAAAACACGTTTTGAAAAAAGTGCTGTTACTGCCCCATAAGTTACATGGGGTTGACCAAACTTGCAGAAACATGTTTATTTCTGCTGAAAAACACGTTTAGACACTTTCTGCACACTGGGGGTAAGAGCTGAGTGTGTGGGCTCTTCTGAGCCTTGATGTTACATAAGGATTCAGCTGTCTGAAAAAACGCGTTTATTTCAGGCTGAAAAACACGTTTTGAAAAAAGTGCTGTTACTGCCCCATAAGTTACATGGGGTTGACCAAACTTGCAGAAACATGTTTATTTCTGCTGAAAAACACGTTTTGACACTTTCTGCACACTGGGGGTAAGAGCTGAGTGTGTGGGCTCTTCTGAGCCTTGATGTTACATAAGGATTCAGCTGTCTGAAAAACCGCGTTTATTTTGGGCTGAAAAACACGTTTTGAAAAAAGTGCTGTTACTGCCCCATAACTTACATGGGGTTGACCAAACTTGCAGAAACATGTTTATTTCTGCTAAAAAACACGTTATGACACTTTCTGCACACTGGGGTTAAGAGCTGAGTGTGTGGGGTCTTCTGAGCCTTGATGTTACATAAGGATTCAGCTGTCTGAAAAAACGCGTTTATTTCGGGCTGTAAAACACGTTTTGAAAAAAGTGCTGTTACTGCCCCATAAGTTACATGGGGTTGACCAATCTTGCAGAAACATGTTTATTTCTGCCGAAAAACACGTTTTGACACTTTCTGCACACTGGGGTTAAGAGCTGAGTGTGTGGGCTCTTCTGAGCCTTGCAGTTACATAGGGATTCAGCTGTCTGAAAAAACGCGTTTATTTCGGGCTGAAAAACACGTTTTGAAAAGTGTGCTGTTACTGCCCCATAAGTTGCATGGGGGTGACCAAACTTGCAGAAACATGTTTATTTCTGCTGAAAAACACGTTTTGACACTTTCTGCACACTGGGGTTAAGATCTGAGTGTGTGGGCTCTTCTGAGCCTTGCAGTTACATAGGGATTCAGCTGTCTGAAAAAACGCGTTTATTTCAGGCTGAAAAACACGTTTTGAAAAGTGTGCTGTTACTGCCCCATAAGTTACATGGGGTTGACCAAACTTGCAGAAACATGTTTATTTCTGCTGAAAAACACGTTTAGACACTTTCTGCACACTGGGGGTAAGAGCTGAGTGTGTGGGCTCTTCTGAGCCTTGATGTTACATAAGGATTCAGCTGTCTGAAAAAACGCGTTTATTTCAGGCTGAAAAACACGTTTTGAAAAAAGTGCTGTTACTGCCCCATAAGTTACATGGGGTTGACCAAACTTGCAGAAACATGTTTATTTCTGCTGAAAAACACGTTTTGACACTTTCTGCACACTGGGGGTAAGAGCTGAGTGTGTGGGCTCTTCTGAGCCTTGATGTTACATAAGGATTCAGCTGTCTGAAAAACCGCGTTTATTTTGGGCTGAAAAACACGTTTTGAAAAAAGTGCTGTTACTGCCCCATAACTTACATGGGGTTGACCAAACTTGCAGAAACATGTTTAATTCTGCTAAAAAACACGTTATGACACTTTCTGCACACTGGGGTTAAGAGCTGAGTGTGTGGGGTCTTCTGAGCCTTGATGTTACATAAGGATTCAGCTGTCTGAAAAAACGCGTTTATTTCGGGCTGTAAAACACGTTTTGAAAAAAGTGCTGTTACTGCTCCATAAGTTACATGGGGTTGACCAATCTTGCAGAAACATGTTTATTTCTGCCGAAAAACACGTTTTGACACTTTCTGCACACTGGGGTTAAGAGCTGAGTGTGTGGGCTCTTCTGAGCCTTGCAGTTACATAGGGATTGAGCTGCTGAAAAAACGCGTTCATTTCGGGCTGAAAAACACGTTTTGAAAAGTGTGCTGTTACTGCCCCATAAGTTGCATGGGGGTGACCAAACTTGCAGAAACATGTTTATTTCTGCTGAAAAACACGTTTTGACACTTTCTGCACACTGGGGTTAAGAGCTGAGTGTGTGGGCTCTTCTGAGCCTTGCAGTTACATAGGGATTCAGCTGTCTGAAAAAACGCGTTTATTTCAGGCTGAAAAACACGTTTTGAAAAGTGTGCTGTTACTGCTCCATAAGTTGCATGGGGGTGACCAAACTTGCAGAAACATGTTTATTTCTGCTGAAAAACACGTTTTGACACTTTCTGCACACTGGGGGTAAGAGCTGAGTGTGTGGGCTCTTCAGAGCCTTGATGTTACATAAGGATTCAGCTGTCTGAAAAAACGCGTTTATTTTGGGCTGAAAAACACGTTTTGAAAAAAGTGCTGTTACTGCCCCATAACTTACATGGGGTTGACCAAACTTGCAGAAACATGTTTATTTCTGCTGAAAAACACATTTTGACACTTTCTGCACACTGGGGTTAAGAGCTGAGTGTGTGGGCTCTTCTGAGCCTTGCAGTTACATAGGGATTCAGCTGTCTGAAAAAACGCGTTTATTTCGGGCTGAAAAACACGTTTTGAAAAAAGTGCTGTTACTCCCCCATAAGTTACATGGGGTTGACCAAACTTGCAGAAACATGTTTATTTCTGCTGAAAAACACGTTTAGACACTTTCTGCACACTGGGGGTAAGAGCTGAGTGTGTGGGCTCTTCAGAGCCTTGATGTTACATAAGGATTCAGATGTCTGAAAAAACGCGTTTATTTCGGGCTGAAAAACACGTTTTGAAAAAAGTGCTGTTACTGCCCCATAACTTACATGGGGTTGACCAAACTTGCAGAAACATGTTTATTTCTGCTGAAAAACACGTTTTGACACTTTCTGCACACTGGGGGTAAGAGCTGAGTGTGTGGGCTCTTCTGAGCCTTGATGTTACATAAGGATTCAGCTGTCTGAAAAAACGCGTTTATTTCGGGCTGTAAAACACGTTTTGAAAAAAGTGCTGTTACTGCCCCATAAGTTACATGGGGTTGACCAATCTTGCAGAAACATGTTTATTTCTGCCGAAAAACACGTTTTGACACTTTCTGCACACTGGGGTTAAGAGCTGAGTGTGTGGGCTCTTCTGAGCCTTGCAGTTACATAGGGATTCAGCTGTCTGAAAAAACGCGTTTATTTCGGGCTGAAAAACACGTTTTGAAAAGTGTGCTGTTACTGCCCCATAAGTTGCATGGGGGTGACCAATCTTGCAGAAACATGTTTATTTCTGCTGAAAAACACGTTTTGACACTTTCTGCACACTTTGGTTAAGAGCTGAGTGTGTGGGCTCTTCTGAGCCTTGCAGTTACATAGGGATTCAGCTGTCTGAAAAAACGCGTTTATTTCAGGCTGAAAAACACGTTTTGAAAAGTGTGCTGTAACTGCCCCATAACTTAAATGGGGTTGACCAAACTTGCAGAAACATGTTTATTTCTGCTGAAAAACACGTTTTGACACTTTCTGCACACTGGGGTTAAGAGCTGAGTGTGTGGGCTCTTCTGAGCCTTGCAGTTACATAGGGATTCAGCTTTCTGAAAAACCGCGTTTATTTCGGGCTGAAAAACACGTTTTGAAAAAAGTGCTGTTACTGGCACATAAGTTGCATGGGGTTGACCAAACTTGCAGAAACATGTTTTTTTCCTGCTGAAAAAAACGTTTTGACACTTTCTGCGCACTGGGGTAAAGAGCTGATTGTGTGGGCTTTTCTGAGCCTTGCAGCTACATAGGGATTCAGCTGTCTGAAAAAACGCGTTTATTTCGGGCTGAAAAACACGTTTTGAAAAAAGTGCTGTTACTGGCACATAAGTTACATGGGGTTGACCAAACTTGCAGAAACATGTTTATTTCTGCTGAAAAACACGTTTAGACACTTTCTGCACACTGGGGGTAAGAGCTGAGTGTGTGGGCTCTTCAGAGCCTTGATGTTACATAAGGATTCAGATGTCTGAAAAAACGCGTTTATTTCGGGCTGAAAAACACGTTTTGAAAAAAGTGCTGTTACTGCCCCATAACTTACATGGGGTTGACCAAACTTGCAGAAACATGTTTATTTCTGCTGAAAAACACATTTTGACACTTTCTGCACACTGGGGTTAAGAGCTGAGTGTTTGGGCTCTTCTGAGCCTTGCAGTTAAATAGGGATTCAGCTGTCTGAAAAAACGCGTTTATTTCGGGCTGAAAAACACGTTTTGAAAAGTGTGCTGTTACTGCCCAATAAGTTGCATGGGGGTGACCAAACTTGCAGAAACATGTTTATTTCTGCTGAAAAACACGTTTTGACACTTTCTGCACACTAGGGTTAAGAGCTGAGTGTGTGGGCTCTTCTGAGCCTTGCAGTTACATAGGGATTCAGCTTTTTGAAAAACCGCGTTTATTTCGGGCTGAAAAACACGTTTTGAAAAAAGTGCTGTTAATGCCCCATAAGTTACATGGGGGTGACCAAACTTGCAGAAACATGTTTATTTCTGCTGAAAAACACGTTTTGACACTTTCTGCACACTGGGGGTAAGAGCTGAGTGTGTGGGCTCTTCTGAGCCTTGATGTTACATAAGGATTCAGCTGTCTGAAAAAACGCGTTTATTTCGGGCTGTAAAACACGTTTTGAAAAAAGTGCTGTTACTGCCCCATAAGTTACATGGGGTTGACCAAACTTGCAGAAACATGTTTATTTCTGCTGAAAAACACGTTTAGACACTTTCTGCACACTGGGGGTAAGAGCTGAGTGTGTGGGCTCTTCTGAGCCTTGATGTTACATAAGGATTCAGCTGTCTGAAAAAACGCGTTTATTTCAGGCTGAAAAACACGTTTTGAAAAAAGTGCTGTTACTGCCCCATAAGTTACATGGGGTTGACCAAACTTGCAGAAACATGTTTATTTCTGCTGAAAAACACGTTTTGACACTTTCTGCACACTGGGGGTAAGAGCTGAGTGTGTGGGCTCTTCTGAGCCTTGATGTTACATAAGGATTCAGCTGTCTGAAAAACCGCGTTTATTTTGGGCTGAAAAACACGTTTTGAAAAAAGTGCTGTTACTGCCCCATAACTTACATGGGGTTGACCAAACTTGCAGAAACATGTTTATTTCTGCTAAAAAACACGTTATGACACTTTCTGCACACTGGGGTTAAGAGCTGAGTGTGTGGGGTCTTCTGAGCCTTGATGTTACATAAGGATTCAGCTGTCTGAAAAAACGCGTTTATTTCGGGCTGTAAAACACGTTTTGAAAAAAGTGCTGTTACTGCCCCATAAGTTACATGGGGTTGACCAATCTTGCAGAAACATGTTTATTTCTGCCGAAAAACACGTTTTGACACTTTCTGCACACTGGGGTTAAGAGCTGAGTGTGTGGGCTCTTCTGAGCCTTGCAGTTACATAGGGATTCAGCTGTCTGAAAAAACGCGTTTATTTCGGGCTGAAAAACACGTTTTGAAAAGTGTGCTGTTACTGCCCCATAAGTTGCATGGGGGTGACCAAACTTGCAGAAACATGTTTATTTCTGCTGAAAAACACGTTTTGACACTTTCTGCACACTGGGGTTAAGATCTGAGTGTGTGGGCTCTTCTGAGCCTTGCAGTTACATAGGGATTCAGCTGTCTGAAAAAACGCGTTTATTTCAGGCTGAAAAACACGTTTTGAAAAGTGTGCTGTTACTGCCCCATAAGTTACATGGGGTTGACCAAACTTGCAGAAACATGTTTATTTCTGCTGAAAAACACGTTTAGACACTTTCTGCACACTGGGGGTAAGAGCTGAGTGTGTGGGCTCTTCTGAGCCTTGATGTTACATAAGGATTCAGCTGTCTGAAAAAACGCGTTTATTTCAGGCTGAAAAACACGTTTTGAAAAAAGTGCTGTTACTGCCCCATAAGTTACATGGGGTTGACCAAACTTGCAGAAACATGTTTATTTCTGCTGAAAAACACGTTTTGACACTTTCTGCACACTGGGGGTAAGAGCTGAGTGTGTGGGCTCTTCTGAGCCTTGATGTTACATAAGGATTCAGCTGTCTGAAAAACCGCGTTTATTTTGGGCTGAAAAACACGTTTTGAAAAAAGTGCTGTTACTGCCCCATAACTTACATGGGGTTGACCAAACTTGCAGAAACATGTTTATTTCTGCTAAAAAACACGTTATGACACTTTCTGCACACTGGGGTTAAGAGCTGAGTGTGTGGGGTCTTCTGAGCCTTGATGTTACATAAGGATTCAGCTGTCTGAAAAAACGCGTTTATTTCGGGCTGTAAAACACGTTTTGAAAAAAGTGCTGTTACTGCTCCATAAGTTACATGGGGTTGACCAATCTTGCAGAAACATGTTTATTTCTGCCGAAAAACACGTTTTGACACTTTCTGCACACTGGGGTTAAGAGCTGAGTGTGTGGGCTCTTCTGAGCCTTGCAGTTACATAGGGATTCAGCTTTCTGAAAAACCGCGTTTTTTTCGGGCTGAAAAACACTTTTTGAAAAAAGTGCTGTAACTGCCCCATAAGTTACATGGGGGTGACCAAACTTGCAGAAACATGTTGATTTCTGCTGAAAAACACGTTTTGACACTTTGTGCACACTGGGGGTAAGAGCTGAGTGTGTGGGCTCTTCTGAGCCTTGATGTTACATAAGGATTCAGCTGTCTGAAAAAACGCGTTTATTTCGGGCTGTAAAACACGTTTTGAAAAAAGTGCTGTTACTGCCCCATAAGTTACATGGGGTTGACCAATCTTGCAGAAACATGTTTCTGCCAGAATTCTGACCAGGTCTAGTACAAGTGTTCACATTACTCCTATCCTGGAGTCCTTGCACTGGCTTCCGGTCAAATTCCGCGTAGACTTTAAAATCCTCATGCTCACCTACAAGGCTTTACATGGCTTGGCACCTCAATACCTGTCTGAACTTTTATCGCCCTACTCCCCACCTCGCAACCTCCGCTCTTCAAATTCTGCCCTCCTTACTGTCCCCCAAGCCCGTCTACATTGTATGGGCGACAGGGCCTTCTCCTGCTATGCCCCCAAGCTCTGGAACTCTTTACCCAAGGATATTAGAGAGTCACCTTCTCTAAACTCCTTCAAATCCAGACTCAAAACTTTCTTCTTCAGTAAAGCCTTTACTTAACTGGTTCCATTCTTCACCCCTCTGCTCTTCTTAATACCATCTTCCACGGTCTCCTCTATTGTTATTGTTGTATTGTTGTAATTATAATTATGTCCTGTCTTGTGAAATTTTCTTATTTATTGTTGTAGTCTTCTTATTTATTGTTATTGTCATCCTGTAAAGCGCTTTGAGAAGCCACCTTTAAAGGCGCTATATAAAATAAAGTTTATTATTATTATTATATTATTTCTGCCGAAAAACACGTTTTGACACTTTCTGCACACTGGGGTTAAGAGCTGAGTTTGTGGGCTCTTCTGAGCCTTTCAGTTACATAGGGATTCAGCTGTCTGAAAAAACGCGTTTATTTCGGGCTGAAAAACACGTTTTGAAAAGTGTGCTGTTACTGCCCCATAAGTTGCATGGGGGTGACCAAACTTGCAGAAACATGTTTATTTCTGCTGAAAAACACGTTTTGACACTTTCTGCACACTGGGGGTAAGAGTTGAGTGTGTGGGCTCTTCTGAGCCTTGATGTTACATAAGGATTCAGATGTCTGAAAAAACGCGTTTATTTCGGGCTGAAAAACACAATTTGAAAAAAGTGCTTTTACTGCCCCATAACTTACATGGGGTTGACCAAACTTGCAGAAACATGTTTATTTCTGCTGAAAAACATGTTTTGACACTTTCTGCACACTGGGGTTAAGAGCTGAGTGTGTGGGCTCTTCTGAGCCTTGCAGTTACATAGGGATTCAGCTGTCTGAAAAAACGTGTTTATTTCGGGCTGAAAAACACGTTTTGAAAAGTGTGCTGTTACTGCCCCATAAGTTGCATGGGGGTGACCAAACTTGCAGAAACATGTTTATTTCTGCTGAAAAACACGTTTTGACACTTTCTGCACACTGGGGTTAAGATCTGAGTGTGTGGGCTCTTCTGAGCCTTGCAGTTACATAGGGATTCAGCTGTCTGAAAAAACGCGTTTATTTCAGGCTGAAAAACACGTTTTGAAAAGTGTGCTGTTACTGCCCCATAAGTTACATGGGGTTGACCAAACTTGCAGAAACATGTTTATTTCTGCTGAAAAACACGTTTAGACACTTTCTGCACACTGGGGGTAAGAGCTGAGTGTGTGGGCTCTTCTGAGCCTTGATGTTACATAAGGATTCAGCTGTCTGAAAAAACGCGTTTATTTCAGGCTGAAAAACACGTTTTGAAAAAAGTGCTGTTACTGCCCCATAAGTTACATGGGGTTGACCAAACTTGCAGAAACATGTTTATTTCTGCTGAAAAACACGTTTTGACACTTTCTGCACACTGGGGGTAAGAGCTGAGTGTGTGGGCTCTTCTGAGCCTTGATGTTACATAAGGATTCAGCTGTCTGAAAAACCGCGTTTATTTTGGGCTGAAAAACACGTTTTGAAAAAAGTGCTGTTACTGCCCCATAACTTACATGGGGTTGACCAAACTTGCAGAAACATGTTTATTTCTGCTAAAAAACACGTTATGACACTTTCTGCACACTGGGGTTAAGAGCTGAGTGTGTGGGGTCTTCTGAGCCTTGATGTTACATAAGGATTCAGCTGTCTGAAAAAACGCGTTTATTTCGGGCTGTAAAACACGTTTTGAAAAAAGTGCTGTTACTGCTCCATAAGTTACATGGGGTTGACCAATCTTGCAGAAACATGTTTATTTCTGCCGAAAAACACGTTTTGACACTTTCTGCACACTGGGGTTAAGAGCTGAGTGTGTGGGCTCTTCTGAGCCTTGCAGTTACATAGGGATTCAGCTTTCTGAAAAACCGCGTTTTTTTCGGGCTGAAAAACACTTTTTGAAAAAAGTGCTGTAACTGCCCCATAAGTTACATGGGGGTGACCAAACTTGCAGAAACATGTTGATTTCTGCTGAAAAACACGTTTTGACACTTTGTGCACACTGGGGGTAAGAGCTGAGTGTGTGGGCTCTTCTGAGCCTTGATGTTACATAAGGATTCAGCTGTCTGAAAAAACGCGTTTATTTCGGGCTGTAAAACACGTTTTGAAAAAAGTGCTGTTACTGCCCCATAAGTTACATGGGGTTGACCAATCTTGCAGAAACATGTTTCTGCCAGAATTCTGACCAGGTCTAGTACAAGTGTTCACATTACTCCTATCCTGGAGTCCTTGCACTGGCTTCCGGTCAAATTCCGCGTAGACTTTAAAATCCTCATGCTCACCTACAAGGCTTTACATGGCTTGGCACCTCAATACCTGTCTGAACTTTTATCGCCCTACTCCCCACCTCGCAACCTCCGCTCTTCAAATTCTGCCCTCCTTACTGTCCCCCAAGCCCGTCTACATTGTATGGGCGACAGGGCCTTCTCCTGCTATGCCCCCAAGCTCTGGAACTCTTTACCCAAGGATATTAGAGAGTCACCTTCTCTAAACTCCTTCAAATCCAGACTCAAAACTTTCTTCTTCAGTAAAGCCTTTACTTAACTGGTTCCATTCTTCACCCCTCTGCTCTTCTTAATACCATCTTCCACGGTCTCCTCTATTGTTATTGTTGTATTGTTGTAATTATAATTATGTCCTGTCTTGTGAAATTTTCTTATTTATTGTTGTAGTCTTCTTATTTATTGTTATTGTCATCCTGTAAAGCGCTTTGAGAAGCCACCTTTAAAGGCGCTATATAAAATAAAGTTTATTATTATTATTATATTATTTCTGCCGAAAAACACGTTTTGACACTTTCTGCACACTGGGGTTAAGAGCTGAGTTTGTGGGCTCTTCTGAGCCTTTCAGTTACATAGGGATTCAGCTGTCTGAAAAAACGCGTTTATTTCGGGCTGAAAAACACGTTTTGAAAAGTGTGCTGTTACTGCCCCATAAGTTGCATGGGGGTGACCAAACTTGCAGAAACATGTTTATTTCTGCTGAAAAACACGTTTTGACACTTTCTGCACACTGGGGGTAAGAGTTGAGTGTGTGGGCTCTTCTGAGCCTTGATGTTACATAAGGATTCAGATGTCTGAAAAAACGCGTTTATTTCGGGCTGAAAAACACAATTTGAAAAAAGTGCTTTTACTGCCCCATAACTTACATGGGGTTGACCAAACTTGCAGAAACATGTTTATTTCTGCTGAAAAACATGTTTTGACACTTTCTGCACACTGGGGTTAAGAGCTGAGTGTGTGGGCTCTTCTGAGCCTTGCAGTTACATAGGGATTCAGCTGTCTGAAAAAACGTGTTTATTTCGGGCTGAAAAACACGTTTTGAAAAGTGTGCTGTTACTGCCCCATAAGTTGCATGGGGGTGACCAAACTTGCAGAAACATGTTTATTTCTGCTGAAAAACACATTTTGACACTTTCTGCACACTGGGGTTAAGAGCTGAGTGTGTGGGCTCTTCTGAGCCTTGCAGTTAAATAGGGATTCAGCTGTCTGAAAAAACGCGTTTATTTCGGGCTGAAAAACACGTTTTGAAAAAAGTGCTGTTACTGCCCCATAAGTTACTTGGGGTTGACCAAACTTGCAAAAACATGTTTATTTCTGCTGAGAAACACGTTTTGACACTTTCTGCACACTGGGGGTAAGAGCTGAGTGTGTGGGCTTTTCTGAGCCTTGATGTTACATAAGGATTCAGCTGTCTGAAAAACCGCGTTTATTTTGGGCTGAAAAACACGTTTTGAAAAAAGTGCTGTTACTGCCCCATAACTTACATGGGGTTGACCAAACTTGCAGAAACATGTTTATTTCTGCTAAATAACACGTTTTGACATTTTCTGCACACTGGGGTTAAGAGCTGAGTGTGTGGGCTCTTCAGAGCCTTGATGTTACATAAGGATTCAGCTGTCTGAAAAAACGCGTTTATTTCGGGCTGTAAAACACGTTTTGAAAAAAGTGCTGTTACTGCTCCATAAGTTACATGGGGTTGACCAATCTTGCAGAAACATGTTTCTGCCAGAATTCTGACCAGGTCTAGTACAAGTGTTCACATTACTCCTATCCTGGAGTCCTTGCACTGGCTTCCGGTCAAATTCCGCGTAGACTTTAAAATCCTCATGCTCACCTACAAGGCTTTACATGGCTTGGCACCTCAATACCTGTCTGAACTTTTATCGCCCTACTCCCCACCTCGCAACCTCCGCTCTTCAAATTCTGCCCTCCTTACTGTCCCCCAAGCCCGTCTACATTGTATGGGCGACAGGGCCTTCTCCTGCTATGCCCCCAAGCTCTGGAACTCTTTACCCAAGGATATTAGAGAGTCACCTTCTCTAAACTCCTTCAAATCCAGACTCAAAACTTTCTTCTTCAGTAAAGCCTTTACTTAACTGGTTCCATTCTTCACCCCTCTGCTCTTCTTAATACCATCTTCCACGGTCTCCTCTATTGTTATTGTTGTATTGTTGTAATTATAATTATGTCCTGTCTTGTGAAATTTTCTTATTTATTGTTGTAGTCTTCTTATTTATTGTTATTGTCATCCTGTAAAGCGCTTTGAGAAGCCACCTTTAAAGGCGCTATATAAAATAAAGTTTATTATTATTATTATATTATTTCTGCCGAAAAACACGTTTTGACACTTTCTGCACACTGGGGTTAAGAGCTGAGTTTGTGGGCTCTTCTGAGCCTTTCAGTTACATAGGGATTCAGCTGTCTGAAAAAAAGCGTTTATTTCGGGCTGAAAAACACGTTTTGAAAAGTGTGCTGTTACTGCCCCATAAGTTGCATGGGGGTGACCAAACTTGCAGAAACATGTTTATTTCTCCTGAAAAACACGTTTTGACACTTTCTGCACACTGGGGGTAAGAGTTGAGTGTGTGGGCTCTTCTGAGCCTTGATGTTACATAAGGATTCAGAAGTCTGAAAAAACGCGTTTATTTCGGGCTGAAAAACACAATTTGAAAAAAGTGCTTTTACAGCCCCATAACTTACATGGGGTTGACCAAACTTGCAGAAACATGTTTATTTCTGCTGAAAAACATGTTTTGACACTTTCTGCACACTGGGGTTAAGAGCTGAGTGTGTGGGCTCTTCTGAGCCTTGCAGTTAAATAGGGATTCAGCTGTCTGAAAAAACGTGTTTATTTCGGGCTGAAAAACACGTTTTAAAAAGTGTGCTGTTACTGCCTCATAAGTTGCATGGGGGTGACCAAACTTGCAGAAACATGTTTATTTCTGCTGAAAAACACATTTTGACACTTTCTGCACACTGGGGTTAAGAGCTGAGTGTGTGGAGTCTTCTGAGTCTTGCAGTTACATAGGGATTCAGCTGTCTGAAAAAACGCGTTTATTTCGGGCTGAAAAACACGTTTTGAAAAAAGTGCTGTTCCTGCCCCATAAGTTACATGGGGTTGACCAAACTTGCAGAAACATGTTTATTTCTGCTGAAAAACACGTTTTGACACTTTCTGCACACTAGGGTTAAGAGCTGAGTGTGTGGGCTCTTCTGAGCCTTGATGTTACATAAGGATTCAGCTGTCTGAAAAACCGCGTTTATTTTGGGCTGAAAAACACGTTTTGAAAAAAGTGCTGTTACTGCCCCATAACTTACATGGGGTTGACCAAACTTGCAGAAACATGTTTATTTCTGCTGAAAAACACGTTTTGACACTTTCTGCACACTGGGGTTAAGAGCAGAGTGTGTGGGCTATTCTGAGCCTTGCAGTTACCTAGGGATTCAGTTGTCTGATAAAAACGCGTTTATTTCGGGCTGAAAAACACGTTTTGAAAAGTGTACTGTAACTGCCCCATAACTTACATGGTGTTGACCAAACTTGCAAAAACATGTTTATTTCTGCTGAAAAACACGTTTGGACACTTTCTGCCCACTGGGGTTAAGAGCTGAGTGTGTGGGCTCTTCTGAGCCTTGCAGTTACATAGGGATTCAGCTTTCTGAAAAACCGCGTTTATTTCGGGCTGAAAAACACGTTTTGAAAAAAGTGCTGTTACTGCCCCATAACTTACATGGGGTTGACCAAACTTGCAGAAACATGTTTATTTCTGCTGAAAAACATGTTTTGACACTTTCTGCACACTGGGGTTAAGAGCAGAGTGTGTGGGCTCTTCTGAGCCTTGCAGTTACATAGGGATTCAGTTGTCTGAAAAAACGCGTTTATTTCGGGCTGAAAAACACGTTTTGAAAAGTGTACTATAACTGCCCCATAACTTACATGGGGTTGACCAAACTTGCAGAAACATGTTTATTTCTCCTGAAAAACACGTTTTGACACTTTCTGCACACTGGGGGTAAGAGTTGAGTGTGTGGGCTCTTCTGAGCCTTGATGTTACATAAGGATTCAGATGTCTGAAAAAACGCGTTTATTTCGGGCTGAAAAACACAATTTGAAAAAAGTGCTTTTACTGCCCCATAACTTACATGGGGTTGACCAAACTTGCAGAAACATGTTTATTTCTGCTGAAAAACACATTTTGACACTTTCTGCACACTGGGGTTAAGAGCTGAGTGTGTGGAGTCTTCTGAGTCTTGCAGTTACATAGGGATTCAGCTGTCTGAAAAAACGCGTTTATTTCGGGCTGAAAAACACGTTTTGAAAAAAGTGCTGTTCCTGCCCCATAAGTTACATGGGGTTGACCAAACTTGCAGAAACATGTTTATTTCTGCTGAAAAACACGTTTTGACACTTTCTGCACACTAGGGTTAAGAGCTGAGTGTGTGGGCTCTTCTGAGCCTTGATGTTACATAAGGATTCAGCTGTCTGAAAAACCGCGTTTATTTTGGGCTGAAAAACACGTTTTGAAAAAAGTGCTGTTACTGCCCCATAACTTACATGGGGTTGACCAAACTTGCAGAAACATGTTTATTTCTGCTGAAAAACACGTTTTGACACTTTCTGCACACTGGGGTTAAGAGCAGAGTGTGTGGGCTATTCTGAGCCTTGCAGTTACCTAGGGATTCAGTTGTCTGATAAAAACGCGTTTATTTCGGGCTGAAAAACACGTTTTGAAAAGTGTACTGTAACTGCCCCATAACTTACATGGTGTTGACCAAACTTGCAAAAACATGTTTATTTCTGCTGAAAAACACGTTTGGACACTTTCTGCCCACTGGGGTTAAGAGCTGAGTGTGTGGGCTCTTCTGAGCCTTGCAGTTACATAGGGATTCAGCTTTCTGAAAAACCGCGTTTATTTCGGGCTGAAAAACACGTTTTGAAAAAAGTGCTGTTACTGCCCCATAACTTACATGGGGTTGACCAAACTTGCAGAAAAATGTTTATTTCTGCTGAAAAACATGTTTTGACACTTTCTGCACACTGGGGTTAAGAGCAGAGTGTGTGGGCTCTTCTGAGCCTTGCAGTTACATAGGGATTCAGTTGTCTGAAAAAACGCGTTTATTTCGGGCTGAAAAACACGTTTTGAAAAGTGTACTATAACTGCCCCATAACTTACATGGGGTTGACCAAACTTGCAGAAACATGTTTATTTCTGCTGAAAAACATGTTTTGACACTTTCTGCACACTGGGGTTAAGAGCTGAGTGTGTGGGCTCTTCTGAGCCTTGCAGTTAAATAGGGATTCAGCTGTCTGAAAAAACGTGTTTATTTCGGGCTGAAAAACACGTTTTAAAAAGTGTGCTGTTACTGCCTCATAAGTTGCATGGGGGTGACCAAACTTGCAGAAACATGTTTATTTCTGCTGAAAAACACGTTTTGACACTTTCTGCACACTGGGGGTAAGAGCTGAGTGTGTGGGCTCTTCTGAGCCTTGATGTTACATAAGGATTCAGCTGTCTGAAAAAACGCGTTTATTTCGGGCTGAAAAACACGTTTTGAAAAAAGTGCTGTTACTGCCCCATAACTTACATGGGGTTGACCAAACTTGCAGAAACATGTTTATTTCTGCTGAAAAACACATTTTGACACTTTCTGCACACTGGGGTTAAGAGCTGAGTGTGTGGGGTCTTCTGAGTCTTGCAGTTACATAGGGATTCAGCTGTCTGAAAAAACGCGTTTATTTCGGGCTGAAAAACACGTTTTGAAAAAAGTGCTGTTACTGCCCCATAACTTACATGGGGTTGACCAAACTTGCAGAAACATGTTTATTTCTGCTGAAAAACACGTTTTGACACTTTCTGCACACTAGGGTTAAGAGCTGAGTGTGTGGGCTCTTCTGAGCCTTGATGTTACATAAGGATTCAGCTGTCTGAAAAACCGCGTTTATTTTGGGCTGAAAAACACGTTTTGAAAAAAGTGCTGTTACTGCCCCATAACTTACATGGGGTTGACCAAACTTGCAGAAACATGTTTATTTCTGCCGAAAAACACGTTTTGACACTTTCTGCACACTGGGGTTAAGAGCTGAGTGTGTGGGCTCTTCTGAGCCTTGCAGTTACATAGGGATTGAGCTGCTGAAAAAACGCGTTCATTTCGGGCTGAAAAACACGTTTTGAAAAGTGTGCTGTTACTGCCCCATAAGTTGCATGGGGGTGACCAAACTTGCAGAAACATGTTTATTTCTGCTGAAAAACACGTTTTGACACTTTCTGCACACTGGGGTTAAGAGCTGAGTGTGTGGGCTCTTCTGAGCCTTGCAGTTACATAGGGATTCAGCTGTCTGAAAAAACGCGTTTATTTCAGGCTGAAAAACACGTTTTGAAAAGTGTGCTGTTACTGCTCCATAAGTTGCATGGGGGTGACCAAACTTGCAGAAACATGTTTATTTCTGCTGAAAAACACGTTTTGACACTTTCTGCACACTGGGGGTAAGAGCTGAGTGTGTGGGCTCTTCAGAGCCTTGATGTTACATAAGGATTCAGCTGTCTGAAAAAACGCGTTTATTTTGGGCTGAAAAACACGTTTTGAAAAAAGTGCTGTTACTGCCCCATAACTTACATGGGGTTGACCAAACTTGCAGAAACATGTTTATTTCTGCTGAAAAACACGTTTTGACACTTTCTGCACACTGGGGTTAAGAGCTGAGTGTGTGGGCTCTTCTGAGCCTTGCAGTTACATAGGGATTCAGCTGTCTGAAAAAACGCGTTTATTTCGGGCTGAAAAACACGTTTTGAAAAAAGTGCTGTTACTCCCCCATAAGTTACATGGGGTTGACCAAACTTGCAGAAACATGTTTATTTCTGCTGAAAAACACGTTTTGACACTTTCTGCACACTGGGGGTAAGAGCTGAGTGTGTGGGCTCTTCAGAGCCTTGATGTTACATAAGGATTCAGCTTTCTGAAAAACCGCGTTTATTTCGGGCTGAAAAACACGTTTTGAAAAAAGTGCTGTTACTGCCCCATAACTTACATGGGGTTGACCAAACTTGCAGAAACATGTTTATTTCTGCTGAAAAACATGTTTTGACACTTTCTGCACACTGGGGTTAAGAGCAGAGTGTGTGGGCTCTTCTGAGCCTTGCAGTTACATAGGGATTCAGTTGTCTGAAAAAACGCGTTTATTTCGGGCTGAAAAACACGTTTTGAAAAGTGTACTATAACTGCCCCATAACTTACATGGGGTTGACCAAACTTGCAGAAACATGTTTATTTCTGCTGAAAAACATGTTTTGACACTTTCTGCACACTGGGGTTAAGAGCTGAGTGTGTGGGCTCTTCTGAGCCTTGCAGTTAAATAGGGATTCAGCTGTCTGAAAAAACGTGTTTATTTCGGGCTGAAAAACACGTTTTAAAAAGTGTGCTGTTACTGCCTCATAAGTTGCATGGGGGTGACCAAACTTGCAGAAACATGTTTATTTCTGCTGAAAAACACGTTTTGACACTTTCTGCACACTGGGGGTAAGAGCTGAGTGTGTGGGCTCTTCTGAGCCTTGATGTTACATAAGGATTCAGCTGTCTGAAAAAACGCGTTTATTTCGGGCTGAAAAACACGTTTTGAAAAAAGTGCTGTTACTGCCCCATAACTTACATGGGGTTGACCAAACTTGCAGAAACATGTTTATTTCTGCTGAAAAACACATTTTGACACTTTCTGCACACTGGGGTTAAGAGCTGAGTGTGTGGGGTCTTCTGAGTCTTGCAGTTACATAGGGATTCAGCTGTCTGAAAAAACGCGTTTATTTCGGGCTGAAAAACACGTTTTGAAAAAAGTGCTGTTACTGCCCCATAACTTACATGGGGTTGACCAAACTTGCAGAAACATGTTTATTTCTGCTGAAAAACACGTTTTGACACTTTCTGCACACTAGGGTTAAGAGCTGAGTGTGTGGGCTCTTCTGAGCCTTGATGTTACATAAGGATTCAGCTGTCTGAAAAACCGCGTTTATTTTGGGCTGAAAAACACGTTTTGAAAAAAGTGCTGTTACTGCCCCATAACTTACATGGGGTTGACCAAACTTGCAGAAACATGTTTATTTCTGCTAAATAACACGTTTTGACACTTTCTGCACACTGGGGTTAAGAGCTGAGTGTGTGGGGTCTTCTGAGCCTTGATGTTACATAAGGATTCAGCTGTCTGAAAAAACGCGTTTATTTCGGGCTGTAAAACACGTTTTGAAAAAAGTGCTGTTACTGCTCCATAAGTTACATGGGGTTGACCAATCTTGCAGAAACATGTTTATTTCTGCCGAAAAACACGTTTTGACACTTTCTGCACACTGGGGTTAAGAGCTGAGTGTGTGGGCTCTTCTGAGCCTTGCAGTTACATAGGGATTGAGCTGCTGAAAAAACGCGTTCATTTCGGGCTGAAAAACACGTTTTGAAAAGTGTGCTGTTACTGCCCCATAAGTTGCATGGGGGTGACCAAACTTGCAGAAACATGTTTATTTCTGCTGAAAAACACGTTTTGACACTTTCTGCACACTGGGGTTAAGAGCTGAGTGTGTGGGCTCTTCTGAGCCTTGCAGTTACATAGGGATTCAGCTGTCTGAAAAAACGCGTTTATTTCAGGCTGAAAAACACGTTTTGAAAAGTGTGCTGTTACTGCTCCATAAGTTGCATGGGGGTGACCAAACTTGCAGAAACATGTTTATTTCTGCTGAAAAACACGTTTTGACACTTTCTGCACACTGGGGGTAAGAGCTGAGTGTGTGGGCTCTTCAGAGCCTTGATGTTACATAAGGATTCAGCTGTCTGAAAAAACGCGTTTATTTTGGGCTGAAAAACACGTTTTGAAAAAAGTGCTGTTACTGCCCCATAACTTACATGGGGTTGACCAAACTTGCAGAAACATGTTTATTTCTGCTGAAAAACACGTTTTGACACTTTCTGCACACTGGGGTTAAGAGCTGAGTGTGTGGGCTCTTCTGAGCCTTGCAGTTACATAGGGATTCAGCTGTCTGAAAAAACGCGTTTATTTCGGGCTGAAAAACACGTTTTGAAAAAAGTGCTGTTACTCCCCCATAAGTTACATGGGGTTGACCAAACTTGCAGAAACATGTTTATTTCTGCTGAAAAACACGTTTAGACACTTTCTGCACACTGGGGGTAAGAGCTGAGTGTGTGGGCTCTTCAGAGCCTTGATGTTACATAAGGATTCAGATGTCTGAAAAAACGCGTTTATTTCGGGCTGAAAAACACGTTTTGAAAAAAGTGCTGTTACTGCCCCATAACTTACATGGGGTTGACCAAACTTGCAGAAACATGTTTATTTCTGCTGAAAAACACGTTTTGACACTTTCTGCACACTGGGGGTAAGAGCTGAGTGTGTGGGCTCTTCTGAGCCTTGATGTTACATAAGTGTTCAGCTGTCTGAAAAAACGCGTTTATTTCGGGCTGTAAAACACGTTTTGAAAAAAGTGCTGTTACTGCCCCATAAGTTACATGGGGTTGACCAATCTTGCAGAAACATGTTTATTTCTGCCGAAAAACACGTTTTGACACTTTCTGCACACTGGGGTTAAGAGCTGAGTGTGTGGGCTCTTCTGAGCCTTGCAGTTACATAGGGATTCAGCTGTCTGAAAAAACGCGTTTATTTCGGGCTGAAAAACACGTTTTGAAAAGTGTGCTGTTACTGCCCCATAAGTTGCATGGGGGTGACCAATCTTGCAGAAACATGTTTATTTCTGCTGAAAAACACGTTTTGACACTTTCTGCACACTTTGGTTAAGAGCTGAGTGTGTGGGCTCTTCTGAGCCTTGCAGTTACATAGGGATTCAGCTGTCTGAAAAAACGCGTTTATTTCAGGCTGAAAAACACGTTTTGAAAAGTGTGCTGTAACTGCCCCATAACTTAAATGGGGTTGACCAAACTTGCAGAAACATGTTTATTTCTGCTGAAAAACACGTTTTGACACTTTCTGCACACTGGGGTTAAGAGCTGAGTGTGTGGGCTCTTCTGAGCCTTGCAGTTACATAGGGATTCAGCTTTCTGAAAAACCGCGTTTATTTTGGGCTGAAAAACACGTTTTGAAAAAAGTGCTGTTACTGGCACATAAGTTGCATGGGGTTGACCAAACTTGCAGAAACATGTTTTTTTCCTGCTGAAAAAAACGTTTTGACACTTTCTGCGCACTGGGGTAAAGAGCTGATTGTGTGGGCTTTTCTGAGCCTTGCAGCTACATAGGGATTCAGCTGTCTGAAAAAACGCGTTTATTTCGGGCTGAAAAACACGTTTTGAAAAAAGTGCTGTTACTCCCCCATAAGTTACATGGGGTTGACCAAACTTGCAGAAACATGTTTATTTCTGCTGAAAAACACGTTTAGACACTTTCTGCACACTGGGGGTAAGAGCTGAGTGTGTGGGCTCTTCAGAGCCTTGATGTTACATAAGGATTCAGATGTCTGAAAAAACGCGTTTATTTCGGGCTGAAAAACACGTTTTGAAAAAAGTGCTGTTACTGCCCCATAACTTACATGGGGTTGACCAAACTTGCAGAAACATGTTTATTTCTGCTGAAAAACACATTTTGACACTTTCTGCACACTGGGGTTAAGAGCTGAGTGTTTGGGCTCTTCTGAGCCTTGCAGTTAAATAGGGATTCAGCTGTCTGAAAAAACGCGTTTATTTCGGGCTGAAAAACACGTTTTGAAAAGTGTGCTGTTACTGCCCAATAAGTTGCATGGGGGTGACCAAACTTGCAGAAACATGTTTATTTCTGCTGAAAAACACGTTTTGACACTTTCTGCACACTAGGGTTAAGAGCTGAGTGTGTGGGCTCTTCTGAGCCTTGCAGTTACATAGGGATTCAGCTTTTTGAAAAACCGCGTTTATTTCGGGCTGAAAAACACGTTTTGAAAAAAGTGCTGTTACTGCCCCATAAGTTACATGGGGGTGACCAAACTTGCAGAAACATGTTTATTTCTGCTGAAAAACACGTTTTGACACTTTCTGCACACTGGGGGTAAGAGCTGAGTGTGTGGGCTCTTCTGAGCCTTGATGTTACATAAGGATTCAGCTGTCTGAAAAAACGCGTTTATTTCGGGCTGTAAAACACGTTTTGAAAAAAGTGCTGTTACTGCCCCATAAGTTACATGGGGTTGACCAAACTTGCAGAAACATGTTTATTTCTGCTGAAAAACACGTTTAGACACTTTCTGCACACTGGGGGTAAGAGCTGAGTGTGTGGGCTCTTCTGAGCCTTGATGTTACATAAGGATTCAGCTGTCTGAAAAAACGCGTTTATTTCAGGCTGAAAAACACGTTTTGAAAAAAGTGCTGTTACTGCCCCATAAGTTACATGGGGTTGACCAAACTTGCAGAAACATGTTTATTTCTGCTGAAAAACACGTTTTGACACTTTCTGCACACTGGGGGTAAGAGCTGAGTGTGTGGGCTCTTCTGAGCCTTGATGTTACATAAGGATTCAGCTGTCTGAAAAACCGCGTTTATTTTGGGCTGAAAAACACGTTTTGAAAAAAGTGCTGTTACTGCCCCATAACTTACATGGGGTTGACCAAACTTGCAGAAACATGTTTATTTCTGCTAAAAAACACGTTATGACACTTTCTGCACACTGGGGTTAAGAGCTGAGTGTGTGGGGTCTTCTGAGCCTTGATGTTACATAAGGATTCAGCTGTCTGAAAAAACGCGTTTATTTCGGGCTGTAAAACACGTTTTGAAAAAAGTGCTGTTACTGCCCCATAAGTTACATGGGGTTGACCAATCTTGCAGAAACATGTTTATTTCTGCCGAAAAACACGTTTTGACACTTTCTGCACACTGGGGTTAAGAGCTGAGTGTGTGGGCTCTTCTGAGCCTTGCAGTTACATAGGGATTCAGCTGTCTGAAAAAACGCGTTTATTTCGGGCTGAAAAACACGTTTTGAAAAGTGTGCTGTTACTGCCCCATAAGTTGCATGGGGGTGACCAAACTTGCAGAAACATGTTTATTTCTGCTGAAAAACACGTTTTGACACTTTCTGCACACTGGGGTTAAGATCTGAGTGTGTGGGCTCTTCTGAGCCTTGCAGTTACATAGGGATTCAGCTGTCTGAAAAAACGCGTTTATTTCAGGCTGAAAAACACGTTTTGAAAAGTGTGCTGTTACTGCCCCATAAGTTGCATGGGGGTGACCAAACTTGCAGAAACATGTTTATTTCTGCTGAAAAACACGTTTTGACACTTTCTGCACACTGGGGTTAAGAGCTGAGTGTGTGGGCTCTTCTGAGCCTTGCAGTTACATAGGGATTCAGCTGTCTGAAAAAACGCGTTTATTTCAGGCTGAAAAACACGTTTTGAAAAGTGTGCTGTAACTGCCCCATAACTTACATGGGGTTGACCAAACTTGCAGAAACATGTTTATTTCTGCTGAAAAACACGTTTTGACACTTTCTGCACACTGGGATTAAGAGCTGAGTGTGTGGGCTCTTCTGAGCCTTTTAGTTACATAGGGATTCAGCTTTCTGAAAAACCGCGTTTTTTTCGGGCTGAAAAACACTTTTTGAAAAAAGTGCTGTAACTGCCCCATAAGTTACATGGGGGTGACCAAACTTGCAGAAACATGTTGATTTCTGCTGAAAAACACGTTTTGACACTTTGTGCACACTGGGGGTAAGAGCTGAGTGTGTGGGCTCTTCTGAGCCTTGATGTTACATAAGGATTCAGCTGTCTGAAAAAACGCGTTTATTTCGGGCTGTAAAACACGTTTTGAAAAAAGTGCTGTTACTGCCCCATAAGTTACATGGGGTTGACCAATCTTGCAGAAACATGTTTCTGCCAGAATTCTGACCAGGTCTAGTACAAGTGTTCACATTACTCCTATCCTGGAGTCCTTGCACTGGCTTCCGGTCAAATTCCGCGTAGACTTTAAAATCCTCATGCTCACCTACAAGGCTTTACATGGCTTGGCACCTCAATACCTGTCTGAACTTTTATCGCCCTACTCCCCACCTCGCAACCTCCGCTCTTCAAATTCTGCCCTCCTTACTGTCCCCCAAGCCCGTCTACATTGTATGGGCGACAGGGCCTTCTCCTGCTATGCCCCCAAGCTCTGGAACTCTTTACCCAAGGATATTAGAGAGTCACCTTCTCTAAACTCCTTCAAATCCAGACTCAAAACTTTCTTCTTCAGTAAAGCCTTTACTTAACTGGTTCCATTCTTCACCCCTCTGCTCTTCTTAATACCATCTTCCACGGTCTCCTCTATTGTTATTGTTGTATTGTTGTAATTATAATTATGTCCTGTCTTGTGAAATTTTCTTATTTATTGTTGTAGTCTTCTTATTTATTGTTATTGTCATCCTGTAAAGCGCTTTGAGAAGCCACCTTTAAAGGCGCTATATAAAATAAAGTTTATTATTATTATTATATTATTTCTGCCGAAAAACACGTTTTGACACTTTCTGCACACTGGGGTTAAGAGCTGAGTTTGTGGGCTCTTCTGAGCCTTTCAGTTACATAGGGATTCAGCTGTCTGAAAAAACGCGTTTATTTCGGGCTGAAAAACACGTTTTGAAAAGTGTGCTGTTACTGCCCCATAAGTTGCATGGGGGTGACCAAACTTGCAGAAACATGTTTATTTCTGCTGAAAAACACGTTTTGACACTTTCTGCACACTGGGGGTAAGAGTTGAGTGTGTGGGCTCTTCTGAGCCTTGATGTTACATAAGGATTCAGATGTCTGAAAAAACGCGTTTATTTCGGGCTGAAAAACACAATTTGAAAAAAGTGCTTTTACTGCCCCATAACTTACATGGGGTTGACCAAACTTGCAGAAACATGTTTATTTCTGCTGAAAAACATGTTTTGACACTTTCTGCACACTGGGGTTAAGAGCTGAGTGTGTGGGCTCTTCTGAGCCTTGCAGTTACATAGGGATTCAGCTGTCTGAAAAAACGTGTTTATTTCGGGCTGAAAAACACGTTTTGAAAAGTGTGCTGTTACTGCCCCATAAGTTGCATGGGGGTGACCAAACTTGCAGAAACATGTTTATTTCTGCTGAAAAACACATTTTGACACTTTCTGCACACTGGGGTTAAGAGCTGAGTGTGTGGGCTCTTCTGAGCCTTGCAGTTAAATAGGGATTCAGCTGTCTGAAAAAACGCGTTTATTTCGGGCTGAAAAACACGTTTTGAAAAGTGTGCTGTTACTGCCCCATAAGTTGCATGGGGGTGACCAAACTTGCAGAAACATGTTTATTTCTGCTGAAAAACACGTTTTGACACTTTCTGCACACTGGGGTTAAGAGCTGAGTGTGTGGGCTCTTCTGAGCCTTGCAGTTACATAGGGATTCAGCTGTCTGAAAAAACGCGTTTATTTCGGGCTGAAAAACACGTTTTGAAAAAAGTGCTGTTACTGCCCCATAAGTTCCTTGGGGTTGACTAAACTTGCAAAAACATGTTTATTTCTGCTGAGAAACACGTTTTGACACTTTCTGCACACTGGGGGTAAGAGCTGAGTGTGTGGGCTTTTCTGAGCCTTGATGTTACATAAGGATTCAGCTGTCTGAAAAAACGCGTTTATTTTGGGCTGAAAAACACGTTTTGAAAAAAGTGCTGTTACTGCCCCATAACTTACATGGGGTTGACCAAACTTGCAGAAACATGTTTATTTCTGCTGAAAAACACGTTTTGACACTTTCTGCACACTGGGGTTAAGAGCTGAGTGTGTGGGGTCTTCTGAGTCTTGCAGTTACATAGGGATTCAGCTGTCTGAAAAAACG
Organism: Lepisosteus platostomus; assembly: GCF_059453375.1. Lineage (NCBI taxonomy): Eukaryota > Metazoa > Chordata > Actinopteri > Semionotiformes > Lepisosteidae > Lepisosteus > Lepisosteus platostomus. The sequence goes on along the minus strand of NC_142627.1, from coordinate 500,255 downwards.
CGTTTATTTCGGGCTGAAAAACACGTTTTGAAAAGTGTGCTGTTACTGCCCCATAAGTTGCATGGGGGTGACCAAACTTGCAGAAACATGTTTATTTCTGCTGAAAAACACGTTTTGACACTTTCTGCACACTGGGGTTAAGAGCTGAGTGTGTGGGCTCTTCTGAGCCTTGCAGTTACATAGGGATTCAGCTGTCTGAAATAACGCGTTTATTTCGGGCTGAAAAACACGTTTTGAAAAAAGTGCTGTTACTCCCCCATAAGTTACATGGGGTTGACCAAACTTGCAGAAACATGTTTATTTCTGCTGAAAAACACGTTTAGACACTTTCTGCACACTGGGGGTAAGAGCTGAGTGTGTGGGCTCTTCTGAGCCTTGATGTTACATAAGGATTCAGATGTCTGAAAAAACGCGTTTATTTCGGGCTGAAAAACACAATTTGAAAAAAGTGCTTTTACTGCCCCATAACTTACATGGGGTTGACCAAACTTGCAGAAACATGTTTATTTCTGCTGAAAAACATGTTTTGACACTTTCTGCACACTGGGGTTAAGAGCTGAGTGTGTGGGCTCTTCTGAGCCTTGCAGTTACATAGGGATTCAGCTGTCTGAAAAAACGTGTTTATTTCGGGCTGAAAAACACGTTTTGAAAAAAGTGCTGTTACTGCCCCATAACTTACATGGGGTTGACCAAACTTGCAGAAACATGTTTATTTCTGCTGAAAAACACGTTTTGACACTTTCTGCACACTGGGGTTAAGAGCTGAGTGTGTGGGCTCTTCTGAGCCTTGCAGTTAAATAGGGATTCAGCTGTCTGAAAAAACGCGTTTATTTCGGGCTGAAAAACACGTTTTGAAAAGTGTGCTGTTACTGCCCCATAAGTTGCATGGGGGTGACCAAACTTGCAGAAACATGTTTATTTCTGCTGAAAAACACGTTTTGACACTTTCTGCACACTGGGGTTAAGAGCTGAGTGTGTGGGCTCTTCTGAGCCTTGCAGTTACATAGGGATTCAGCTGTCTGAAAAAACGCGTTTATTTCGGGCTGAAAAACACGTTTTGAAAAAAGTGCTGTTACTGCCCCATAACTTACATGGGGTTGACCAAACTTGCAGAAACATGTTTATTTCTGCTGAAAAACACGTTTTGACACTTTCTGCACACTGGGGTTAAGAGCTGAGTGTGTGGGCTCTTCTGAGCCTTGATGTTACATAAGGATTCAGCTGTCTGAAAAACCGCGTTTATTTTGGGCTGAAAAACACGTTTTGAAAAAAGTGCTGTTACTGCCCCATAACTTACATGGGGTTGACCAAACTTGCAGAAACATGTTTATTTCTGCTAAATAACACGTTTTGACATTTTCTGCACACTGGGGTTAAGAGCTGAGTGTGTGGGCTCTTCAGAGCCTTGATGTTACATAAGGATTCAGCTGTCTGAAAAAACGCGTTTATTTCGGGCTGTAAAACACGTTTTGAAAAAAGTGCTGTTACTGCTCCATAAGTTACATGGGGTTGACCAATCTTGCAGAAACATGTTTCTGCCAGAATTCTGACCAGGTCTAGTACAAGTGTTCACATTACTCCTATCCTGGAGTCCTTGCACTGGCTTCCGGTCAAATTCCGCGTAGACTTTAAAATCCTCATGCTCACCTACAAGGCTTTACATGGCTTGGCACCTCAATACCTGTCTGAACTTTTATCGCCCTACTCCCCACCTCGCAACCTCCGCTCTTCAAATTCTGCCCTCCTTACTGTCCCCCAAGCCCGTCTACATTGTATGGGCGACAGGGCCTTCTCCTGCTATGCCCCCAAGCTCTGGAACTCTTTACCCAAGGATATTAGAGAGTCACCTTCTCTAAACTCCTTCAAATCCAGACTCAAAACTTTCTTCTTCAGTAAAGCCTTTACTTAACTGGTTCCATTCTTCACCCCTCTGCTCTTCTTAATACCATCTTCCACGGTCTCCTCTATTGTTATTGTTGTATTGTTGTAATTATAATTATGTCCTGTCTTGTGAAATTTTCTTATTTATTGTTGTAGTCTTCTTATTTATTGTTATTGTCATCCTGTAAAGCGCTTTAAAGTTTATTATTATTATTATTATATTATTTCTGCCGAAAAACACGTTTTGACACTTTCTGCACACTGGGGTTAAGAGCTGAGTTTGTGGGCTCTTCTGAGCCTTTCAGTTACATAGGGATTCAGCTGTCTGAAAAAAAGCGTTTATTTCGGGCTGAAAAACACGTTTTGAAAAGTGTGCTGTTACTGCCCCATAAGTTGCATGGGGGTGACCAAACTTGCAGAAACATGTTTATTTCTGCTGAAAAACACGTTTTGACACTTTCTGCACACTGGGGGTAAGAGTTGAGTGTGTGGGCTCTTCTGAGCCTTGATGTTACATAAGGATTCAGATGTCTGAAAAAACGCGTTTATTTCGGGCTGAAAAACACAATTTGAAAAAAGTGCTTTTACTGCCCCATAACTTACATGGGGTTGACCAAACTTGCAGAAACATGTTTATTTCTGCTGAAAAACATGTTTTGACACTTTCTGCACACTGGGGTTAAGAGCTGAGTGTGTGGGCTCTTCTGAGCCTTGCAGTTACATAGGGATTCAGCTGTCTGAAAAAACGTGTTTATTTCGGGCTGAAAAACACGTTTTGAAAAGTGTGCTGTTACTGCCCCATAAGTTGCATGGGGGTGACCAAACTTGCAGAAACATGTTTATTTCTGCTGAAAAACACATTTTGACACTTTCTGCACACTGGGGTTAAGAGCTGAGTGTGTGGGCTCTTCTGAGCCTTGCAGTTAAATAGGGATTCAGCTGTCTGAAAAAACGCGTTTATTTCGGGCTGAAAAACACGTTTTGAAAAGTGTGCTGTTACTGCCCCATAAGTTGCATGGGGGTGACCAAACTTGCAGAAACATGTTTATTTCTGCTGAAAAACACGTTTTGACACTTTCTGCACACTGGGGTTAAGAGCTGAGTGTGTGGGCTCTTCTGAGCCTTGCAGTTACATAGGGATTCAGCTGTCTGAAAAAACGCGTTTATTTCGGGCTGAAAAACATGTTTTGAAAAAAGTGCTGTTACTGCCCCATAAGTTACTTGGGGTTGACCAAACTTGCAAAAACATGTTTATTTCTGCTGAGAAACACGTTTTGACACTTTCTGCACACTGGGGGTAAGAGCTGAGTGTGTGGGCTTTTCTGAGCCTTGATGTTACATAAGGATTCAGCTGTCTGAAAAAACGCGTTTATTTTGGGCTGAAAAACACGTTTTGAAAAAAGTGCTGTTACTGCCCCATAACTTACATGGGGTTGACCAAACTTGCAGAAACATGTTTATTTCTGCTAAATAACACGTTTTGACATTTTCTGCACACTGGGGTTAAGAGCTGAGTGTGTGGGCTCTTCAGAGCCTTGATGTTACATAAGGATTCAGCTGTCTGAAAAAACGCGTTTATTTCGGGCTGTAAAACACGTTTTGAAAAAAGTGCTGTTACTGCTCCATAAGTTACATGGGGTTGACCAATCTTGCAGAAACATGTTTCTGCCAGAATTCTGACCAGGTCTAGTACAAGTGTTCACATTACTCCTATCCTGGAGTCCTTGCACTGGCTTCCGGTCAAATTCCGCGTAGACTTTAAAATCCTCATGCTCACCTACAAGGCTTTACATGGCTTGGCACCTCAATACCTGTCTGAACTTTTATCGCCCTACTCCCCACCTCGCAACCTCCGCTCTTCAAATTCTGCCCTCCTTACTGTCCCCCAAGCCCGTCTACATTGTATGGGCGACAGGGCCTTCTCCTGCTATGCCCCCAAGCTCTGGAACTCTTTACCCAAGGATATTAGAGAGTCACCTTCTCTAAACTCCTTCAAATCCAGACTCAAAACTTTCTTCTTCAGTAAAGCCTTTACTTAACTGGTTCCATTCTTCACCCCTCTGCTCTTCTTAATACCATCTTCCACGGTCTCCTCTATTGTTATTGTTGTATTGTTGTAATTATAATTATGTCCTGTCTTGTGAAATTTTCTTATTTATTGTTGTAGTCTTCTTATTTATTGTTATTGTCATCCTGTAAAGCGCTTTGAGAAGCCACCTTTAAAGGCGCTATATAAAATAAAGTTTATTATTATTATTATATTATTTCTGCCGAAAAACACGTTTTGACACTTTCTGCACACTGGGGTTAAGAGCTGAGTTTGTGGGCTCTTCTGAGCCTTTCAGTTACATAAGGATTCAGATGTCTGAAAAAACGCGTTTATTTCGGGCTGAAAAACACAATTTGAAAAAAGTGCTTTTACTGCCCCATAACTTACATGGGGTTGACCAAACTTGCAGAAACATGTTTATTTCTGCTGAAAAACATGTTTTGACACTTTCTGTACACTGGGGTTAAGAGCTGAGTGTGTGGGCTCTTCTGAGCCTTGCAGTTACATAGGGATTCAGCTGTCTGAAAAAACGTGTTTATTTCGGGCTGAAAAACACGTTTTGAAAAGTGTGCTGTTACTGCCCCATAAGTTGCATGGGGGTGACCAAACTTGCAGAAACATGTTTATTTCTGCTGAAAAACACATTTTGACACTTTCTGCACACTGGGGTTAAGAGCTGAGTGTGTGGGCTCTTCTGAGCCTTGCAGTTAAATAGGGATTCAGCTGTCTGAAAAAACGCGTTTATTTCGGGCTGAAAAACACGTTTTGAAAAGTGTGCTGTTACTGCCCCATAAGTTGCATGGGGGTGACCAAACTTGCAGAAACATGTTTATTTCTGCTGAAAAACACGTTTTGACACTTTCTGCACACTGGGGTTAAGAGCTGAGTGTGTGGGCTCTTCTGAGCCTTGCAGTTACATAGGGATTCAGCTGTCTGAAAAAACGCGTTTATTTCGGGCTGAAAAACACGTTTTGAAAAAAGTGCTGTTACTGCCCCATAAGTTACTTGGGGTTGACCAAACTTGCAAAAACATGTTTATTTCTGCTGAGAAACACGTTTTGACACTTTCTGCACACTGGGGGTAAGAGCTGAGTGTGTGGGCTTTTCTGAGCCTTGATGTTACATAAGGATTCAGCTGTCTGAAAAAACGCGTTTATTTTGGGCTGAAAAACACGTTTTGAAAAAAGTGCTGTTACTGCCCCATAACTTACATGGGGTTGACCAAACTTGCAGAAACATGTTTATTTCTGCTGAAAAACACGTTTTGACACTTTCTGCACACTGGGGTTAAGAGCTGAGTGTGTGGGGTCTTCTGAGTCTTGCAGTTACATAGGGATTCAGCTGTCTGAAAAAACGCGTTTATTTCGGGCTGAAAAACACGTTTTGAAAAGTGTGCTGTTACTGCCCCATAAGTTGCATGGGGGTGACCAAACTTGCAGAAACATGTTTATTTCTGCTGAAAAACACGTTTTGACACTTTCTGCACACTGGGGTTAAGAGCTGAGTGTGTGGGCTCTTCTGAGCCTTGCAGTTACATAGGGATTCAGCTGTCTGAAATAACGCGTTTATTTCGGGCTGAAAAACACGTTTTGAAAAAAGTGCTGTTACTCCCCCATAAGTTACATGGGGTTGACCAAACTTGCAGAAACATGTTTATTTCTGCTGAAAAACACGTTTAGACACTTTCTGCACACTGGGGGTAAGAGCTGAGTGTGTGGGCTCTTCTGAGCCTTGATGTTACATAAGGATTCAGATGTCTGAAAAAACGCGTTTATTTCGGGCTGAAAAACACAATTTGAAAAAAGTGCTTTTACTGCCCCATAACTTACAAGGGGTTAACCAACCTTGCAGAAACATGTTTATTTCTGCTGAAAAACATGTTTTGACACTTTCTGCACACTGGGGTTAAGAGCTGAGTGTGTGGGCTCTTCTGAGCCTTGCAGTTACATAGGGATTCAGCTGTCTGAAAAAACGTGTTTATTTCGGGCTGAAAAACACGTTTTGAAAAAAGTGCTGTTACTGCCCCATAACTTACATGGGGTTGACCAAACTTGCAGAAACATGTTTATTTCTGCTGAAAAACACGTTTTGACACTTTCTGCACACTGGGGTTAAGAGCTGAGTGTGTGGGCTCTTCTGAGCCTTGCAGTTAAATAGGGATTCAGCTGTCTGAAAAAACGCGTTTATTTCGGGCTGAAAAACACGTTTTGAAAAGTGTGCTGTTACTGCCCCATAAGTTGCATGGGGGTGACCAAACTTGCAGAAACATGTTTATTTCTGCTGAAAAACATGTTTTGACACTTTCTGCACACTGGGGTTAAGAGCTGAGTGTGTGGGCTCTTCTGAGCCTTGCAGTTAAATAGGGATTCAGCTGTCTGAAAAAACGCGTTTATTTCGGGCTGAAAAACACGTTTTGAAAAGTGTGCTGTTACTGCCCCATAAGTTGCATGGGGGTGACCAAACTTGCAGAAACATGTTTATTTCTGCTGAAAAACACGTTTTGACACTTTCTGCACACTGGGGTTAAGAGCTGAGTGTGTGGGCTCTTCTGAGCCTTGCAGTTACATAGGGATTCAGCTGTCTGAAAAAACGCGTTTATTTCGGGCTGAAAAACACATTTTGAAAAAAGTGCTGTTACTGCCCCATAAGTTACATGGGGTTGACCAAACTTGCAGAAACATGTTTATTTCTGCTGAAAAACACGTTTTGACACTTTCTGCACACTGGGGGTAAGAGCTGAGTGTGTGGGCTCTTCTGAGCCTTGATGTTACATAAGGATTCAGCTGTCTGAAAAACCGCGTTTATTTTGGGCTGAAAAACACGTTTTGAAAAAAGTGCTGTTACTGCCCCATAACTTACATGGGGTTGACCAAACTTGCAGAAACATGTTTATTTCTGCTGAAAAACACATTTTGACACTTTCTGCACACTGGGGTTAAGAGCTGAGTGTGTGGGGTCTTCTGAGTCTTGCAGTTACATAGGGATTCAGCTGTCTGAAAAAACGTGTTTATTTCGGGCTGAAAAACACGTTTTGAAAAAAGTGCTGTTCCTGCCCCATAAGTTACATGGGGTTGACCAAACTTGCAGAAACATGTTTATTTCTGCTGAAAAACACGTTTTGACACTTTCTGCACACTAGGGTTAAGAGCTGAGTGTGTGGGCTCTTCTGAGCCTTGATGTTACATAAGGATTCAGCTGTCTGAAAAACCGCGTTTATTTTGGGCTGAAAAACACGTTTTGAAAAAAGTGCTGTTACTGCCCCATAACTTACATGGGGTTGACCAAACTTGCAGAAACATGTTTATTTCTGCTAAATAACACGTTTTGACATTTTCTGCACACTGGGGTTAAGAGCTGAGTGTGTGGGCTCTTCAGAGCCTTGATGTTACATAAGGATTCAGCTGTCTGAAAAAACGCGTTTATTTCGGGCTGTAAAACACGTTTTGAAAAAAGTGCTGTTACTGCTCCATAAGTTACATGGGGTTGACCAATCTTGCAGAAACATGTTTCTGCCAGAATTCTGACCAGGTCTAGTACAAGTGTTCACATTACTCCTATCCTGGAGTCCTTGCACTGGCTTCCGGTCAAATTCCGCGTAGACTTTAAAATCCTCATGCTCACCTACAAGGCTTTACATGGCTTGGCACCTCAATACCTGTCTGAACTTTTATCGCCCTACTCCCCACCTCGCAACCTCCGCTCTTCAAATTCTGCCCTCCTTACTGTCCCCCAAGCCCGTCTACATTGTATGGGCGACAGGGCCTTCTCCTGCTATGCCCCCAAGCTCTGGAACTCTTTACCCAAGGATATTAGAGAGTCACCTTCTCTAAACTCCTTCAAATCCAGACTCAAAACTTTCTTCTTCAGTAAAGCCTTTACTTAACTGGTTCCATTCTTCACCCCTCTGCTCTTCTTAATACCATCTTCCACGGTCTCCTCTATTGTTATTGTTGTATTGTTGTAATTATAATTATGTCCTGTCTTGTGAAATTTTCTTATTTATTGTTGTAGTCTTCTTATTTATTGTTATTGTCATCCTGTAAAGCGCTTTGAGAAGCCACCTTTAAAGGCGCTATATAAAATAAAGTTTATTATTATTATTATATTATTTCTGCCGAAAAACACGTTTTGACACTTTCTGCACACTGGGGTTAAGAGCTGAGTTTGTGGGCTCTTCTGAGCCTTTCAGTTACATAGGGATTCAGCTGTCTGAAAAAACGCGTTTATTTCGGGCTGAAAAACACGTTTTGAAAAGTGTGCTGTTACTGCCCCATAAGTTGCATGGGGGTGACCAAACTTGCAGAAACATGTTTATTTCTGCTGAAAAACACGTTTTGACACTTTCTGCACACTGGGGGTAAGAGTTGAGTGTGTGGGCTCTTCTGAGCCTTGATGTTACATAAGGATTCAGATGTCTGAAAAAACGCGTTTATTTCGGGCTGAAAAACACAATTTGAAAAAAGTGCTTTTACTGCCCCATAACTTACATGGGGTTGACCAAACTTGCAGAAACATGTTTATTTCTGCTGAAAAACATGTTTTGACACTTTCTGCACACTGGGGTTAAGAGCTGAGTGTGTGGGCTCTTCTGAGCCTTGCAGTTACATAGGGATTCAGTTGTCTGAAAAAACGTGTTTATTTCGGGCTGAAAAACACGTTTTGAAAAGTGTGCTGTTACTGCCCCATAAGTTGCATGGGGGTGACCAAACTTGCAGAAACATGTTTATTTCTGCTGAAAAACACATTTTGACACTTTCTGCACACTGGGGTTAAGAGCTGAGTGTGTGGGCTCTTCTGAGCCTTGCAGTTAAATAGGGATTCAGCTGTCTGAAAAAACGCGTTTATTTCGGGCTGAAAAACACGTTTTGAAAAAAGTGCTGTTACTGCCCCATAAGTTACTTGGGGTTGACCAAACTTGCAAAAACATGTTTATTTCTGCTGAGAAACACGTTTTGACACTTTCTGCACACTGGGGGTAAGAGCTGAGTGTGTGGGCTTTTCTGAGCCTTGATGTTACATAAGGATTCAGCTGTCTGAAAAACCGCGTTTATTTTGGGCTGAAAAACACGTTTTGAAAAAAGTGCTGTTACTGCCCCATAACTTACATGGGGTTGACCAAACTTGCAGAAACATGTTTATTTCTGCTAAATAACACGTTTTGACATTTTCTGCACACTGGGGTTAAGAGCTGAGTGTGTGGGCTCTTCAGAGCCTTGATGTTACATAAGGATTCAGCTGTCTGAAAAAACGCGTTTATTTCGGGCTGTAAAACACGTTTTGAAAAAAGTGCTGTTACTGCTCCATAAGTTACATGGGGTTGACCAATCTTGCAGAAACATGTTTCTGCCAGAATTCTGACCAGGTCTAGTACAAGTGTTCACATTACTCCTATCCTGGAGTCCTTGCACTGGCTTCCGGTCAAATTCCGCGTAGACTTTAAAATCCTCATGCTCACCTACAAGGCTTTACATGGCTTGGCACCTCAATACCTGTCTGAACTTTTATCGCCCTACTCCCCACCTCGCAACCTCCGCTCTTCAAATTCTGCCCTCCTTACTGTCCCCCAAGCCCGTCTACATTGTATGGGCGACAGGGCCTTCTCCTGCTATGCCCCCAAGCTCTGGAACTCTTTACCCAAGGATATTAGAGAGTCACCTTCTCTAAACTCCTTCAAATCCAGACTCAAAACTTTCTTCTTCAGTAAAGCCTTTACTTAACTGGTTCCATTCTTCACCCCTCTGCTCTTCTTAATACCATCTTCCACGGTCTCCTCTATTGTTATTGTTGTATTGTTGTAATTATAATTATGTCCTGTCTTGTGAAATTTTCTTATTTATTGTTGTAGTCTTCTTATTTATTGTTATTGTCATCCTGTAAAGCGCTTTGAGAAGCCACCTTTAAAGGCGCTATATAAAATAAAGTTTATTATTATTATTATATTATTTCTGCCGAAAAACACGTTTTGACACTTTCTGCACACTGGGGTTAAGAGCTGAGTTTGTGGGCTCTTCTGAGCCTTTCAGTTACATAGGGATTCAGCTGTCTGAAAAAACGCGTTTATTTCGGGCTGAAAAACACGTTTTGAAAAGTGTGCTGTTACTGCCCCATAAGTTGCATGGGGGTGACCAAACTTGCAGAAACATGTTTATTTCTGCTGAAAAACACGTTTTGACACTTTCTGCACACTGGGGGTAAGAGTTGAGTGTGTGGGCTCTTCTGAGCCTTGATGTTACATAAGGATTCAGATGTCTGAAAAAACGCGTTTATTTCGGGCTGAAAAACACGTTTTGAAAAGTGTGCTGTTACTGCCCCATAAGTTGCATGGGGGTGACCAAACTTGCAGAAACATGTTTATTTCTGCTGAAAAACACGTTTTGACACTTTCTGCACACTGGGGGTAAGAGTTGAGTGTGTGGGCTCTTCTGAGCCTTGATGTTACATAAGGATTCAGATGTCTGAAAAAACGCGTTTATTTCGGGCTGAAAAACACAATTTGAAAAAAGTGCTTTTACTGCCCCATAACTTACATGCTGTTGACCAAACTTGCAGAAACATGTTTATTTCTGCTGAAAAACATGTTTTGACACTTTCTGCACACTGGGGTTAAGAGCTGAGTGTGTGGGCTCTTCTGAGCCTTGCAGTTAAATAGGGATTCAGCTGTCTGAAAAAACGCGTTTATTTCGGGCTGAAAAACACGTTTTGAAAAGTGTGCTGTTACTGCCCCATAAGTTGCATGGGGGTGACCAAACTTGCAGAAACATGTTTATTTCTGCTGAAAAACACGTTTTGACACTTTCTGCACACTGGGGTTAAAAGCTGAGTGTGTGGGCTCTTCTGAGCCTTTCAGTTACATAGGGATTCAGCTGTCTGAAAAAACGCGTTTATTTTGGGCTGAAAAACACGTTTTGAAAAGTGTGCTGTTACTGCCCCATAAGTTGCATGGGGGTGACCAAACTTGCAGAAACATGTTTATTTCTGCTGAAAAACACGTTTTGACACTTTCTGCACACTGGGGTTAAGAGCTGAGTGTGTGGGCTCTTCTGAGCCTTTCAGTTACATAGGGATTCAGCTGTCTGAAAAAACGCGTTTATTTCGGGCTGAAAAACACGTTTTGAAAAAAGTGCTGTTACTGCCCCATAAGTTACTTGGGGTTGACCAAACTTGCAAAAACATGTTTATTTCTGCTGAGAAACACGTTTTGACACTTTCTGCACACTGGGGTTAAGAGCTGAGTGTGTGGGCTCTTCTGAGCCTTGCAGTTACATAGGGATTCAGCTGTCTGAAATAACGCGTTTATTTCGGGCTGAAAAACACGTTTTGAAAAAAGTGCTGTTACTCCCCCATAAGTTACATGGGGTTGACCAAACTTGCAGAAACATGTTTATTTCTGCTGAAAAAAACGTTTAGACACTTTCTGCACACTGGGGGTAAGAGCTGAGTGTGTGGGCTCTTCTGAGCCTTGATGTTACATAAGGATTCAGATGTCTGAAAAAACGCGTTTATTTCGGGCTGAAAAACACAATTTGAAAAAAGTGCTTTTACTGCCCCATAACTTACATGGGGTTGACCAAACTTGCAGAAACATGTTTATTTCTGCTGAAAAACACGTTTAGACACTTTCTGCACACTGGGGGTAAGAGCTGAGTGTGTGGGCTCTTCTGAGCCTTGATGTTACATAAGGATTCAGATGTCTGAAAAAACGCGTTTATTTCGGGCTGAAAAACACAATTTGAAAAAAGTGCTTTTACTGCCCCATAACTTACATGGGGTTGACCAAACTTGCAGAAACATGTTTATTTCTGCTGAAAAACATGTTTTGACACTTTTTGCACACTGGGGTTAAGAGCTGAGTGTGTGGGCTCTTCTGAGCCTTGCAGTTACATAGGGATTCAGCTGTCTGAAAAAACGTGTTTATTTCGGGCTGAAAAACACGTTTTGAAAAAAGTGCTGTTACTGCCCCATAACTTACATGGGGTTGACCAAACTTGCAGAAACATGTTTATTTCTGCTGAAAAACACGTTTTGACACTTTCTGCACACTGGGGTTAAGAGCTGAGTGTGTGGGCTCTTCTGAGCCTTGCAGTTAAATAGGGATTCAGCTGTCTGAAAAAACGCGTTTATTTCGGGCTGAAAAACACGTTTTGAAAAGTGTGCTGTTACTGCCCCATAAGTTGCATGGGGGTGACCAAACTTGCAGAAACATGTTTATTTCTGCTGAAAAACACGTTTTGACACTTTCTGCACACTGGGGTTAAGAGCTGAGTGTGTGGGCTCTTCTGAGCCTTGCAGTTACATAGGGATTCAGCTGTTTGAAAAAACGCGTTTATTTCGGGCTGAAAAACACATTTTGAAAAAAGTGCTGTTACTGCCCCATAAGTTACATGGGGTTGACCAAACTTGCAGAAACATGTTTATTTCTGCTGAAAAACACGTTTTGACACTTTCTGCACACTGGGGGTAAGAGCTGAGTGTGTGGGCTCTTCTGAGCCTTGATGTTACATAAGGATTCAGCTGTCTGAAAAAACGCGTTTATTTCGGGCTGAAAAACACGTTTTGAAAAAAGTGCTGTTACTGCCCCATAACTTACATGGGGTTGACCAAACTTGCAGAAACATGTTTATTTCTGCTGAAAAACACATTTTGACACTTTCTGCACACTGGGGTTAAGAGCTGAGTGTGTGGGGTCTTCTGAGTCTTGCAGTTACATAGGGATTCAGCTGTCTGAAAAAACGCGTTTATTTCGGGCTGAAAAACACGTTTTGAAAAAAGTGCTGTTCCTGCCCCATAAGGTACATGGGGTTGACCAAACTTGCAGAAACATGTTTATTTCTGCTGAAAAACACGTTTTGACACTTTCTGCACACTAGGGTTAAGAGCTGAGTGTGTGGGCTCTTCTGAGCCTTGATGTTACATAAGGATTCAGCTGTCTGAAAAACCGCGTTTATTTTGGGCTGAAAAACACGTTTTGAAAAAAGTGCTGTTACTGCCCCATAACTTACATGGGGTTGACCAAACTTGCAGAAACATGTTTATTTCTGCTAAATAACACGTTTTGACATTTTCTGCACACTGGGGTTAAGAGCTGAGTGTGTGGGCTCTTCAGAGCCTTGATGTTACATAAGGATTCAGCTGTCTGAAAAAACGCGTTTATTTCGGGCTGTAAAACACGTTTTGAAAAAAGTGCTGTTACTGCTCCATAAGTTACATGGGGTTGACCAATCTTGCAGAAACATGTTTATTTCTGCTGAAAAACATGTTTTGACACTTTCTGCACACTGGGGTTAAGAGCTGAGTGTGTGGGCTCTTCTGAGCCTTGCAGTTAAATAGGGATTCAGCTGTCTGAAAAAACGCGTTTATTTCGGGCTGAAAAACACGTTTTGAAAAGTGTGCTGTTACTGCCCCATAAGTTGCATGGGGGTGACCAAACTTGCAGAAACATGTTTATTTCTGCTGAAAAACACGTTTTGACACTTTCTGCACACTGGGGTTAAGAGCTGAGTGTGTGGGCTCTTCTGAGCCTTTCAGTTACATAGGGATTCAGCTGTCTGAAAAAAAGCGTTTATTTCGGGCTGAAAAACACGTTTTGAAAAGTGTGCTGTTACTGCCCCATAAGTTGCATGGGGGTGACCAAACTTGCAGAAACATGTTTATTTCTGCTGAAAAACACGTTTTGACACTTTCTGCACACTGGGGGTAAGAGTTGAGTGTGTGGGCTCTTCTGAGCCTTGATGTTACATAAGGATTCAGATGTCTGAAAAAACGCGTTTATTTCGGGCTGAAAAACACAATTTGAAAAAAGTGCTTTTACTGCCCCATAACTTACATGGGGTTGACCAAACTTGCAGAAACATGTTTATTTCTGCTGAAAAACACATTTTGACACTTTCTGCACACTGGGGTTAAGAGCTGAGTGTGTGGGCTCTTCTGAGCCTTGCAGTTAAATAGGGATTCAGCTGTCTGAAAAAACGCGTTTATTTCGGGCTGAAAAACACGTTTTGAAAAGTGTGCTGTTACTGCCCCATAAGTTGCATGGGGGTGACCAAACTTGCAGAAACATGTTTATTTCTGCTGAAAAACACGTTTTGACACTTTCTGCACACTGGGGTTAAGAGCTGAGTGTGTGGGCTCTTCTGAGCCTTGCAGTTACATAGGGATTCAGCTGTCTGAAAAAACGCGTTTATTTCGGGCTGAAAAACACGTTTTGAAAAGTGTGCTGTTACTGCCCCATAAGTTACTTGGGGTTGACCAAACTTGCAAAAACATGTTTATTTCTGCTGAGAAACACGTTTTGACACTTTCTGCACACTGGGGGTAAGAGCTGAGTGTGTGGGCTCTTCTGAGCCTTGATGTTACATAAGGATTCAGCTGTCTGAAAAAACGCGTTTATTTCGGGCTGAAAAACACGTTTTGAAAAAAGTGCTGTTACTGCCCCATAACTTACATGGGGTTGACCAAACTTGCAGAAACATGTTTATTTCTGCTGAAAAACACATTTTGACACTTTCTGCACACTGGGGTTAAGAGCTGAGTGTGTGGGGTCTTCTGAGTCTTGCAGTTACATAGGGATTCAGCTGTCTGAAAAAACGCGTTTATTTCGGGCTGAGAAACACGTTTTGAAAAAAGTGCTGTTCCTGCCCCATAAGTTACATGGGGTTGACCAAACTTGCAGAAACATGTTTATTTCTGCTGAAAAACACGTTTTGACACTTTCTGCACACTAGGGTTAAGAGCTGAGTGTGTGGGGTCTTCTGAGTCTTGCAGTTACATAAGGATTCAGCTGTCTGAAAAAACGCGTTTATTTCGGGCTGAAAAACACGTTTTGAAAAAAGTGCTGTTACTGCCCCATAACTTACATGGGGTTGACCAAACTTGCAGAAACATGTTTATTTCTGCTGAAAAACACATTTTGACACTTTCTGCACACTGGGGTTAAGAGCTGAGTGTGTGGGGTCTTCTGAGTCTTGCAGTTACATAGGGATTCAGCTGTCTGAAAAAACGCGTTTATTTCGGGCTGAAAAACACGTTTTGAAAAAAGTGCTGTTCCTGCCCCATAAGTTACATGGGGTTGACCAAACTTGCAGAAACATGTTTATTTCTGCTGAAAAACACGTTTTGACACTTTCTGCACACTAGGGTTAAGAGCTGAGTGTGTGGGCTCTTCTGAGCCTTGATGTTACATAAGGATTCAGCTGTCTGAAAAACCGCGTTTATTTTGGGCTGAAAAACACGTTTTGAAAAAAGTGCTGTTACTGCCCCATAACTTACATGGGGTTGACCAAACTTGCAGAAACATGTTTATTTCTGCTAAATAACACGTTTTGACATTTTCTGCACACTGGGGTTAAGAGCTGAGTGTGTGGGCTCTTCAGAGCCTTGATGTTACATAAGGATTCAGCTGTCTGAAAAAACGCGTTTATTTCGGGCTGTAAAACACGTTTTGAAAAAAGTGCTGTTACTGCTCCATAAGTTACATGGGGTTGACCAATCTTGCAGAAACATGTTTATTTCTGCTGAAAAACATGTTTTGACACTTTCTGCACACTGGGGTTAAGAGCTGAGTGTGTGGGCTCTTCTGAGCCTTGCAGTTAAATAGGGATTCAGCTGTCTGAAAAAACGCGTTTATTTCGGGCTGAAAAACACGTTTTGAAAAGTGTGCTGTTACTGCCCCATAAGTTGCATGGGGGTGACCAAACTTGCAGAAACATGTTTATTTCTGCTGAAAAACACGTTTTGACACTTTCTGCACACTGGGGGTAAGAGTTGAGTGTGTGGGCTCTTCTGAGCCTTGATGTTACATAAGGATTCAGATGTCTGAAAAAACGCGTTTATTTCGGGCTGAAAAACACAATTTGAAAAAAGTGCTTTTACTGCCCCATAACTTACATGGGGTTGACCAAATTTGCAGAAACATGTTTATTTCTGCTGAAAAACACGTTTTGACACTTTCTGCACACTGGGGTTAAGAGCTGAGTGTGTGGGCTCTTCTGAGCCTTGCAGTTAAATAGGGATTCAGCTGTCTGAAAAAACGCGTTTATTTCGGGCTGAAAAACACGTTTTGAAAAGTGTGCTGTTACTGCCCCATAAGTTGCATGGGGGTGACCAAACTTGCAGAAACATGTTTATTTCTGCTGAAAAACACGTTTTGACACTTTCTGCACACTGGGGTTAAGAGCTGAGTGTGTGGGCTCTTCTGAGCCTTGCAGTTACATAGGGATTCAGCTGTCTGAAAAAACGCGTTTATTTCGGGCTGAAAAACACGTTTTGAAAAAAGTGCTGTTACTGCCCCATAAGTTACTTGGGGTTGACCAAACTTGCAAAAACATGTTTATTTCTGCTGAGAAACACGTTTTGACACTTTCTGCACACTGGGGGTAAGAGCTGAGTGTGTGGGCTTTTCTGAGCCTTGATGTTACATAAGGATTCAGCTGTCTGAAAAAACGCGTTTATTTTGGGCTGAAAAACACGTTTTGAAAAAAGTGCTGTTACTGCCCCATAACTTACATGGGGTTGACCAAACTTGCAGAAACATGTTTATTTCTGCTGAAAAACACGTTTTGACACTTTCTGCACACTGGGGTTAAGAGCTGAGTGTGTGGGGTCTTCTGAGTCTTGCAGTTACATAGGGATTCAGCTGTCTGAAAAAACGCGTTTATTTCGGGCTGAAAAACACGTTTTGAAAAGTGTGCTGTTACTGCCCCATAAGTTACATGGGGTTGACCAAACTTGCAGAAACATGTTTATTTCTGCTGAAAAACACGTTTAGACACTTTCTGCACACTGGGGGTAAGAGCTGAGTGTGTGGGCTCTTCTGAGCCTTGATGTTACATAAGGATTCAGATGTCTGAAAAAACGCGTTTATTTCGGGCTGAAAAACACAATTTGAAAAAAGTGCTTTTACTGCCCCATAACTTACATGGGGTTGACCAAACTTGCAGAAACATGTTTATTTCTGCTGAAAAACATGTTTTGACACTTTCTGCACACTGGGGTTAAGAGCTGAGTGTGTGGGCTCTTCTGAGCCTTGCAGTTACATAGGGATTCAGCTGTCTGAAAAAACGTGTTTATTTCGGGCTGAAAAACACGTTTTGAAAAAAGTGCTGTTACTGCCCCATAACTTACATGGGGTTGACCAAACTTGCAGAAACATGTTTATTTCTGCTGAAAAACACGTTTTGACACTTTCTGCACACTGGGGTTAAGAGCTGAGTGTGTGGGCTCTTCTGAGCCTTGCAGTTAAATAGGGATTCAGCTGTCTGAAAAAACGCGTTTATTTCGGGCTGAAAAACACGTTTTGAAAAGTGTGCTGTTACTGCCCCATAAGTTGCATGGGGGTGACCAAACTTGCAGAAACATGTTTATTTCTGCTGAAAAACACGTTTTGACACTTTCTGCACACTGGGGTTAAGAGCTGAGTGTGTGGGCTCTTCTGAGCCTTGCAGTTACATAGGGATTCAGCTGTCTGAAAAAACGCGTTTATTTCGGGCTGAAAAACACATTTTGAAAAAAGTGCTGTTACTGCCCCATAAGTTACATGGGGTTGACCAAACTTGCAGAAACATGTTTATTTCTGCTGAAAAACACGTTTTGACACTTTCTGCACACTGGGGGTAAGAGCTGAGTGTGTGGGCTCTTCTGAGCCTTGATGTTACATAAGGATTCAGCTGTCTGAAAAAACGCGTTTATTTCGGGCTGAAAAACACGTTTTGAAAAAAGGGGTGTTACTGCCCCATAACTTACATGGGGTTGACCAAACTTGCAGAAACATGTTTATTTCTGCTGAAAAACACATTTTGACACTTTCTGCACACTGGGGTTAAGAGCTGAGTGTGTGGGGTCTTCTGAGTCTTGCAGTTACATAGGGATTCAGCTGTCTGAAAAAACGCTTTAATTTCGGGCTGAAAAACACGTTTTGAAAAAAGTGCTGTTCCTGCCCCATAAGTTACATGGGGTTGACCAAACTTGCAGAAACATGTTTATTTCTGCTGAAAAACACGTTTTGACACTTTCTGCACACTAGGGTTAAGAGCTGAGTGTGTGGGCTCTTCTGAGCCTTGATGTTACATAAGGATTCAGCTGTCTGAAAAACCGCGTTTATTTTGGGCTGAAAAACACGTTTTGAAAAAAGTGCTGTTACTGCCCCATAACTTACATGGGGTTGACCAAACTTGCAGAAACATGTTTATTTCTGCTGAAAAACACGTTTTGACACTTTCTGCACACTGGGGTTAAGAGCTGAGTGTGTGGGCTCTTCTGAGCCTTGCAGTTACATAGGGATTCAGCTGTCTGAAAAAACGCGTTCATTTCGGGCTGAAAAACACGTTTTGAAAAGTGTGCTGTTACTGCCCCATAAGTTGCATGGGGGTGACCAAACTTACAGAAACATGTTTATTTCTGCTGAAAAACACGTTTTGACACTTTCTGCACACTGGGGTTAAGAGCTGAGTGTGTGGGCTCTTCTGAGCCTTGCAGTTACATAGGGATTCAGCTGTCTGAAAAAACGCGTTTATTTCAGGCTGAAAAACACGTTTTGAAAAGTGTGCTGTTACTGCTCCATAAGTTGCATGGGGGTGACCAAACTTGCAAAAACATGTTTATTTCTGCTGAGAAACACGTTTTGACACTTTCTGCACACTGGGGGTAAGAGCTGAGTGTGTGGGCTTTTCTGAGCCTTGATGTTACATAAGGATTCAGCTGTCTGAAAAAACGCGTTTATTTTGGGCTGAAAAACACGTTTTGAAAAAAGTGCTGTTACTGCCCCATAACTTACATGGGGTTGACCAAACTTGCAGAAACATGTTTATTTCTGCTGAAAAACACGTTTTGACACTTTCTGCACACTGGGGTTAAGAGCTGAGTGTGTGGGGTCTTCTGAGTCTTGCAGTTACATAGGGATTCAGCTGTCTGAAAAAACGCGTTTATTTCGGGCTGAAAAACACGTTTTGAAAAGTGTGCTGTTACTGCCCCATAAGTTACATGGGGTTGACCAAACTTGCAGAAACATGTTTATTTCTGCTGAAAAACACGTTTAGACACTTTCTGCACACTGGGGGTAAGAGCTGAGTGTGTGGGCTCTTCTGAGCCTTGATGTTACATAAGGATTCAGATGTCTGAAAAAACGCGTTTATTTCGGGCTGAAAAACACAATTTGAAAAAAGTGCTTTTACTGCCCCATAACTTACATGGGGTTGACCAAACTTGCAGAAACATGTTTATTTCTGCTGAAAAACATGTTTTGACACTTTCTGCACACTGGGGTTAAGAGCTGAGTGTGTGGGCTCTTCTGAGCCTTGCAGTTACATAGGGATTCAGCTGTCTGAAAAAACGTGTTTATTTCGGGCTGAAAAACACGTTTTGAAAAAAGTGCTGTTACTGCCCCATAACTTACATGGGGTTGACCAAACTTGCAGAAACATGTTTATTTCTGCTGAAAAACACGTTTTGACACTTTCTGCACACTGGGGTTAAGAGCTGAGTGTGTGGGCTCTTCTGAGCCTTGCAGTTAAATAGGGATTCAGCTGTCTGAAAAAACGCGTTTATTTCGGGCTGAAAAACACGTTTTGAAAAGTGTGCTGTTACTGCCCCATAAGTTGCATGGGGGTGACCAAACTTGCAGAAACATGTTTATTTCTGCTGAAAAACACGTTTTGACACTTTCTGCACACTGGGGTTAAGAGCTGAGTGTGTGGGCTCTTCTGAGCCTTGCAGTTACATAGGGATTCAGCTGTCTGAAAAAACGCGTTTATTTCGGGCTGAAAAACACATTTTGAAAAAAGTGCTGTTACTGCCCCATAAGTTACATGGGGTTGACCAAACTTGCAGAAACATGTTTATTTCTGCTGAAAAACACGTTTTGACACTTTCTGCACACTGGGGGTAAGAGCTGAGTGTGTGGGCTCTTCTGAGCCTTGATGTTACATAAGGATTCAGCTGTCTGAAAAAACGCGTTTATTTCGGGCTGAAAAACACGTTTTGAAAAAAGGGGTGTTACTGCCCCATAACTTACATGGGGTTGACCAAACTTGCAGAAACATGTTTATTTCTGCTGAAAAACACATTTTGACACTTTCTGCACACTGGGGTTAAGAGCTGAGTGTGTGGGGTCTTCTGAGTCTTGCAGTTACATAGGGATTCAGCTGTCTGAAAAAACGCGTTAATTTCGGGCTGAAAAACACGTTTTGAAAAAAGTGCTGTTCCTGCCCCATAAGTTACATGGGGTTGACCAAACTTGCAGAAACATGTTTATTTCTGCTGAAAAACACGTTTTGACACTTTCTGCACACTAGGGTTAAGAGCTGAGTGTGTGGGCTCTTCTGAGCCTTGATGTTACATAAGGATTCAGCTGTCTGAAAAACCGCGTTTATTTTGGGCTGAAAAACACGTTTTGAAAAAAGTGCTGTTACTGCCCCATAACTTACATGGGGTTGACCAAACTTGCAGAAACATGTTTATTTCTGCTGAAAAACACGTTTTGACACTTTCTGCACACTGGGGTTAAGAGCTGAGTGTGTGGGCTCTTCTGAGCCTTGCAGTTACATAGGGATTCAGCTGTCTGAAAAAACGCGTTCATTTCGGGCTGAAAAACAGGTTTTGAAAAGTGTGCTGTTACTGCCCCATAAGTTGCATGGGGGTGACCAAACTTACAGAAACATGTTTATTTCTGCTGAAAAACACGTTTTGACACTTTCTGCACACTGGGGTTAAGAGCTGAGTGTGTGGGCTCTTCTGAGCCTTGCAGTTACATAGGGATTCAGCTGTCTGAAAAAACGCGTTTATTTCAGGCTGAAAAACACGTTTTGAAAAGTGTGCTGTTACTGCTCCATAAGTTGCATGGGGGTGACCAAACTTGCAGAAACATGTTTATTTCTGCTGAAAAACACGTTTTGACACTTTCTGCACACTGGGGTTAAGAGCTGAGTGTGTGGGGTCTTCTGAGTCTTGCAGTTACATAGGGATTCAGCTGTCTGAAAAAACGCGTTTATTTCGGGCTGAAAAACACGTTTTGAAAAGTGTGCTGTTACTGCCCCATAAGTTGCATGGGGGTGACCAAACTTGCAGAAACATGTTTATTTCTGCTGAAAAACACGTTTTGACACTTTCTGCACACTGGGGTTAAGAGCTGAGTGTGTGGGCTCTTCTGAGCCTTGCAGTTACATAGGGATTCAGCTGTCTGAAAAAACGCGTTTATTTCGGGCTGAAAAACACGTTTTGAAAAAAGTGCTGTTACTCCCCCATAAGTTACATGGGGTTGACCAAACTTGCAGAAACATGTTTATTTCTGCTGAAAAACACGTTTAGACACTTTCTGCACACTGGGGGTAAGAGCTGAGTGTGTGGGCTCTTCAGAGCCTTGATGTTACATAAGGATTCAGATGTCTGAAAAAACGCGTTTATTTCGGGCTGAAAAACACGTTTTGAAAAAAGTGCTGTTACTGCCCCATAACTTACATGGGGTTGACCAAACTTGCAGAAACATGTTTATTTCTGCTGAAAAACACATTTTGACACTTTCTGCACACTGGGGTTAAGAGCTGAGTGTGTGGGCTCTTCTTAACCTTGCAGTTAAATAGGGATTCAGCTGTCTGAAAAAACGCGTTTATTTCGGGCTGAAAAACACGTTTTGAAAAGTGTGCTGTTACTGCCCCATAAGTTGCATGGGGGTGACCAAACTTGCAGAAACATGTTTATTTCTGCTGAAAAACACGTTTTGACACTTTCTGCACACTAGGGTTAAGAGCTGAGTGTGTGGGCTCTTCTGAGCCTTGCAGTTACATAGGGATTCAGCTGTCTGAATAAACGCGTTTATTTTGGGCTGAAAAACACGTTTTGAAAAAAGTGCTGTTACTGCCCCATAAGTTACATGGGGGTGACCAAACTTGCAGAAACATGTTTATTTCTGCTGAAAAACACGTTTTGACACTTTCTGCACACTGGGGGTAAGAGCTGAGTGTGTGGGCTCTTCTGAGCCTTGATGTTACATAAGGATTCAGCTGTCTGAAAAAACGCGTTTATTTCGGGCTGAAAAACACGTTTTGAAAAAAGTGCTGTTACTGCCCCATAAGTTACATGGGGGTGACCAAACTTGCAGAAACATGTTTATTTCTGCTGAAAAACACGTTTTGACACTTTCTGCACACTGGGGGTAAGAGCTGAGTGTGTGGGCTCTTCTGAGCCTTGATGTTACATAAGGATTCAGCTGTCTGAAAAAACGCGTTTATTTCGGTCTGTAAAACACGTTTTGAAAAAAGTGCTGTTACTGCCCCATAAGTTACATGGGGTTGACCAATCTTGCAGAAACATGTTTATTTCTGCCGAAAAACACGTTTTGACACTTTCTGCACACTGGGGTTAAGAGCTGAGTGTGTGGGCTCTTCTGAGCCTTGCAGTTACTTAGGGATTCAGCTGTCTGAAAAAACGCGTTTATTTCGGGCTGAAAAACAAGTTTTGAAAAGTGTGCTGTTACTGCCCCATAAGTTGCATGGGGGTGACCAATCTTGCAGAAACATGTTTATTTCTGCTGAAAAACACGTTTTGACACTTTCTGCACACTTTGGTTAAGAGCTGAGTGTGTGGGCTCTTCTGAGCCTTGCAGTTACATAGGGATTCAGCTGTCTGAAAAAACGCGTTTATTTCAGGCTGAAAAACACGTTTTGAAAAGTGTGCTGTAACTGCCCCATAACTTAAATGGGGTTGACCAAACTTGCAGAAACGTGTTTATTTCTGCTGAAAAACACGTTTTGACACTTTCTGCACACTGGGGTTAAGAGCTGAGTGTGTGGGCTCTTCTGAGCCTTGCAGTTACATAGGGATTCAGCTTTCTGAAAAACCGCGTTTATTTCGGGCTGAAAAACACGTTTTGAAAAAAGTGCTGTTACTCCCCCATAAGTTACATGGGGTTGACCAAACTTGCTGAAACATGTTTATTTCTGCTGAAAAACACGTTTAGACACTTTCTGCACACTGGGGGTAAGAGCTGAGTGTGTGGGCTCTTCAGAGCCTTGATGTTACATAAGGATTCAGATGTCTGAAAAAACGCGTTTATTTCGGGCTGAAAAACACGTTTTGAAAAAAGTGCTGTTACTGCCCCATAACTTACATGGGGTTGACCAAACTTGCAGAAACATGTTTATTTCTGCTGAAAAACACATTTTGACACTTTCTGCACACTGGGGTTAAGAGCTGAGTGTGTGGGCTCTTCTTAACCTTGCAGTTAAATAGGGATTCAGCTGTCTGAAAAAACGCGTTTATTTCGGGCTGAAAAACACGTTTTGAAAAGTGTGCTGTTACTGCCCCATAAGTTGCATGGGGGTGACCAAACTTGCAGAAACATGTTTATTTCTGCTGAAAAACACGTTTTGACACTTTCTGCACACTAGGGTTAAGAGCTGAGTGTGTGGGCTCTTCTGAGCCTTGCAGTTACATAGGGATTCAGCTGTCTGAATAAACGCGTTTATTTTGGGCTGAAAAACACGTTTTGAAAAAAGTGCTGTTACTGCCCCATAAGTTACATGGGGGTGACCAAACTTGCAGAAACATGTTTATTTCTGCTGAAAAACACGTTTTGACACTTTCTGCACACTGGGGGTAAGAGCTGAGTGTGTGGGCTCTTCTGAGCCTTGCAGTTACATAGGGATTCAGCTTTCTGAAAAACCGCGTTTATTTCGGGCTGAAAAACACGTTTTGAAAAAAGTGCTGTTACTGCCCCATAAGTTACATGGGGGTGACCAAACTTGCAGAAACATGTTTATTTCTGCTGAAAAACACGTTTTGACACTTTCTGCACACTGGGGGTAAGAGCTGAGTGTGTGGGCTCTTCTGAGCCTTGATGTTACATAAGGATTCAGCTGTCTGAAAAAACGCGTTTATTTCGGTCTGTAAAACACGTTTTGAAAAAAGTGCTGTTACTGCCCCATAAGTTACATGGGGTTGACCAATCTTGCAGAAACATGTTTATTTCTGCCGAAAAACACGTTTTGACACTTTCTGCACACTGGGGTTAAGAGCTGAGTGTGTGGGCTCTTCTGAGCCTCGCAGTTACATAGGGATTCAGCTGTCTGAAAAAACGCGTTTATTTCGGGCTGAAAAACACGTTTTGAAAAGTGTGCTGTTACTGCCCCATAAGTTGCATGGGGGTGACCAATCTTGCAGAAACATGTTTATTTCTGCTGAAAAACAAGTTTTGACACTTTCTGCACACTTTGGTTAAGAGCTGAGTGTGTGGGCTCTTCTGAGCCTTGCAGTTACATAGGGATTCAGCTGTCTGAAAAAACGCGTTTATTTCAGGCTGAAAAACACGTTTTGAAAAGTGTGCTGTAACTGCCCCATAACTTAAATGGGGTTGACCAAACTTGCAGAAACATGTTTATTTCTGCTGAAAAACACGTTTTGACACTTTCTGCACACTGGGGTTAAGAGCTGAGTGTGTGGGCTCTTCTGAGCCTTGCAGTTACATAGGGATTCAGCTTTCTGAAAAACCGCGTTTATTTCGGGCTGAAAAACACGTTTTGAAAAAAGTGCTGTTACTGGCACATAAGTTGCATGGGGTTGACCAAACTTGCAGAAACATGTTTTTTTCCTGCTGAAAAAAACATTTTGACACTTTCTGCGCACTGGGGTAAAGAGCTGATTGTGTGGGCTTTTCTGAGCCTTGCAGTTACATTGAGATTCAGCTGTCTGAAAAAACGTGTTTATTTCGGGCTGAAAAACACGTTTTGAAAAAAGTGCTGTACTGCCCCATAACTTACATGGGGTTGACCAAACTTGCAGAAACATGTTTATTTCTGCTGAAAAACACGTTTAGACACTTTCTGCACACTGGGGGTAAGAGCTGAGTGTGTGGGCTCTTCAGAGCCTTGATGTTACATAAGGATTCAGATGTCTGAAAAAACGCGTTTATTTCGGGCTGAAAAACACGTTTTGAAAAAAGTGCTGTTACTGCCCCATAACTTACATGGGGTTGACCAAACTTGCAGAAACATGTTTATTTCTGCTGAAAAACACATTTTGACACTTTCTGCACACTGGGGTTAAGAGCTGAGTGTGTGGGCTCTTCTTAACCTTGCAGTTAAATAGGGATTCAGCTGTCTGAAAAAACGCGTTTATTTCGGGCTGAAAAACACGTTTTGAAAAGTGTGCTGTTACTGCCCCATAAGTTACATGGGGTTGACCAAACCTGCAGAAACATGTTTATTTCTGCTGAAAAACACGTTTTGACACTTTCTGCACACTGGGGTTAAGAGCTGAGTGTGTGGGCTCTTCTGAGCCTTGCAGTTACATAGGGATTCAGCTTTCTGAAAAACCGCGTTTATTTCGGGCTGAAAAACACGTTTTGAAAAAAGTGCTGTTACTGCCCCATAAGTTACATGGGGGTGACCAAACTTGCAGAAACATGTTTATTTCTGCTGAAAAACACGTTTTGACACTTTCTGCACACTGGGGGTAAGAGCTGAGTGTGTGGGCTCTTCTGAGCCTTGATGTTACATAACGATTCAGCTGTCTGAAAAAACGCGTTTATTTCGGGCTGTAAAACACGTTTTGAAAAAAGTGCTGTTACTGCCCCATAAGTTACATGGGGTTGACCAATCTTGCAGAAACATGATTATTTCTGCCGAAAAACACGTTTTGACACTTTCTGCACACTGGGGTTAAGAGCTGAGTGTGTGGGCTCTTCTGAGCCTTGCAGTTACATAGGGATTCAGCTGTCTGAAAAAACGCGTTTATTTCGGGCTGAAAAACACGTTTTGAAAAGTGTGCTGTTACTGCCCCATAAGTTGCATGGGGGTGACCAAACTTGCAGAAACATGTTTATTTCTGCTGAAAAACACGTTTTGACACTTTCTGCACACTGGGGTTAAGAGCTGAGTGTGTGGGGTCTTCTGAGTCTTGCAGTTACATAGGGATTCAGCTGTCTGAAAAAACGCGTTTATTTCGGGCTGAAAAACACGTTTTGAAAAGTGTGCTGTTACTGCCCCATAAGTTGCATGGGGGTGACCAAACTTGCAGAAACATGTTTATTTCTGCTGAAAAACACGTTTTGACACTTTCTGCACACTGGGGTTAAGAGCTGAGTGTGTGGGCTCTTCTGAGCCTTGCAGTTACATAGGGATTCAGCTGTCTGAAAAAACGCGTTTATTTCGGGCTGAAAAACACGTTTTGAAAAAAGTGCTGTTACTCCCCCATAAGTTACATGGGGTTGACCAAACTTGCAGAAACATGTTTATTTCTGCTGAAAAACACGTTTAGACACTTTCTGCACACTGGGGGTAAGAGCTGAGTGTGTGGGCTCTTCAGAGCCTTGATGTTACATAAGGATTCAGATGTCTGAAAAAACGCGTTTATTTCGGGCTGAAAAACACGTTTTGAAAAAAGTGCTGTTACTGCCCCATAACTTACATGGGGTTGACCAAACTTGCAGAAACATGTTTATTTCTGCTGAAAAACACATTTTGACACTTTCTGCACACTGGGGTTAAGAGCTGAGTGTGTGGGCTCTTCTGAGCCTTGCAGTTAAATAGGGATTCAGCTGTCTGAAAAAACGCGTTTATTTCGGGCTGAAAAACACGTTTTGAAAAGTGTGCTGTTACTGCCCCATAAGTTGCATGGGGGTGACCAAACTTGCAGAAACATGTTTATTTCTGCTGAAAAACACGTTTTGACACTTTCTGCACACTGGGGGTAAGAGCTGAGTGTGTGGGCTCTTCTGAGCCTTGATGTTACATAAGGATTCAGCTGTCTGAAAAAACGCGTTTATTTCGGTCTGTAAAACACGTTTTGAAAAAAGTGCTGTTACTGCCCCATAAGTTACATGGGGTTGACCAATCTTGCAGAAACATGTTTATTTCTGCCGAAAAACACGTTTTGACACTTTCTGCACACTGGGGTTAAGAGCTGAGTGTGTGGGCTCTTCTGAGCCTCGCAGTTACATAGGGATTCAGCTGTCTGAAAAAACGCGTTTATTTCGGGCTGAAAAACACGTTTTGAAAAGTGTGCTGTTACTGCCCCATAAGTTGCATGGGGGTGACCAATCTTGCAGAAACATGTTTATTTCTGCTGAAAAACACGTTTTGACACTTTCTGCACACTTTGGTTAAGAGCTGAGTGTGTGGGCTCTTCTGAGCCTTGCAGTTACATAGGGATTCAGCTGTCTGAAAAAACGCGTTTATTTCAGGCTGAAAAACACGTTTTGAAAAGTGTGCTGTAACTGCCCCATAACTTAAATGGGGTTGACCAAACTTGCAGAAACATGTTTATTTCTGCTGAAAAACACGTTTTGACACTTTCTGCACACTGGGGTTAAGAGCTGAGTGTGTGGGCTCTTCTGAGCCTTGCAGTTACATAGGGATTCAGCTTTCTGAAAAACCGCGTTTATTTCGGGCTGAAAAACACGTTTTGAAAAAAGTGCTGTTACTGGCACATAAGTTGCATGGGGTTGACCAAACTTGCAGAAACATGTTTTTTTCCTGCTGAAAAAAACGTTTTGACACTTTCTGCGCACTGGGGTAAAGAGCTGATTGTGTGGGCTTTTCTGAGCCTTGCAGTTACATTGAGATTCAGCTGTCTGAAAAAACGTGTTTATTTCGGGCTGAAAAACACGTTTTGAAAAAAGTGCTGTACTGCCCCATAACTTACATGGGGTTGACCAAACTTGCAGAAACATGTTTATTTCTGCTGAAAAACACGTTTAGACACTTTCTGCACACTGGGGGTAAGAGCTGAGTGTGTGGGCTCTTCAGAGCCTTGATGTTACATAAGGATTCAGATGTCTGAAAAAACGCGTTTATTTCGGGCTGAAAAACACGTTTTGAAAAAAGTGCTGTT
Source organism: Lepisosteus platostomus (assembly GCF_059453375.1). NCBI lineage: Eukaryota > Metazoa > Chordata > Actinopteri > Semionotiformes > Lepisosteidae > Lepisosteus > Lepisosteus platostomus. The sequence continues at coordinate 472,510 of NC_142627.1, read as the reverse complement.
ACTGCCCCATAAGTTACTTGGGGTTGACCAAACTTGCAAAAACATGTTTATTTCTGCTGAGAAACACGTTTTGACACTTTCTGCACACTGGGGTTAAGAGCTGAGTGTGTGGGCTCTTCTGAGCCTTGCAGTTACATAGGGATTCAGCTGTCTGAAATAACGCGTTTATTTCGGGCTGTAAAACACGTTTTGAAAAAAGTGCTGTTACTGCCCCATAAGTTACATGGGGTTGACCAATCTTGCAGAAACATGATTATTTCTGCCGAAAAACACGTTTTGACACTTTCTGCACACTGGGGTTAAGAGCTGAGTGTGTGGGCTCTTCTGAGCCTTGCAGTTACATAGGGATTCAGCTGTCTGAAAAAACGCGTTTATTTCGGGCTGAAAAACACGTTTTGAAAAGTGTGCTGTTACTGCCCCATAAGTTGCATGGGGGTGACCAAACTTGCAGAAACATGTTTATTTCTGCTGAAAAACACGTTTTGACACTTTCTGCACACTGGGGTTAAGAGCTGAGTGTGTGGGGTCTTCTGAGTCTTGCAGTTACATAGGGATTCAGCTGTCTGAAAAAACGCGTTTATTTCGGGCTGAAAAACACGTTTTGAAAAGTGTGCTGTTACTGCCCCATAAGTTGCATGGGGGTGACCAAACTTGCAGAAACATGTTTATTTCTGCTGAAAAACACGTTTTGACACTTTCTGCACACTGGGGTTAAGAGCTGAGTGTGTGGGCTCTTCTGAGCCTTGCAGTTACATAGGGATTCAGCTGTCTGAAAAAACGCGTTTATTTCGGGCTGAAAAACACGTTTTGAAAAAAGTGCTGTTACTCCCCCATAAGTTACATGGGGTTGACCAAACTTGCAGAAACATGTTTATTTCTGCTGAAAAACACGTTTAGACACTTTCTGCACACTGGGGGTAAGAGCTGAGTGTGTGGGCTCTTCAGAGCCTTGATGTTACATAAGGATTCAGATGTCTGAAAAAACGCGTTTATTTCGGGCTGAAAAACACGTTTTGAAAAAAGTGCTGTTACTGCCCCATAACTTACATGGGGTTGACCAAACTTGCAGAAACATGTTTATTTCTGCTGAAAAACACATTTTGACACTTTCTGCACACTGGGGTTAAGAGCTGAGTGTGTGGGCTCTTCTGAGCCTTGCAGTTAAATAGGGATTCAGCTGTCTGAAAAAACGCGTTTATTTCGGGCTGAAAAACACGTTTTGAAAAGTGTGCTGTTACTGCCCCATAAGTTGCATGGGGGTGACCAAACTTGCAGAAACATGTTTATTTCTGCTGAAAAACACGTTTTGACACTTTCTGCACACTGGGGGTAAGAGCTGAGTGTGTGGGCTCTTCTGAGCCTTGATGTTACATAAGGATTCAGCTGTCTGAAAAAACGCGTTTATTTCGGTCTGTAAAACACGTTTTGAAAAAAGTGCTGTTACTGCCCCATAAGTTACATGGGGTTGACCAATCTTGCAGAAACATGTTTATTTCTGCCGAAAAACACGTTTTGACACTTTCTGCACACTGGGGTTAAGAGCTGAGTGTGTGGGCTCTTCTGAGCCTCGCAGTTACATAGGGATTCAGCTGTCTGAAAAAACGCGTTTATTTCGGGCTGAAAAACACGTTTTGAAAAGTGTGCTGTAACTGCCCCATAACTTAAATGGGGTTGACCAAACTTGCAGAAACATGTTTATTTCTGCTGAAAAACACGTTTTGACACTTTCTGCACACTGGGGTTAAGAGCTGAGTGTGTGGGCTCTTCTGAGCCTTGCAGTTACATAGGGATTCAGCTTTCTGAAAAACCGCGTTTATTTCGGGCTGAAAAACACGTTTTGAAAAAAGTGCTGTTACTGGCACATAAGTTGCATGGGGTTGACCAAACTTGCAGAAACATGTTTTTTTCCTGCTGAAAAAAACGTTTTGACACTTTCTGCGCACTGGGGTAAAGAGCTGATTGTGTGGGCTTTTCTGAGCCTTGCAGTTACATTGAGATTCAGCTGTCTGAAAAAACGTGTTTATTTCGGGCTGAAAAACACGTTTTGAAAAAAGTGCTGTACTGCCCCATAACTTACATGGGGTTGACCAAACTTGCAGAAACATGTTTATTTCTGCTGAAAAACACGTTTAGACACTTTCTGCACACTGGGGGTAAAAGCTGAGTGTGTGGGCTCTTCAGAGCCTTGATGTTACATAAGGATTCAGATGTCTGAAAAAACGCGTTTATTTCGGGCTGAAAAACACGTTTTGAAAAAAGTGCTGTTACTGCCCCATAAGTTACTTGGGGTTGACCAAACTTGCAAAAACATGTTTATTTCTGCTGAGAAACACGTTTTGACACTTTCTGCACACTGGGGTTAAGAGCTGAGTGTGTGGGCTCTTCTGAGCCTTGCAGTTACATAGGGATTCAGCTGTCTGAAATAACGCGTTTATTTCGGGCTGTAAAACACGTTTTGAAAAAAGTGCTGTTACTGCCCCATAAGTTACATGGGGTTGACCAATCTTGCAGAAACATGATTATTTCTGCCGAAAAACACGTTTTGACACTTTCTGCACACTGGGGTTAAGAGCTGAGTGTGTGGGCTCTTCTGAGCCTTGCAGTTACATAGGGATTCAGCTGTCTGAAAAAACGCGTTTATTTCGGGCTGAAAAACACGTTTTGAAAAGTGTGCTGTTACTGCCCCATAAGTTGCATGGGGGTGACCAAACTTGCAGAAACATGTTTATTTCTGCTGAAAAACACGTTTTGACACTTTCTGCACACTGGGGTTAAGAGCTGAGTGTGTGGGGTCTTCTGAGTCTTGCAGTTACATAGGGATTCAGCTGTCTGAAAAAACGCGTTTATTTCGGGCTGAAAAACACGTTTTGAAAAGTGTGCTGTTACTGCCCCATAAGTTGCATGGGGGTGACCAAACTTGCAGAAACATGTTTATTTCTGCTGAAAAACACGTTTTGACACTTTCTGCACACTGGGGTTAAGAGCTGAGTGTGTGGGCTCTTCTGAGCCTTGCAGTTACATAGGGATTCAGCTGTCTGAAAAAACGCGTTTATTTCGGGCTGAAAAACACGTTTTGAAAAAAGTGCTGTTACTCCCCCATAAGTTACATGGGGTTGACCAAACTTGCAGAAACATGTTTATTTCTGCTGAAAAACACGTTTAGACACTTTCTGCACACTGGGGGTAAGAGCTGAGTGTGTGGGCTCTTCAGAGCCTTGATGTTACATAAGGATTCAGATGTCTGAAAAAACGCGTTTATTTCGGGCTGAAAAACACGTTTTGAAAAAAGTGCTGTTACTGCCCCATAACTTACATGGGGTTGACCAAACTTGCAGAAACATGTTTATTTCTGCTGAAAAACACATTTTGACACTTTCTGCACACTGGGGTTAAGAGCTGAGTGTGTGGGCTCTTCTGAGCCTTGCAGTTAAATAGGGATTCAGCTGTCTGAAAAAACGCGTTTATTTCGGGCTGAAAAACACGTTTTGAAAAGTGTGCTGTTACTGCCCCATAAGTTGCATGGGGGTGACCAAACTTGCAGAAACATGTTTATTTCTGCTGAAAAACACGTTTTGACACTTTCTGCACACTGGGGGTAAGAGCTGAGTGTGTGGGCTCTTCTGAGCCTTGATGTTAAATAAGGATTCAGCTGTCTGAAAAAACGCGTTTATTTCGGTCTGTAAAACACGTTTTGAAAAAAGTGCTGTTACTGCCCCATAAGTTACATGGGGTTGACCAATCTTGCAGAAACATGTTTATTTCTGCCGAAAAACACGTTTTGACACTTTCTGCACACTGGGGTTAAGAGCTGAGTGTGTGGGCTCTTCTGAGCCTCGCAGTTACATAGGGATTCAGCTGTCTGAAAAAACGCGTTTATTTCGGGCTGAAAAACACGTTTTGAAAAGTGTGCTGTTACTGCCCCATAAGTTGCATGGGGGTGACCAATCTTGCAGAAACATGTTTATTTCTGCTGAAAAACACGTTTTGACACTTTCTGCACACTTTGGTTAAGAGCTGAGTGTGTGGGCTCTTCTGAGCCTTGCAGTTACATAGGGATTCAGCTGTCTGAAAAAACGCGTTTATTTCAGGCTGAAAAACACGTTTTGAAAAGTGTGCTGTAACTGCCCCATAACTTAAATGGGGTTGACCAAACTTGCAGAAACATGTTTATTTCTGCTGAAAAACACGTTTTGACACTTTCTGCACACTGGGGTTAAGAGCTGAGTGTGTGGGCTCTTCTGAGCCTTGCAGTTACATAGGGATTCAGCTTTCTGAAAAACCGCGTTTATTTCGGGCTGAAAAACACGTTTTGAAAAAAGTGCTGTTACTGGCACATAAGTTGCATGGGGTTGACCAAACTTGCAGAAACATGTTTTTTTCCTGCTGAAAAAAACGTTTTGACACTTTCTGCGCACTGGGGTAAAGAGCTGATTGTGTGGGCTTTTCTGAGCCTTGCAGTTACATTGAGATTCAGCTGTCTGAAAAAACGTGTTTATTTCGGGCTGAAAAACACGTTTTGAAAAAAGTGCTGTACTGCCCCATAACTTACATGGGGTTGACCAAACTTGCAGAAACATGTTTATTTCTGCTGAAAAACACGTTTAGACACTTTCTGCACACTGGGGGTAAGAGCTGAGTGTGTGGGCTCTTCAGAGCCTTGATGTTACATAAGGATTCAGATGTCTGAAAAAACGCGTTTATTTCGGGCTGAAAAACACGTTTTGAAAAAAGTGCTGTTACTGCCCCATAACTTACATGGGGTTGACCAAACTTGCAGAAACATGTTTATTTCTGCTGAAAAACACATTTTGACACTTTCTGCACACTGGGGTTAAGAGCTGAGTGTGTGGGCTCTTCTTAACCTTGCAGTTAAATAGGGATTCAGCTGTCTGAAAAAACGCGTTTATTTCGGGCTGAAAAACACGTTTTGAAAAGTGTGCTGTTACTGCCCCATAAGTTGCATGGGGGTGACCAAACTTGCAGAAACATGTTTATTTCTGCTGAAAAACACGTTTTGACACTTTCTGCACACTAGGGTTAAGAGCTGAGTGTGTGGGCTCTTCTGAGCCTTGCAGTTACATAGGGATTCAGCTGTCTGAATAAACGCGTTTATTTTGGGCTGAAAAACACGTTTTGAAAAAAGTGCTGTTACTGCCCCATAAGTTACATGGGGGTGACCAAACTTGCAGAAACATGTTTATTTCTGCTGAAAAACACGTTTTGACACTTTCTGCACACTGGGGGTAAGAGCTGAGTGTGTGGGCTCTTCTGAGCCTTGATGTTACATAAGGATTCAGCTTTCTGAAAAACCGCGTTTATTTCGGTCTGTAAAACACGTTTTGAAAAAAGTGCTGTTACTGCCCCATAAGTTACATGGGGTTGACCAATCTTGCAGAAACATGTTTATTTCTGCCGAAAAACACGTTTTGACACTTTCTGCACACTGGGGTTAAGAGCTGAGTGTGTGGGCTCTTCTGAGCCTTGCAGTTACATAGGGATTCAGCTGTCTGAAAAAACGCGTTTATTTCAGGCTGAAAAACACGTTTTGAAAAGTGTGCTGTAACTGCCCCATAACTTAAATGGGGTTGACCAAACTTGCAGAAACATGTTTATTTCTGCTGAAAAACACGTTTTGACACTTTCTGCACACTGGGGTTAAGAGCTGAGTGTGTGGGCTCTTCTGAGCCTTGCAGTTACATAGGGATTCAGCTTTCTGAAAAACCGCGTTTATTTCGGGCTGAAAAACACGTTTTGAAAAAAGTGCTGTTACTGGCACATAAGTTGCATGGGGTTGACCAAACTTGCAGAAACATGTTTTTTTCCTGCTGAAAAAAACATTTTGACACTTTCTGCGCACTGGGGTAAAGAGCTGATTGTGTGGGCTTTTCTAAGCCTTGCAGTTACATTGAGATTCAGCTGTCTGAAAAAACATGTTTATTTCGGGCTGAAAAACACGTTTTGAAAAAAGTGCTGTACTGCCCCATAACTTACATGGGGTTGACCAAACTTGCAGAAACATGTTTATTTCTGCTGAAAAACACGTTTTGACACTTTCTGCACACTGGGGGTAAGAGCTGAGTGTGTGGGCTCTTCAGAGCCTTGATGTTACATAAGGATTCAGATGTCTGAAAAAACGCGTTTATTTCGGGCTGAAAAACACGTTTTGAAAAAAGTGCTGTTACTGCCCCATAACTTACATGGGGTTGACCAAACTTGCAGAAACATGTTTATTTCTGCTGAAAAACACGTTTTGACACTTTCTGCACACTAGGGTTAAGAGCTGAGTGTGTGGGCTCTTCTGAGCCTTGCAGTTACATAGGGATTCAGCTGTCTGAATAAACGCGTTTATTTCGGGCTGAAAAACACGTTTTGAAAAAAGTGCTGTTACTGCCCCATAAGTTACATGGGGGTGACCAAACTTGCAGAAACATGTTTATTTCTGCTGAAAAACACGTTTTGACACTTTCGGCACACTGGGGGTAAGAGCTGAGTGTGTGGGCTCTTCTGAGCCTTGCAGTTACATAGGGATTCAGCTTTCTGAAAAACCGCGTTTATTTCGGGCTGAAAAACACGTTTTGAAAAGTGTGCTGTTACTGCCCCATAAGTTGCAGGGGGGTGACCAAACTTGCAGAAACATGTTTATTTCTGCTGAAAAACACGTTTTGACACTTTCTGCACACTAGGGTTAAGAGCTGAGTGTGTGGGCTCTTCTGAGCCTTGCAGTTACATAGGGATTCAGCTGTCTGAAAAAACGCATTTATTTCGGGCTGAAAAACACGTTTTGAAAAAAGTGCTGTTACTGCCCCATAAGTTACATGGGGTTGACCAAACCTGCAGAAACATGTTTATTTCTGCTGAAAAACACGTTTTGACACTTTCTGCACACTGGGGTTAAGAGCTGAGTGTGTGGGCTCTTCTGAGCCTTGCAGTTACATAGGGATTCAGCTTTCTGAAAAACCGCGTTTATTTCGGGCTGAAAAACACGTTTTGAAAAAAGTGCTGTTACTGCCCCATAAGTTACATGGGTGTGACCAAACTTGCAGAAACATGTTTATTTCTGCTGAAAAACACGTTTTGACACTTTCTGCACACTGGGGGTAAGAGCTGAGTGTGTGGGCTCTTCTGAGCCTTGATGTTACATAACGATTCAGAAGTCTGAAAAAACGCGTTTATTTCGGGCTGTAAAACACGTTTTGAAAAAAGTGCTGTTACTGCCCCATAAGTTACATGGGGTTGACCAATCTTGCAGAAACATGATTATTTCTGCCGAAAAACACGTTTTGACACTTTCTGCACACTGGGGTTAAGAGCTGAGTGTGTGGGCTCTTCTGAGCCTTGCAGTTACATAGGGATTCAGCTGTCTGAAAAAACGCGTTTATTTCGGGCTGAAAAACACGTTTTGAAAAGTGTGCTGTTACTGCCCCATAAGTTGCATGGGGGTGACCAAACTTGCAGAAACATGTTTATTTCTGCTGAAAAACACGTTTTGACACTTTCTGCACACTGGGGTTAAGAGCTGAGTGTGTGGGGTCTTCTGAGTCTTGCACTTACATAGGGATTCAGCTGTCTGAAAAAACGCGTTTATTTCGGGCTGAAAAACACGTTTTGAAAAGTGTGCTGTTACTGCCCCATAAGTTGCATGGGGGTGACCAAACTTGCAGAAACATGTTTATTTCTGCTGAAAAACACGTTTTGACACTTTCTGCACACTGGGGTTAAGAGCTGAGTGTGTGGGCTCTTCTGAGCCTTGCAGTTAAATAGGGATTCAGCTGTCTGAAAAAACGCGTTTATTTCGGGCTGAAAAACACGTTTTGAAAAAAGTGCTGTTACTCCCCCATAAGTTACATGGGGTTGACCAAACTTGCAGAAACATGTTTATTTCTGCTGAAAAACACGTTTAGACACTTTCTGCACACTGGGGGTAAGAGCTGAGTGTGTGGGCTCTTCAGAGCCTTGATGTTACATAAGGATTCAGATGTCTGAAAAAACGCGTTTATTTCGGGCTGAAAAACACGTTTTGAAAAAAGTGCTGTTACTGCCCCATAACTTACATGGGGTTGACCAAACTTGCAGAAACATGTTTATTTCTGCTGAAAAACACATTTTGACACTTTCTGCACACTGGGGTTAAGAGCTGAGTGTGTGGGCTCTTCTGAGCCTTGCAGTTAAATAGGGATTCAGCTGTCTGAAAAAACGCGTTTATTTCGGGCTGAAAAACACGTTTTGAAAAGTGTGCTGTTACTGCCCCATAAGTTGCATGGGGGTGACCAAACTTGCAGAAACATGTTTATTTCTGCTGAAAAACACGTTTTGACACTTTCTGCACACTAGGGTTAAGAGCTGAGTGTGTGGGCTCTTCTGAGCCTTGCAGTTACATAGGGATTCAGCTGTCTGAATAAACGCGTTTATTTTGGGCTGAAAAACACGTTTTGAAAAAAGTGCTGTTACTGCCCCATAAGTTACATGGGGGTGACCAAACTTGCAGAAACATGTTTATTTCTGCTGAAAAACACGTTTTGACACTTTCTGCACACTGGGGGTAAGAGCTGAGTGTGTGGGCTCTTCTGAGCCTTGCAGTTACATAGGGATTCAGCTTTCTGAAAAACCGCGTTTATTTCGGGCTGAAAAACACGTTTTGAAAAAAGTGCTGTTACTGCCCCATAAGTTACATGGGGTTGACCAATCTTGCAGAAACATGTTTATTTCTGCCGAAAAACACGTTTTGACACTTTCTGCACACTGGGGTTAAGAGCTGAGTGTGTGGGGTCTTCTGAGTCTTGCAGTTACATAGGGATTCAGCTGTCTGAAAAAACGCGTTTATTTCGGGCTGAAAAACACGTTTTGAAAAAAGTGCTGTTACTCCCCCATAAGTTACATGGGGATGACCAAACTTGCAGAAACATGTTTATTTCTGCTGAAAAACACGTTTAGACACTTTCTGCACACTGGGGGTAAGAGCTGAGTGTGTGGGCTCTTCTGAGCCTTGATGTTACATAAGGATTCAGATGTCTGAAAAAACGCGTTTATTTCGGGCTGAAAAACACAATTTGAAAAAAGTGCTTTTACTGCCCCATAACTTACATGGGGTTGACCAAACTTGCAGAAACATGTTTATTTCTGCTGAAAAACATGTTTTGACACTTTCTGCACACTGGGGTTAAGAGCTGAGTGTGTGGGCTCTTCTGAGCCTTGCAGTTACATAGGGATTCAGCTGTCTGAAAAAACGTGTTTATTTCGGGCTGAAAAACACGTTTTGAAAAAAGTGCTGTTACTGCCCCATAACTTACATGGGGTTGACCAAACTTGCAGAAACATGTTTATTTCTGCTGAAAAACACGTTTTGACACTTTCTGCACACTGGGGTTAAGAGCTGAGTGTGTGGGCTCTTCTGAGCCTTGCAGTTAAATTGGGATTCAGCTGTCTGAAAAAACGCGTTTATTTCGGGCTGAAAAACACGTTTTGAAAAGTGTGCTGTTACTGCCCCATAAGTTGCATGGGGGTGACCAAACTTGCAGAAACATGTTTATTTCTGCTGAAAAACACGTTTTGACACTTTCTGCACACTGGGGTTAAGAGCTGAGTGTGTGGGCTCTTCTGAGCCTTGCAGTTACATAGGGATTCAGCTGTCTGAAAAAACGCGTTTATTTCGGGCTGAAAAACACATTTTGAAAAAAGTGCTGTTACTGCCCCATAAGTTACATGGGGTTGACCAAACTTGCAGAAACATGTTTATTTCTGCTGAAAAACACGTTTTGACACTTTCTGCACACTGGGGGTAAGAGCTGAGTGTGTGGGCTCTTCTGAGCCTTGATGTTACATAAGGATTCAGCTGTCTGAAAAAACGCGTTTATTTCGGGCTGAAAAACACGTTTTGAAAAAAGTGCTGTTACTGCCCCATAACTTACATGGGGTTGACCAAACTTGCAGAAACATGTTTATTTCTGCTGAAAAACACATTTTGACACTTTCTGCACACTGGGGTTAAGAGCTGAGTGTGTGGGGTCTTCTGAGTCTTGCAGTTACATAGGGATTCAGCTGTCTGAAAAAACGCGTTTATTTCGGGCTGAAAAACACGTTTTGAAAAAAGTGCTGTTCCTGCCCCATAAGTTACATGGGGTTGACCAAACTTGCAGAAACATGTTTATTTCTGCTGAAAAACACGTTTTGACACTTTCTGCACACTAGGGTTAAGAGCTGAGTGTGTGGGCTCTTCTGAGCCTTGATGTTACATAAGGATTCAGCTGTCTGAAAAACCGCGTTTATTTTGGGCTGAAAAACACGTTTTGAAAAAAGTGCTGTTACTGCCCCATAACTTACATGGGGTTGACCAAACTTGCAGAAACATGTTTATTTCTGCTAAATAACACGTTTTGACATTTTCTGCACACTGGGGTTAAGAGCTGAGTGTGTGGGCTCTTCAGAGCCTTGATGTTACATAACGATTCAGCTGTCTGAAAAAACGCGTTTATTTCGGGCTGAAAAACACGTTTTGAAAAGTGTGCTGTTACTGCCCCATAAGTTACATGGGGTTGACCAATCTTGCAGAAACATGATTATTTCTGCCGAAAAACACGTTTTGACACTTTCTGCACACTGGGGTTAAGAGCTGAGTGTGTGGGCTCTTCTGAGCCTTGCAGTTACATAGGGATTCAGCTGTCTGAAAAAACGCGTTTATTTCAGGCTGAAAAACATGTTTTGAAAAAAGTGCTGTTACTGCACAATAACTTACATGGGGTTGACCAAACTTGCAGAAACATGTTTATTTCTGCTGAAAAACACATTTTGACACTTTCTGCACACTGGGGTTAAGAGCTGAGTGTGTGGGCTCTTCTGAGCCTTGCAGTTAAATAGGGATTCAGCTGTCTGAAAAAACGTGTTTATTTCGGGCTGAAAAACACGTTTTGAAAAGTGTGCTGTTACTGCCCCATAAGTTGCAGGGGGGTGACCAAACTTGCAGAAACATGTTTATTTCTGCTGAAAAACACGTTTTGACACTTTCTGCACACTAGGGTTAAGAGCTGAGTGTGTGGGCTCTTCTGAGCCTTGCAGTTACATAGGGATTCAGCTGTCTGAAAAAACGCATTTATTTCGGGCTGAAAAACACGTTTTGAAAAAAGTGCTGTTACTGCCCCATAAGTTACATGGGGTTGACCAATCTTGCAGAAACATGTTTATTTCTGCCGAAAAACACGTTATGACACTTTCTGCACACTGGGGTTAAGAGCTGAGTGTGTGGGCTCTTCTGAGCCTTGCAGTTACATAGGGATTCAGCTGTCTGAAAAAACACGTTTATTTCGGGCTGAAAAACACGTTTTGAAAAAAGTGCTGTTACTCCCCCATAAGTTACATGGGGTTGACCAAACTTGCAGAAACATGTTTATTTCTGCTGAAAAACACGTTTAGACACTTTCTGCACACTGGGGGTAAGAGCTGAGTGTGTGAGCTCTTCAGAGCCTTGATGTTACATAAGGATTCAGATGTCTGAAAAAACGCGTTTATTTCGGGCTGAAAAACACGTTTTGAAAAAAGTGCTGTTACTGCCCCATAACTTACATGGGGTTGACCAAACTTGCAGAAACATGTTTATTTCTGCTGAAAAACACATTTTGACACTTTCTGCACACTGGGGTTAAGAGCTGAGTGTGTGGGCTCTTCTTAACCTTGCAGTTAAATAGGGATTCAGCTGTCTGAAAAAACGCGTTTATTTCGGGCTGAAAAACACGTTTTGAAAAGTGTGCTGTTACTGCCCCATAAGTTGCATGGGGGTGACCAAACTTGCAGAAACATGTTTATTTCTGCTGAAAAACACGTTTTGACACTTTCTGCACACTAGGGTTAAGAGCTGAGTGTGTGGGCTCTTCTGAGCCTTGCAGTTACATAGGGATTCAGCTGTCTGAAAAAACGCGTTCATTTCGGGCTGAAAAACACGTTTTGAAAAGTGTGCTGTTACTGCCCCATAAGTTGCATGGGGGTGACCAAACTTGCAGAAACATGTTTATTTCTGCTGAAAAACACGTTTTGACACTTTCTGCACACTGGGGTTAAGAGCTGAGTGTGTGGGCTCTTCTGAGCCTTGCAGTTACATAGGGATTCAGCTGTCTGAAAAAACGCGTTTATTTCAGGCTGAAAAACACGTTTTGAAAAGTGTGCTGTTACTGCTCCATAAGTTGCATGGGGGTGACCAAACTTGCAGAAACATGTTTATTTCTGCTGAAAAACACGTTTTGACACTTTCTGCACACTGGGGGTAAGAGCTGAGTGTGTGGGCTCTTCAGAGCCTTGATGTTACATAAGGATTCAGCTGTCTGAAAAAACGCGTTTATTTTGGGCTGAAAAACACGTTTTGAAAAAAGTGCTGTTACTGCCCCATAACTTACATGGGGTTGACCAAACTTGCAGAAACATGTTTATTTCTGCTGAAAAACACGTTTTGACACTTTCTGCACACTGGGGTTAAGAGCTGAGTGTGTGGGGTCTTCTGAGTCTTGCAGTTACATAGGGATTCAGCTGTCTGAAAAAACGCGTTTATTTCGGGCTGAAAAACACGTTTTGAAAAGTGTGCTGTTACTGCCCCATAAGTTGCATGGGGGTGACCAAACTTGCAGAAACATGTTTATTTCTGCTGAAAAACACGTTTTGACACTTTCTGCACACTGGGGTTAAGAGCTGAGTGTGTGGGCTCTTCTGAGCCTTGCAGTTACATAGGGATTCAGCTGTCTGAAAAAACGCGTTTATTTCGGGCTGAAAAACACGTTTTGAAAAAAGTGCTGTTACTCCCCCATAAGTTACATGGGGTTGACCAAACTTGCAGAAACATGTTTATTTCTGCTGAAAAACACGTTTTGACACTTTCTGCACACTGGGGTTAAGAGCTGAGTGTGTGGGCTCTTCTGAGCCTTGCAGTTACATAGGGATTCAGCTGTCTGAAAAAACGCGTTTATTTCAGGCTGAAAAACATGTTTTGAAAAAAGTGCTGTTACTGCACAATAACTTACATGGGGTTGACCAAACTTGCAGAAACATGTTTTTTTCCTGCTGAAAAAAACGTTTTGACACTTTCTGCGCACTGGGCTAAAGAGCTGATTGTGTGGGCTTTTCTGAGCCTTGCAGTTACATTGAGATTCAGCTGTCTGAAAAAACGTGTTTATTTCGGGCTGAAAAACACGTTTTGAAAAAAGTGCTGTACTGCCCCATAACTTACATGGGGTTGACCAAACTTGCAGAAACATGTTTATTTCTGCTGAAAAACACGTTTTGACACTTTCTGCACACTGGGGTTAAGAGCTGAGTGTGTGGGGTCTTCTGAGTCTTGCAGTTACATAGGGATTCAGCTGTCTGAAAAAACGCATTTATTTCGGGCTGAAAAACACGTTTTGAAAAGTGTGCTGTTACTGCCCCATAAGTTGCATGGGGGTGACCAAACTTGCAGAAACATGTTTATTTCTGCTGAAAAACACGTTTTGACACTTTCTGCACACTGGGGTTAAGAGCTGAGTGTGTGGGCTCTTCTGAGCCTTGCAGTTACATAGGGATTCAGCTGTCTGAAAAAACGCGTTTATTTCGGGCTGAAAAACACGTTTTGAAAAAAGTGCTGTTTCTCCCCCATAAGTTACATGGGGTTGACCAAACTTGCAGAAACATGTTTATTTCTGCTGAAAAACACGTTTAGACACTTTCTGCACACTGGGGGTAAGAGCTGAGTGTGTGGGCTCTTCAGAGCCTTGATGTTACATAAGGATTCAGATGTCTGAAAAAACGCGTTTATTTCGGGCTGAAAAACACGTTTTGAAAAATGTGCTGTTACTGCCCCATAACTTACATGGGGTTGACCAAACTTGCAGAAACATGTTTATTTCTGCTGAAAAACACGTTTTGACACTTTCTGCACACTAGGGTTAAGAGCTGAGTGTGTGGGCTCTTCTGAGCCTTGCAGTTACATAGGGATTCAGCTGTCTGAATAAACGCGTTTATTTCGGGCTGAAAAACACGTTTTGAAAAAAGTGCTGTTACTGCCCCATAAGTTACATGGGGGTGACCAAACTTGCAGAAACATGTTTATTTCTGCTGAAAAACACGTTTTGACACTTTCTGCACACTGGGGGTAAGAGCTGAGTGTGTGGGCTCTTCTGAGCCTTGCAGTTACATAGGGATTCAGCTTTCTGAAAAACCGCGTTTATTTCGGGCTGAAAAACACGTTTTGAAAAGTGTGCTGTTACTGCCCCATAAGTTACATGGGGTTGACCAATCTTGCAGAAACATGTTTATTTCTGCTGAAAAACACGTTTTGACACTTTCTGCACACTGGGGTTAAGAGCTGAGTGTGTGGGCTCTTCTGAGCCTTGCAGTTACATAGGGATTCAGCTGTCTGAAAAAACGCGTTTATTTCGGGCTGAAAAACACGTTTTGAAAAGTGTGCTGTTACTGCCCCATAAGTTGCATGGGGGTGACCAAACTTGCAGAAACATGTTTATTTCTGCTGAAAAACACGTTTTGACACTTTCTGCACACTGGGGTTAAGAGCTGAGTGTGTGGGGTCTTCTGAGTCTTGCAGTTACATAGGGATTCAGCTGTCTGAAAAAACGCGTTTATTTCGGGCTGAAAAACACGTTTTGAAAAGTGTGCTGTTACTGCCCCATAAATTGCATGGGGGTGACCAAACTTGCAGAAACATGTTTATTTCTGCTGAAAAACACGTTTTGACACTTTCTGCACACTGGGGTTAAGAGCTGAGTGTGTGGGCTCTTCTGAGCCTTGCAGTTACATAGGGATTCAGCTGTCTGAAAAAACGCGTTTATTTCGGGCTGAAAAACACGTTTTGAAAAAAGTGCTGTTACTCCCCTATAAGTTACATGGGGTTGACCAAAGTTGCAGAAACATGTTTATTTCTGCTGAAAAACACGTTTAGACACTTTCTGCACACTGGGGGTAAGAGCTGAGTGTGTGGGCTCTTCAGAGCCTTGATGTTACATAAGGATTCAGATGTCTGAAAAAACGCGTTTATTTCGGGCTGAAAAACACGTTTTGAAAAAAGTGCTGTTACTGCCCCATAACTTACATGGGGTTGACCAAACTTGCAGAAACATGTTTATTTCTGCTGAAAAACACATTTTAACACTTTCTGCACACTGGGGTTAAGAGCTGAGTGTGTGGGCTCTTCTTAACCTTGCAGTTAAATAGGGATTCAGCTGTCTGAAAAAACGCGTTTATTTCGGGCTGAAAAACACGTTTTGAAAAGTGTGCTGTTACTGCCCCATAAGTTGCATGGGGTTGACCAAACCTGCAGAAACATGTTTATTTCTGCTGAAAAACACTTTTTGACACTTTCTGCACACTGGGGTTAAGAGCTGAGTGTGTGGGCTCTTCTGAGCCTTGCAGTTACATAGGGATTCAGCTGTCTGAAAAAACGCATTTATTTCGGGCTGAAAAACACGTTTTGAAAAAAGTGCTGTTACTGCCCCATAAGTTACATGGGGTTGACCAAACCTGCAGAAACATGTTTATTTCTGCTGAAAAACACTTTTTGACACTTTCTGCACACTGGGGTTAAGAGCTGAGTGTGTGGGCTCTTCTGAGCCTTGCAGTTACATAGGGATTCAGCTGTCTGAAAAAACGCATTTATTTCGGGCTGAAAAACACGTTTTGAAAAAAGTGCTGTTACTGCCCCATAAGTTACATGGGGTTGACCAAACCTGCAGAAACATGTTTATTTCTGCTGAAAAACACTTTTTGACACTTTCTGCACACTGGGGTTAAGAGCTGAGTGTGTGGGCTCTTCTGAGCCTTGCAGTTACATAGGGATTCAGCTGTCTGAAAAAACGCATTTATTTCGGGCTGAAAAACACGTTTTGAAAAAAGTGCTGTTACTGCCCCATAAGTTACATGGGGTTGACCAAACCTGCAGAAACATGTTTATTTCTGCTGAAAAACACTTTTTGACACTTTCTGCACACTGGGGTTAAGAGCTGAGTGTGTGGGCTCTTCTGAGCCTTGCAGTTACATAGGGATTCAGCTGTCTGAAAAAACGCATTTATTTCGGGCTGAAAAACACGTTTTGAAAAAAGTGCTGTTACTGCCCCATAAGTTACATGGGGTTGACCAAACCTGCAGAAACATGTTTATTTCTGCTGAAAAACACGTTTTGACACTTTCTGCACACTGGGGGTAAGAGCTGAGTGTGTGGGCTCTTCTGAGCCTTGATGTTACATAACGATTCAGCTGTCTGAAAAAACGCGTTTATTTCGGGCTGTAAAACACGTTTTGAAAAAAGTGCTGTTACTGCCCCATAAGTTACATGGGGTTGACCAATCTTGCAGAAACATGTTTATTTCTGCCGAAAAAAAACGTTTTGACACTTTCTGCACACTGGGGTTAAGAGCTGAGTGTGTGGGCTCTTCTGAGCCTTGCAGTTACATAGGGATTCAGCTGTCTGAAAAAACGCGTTTATTTCGGGCTGAAAAACACGTTTTGAAAAAAGTGCTGTTACTCCCCCATAAGTTACATGGGGTTGACCAAACTTGCAGAAACATGTTTATTTCTGCTGAAAAACACGTTTAGACACTTTCTGCACACTGGGGGTAAGAGCTGAGTGTGTGAGCTCTTCAGAGCCTTGATGTTACATAAGGATTCAGATGTCTGAAAAAACGCGTTTATTTCGGGCTGAAAAACACGTTTTGAAAAAAGTGCTGTTACTGCCCCATAACTTACATGGGGTTGACCAAACTTGCAGAAACATGTTTATTTCTGCTGAAAAACACATTTTGACACTTTCTGCACACTGGGGTTAAGAGCTGAGTGTGTGGGCTCTTCTTAACCTTGCAGTTAAATAGGGATTCAGCTGTCTGAAAAAACGCGTTTATTTCGGGCTGAAAAACACGTTTTGAAAAGTGTGCTGTTACTGCCCCATAAGTTGCATGGGGGTGACCAAACTTGCAGAAACATGTTTATTTCTGCTGAAAAACACGTTTTGACACTTTCTGCACACTAGGGTTAAGAGCTGAGTGTGTGGGCTCTTCTGAGCCTTGCAGTTACATAGGGATTCAGCTGTCTGAATAAACGCGTTTATTTTGGGCTGAAAAACACGTTTTGAAAAAAGTGCTGTTACTGCCCCATAAGTTACATGGGGGTGACCAAACTTGCAGAAACATGTTTATTTCTGCTGAAAAACACGTTTTGACACTTTCTGCACACTGGGGGTAAGAGCTGAGTGTGTGGGCTCTTCTGAGCCTTGCAGTTACATAGGGATTCAGCTTTCTGAAAAACCGCGTTTATTTCGGGCTGAAAAACACGTTTTGAAAAAAGTGCTGTTACTGCCCCATAAGTTACATGGGGGTGACCAAACTTGCAGAAACATGTTTATTTCTGCTGAAAAACACGTTTTGACACTTTCTGCACACTGGGGGTAAGAGCTGAGTGTGTGGGCTCTTCTGAGCCTTGATGTTACATAAGGATTCAGCTGTCTGAAAAAACGCGTTTATTTCGGTCTGTAAAACACGTTTTGAAAAAAGTGCTGTTACTGCCCCATAAGTTACATGGGGTTGACCAATCTTGCAGAAACATGTTTATTTCTGCCGAAAAACACGTTTTGACACTTTCTGCACACTGGGGTTAAGAGCTGAGTGTGTGGGCTCTTCTGAGCCTTGCAGTTACATAGGGATTCAGCTGTCTGAAAAAACGCGTTTATTTCGGGCTGAAAAACACGTTTTGAAAAGTGTGCTGTTACTGCCCCATAAGTTGCATGGGGGTGACCAATCTTGCAGAAACATGTTTATTTCTGCTGAAAAACACGTTTTGACACTTTCTGCACACTTTGGTTAAGAGCTGAGTGTGTGGGCTCTTCTGAGCCTTGCAGTTACATAGGGATTCAGCTGTCTGAAAAAACGCGTTTATTTCAGGCTGAAAAACACGTTTTGAAAAGTGTGCTGTAACTGCCCCATAACTTAAATGGGGTTGACCAAACTTGCAGAAACATGTTTATTTCTGCTGAAAAACACGTTTTGACACTTTCTGCACACTGGGGTTAAGAGCTGAGTGTGTGGGCTCTTCTGAGCCTTGCAGTTACATAGGGATTCAGCTGTCTGAAAAACCGCGTTTATTTCGGGCTGAAAAACACGTTTTGAAAAAAGTGCTGTTACTGGCACATAAGTTGCATGGGGTTGACCAAACTTGCAGAAACATGTTTTTTTCCTGCTGAAAAAAACGTTTTGACACTTTCTGCGCACTGGGCTAAAGAGCTGATTGTGTGGGCTTTTCTGAGCCTTGCAGTTACATTGAGATTCAGCTGTCTGAAAAAACGTGTTTATTTCGGGCTGAAAAACACGTTTTGAAAAAAGTGCTGTACTGCCCCATAACTTACATGGGGTTGACCAAACTTGCAGAAACATGTTTATTTCTGCTGAAAAACACGTTTTGACACTTTCTGCACACTGGGGTTAAGAGCTGAGTGTGTGGGGTCTTCTGAGTCTTGCAGTTACATAGGGATTCAGCTGTCTGAAAAAACGCATTTATTTCGGGCTGAAAAACACGTTTTGAAAAGTGTGCTGTTACTGCCCCATAAGTTGCATGGGGGTGACCAAACTTGCAGAAACATGTTTATTTCTGCTGAAAAACACGTTTTGACACTTTCTGCACACTGGGGTTAAGAGCTGAGTGTGTGGGCTCTTCTGAGCCTTGCAGTTACATAGGGATTCAGCTGTCTGAAAAAACGCGTTTATTTCGGGCTGAAAAACACGTTTTGAAAAAAGTGCTGTTACTCCCCCATAAGTTACATGGGGTTGACCAAACTTGCAGAAACATGTTTATTTCTGCTGAAAAACACGTTTAGACACTTTCTGCACACTGGGGGTAAGAGCTGAGTGTGTGGGCTCTTCAGAGCCTTGATGTTACATAAGGATTCAGATGTCTGAAAAAACGCGTTTATTTCGGGCTGAAAAACACGTTTTGAAAAATGTGCTGTTACTGCCCCATAACTTACATGGGGTTGACCAAACTTGCAGAAACATGTTTATTTCTGCTGAAAAACACGTTTTGACACTTTCTGCACACTGGGGGTAAGAGCTGAGTGTGTGGGCTCTTCTGAGCCTTGCAGTTACATAGGGATTCAGCTTTCTGAAAAACCGCGTTTATTTCGGGCTGAAAAACACGTTTTGAAAAGTGTGCTGTTACTGCCCCATAAGTTACATGGGGTTGACCAATCTTGCAGAAACATGTTTATTTCTGCTGAAAAACACGTTTTGACACTTTCTGCACACTGGGGTTAAGAGCTGAGTGTGTGGGCTCTTCTGAACCTTGCAGTTACATAGGGATTCAGCTGTCTGAAAAAACGCGTTTATTTCGGGCTGAAAAACACGTTTTGAAAAGTGTGCTGTTACTGCCCCATAAGTTGCATGGGGGTGACCAAACTTGCAGAAACATGTTTATTTCTGCTGAAAAACACGTTTTGACACTTTCTGCACACTGGGGTTAAGAGCTGAGTGTGTGGGGTCTTCTGAGTCTTGCAGTTACATAGGGATTCAGCTGTCTGAAAAAACGCGTTTATTTCGGGCTGAAAAACACGTTTTGAAAAGTGTGCTGTTACTGCCCCATAAGTTGCATGGGGGTGACCAAACTTGCAGAAACATGTTTATTTCTGCTGAAAAACACGTTTTGACACTTTCTGCACACTGGGGTTAAGAGCTGAGTGTGTGGGCTCTTCTGAGCCTTGCAGTTACATAGGGATTCAGCTGTCTGAAAAAACGCGTTTATTTCGGGCTGAAAAACACGTTTTGAAAAAAGTGCTGTTACTCCCCTATAAGTTACATGGGGTTGACCAAACTTGCAGAAACATGTTTATTTCTGCTGAAAAACACGTTTAGACACTTTCTGCACACTGGGGGTAAGAGCTGAGTGTGTGGGCTCTTCAGAGCCTTGATGTTACATAAGGATTCAGATGTCTGAAAAAACGCGTTTATTTCGGGCTGAAAAACACGTTTTGAAAAAAGTGCTGTTACTGCCCCATAACTTACATGGGGTTGACCAAACTTGCAGAAACATGTTTATTTCTGCTGAAAAACACATTTTAACACTTTCTGCACACTGGGGTTAAGAGCTGAGTGTGTGGGCTCTTCTTAACCTTGCAGTTAAATAGGGATTCAGCTGTCTGAAAAAACGCGTTTATTTCGGGCTGAAAAACACGTTTTGAAAAGTGTGCTGTTACTGCCCCATAAGTTGCATGGGGGTGACCAAACTTGCAGAAACATGTTTATTTCTGCTGAAAAACACGTTTTGACACTTTCTGCACACTAGGGTTAAGAGCTGAGTGTGTGGGCTCTTCTGAGCCTTGCAGTTACATAGGGATTCAGCTGTCTGAATAAACGCGTTTATTTTGGGCTGAAAAACACGTTTTGAAAAAAGTGCTGTTACTGCCCCATAAGTTACATGGGGGTGACCAAACTTGCAGAAACATGTTTATTTCTGCTGAAAAACACGTTTTGACACTTTCTGCACACTGGGGGTAAGAGCTGAGTGTGTGGGCTCTTCTGAGCCTTGCAGTTACATAGGGATTCAGCTTTCTGAAAAACCGCGTTTATTTCGGGCTGAAAAACACGTTTTGAAAAAAGTGCTGTTACTGCCCCATAAGTTACATGGGGGTGACCAAACTTGCAGAAACATGTTTATTTCTGCTGAAAAACACGTTTTGACACTTTCTGCACACTGGGGGTAAGAGCTGAGTGTGTGGGCTCTTCTGAGCCTTGATGTTACATAAGGATTCAGATGTCTGAAAAAACGCGTTTATTTCGGTCTGTAAAACACGTTTTGAAAAAAGTGCTGTTACTGCCCCATAAGTTACATGGGGTTGACCAATCTTGCAGAAACATGTTTATTTCTGCCGAAAAACACGTTTTGACACTTTCTGCACACTGGGGTTAAGAGCTGAGTGTGTGGGCTCTTCTGAGCCTTGCAGTTACATAGGGATTCAGCTGTCTGAAAAAACGCGTTTATTTCGGGCTGAAAAACACGTTTTGAAAAGTGTGCTGTTACTGCCCCATAAGTTGCATGGGGGTGACCAATCTTGCAGAAACATGTTTATTTCTGCTGAAAAACACGTTTTGACACTTTCTGCACACTTTGGTTAAGAGCTGAGTGTGTGGGCTCTTCTGAGCCTTGCAGTTACATAGGGATTCAGCTGTCTGAAAAAACGCGTTTATTTCAGGCTGAAAAACACGTTTTGAAAAGTGTGCTGTAACTGCCCCATAACTTAAATGGGGTTGACCAAACTTGCAGAAACATGTTTATTTCTGCTGAAAAACACGTTTTGACACTTTCTGCACACTGGGGTTAAGAGCTGAGTGTGTGGGCTCTTCTGAGCCTTGCAGTTACATAGGGATTCAGCTGTCTGAAAAAACGTGTTTATTTCGGGCTGAAAAACACGTTTTGAAAAGTGTGCTGTTACTGCCCCATAAGTTGCATGGGGTTGACCAAACTTGCAGAAACATGTTTATTTCTGCTGAAAAACACGTTTTGACACTTTCTGCACACTGGGGTTAAGAGCTGAGTGTGTGGGCTCTTCTGAGCCTTGCAGTTACATAGGGATTCAGCTGTCTGAAAAAACGCGTTTATTTCGGGCTGAAAAACACATTTTGAAAAAAGTGCTGTTACTCCCCCATAAGTTACATGGGGTTGACCAAACTTGCAGAAACATGTTTATTTCTGCTGAAAAACACGTTTAGACACTTTCTGCACACTGGGGGTAAGAGCTGAGTGTGTGGGCTCTTCAGAGCCTTGATGTTACATAATGATTCAGCTGTCTGAAAAAACGAATTTATTTCGGGCTGAAAAACATGTTTTGAAAAAAGTGCTGTTACTGCACAATAACTTACATGGGGTTGACCAAACTTGCAGAAACATGTTTATTTCTGCTGAAAAACACATTTTGACACTTTCTGCATACTGGGGTTAAGAGCTGAGTGTGTGGGCTCTTCTGAGCCTTGCAGTTAAATAGGGATTCAGCTGTCTGAAAAAACGTGTTTATTTCGGGCTGAAAAACACGTTTTGAAAAGTGTGCTGTTACTGCCCCATAAGTTGCAGGGGGGTGACCAAACTTGCAGAAACATGTTTATTTCTGCTGAAAAACACGTTTTGACACTTTCTGCACACTAGGGTTAAGAGCTGAGTGTGTGGGCTCTTCTGAGCCTTGCAGTTACATAGGGATTCAGCTGTCTGAAAAAACGCATTTATTTCGGGCTGAAAAACACGTTTTGAAAAAAGTGCTGTTACTGCCCCATAAGTTACATGGGGGTGACCAAACTTGCAGAAACATGTTTATTTCTGCTGAAAAACACGTTTTGACACTTTCTGCACACTGGGGGTAAGAGCTGAGTGTGTGGGCTCTTCTGAGCCTTGCAGTTACATAGGGATTCAGCTTTCTGAAAAACCGCGTTTATTTCGGGCTGAAAAACACGTTTTGAAAAGTGTGCTGTTACTGCCCCATAAGTTACATGGGGTTGACCAATCTTGCAGAAACATGTTTATTTCTGCTGAAAAACACGTTTTGACACTTTCTGCACACTGGGGTTAAGAGCTGAGTGTGTGGGCTCTTCTGAGCCTTGCAGTTACATAGGGATTCAGCTGTCTGAAAAAACGCGTTTATTTCGGGCTGAAAAACACGTTTTGAAAAGTGTGCTGTTACTGCCCCATAAGTTGCATGGGGGTGACCAAACTTGCAGAAACATGTTTATTTCTGCTGAAAAACACGTTTTGACACTTTCTGCACACTGGGGTTAAGAGCTGAGTGTGTGGGGTCTTCTGAGTCTTGCAGTTACATAGGGATTCAGCTGTCTGAAAAAACGCGTTTATTTCGGGCTGAAAAACACGTTTTGAAAAGTGTGCTGTTACTGCCCCATAAGTTGCATGGGGGTGACCAAACTTGCAGAAACATGTTTATTTCTGCTGAAAAACACGTTTTGACACTTTCTGCACACTGGGGTTAAGAGCTGAGTGTGTGGGCTCTTCTGAGCCTTGCAGTTACATAGGGATTCAGCTGTCTGAAAAAACGCGTTTATTTCGGGCTGAAAAACACGTTTTGAAAAAAGTGCTGTTACTCCCCTATAAGTTACATGGGGTTGACCAAACTTGCAGAAACATGTTTATTTCTGCTGAAAAACACGTTTAGACACTTTCTGCACACTGGGGGTAAGAGCTGAGTGTGTGGGCTCTTCAGAGCCTTGATGTTACATAAGGATTCAGATGTCTGAAAAAACGCGTTTATTTCGGGCTGAAAAACACGTTTTGAAAAAAGTGCTGTTACTGCCCCATAACTTACATGGGGTTGACCAAACTTGCAGAAACATGTTTATTTCTGCTGAAAAACACATTTTAACACTTTCTGCACACTGGGGTTAAGAGCTGAGTGTGTGGGCTCTTCTTAACCTTGCAGTTAAATAGGGATTCAGCTGTCTGAAAAAACGCGTTTATTTCGGGCTGAAAAACACGTTTTGAAAAGTGTGCTGTTACTGCCCCATAAGTTGCATGGGGGTGACCAAACTTGCAGAAACATGTTTATTTCTGCTGAAAAACACGTTTTGACACTTTCTGCACACTAGGGTTAAGAGCTGAGTGTGTGGGCTCTTCTGAGCCTTGCAGTTACATAGGGATTCAGCTGTCTGAATAAACGCGTTTATTTTGGGCTGAAAAACACGTTTTGAAAAAAGTGCTGTTACTGCCCCATAAGTTACATGGGGGTGACCAAACTTGCAGAAACATGTTTATTTCTGCTGAAAAACACGTTTTGACACTTTCTGCACACTGGGGGTAAGAGCTGAGTGTGTGGGCTCTTCTGAGCCTTGCAGTTACATAGGGATTCAGCTTTCTGAAAAACCGCGTTTATTTCGGGCTGAAAAACACGTTTTGAAAAAAGTGCTGTTACTGCCCCATAAGTTACATGGGGGTGACCAAACTTGCAGAAACATGTTTATTTCTGCTGAAAAACACGTTTTGACACTTTCTGCACACTGGGGGTAAGAGCTGAGTGTGTGGGCTCTTCTGAGCCTTGATGTTACATAAGGATTCAGCTGTCTGAAAAAACGCGTTTATTTCGGTCTGTAAAACACGTTTTGAAAAAAGTGCTGTTACTGCCCCATAAGTTACATGGGGTTGACCAATCTTGCAGAAACATGTTTATTTCTGCCGAAAAACACGTTTTGACACTTTCTGCACACTGGGGTTAAGAGCTGAGTGTGTGGGCTCTTCTGAGCCTTGCAGTTACATAGGGATTCAGCTGTCTGAAAAAACGCATTTATTTCGGGCTGAAAAACACGTTTTGAAAAAAGTGCTGTTACTGCCCCATAAGTTACATGGGGTTGACCAAACCTGCAGAAACATGTTTATTTCTGCTGAAAAACACTTTTTGACACTTTCTGCACACTGGGGTTAAGAGCTGAGTGTGTGGGCTCTTCTGAGCCTTGCAGTTACATAGGGATTCAGCTGTCTGAAAAAACGCATTTATTTCGGGCTGAAAAACACGTTTTGAAAAAAGTGCTGTTACTGCCCCATAAGTTACATGGGGTTGACCAAACCTGCAGAAACATGTTTATTTCTGCTGAAAAACACTTTTTGACACTTTCTGCACACTGGGGTTAAGAGCTGAGTGTGTGGGCTCTTCTGAGCCTTGCAGTTACATAGGGATTCAGCTGTCTGAAAAAACGCATTTATTTCGGGCTGAAAAACACGTTTTGAAAAAAGTGCTGTTACTGCCCCATAAGTTACATGGGGTTGACCAAACCTGCAGAAACATGTTTATTTCTGCTGAAAAACACGTTTTGACACTTTCTGCACACTGGGGGTAAGAGCTGAGTGTGTGGGCTCTTCTGAGCCTTGATGTTACATAACGATTCAGCTGTCTGAAAAAACGCGTTTATTTCGGGCTGTAAAACACGTTTTGAAAAAAGTGCTGTTACTGCCCCATAAGTTACATGGGGTTGACCAATCTTGCAGAAACATGTTTATTTCTGCCGAAAAACACGTTTTGACACTTTCTGCACACTGGGGTTAAGAGCTGAGTGTGTGGGCTCTTCTGAGCCTTGCAGTTACATAGGGATTCAGCTGTCTGAAAAAACGCGTTTATTTCGGGCTGAAAAACACGTTTTGAAAAAAGTGCTGTTACTCCCCCATAAGTTACATGGGGTTGACCAAACTTGCAGAAACATGTTTATTTCTGCTGAAAAACACGTTTAGACACTTTCTGCACACTGGGGGTAAGAGCTGAGTGTGTGAGCTCTTCAGAGCCTTGATGTTACATAAGGATTCAGATGTCTGAAAAAACGCGTTTATTTCGGGCTGAAAAACACGTTTTGAAAAAAGTGCTGTTACTGCCCCATAACTTACATGGGGTTGACCAAACTTGCAGAAACATGTTTATTTCTGCTGAAAAACACATTTTGACACTTTCTGCACACTGGGGTTAAGAGCTGAGTGTGTGGGCTCTTCTTAACCTTGCAGTTAAATAGGGATTCAGCTGTCTGAAAAAACGCGTTTATTTCGGGCTGAAAAACACGTTTTGAAAAGTGTGCTGTTACTGCCCCATAAGTTGCATGGGGGTGACCAAACTTGCAGAAACATGTTTATTTCTGCTGAAAAACACGTTTTGACACTTTCTGCACACTAGGGTTAAGAGCTGAGTGTGTGGGCTCTTCTGAGCCTTGCAGTTACATAGGGATTCAGCTGTCTGAATAAACGCGTTTATTTTGGGCTGAAAAACACGTTTTGAAAAAAGTGCTGTTACTGCCCCATAAGTTACATGGGGGTGACCAAACTTGCAGAAACATGTTTATTTCTGCTGAAAAACACGTTTTGACACTTTCTGCACACTGGGGGTAAGAGCTGAGTGTGTGGGCTCTTCTGAGCCTTGCAGTTACATAGGGATTCAGCTTTCTGAAAAACCGCGTTTATTTCGGGCTGAAAAACACGTTTTGAAAAAAGTGCTGTTACTGCCCCATAAGTTACATGGGGGTGACCAAACTTGCAGAAACATGTTTATTTCTGCTGAAAAACACGTTTTGACACTTTCTGCACACTGGGGGTAAGAGCTGAGTGTGTGGGCTCTTCTGAGCCTTGATGTTACATAAGGATTCAGCTGTCTGAAAAAACGCGTTTATTTCGGTCTGTAAAACACGTTTTGAAAAAAGTGCTGTTACTGCCCCATAAGTTACATGGGGTTGACCAATCTTGCAGAAACATGTTTATTTCTGCCGAAAAACACGTTTTGACACTTTCTGCACACTGGGGTTAAGAGCTGAGTGTGTGGGCTCTTCTGAGCCTTGCAGTTACATAGGGATTCAGCTGTCTGAAAAAACGCGTTTATTTCGGGCTGAAAAACACGTTTTGAAAAGTGTGCTGTTACTGCCCCATAAGTTGCATGGGGGTGACCAATCTTGCAGAAACATGTTTATTTCTGCTGAAAAACACGTTTTGACACTTTCTGCACACTTTGGTTAAGAGCTGAGTGTGTGGGCTCTTCTGAGCCTTGCAGTTACATAGGGATTCAGCTGTCTGAAAAAACGCGTTTATTTCAGGCTGAAAAACACGTTTTGAAAAGTGTGCTGTAACTGCCCCATAACTTAAATGGGGTTGACCAAACTTGCAGAAACATGTTTATTTCTGCTGAAAAACACGTTTTGACACTTTCTGCACACTGGGGTTAAGAGCTGAGTGTGTGGGCTCTTCTGAGCCTTGCAGTTACATAGGGATTCAGCTGTCTGAAAAACCGCGTTTATTTCGGGCTGAAAAACACGTTTTGAAAAAAGTGCTGTTACTGGCACATAAGTTGCATGGGGTTGACCAAACTTGCAGAAACATGTTTTTTTCCTGCTGAAAAAAACGTTTTGACACTTTCTGCGCACTGGGCTAAAGAGCTGATTGTGTGGGCTTTTCTGAGCCTTGCAGTTACATTGAGATTCAGCTGTCTGAAAAAACGTGTTTATTTCGGGCTGAAAAACACGTTTTGAAAAAAGTGCTGTACTGCCCCATAACTTACATGGGGTTGACCAAACTTGCAGAAACATGTTTATTTCTGCTGAAAAACACGTTTTGACACTTTCTGCACACTGGGGTTCAGAGCTGAGTGTGTGGGGTCTTCTGAGTCTTGCAGTTACATAGGGATTCAGCTGTCTGAAAAAACGCATTTATTTCGGGCTGAAAAACACGTTTTGAAAAGTGTGCTGTTACTGCCCCATAAGTTGCATGGGGGTGACCAAACTTGCAGAAACATGTTTATTTCTGCTGAAAAACACGTTTTGACACTTTCTGCACACTGGGGTTAAGAGCTGAGTGTGTGGGCTCTTCTGAGCCTTGCAGTTACATAGGGATTCAGCTGTCTGAAAAAACGCGTTTATTTCGGGCTGAAAAACACGTTTTGAAAAAAGTGCTGTTACTCCCCCATAAGTTACATGGGGTTGACCAAACTTGCAGAAACATGTTTATTTCTGCTGAAAAACACGTTTAGACACTTTCTGCACACTGGGGGTAAGAGCTGAGTGTGTGGGCTCTTCAGAGCCTTGATGTTACATAAGGATTCAGATGTCTGAAAAAACGCGTTTATTTCGGGCTGAAAAACACGTTTTGAAAAATGTGCTGTTACTGCCCCATAACTTACATGGGGTTGACCAAACTTGCAGAAACATGTTTATTTCTGCTGAAAAACACGTTTTGACACTTTCTGCACACTAGGGTTAAGAGCTGAGTGTGTGGGCTCTTCTGAGCCTTGCAGTTACATAGGGATTCAGCTGTCTGAATAAACGCGTTTATTTCGGGCTGAAAAACACGTTTTGAAAAAAGTGCTGTTACTGGCACATAAGTTGCATGGGGTTGACCAAACTTGCAGAAACATGTTTTTTTCCTGCTGAAAAAAACGTTTTGACACTTTCTGCGCACTGGGCTAAAGAGCTGATTGTGTGGGCTTTTCTGAGCCTTGCAGTTACATTGAGATTCAGCTGTCTGAAAAAACGTGTTTATTTCGGGCTGAAAAACACGTTTTGAAAAAAGTGCTGTACTGCCCCATAACTTACATGGGGTTGACCAAACTTGCAGAAACATGTTTATTTCTGCTGAAAAACACGTTTTGACACTTTCTGCACACTGGGGTTAAGAGCTGAGTGTGTGGGGTCTTCTGAGTCTTGCAGTTACATAGGGATTCAGCTGTCTGAAAAAACGCATTTATTTCGGGCTGAAAAACACGTTTTGAAAAGTGTGCTGTTACTGCCCCATAAGTTGCATGGGGGTGACCAAACTTGCAGAAACATGTTTATTTCTGCTGAAAAACACGTTTTGACACTTTCTGCACACTGGGGTTAAGACCTGAGTGTGTGGGCTCTTCTGAGCCTTGCAGTTACATAGGGATTCAGCTGTCTGAAAAAACGCGTTTATTTCGGGCTGAAAAACACGTTTTGAAAAAAGTGCTGTTACTCCCCCATAAGTTACATGGGGTTGACCAAACTTGCAGAAACATGTTTATTTCTGCTGAAAAACACGTTTAGACACTTTCTGCACACTGGGGGTAAGAGCTGAGTGTGTGGGCTCTTCAGAGCCTTGATGTTACATAAGGATTCAGATGTCTGAAAAAACGCGTTTATTTCGGGCTGAAAAACACGTTTTGAAAAATGTGCTGTTACTGCCCCATAACTTACATGGGGTTGACCAAACTTGCAGAAACATGTTTATTTCTGCTGAAAAACACGTTTTGACACTTTCTGCACACTAGGGTTAAGAGCTGAGTGTGTGGGCTCTTCTGAGCCTTGCAGTTACATAGGGATTCAGCTGTCTGAATAAACGCGTTTATTTCGGGCTGAAAAACACGTTTTGAAAAAAGTGCTGTTACTGCCCCATAAGTTACATGGGGGTGACCAAACTTGCAGAAACATGTTTATTTCTGCTGAAAAACACGTTTTGACACTTTCTGCACACTGGGGGTAAGAGCTGAGTGTGTGGGCTCTTCTGAGCCTTGCAGTTACATAGGGATTCAGCTTTCTGAAAAACCGCGTTTATTTCGGGCTGAAAAACACGTTTTGAAAAGTGTGCTGTTACTGCCCCATAACTTACATGGGGTTGACCAATCTTGCAGAAACATGTTTATTTCTGCTGAAAAACACGTTTTGACACTTTCTGCACACTGGGGTTAAGAGCTGAGTGTGTGGGCTCTTCTGAGCCTTGCAGTTACATAGGGATTCAGCTGTCTGAAAAAACGCGTTTATTTCGGGCTGAAAAACACGTTTTGAAAAGTGTGCTGTTACTGCCCCATAAGTTGCATGGGGGTGACCAAACTTGCAGAAACATGTTTATTTCTGCTGAAAAACACGTTTTGACACTTTCTGCACACTGGGGTTAAGAGCTGAGTGTGTGGGGTCTTCTGAGTCTTGCAGTTACATAGGGATTCAGCTGTCTGAAAAAACGCGTTTATTTCGGGCTGAAAAACACGTTTTGAAAAGTGTGCTGTTACTGCCCCATAAGTTGCATGGGGGTGACCAAACTTGCAGAAACATGTTTATTTCTGCTGAAAAACACGTTTTGACACTTTCTGCACACTGGGGTTAAGAGCTGAGTGTGTGGGCTCTTCTGAGCCTTGCAGTTACATAGGGATTCAGCTGTCTGAAAAAACGCGTTTATTTCGGGCTGAAAAACACGTTTTGAAAAAAGTGCTGTTACTCCCCTATAAGTTACATGGGGTTGACCAAACTTGCAGAAACATGTTTATTTCTGCTGAAAAACACGTTTAGACACTTTCTGCACACTGGGGGTAAGAGCTGAGTGTGTGGGCTCTTCAGAGCCTTGATGTTACATAAGGATTCAGATGTCTGAAAAAACGCGTTTATTTCGGGCTGAAAAACACGTTTTGAAAAAAGTGCTGTTACTGCCCCATAACTTACATGGGGTTGACCAAACTTGCAGAAACATGTTTATTTCTGCTGAAAAACACATTTTAACACTTTCTGCACACTGGGGTTAAGAGCTGAGTGTGTGGGCTCTTCTTAACCTTGCAGTTAAATAGGGATTCAGCTGTCTGAAAAAACGCGTTTATTTCGGGCTGAAAAACACGTTTTGAAAAGTGTGCTGTTACTGCCCCATAAGTTGCATGGGGGTGACCAAACTTGCAGAAACATGTTTATTTCTGCTGAAAAACACGTTTTGACACTTTCTGCACACTAGGGTTAAGAGCTGAGTGTGTGGGCTCTTCTGAGCCTTGCAGTTACATAGGGATTCAGCTGTCTGAATAAACGCGTTTATTTTGGGCTGAAAAACACGTTTTGAAAAAAGTGCTGTTACTGCCCCATAAGTTACATGGGGGTGACCAAACTTGCAGAAACATGTTTATTTCTGCTGAAAAACACGTTTTGACACTTTCTGCACACTGGGGGTAAGAGCTGAGTGTGTGGGCTCTTCAGAGCCTTGATGTTACATAAGGATTCAGATGTCTGAAAAAACGCGTTTATTTCGGGCTGAAAAACACGTTTTGAAAAATGTGCTGTTACTGCCCCATAACTTACATGGGGTTGACCAAACTTGCAGAAACATGTTTATTTCTGCTGAAAAACACGTTTTGACACTTTCTGCACACTAGGGTTAAGAGCTGAGTGTGTGGGCTCTTCTGAGCCTTGCAGTTACATAGGGATTCAGCTGTCTGAATAAACGCGTTTATTTCGGGCTGAAAAACACGTTTTGAAAAAAGTGCTGTTACTGCCCCATAAGTTACATGGGGGTGACCAAACTTGCAGAAACATGTTTATTTCTGCTGAAAAACACGTTTTGACACTTTCTGCACACTGGGGGTAAGAGCTGAGTGTGTGGGCTCTTCTGAGCCTTGCAGTTACATAGGGATTCAGCTTTCTGAAAAACCGCGTTTATTTCGGGCTGAAAAACACGTTTTGAAAAGTGTGCTGTTACTGCCCCATAAGTTACATGGGGTTGACCAATCTTGCAGAAACATGTTTATTTCTGCTGAAAAACACGTTTTGACACTTTCTGCACACTGGGGTTAAGAGCTGAGTGTGTGGGCTCTTCTGAGCCTTGCAGTTACATAGGGATTCAGCTGTCTGAAAAAACGCGTTTATTTCGGGCTGAAAAACACGTTTTGAAAAGTGTGCTGTTACTGCCCCATAAGTTGCATGGGGGTGACCAAACTTGCAGAAACATGTTTATTTCTGCTGAAAAACACGTTTTGACACTTTCTGCACACTGGGGTTAAGAGCTGAGTGTGTGGGGTCTTCTGAGTCTTGCAGTTACATAGGGATTCAGCTGTCTGAAAAAACGCGTTTATTTCGGGCTGAAAAACACGTTTTGAAAAGTGTGCTGTTACTGCCCCATAAGTTGCATGGGGGTGACCAAACTTGCAGAAACATGTTTATTTCTGCTGAAAAACACGTTTTGACACTTTCTGCACACTGGGGTTAAGAGCTGAGTGTGTGGGCTCTTCTGAGCCTTGCAGTTACATAGGGATTCAGCTGTCTGAAAAAACGCGTTTATTTCGGGCTGAAAAACACGTTTTGAAAAAAGTGCTGTTACTCCCCTATAAGTTACATGGGGTTGACCAAACTTGCAGAAACATGTTTATTTCTGCTGAAAAACACGTTTAGACACTTTCTGCACACTGGGGGTAAGAGCTGAGTGTGTGGGCTCTTCAGAGCCTTGATGTTACATAAGGATTCAGATGTCTGAAAAAACGCGTTTATTTCGGGCTGAAAAACACGTTTTGAAAAAAGTGCTGTTACTGCCCCATAACTTACATGGGGTTGACCAAACTTGCAGAAACATGTTTATTTCTGCTGAAAAACACATTTTAACACTTTCTGCACACTGGGGTTAAGAGCTGAGTGTGTGGGCTCTTCTTAACCTTGCAGTTAAATAGGGATTCAGCTGTCTGAAAAAACGCGTTTATTTCGGGCTGAAAAACACGTTTTGAAAAGTGTGCTGTTACTGCCCCATAAGTTGCATGGGGGTGACCAAACTTGCAGAAACATGTTTATTTCTGCTGAAAAACACGTTTTGACACTTTCTGCACACTAGGGTTAAGAGCTGAGTGTGTGGGCTCTTCTGAGCCTTGCAGTTACATAGGGATTCAGCTGTCTGAATAAACGCGTTTATTTTGGGCTGAAAAACACGTTTTGAAAAAAGTGCTGTTACTGCCCCATAAGTTACATGGGGGTGACCAAACTTGCAGAAACATGTTTATTTCTGCTGAAAAACACGTTTTGACACTTTCTGCACACTGGGGGTAAGAGCTGAGTGTGTGGGCTCTTCTGAGCCTTGATGTTACATAGGGATTCAGCTGTCTGAAAAAACGCGTTTATTTCGGGCTGAAAAACACGTTTTGAAAAGTGTGCTGTTACTGCCCCATAAGTTGCATGGGGGTGACCAATCTTGCAGAAACATGTTTATTTCTGCTGAAAAACACGTTTTGACACTTTCTGCACACTTTGGTTAAGAGCTGAGTGTGTGGGCTCTTCTGAGCCTTGCAGTTACATAGGGATTCAGCTGTCTGAAAAAACGCGTTTATTTCAGGCTGAAAAACACGTTTTGAAAAGTGTGCTGTAACTGCCCCATAACTTAAATGGGGTTGACCAAACTTGCAGAAACATGTTTATTTCTGCTGAAAAACACGTTTTGACACTTTCTGCACACTGGGGTTAAGAGCTGAGTGTGTGGGCTCTTCTGAGCCTTGCAGTTACATAGGGATTCAGCTGTCTGAAAAAACGTGTTTATTTCGGGCTGAAAAACACGTTTTGAAAAGTGTGCTGTTACTGCCCCATAAGTTGCATGGGGTTGACCAAACTTGCAGAAACATGTTTATTTCTGCTGAAAAACACGTTTTGACACTTTCTGCACACTGGGGTTAAGAGCTGAGTGTGTGGGCTCTTCTGAGCCTTGCAGTTACATAGGGATTCAGCTGTCTGAAAAAACGCGTTTATTTCGGGCTGAAAAACACATTTTGAAAAAAGTGCTGTTACTCCCCCATAAGTTACATGGGGTTGACCAAACTTGCAGAAACATGTTTATTTCTGCTGAAAAACACGTTTAGACACTTTCTGCACACTGGGGGTAAGAGCTGAGTGTGTGGGCTCTTCAGAGCCTTGATGTTACATAATGATTCAGCTGTCTGAAAAAACGCATTTATTTCGGGCTGAAAAACATGTTTTGAAAAAAGTGCTGTTACTGCACAATAACTTACATGGGGTTGACCAAACTTGCAGAAACATGTTTATTTCTGCTGAAAAACACATTTTGACACTTTCTGCATACTGGGGTTAAGAGCTGAGTGTGTGGGCTCTTCTGAGCCTTGCAGTTAAATAGGGATTCAGCTGTCTGAAAAAACGCATTTATTTCGGGCTGAAAAACACGTTTTGAAAAAAGTGCTGTTACTGCCCCATAAGTTACATGGGGTTGACCAAACCTGCAGAAACATGTTTATTTCTGCTGAAAAACACTTTTTGACACTTTCTGCACACTGGGGTTAAGAGCTGAGTGTGTGGGCTCTTCTGAGCCTTGCAGTTACATAGGGATTCAGCTGTCTGAAAAAACGCATTTATTTCGGGCTGAAAAACACGTTTTGAAAAAAGTGCTGTTACTGCCCCATAAGTTACATGGGGTTGACCAAACCTGCAGAAACATGTTTATTTCTGCCGAAAAACACGTTTTGACACTTTCTGCACACTGGGGTTAAGAGCTGAGTGTGTGGGCTCTTCTGAGCCTTGCAGTTACATAGGGATTCAGCTGTCTGAAAAAACGCGTTTATTTCGGGCTGAAAAACACGTTTTGAAAAAAGTGCTGTTACTCCCCCATAATTTACATGGGGTTGACCAAACTTGCAGAAACATGTTTATTTCTGCTGAAAAACACGTTTAGACACTTTCTGCACACTGGGGGTAAGAGCTGAGTGTGTGAGCTCTTCAGAGCCTTGATGTTACATAAGGATTCAGATGTCTGAAAAAACACGTTTATTTCGGGCTGAAAAACACGTTTTGAAAAAAGTGCTGTTACTGCCCCATAACTTACATGGGGTTGACCAAACTTGCAGAAACATGTTTATTTCTGCTGAAAAACACATTTTGACACTTTCTGCACACTGGGGTTAAGAGCTGAGTGTGTGGGCTCTTCTTAACCTTGCAGTTAAATAGGGATTCAGCTGTCTGAAAAAACGCGTTTATTTCGGGCTGAAAAACACGTTTTGAAAAGTGTGCTGTTACTGCCCCATAAGTTGCATGGGGGTGACCAAACTTGCAGAAACATGTTTATTTCTGCTGAAAAACACGTTTTGACACTTTCTGCACACTAGGGTTAAGAGCTGAGTGTGTGGGCTCTTCTGAGCCTTGCAGTTACATAGGGATTCAGCTGTCTGAATAAACGCGTTTATTTTGGGCTGAAAAACACGTTTTGAAAAAAGTGCTGTTACTGCCCCATAAGTTACATGGGGGTGACCAAACTTGCAGAAACATGTTTATTTCTGCTGAAAAACACGTTTTGACACTTTCTGCACACTGGGGGTAAGAGCTGAGTGTGTGGGCTCTTCTGAGCCTTGCAGTTACATAGGGATTCAGCTTTCTGAAAAACCGCGTTTATTTCGGGCTGAAAAACACGTTTTGAAAAAAGTGCTGTTACTGCCCCATAAGTTACATGGGGGTGACCAAACTTGCAGAAACATGTTTATTTCTGCTGAAAAACACGTTTTGACACTTTCTGCACACTGGGGGTAAGAGCTGAGTGTGTGGGCTCTTCTGAGCCTTGATGTTACATAAGGATTCAGCTGTCTGAAAAAACGCGTTTATTTCGGTCTGTAAAACACGTTTTGAAAAAAGTGCTGTTACTGCCCCATAAGTTACATGGGGTTGACCAATCTTGCAGAAACATGTTTATTTCTGCCGAAAAACACGTTTTGACACTTTCTGCACACTGGGGTTAAGAGCTGAGTGTGTGGGCTCTTCTGAGCCTTGCAGTTACATAGGGATTCAGCTTTCTGAAAAACCGCGTTTATTTCGGGCTGAAAAACACGTTTTAAAAAAGTGCTGTTACTGGCACATAAGTTGCATGGGGGTGACCAAACTTGCAGAAACATGTTTTTTTCCTGCTGAAAAAAACGTTTTGACACTTTCTGCGCACTGGGCTAAAGAGCTGATTGTGTGGGCTTTTCTGAGCCTTGCAGTTACATTGAGATTCAGCTGTCTGAAAAAACGTGTTTATTTCGGGCTGAAAAACACGTTTTGAAAAAAGTGCTGTACTGCCCCATAACTTACATGGGGTTGACCAAACTTGCAGAAACATGTTTATTTCTGCTGAAAAACACGTTTTGACACTTTCTGCACACTGGGGTTAAGAGCTGAGTGTGTGGGGTCTTCTGAGTCTTGCAGTTACATAGGGATTCAGCTGTCTGAAAAAACGCGTTTATTTCGGGCTGAAAAACACGTTTTGAAAAAAGTGCTGTTACTCCCCCATAAGTTACATGGGGTTGACCAAACTTGCAGAAACATGTTTATTTCTGCTGAAAAACACGTTTAGACACTTTCTGCACACTGGGGGTAAGAGCTGAGTGTGTGGGCTCTTCAGAGCCTTGATGTTACATAAGGATTCAGATGTCTGAAAAAACGCGTTTATTTCGGGCTGAAAAACACGTTTTGAAAAAAGTGCTGTTACTGCCCCATAACTTACATGGGGTTGACCAAACTTGCAGAAACATGTTTATTTCTGCTGAAAAACACGTTTTGACACTTTCTGCACACTAGGGTTAAGAGCTGAGTGTGTGGGCTCTTCTGAGCCTTGCAGTTACATAGGGATTCAGCTGTCTGAATAAACGCGTTTATTTCGGGCTGAAAAACACGTTTTGAAAAAAGTGCTGTTACTGCCCCATAAGTTACATGGGGGTGACCAAACTTGCAGAAACATGTTTATTTCTGCTGAAAAACACGTTTTGACACTTTCTGCACACTGGGGGTAAGAGCTGAGTGTGTGGGCTCTTCTGAGCCTTGCAGTTACATAGGGATTCAGCTGTCTGAAAAAACGCGTTTATTTCGGGCTGAAAAACACGTTTTGAAAAAAGTGCTGTTACTCCCCCATAAGTTACATGGGGTTGACCAAACTTGCAGAAACATGTTTATTTCTGCTGAAAAACACGTTTAGACACTTTCTGCACACTGGGGGTAAGAGCTGAGTGTGTGGGCTCTTCAGAGCCTTGATGTTACATAAGGATTCAGATGTCTGAAAAAACGCGTTTATTTCGGGCTGAAAAACACGTTTTGAAAAAAGTGCTGTTACTGCCCCATAACTTACATGGGGTTGACCAAACTTGCAGAAACATGTTTATTTCTGCTGAAAAACACGTTTTGACACTTTCTGCACACTAGGGTTAAGAGCTGAGTGTGTGGGCTCTTCTGAGCCTTGCAGTTACATAGGGATTCAGCTGTCTGAATAAACGCGTTTATTTCGGGCTGAAAAACACGTTTTGAAAAAAGTGCTGTTACTGCCCCATAAGTTACATGGGGGTGACCAAACTTGCAGAAACATGTTTATTTCTGCTGAAAAACACGTTTTGACACTTTCTGCACACTGGGGGTAAGAGCTGAGTGTGTGGGCTCTTCTGAGCCTTGCAGTTACATAGGGATTCAGCTTTCTGAAAAACCGCGTTTATTTCGGGCTGAAAAACACGTTTTGAAAAGTGTGCTGTTACTGCCCCATAAGTTACATGGGGTTGACCAATCTTGCAGAAACATGTTTATTTCTGCTGAAAAACACGTTTTGACACTTTCTGCACACTGGGGTTAAGAGCTGAGTGTGTGGGCTCTTCTGAGCCTTGCAGTTACATAGGGATTCAGCTGTCTGAAAAAACGCGTTTATTTCGGGCTGAAAAACACGTTTTGAAAAGTGTGCTGTTACTGCCCCATAAGTTGCATGGGGGTGACCAAACTTGCAGAAACATGTTTATTTCTGCTGAAAAACACGTTTTGACACTTTCTGCACACTGGGGTTAAGAGCTGAGTGTGTGGGCTCTTCTGAGCCTTGCAGTTACATAGGGATTCAGCTGTCTGAAAAAACGCGTTTATTTCGGGCTGAAAAACACGTTTTGAAAAAAGTGCTGTTACTGCCCCATAACTTACATGGGGTTGACCAAACTTGCAGAAACATGTTTATTTCTGCTGAAAAACACATTTTGACACTTTCTGCACACTGGGGTTAAGAGCTGAGTGTGTGGGCTCTTCTTAACCTTGCAGTTAAATAGGGATTCAGCTGTCTGAAAAAACGCGTTTATTTCGGGCTGAAAAACACGTTTTGAAAAGTGTGCTGTTACTGCCCCATAAGTTGCATGGGGGTGACCAAACTTGCAGAAACATGTTTATTTCTGCTGAAAAACACGTTTTGACACTTTCTGCACACTAGGGTTAAGAGCTGAGTGTGTGGGCTCTTCTGAGCCTTGCAGTTACATAGGGATTCAGCTGTCTGAATAAACGCGTTTATTTTGGGCTGAAAAACACGTTTTGAAAAAAGTGCTGTTACTGCCCCATAAGTTACATGGGGGTGACCAAACTTGCAGAAACATGTTTATTTCTGCTGAAAAACACGTTTTGACACTTTCTGCACACTGGGGGTAAGAGCTGAGTGTGTGGGCTCTTCTGAGCCTTGCAGTTACATAGGGATTCAGCTTTCTGAAAAACCGCGTTTATTTCGGGCTGAAAAACACGTTTTGAAAAAAGTGCTGTTACTGCCCCATAAGTTACATGGGGGTGACCAAACTTGCAGAAACATGTTTATTTCTGCTGAAAAACACGTTTTGACACTTTCTGCACACTGGGGGTAAGAGCTGAGTGTGTGGGCTCTTCTGAGCCTTGATGTTACATAAGGATTCAGCTGTCTGAAAAAACGCGTTTATTTCGGTCTGTAAAACACGTTTTGAAAAAAGTGCTGTTACTGCCCCATAAGTTACATGGGGTTGACCAATCTTGCAGAAACATGTTTATTTCTGCCGAAAAACACGTTTTGACACTTTCTGCACACTGGGGTTAAGAGCTGAGTGTGTGGGCTCTTCTGAGCCTTGCAGTTACATAGGGATTCAGCTGTCTGAAAAAACGCGTTTATTTCGGGCTGAAAAACACGTTTTGAAAAGTGTGCTGTTACTGCCCCATAAGTTGCATGGGGGTGACCAATCTTGCAGAAACATGTTTATTTCTGCTGAAAAACACGTTTTGACACTTTCTGCACACTTTGGTTAAGAGCTGAGTGTGTGGGCTCTTCTGAGCCTTGCAGTTACATAGGGATTCAGCTGTCTGAAAAAACGCGTTTATTTCAGGCTGAAAAACACGTTTTGAAAAGTGTGCTGTAACTGCCCCATAACTTAAATGGGGTTGACCAAACTTGCAGAAACATGTTTATTTCTGCTGAAAAACACGTTTTGACACTTTCTGCACACTGGGGTTAAGAGCTGAGTGTGTGGGCTCTTCTGAGCCTTGCAGTTACATAGGGATTCAGCTTTCTGAAAAACCGCGTTTATTTCGGGCTGAAAAACACGTTTTGAAAAAAGTGCTATTACTGGCACATAAGTTGCATGGGGTTGACCAAACTTGCAGAAACATGTTTTTTTCCTGCTGAAAAAAACGTTTTGACACTTTCTGCGCACTGGGGTAAAGAGCTGATTGTGTGGGCTTTTCTGAGCCTTGCAGTTACATTGAGATTCAGCTGTCTGAAAAAACGTGCTTATTTCGGGCTGAAAAACACGTTTTGAAAAAAGTGCTGTACTGCCCCATAACTTACATGGGGTTGACCAAACTTGCAGAAACATGTTTATTTCTGCTGAAAAACACGTTTTGACACTTTCTGCACACTGGGGTTAAGAGCTGAGTGTGTGGGGTCTTCTGAGTCTTGCAGTTACATAGGGATTCAGCTGTCTGAAAAAACGCGTTTATTTCGGGCTGAAAAACACGTTTTGAAAAAAGTGCTGTTACTCCCCCATAAGTTACATGGGGTTGACCAAACTTGCAGAAACATGTTTATTTCTGCTGAAAAACACGTTTAGACACTTTCTGCACACTGGGGGTAAGAGCTGAGTGTGTGGGCTCTTCAGAGCCTTGATGTTACATAAGGATTCAGATGTCTGAAAAAACGCGTTTATTTCGGGCTGAAAAACACGTTTTGAAAAAAGTGCTGTTACTGCCCCATAACTTACATGGGGTTGACCAAACTTGCAGAAACATGTTTATTTCTGCTGAAAAACACGTTTTGACACTTTCTGCACACTAGGGTTAAGAGCTGAGTGTGTGGGCTCTTCTGAGCCTTGCAGTTACATAGGGATTCAGCTGTCTGAATAAACGCGTTTATTTCGGGCTGAAAAACACGTTTTGAAAAAAGTGCTGTTACTGCCCCATAAGTTACATGGGGGTGACCAAACTTGCAGAAACATGTTTATTTCTGCTGAAAAACACGTTTTGACACTTTCTGCACACTGGGGGTAAGAGCTGAGTGTGTGGGCTCTTCTGAGCCTTGCAGTTACATAGGGATTCAGCTTTCTGAAAAACCGCGTTTATTTCGGGCTGAAAAACACGTTTTGAAAAAAGTGCTGTTACTGCCCCATAAGTTACATGGGGGTGACCAAACTTGCAGAAACATGTTTATTTCTGCTGAAAAACACGTTTTGACACTTTCTGCACACTGGGGGTAAGAG
The DNA here is from genome assembly GCF_059453375.1 of Lepisosteus platostomus. NCBI lineage: Eukaryota > Metazoa > Chordata > Actinopteri > Semionotiformes > Lepisosteidae > Lepisosteus > Lepisosteus platostomus. Next base: position 432,858 of record NC_142627.1, on the reverse strand, counting down.
CTGAGTGTGTGGGCTCTTCTGAGCCTTGATGTTACATAAGGATTCAGCTGTCTGAAAAAACGCGTTTATTTCGGTCTGTAAAACACGTTTTGAAAAAAGTGCTGTTACTGCCCCATAAGTTACATGGGGTTGACCAATCTTGCAGAAACATGTTTATTTCTGCCGAAAAACACGTTTTGACACTTTCTGCACACTGGGGTTAAGAGCTGAGTGTGTGGGCTCTTCTGAGCCTTGCAGTTACATAGGGATTCAGCTGTCTGAAAAAACGCGTTTATTTCGGGCTGAAAAACACGTTTTGAAAAGTGTGCTGTTACTGCCCCATAAGTTGCATGGGGGTGACCAATCTTGCAGAAACATGTTTATTTCTGCTGAAAAACACGTTTTGACACTTTCTGCACACTTTGGTTAAGAGCTGAGTGTGTGGGCTCTTCTGAGCCTTGCAGTTACATAGGGATTCAGCTGTCTGAAAAAACGCGTTTATTTCAGGCTGAAAAACACGTTTTGAAAAGTGTGCTGTAACTGCCCCATAACTTAAATGGGGTTGACCAAACTTGCAGAAACATGTTTATTTCTGCTGAAAAACACGTTTTGACACTTTCTGCACACTGGGGTTAAGAGCTGAGTGTGTGGGCTCTTCTGAGCCTTGCAGTTACATAGGGATTCAGCTTTCTGAAAAACCGCGTTTATTTCGGGCTGAAAAACACGTTTTGAAAAAAGTGCTATTACTGGCACATAAGTTGCATGGGGTTGACCAAACTTGCAGAAACATGTTTTTTTCCTGCTGAAAAAAACGTTTTGACACTTTCTGCGCACTGGGGTAAAGAGCTGATTGTGTGGGCTTTTCTGAGCCTTGCAGTTACATTGAGATTCAGCTGTCTGAAAAAACGTGCTTATTTCGGGCTGAAAAACACGTTTTGAAAAAAGTGCTGTACTACCCCATAACTTACATGGGGTTGACCAAACTTGCAGAAACATGTTTATTTCTGCTGAAAAACACGTTTTGACACTTTCTGCACACTGGGGTTAAGAGCTGAGTGTGTGGGGTCTTCTGAGTCTTGCAGTTACATAGGGATTCAGCTGTCTGAAAAAACGCGTTTATTTCGGGCTGAAAAACACGTTTTGAAAAAAGTGCTGTTACTCCCCCATAAGTTACATGGGGTTGACCAAACTTGCAGAAACATGTTTATTTCTGCTGAAAAACACGTTTAGACACTTTCTGCACACTGGGGGTAAGAGCTGAGTGTGTGGGCTCTTCAGAGCCTTGATGTTACATAAGGATTCAGATGTCTGAAAAAACGCGTTTATTTCGGGCTGAAAAACACGTTTTGAAAAAAGTGCTGTTACTGCCCCATAACTTACATGGGGTTGACCAAACTTGCAGAAACATGTTTATTTCTGCTGAAAAACACGTTTTGACACTTTCTGCACACTAGGGTTAAGAGCTGAGTGTGTGGGCTCTTCTGAGCCTTGCAGTTACATAGGGATTCAGCTGTCTGAATAAACGCGTTTATTTCGGGCTGAAAAACACGTTTTGAAAAAAGTGCTGTTACTGCCCCATAAGTTACATGGGGGTGACCAAACTTGCAGAAACATGTTTATTTCTGCTGAAAAACAAGTTTTGACACTTTCTGCACACTGGGGGTAAGAGCTGAGTGTGTGGGCTCTTCTGAGCCTTGCAGTTACATAGGGATTCAGCTTTCTGAAAAACCGCGTTTATTTCGGGCTGAAAAACACGTTTTGAAAAGTGTGCTGTTACTGCCCCATAAGTTGCAGGGGGGTGACCAAACTTGCAGAAACATGTTTATTTCTGCTGAAAAACACGTTTTGACACTTTCTGCACACTAGGGTTAAGAGCTGAGTGTGTGGGCTCTTCTGAGCCTTGCAGTTACATAGGGATTCAGCTGTCTGAAAAAACGCATTTATTTCGGGCTGAAAAACACGTTTTGAAAAAAGTGCTGTTACTGCCCCATAAGTTACATGGGGTTGACCAAACCTGCAGAAACATGTTTATTTCTGCTGAAAAACACGTTTTGACACTTTCTGCACACTGGGGTTAAGAGCTGAGTGTGTGGGCTCTTCTGAGCCTTGCAGTTACATAGGGATTCAGCTGTCTGAAAAAACGCGTTTATTTCGGGCTGAAAAACACGTTTTGAAAAGTGTGCTGTTACTGCCCCATAAGTTGCATGGGGGTGACCAAACTTGCAGAAACATGTTTATTTCTGCTGAAAAACACGTTTTGACACTTTCTGCACACTGGGGTTAAGAGCTGAGTGTGTGGGCTCTTCTGAGCCTTGCAGTTACATAGGGATTCAGCTGTCTGAAAAAACGCGTTTATTTCGGGCTGAAAAACACGTTTTGAAAAAAGTGCTGTTACTCCCCCATAAGTTACATGGGGTTGACCAAACTTGCAGAAACATGTTTATTTCTGCTGAAAAACACGTTTAGACACTTTCTGCACTCTGGGGGTAAGAGCTGAGTGTGTGGGCTCTTCAGAGCCTTGATGTTACATAAGGATTCAGATGTCTGAAAAAACGCGTTTATTTCGGGCTGAAAAACACGTTTTGAAAAAAGTGCTGTTACTGCCCCATAACTTACATGGGGTTGACCAAACTTGCAGAAACATGTTTATTTCTGCTGAAAAACACATTTTGACACTTTCTGCACACTGGGGTTAAGAGCTGAGTGTGTGGGCTCTTCTGAGCCTTGCAGTTAAATAGGGATTCAGCTGTCTGAAAAAACGCGTTTATTTCGGGCTGAAAAACACGTTTTGAAAAGTGTGCTGTTACTGCCCCATAAGTTGCATGGGGGTGACCAAACTTGCAGAAACATGTTTATTTCTGCTGAAAAACACGTTTTGACACTTTCTGCACACTAGGGTTAAGAGCTGAGTGTGTGGGCTCTTCTGAGCCTTGCAGTTACATAGGGATTCAGCTGTCTGAATAAACGCGTTTATTTTGGGCTGAAAAACACGTTTTGAAAAAAGTGCTGTTACTGCCCCATAAGTTACATGGGGTTGACCAAACTTGCAGAAACATGTTTATTTCTGCTGAAAAACATGTTTTGACAATTTCTGCACACTGGGGTTAAGAGCTGAGTGTGTGGGCTCTTCTGAGCCTTGCAGTTACATAGGGATTCAGCTTTCTGAAAAACCGCGTTTATTTCGGGCTGAAAAACACGTTTTGAAAAAAGTGCTGTTACTGCCCCATAAGTTACATGGGGGTGACCAAACTTGCAGAAACATGTTTATTTCTGCTGAAAAACACGTTTTGACACTTTCTGCACACTGGGGGTAAGAGCTGAGTGTGTGGGCTCTTCTGAGCCTTGATGTTACATAAGGATTCATCTGTCTGAAAAAACGTGTTTATTTCGGGCTGTAAAACACGTTTTGAAAAAAGTGCTGTTACTGCCCCATAAATTACATGGGGTTGACCAATCTTGCAGAAACATGTTTATTTCTGCCGAAAAACACGTTTTGACACTTTCTGCACACTGGGGTTAAGAGCTGAGTGTGTGGGCTCTTCTGAGCCTTGCAGTTACATAGGGATTCAGCTGTCTGAAAAAACGCGTTTATTTCGGGCTGAAAAACACGTTTTGAAAAGTGTGCTGTTACTGCCCCATAAGTTGCATGGGGGTGACCAAACTTGCAGAAACATGTTTATTTCTGCTGAAAAACACGTTTTGACACTTTCTGCACACTGGGGTTAAGAGCTGAGTGTGTGGGCTCTTCTGAGCCTTGCAGTTACATAGGGATTCAGCTTTCTGAAAAACCGCGTTTATTTCGGGCTGAAAAACACGTTTTGAAAAAAGTGCTGTTACTGCCCCATAAGTTGCATGGGGGTGACCAAACTTGCAGAAACATGTTTATTTCTGCTGAAAAACACGTTTTGACACTTTCTGCACACTGGGGTTAAGAGCTGAGTGTGTGGGCTCTTCTGAGCCTTGCAGTTACATAGGGATTCAGCTGTCTGAAAAAACGCGTTTATTTCGGGCTGAAAAACACGTTTTGAAAAAAGTGCTGCTACTCCCCCATAAGTTACATGGGGTTGACCAAACTTGCAGAAACATGTTTATTTCTGCTGAAAAACACGTTTAGACACTTTCTGCACACTGGGGGTAAGAGCTGAGTGTGTGGGCTCTTCAGAGCCTTGATGTTACATAAGGATTCAGATGTCTGAAAAAACGCGTTTATTTCGGGCTGAAAAACACGTTTTGAAAAAAGTGCTGTTACTGCCCCATAACTTACATGGGGTTGACCAAACTTGCAGAAACATGTTTATTTCTGCTGAAAAACACGTTTAGACACTTTCTGCACACTGGGGGTAAGAGCTGAGTGTGTGGGCTCTTCAGAGCCTTGATGTTACATAAGGATTCAGATGTCTGAAAAAACGCGTTTATTTCGGGCTGAAAAACACGTTTTGAAAAAAGTGCTGTTACTGCCCCATAACTTACATGGGGTTGACCAAACTTGCAGAAACATGTTTATTTCTGCTGAAAAACACGTTTAGACACTTTCTGCACACTGGGGTTAAGAGCTGAGTGTGTGGGCTCTTCTGAGCCTTGCAGTTAAATAGGGATTCAGCTGTCTGAAAAAACGCGTTTATTTCGGGCTGAAAAACACGTTTTGAAAAGTGTGCTGTTACTGCCCCATAAGTTGCATGGGGGTGACCAAACTTGCAGAAACATGTTTATTTCTGCTGAAAAACACGTTTTGACACTTTCTGCACACTAGGGTTAAGAGCTGAGTGTGTGGGCTCTTCTGAGCCTTGCAGTTACATAGGGATTCAGCTGTCTGAATAAACGCGTTTATTTTGGGCTGAAAAACACGTTTTGAAAAAAGTGCTGTTACTGCCCCATAAGTTACATGGGGGTGACCAAACTTGCAGAAACATGTTTATTTCTGCTGAAAAACACGTTTTGACACTTTCTGCACACTGGGGGTAAGAGCTGAGTGTGTGGGCTCTTCTGAGCCTTGCAGTTACATAGGGATTCAGCTTTCTGAAAAACCGCGTTTATTTCGGGCTGAAAAACACGTTTTGAAAAAAGTGCTGTTACTGCCCCATAAGTTACATGGGGGTGACCAAACTTGCAGAAACATGTTTATTTCTGCTGAAAAACACGTTTTGACACTTTCTGCACACTGGGGTTAAGAGCTGAGTGTGTGGGCTCTTCTGAGCCTTGCAGTTACATAGGGATTCAGCTGTCTGAAAAAACGCGTTTATTTCGGGCTGAAAAACACGTTTTGAAAAGTGTGCTGTTACTGCCCCATAAGTTGCATGGGGGTGACCAATCTTGCAGAAACATGTTTATTTCTGCTGAAAAACACGTTTTGACACTTTCTGCACACTTTGGTTAAGAGCTGAGTGTGTGGGCTCTTCTGAGCCTTGCAGTTACATAGGGATTCAGCTGTCTGAAAAAACGCGTTTATTTCAGGCTGAAAAACACGTTTTGAAAAGTGTGCTGTAACTGCCCCATAACTTAAATGGGGTTGACCAAACTTGCAGAAACATGTTTATTTCTGCTGAAAAACACGTTTGACACTTTCTGCACACTGGGGTTAAGAGCTGAGTGTGTGGGCTCTTCTGAGCCTTGCAGTTACATAGGGATTCAGCTTTCTGAAAAACCGCGTTTATTTCGGGCTGAAAAACACGTTTTGAAAAAAGTGCTGTTACTGGCACATAAGTTGCATGGGGTTGACCAAACTTGCAGAAACATGTTTTTTTCCTGCTGAAAAAAACGTTTTGACACTTTCTGCGCACTGGGGTAAAGAGCTGATTGTGTGGGCTTTTCTGAGCCTTGCAGTTACATTGAGATTCAGCTGTCTGAAAAAACGTGTTTATTTCGGGCTGAAAAACACGTTTTGAAAAAAGTGCTGTTACTGCCCCATAACTTACATGGGGTTGACCAAACTTGCAGAAACATGTTTATTTCTGCTGAAAAACACGTTTTGACACTTTCTGCACACTGGGGTTAAGAGCTGAGTGTGTGGGGTCTTCTGAGTCTTGCAGTTACATAGGGATTCAGCTGTCTGAAAAAACGCGTTTATTTCGGGCTGAAAAACACGTTTTGAAAAGTGTGCTGTTACTGCCCCATAAGTTGCATGGGGGTGACCAAACTTGCAGAAACATGTTTATTTCTGCTGAAAAACACGTTTTGACACTTTCTGCACACTGGGGTTAAGAGCTGAGTGTGTGGGCTCTTCTGAGCCTTGCAGTTACATAGGGATTCAGCTGTCTGAAAAAACGCGTTTATTTCGGGCTGAAAAACACGTTTTGAAAAAAGTGCTGTTACTCCCACATAAGTTACATGGGGTTGACCAAACTTGCAGAAACATGTTTATTTCTGCTGAAAAACACGTTTAGACACTTTCTGCACACTGGGGGTAAGAGCTGAGTGTGTGGGCTCTTCAGAGCCTTGATGTTACATAAGGATTCAGATGTCTGAAAAAACGCGTTTATTTCGGGCTGAAAAACACGTTTTGAAAAAAGTGCTGTTACTGCCCCATAACTTACATGGGGTTGACCAAACTTGCAGAAACATGTTTATTTCTGCTGAAAAACACGTTTTGACACTTTCTGCACACTAGGGTTAAGAGCTGAGTGTGTGGGCTCTTCTGAGCCTTGCAGTTACATAGGGATTCAGCTGTCTGAATAAACGCGTTTATTTCGGGCTGAAAAACACGTTTTGAAAAAAGTGCTGTTACTGCCCCATAAGTTACATGGGGGTGACCAAACTTGCAGAAACATGTTTATTTCTGCTGAAAAACACGTTTTGACACTTTCTGCACACTGGGGGTAAGAGGTGAGTGTGTTTGCTCTTCTGAGCCTTGCAGTTACATAGGGATTCAGCTTTCTGAAAAACCGCGTTTATTTCGGGCTGAAAAACACGTTTTGAAAAAAGTGCTGTTACTGCCCCATAAGTTACATGGGGTTGACCAAACTTGCAGAAACATGTTTATTTCTGCTGAAAAAGACGTTTAGACACTTTCTGCACACTGGGGGTAAGAGCTGAGTGTGTGGGCTCTTCTGAGCCTTGATGTTACATAAGGATTCAGCTGTCTGAAAAAACGCGTTTATTTCGGGCTGAAAAACACGTTTTGAAAAAAGTGCTGTTACTGCCCCATAACTTACATGGGGTTGACCAAACTTGCAGAAACATATTTATTTCTGCTGAAAAACACGTTTTGACACTTTCTGCACACTGGGGTTAAGAGCTGAGTGTGTGGGGTCTTCTGAGTCTTGCAGTTACATAGGGATTCAGCTGTCTGAAAAAACGCGTTTATTTCGGGCTGAAAAACACATTTTGAAAAGTGTGCTGTTACTGCCCCATAAGTTGCATGGGGGTGACCAAACTTGCAGAAACATGTTTATTTCTGCTGAAAAACACGTTTTGACACTTTCTGCACACTGGGGGTAAGAGTTGAGTGTGTGGGCTCTTCTGAGCCTTGATGTTACAAAAGGATTCAGATGTCTGAAAAAACACGTTTATTTCGGGCTGAAAAACACAATTTGAAAAAAGTGCTTTTACTGCCCCATAACTTACATGGGGTTGACCAAACTTGCAGAAACATGTTTATTTCTGCTGAAAAACATGTTTTGACACTTTCTGCACACTGGGGTTAAGAGCTGAGTGTGTGGGCTCTCCTGAGCCTTGCAGTTACATAGGGATTCAGCTGTCTGAAAAAACGTGTTTATTTCGGGCTGAAAAACACGTTTTGAAAAGTGTGCTGTTACTGCCCCATAAGTTGCATGGGGGTGACCAAACTTGCAGAAACATGTTTATTTCTGCTGAAAAACACGTTTTGACACTTTCTGCACACTGGGGTTAAGAGCTGAGTGTGTGGGCTCTCCTGAGCCTTGCAGTTACATAGGGATTCAGATGTCTGAAAAAATGCGTTTATTTCGGGCTGAAAAACACAATTTGAAAAAAGTGCTGTTACTGCCCCATGACTTACATGGGGTTGACCAAACTTGCAGAAACATGTTTATTTCTGCTGAAAAACACGTTTCAGAAACGTGCTTGCCTTTTGTGTCCATTTCTCGTCCGATTTCTGAATAAGTTACCCCAATGTAAAATGGAGGATAGCTTTGATTGCAACTGTGGTGAGCTGGAGCCACCCGATCATTAAGAACTGGATCCTTGCTTAATAAAAAGCTACTGGACTCTAGTTGTTTGATCAAACGATCAAAATTCTTAAAATAACAAACGCCAAATTAAAAAAAACAACTCTAGTTGTTTGATCAAACGATCAAAATACTTAAAATAACAAATGCAAAATTAAAAAAAAAACACTGCTGAAAAACACGTATTCTTGTCAAATTCTGCACCGTGGGGCTTAGGGTTGCCTCAGTGTGCTCTTCTGGCCCCAGCAGTTACGTTGGGATGCCTAAACTTGCAAAAACGCATTTCTCTCGGCTGAGAACGACGTTTTGACAAATTCTGCAAAGTGGGGCCAACTGCTGCCTCAGTGTGCTCTTCTCTCCCTAGCAGTTACATTGGGATGCCCTGGGTTGCAAAAATGTGTTTATCTTGGCTAAAAAACAAATTTTGACAAAGTCTGCACAGTGGCGCAATGAGCAGACTCAGTCTGCTCTTCTGTCCCAGCAGTTACAGTGGGATGCCCAAGGTTGCCAAAACATGTTTATCTTGGATGAAAAACATTTTTTGACAAATTCTGCACAGTGGGGCTAAGAGCTGCCACAGTGTGTTCTTCTGGCCACAGCAGTTACACTGGGATGCCTAAAGTTGCAAAAACGCGATTAACTCAGCTGAAAACGATGTTTTGGCAAATTCTGCACACTGGGGATAAGAGCCGACTCAGTCTACTCTTCTGGCCAAAGCAGTTACAGTGGGATGCCCAACTTTGCAAAGATGCATTTATCTCGGCTGAAAATGCCATCTTGTCAAATTCTGCACAGTGGGGCTTAAAGCTGCCTCAGTGTGCTCTTCTGGCCCCAGCAGTTACAGTGGGATGCCCCAGGTTGCAAGAACGCATTTATTTCGGCTGAAAACGCCATCTTGTCAAATTCTGCACAGTGGGGCTTACAGCTCCCTCAGTGTGCTCTTCTGGCCCCAGCAGTTAAAGTGGGATGCCCAAAATTGCAAAAACACGTTTCTCTCAGCTGAAAACAACATTTTGACAAATTCTGCACAGTGGGGCTAAGAGCTGCCTCAGTGTGCTCTTCTATCCCTAGCAGATACAGTGGGGTGCCCAAGGTTGCAAAACGCATTTATCTTTAGGCCAGCAGCCATATCACCCTGCAACTCACAACTGGCAGCCCACTGAAGCTAAGCAGGTGTGAGCCTGGTCAGTACCTGGATGGGAGACCTCCTAGGAAAAACTAAGGTTGCTGAAGAAGCATTAGTGGGGCCAGCAGGGGGTGCTCACCCTGTGGTGCATGTGGGTCCTAATGCCCCAGTATAGCGATGGGGACACTATACTGTAAACAGGTGCCATCCTTTGGATGAGACATAAAACCGAGGTCCTGACTCCCTGTGGTCATTAAAAATCCCAGGGTGTTTCTCATAAAGAGTAGGAGTGTAACACTGTGCCTTGTGTGCTCTTCTGGCCCAAGCAGTTACAGTGGAATGCCAAAGGTTGCAAGAATGCCTTTCTCTCAGCTGAAAATGACATTTTGACAAATTCTGCACAATGGGGTTAAGAGCTGCCTCAGTTTGGTCTTCTGGCCCCACCAGTTACAGTGGGATGGCCAGGGTTTGCAAAAACTCATTTATATACTGCGCCACGCCCACCACGTTTTATCGCAGCATACCTCGCTCATTTGGAATGGCTGGATCTGTATGTTAGTTTTTGCAAAGGTAGAAATGCAGCCACTTGAGAGAGCCAGATTTCAACAGCCGGTACCTTGGAGACAGACCTTATCAGCAAAATACACTTTGAAACAAGCATTGAAAATAGGCAGTCTTTGTGATGTAAGACTCTAATCACTATGTAGAAAAAACAAGTTTGCAGACATAGTAACATGTTCACCCAAGATTTTTTTAGTGACAGAATGTAATTTTTGGGGGGTATTGTTTAATTTTAACAATTTTAACTGTTAATTTTAACAGGGTTAGATCAAATTTGTTATGAAATTTGAAATTAAGCTCTTGTATGATAACAGAAGTGCACTTTCAATGCAGCTTTTTACACATAGTTATATGGTCCTAGTCAGTAAATGAGCGCACCCAGGTAGTTTTCAGGGCTGTATATGAAGATTTACAGTTAGTAACTGAAGTAAGAGACAAGATGTAAAAAGGGTTAACTTAAGCCAGTTCTCCCTGAAAATTACACTTCTAAGCAACAGGGGTTTATGGCAGGAAAGGGGGTTAACTGATAAGGATTCCAGATGCGAGCTAGGAACCCCCTGGGGGCTAAATCTTAAACTGACCATTTGGCCAGGGCCTCTTAACTGGCCAAATACCATGACCCCCCCTTACCATAACATCGAATGACGTCTGAAGCAGCAAGCAAGGACTATATAACCTAAAAGTTTGTACCGGCACATCGAACAATACTTCAGTTTTGTTGTTTCTTGCGGGAAACAAGACTTCGGCTTTATTGTTCCTTGCATGCAATAAACTCATCTATTTTACTTCATCTCGGGATCCAGAACCTTATTCTTTCTGCTACAACATAACTAATATATTATAGTTATAATGATAATTATAATGATAACATTCCCCTTGGGGTACCAGGAGTTCTTAAGTTTTTTCCAATTTCAATAGAACCAATCTCAATCTATTTCCTTTGAGACGTGATATATTTGAAGACATTTGTAAAATTTAGATGTGGGAATATTATATTCAGCTTTGATCTGATCAAAAGATTTTAAAAGTTCTTGTGAGAATAAACAGTTAAGGTCTAAAATCCACTTTCTGGTCCAGTCTAGAAATCATGTAATTTTCATTTGCATATGGAAATAGGATTGTTGAAAAATAACAGGAGATAATATAGACATACAAATATATATTAAGGTATTATCTAGCACCCCTCCAATCCAGGAGAGTATTGTGCTCTACAAATTTGTCTGACAGATTTCTCAATAGACTAACATTGTTAATAAAGGGTAGAAATTGTAATGGGTTTTACAAACCCTGTATGATCAGGTTTAATAATATTTGGTAATATGTTTTCTAATCTATGAGCAAAAACCTTTGCCAATATTTTGGCAAATCAGAATTCAATAGACTTATAGGTCTGTATGATGCACAGTCCTGTGCATCCTTATCCTTTTTTGAAAAGCAAACAGATAAAGGCTTTATTCCAAGTCTCAGGTTATGAGCTTTGATCTAGCAGATTTTTCAATACTGGTAAGAGGATTTGGTAAAGCTCAGGACAAATTTTGAAATAAAATTCTAGATGGTACAAATCCAGCCCTGGTGATGTGCCCAAGGGCACAGATAAAATTGCACCCAGAGCCTCTCCAGGGTAAAAGGTGCATTAAGAGCATTCCTATGAACCTCAGAAATGAAGTTGTAATATAATAAATACCTTTTACAGGTATATCAACCTATGCCACATTGTTTTGTGAATCACAAAGTGCCTTATAGAAATCTTTTAATACAGTATGTTGTTAATTAACCTTGGATCTTATGTCTGTGAACCAACTGTTAACCTTACAGACTTAATGGAACACTCATTTTGTTTCTTTTTTATCTTGTGGGTGAGTAATCTAATTGGCTTATTTCCATATTAGTAATACCACGGTTTGAAAAACAAATATTTTTTATGTTCTGAATGTTCTAAAGTCAATCCTGTCTTTGATCTACATAACGCCCACTAGAGCAACTAATTAGGGGCAGAGCAGTGACTCTGTGGCTAAGGATCTGCACCTATGGCTAGAAGGTTTGGCGGTTTAAATCCTGCGGATGGCAGAAGAATCCTACTCCCTGGGGCTCCTGAACAAAGCCCCTAAACTTAACTGCTCCAGGGTTTCTGTACAATGGCTGACGCTGTGTTCTAACCCCAAACTTCTCTCACTGTCTCTGTGTCTGATGGAGAGCAAGTTGGGGTATGCAAAAAGATGAATTCCTAATGTAACGAACAGTTCTTTCCGGACCCTATGCGGACGACACAGTCCGACGGAGTGGGGGAACACTGGGGAAACGTCATGCAGGAAAACAGGGCTGAAGACAGGGGGGCGTGTCCAAGGTGCGCTGGTGCACGGGGGAGGTGTGGCCGAGGCGAACAATCCCAAAGAATAATCCATAGAGTATCCAAAACACGAAGGTAAGTCCAAAACCAGGAGATCCATCAGAACTCGGAATTAAAAACCACGAAGGCCGGGTCGGAACCGGCGGACGGGAAACAGGAACGGGAACGGGAACGGAGGTTAAAACCTTAACGGGACCAGGCGCTTCCTGGTCCCGGACTCGCACGATATGGAAATCAGATGCAGAGCCCGGAAGAGCGTCAGCGCCTGGCTTTTAAGGTGGGCAGGGAATAGGGCGCAGGTGCATGGAATAAAGTCTAGAGTGATAGGGCTGGAGCACCCTTAAGGAGGGGGAACTAATATCGTGACAGTACGCCCCTCCTTTTCAGGGCGGCTCCGAAGCCCTAAGAAAAAAAAAGGGAGAGAAAAAAAAAAACCGATGGAATCCAGGCTGCCAGGGTGCCGTCCGCGGGGTCCAGGTGTTGGCTCTGCATTCTGTAACGAACAGTTCTTTCCGGACCCTATGCGGACGACACAGTCCGACGGAGTGGGGGAACACTGGGGAAACGTCATGCAGGAAAACAGGGCTGAAGACAGGGGGGCGTGTCCAAGGTGCGCTGGTGCACGGGGGAGGTGTGGCCGAGGCGAACAATCCCAAAGAATAATCCATAGAGTATCCAAAACACGAAGGTAAGTCCAAAACCAGGAGATCCATCAGAACTCGGAATTAAAAACCACGAAGGCCGGGTCGGAACCGGCGGACGGGAAACAGGAACGGGAACGGGAACGGAGGTTAAAACCTTAACGGGACCAGGCGCTTCCTGGTCCCGGACTCGCACGATATGGAAATCAGATGCAGAGCCCGGAAGAGCGTCAGCGCCTGGCTTTTAAGGTGGGCAGGGAATAGGGCGCAGGTGCATGGAATAAAGTCTAGAGTGATAGGGCTGGAGCACCCTTAAGGAGGGGGAACTAATATCGTGACACCTAACAATAGAAATTGTATATCGCTAATTAAGTGATCTCTCTAGGTGTTTTTTATTTTTTTATATAACTTCTCTAAGTGTGATACCTCTGCTTCTAAATTTAATCTCTTTTCGATTTATATTTTTTGACGATCGAGGGAAATGATATGCCCCTCAATAGTTGTTTTGGTACCATCCCACATTGTTGCAGGTGATACTTGTGATTTTTCTCATCTTCACAATAGTGAAGGACCCAAGTCTGTACAAGATCACGAAACACAGCATTTCCTAGGAGAGAGGTGTTAAACCTCCAGAATCTACTTCTCTCTATGGCAATACTAAAATTAAAATCTAATTGTATCAATCATGAGAAGGATCAGATAGGATAAATGAACCAATATGATAGGATAAAACATTATAAACATACATACAGATGTAGCCATTCAAAACAAGCGGGCGATACCGCATTATTTTGCGGTGCGCTTTACGTAGTCTACCTCGAGTTACCGTAAATTCTCCTATAGTACTGCAAGTAAAATAATAGTACCCGGAATTTCCGCAAGGTGGAGCTAATAAAGCTCAACCTCTCATGTTTTAGCTGTCGCCATCAAAGTCTTTCACGAAGATATAACTAATAGTAGGCTGGGCAAACGATTTTTAATTTTTTTTTTAAATAAATAAAAAATGAGATATAATGATGTGTTCCTGCTTAACTTAGACATTGCACGACTTTAAAACATATAAAAACAGGTTTCAAGAGTTAAAAACCACTTTTTATGCGCGAAAATTGGGTGATTTTTCTTCCTCATGATCAGCTCAGAATCTTCGTGTACGCTGTAAGGTTTTTACTTCTTAATTAAATGTTTAAAATACATGAATTTTATAAAGACAACACACGTTTTGAAGAGAAAAAATCCCATTATTTTCTCTTCCTGTTGTGTGAAACTCATCAGCAGGTCTTTTTTTCCCAATCAGAGGCTCTGAAAATAGCGTACCGCCCACTGCGCTCCGTCAGAGAGGGGCGCGGCACCGAGAGAGGGAGGAGGCGCGGACCTCAGCAGTACAGAATGAACGTTCTACTGCCTGGAGCGCTTATGGCAGCGCCATAAAAAACTTTATAACTTAGTTTTTAAAATTAATCAAGCAATATGAAGCATCTCTTTTTACTTTTAAGTCACTTAATTATCATTAAGCACAGCTTTCTCACCACCTAGACTACTTTTTGATACCATCCTTAGACAAAGCAGAAACATGTTGTTCTGTCTAATGACATTACAAGTGGAAAGATTACAGATTTTAATCGTCTTTAATTTTGTTACTTTATACATTTTAGAAACGTTTCATCCATACAAACACCACAAAACTATTCTCGATTGTATTTCTGAATGGTATGTTACACGTAGTTCACTGTTTTAAATACATCTTATTAAGAAAGTTAGGTGTTAGCATAAACTATTAGCAATAATATTAAATTTAGCACTGTAATAAGTTGTTGCACTTTCCCCCGCATCTTGTAAAAATATATTTTCATTGTTCAAATATACATTAAAGCTGACTATCATATAATAAGTTAAATACAAAACTAAAGAAAAAATAGGGTTAAATATAATTCAAAATATTTTGCTAACAATGTTAACTGTTTATAAATAATAAATTGTATTAAATAAAGAGTAGGATGGCACAGTTGTTAATATGCTTTTTGTTTTGTTTCTTTTTCATAAATACAACAGTAGTACCTGATGTCTCAGTGGCTTTCAAAATTAAATTATGCATGCAAACCTGTGAACTAGAAAGATAACTAAGATATCCATCCATTTATAATGGTGGCAAAGTGGTTAGCATTGCTATCTTGGAGCACTGGGGTCCTAGGTTCAATTCCTGCCATCCTGAGTGTGTGGGGTTTGCATGTTCTCTCTGGGTTACATGGTTTTTCTCCATATGTGTGATATGACTCCCTCTCGCACTCCAAAACATACTGGTAAGTTAATTGGTTTATGGGAAAACTGGCCCTGGTGTGTGTGTGTTTGTTTCTGTCTGTCCTGTGATGGACTGGCGCTATGTCCAGGGTGTATTCTGCCTTGTGTCTGTTGATTACTGGGATAGGCTCCAAATCCTCTGTACTGGATAAAGAGATTAGAAATGGATGGAAGTAAAGGCACTGTGTGGATGGAACTATAGACAGTGTTAGAAACCCACTATGAAATGGCAGCATCTCACTGAGAATAAAATATTTTATAGTGCTGGCTTAAGGAAACAGCCTTTCCACCTCTCTTGCACATCAGTATCCATACCTAGTTATTTAAACAAATTGCCTCTAATTATAAACATCTTAATATGCTGGTTCTGTGGATCCTCATCAGCTATGTTTGTCCATTCCTTCAATTCATGTGCATCCAACACACAGTTCAACACTAGCAACTACACAAAATCTAAAATACAATCCTCATTTCAGTATCTATGTAAACATACAGTCTGTTAACTTCATCATCTTCATCAAAAGTATGCCTAACCCCATTAGGAAGTGTTCTTGTTATCAGTGTATTCCTCAGCTATCCCAAAATTATCTTCTTCTTACCAACATCTCTAGTCTTTTATCCTCCAATAACTCAGCCAACACTTAAATCTCCAAAAGCTGCTTGTGTTAATTTCTTGAAATCACAAATATCATGTGTAAATACTGGTCATGTAATACTCTGCATTGTGGAATAATAGTTTATTTTAAAGGGAACTGGATAAACTAAGAACTAGAGAAATCAAGAAAGGCTTTTTTTTCTAGAATTAATAAATGCACATCCTGTTCACTGGGGAAATTAAATCCAAACTGAGCAATCTTCAATATGTTCAGAATATGACAGCGAGAATCCTATCAGGGATGCATTACACCTGTTTTCAAGTCCTTGCATTGGTTATCTATCAGGTTTCGAGTCAACTTCAAAATCCTCATCCTCATTCAGTACCTACAGTATATGGCTTATTATCTGTCTACTCCCCACCTTTGTCCATCTGACTCTGGTCTTCTAGCTGTCCTCAAGAACATCTACATTCTGTGGGTGACAGGGTCTTCTCTAGCTGCACCCCAGAGCTCTCAATTTGTATTCCCAGTGATATCAGTCACGTACCCTGAGTGCATTTAAATCTAACCTCAGAACCTTTCTTTTCAGAAGACTTAGTGTCTGTATCTGCTTCATTTTCTAATTTTGGTAGCACCTCTAACTGCTTGTCTTTCTTATATGTATTTACTTTGTAATCTGTGGTCCTTTTATCTGTTTTTATATCTACTGTATTGCTTTGAGATGCCACTTTTAAAGGTGATATATAAAATAAAGTTTTTTATTATAGTTATAGAGAAACATGATCAGTTTTCCCTGGTTCAGATAAAAAGATCTAAAGCATACTAGTTTGTCACTCTTCTCATTCCCTTTGCTAAATAACTTTTCATACTAATCTGATCAATCTAACTGCCTGTTTTCTGTGCTTTCTCTATCCTGCTAGATTTGCAATTATTCTGAAAATATTCTTCTTGAAATAACTCATTTCTAAATACCTTTTTTCACTTTTAACATCTTGCAGCAACTCTGCGACAAAATATACACTTAGCACAGTTCATCCTGCTACCAACATTGAATAAAAAAAATCTTATGATTTCTATATTTATGTCTTTATTTAGTGGTTTCATTAGTGACAAAGGCTAAACTTTGTTGGAAAAATGTATTTTATGTGTTGCGGAAAAAACTGACTTGCTTTAACAAAGTATGTTTACAAATCCTTTCACCTGGCAATCTACCTGAATGCCCAACTATCTGAGAAGCCCTCCATGAAACCATGGTTGCTATTAATTCATTTAGGGCTCATTGACAGAATTGCTGTTTTTTATGCATGCTAATTTTCTGATTCCTCACTCTGTTTCATGTTTATAGATAAGACTTTATTGATCGTGAAGGGATATTGATGAACATGTTTGCATGTTCTTTTGTAACATACACCTTTTTGTGCTTTTTTTGTATATCTAAGCAAGTGTTCCTGCATCCCTCTTCTGCACTATAGGCATGGCTATTTTTCTGTTTGCTCCATTTCTAAAACTTTTTGCTCATGTGCATTTTTGTATTTTTTTTACACCTCTAGCACTTTAACGTCCTGAATTTTCATTTGCCTTAATTTGTAGAATGAATTTGAGTTTTAGCCTTAAAAATCTTAAGTTTTCACTATCTTTTGTTTCTTGTCCTACAACTGTTATTATTGATCACCGAATTATTGTACTTGACATGACTTCATTCAGCCTTTCCTGAACGTCTATGACAGGCAGAGAGAGTGCTGTTTCTGGTGCGATCTTTTGCAGCTGACATTACACTGTTTTAAACTAACAAGAAATTAGATTGCTCATAAATCACTTATCCTATATAAATACAGCGTAATTGCCCTCCGAAAATCCTCTTTTTCTTGTTCGTTTTAGAGACCTTGATCGAAACTGATTTTAGATGTCAGAAAGGATTTTGTTTCTCTGTATTTCCTACATTGCTTTGTCGAGATTTTAACTTTATATTTAGGCTCAGATTTCAACTATAAATCGTACACTAATTAATAGCAGCAAATACTGATGTTTTGCTCCCTCTTACCACAAAAATATATATGTTTTGTAACTGGGATGAACTTTATTTCGTACGCGTAGCTACTGCGATTTGGACACGAAGCGGTTAAAGATGGCGGCAAATCAGGCACCCAGAGAGGGGGGGGGGGGGGCGTCTTCTCGCCTCCATAACTAAACTGCCAAATAGGAGTGGCTTAAGCGACATACACAGTCGTGTAACTGACAGTTTGAGGTAGCCTATCGTGTAAATTTCGCTTTGTTGCTGATAGGTTAAGCTTTCGAAACTCTGCCCCAAAGTCATGTGACTGATTGTTCGCCCTGTTTCGTAGGTTAAACGCAATGATCACAAGCACCACCATGGTAACTGGGATGTGTAGTTTTTAATTCCGTTTAAATTATAACTGTACGTACCGTCTTCATATTTGGCCAGGGCTTTAAAGAGAAGGCACGCCAAAAATTTTGGTGCCGTCGTCTCCGCTTTAAAGGTACCCCCGTGCTGGAACAATTTGACCTCGGAACGTTTGCCCAGCGTACTAATAGTATTAATAATGAATGACCTTGGACAAGCTGTAAACTCAAAGTATTGCCCTGGTCCACATTCTTTTTTTCATTGACCGTCTTTGTAAAAGTAACACCACAGCATTTCGCAATCACGCATTTGTTTCCAATCATGCAAAGTACAGTAATTTTTGAGAATCTCCGATTCACCATGCCTTTCACATGCTCATAAAAGACATTGATTTAAGAACATATTACTGTATGCAAACTGTACTGTATACAGTATGTATATGTATATTTAATGTCTTTACTGTGAATATTTATATGGAATTTTTGCCACTGAACGGAAATCTTAGTAGCTGAGCATAAAAAGAATAGGCTCATACTGTTACGCATGTGAAGGCCATAAACGATATTAATTTTGGAACATAAACATACAGTGTATGGCTGGTCTCGGTACTTTAAAGAAAACATACACACCAGTATTCCATTTCTCCCTAAACATTTTAAGCATCGAAGTCTTTAACTAACGTGATACCAGAGTCAACAAGCATACTTTTAGAATTTGATTAAAAGGGAATATAATATGGAATCGCATATCTAAAGAAATGAATAATGATATAATTATATTCATGTTCCGCAACACAAGAATTGTACACACTGTACGATGTCTGTTGATAATATTTTGTAGGGCTTTTTCAACACTCCTCATGTAACCTCGCAGATTCCTGACTCCCACATCACACGTTGCGTGTTTGAATCCCGCTGGAGCCAGGATTTGTTTTTAACAAACATTTCTTTGAAAAAATAAAACTTTTCCCTGGCTCAGAGATTAAATAAAACTTCACTCTCACCAAACAAATGTATATTTCTAAATATTACAACATGATCGAATTTAAGTCATTTTAATAACAATGAATAGTCACCTATGCATTACAATATAAACATTTATATTGATTTAAATCGCGTTTAAATCACCTTTATTTCAAACCCATAAATAAAGCTGATACTGTTAAGACTTTTAATTATTTAAAACTGTATTACAGCAGCACAATAACACACATAACACGTGGGTGGCGTAGCGGTCGGCTCTGGCTTTCCCATCTATCCGATGCACTGCAAGTAAAACCCCCCTCTCTGCGGGAGTGCTGGTTGTCACAAATTAAACCGGTTTCACAGTTATTTTTAAAGTAGAAGGGGGAGAGATTTCCTGTGAAAGACACCTCCCCCTCTCAAAAACCCAGTAAGTACAGTACTTACTAGTTAAGAAAGCTATGCTCCTCAATGAAATCGCTTTAACATGCTAATGCTTTGGTGTAACAGTCCGGGTATGGCAAGCTTCTAATGTCAACCCGACTACGGCGAAAGGAACCCTTCTTTCATTGGAAGACAATGAACATATTGTCATTGTCGCTACCCCAGCATCGCCGCGCTGGACTTCTCCACCTCCCCATCTGATTCCCCGTGCGCCCCTCCGTTGGTGCCCACCGGTCTCCTCGAACAGGGCATCAGCCTGCTCAGCCAAAGCCAAGGCCTGCTCCAAGATGACCGGCGCGGCCAGCATCACGTGGCACTGCACCTCAGTCAGAACCAGGGCCCGGAGGAACGTCTGGAGCACTATCTCCCAGTGGGCCTCCTCCGGGAGAGTAGGGTAACCCTGGCGGGCTAAGTAGGCCACGTCTGTGGCTGTTACCTTCACTGTTACCTTGATACCTCTTTATTTAGAACTCACTCTTCCCCCTGCCTGTCTGGCTTATTTTAATCCTTCTGTGCCCGGATTGCAGCGGGTAAGATATTTTTCCAAGAAAAAAAGAGAAATTAAAAAAAGAGAAATTTCACCAAAGCCCCTTCTCGTGTCTAATTTTTAGTTTAGAAGGATTCAAGCAGGATTTTAGATGAAAGGGAGCGACCTTAATCAAGCCCAAATCATAATTGAACCCATTCAGAGCCTACATTACATTTTAGCGTTTCATTCTGAGCAGAAGACCCTCACACCTGAAGAAGGCTTGCGTTTTCTCCTCTTTTAAGCATTTGTACAATGTTGTAATACAATTTAAAATAATTAAAAGTTCAAACAGTATCAACTAAACTCCATTAATATAAGTATCGAGTGGTATTAAATAAATACAGCATTTTAGTATAGATTACACTTTTCTAAAATGTATTTAAAAAATAAAAACAATTACTAATCTAATCTTTCCACGTTTGATCCCAAAATCCCAAGAAAATAAATCTAGACGGGGAGAAAGCTATGCGGAAAGTTTATTAATATACTTAGAAGACAAAGATAACAATTTATGTTGCATTTGTCTGATTGTGAATCAAAAAATACATTTAATTACCTGCTCTCAGTGACAGCTGACAATCCTCCATACACTCAAGTGAAAAATTAGTAATGCCAATGTAAATGTCTTATTTACAATTTGTTGATAATAGAAATGTTAAGTTCTCTAAAGCTTTGTGGTAGTTTACGCAGGCAGCAAAAGATCAGCCACACTGGGAAGATGCAACACCGAAGATATGATTAATAACCTTTTAAATCTGAAGGGAGATCTAAAGGGATCCCCCCCTCACATACACGATAGAAGCAGGAAGCAGAAGCAGGGACCGTTGGCAAAAGGAAAGAAGGTGACTATTCATTGTTATTAAAAATGACTTAAATTTGTACACATTGTGATATTTAGAAATATAAAAAGTCAATTAATTGTCCATATTATTGCTATTTTATTTTTTAAAAGAAATGTTTGTTAAAAGAAAAGTCATAGCGTGGGCTGGATTTGAACACCCAACCTGTGGTTCAGAAGTCAGGAACGTCTACCTCAGCACCACCTGCAAGGTTACAGGAGGCATGGTGAAACACCCCTACACATACAAAATCAACAGACATTGTACAGCATGTACTACTGTGTTGTAGTATATGAATATAATTATATCGTTATTAATTTCTTTAGATACGCAATTCTATAATATATTAGCAGAAAAGCTTAAAACTACCACTTTTATACACGTTATTTCACATGTTAGTTAAAGACTTCGATGCTTAAAATGTTTAGGGTGAAATGGAATACTGGTGTGTATTTTTTCTTTAAAGTACCAAGACCAGCCATATACAGTTTACATACTGTATGTTTAAGTTCCAAAACTAATATCGTTTGTTATCCCAAGTTGTTTGAATCGCCACAATTCAAATAGAGAAAAAAGAGCTGACTGACAAGATTTAAGATGTGGCTGTCAATGTTGGATTAAAAAAAACAGGTTGCCCGAGGTTAGTTGCATTGCTTGAAAAATAATTTTATTTAGAGAGACTGGATAAGTAATTTAAGTGTTTTTTTTAACTTCCTGAAAAACAAGTAATAATTTAACAATATGTGCAAACGTTTTATGATATGTCGCTGTTGTGAATGTCTGTGGAGTGTATGTTAGTTGCCTGTCTGTCCTGGCTGTGCTCTCGCTCACCCTCCCCCCCACCTCAGTTCAATTCAAGGTGCTTTAACTTTAACTTGCTTTAACTCCACAAGCTGAGTTCTGAGTTCTGAAGTCTGAGTTCTTGTGTCCGTCCTATCTGAACCCGAAAGTATTAGAATATGTATCTTTATAGCAGGTGGTGTACAGCTTTTTAGTATAGATTACACTTTTCTAAAATGTATTTAAAAAATAAAAACAATTACAATCTAATCTTTCCACGTTTGATCCCAAAATCCCAAGAAAAGTTTATTAAGATACTTAGAAGACAGAGATATCAATTTATGTTGCATTTGTCTGATTGTGAATCAAAAAACACATATATTTAAACACGCATTTGCGGTTTAAATCAAAACGCGATTTAAATCAATATAAATGTTTATATTGTAACACATAGATGACTATTCATTGTTATTAAAATGACTAAAATTTGATCATGTTGTGATATTTAGATATATAAATGTGTTTGGTGCAAGTGAAGTTTTATTTAGTCTCTGAGCCAGGGAAACATTTTATTTTTTCAAAGAAATGTTTGTTAAAAAAGAAGTCATGGCTTCAGCAGGATTCAAACACACAGCATGTAAGGTAGGAGTCAGGAATCTAACCCACAGCACCACCAGCAAGGTCACACGAGAAGTGTTGAAAAAAACCTACAAAAGATTATCAACAAACATCGTACAGTGTGTACAATTCTTGTGATGCGGTACATGAATATAATTATATCGTTATTCATTTCTTTAGATACGCGATTCCATATTATACTCCCTTTTAATCAAATTCTAAAAGTATACTTGTTGACTCCGGTATCACGTTAGTTAAAGTCTTCAATGCTTAAAATGTTTAGGGAGAAATGGAATACTGGTTTGTATGTTTTCTTTAAAGTACCGAGACCAGCCATATACTGTATGTTTATGTTCCAAAATTAATATCATTTATGGCCTTCACATGCGTAACAGTATGCGCCTATTCTTTTCATGCTCAGCTACTAAGATTTCCCTTCAGTGGTAAAATTCCAAATAAATATTCAATACTAAAACGGGCATAGTAAAGACATTTAAATCTTTCTACAACCGACCAACGCACCACGAGTGCCCCTGTAGGTCAATCAATCACGTACTGCGGTATTGCGCGAGGCCGTAGCCAATTACGTCCGGTACGTGTCTGTGCCGCACACTTTGAATGGCTGCATCTGTACTGGGTATAAAATACAAATTATGAATAGGAGGCATGGGAATTAAAAGTAAAAGGTATAGTTTTTAACTAAAGGATTCAGCTCTCTTCATATATTCACAAGACCCAAGACCAAAAGTCCCTACATATGTTTTTAAGAGCAGATAATGATCTAGTTTAAAACAAGGACAGTGTTGGTTGAACAAAAGTATAAATTTGGGAGAATCTTCATTAGGAGCACACATATTTAGAATAGTGAGATGTTGTAAAAATATAGAACCTGATATTAAAACACATCTGCCTTCTGAGTCTTTTTAGAAGGCATTCTATCACTATATACTCTCAAATGAGTAAAACATAATTTGGAACAAATTTCTTTCATCTCCACCTGTCATTCACAATTATTGCTTTGTGAAGTATATGTGTTGGCCTTCATTTTATTAGGAAATGAAGACCTTTGTACAGTATGAGGTCAAGTCCACTGTGTTTTTTTTTATTCTAATTTATTTTAAAATGTCTCCAATAATGTGATCAGAGTCAAAAGTAAATGTATTACTCATTATGTTTACTTTGTAAGATAAGTGCTATTTTTTCCTTTTTCTTTATGGTCTGACTTCCTCCGACACCTTTTACAAACAATAACTGTAGTTTGTCATTACAATATGAGCAATAATCACACTCGCTAGTGGTAATGGAAGTACTCTTTTATTGACCAGAAAGGCATAGGATAACAATCCTTGAAAGTCTACTCTCACCAGTCAGTAAGAGTGAAGGTGCAGGGTCCTGACTAATACAAGCCACGCAGTTCAGGTTGGGAACCTGAGAAAACAGAGCAGAATGGGGAAACATGGGAAAGTCACGGCCGTTCACTAACACTACATGTACATAAATTCCTTTCCTTCTCCCCAAGTAAACGATATCCCTACTTGTTCCCAACTATTCTGGACAGCTTCTCATCTATTCCACCATGCACTCGCTCAGTACCCCATCACCGCCTGATAAGGGTGCTACACTGCCTTCCCTTCAAGAGTCAGATGTCCCATCTTCTCCCTTGCCTGGCTGCTCTGCTCGTCACCATCTTTGGGAAAAACAGGCTGAGCGAGGTCCAGCAAGTCTGTCCCGGTGGAGCACTACCATATACCCCCAGGTCTTTAACTGGAGACAATAACACACTTCACACTTCACCTCTTGGAGAGGCCTTTCTTCTGTTGGGGTCTGTACACCCAAAAAAGTTCCCCAGCATGTGGGTCCCTGGCAGTACATGTCATATTGATGCTTCTGATGCACGCCAGCCTGGGTAAGGTGGGTCTGGGAGAAAGCATGCACGCGGTCCATGCTTCACTGAAGTTGCCGCACGTAGTCCTGGCCAGCTGAGGGAGAAGGGCTGTCTCCTGGTAGTGTCTCAAGTGCTAGGGCTATTGGAGTGCAAATTACTTTCCTCAACATCAAGGAGACTGGTTTGCACCCTGTGGACTTGTGTCCTGTAGGCCCATAGTACCAAGGGCAGATGTTGATCCCAGTCCCGCTGGTTCTCAGACACCAAAGCAGCATCAGTTGGGTGGAGAGTGTGCATTGAAGATGCTTTACCAACCTGTTGCTCTGGGGATGCAGGGGGGGGTCAGCTGTGTTTTTTATCCCCCAGTGCTAACACACCAGGCTGAAAATGTGGAACTCAAAGTTGCACCTCTGGTCACCCTGGTAAACATACCCTCCAGCAGTGCATCCACCACAGTGGTGGTGCTCTGGTCTGGTAGGGTATATGCCTCAGGCCATTTTGTAAAATAGTCCATAGCCACCAGGATGAAGCCATTGCTGGAATCTGAATGATGGAGTGGGCCCAGCACATCAACCCCACTAGCACCATTGGAGCTCCCACCTGATGTTGCTGTAGGGGAGGCATGGGAGCAGTCAGGGGGACCTTTCTGTGCCAGGCACACATCACAACTTCGGCAGAAATGCACCATGTCCTGGTGACACTGTCTCCAGTAGAAGTGGCCCTGGAAATGCCCCAGCGTCTTGGCAATGCCAAAATGTGCTACTCCTGGCTGCCTATGCACTACTCGCAGCACAACATCCCACAGAGCGGCAAGTACCACTAGCTGCTACCGTATCTCACCACCAGATGACAATATGACAGTGTGCCTGTCAGCCCCAACACAACACCCCCTCCTTCACAACCAAGGAATTCCAAAGTGTACAGAGTACTTTAACTGCCTTGGAGTGAGAAATGATATCTTCCCAAGATAGTCGGCTCTTTTATGTCTTCCAGCAGAGCACCAGACCACTAGCAGGGACATCGTTAACTCCTGGGACTTGGGGGGAAGGACAGGGGTTTATGTACATATAATGTTAGTGTACGGGTTTGGCTGTCCCATGTTTCCCATCATGCATTCGTTCAGTGCCCCATCACTGCCTGATGAGGGCGCTACATTATACTTCTGCTAGTACACAAGAAATTGAAATTTAACCTGTGAACAATGATTCCATCCAAATATGAAGTCAGTTTCTCTATTAGCTTTGATAACCAGATGCTTCACCTACAGATGCAGCCATTCAAAATGGGTGAGGTATTTCGCGGCATACCCCGGTGGGCGTGTCGCGGTATCACCCAGTTCACGTGGTATCACGTGGTTAACTATCCGGCGTCACCTTGTAAAACCGCCAGGGGGAGCTTAACCTCTCATGTACAGCATTTGAGCCTTTAATTTTGAACTGGGTATTCCACCGGTATTCACACCGGTATTCCATTTCTCCCTAATGATTTTAAGCATCGAAGTATTTAACTAGCATGTGAAATAGCGTGTGAAAAAGTGGTAGTTTTAAGCTTTTCTGCTAATATAATATGGAATCGTGTATCTAAAGAATTTAATAACGGTATTCGTGTGCTGCGACAGGGCTGTGTAGGGCTGTTTCGCCTGCCTGTTCACACGAGCTGTCTTGTAGCCTACTGGTCTAGGTGTGTGACTACTAACTGACAGGTTGTGTGTTCAAATCCAGCTGGTGCTGGACTTTTCTTTTAACAAACATTTCTTCGAAAAAATAGAATAGCGATATCAGCAGTTTGTGAGAGGGACATCCAGCAGAGAGACACACACACACCGTGTGTGTTTTCATTGACAAAATTGTTTTTTTTCAATTACTCTTGTCTAACAGGAATGTTTTGTTTGTGGACAGACTGTTAGACAAGAGGAAAAGACCGCCTCCTCCTACAAAGCATTAATCCCGTATCTAAGGAAAATTGCATTATACCTTTGTTCATGCACATCATTATACAGTATCTCATTTTGTATTTCGATAAAAAAATTTGTTTGCCCAGCCACTGCTGTTGTTATTGTTTTTATCCTGTAAAGCGTTTCCTTTTTCTGCGTTTTCCATTTCCTTTATCTGATCACTCGCTTTCTAGATACACATCTCACCTGTCCTGTTCTTTGTTTTCCTGGTTTGCTGATTATGCCTGCTGCGGTCCACTCCTACCCTCACACCTAAAGAATACTATTTTAAATTTCTTGGCGCAGTTCATTAACCCTTGTATGTGCTGTCCGCCCCCAAAATGCAATTTAAAAACAGTCGAAAACCGCGCTCAAAATGCAATTTAGAGCTTAATAAGATACACTCCACAGGCAAAATTAAAGACAAAATTAAAGACGATTAAAATCTGTAATCTTTCCACTTGTACTGTGAGTCATCGGAAAGTTTTTGCTTTGTGTAAGGATGGTGAGAAAGCTGTGCTCAATGTATTTAAGGGACTTAAAAGTAAAAGGATGCTTCATATTGCTTGACTAATTTTAAAAACCAAGTTATAAATGCAGACGCTCCCTCGGTGCCGCGCCGGGTGTATCAAATATCAAAGTATACATTCCTAACAAGAATTGTACCCATCTGTCATGCAAATAAAACACCTTGAATTTAATTGAATTGAGGGAGAGAGGGGGGTAGTGGGACAGAGATACTGTAGACAGACTCAAGGCAAATAAGATACTTATGGGTACACAGGCATTCACGACAGCAACATACGAAACGTTTGCACGTACTGTATAGTTAAGTTATTACTTGGTTTTCAAAGTGCAATGAAATACAATATTGTTGTTGCTGCTGTTCTGGTTGTTTTTATCCCGTAAAGCGTTTTGAGAAGCCACCTTTAAAGGCGATATATACTGTAAAACCGCTGATTCTTATGGAACGTGTTCCGCAGGAGATTCACATTTTTATTTATTTATTTTTTAATCGCGTATCTTAGGAAATCTCAGTATAACTTTGTTCATGAACAGAGGCATGTTACATTATCATTAGTTTTTTTAACAAGGCTCGCCAGCTAATGTGAATCAAAACCTGTCTTGCTAGCTTTTAAAGTCGTGCATGTGTAAACTGTACTAGAGGACATGCAAGTTACTCTGCCCCTTTCAGCTGCAGGGAGTCCCTCTGCTGCAACACACAGCAGACAGAACGGGAGACTATTGCCTTTCATATCTGACACCAGTGAAGTAAAAGGGGTGTCTAAAGGAGTGATTTCAGACCACATTTTAGTTACTTTATTTTGTTTACTTTTAACATTTCTGTAATTTACAGTAGATGTCACAATAGAAGCCCGAAGCCTATTATACTCAATCTAGCCTTGGATCCTCTGAGTCCCATGACTCAGTCTTGTCTGCTTTCCTAGAATAAAACCAGTTAAGTCTTGTGTACTATGCAATTTATATTTTCCGATTCCATGCATTCCCTTAATGTTTAGAGTTTACTATATTCTCCAGACTCAAACACATAAGTACTAATAGCTCTGTCCATTTAGGAGACTCTTTGCAGTACTGTGTCCCACTTCCCCCATGAATTCTTTAGGTTGGGTCTAATATTTTCCAGTAATATACAGAATGGCATACAAAATGCTGTCAGGCAGGTAACAGAAAAGAGAAAAATATAAATATTTCCATTTTACAGACGTTCACACATTTATAACATTTCAGCTCAATAAAAAGCTAACCCAATAATTAAATGTGATGAAGTATAGTTTGGATGTTTATACATTCATGTTAATCGTATTCTTGATTTATTTCAATAAGTGTTCATGTTTCATTTGCTAACTTAGAGCATATTGTGCAATGAAGAATAAAATAGCTGCATGACAAGTGACTTCCTTCTCTCAGTGGAAATTAAAAGGTAGCCTGATAAATTATAAGACAGTAAGAAAGGTTCCAATCAGGAGGAGACAATTCTTTCCATTTTTTTTGTTTGATTGCTGGTAGCAAACTGATCTGAGGATCTACTCCAGCTCTTTCTCTTTTTATCATACAGTAAATTTTATTTTCTTGCTTTCTGAAACACAATATAACAAAAAATAACCTCACAAACTCAAAGAAAAAATCCTTGTTCCCCCCCTCCCCTTGGCAGTACTTCCTCCCATGCTTTTAACTAAGGGCATCTAAAATACTGTCAAACAGCTACAATGGTATCTCTGTACAAGGCTTTGACTGTGTCAATCACAGCACCTACCATTCCCTTACCAGCAACAACATGGATTCTAACACTCAGACATTAAAAAAGTCAGGCCAAGAGAGAAAATACTGAGCTTTACAACATGCAGTACCAGTAACATTTTACCCACAGTAGACTCACCAACCAGATGTGTTTCAGTTTCTGTGATAAGCCTAGGTTAATCATATCCTCTCCTCTAGTAGGAGCACCAAGTGTAAACATGTAACGTCCCTATTAAAAATAATGGCAAAACAGAAGTTCACTCTTTCTAGAACATACCTTCCTATGGACACTCCTAAAATGTATAAAATAGTGTCCACAGCATCTCATAATAGAGGCAAATGGGGAACTACAAACTCATTTCATACAATGCCATCCATGAGGGGTTAAATACACCCTGAGAGAAATTAATTTCTGGATAATTCAACGGCTGTGATTTCTGGAATATGTATTATCCCAAATATTTTCAAAAGTAATTGAATCATTTCAATGAATCTGTGCCATTCAAGTACCTGCTCCAGACAATAACCACTGCTAAGGGTTTATATGAAGCTTGCATTAAAAGACTTTAAAAAAATGTCATGTTCCCATAAAAAAGTCATGCCTTGGAGTATAGACCCCCAAAGGAATGCCATAGACTCAAACTGCAAAATAAACACATACAGAAAGAAAATATTTGTAATGTAATTGCAAATCCTGGTATGAGTGATTGGTATGACTTTCCTCATTACAAATCTCTTATTAGAATTTAAATTTCTCTGTAACTCCAGGTCAGAACAGAGAAAATGTAACTGACTTAAGGAGTTTACGATTATGAAAAATAGAAGGATAAGCATGTTACTGAGCACCAAATCTTATTGAGAATATGAATCTATTTAAGGTTTATACCATCAAAGTAAAGGTTTATTCCATGCTGAAAATGTTTGTACCAGACTTTTTTGAGGCCTGTTTAATTGTGTCTGAAGTCTGATGTTGTAAATTTTATTGTTAAAAAGATCCATGAAAATGTCACTACTAAAGTTAGCTGGTACTGTTGGTATTGTAAGTGGCAAGTAGAGCTCATATTTTAGATTTTGTGTAGTTGCTAGCGTTGAACTGTGTGTTGGATGCACATGAATTGAAGGAATGGGCAAACATAGCTGATACGGATCCACAGAGCCAGCATATTAAGATGTTTATAATTAGAGGCAATTTGTTTAAATAACTAGGTATGGATACTGATGTGCAAGAGAGGTGGAAAGGCTGTTTCCTTAAGCCAGCACTATAAAATATTTTATTCTCAGTGAGATGCTGCCATTTCATAGAGGGTTTCTAACACTGTGTATAGTTCCATCCACACAGTGCCTTTACTTCCATCCATTTCTAATCTCTTTATCCAGTACAGAGGATTTGGAGCCTTTCCCAGTAAGCGACAGACACAAGGCAGAATACACCCTGGACATAGCGCCAGTCCATCACAGGACAGACAGACACAAACACACACACACACCAGGGCCAGTTTAAATCTAACCTCAGAACCTTTCTTTTAAGAAGACTTAGTGTCTGTATCTGCTTCATTTTCTAATTTTGGTAGCACCTCTAACTGCTTGTCTTTCTTATATGCATTTACTTTGTAATCTGTGGTCTTTTTATCTGTTTTTACATCTACTGTATTGCTTTGAGATGCCACCTTTAATGGTGATATATCAAATAAAGTTTTTATTATATTATATATTATCTAATATTATATATTATTGTTATAGCGAAACATGATCAGATTTTCCCTGGTTCAGAAAAAAAAGATCTAAAGTATACTAGTTTGTCACTCTTCTCATTCCCTTTGCTAAATCACTTTTCATACTAATCTGATCAATCTAACTGCCAGTTTTCTGTGCTTTCTCTATCCTGCTAGATTTGCAATTATTCTGAATATTTTCATTTTGAAATAACTCATTTCTAAATACCTTTTTCACTGTTAACATCTTGCAGCAACTCTGCAACAAAATATACACTCAGCTCAACCTGACAGTTCATCCTGCTACCAACATTAAATAAAACAAATCTTAAGATTTCTATATTTATGTCTTTATTTAGTGGTTTCATTAGTGACAAAGGCTAAACTTTCTTGGAAAAATGTCTTTTATGTGTTGCGGAAAAAACTGACTTGCTTTAACAAAATATGTTAACAAATCCTTTCACCTGGCATTTTCGTAGTTAGAAATTATGGAACGCTCTGTTAAAAGCTGGTTCATACAGAAAATGTAGAAATGCATTAGCCTGATTATGATTTAAAAATACACATAATTAAACACGCGTTTGCGATTTAAATTAGAACACGATTTAAATCAATTTAAATGTTTATATTGTAACGCATACTGTCCAGCCTCCATTTCTCTATAAAAATTTACTCTGTTGCACACACACACACAATAGAAGCAGGAACCGCTGTCAGAAGGGAAGATATGTTCAAAATATCGCAAATATCGATCATGTTGCGATATTTTGAAATATAAAAGTCAATTGATTGTCCATAATATCGCTATTCTATTTTTTTGAAGAAATGTTTGTCAAAAGAAAAGTCCAGCAGCAGCTAGATTTGAACACACAACCTAGCAGTTGTTAGTCACACACCTAGACCAGTAGGCTACAAGACAGCTCACATGAACAGGCAGGCGAAACAGCCCTACATAGCCCTGTCGCAGTACACGAATATAATCATACCGTTATTAAATTCTTTAGATACGCGATTCCATATTATATTCCCTTTTAATCAAATTCTAAAAGTATGCTTGTTGACTCCGGTATCACATTAGTTAAAGACTTCGAAGCTTAAAATGTTTAGGGAGAAATGGAATACTGGTGTGTATTTTTTTCTTTAAAGTACCAAGACCAGCTATATACTGTATGTTTATGTTCCAAAATTAATATCGTTTATGGCCTTCACACGCGTTACAGTATGCTCCTATTCTTTTTATGCTCAGCTACTAAGATTTCCCTTCAGTGGTAAAATTCAATATCTACAACGGGTGCCTTTTGCCGAAGTCGGGAGACATTAGAGGCTTGCCACACCCGGACTGTTAAACCAACGCATTAGCACGTCAAAGCCCATTGAGGACCCGGGCGCAATAGTTGCTTTGTCCCTTGATTTACTGATCTGCATTAATTATGGAAATCAAGTTCCTGCTCTTTGCAGACGACCTGGTCCCGCTGTCGCCAACAGAACAGAGGCTGCGCCAGAACCTGGCACTGCTGGTGCAGCACTGTCAGACCTGGGCGCCGACAGTCAATCTGGACAAGACCAGAGTTATGGTTTTCCAGAAAAAAAGCCAGACCTCAGGGAAACAGGTACAAATTCACACTTAACAACACATTAACACCTAACAACGGGAGCAGGGATGAATTAGGCCAGTACCCACTATTGTTAAACATACAGAAAAGAATATTATAAAGTATTGAAGTATTGGCTTTAGTATTAGCCATACAGAACATTAAAGTGCCCCTTTTCCATTCAGCAGGTGCCTGAGCCGCTGTGTCCTATCTTCTGACAGTCGCCGTTGTGAATGTCTGTAGAGTGTATCTTATTTTTACTACTATATTTTTGTATTATATTCCCTATTAATCAAACTCTAAGAGTATGTATCGGCTTGTCCCCTCCTCCCGCCCCTCTCTGTGTACAGTGGAGCCTCCTGTCCAGCCAGCACATGTCCACAGACATTCACAACAGCGACATATCATAAAACGCTTGCACATATAGTTAAATTATTGGAACAAGTAATAGGTTTATTCCATGCTGAAAAAAAGAAGAAAGAGAACACAACGTTTCGGCCATGGAGCCTTCTTCAGGTGTGAGAGAGACAGGGCAGTAGGCAAAGGTAAAGTAGCGGTAGAACAAAGGTTGGGAGGGAGGAGGAGTGACTAGTTAAATTATTAGTAGTTTTTCAGGAAGTTAAAAAAAACACTTGAATTACTTATCCAGTCTATCGAAATAAAGTTATT
This sequence comes from Lepisosteus platostomus, assembly GCF_059453375.1. NCBI lineage: Eukaryota > Metazoa > Chordata > Actinopteri > Semionotiformes > Lepisosteidae > Lepisosteus > Lepisosteus platostomus. The sequence goes on along the minus strand of NC_142627.1, from coordinate 400,588 downwards.
TTTCAAGCAATACAACAAACGTCAGGCAATGTGTTTTTTTTAATCCAACATTGACAGCCACATCTTAAATCTTGTCAGTCAGGTCTTTTTTTCTCTATTTGAATTGTGGTTTACACATCGCACGACTTTAAAAGCTAGCAAGACAGGTTTTGATTCACATTAGCTGGCGAGCCTTGTTAACAAAAAAACTAATAATAATGTAACATGCCACTGTTTGTTCATGAACAAAGCTATACTGAGATTTCCTTAGATACACGATTAAAAAATAAATAAATAAAAATTTGAATCCCCGGCGGAATACATTCCATAAGAATCAGTGGTTTTACAGTATATATCGCCTTTAAAGGTGTCTTCTCAAAACGCTTTACAGGATAAAAACAACAAGAACAGCAACAACAACAATATTGTATTTCATTGCACTTTGAAAACCAAGTAATAACTTAACTATACGTGCAAACGTTTCATATGTTGCTGTTGTGAATGCCTGTGGAGTGTATCTTATTTGCCAGAAAGCTCTAAATTGCATTTTGAGCACGGTTTTTGACTTTTTTTTTAATTGCATTTTGGGCGTGGACAGCACATACAAGGGTAAATGAACTGCACCAAGAAATTTAAAATAGTATTCTTTAGGTGTGAGGGTAGGAGTGGACCGCAGCAGGCATAATCAGCAAACCAGGAAAACAAAGAACAGGACAGGTGAGATGTGTATCTAGAAAGCGAGTGATCAGAAAAAGGAAATGGTGTTACACCCAGGTTTTTGACCCAATTGTTTTTACTTGCTAATGCATCAGACACATTTCCTGGCGTATTGTGTTTTAAATAAAATAGGAGTGTCTTTCCCTGGCATTAGCTCATTGGTATGGTGTAAGTTTTATCTTGTAACGCCCTCGCCTGGTGGTGAGGAGGAAGCGCCCCTAGGCGCTCGTAGTACCGCTGGGCATGCAGGGAGTGGTAGCCGGGGAGAGTCTGAGGGTCAGCACAATGACCAGCGGCTGACCCTACCTGTGTAAATAATATCCTAGTAATTCTAGTGCCCTGTGTAGTCCTGTAAAAGTGTAGTGTGTTGTTAGGTAATTACCACCCTAAATATGTGTACGTGTTCCGTCAGTCTCCTCATGTGTGTGTAGATCCTGTGTTTGGTTTTGTGTGGTTGTAAACGAATAAAGCTAATGCTTGTTTGTTAATCTCATCTCCACTTGTCCTTGCTCTGAAAAGAACCTGCAAACACTACATTGGTGTCAGAAGCGGGCAGAAAGGACAACTTGTGGCAGACAGTACCCGATTCTATTAAGCGCTGGCTGACGCTGGAAGAAACAGAACCCATAGGGAGCCTGAGCAACTCCTGGGTGCGACAGGTGGCCACAGCCCTTACCAGGGCTATTCAATAGTGGTTCCGCTGGTAGAATTGGGGCGACCGGCCGCTACTCCTGGTCAGCGAGCACCCCAGATAGAGGATACTCTCCCTGCTGGAGCCGATCAGCGATTCCCACACCCATCGGCGCTGGTGAGACCAGGTCGCTACAATGGGGAAGCGCCGTGGGAAATCTACGAGGCGCAGTTCCAGCTCGCGGCCCGGACGAATGGCTGGAGCCGGGCGGAGATGGCCGGCCACCTGGCGGCGGCGCTGGAAGGAGCGGCCTGCTAGGCGCTCCTGGACATCCCGGAGGAGGACAGAGGCGAATACACGGCGCTGGCGGCGGCTCTCCAGCTGCGCTTCAGTGTGGAGGAGGCGCCGGACTTGATGCGGGAGAGGCTGGCCCTGCGGCGGCGCCAACCAGGAGAGCGACTGGGCCCGGTTGCCGCTGATGTCGCGTTCCTCGCCCACGGAGGATACCCAACTTTCTCCCGGGAGGCGCAGCGGGAGATGGCTCTCCAGGCTTTTCTCAAGGCCCTCTCACCCGAGGAGTTGCGGCGCCACGTGCAGCATCCTCCAACATTGCTGGAGCAGGCCTTGGCCCTTGCTACACGGGCTGAGGCCGTGTTCGGGGTGGCTGGAAGCGCCAGCAGACGCAGTGCGCCCTGCCGGCTGACCGAGACGGCGACGGAGTGATCCAGCGAGGGGGAAGAGAAGCCAGCCCGGGCAGCTACCCCCGCGGAACAGCCCCGCACGCTGATTTGCAACCACTGCGGGAAGAGGGGACATCGAGCCCGGTTCTGCCGAGCACCTGAACCTCGCACTCCTCGATCGGCGTCGGGAAACGGGAACGGGGCGGCTCAGCGTGGGTAAGGCCGCCCCTCGAACACCTCAACCCCTGCTCCGGAGAGCGCTGTTAAGACCGGCGCCCCTCACGCCACCGTGGGGCGAGTCGGCTGTAGCCGGGGCCTGTACCTCCACTGCAAAATCGAGGACCAACCCTGCCTGGCCCTACTCGACACCGGTTCATCGGTAACCCAACTCCGGCCGGGCGTCCTCCCCAACACCGAGGGCACCAATCCCCCAGCATGGGAGGCCTCCAGCCTGCGGCTAAGGACCGTGACGGGACAGCTCGCTGCAGTCCGGGGGAAACCGGTGCTTCCCTTCCGTCTAGGTGCAGCGACGGTGCGCCACCTCTGCTACCTCGCACCCATCCAGGAGGACTGCATTCTGGGGCTGGACGTAATGCAGCGAGTGGGGGCCAGTTTGGACTTGAGCCGGCAGGATTTGGTGTGGCAGGGGGAGCGACTTCACCTGGTGGAGGGCAGGCCCGGCGAAGGCCGGGGACGCGGGCTTGCCGGAGCCGGGAGAAAAAGAGGCAGTGGCGGCGGCGGCGGCAGTCGCCGGGGCAGACCAGGCCTGTGAGCCGGGGAGCGAGCGTGCCGGATCCTGCTCCCGAGTCAGCCGGGGGGCGAGCCTTGCGTGGAAGCGAGGCGTGCCGTTGAGGATCTCTACCAGCGGAGCTGCGAGGGCCTCGATCAGGACCAGCGGCAGCGGCTCCAGGAGCTACTCGCCCAGAACGAGGATCTCTTTGCGGCAAGAGATGAGGACTGCACCCACACTGCCCTGGTCCAACACGAGATCATCACCGGCGACGCTCGGCCCATCCGCAACCCACCCGGACGCATGATTCACGCCAAGCGGACCGCCGCCGAGGAAAAGATCCGGGAGATGGCCGCAGCAGGGGTGATTGAGCCCTTCGCGAGCCTGTGGTTGGTGCCACCTGTACTGGTAAAAAAAAAAGACCCCCGCCACGGCCAGCCGGGCATGGGGCACTTCGGCGGTAAAAAAACCCTGCAGCGTTTCCGAGGCCATTTTTATTGGGGACTTTGCCACCGGGACGTGGAGTGGTACTGCCGAACGTGTGCGGTGTGCGTGGCGCAGAAGGGTCCCCCCGAGCGCTCCCGGGCCCCCCACCAACAACACCAGGTGGGGGCTCCTATGGAGCGGGTGGGGGTGGACGTTTTGGGCCCGTTTCCGCACATCGAGGCCGGGAACCACTACGTCACTGGCCATGGATTATTTTACGAAGTAGCCGGGGGCCTACACCCTCCCGAACCAGAGTGCCCCCACGGTGGCCAATGCACTGCTGAAGGGGATGTTTGCCAGGCTGGGGGTGCCGGAGGAGTTACACAGTGACCAGGGGCGTAACTTCGAGTCCCAGGTCTTCGCCAGAGTGTGCCAGCGCCTGGGGATCACTAAGAGGACCACACCGCTGCATCCCCAGAGCGACAAGTTGGTGGAGCGGTTTAATCGGACGCTCGCAACCCTGGTGTCCCGGCACCAACGGGACTGGGACCGCCACCTCCCCCTTGCGCTCTGGGCGTACAGGACCGCGGTCCATGAATCCATCGGGTGCACCCCTGCCTCGCTCATGCTGGGCCGGGAAATGCGAACACCGGTGGACCTGGTCTTCGGCCCGCCGTCCGGAGACGGGTCGGCACCGCCGGCTGGACCGGACTACGAGTGGGACCTGGGGCAGCGGATGCAGCGGGTGCACAGCTTTGCACGGACCCACCTGACATAGGCGGGGGTCCGGCAGAAGCGGTACTACGACCTGCGCTGCAGGGGGCCTGCCTTCCAGCCCGGGGACTCGGTTTGGGTATACAACCCGCGCCGCCGCAAAGGCCTCAGCCCTAAGCTGGCGCCGTCGTGGGAGGGGCCCGCTGAGGTACTCGGGGTGGTGGGCGAGGTCTGCTACTGTGTCCGGTTGCGAACGGGGGAGAGTGGTGGTCCTGCACCGAGACCGCCTGGCCCCCTACCGGGCCCGGGAGGAGGAGCCGTGTGGGGAGGCTCTAGAGGAGCAGCCGGGGCTGGAGCCGGCCGATAGTGGGGCGTCCGTGGGTCGCCAGCCGTCACCGCGGCGCAGCGGCCACTCTCGCAGCGTTCCGCAGCAGTTGGCCGAATACGAGTACAGCCTGAGGGGGGTGTTCGACGTCGGCGAGAAACCAGACGCTTCAGGTGGGGGCAGTGTTACGCCCTCGCCTGGTGGTGAGGAGGAAGCGCCCCTAGGCGCTCGTAGTACTGCTGGGCATGCTGGGAGTGGTAGCTGGGGAGAGTCTGAGGGTCAGCACGATGACCAGCGGCTGACCCTACCTGTGTAAATAATGTCCTAGTAATTCTAGTGCCCTGTGTAGTCCTGTAAAAGTGTAGTGTGTTGTTAGGTAATTACCACCCTAAATATGTGTACGTGTTCCGTCAGTCTCCTCATGTGTGTGTAGATCCTGTGTTTGGTTTTGTGTGGTTGTAAACGAATAAAGCTAATGCTTGTTTGTTAATCGCATCTCCACTTGTCCTTGTTCTGAAAAGAACCTGCAAACGCTTCAATCTGTACTATACCATACAGTATATAGGTACAGAATTCAAGCTGCACCACTGTATCGCTTTGGTAAGGGGACGGACAATGACCAAAATCACGAAGACTCTCTCACACCAAATAATGAAGATGAAAAAAAAACGGGAAGTCAACATGGGACATTGTACAGCAGTTGGCTTCGATGGATATCTTCGTTTCTGAAAGCACAGTGAGACAGCATTATAAAGGGGAAAGGAGACAAAGAGAATCTAAACCGAGGACAATTCAAAGGTAAATACATTTCTAAAAATACCTTTCTTGCATGTAAATACAACTATGCACATTATTTTTAAAACTAACTGTTGATCTCTTTTTTTGCAAGTCCTATTGTGCGAGCTATCGACAAACTGACTGATGAAAATGATGAGCTACCGGCGATGCAAGTCCAAAGACGGCTATGGGCTGACCTCGGTGCGAATATTAACCTGACATCGATAAGAAGAGTACGCAGGAGGCTTGGATGGAGATACAGAAAAACCAACACATGCCCCATGATAAGGCTAAAAAACAAAGAGGAAAGACTCAAGCAAGCGCTCCAATGGATTGAACAGGGGGAGGCATTTCAGGATGTACTTTTTACCGACGAAACAACAGTGGCTCTGGAACAGTTTTCAACAATGGCATTTTGCAAAAAGGGGAGATATGTGGACAAGCCAAAGCCCAAACATCCACTGAAGGTTCACGTCTGGGGGGGTATATCTAGAAGAGGCCCGGGACCACTTCTTATTTTCGAAGGTATTATGGACGGTGTATTCTTCGAGGAAGTCGTGGTCACACAGCATGCTGCCCCATATATCAGGGAGCAGTTTGGATCAAGGCACCGTCTCTTTCAAGACAACGATCCGAAACACACAGCAGCAAGGGCGAGGCTTATAGCAGAAGGAGTGAACTGGGTGAAAACTCCAGCCAAATCCCCAGATCTAAATCCGATAGAGATGGTTTGGCATTCGTTGAAAGACTACGTTCAGACTACGATGCGATCTATAAATTCTGGGAGGAAGAACTGACCGAACAAAATTGTAACAATTTTATTAACAGGCTGTTTCGTGTTCTTCCTAGGATTGTTGACTGGGGCGGGGGACATTCGGGAATGTAAGTCTGAGAAAGACAGTCTCATGTTTGTGGACAGTCTGTCCACAAACAAAACATGTAAAAAAATGTAAAAAAAAACAATCACTTTTTGTCAATGAAAACCGGTGTGTGTTCTCTTTCTGATGGATGTCCCTCTCACTCTCTGCTGAATGAATAAAAGCATTTTATTAAAAACGCATTTGCGATTGTCTGGTATTTACTTTGGTCCCTTTTAACTGTTTTTTCGGTCTACAGTATTGCTTTGAGACAACACTTTTAAAGGTGATATGTAAAATAAAGTTTTTTATTATTGTTATAGAGAAACATGATCAGATTTTCCCTGGTTCAGAAAAAAGACGATTAAAATCTGTAATCGTTGCACTTGTATGTTATCAGAAAATACAATCAGTTTCTGCTTTGTGTAAGGATGGTGTGGCGCTCCTCAAAGCGCTTTACAGGATAAAAACTATAACAACAATAGTGGCTGGGCAAATGATTTTTTTATCGAAATACAAAATGAGATACTGTATAATGATGTGCATGAACAAAGGTATACTGCAATTTTCCTTAGATACGCGATTAAAAAAAATATTTTTGTTGAATCCCCGGCGGAACACATTCCATAAGAATCAGCGCATTACTTCGCGCTTTACAACCCTTGCTGCGTGCGTCTGGAAAAGAATTCGTGATCGGATCAACGAAATGCTTCGTAGAAGAAGGCACTCTTTTCCTCTAGTCTAACAGTCTGTACACAAACAAAACATTCCTGTTAGACAAGAGGAATTGAAAAAAAACAATTTTGTCAATGGAAACCGGTGTGTGTCACTCTCTGCTGAATAAATAAAAAACACGTTTGCATTTGTCTGGTATTTACTTTGGTCCCTTTTAACTGTTTTTCGATCTACTGTATTGCTTTGAGATGCCACTTTTAAAGGCGATATGTAAAATAAAGTTTTTTATTATTGTTATAGAGAAACATGATCAGATTTTCCCTGGTTCAGAAAAAAAGATCTAAATTGCTACACATAACTTTCTTAATTCGATGTATTTAAAGCAGTGAACTACTGTAGGTGTAACATAACATTCAGAAATACAATCACGTATTTGACAAATAAAAACGATTACTATCTAATCCTTCCACGTTTGATCCCAAAATCCCAAGAAATATAAATCTTAACGGGTAGAAAGCTATGCTGAAAGTTTATTAAGATACTTAGAAGACAAAGATACTGTATCAATTTATGTTGCATTAGCCTGATTATGATTAAAAAACACATAGAATTAAACACACGTTTGTGATTTAATTCAGAACACAATTTAAATCAATATAAATGTTTATATTGTAACCCATACTGTCCAGCCTCCATTTCTCTATAAAAATTTACTCTATTGCACACAAATACACAATAGAAGCAGGAAGCAGAAGCAGGGACCGTTGTCAGAAGGGAAGAAGGTGACTATTCATTGTTATCAAAAATGACTTAGAATCAATCATGTTGCGATATTTTGAAATATAAAAGTCAATTGATTGTCCATAATATCGCTATTCTATTTTTTCGAAGAAATGTTTGTTAAAAGAAAAGTCCAGCACCAGCTGGATTTGAACACAGAACCTGCCAGTTGGTAGTCAGGCACATAGACCAGTAGGCTACAGGGAAACTCGCATGAACAGGCAGGCGAAACAGCCTTACACAGCCCTGTCGCAGCCCTATTCTTTAGATACGCGATTCCATATTATATTAGCAGAAAAGCTTAAAAGTACCACTTTTTCACATGCTATTTCACATGCTAGTTAAATACTTCGATGCTTAAAATCGTTAGGGAGAAATGGAATACCGGTGTGTATTTTTCCTTTAAAGTACCGATTCCTGGAATCTGACTGGCTGACACCCTTCTGAAGTGGTTCCATAAAATCTGGTATACGGAAAAGAAAGCGTTGATACATACAAGTATCTTGTAATACACTCTTTTTGTGCTCTTGAGGATCCTTGTGATATTTTGAGCTCTAGTTGAATGATAAGTGTCGCATTTTAAATCATTTTCGTAGTTAGAAATTATGAAACGCCCTGTTAAAAGCAAGGAAGTTTTTATGCCCGTTGAAGTAAAACAAAATGCCTGACAAAGTATGGCTTGGACAGATTCCAAGTGCTTGTACAAATGTGCTAAAGAAATTATACTTTGAGTATACAGCTTGTCCAAAGTCATCCATTATTAATACTATTAGGAATATCTTCGGTAAAGGCTTTGATGCATAAATATTTCTGATAAAGGTAGGTTGTGTACTTTTGTCCAACTGAGCAATCTTGCTTTCATAAAATATACCAACATTTTAATGACTGATGATTAACATGCTGTAATACACAGTTCAAAATTAAAGGCTCAAATGCTGTACATGAGAGGTTAAGCTCCCCCTGGCGGTTTTACAAGGTGACGCCGGACAGTTTCCGGCAGAGCGTCAAATGACGCGCGATTAACCGCGTGACACCGCGTGATACCGTGACACGCCCACTGGGGTATGCCGTGAAATACCCCACCCATTTTGAATGGCTGCATCTGTATGTACCATGTGAGTTACAGGCAGTTTTCAGATTTTGTTTTTATTTATTGTGATGGAAGTAAGCTGGTGCTGATTTTAAATGGAGTCAATCCCAGTGACCTGTGATTGCAGACTAATAAATGATAAGTACACTACAGATTACCTGTTATTGTTGACATACTATGGTTACATAGGTTATTAGCACAAAGTTATGAATTACATAACATTAAAGACTTATTTTAACGTTTATGAGATAAGCAATTAATTATAAATACAGTAGATATTGCTTCCCGTCAGTTTATTTAAATTTTATTAAGAGTCTCTTAAATACCTAATTTGTACATTTTAAAAAAAAGAATATACTTCCTTGTTCAAATGTGTTTTCCTAAATACATTTAATTCATATTCCCAGCTAGTTTCATAGGCTTTTATTCAGATGATATTAGAAAATTCAAGATCAGACATCAGTCTTGGAATAATCAGGACAATATTGTTCATTGTCTCACAGCAGTCCTTACAAAATTGGAAATAAAAGTCTGGACATATGATATGTAATATCATGTGAAAATAAACTAGTGAGTTATACTGTAGTGAACTACAAACAATACTAAATCTGTTAGAAGAAAAAGCACAGAATAAATCTTCTATGTTTATCCACTGCTTATGATGATATAACTGTTTTTCTTGTCCTCTCAGCTCCACTGTCATAAGCTGAGGTCACTTCTGCCCTCAGTGCCTGATGAGCATGTTAACAATTTCCTGTTGACCCTGATCAGAAGTAAGGATGACAGGGAGCACTCAGTCTGGCTGGGAGGCATGGACTGCAGAAAGGTTCTGAGGTACCTCAAGGGTATTGTTTGAGCCCAATGTTTTCCCTGCATTACATATATAGTTGTTATATATAACATTATAACATTATATTGTTATATAGTAAATATAATAATTGGTAAATCCAATATGCACATGATTAAAAAATACGGGAATTAGTAAATACATTGTGTATTTGGCAGGCATGACTAATATAACATTGACTGACAAACATAATGTGATCCCACAGGCAATTGGAACACATACTGTACACATTTCATTGGGTGACATTGAGCTACAGATGGCTACACAAGAAAGGGATTTGGGTTTATTTAGGTTCAACTCAGGACACTATTTCACACTCAGTAGAAAAAAATAAGACACAGGGTAACAATTTTTACAGAAAAAAGGAAATATTCTTTAACAGAAAGAGCTTGAACATGCTTCCCAGAGAAGTGGGTGGGGTTCAAATTCTGGTTACCAATATGAAAGGGCTGGATGAAATTTAAGTTTTACTGAGTTACCTTCAAATGAGCAAAATCCATCCATCTATCCACCCATCTCTCCATTCTTCTATTTGTATATTCATCCATTCATTAATTGTCCCTTGCAAAGGTATTCACTTCCTTCTAATGATGTCCTTTGCTGAAATACAAATGATGTGTATATCTATTTAAAGTGATTATTTTTAATATAAACTTTAATGCTTAAAGAACAAGTCAAGTGTCAGCAAATCACATCAAAGTCAGTTAAAAGTTAACAGTTTTACTTGTGTCTTTCATCTAAGATAGATAGATAGATAGATAGATAGATAGATAGATAGATAGATAGGACTTTATTGATCCTGAAGGGAAATTGATGTGTTACAGCAGCTCAGCCCACGACAAGCAAAACAGACATCACAGACAAAAATTGAAATGCGTAAAAATTAAAATCTTGTCCAATAGGAAGGGACGTGGACCTGGGGTGAAAGGACTCAATGGAACTATACACTCTGGGCCACTGGAGAGCCCAATAACTACCAACAGGGAAACTGCCTGCAACTCAACTGGGCAGGTAACAGATCATGTAATATTTTACATTGTTGCTTGTTAAACATGCATTCAGCTTGTTTCTTCTACAATTACAAATAAATGTTCCAAACTATCATCAAAGATTCCTGTAGGATTTCTGTAGGTACTTAGCACAATTTACAGGGTAACTTATTTTTGGCCTGCAGTTTATATACCATATAGGTATCTAAATATATGATTCTTGAAGGATACATGCTGACATATTAGTAGACAAAGACCCCTAATTCTCACTCTCATAATATTTTCAGATCTCAAAACAAAACAGATATTTAAAAGATGTTGTTTAAGAAAATAAAGAAAAAGTCATTTCACAGAACAGTGTGTATTCAACAAAGGAAAAGTTGGTACTTAATAGAAGTCAGGTTAAACAATATAAATGGATACATCTTTAAGCAGTTGTGATTAAATTGTTTTTTCCTTTTAGTTTGATTTAACTATCATACTGTTAAAAAGTCTGTGACACAGAAACCAGAAAATCTCTCAAACATTTTACTGAACAAAGCTTGATATTACATAATTTATTCTAAATGAAAATAAGGAACTGAATGAGCTTTTATTACATAGATGTTTAATATATAATGTACAGAAATAAGAGGTGTCATTATCTTCTCTGTAGTTTATTGCAGAATGTTATAAGCAGGTGATTTGCACTATTATGGCATTATGAGGGAATATCATAGATATTTTATTTCAAAGAAAGAAGGCATGTAATTCCCAAACAATGCAATATTTTTCTTTGTAAGAAATCACAGAATATGTTTTTATTTTTTTCTGGGTAACAGTCATTGGAATGCCTTTCCATGTACATATAAGCTTCCATTTATCTGTGCTAGACCAGTCCTGTAAAGTACTGTAAATAACTTTGGCATTTTAATAAAAAGTGAATTCTCTTTCAATTATTTTTAGGACATCCTTCAATAAATCAAATAATTATTAGTGTATGATCTGTGTCATATCTGGAGAAGCAGGAGACAGTTGTCTCCTTCTGTTTTGCTCTCATAACTTAAATGAGAATAAACCATACAACAGAGTGTTCCGGTTGCATGTCTTTCCTTTTTCTTGATGTTTTATCTCCTCCTAGCTGTGCTTTCAGGCCTGCAGATGCAGCCATCTAGAATGCAGGAGATTTCAGTCTGTATACTGTAGTGTCAAACAAATGACAAAGTTCAGATGTCTGTGAAGCAGAAGTCTCTTTATTCATATGCATATGGAAGTCTGGCTTGCAACCACGAGACTTAAAAAATAAGTAGTTGAAGATGGTCCCTTATACCTTAAACAAACAATGAAAAAGCACCATCTGCCAATTAATTATATCTAAGTTGCAGACTAGACAACAGTTAGTTCTTTTCATATTCTGGGCGTACAGCCATCTTACCAAATACATGCCCTTATCTTACTGACCAAGGACAGGCAATATCTTTATATACATTTGAGCACAAAACCTACGTCAAGCCGCTAAACTGCATAGTTTGCAAAAAACATACAAAAACATGAAAATGATATTATTATCTCACTTCCCGGGCATCTCTCTTATCTCTTCATTCTTCCATACTGTAGTTGGCTGTAGTCTGTAGTCTGTAAAACTGCCAGGAGGCCATGTGAAACCTTAACATACTACAGCTGCTTGTGGTTGTAAGACAGACCATTATAGTATTAAATGTTAATTAATTAAAAAGTGCTTTCTAGCACAAATCATTCTGTATGCCTACTGTACTAGAAACACAATTTTATTAGATGTAATCTATAGATATAATGTAATTGTGGTAGCTGGAAATAAAAACAACAGAAGTATAACACCATGAACATTAATAATATTAATAATATTAATTGATTTAATGTATATTAATATACTATATAACATACATAGTGGTAGCGGTAACTTAAAAATATAAAAAGAAAGTACACAACAATATTGCACCTTTTTCGTAAACATTTTATAACATCTTTAACGCAATCATTTACAGTGGTTATTTTGGAAAAGATTTGACATGCTAATTTTCTAACTATATAAATTGTATATACTTTATAAAAAGCTATAATGTTTTAACCTTTTCTATGAATACTTGCTATTGTTACTGTTCTAAAAAAAGTTGTACTTTTTTAAATCCACTTAATAGGGAATATTTATATGGAATCATGTAACTAAAGATATTTTGGTGAATAAAAATAAAAATAGTTTATGAATATTGTTACAGATCCACATCCAACCATTCAAAATGAGCAAGGTACACTGCGTTAAAACGCGGTGGGCGTGACACAATATACCGCATCCTACCGCATTTTTATTGAAATAAGATAATAGTATCCAGAAGCACCTTTTAAAACTTCCAGGAGCTAATAAAGCTTAACGACTCATGTACAGCATTTGAGCTGTCACCAGAAAACACCCGGTTTCAAATCCCAGTCCCTGAGGGACAATCTTTTTCCAGTTAGAATTTAAGTTGTATATTCTTTAGACTTTTAATAATTGTAAACTGTTTATTACAGCCTGTTAATCATTAAACATTTATTTAGTTATGTGTCACACCTGAAGAAAGCTTCACAGCAGAAACATTGTGTTTTCTCTCTTCTCTTTTCAGCATGGAATAAACCTATTACTTGTTCCTTTGCAGACTACACATGTTGATGCAGCTACACACCTGAAGTAGTTACATTATATATATTGGAAGGTGCTCTGGTTTATTAACAGACACTTCAACTCAAACAAGTCGTGGGTAATGTCATCCCCATTAAACAATGTGCTTATCACGCAAATCCTGCTAAACTATAAATAAGACTCAAGAAGAGTATGATTGCACAATGTTATGAGGCTCTGGTGGAATTTACACTTGTAAGAATATTCCAATGTTAATGCGACATGGAATAGATTATTAATAACCTTTTAAATCTGAAGCTGTTAACAGTAATTCACACCTGCATGTTATTGATAACATTTAATAATGTCCAACAATTAATAACAATACAATTATATTCATATACTGGAGCTAATTATCACAGAAATACACTTTCTTTGGAAATGTCAGCATCAGTTTAACTTATTCCCATGTGATTATGTGTATGGTGTATTGGCTTAAGTGCATGCCTTTCATGTCGGAAATTAGGGTTTGAACCCAGCTATCACCTTGAGATTTCTTAATAAATATTTCTTTGAAAAATGAAAATAGCAAATATTATGGACACTATATTGACATTTTTGATATTTCTAAATATCACAACATGTTCGAAGCTAAGTGATTTGTTAATAACAATGAATAATTTCAAATTGCTACTGTACTGCCACTACAGTATAGTGTGTGGGAAATACATGTATTTGACCTGCAGCAAAGTTTAACTAGTTCAGAGCACCCTACATTACAAACTTTCTTCGCAAAATTCTTTAAGTTAAACAAATGAAGGAAGAAGGGTTATTTTTACAATTGGTACTCTGAAATTCTGACTGATTTAATTCCCCCTCATTTAGCTGAATCGGACAAAGATCATGCAGAAGTTACAGAAAAGGAACAAGTAATAGGCTTATTACTGCTGAAAAGAGAAGAGACAAAACGTTTCAGCTTTGAAGCCTTCTTCAAGTGTGAGCTAGTACTTGTTCCTTTGCAGACTATGCATGCTGACAAAGCCATCCACCTGAAGTTATTACAGTACAGTGGATATAAAAGTCTACACACCCTTATTGAAATTGCAGGTTTTTGTGATGTAAAGCCAGAAATCAAGATAAATCTTTAATGTGACCTTGCAAACAAATTATCTCATCTATCTTGACTACAAACATTAAAAAATGAAATTTCATGATCGCTCCTCCTCCTCTTAAGGGCACTGCAGCCCTTCCTTGTTCTGCCCCATTACCTGCACCTGATTCCTATTTCCGTTCCCCCTTAAAAGCCAGTCACTCAAGGTTCCTCATTGAATTCCGCTTCGTGAGAGCCCGGGGGTATTGCTGCGTCTGGCTCCGTTATGTTTTTAACTTTCTGTTCCTGATTCCCCACCCCGCCGGTCCCTACCCGGTTCATGGTTTTATTCCCTGGATGGATCCCCTGGATTTGGACTCTACCTTCTGTCTTGGATTACCCATTTGGATTTTCTTGTGGATTGTTCACCCCGGATTCACTCTCCCTGGACACTTGCACCCCTTGGACACGCTCCCTGTTTCTCCATACCCTCTCCTGTATGACTTTTTCCTAGCGTTTCCCCACTCCCTTCCAAATCGTGTCGTCTGCATAGGGCCCAGAGAGAACTGTTCGTGACATGAAATAAATTTGGAAGACAGTGAAGGGCTTGAACAATCAGGTGCATTTCAGGCAGGGAGAGTATGAAGGTTTGATGGGATAGAGTCAGAAGATTAGCACACGTAAAAAACAGCAATTCTGGCAGAGAGCCTTATATGAATAAATAGCAAACATGGTTTCATGGAGGGCTCCTCTGATAGTTGGACACAGGTAGATTCCCAGGGGAAAGGATTTGTAAATATATTTTGTTAAAGCAAGTCAGTTTTTTGCAATACATAAAATACATTTTTCCAAGAAAGTTAACCCTTTGTCACTAATGAAACCACTAAATAAAGACATAAACAATAGAAATCTAAACATTTTGCTACATTTTCAATTTTAGTAGCAGGATGAATTGTCAGCTTGAGTTAAGTGTATATTTTGTTGCAGAGTTGCTTCAAGATGCTAAAAGTGAAAACAGGTATTTAGAAATGACTCATTTCAAGAAGAATTTCAGAATAATTATCAATCTAGCAGGATAGAGAAAGTACAGAAAATAGGTAGTTAGATTGATCAGATTAGTATGCAAAGCCATTTAGCAAAGAGGGTGTGGGAAAAGTGACAAACTAGTGTACCTTAGATCTTTTTTTCTGAACCGGGGAGAATCTGATCATGTTTCTCTATAACAATAATAAAAAAAAACTTTATTTTATATAGTACCTTTAAAGGTAGCATCTCGAAGCAATACAGCAGGTGTAAAAACCACAGATCACAAAGGAACACAGATTACAAAGTTAATACATATAAGAAAGACAACCAGTTAGAAATGCTACTGAAATTAGAAAATGAAGCAGATACATACACTTAGTCTCCTGAAAAGAAAGGTTTTGAGGTTAGATTTAAGTGCACTCAAGGTAAGTGACTCTGATATCACTGGGGATACAAAACAAGAGCTCTGGGATGCATCTAGAGAAGGTCCTGTCACCCACAGAATATAGCTGTTCTTGAGGTCAGCCAGAAGACCAGAGTCAGACGGACAAATGTTGCTAAGAGGGGAGTAGACAGATAATAAGCCACATACAGATGCAGCCATTCAAAATGCACAGTACAAACCCATACCGGACGCAACTACCCACAAGCCACTGCAGTTTACCGCAGTAAGTGATTGGCTAGCCAAAATGACTGACAGGGGCACTCGTGGTGCATTGGTCAGTAGTGAAAAGATTTAATCATTTAATCTCTTTACTGTGCACATTTTAATCCGCTAAGTATTGAATATTTATATGGAATTTTACCACTAAAGGGAAATTTTAGTAGCTGAGCATAAAAAGAAGAGGAGCATAACGCATCTGAAGGTAATAAACGATATTAATTTAGGAACATAAACATATTACTGTATGTAAACTGTATTGTATATGGCTGGTCTTGGTAGTTTAAATAAAAAAATACACACCAGTCTTACATTTCTCCCTAAACATTTTAAGCATCAAAGTTTTATGTAACGGTCCCCAAATATGCGATTACTGTATAGATTGAATTTTAATTTTAAACAATTATTTAACACGAAAAATAAGCTGTTTACATTCCTCCGCCTGAGAATATAGTCACTTGTTGCTACGCAATGCAGAAACACAGCCACAGGTAACTAGCAAATAGATGACATTAGCTAGCCAATATGATAAAGGAATAAATGATTTTTTATTTCTTTTGCACATTTCTTTGAACTGTCCAATCCCTAGTTCGTCTGCATTTTCTTTCTGTGTCTTCTAGGATATAATGATTTGTGTTAAAATTGAGTTTCCAATAACGCCGCAGCAAACTCTTGTTTTTATGTCCACTATAACAGACAATCTCCCTTGCTTTTAACTGAGCATTTCATAATTTCCTAAATTGAAAATGCGACAGAATTCTGGGCTACCCCTATTCCGGAGATTACAGTAGGCTTCAGAATGGTAATTGGCTGACAACATCTGACACCCCTCTGATTGGAGGAAAAAAAACGCGTATTTTAAAAGTTTAATTAGGAAGTAAAAACCTTAGAGCGTACACGTTTTCTAAACTGATCAGGAGGAAGAAAAAGCACCCGTGTTTCGCACATAAAAAGTGGTTATTAACTATCGAAACCTGTCACCCCCATTTCCATTTAAATCGCAAACCCATGTTTAATTAAATATTTTTATTGATTCACAATCTGGCAATGCAACATAAATCGTTATCTTTGTCTTCTGCATAATAATGTTCACCTCTCTGTCCAGCAAATTAATAATAAACTTTATTTTCGTTGTCTCCGCTTTAAAGGTTCCCCCGTAATATTGTATTTCATTGCACTTTGACAGATTGTCTTTAAATCAATTGTTGTCAGAATATCTCCACCTCCAAACAAGAACAAAATTGCAATGATTTTATTAACTGGCGGTTTCAGTACATTAAAGTATATATTTAAAGTAATAATTTAACAATATATGTGAATGTTTTAAGATATGTTTATGTTGTGAGTGTCTGTAGATGGTATCTTATTTTTAGTTTTTGTTTTGTTTCACAATTTTATAAGGGAATCTTGATTAAAATACTTTTATTTTGTCAGACAGAATTCACATTCGCTGCAGCCAAATGGCCTTGCAGATCAGACATCAAGGAACAAAAAAATTATCGCGCCCGGCTCCTCAATGGAATCGCTTTAACATGCTAATGCATTGGTGTAACACTCTGTGTCTATGGTACATTGTAAACAAACCAGTTTCACATGTATTTTCAACACCCAGCCACTGTTATCCTGTAAAGCGATTTGAAGAGCCACCTTTAAAGGCACTATATAAAATTAAGTTTATTATTATTATTAATATTGATCATATTTTTCCTCCCAGAACTTGTAAATTGTTGTTGTTATCCTGTAAAGCGCTTTGAGAAGCATACTGTCCAGCTTGTCAGGTGCATTTTCTTGTAAAATAATAAGTAGAGCTTTGTAGTTATTAGTGCTACTTACAGATGCAGCCATTCAAAATGGGTGAGGTATTTCGCGGCATACCCCGGTGGGCGTGTCGCGGTGTCACGCGGTATCACGTGGTGTCACGTATCATTTGATGCTCTGCCGGAAACTATCCGGCGTTGCCTTGTAAAACCGCCAGGGGGAGCTTAACCTCTCATTTACAGCATTTGAGCCTTTAATTTTGAACTGTGTATTACAGCATGTTAATTATCAGTCATTAAAATGTTGGTATATTTTATGAAAGCAAGATTGCTCAGTTGGACAAAAGTACACAACCTACCTTAATCAGAAATATTTATGCATCAAAGCCTTTACCGAAGACATTACTAATAGTATTAATAATGGATGACTTTGGACAAGCTGTATACTTGGAAAAATACACACCGGTATTCCATTTCTCCCTAAACATTGTAAGCTTCGAAGTCTTTAACAAACGTGATACCGGAGTCAACAAGCATACTTTTAGAATTTGATTAAAAGGGAATATAATATGGAATTGCGTATCTCAAGAATTTAATAACGGTATGATTATATCCGTGTACTGCGGCAGGGCTGTGTAGGGCTGTTTCGCCTCCCTGTTCATGCCAGCTGTCTTTTAGCCTACTGGTCCAGGTGCGTGACTACCAACTGGCAGGTTGTGTGTTCGAATCCAGCTGGTGCTGGACTCTTCATTTTTATTTATTTATTTTTTAATCATGTAACATAAACATATTACCGTATCCAAACTGTACTGTATACAGTATGTATATGTATATTTAATGTCTTAACTGTGCCCGTTTAAGTATTGAATATTCATATCTAATTTTACCACTGAAGGGAAATCTTAGTAGCTGAGCATAAAAAAATAGGAGCATACTGTAACGCGTGTGAAGGCCATAAACGATATTAATTTTGGAACATAAACATACAGTATATGGCTAGTCTCGGTACTTTAAAGAAAACATACACGAAACATGGTTTCATTATGACCAGAATCGGTCTTGAGATATTTTTAACTTGATTTACAGTATTTGAGAGGTATGTCTTAACACCGATACTACAGTGCTTAAGTACTGCTCACGTATATGTTTCTAGGTTTATATAATGCATTTCATACGGTCAAATTACTTTTGAGCAACTAATAAGAAGCGCGAAACGGTATGCGTTTTAGTTTTGTTTTGTGCTGGGACCCGTGGATTGATTAGAGATATCAAGTACATACAAGTCATTTTTTAAATGTTGTAGTTCGTCTTGAAAAAATGTTACGAGTACATCAGCTATCAACAATTACACAGGTTCTGTTTCCATATTGCGGATTTTGGTTACGTAATATTATTTTCTAGATTTCACGTTGTGAATATGATGGGATGTCTGATGGGATGTTTCTAAAAATCCATCCTCTGTAAAACGTCTTCTCTAGTTGTCCTGCATATGTATTCGCTAATGAAGCTGTGTGTTCTGAGCCTGGATCTCTACATTTCTGTATGAACCAGCTTAGAGGGCTAAAGACAGCTTGTGTTTAAATTGAGTGTAAGGCAATTTATGCTTCTAAAGTCATGGTCAGCATTTATTTTTGTACTGTGCTGTAAACTTGTTCTGTGCCTAGTCACATTATTTTATAGCGTTTTTATAGCGTTATCAAATACGGTGTTACTGTAGTTTCCTGACTACCATGTCACATGGTCTGTGATTGAAACCTGTAAAACCGATTTAATTCGTCACAGCCAGCACTCTTCAGGTGTGAGGGTCTTCTGCTCAGAATGAAACACTAAAATGTTTGTGTATATTCTAATGGTAGTGGGGGCAGGGTGTGTGGGAACAGGTTTGGTTGAAATTGCATTGGAGATCTATGTTCTTCACACCTGAAACATTTTCTCTGAAAGCATTTTCTTCGCAGTTTAACCGATCTTGTTACAGCATGTTACAGTTTACTATTTTTAACCATATTAATTTTAGGTGCTTAATGTAAAATCTTGTAAAAATATATTTTCATTGTTCAAATATACATTAAGTCTGACTATCATATAATAAGTTAAATACAAAACTAAAGAAAAAATAGGGTTAAATATAATTCAAAATATTTTGCTAACAATGTTAACTGTTTATGAATTATAAAATGTATTAACTAAGAAGTAGGATGGCACAGTTGTTAGTATGTTTTTTGTTTTGTTTCTTTTTCATAAATACAACAGTAGTACCTGATGTCTCAGTGGCTTTCAAAATTAAATTATGCATGCAAACCTGTGAACTAGAAAGATAACTAAGATATCCATCCATTATATTCCATAATATCCATGAAATATATTGCGCTGAAATATGTGTGACGCAGTGGTTGCCTGGCACGGTGAGGTGCGCTGGCAGCTGTGTGATGCAGTGGTGGCCTGGCACGGTGAGGTGCGCTGACAGCTGTGTGGTGTGGCGCAGTTGTGGCCTGGCATGGTGAAGTGCGCTGGCGGAGGCGGAGCAGAGGCGCTGGGACTGCTGTGGGCAAGGTTGGCTCAACGCTGCTGCCTGGCGGGAGAGCCACTGGGTCCAGTCGCCGCAGACTTGGCCTACGTAGCCCGCCAGGGTTACCCTACTCTCCCGTAGGAGGCCCACCGGGAGATAGCGCTCCAGGCATTCCTCTGGGCCCTGGCGCCGACTGAGGTGCAGTGCCACGTGATGCTGGCCGCGCCAGTCCTCTTGGAGCAGGCCCTGGCTCTGGCTGAGCAGGCTGATGTCGTATTCGAGGAGACCAGTGGGCACCAACGGAGGGGCGCACGGGGAATCAAATGGGAAGGAGGAGACAGCCAGCGCGGCGACACCGGGAGAGCGACGACAGCGGGTCATCTGCCACCTCTGTGGGGAGAGGGGGCACATCGCCCGGGAATGTCAGGCGCCGGAGCCCTGGGGTCTCTGGAGGCCATCGGGAAACGGGAGCGGGGCGGCCTAAAGGGGGGAAGGCCGCCCTTGAGCGATGCTACCCCCGCTCTGGAAAGCCAGAAGGAGCGCTTCACCCCACCTGCTGTGGAAGGGGTTGGCCACAGCCGGGGCTTATTTCTTCCCTGCACCAAGCCGCACCAGGCCGCAGCAGGGTGATGGTCGAACCGGTGTCGACGAGGGCCTGGCAGGGTCTGCCCTCGGTGAGGCAGGAAAGAAATAAGCCCCGGCTGTGGCCAACCTCTCTGAGTTCTCTGAGTCCGACATCATCGGCCATTCACTGTCCATCCTCCCGCTTCTGGGGAGAAACAAGACAAGCCCACCAAGAGCGCGGGCCAGAGAGAGAGAGAGAGAGAGAGGAGAGAGACCAAGGGGTGCGGAAGCAGAGAACTATTTACATGGAAAAAAGGCGATCTCCCCAGACTGTACGCCCGTTTAACTGTTACCTGGATACTTCTTGGGGGATATCCTCTATATCCTCTTGGGGGGAATATCCTCTTGGGGGATATTCTAACAAAAAGTGATTATAAGACGATCTGTCAAAGTGCAATGAAATAGAATATGCTGGACAGTATGCTTCTCAAAGTGCTTTACGGGATAACAACAATAACAACAACAATTTTACAAGTCCTGGGAGGAAGAATATCATCAATATATTTTTTATATTTTATATATTTTTTTTAATGCATTTGCATTTGCACACATAGCAGTGTTTACTTGAACATGGAGATGCCATACTGAATAATTCCTGCAAACAACCATTGCAGCGGAATTTGCATTGTTTGGCAGGGCTATGATTCATACAAGTGGTGGTGGATTTGGGACAAAATGTATTTACATTACACAGAGACTCAGTAGCAATAGCAATTAGCAATATCAAAATAACAATATAATGGACACACAATTGACTTAAAAAAAAAAATCTGACAGCTGTTTTTTGTTGACAGCTTGACACAAGTTTATCAGTGAAAAGCCCACGGGCATTCTTCCTCCCCCCTACATTCTCACAGTAGAATAGAATTTATTATTAGCACAATTTATTACAGTACTTAATTTAATATTATTGATTACTAATAGTTTATGCTAACACCTAGCTTTCTTAACGTGAGAAGTACTACTGTAAGTAAGTACTGTACAGTAAGTACTTACTGTACTGTACTTAAGTACTACTACTGTAAGCAAAAAAAAGGGGTTTTGGAGGGTGGGGGTGTCTTTCGCTGGAAGACTCGCCCCCTTCTACTTTGAAAATACCTGTGAAACCGGTTTAATTCGTCACAGCCAGCACTCCCGCAGAGAGTGATGAAAACCGCGCAGCGCCAGGCGAATGCACATTAATATGTTGGGCTTTTAGGTTCGGGTGGATTTGCGCCCTACAGTTCAACCTGCGGTACCGCTGTGTACTGTACATACAGTACAGTACGAACGTGTTATTTTGAAATATAAAAAATGTCAATATACTGTAGGAGAAATTGAGTATTGGTGTGTATTTTTTCTTTCAAATACCAATAACAGCAACATACAGTTTACATAATATGTTTATGTTCCTAAATTAATATCGTTTATGACCTTTATGACCTTCGTTATGCTCCTCTGCGTTTTATGCTTAACTACTAAAATTTCCCTTTAGTGGTAAAATTCCATATAAATATTCAATATTAAGCAGATTAAAATGTGCGCAGTAAAGAGATTAAACGATAAAATCTTTCCACTAACGACCAATACACCACATTATCTTCCGTGTCGCATTAACATTGGAATGTTTTTTTACAAGTATCAAAAGAAGCGATACACAAACTGTCTCCTCTATAACTCTTAAGTTTACCTAGAAATTCTGCCAGAGCCTCACAACATTGTCCAATAATACTCTTCTTGTGTCTAATTCTTAGTTAAGCAGGATTTGAGCTACAGACCATAACAGACCAAAAGACAGAATCCACCTGCGATTCGGGTGTTAACAAAATGTGTTTACAAAGAAAGAGAAATACAGTAATACTACCAGCTATATAGATACATATATTTAGATATTTAGATCCTTAAATTAATATAATTATTAATTTCTTTAGATACATGATTACATATTCTCGATTATAAAACAGATAATTCCGGTCCTGGAATCTGACTAGCTGACACCCTTCTGAAGCGGTACCATAATCTCTGGTATACAGATGCCCCAGAAATTTGACTTTTTACTGTGTGATAAATTTTAAAGACTAATTCTTAGCGTAGATAAGAAAGCATAGATAAAAAATCTTGAATTCTAATGTATCTGATACAAGTATCTTTTAATACAGTCTTTGTTGTGCTCTTGAGGATCCTTGTGATGTTTTGAGCTCTGGTTGAATTATAAGTGTCGCAGTTTAAAAAATTTTCGTTGTTAGAAATTATGAAATGCTCTGTTAAAAGCAAGGGACTTTTTATGTCTGTTATACTAAAAGAAAATGCCCGACGAACTAGGGAACACATCATTGTATCTGCCCCTGCTGTGATTGGAATATACAGAAACAAAGCACTGAAAGCTTTACAGTAGATGATCAGGTGTTTCACAGACATAGGGATAGTACGTAATTCTGGCTTTATGAACTCACACTTGGTATTCGAGTAATTCAAAATAATTCATTAAGAATTAAGAAAAATCTTCACCAGGTACTAGATCTTGTTTATATTAAAGTTATATCACTGGGCAGTGGTGGACGGTGCAATATTTTGTCAGCAACCTGCTAATCTGCTTAACACCTGGAGAAAACATGATTTTATTTCCGTAAAACGTATATGCTTTTTTACTACGATAACAAGTGTAAGTATTCACAGAAAAGGTTAAAACATTATTACTTTTTACGAAGTATATAAACTTAATATATCAGGTGGGTAGCTGCGTCAGCATGCGTAGGCTGCAAAGGAGCTCACACCTGAAGAAGGCTCAACGGCCGAAACGTTGTGTTCTCTTTCTTCTTTTTTTTCAGCATGGAATAAACCTATTACTTGTTCCTAAACTTAATATGGTCAGAAGGAGCACATAAAAACTTTTCCAAAATAACCACAGTATGTAACCAAATGCAAGACTTTAATGCTTAAAATGTTTAGGAAGAAAGTGGAATACTGGTGTGCATTGTTTTATTTAACCTACCAATACCACCCATATACAGTTACATAGTATGTTTATGTTCCTAAATTAATATAGTTTATGAGCAATCTCTGGGAAACCATTATATGCATGGTGAATCGGAGATTCTCAAAACTTTCTCTGTATGATTGGGAACTAATACGTCATCGGATCAACAAAATGCTTCGTAGAAAGAGGCACTCTTTTCTTCTTGTTTAACAGTCTGTGCAGCAACAAAACAATCTGTTTAAACAAGAGAGTGTTGTGTTACATTTTGTCAATGAACACATAGTGTTTTCATTTGACAACCGTTAAACTGATGCAGACAGTTACAAAGAAAGTGAACCACGGTAATACTTTGAGCTTACAGCCTATCCAAGGTCATTCATTATTAATATTATTAGTAATATCTCCATAAAAACTTTGATGCATAAAATATGTATGCATAATTAAAATATTAATGATGAAGGTGAAAGGTTGTGTACTTTTGTCTAATTGAGCAATCTTGCTTTTATAATATATAATTACTTTTTAATGTTTAATGATTAACATGCTGTAACACAGTTTAAACATATTAAAAGTACAAAGAGTATACAACTTAAATTCTTAATTGGAAAAAGGTTGTCCCTTAGCAGTGACCGGGATTTGAAACCAGGCTTTTTCTAGCAACAGTTTAAATGCTTTACATGTGACATTAAGCTTTATTAGCTCAGCCTGAGGGTTTTACAAGGTGATTCCGGATACTATTATCATAACATGCGGTAAGATGCGGTGTGATGCGTTGTGATGCCCCACGCCTACCGCTTTTTGACGCAGTAGAATTCTTTGAAGACAAAACAAAACATGTGACTTGATGTTGTAGAAAAAGAGTGGCAACAGAACTGATTAGTTTTATTTGGAAACCTGGCGGCATTTCGTATATGTTTTGTGTAGTAATTAGACAAGTGAGAGTCATTCTGCAGCATCACCACTTTGATGCTTAAAATGTTTAGGGAGAAAGTGGAATACTGGTGTGTATTTTTTCTTTAAACTACCAATACCAGCCATATACAGTCTGTAACGTAGGGATTTCTATATGTCTTTATTTAGTGGTTACATTAGTGACAAAGGCTAAACTTTTAGCTTCAGTAACGCGTACGCCGTATGGCATACATGTTTGTTTTGGGTTTTGCTTGTTCACATATCTCCCCTTTTTATAAAACGACATGGTTGAAAACTGTTCCAGAGCCACTGTGGTTTCATCAGTGAAAAGTACATCATGAAATGCCTCTCCCTGTTCAATCCACTGGAAAAAATAAAAGGGGCATAAAGCGTCTGATGGTCATAAACGATATTCATTTAGGAACAACATCAGAGATATGTTTTTAACTGCACTGCATCGGAGAGAATACCATAGTGTGTTTTTTTTTTACTCCCTGGCGGAAACTGCCTTCCATAAGAATCAGTATGGCTCAGAGATTAAATAAAACTTCACTCACACCAAACAAATGTATATTTCTAAATATCACAACATGATCGAATTTAAGTAATTTTAATAACAATGAATAGTCACCTATGCGTTACAATATAAACATTTATATTGATTTAAATCGCATTTAAATCGCCTTTATTTAAAACCCATAAATAAAACTGATACTGTTTAGACTTTTAATTATTTAAAACTGTATTACAGCAGCACGATGCACAATGCAACGTAAATCGCTATCTTTGTCTTCTGTGTAATAATGTTCACCTCTCTGTCCAGCAAATGAACAATAGTAATAATAATGAACTTTTGTTCCGGCTTAGACATTAATGAAGAGCATAACACATGGCCGGCGTAGCGGTCGGCTCTGGCTTTCCTATCTACTGTATACACTGCAAGTACAACCCCCCTCTCTGAGGGAGTGCTGGCTGTGACAAACCGGTTTCACAGGTATTTTCAAAGTAGAAGGGGGCGAGATTTCCAGCGAAAGACACCTCCCCCCTCAAAAACCCAGTAAGTACAGTACTTACTAGTTAAGAAAGCTAGGCTCCTCAATGAAATCGCTTTAACATGCTAATGCGTTGGTGTAAAAGTCCGGGCGTGGCAAGCTTCTAATTTCAACCCGACTACGGCGAAAGGAAACCTTCTTTCATTGGAAGACAACAAACATATTTTAGCCCTAAATGAATTAATAGCAAACATGGTTGACATAAAACACATTTTTCCAGAACGTTTAGCCTTTGTCACTAATGAAACCACTAAATAAAGACATAAATATAGAAATCTTAAGATTTTTAAAATACATGATTTTGCTAAAATGTATTTAAAAATAAAAACGATTACAAACGCCAGTGGAGAGAGAGAACAGGGGAGGGATGTTGGTTTTGCATAAGGGGCGGGACTCTGGAAATGAGGTCTATTTGGGAATGTGGAGTTACATGTTCTGGCTGTTTGTGAATTATCGTTGTTGAGTATGGAGTGCTTAGGTATTGATTTTGTGTAATGCTTTATGTTGAAAATTGAGGTGGATTTTGTTTATAATAAAGAGGATAAACTGGGATGGGAGGAGGGTTTGGTTTTGCATAAGGGGCGGGATTATGATAATTGGAGGAATTTGAGAGAGTTTAATGGTTTGATTATTTGATTTGGAATTGTGGTTGTTATCTATGTTTTTGGTTGGTATTATGTTTATATGGTTGTGTAACGCAACGGGGGCTCAGGCGGGCGCCCTTGCCGCATCTGGTCGGCCCCATCCCAACTGAGGCTCGAACCCAGGACTCCCACGTCTCTCTGCAGCGACCTAGTGAGCTAAAGAGAGATCTCTACACAGCCCAGTAGCTGTAGTCCTGCTATCAAAGGGAAGGGCGGTGACATCACCTGCTCTGGTATGCCGGTTCTTACACAGTGCCTGTTGGCTGTAAGCATTACACTTTCCCCCGCTTAAATCGCCGTCCCCGGCGAAGGGCTATCCCACCCCGCTTCTGACACCAATGTAACGCAACGGGGGCTCAGGCGGGCGCCCTTGCCGGATCTGGTCGGCCCCATCCCAACCGAGGCTCGAACCCGGGACTCCCGCGTGCGTCTCTTTGCAGTGACCTAGCCCTGTGAGCTAAAGAGAGATCTCTACACAGCCCAGTAGCTGTAGTCCTGCTATCAAAGTGAAGGGCGGTGACATCACCTGCTCTGGTACGCCGGCTCTTACACAGTGCCTGTCGGCCATAAGCGTTACAGTTGTTTTTGTTGGTTTGTCGTTATTATGGTTATTAATAATATAATCTATAGTTGAAATCAGAGCCTAAATAAAAAGAAAAGCATTTTCAGAGAGCAATTACGCTGTGTTTATGTAGAATAAGTGATTAGGTTTATGAGCAATCTAATTACTTATTCGTTTAAAATGCTATATAAAATAAAGTTTATTATTAATTTGCTGGACAGAGTGGTGAACATTATTATGCATAAGACAAAGATAACGATTTACGTTAAAAGACATTTAATTAAACACGGGTTTGTGATTTAAATTGGAATGGGGGTGACGGGAACTCTTAATCTAAATAAAAATAAAATAAATAAAACAGGTTTCGATAGTTAATAACCACTTTTTATGCACGAAACATGGGTGATTTTTCTTCCTCCTGATCAGTTTAGAAATCTGTGTGCGCTGTAAGGTTTTTACTTCTTAATTAAACTTTTAAAATACACGTTTCGAATAGAAAGAAATCCTCTTCCTGGTACAGTATGTATAGCAAACCAGCACTTCTTTTTTCTCTTATCAGAGGGGTGTCAGATGGTGTCAGCCAATCAGCATTCTGAAGCCCTACCATAATCTCTGGTATAGGGAGACCCAAGAATTCTGTCCAATAGTTTATGTAGATAGATGATAGATACTTTTATTGATCCCGTGAGGGAAATAAAGTAAATCATTTTCATTTTAGGAAATTATTAAAAGCTAGGTTAAAAGCAAAGGAGATTGACTGTTACAGTGGACATAAAAACAATAGTTTGCTGTGGTGATCTTGGAAACCCAAATTTAACAAAAAATCGCTGACATTATATCCTAGAACACACAGACCGGCGCCAGACCGGGAGAATGCCCGCAGCGTAAAAGAAAATGCCTGATGAACTAGGGATTGGACAGTTTCCAAGTGCTTGTACAATCGATGGAAATGTTCAAATAAATGTGCAAAAGAAATAAACAAAATAATCATTTATTTCTTTATCATATTGGCTAGCTAATGTCCTCTTTGCTAGTTAGTGGCTGTGTTTCTGCGTTGGGTAGCAACAGATGACTGTTCTCAGGTGGAAGATGTAAAGAGCTTAATTTTCGTGTTAAATATTTTTTTTATTAAAATTCATTCTATACAGCAATCGCATATTTGGGTACCGTTTCATAAAACTTTCATGCTTAAAATGTTTTGGGAGAAATGGAAGACTGGTGTGTATTTTTTTCTTCAACTACCAAGACCAGCCGTACACAGTACAGTTTACGTACATACAGTAATGTTTATGTTCCTAAACTAATATCGTTTATGACCTTCAGATGCGTTATGCTCCTCTTCTTTTTATGCTCAGCTACTAAAATGTCCCTTTAGTGGTAAAATTCCATATAAATATTCAATAATAAGCGGATTATAATGTGCACAGTAAAGAGATTAAATGATTAAATCTTTTCACTACCAACCAATGCACCACAAGTGCCCCTGTCGGTCATTTTGGCCAGCCAATCACTTACCGCAGTGCCCTGCGGTGGCTTGTGGGTAGTTTACCATACTGCGGGTTTGTACCGTGCATTTTGAATGGCTGCATCTGTAGGTGGCCACAGTGACATTGATGCACTCTGCGTCCAGTGATCGTGTGGTACTGAGTGAGCCATTGCCCAGGCAGGAGTTCACACTCTGGATTCCTGACCCTCTCCCATCACTCAGGTTAGCTGAGAGTTCCCAGTTTGCTGTCACCCAGGTTATGTTGCAAACTGCTGGGCGGAAGTCCATCACCTGAATGGGCAAAGGTGACAAAACGCTTAATTTTCCTTGCAAGACTTAACACAATACAAATCTCACTCATTTTGAAAATGAGATTGTGATTGTGCATGTCGTCACAATATTACTGTATATCTATTGTCCTTCATTATGGACATTATAGAAAATGCCTAATCGATGGTCCAGAATCATGCTGATATTCAGTAGTACAACTAAACACTAACTCTTTCAGACGGCAAAACTATCTGCAGATGGTACACTTGGTTTTGGGTGCAGCACAGCAATAGACTTTCTGTTGAATTTTAAGACCAGACAATCCTTATATGTTCCATCTTTAGGCTTACCTTACTGGTGTTGTAACAGAAGAAATAAGGTTCTTGATCCCGAGATGAAGTAAAACAGATGAGTTTATTGCATGCAAGGAACAATAAAGCCGAAGTCTTGTTTCCCGCAAGAAACAACAAAACCGAAGTATTGTTCCCCGTACTGTTACAAACTTTTGGGTTATATAGTGTTTTCTTCTCCGTTTCTGACGTCACTCGGTCTGATGGTAAAGAGGGGGGTTCATGGTATTTGGCCAGCTTACGATGTTCTGGGCAAATGGTCAGTTTAAGATTACACCCAGGGGGGTTCCTAGCTTACATCTGCAATCCTTATCAGTTAACCCCCTTTCCTGCCATAAACCCCAGCTTGTGACTTTGAAGTCTAAACCCCCTACAGAAAGGATTAAATTCAAACCCCCATCTTCACATCTTTCTTCACTGGCAACAGTGATACGCAGAACGATGTAGTTAAAATCGCCAGTGGATGAAGACGCTACCTTAACGGTGAGTGATACGTCTGTTCCAGATTCTGTACCATTTGTTGCTACGAGTGTCACTGAGCCCTCAGCACTGCCTACATTGGTCAGGTTTAGACTGGAAGACAACAATATAGAAAAATACTTATTGTCAGAGAGCAACTAAGGCAGGTAAAAGTAACACACCAGATCACTAAACCAGGAGATGTACTCTTTCTTGTTCCTACAGTGGAATGTATGTTCCTAAATTGTTGAATTGCTAGGGCCTTATGAGAATTGAGAAGGTCAATTACAGTATAAAGAGAAGCATCCAGAAAGAAGGGGCTCTACACAATTCTTAACAATTTAAAAACCTGGGGCAGAGAAAAGCGTATAAGCTAATAGACAATTAGCCAAATTGTTTTGCTAATTTAACCTCCTTACTGTACAGGGGTGAGTTTCCCGAAAGCATTGTAGGGCTACAAACATCGTAAACTCGATCTTAAGGTCGATTGTTAATTTAAGAGTGTTTACCAAAACGCATCGTAACCAAAGTAGCATGTTAAATCCTTCGTAATCTATGTGCTCCCCAACCCACTTGTTAATCACTAAGTGCTTCTTTAACTGGCTACCTCTTGCGCCAACCTTAGTGACAGAGATTGCCAGACAGAGCACATTAAGTTCATGTCATGACAATTCTCTTTAAATTTAGAATAATACAATTTTATATGAAGGATTTTGATACTTTGTTGTACTATGTATGAGGAAATTTGGAAAAAGAACATTTTGCAGTATGCAAACTGTAGTGTATACAGTATGTATATGTAATGTCTTTACTGTGCCCGTTTAAGTATTGAATATTTATATGGCATTTTACCACTGAAGGGAAGTCTTAGTAGCTGAGCATAAAAAGAATAGGAGCATACTGTAATGCGTGTGAAGGCCATAAACAATATTAATTTTGAAACATAAACATACAGTGTATGGCTGGTCTTGGTACTTTAAAGAAAAAATACATACCAGTATTCCATTTCTCCCTAAACATTTTAAGCATCGAAGTCTTTAACATGTGAAATAAGGTGTATAAAAAGTGGTAGTTTTAAGCTTTTCTGCGAATACACTCGATACCGGAGTCAAGAAGCATACTTTTAGAATTTGATTAATAGGGAATAAAATATGGAATCACGTATCTAAAGAAATGAATAACGATATAATTATATTAATGTACCACAACACAAGAATAGTACACGCTGTACAATGTCTGTTGATACTGTTTGTGTAGGGCTGTTTCACCACTCCTCATGTGACCTTGTGGGTGGTACTGTGGTCTTGGTGCCCGGCTTGTAAACCAGAGATTGTGTGTTCTGCCAGCGCTGTGACTTTTCTTTTAACAAACATTTCTTTGAAAAAATAGAATATCAATATTATGGACAATTAATTGACAATAAATATAGTGTCACGCCCTCTGCAGCCAGAGGGCGCTCCTTCTCTGTCCTGTCCCTAGTTTCCGGTCTGCTGTCCTTCCTGTCCCTCTCTTTCCCTTGGGCTATTTATTTCCGGGTCTTGCACTCTGTCCTTGCTCAGCATTGATGTTTGGATGTCCTGAGACCCGCCTAGCACCAGGGCGCCCCACGTCCGCTCCCTGAGGGCATAGGTTTCTATACGGCATTCCTGAACTCTTTGCACTAATGAGCCCGGGCCTTTTTCCCGACTCGCCACTACGCATATGGGTCTTTTTCTGCTCTCCTGCTCCCCACGGTTAGTCCCTTTGGACATCCGTGACATATAGAAAAGCACATATTAAATTTGCGAAATAGTTTTAATATTTAAATAGTCCCCTGGTTCTGCACCCCTGGGTGTTTTTCTCTCTCTTGCTCGCTCGCTCGCTCGCTTGCTCGCCCTCTCTCTCTTTCGCCCTCCCCCCCCCCCCTCTCTCAATTCAATTCAATTCAATTCAAGGTGCTTTATTAGCAGGGCTTGTCGTGTGTCTCTCTCTCTGGTCGGGGCGCGGGAGAGCTGGCTGGCAGGTGGTGATGGAGAAGAAAATAAAGGCAGCTTTTAACTCCGTAAGTCTGAGTTTTTGGGTCCGTCCTTTCCAAACCCGAAATCATTACACTATCATTCTGTCCATCGAAAACCTGTTTATATGTGACTTTTCAGAACACCTATCTGTTTTCTTCCTAGCACAATCTATGAGCACTCTGTGATTTAATTAATTCTCATTACATTATCATTCTCACTGTTCATAAAAAGGAAGATTAATAAATAAGGTTTTTTAATGACAATCTATTGTTTATCTAATGGCTAAATATTCAAGTCTTGCCAAAAGAGGAAACATAGACTTTTTTTAAACTCCAGCGAAAGTATTAAGGGTTTTTATACTTTTATGGTACATGACTTAAAATGTATTTACATTGTATTTACATGGCTAAAATGTATTTACACTTGTAAAAAAAACATTCCAATGTTAATGCGACACAGAAGATAATGTGGTGTATTGGTCGTTAGTGAAAAGATTTAATCATTTAATCTCTTTACTGTGCACATTTTAATCCACGTATTGAATATCTATATGAAATTTTACCACTAAAGGGAAATTTTAGTAGCTAAGCATAAAACGCAGAGGAGCATAACGAAGGTCATAAAGGTCATAAACGATATTAACTTAGGAATATAAACATATTATGTAAACTGTATGTTGCTGTTGTTGGTATTTTAAAGAAAAAATACACACCAATACTCCATTTCTCCCTAAACATTTTAAGCACCAAAGTCTTACATGTGGTTTTCATCACTCTCTGCGGGAATGCTGGCTGTGACGAATTAAACCGGTTTCACAGGTATTTAGAAGTGGTTAAGTCTTCCAGCAGGAGGGGGGAACAAGCTGCCCAGCCGTGTGGAATGCTACAGAAGCCTAAACAGATAATACACCCTAGCTGAATATTTGACCAAGATATCAAGACACAGCTGTATGAGCTCAACCATTAAAACTCAAAGTATTACGCTGGTCCACACTATTTGCAACTGTCATTTTAAATGAAAAAACTTTATTTTTTCATCGACAAAAAGTAACACCCACCACAGCATTTCGTTGATCTAACTAACAAGGACAGGACATTAGCTAGCCAACAGGATAAAGGAATATATTACTTTTTTTGTTTATTTCTTTAGCACATTTATTTGAACATGTCCATCGATTGTACAAGCACTGAAAAACTGTTCAATCTCTAGTTCGTCTGGCATTTTCTTTTACTATAAAAGATGTAAAAACTCCCTTGCTTTTAACAGAGCGTTTCATAATTTCTAACAACAAAAACTATTTAAACTGCGACACTTTTATCATTCAACGAGAGCTCAAAATATCACAAGGATCCTCAAGAGATCAACAAAGACCATAGAAAAATATATGTGTAAAAGTTACTGTCCATGGGAATCCAAGCTTTTTTATCTACACTAAGAAGTAGTTTTTTAAATTTCTTTATTACACAGTGAAGTCAAAATTCCGGGATGTGCCTATATTAATACGCTGGGCAAACGTTCTGAGGTCAAATTCTTCCAGCACGTGGGTACCTTCAAAGCGGAGACAAAGGCACCGAAATTTTTTGGCGCGCCCTCTCTATAAAGCCCTGGCCAAATATGAAGTCAGTACGTACAGGTATAATTCAAACTGAATTAAAAACTACACATCCCAGTTACCATGGTGGTGCTTGTGATCATTGCGTTTAACCAACGAAACAGGGCGAAAAAATCAGTCACATGACTTTGAGGCTGAGTTTCGAAAGCTTAACCTATCAGCAACAAAGCGAAAATCACACGATAGGCTACCTCAAACTGTCAGTTACACTACTGTGTATGTCGCTTAAGCCACTCTTATTTGGCATTTTAGTTATGGAGGCAGGAAGACACCCCCCCCCCGGGTGCCTGAT
The DNA here is from genome assembly GCF_059453375.1 of Lepisosteus platostomus. Lineage (NCBI taxonomy): Eukaryota > Metazoa > Chordata > Actinopteri > Semionotiformes > Lepisosteidae > Lepisosteus > Lepisosteus platostomus. The sequence continues at coordinate 367,501 of NC_142627.1, read as the reverse complement.
TTGTCGTCATCTTTAACCGTTCCGTGTCTGAATCGCAGTAGCTGCGCGTACGAAATAAAGTTCATCCCAGCTACAATACATATATATGTTTGTGGTAAGAGGGAGCAAAACATCAGTATTTACTGCTATTAATTAGTGTACAAGGGAAAGAGCAAAGAGGGAATGAGAAGAGTGACAAACTAGTATACTTTAGATCTTTTTTTCTGAACCAGGGAAAATCTGATCATGTTTCTCTATAACAATAATAAAAAAACTTTATTTTATATATCACCTTTAAAAGTGGCATCTCAAAGCAATACAGCAGATGTAAAAACAGTTAAAAGGACCAAAGATTACAAAGTAAATACATATAAGAAAGACAAGCAGTTAGAGGTGCTACCAAAATTAGAAAATGAAGTGGATACAGACACTAAGTCTTCTGAAAAGAAAGGTTCTGAGGTTAGATTTAAATGAAGTCAGGGTACGTGACTGATATCACTGGGGATACAAATCGAGAGCTCTGGGGTGCAGCTAGAGAAGGTCCTGTCACCCACAGAATGTAGATGTTCTTGAGGACAGCTAGAAGACCAGAGTCAGACGGACAAAGGTGGGGACTAGACAGATAATAAGCCATATAGGTACTGAATTTGAGGATGAGGATTTTGAAGTTGACTCGAAACCTGATAGGAAGCCAGTGCAAGGACTTGAAGACAGGTGTAATGCATCCCTGTTAAATTCTCGCTGTCATATTCTGAACATATTGAAGAGTGCTCAGTGTGGATTCAATTTCCCCAGTGAACAGGGTGTGCATTTATTAATTATAGAAAAAAAACCTAGTTTGATTTCTCTAGTTCCTAGTTTCTCTAGTTCCCTTTAAAATAAACTAGTATTCCACAATGCAGAGTATTACATGGCCAGTATTTACATATGATATTTGTGATTTAAAGAAATTAACACAGGCAGCTTTTGGGGATTTAAGTGTTGGCTGAGATATTGCAGGATAAAAGACTAGAGATGTTGGTAAGAAAAATATAATTTTGGGAAAGTTGATGAATACCCTGATAACAAATACTTTTGATGACAGACTGTATGTTTACATAGATATTTAAATGAGGATTGTATTTTAGATTTTGTGTAGTTGCTAGCATTGAACTGTGTGTTGGATGCACATGAATTGAAGGAATGGGCAAACATAGCTGATGCTGATCCACAGAGCTGGCATATTAAGATGTTTATAATTATAGGCAATTTGTTTAAATAACTAGGTATGGATACTGATGTGCAAGAGAGGTGGAAAGGCTGTTTCCTTAAGCCAGCACTATAAAATATTTTATTCTCAGTGAGATGCTGCCATTTCATAGTGGATTTCTAACACTGTGTATAGTTCCATCCACACAGTACCTTTACTTCCATCCATTTTCTAATCTCTTTATCCAGTACAGAGGATTTGGAGCCTATCCCAGTAAGCAATGGACACAAGGCAGAATACACCCTGAACATAGCGCCAGTCCATCACAGGACAGACAGACGCAGACACACACACACCAGGGCCAGTTTTCCCATAAAACAATTAACTTACCAGTATGTTTTGGAGTGCGAGAGAGAGTCATATCACACATATGGAGAAAAACCATGTAACCCAGATACAACATGCAAATCCCACACACACAGGGCAGCAGGAATTGAACCTGGGACCCCAGTGCTGCAAGATAGCAATGCTAACCACTTCACCACCATTAGAAATGGATGGATATCTTAGTTATCTTTCTAGTTCACAGGTTTGCATGCATAATTTAATTCTGAAAGCCACTGAGACATCAGGTACTAACTATTGTTGTATTTATGGAAAAGAAACTAAACAAAAAGCATACTAACAACTGTGACATCCTACTCCTTAGTTAATACATTTTATTATTTATAAACAGTTAACATTGTTAGCAAAATATTTTGAATTATATTTTACCCTATTTTTTCTTAAATTTTTTATTTAACTTATTATAAGATAGTCAGATTTAATGTATATTTGAACAATGAAAATATATTTTTACCGGATGCAGGGGAAAGTGGAACAACTTGCAACAACGGTGCTAAATTTAATATTATTGATTACTAATAGTTTATGCTAACACCTAACTTTCTTAATTAGATGTATTTAAAACAGTGAACTAAGTGTAACATAACATTCAGAAATACAATCAAGAATAGTTTTGTGGTGTTTGTATAGATGAAACGTTTCTAAAATGTGTAACGTAACAAAATTAAAGAGGATTAAAATCTGTAATCTTTTTAACTTTTAATGTCATTAGAAAGTACAACAAGTTTCTGCTTTGTCTAAGGATCGTATCAAAAAGTAGTCTAAGTGATAGACTACTGATAGACTAAATGATAATTAAGGGACTTAAAAGTAAAAAGAGATGCTTCATATTGCTTGATTAATTTTAAAAACAAAGTTCTAAATGCAGACGTGATTGGTGCCATTAAGGGCTCCAGGCAGCAGAACGTTCATTCTGTACTGCTGAGCTCCGCGCCTCCTCCCTCTCTCGGAGCCGCGACGGGTCTAAATATCCAAACATATGTATCTGTATAGCAGGTAGTATCACTGTGTAACGTTGCCATAGCCAAAATGTAATGGTAGTGTATTGTGCTCTCTGAAGGCACCAGTTCTGTTGGGTTTGGGTATTTACTGGGACAATTATTAATTGTTGCAGTAAATCACAAAATTGATTCTTTTGATGGCTTTAGAATCCAACCATGCGACATAACTCAAACAATGCACACACACAGGTACTAACACACGAGGATACATTTATTAATTCATAGAATATGCATATAAACTAACAGATCTTATCGAGAGGGGTTATCAGAATACAAAAGGTATATATTCAGTCAGTTACAAAGTGTTACACGTCAAGAGGACATACGTTCAGTATATCATTCATTTAGACCGTTTCGTAAATGAACTTGGTTATAACTTCTACATTAGATACTCAAAACAAGTACATAACTCTTAGGAATTAAATTTATATCAACTGGTTGGGATAACAATTGAATTCTCAAGCTGTAATGCATTGAAGTTGACTACTCATCCAATCTTTGGGGATTCAGATCTCCTGCGGGCACAAAGAAACAGTTGCAGGCTGTTGCTGTCCAATCCGCGCTCTCTGGCTGCGTGCCAGGCTGTGCTGTGCGGCTTGCGACGGTGCGCTGCTGATGCTCACTGACCGGCTAGTTAGTGTTGGCTTTAACTAGCACAGTTTGTGCACAGGAGAAAAGGTGACTGTGGGTCCCAGCAAGTCAGGAAGAGGACCGGTTTATTCCTGATGAAGAGCTAGTTCTGAATAGTGATTCAGCTGTCCACAGTTCCGACCTGTTCATGAGGCCTGCTGCTGGTGCTAACCTCGGGTGGATCCTCTGGTTACTCTCTGGCAACCTCCGCTCTAGACTCTTAGAACAAAGCAAAGTTCTGGCACTCAGACACACTGGCCGTTCCGTGGTTGTCCGGGCTGAGTCTCAGGATGGTCAGGAGGCGCTCTGCGAGAATGTCCTGCCCTTGGGAGCCTTCTGCTCCTGGGCCGTCCTGCCCTGGAATTCTCCTTTGAATTCCCTTTAGAATTGTCCACAGAATTCTACTGAATCCTCCCTTCTGAATCTCTGTGTTGCCTGTTTTTACCTGGAGGAACTTCAGCTCATTGATTGGCTGAAAGTTCCATGGGAATCAGAGTCCCACGTGGGTTACTCGGCCCTACCAGTCCCTGATTGGTTGATCAAGGTGAGATATGAGTCACTTACTCCTAACACTTAGGAATGCAGTCCAGATGTCCAACTGGCACTCCCTAGACAGATAGGCACCAATGGATGACCATTGATCATGATAGCCAGGCTTAGCTAAGTGCATCCCCCTTTGGGAGCTGTCCTAGGAAACCTTATCAAAGGAACATTAAATCAGCCTGCATGAATAGTTTCTCTGTGGCTGCACCACAGAGATAAACAGAGAAATGGGGCCTCATTTGGGAAAGCTCAGAACACTTAATTCTTTCTTATTAATAAGCCTCGCCACTACAACTGTATTCCACTTTCTTTGTAAACACGTAAAAACAGATTCACAACACGACGCTGTGTCACTGTGTAAAAATAAATGATTTGAACACCCTATATTGTAATGAGCTGCAGAGCTAAGAATAGGAATGTCCCTGCTGTCAAAGGGGGTGGAAAGTGCCCGCGGTCATTTAATCAGTATTACAATTCGCACTGATTCCCTTGCGAAGACATGGACATAAGAATATTCGTGTGTGGTTAAAAAATGGCATTAAGCACTTAAAATGAATATGGTCAATAATAGTAAACTGTAACATGCTGTAACAAGATCGGCTAAACTGGGAAGAAAATACTTTCAGAAAAAATGTTTCAGGTGTGAAGAACATAGATCTCCAATGCAATTTCAACCAAACCTGTTCCCACACACCCTGCCCCCACTGCCATTAGAATATACACAAAGCACTGAAATCTTTCAAGCTAATGATCAGGTGACCTGAGAGTGACTTAGAGAAACACCAAGGGGTGCGGAACCTGGTAACTATTTTCATGGAAAATGGGCAATCTCCCCAGACTGTCCGCCTGTTTCACTGTTACAAGGATACCCCTTTATTTAGAACTCACTAACACTAATTTTTAGTTTAGTAGGATTCAAGCAGGATTTTAGATGAAAGGCAGCGATCATAATCAAGCCCAAATCATAATTGAACCCATTCAGAGCCTACATTACATTTTAGCATTTCATTCTGAGCAGAAGATCCTCACACCTGAAGAAGGCTTGCGTTTTCTCTCTTCTCTTTTAAGCATGTGTACAATGTTGTAATACAATTTTAAATCATTAAAAGTTTAAACAGTATCAACTAAACTCCATTAATATAAGTATCGAGTGGTATTAAATAAATACGGCTTTTTAGTATAGATTACACTTTTCTAAAATGTGTTTAAAAAATAAAAAGGATTACAATCTAATTTTTCCACGTTTGATCCCAAAATCCCAAGAAAAATAAATCTAAACGGGGAGAAAGCTATGCTGAAAGTTTATTAAGATACTTAGAAGACAAAGACAACAATTTGTGTTGCATTTGTCTGATTATGAATAAAAAAAATACATTTAATTAAACACGTGTTTGCGATTTAAATCAATATAAATGTTTATATTGTAACACATACTGTACAGCCTCCATTTCTCTATAAAAATTTAAAAGATCGTTTGTGCAGCCTATAATCAACAGACATTGTACAGCATGTACTACTGTGTTGTAGTATATGAATATAATTATATCGTTATTAATTTCTTTAGATACGCAATTCTATATTATATTAGCAGAAAAGATTAAAACTACCACTTTTTATACACGTTATTTCACGTTAGTTAAAGACTTCGATGCTTAAAATGTTTAGGGAGAAATGGAATACTGGTGTGTATGTTTTCTTTAAAGTACCGAGACCAGCCATATACTGTAATACTGTATTTTTATGTTCCAAAATGAATACCGTTTATGGCCTTCACACGCGTTACAGTATGCTCCTATTCTTTTTATGCTCAGCTACTAAGATTTCCCTTCAGTGGTAAAATTCCATATAAATATTCAATACTAAAACAGGCACAGCAAAGACATTTAAATCTTTCTACGACCGACCAACGTACCACGAGTGCCCCTGTCGGTCAACCAATCACGTACCGCGGTATTGCGCATCATCGCGCATCACGATGCGCAAGGACGTAGCCAATTACCCGCGGTACGTGTCTGTGCCACGCACTTTGAATCGCTGAATCTGTAAGCAAAGGCAAGGCACCAAGGGGTATTCATTTACTATTTCAATATCAGTTCCATTAACAGTTACAGGAATCATGGGAATAGAATATTTGTTTTGTGTTTAAAACCAGTGAATTAACCTGTCACCAATAATAAATAAGAATTCTGTCTCTAATTGTTTTTTTCATCATTCAAAAGTCAAATCAAGACAAAAGCATTTGCAAACTAGATAGTTATCAGTTATATCAGTTGTTATAGTGGCTTACACAGACATTAGTATACAGTACAATGTGAAAAGCAATGGGGACAGCCTACACCACTGACAGCTGGTGCTGATGGTAAGACACTTCCCTGAGCTCTATCACACATATTGTTGCCGATCAATAAGAAAATGTATATCTACTGAGTGAGTGTATGAAATATCAGCTGAAGAACTAGTCTCTGAATTGTTTACAGTTAGTTCTTATAAAACTGAGTTTGCATAAGATTTATTTAAAATATGAGTGTGGGTAAAAGTCCATTCAGATGTTCAACTGTATGCATTGGTTCCTTGATCTTTTGCAATGATAGTTGTCATTTTCACAGTTCGTTCTTGTTCGTTTCAAAGTTAATTTCCCACCACTTTGTGATCTATTGTTCGTGTGATTTTGGGTTTGTTTGGCTGTCCAGTTGTGAATGACTCTTTGATCACTGGTCTCATTTTCAAAGACTGTGCCAGGTTTCATGATACTTTGTCTTTCTCCTTTGTATAAGACACACATTCCGTTCGCTTCTCTCAGAATTGAGACAAAGAGAAATCAGTGGAGCCAATCTTACTCAGGCTTTGGAAAAGGCTAATTTCAGAAATTTCAGAAAAGTCGTTTTAAACTTTTTATACCATCTGGAAATAACTTGAATTAAAGCATTAAACACAAGAAACACATACAGAATAAAAGAGAAAGTCTTACTGCTGATCAAGATGACCAGAGCTTGAATCTTCCTCTTCTTCATCCTCCTCTGACTCTGGAGAAACCTGTGTCATCTCTTCCTCCAGCACAGCAGACACTTGCTTAGGATACCTGTAACATATTTTTTCCAAAAAGAAAAATTATGCAAACTGTTTAAAAAGCATTTTGTCCAACAATTTTTTTATATATATATGAAAAAGCAGAAATGCACTGTAATTGAGTCTCTCATCTCAGCCAAAACTTCTTCTGGCTTTCCACGTACTGTACAGCCACTGGACTCAAGCTCACAACCTGCTTTCTGTTCACTTCATCAAACATGAGCACCAGGGTCTTATACTCACAGAAAAAACCTAACTTGATGTCACCCTTGGGGGACAAAGTAGAATCCATTTTGAAGCTTTCCCATTGGTGCTTTTTCCTAAGTTGTCTGAAGAAGTAAAAGATTGAAGGCATCACTCTAGACTCTTATTTGAATCTGCTCTGTGAATCACAGAGAAAAACAAGCAAACAACAGAAAAAAATAAAAATTGCAAAGGGATGAAATGCCTCTCACTGAATCACTGATTCGTACAGCTGGAGTGAGCACGGATATACTCGATGAAAACTTTTAGCCCCACCCATAGCCACTCCCCTTACTCCTCCCCAGTCCTTCAACCCATGTCAGTCATAGGAAAATAGGCAGCTTTGTTGTTGAAAAGAAATGCTTTTATTAGCATTAATTATTTTATTAATGCTGACCATTCACACATTGCAAAGACTGTACCCAGGTCCCCACAATTCTTAGTCTTCAAATTTGATATCTTCCACCTTTCTTTTGCTGTGGTACAGCCCCACTGTGCAACATCTCCGCTATCTTTTTTTTTTAGTGATGTCATGAAAAGTTTGTTATGGCTTTGGCTTTTTATTCTGATGTGAGGTATGTGTATACATTGGCTTTGAAAATGTGTTAACATTGTACTTTGAATTAACAAATTCAATTCAACATGCTGACTATTCAATGTGACAAGTAGGACCGTATGATCCTCAGCACCAAACGTCAGACACTGTTGTGATGTCTACCTCACACTGCTTTAGCAATGGGGATTCCACCAAAATCATGCTGCTGCAATTCTGCAAGTCGTGAGTCCCAGAGTCAACATGGTCATGTTGTTTTTTAGAGGTCCCAGTGAACCTCTCTCAATCTAGTCTTGTGGACTACATTCCAACTGAGGACCTTGAGATTTTCTTATTTTTTCTTCCAGAAAATGTGCAGGAAGTTGCTTGATCCAATTTCATTTGGGCCATGGTTTTGTTTTTCTTTCTAGCTGTGTTCAAGAGAACAGAATGTAACAGATTTCAAAGTGATGGGAATCAGAAACATGCTGGCATCTTCCCATTCCTCCCCTTCCTCCACTTCTTCCATTTCTAAATCTGTAGGAGCCTGTGGCACCTCTTCCTCCTGAACAGTTTGTAACGTGTTGTCCATCAGTCGATCATCCCTGATATGGAGACCTCTCCAGTTTGGATTTCTTACACTGTTTGCAATGTCCTTGCCATCTGTTTGGATTTCCACTAGGGGTTTCCAGTTTTCCTGGTCCTCTGACGTTGTTGGTGTGTTGGATGACCAGTTCATCTCTTGAATGTAACTGTTCACTTGGCTTTCTGTTGGCAACTGCTGCTTGTGTTTCCCTGCAATGAAGAATATTATAGAAACCTTGAGAAAACATTCAAAGATAGCTGAAATAGTGAAGAAATCCAATAATTTGCATACTTACCGAGTATGTTCTGCAGTCTCATCTTCCTCTGCTCTGCTCTCTATTGTAACAGTGTCGCTCGTGAATGCCTGTGAGTCTCAGGCGGTTCTTCTTCTTAGGAGGCTGCCCATCTAACATTACTGGAAACTCTCGTGTCAACTCCTGGAAGGCTGCAGCATCATCCATCTTCTGACATCTATATGCAGCAGCTGCTATGGATCCTGGCTTTGATCTGTTGTAAAATGAAAGAAAAACAATTAGTGCAAAGTTCTCTAACACACAGGTTAAAGAAAGATCTGAAAGAGATGTGTTCCATTCAAACTAAGAACTGCTGTTTTGATGTGTCCAGGGAATGTCTCTTTGTCTATAAAATGGTTACACTTACTGTGATCCTTCATCTCCCAACCTTTCAATGAGATCAATGGCAGAGGAGATGTTGTCATGTGCCAGCATCCTATCGTGGTTCTTCTCCACAGTTCCATTTGAATGGGCTAGATAATCCACCACCAGTCTCTTCTGTGCATCACTTAGCGTGTTTGTGGTCCTCTATAATGCCCCCCTGGCACTCTGGCTGGTGATGAACGGGAGATGGTACAGTATCTGTAAAACAATAATACAAGCATGTATTCAGATGCAGCCATTCAAATTGCACAGTACAAACCCGTACCGCACGCAACTACCCACAAGCCACCACAGTCTACTGCAGTAAGTGATTGGCTGGCCAAAATGACCGACGGGGCACTCGTGGTGCATTGGTCGGTAGTGAAAAGATTTAATTAATCTCTTTACTGTGCACATTTTAATTCATTTAGTATTGAATATTTATTTGAAATTTTACCACTAAAGGGAAATTTTAGTAGCTGAGCATAAAAAGAAGAGGAGCATAACGCATCTGAAGGTCATAAACAATATTAATTTAGGAACATAAACAGATTACTGTATGTAAACTGTACTGTATATGGCTGGTCTTGGTAATTTAAAGAAAAACTACACACAAGTCTTACATTTCTCCCTAAACATTTTAAGCATCAAAGTTTTATGAAACGGTCCCCAGATATGCGATTGCTGTTTAGAATGAATTTTAATTTTAAAAAAAATTTAATACGAAAATTAAGCTGTTTACATTCCTCCGCCTGAGAATATAGTCACTCGTTGCTATGCAATGCAGAAATACAGCCACAGGTAACTAGCAAAGAGAGGACATTAGCTAGCCAATATGATAAAGGAATAAATGATTTTTTTCATTCTTTTGCACATTTATTTGAACATTTCCATCGATTGTACAAGCACTTGGAAACTTTCCAATCCCTAGTTCGTCTGCATTTTCTTTTACGCTCCCACTGGCGCCGGTCTGTGTCTTCTAGGATATAATGTCGGTGATTTGTGTTAAAATTGGGTTTCCAATAACGCCGCAGCAAACTCTTGTTTTTATGTCCACTTTAATGTACAATCTCCCTTGCTTTTAACCGAGCGTTTCATAATTTCCTAAAATGAAAATACGACAGAATTCTGCGGTGTCCTTATACCAGAGATTACGGTACGGCTTCAGAATGGTGATTGGCTGACACCATCTGACACCCCTCTGATTGGAGAAAAAAGACCTGCTGATCTGTTGTACACACCAGGAAGACAACAGCATATGTTGCTTCTATTCGAAATGCGTATTTTAAAAGATTAATTAAGAAGTAAAAACCTTACAGCGTACACATATTTCTAAATTGATCAGGAGGAAGAAAAAGCACCCGTGTTTCGCGCATAAAAAGTGGTTATTAACTATCGAAACCTGTTTTTATTTTGCCTGGCAATCTACCTGAGTGCCGAACTACAGTATCTGAGAAGAGCCACAATTGAACTAGTGTTGATAATAAGAGAGAGAGTCCTCATTACCCCCATTTTGATTTAAATAACAAACACGTGTTTTATTAAATGTATGTTTTGGTTCACAATCAGACAAATGCAACATAAATTGTTATCTTTGTCTTCTAAGTATCTTAATAAACTTTCAGCATAGCTTTCTCCCTGTAGTGGTTTTGATGGGTTTACTGAGACAATTATTAATTGTAGCAGTAATCACGAGGTTGTTCGTCGGGGCTTTTAGAAAATCAATCGTCAGAACAACTAACAACGCACACACACGGGTTCAATACACGGGATACATTTATTAATATAACTGTGCAACAAACATATACTAGTCTGCCTGGACACGAGCGGCAGACCTTACGGTGAGGGTTATCAATATACAAGGTATATAATCTCGAAGAGATGCAAACACAAAGAGATACACAACAGAGAATATATGTCAATATATATCGTTCGGTTACCAAATCGCTAATCAGTGTTATTACCCACTGTTACTCTAAACTCGGAAGTAAACACATTACTCATGAATTAAATTGATAACAACTTGTGTTGAGGTACAATTGAATTCTCGAGACGCAATGTAGCACATGGGGTTTACTTATCCACTGTGTTGGGATTTGGAATTCCCGGCACGAACACCATACCAGCTGACAGGCTCTGTTGCAGCCTCTGTTGCAGCGGTTGTCCAATGGGCGTTGTGACGGCGTCCTCTGGCTACCGGCCAACCAGTCGAGGTGCAGCTCGGAGTAGGACGGGCGGAGGAATCTGACTGCGGCGCGCAGGGCAGTCGTTGCTCCGAGGGGATCTACCAGCAGTCCGGCTGGCTAGTAGAAAGTCTCTATGCACAGAGTGTGACCGCGAGTCCTCACAAGTCACTCTTTTGCCTGGGAAGAAACTGGTTCGTTCCCGGTCCAGCGCTGCTTCTGAATAAGCTATTCAGGTTGTCGACGAGGGTCCAACTGTAGGCTGCCGTTGATCAAGCGGAGCATTCACGTTGGTAGAATTCTGAGTACGTACGGGTTCCTCGGCCTCGCGCTTTGAACAAAGTCCAAGTCCTTTTGCAGACAACAGCAGTTGTCACGTGATTGTCTCTGAGGATGCGCGAAAATGGCCAAGGAGAGCCCAGAACTGAGCTTGCGCTCCCTTTTTGATCAAGACCCAGATGTGTGCTGATTGGTTGAGAGTTTGGCGGGCATTGTAGACCCACGTGGTATTACCACGCCCTGCCAGTCCCTGATTGGTTGGTCAAGGTGAGATATGAGTCACTTAGTCCTGACACTTAGGAATGCAATCCAGATGTCCAACTCGCACTCCCTAGACAGATAGGCGCCAATGGCTGACCATTGGTCATGATAGCCAGGCTTAGCTAAGTGCATCCCCCTTTGGGAGCTGGTTTCTTATCACAAGAAAACATCTTAAATCAGCTTGCATGAATTCTTTCTCTGTGGCTGCACCACAGAGATGGAGGGTGAGATGGGGCCTCTTTTAGGAGCATACCAACGCTTAATTCTGTCTTATTAACAAGCATTGCCGCTACATCCCCATTTAGCTTTATTTGGATTTTGGGATCAAACCTGGAAAGATTAGATTGTAATCGTTTTTATTTTTTAAATACATTTTAGAAAAGTGTAATCTATACTAAAAAGCTGTATTTATTTAATACCACTCAATACTTATATTAATGGAGTTTAGTCGATACTGTTTAAACTTTTAATTATTTTAAACTGTTTTACAGCATTGTACACATGCTTAAAAGAGAAGAGAGAAAACGCAAGCCTTCTTCAGGTGTGAGGATCTTCAGCTCAAAATGAAACGCTAAAATGTAATGTAGGCTCTGAATGGGTTCAATTATGATTTGGGCTTGATTAAGGTCGCTGCCTTTCATCTAAAATCCTGCTTGAATCCATCTTAACTAAAAATTAGACACAAGAAGAGAAGAGGCTCTGTTGAAATTTCTCTTTTTTTTAATTTCTCTTTTTTTCTTGGAAAAATAACTTACTCGCTGCAATCCGGGTACAGAAGGATTAAAAAAAGTCAGACAGGCAGGGGGGAGAGTGAGTTCTAAATAAAGAGGTATCCAGGTAACAGTGAAACAGGCTAACAGTCTGGGGAGATCGCCCATTTTCCATTTAAATAGTTCCCTGGTTCCCCACCCCTTTGTGTACTCTCTCTCTTTTCTCTCTCGCTCTCTCTCGGGCTGGCGGCCTTGTCTTCTCTCTCTCTCTCGTCTGGGCATGGGAGTGCTGCTGGAAGGTGTTGACGGAAACACCTGATCATCAGCTCGAAAGATTTCAGCGCTTTGTGTATATTCTAATGTCAGTGGGGGCAGGGTGTGTGGGAACAGGTTTGGTTGAAATTGCATTGGAGATCTATGTTCTTCACACCTGAAACATTTTCTCTGAAAGCATTTTCTTCCCAGTTTAGCCGATCTTACAGCATGTTACAGTTCACTATTATTGACCATATTAATGCTTAATGCCATTTTGTGACCACGCACGAATATTGTCCATATCTTCGCAAGGGAATCAGTGCGAATTGGAATACTGATTAAATGACCGCAGGCACTTTCCACCCCCTCTGACAGCAGGAACATTCCTATTCTTAGCTCAGCAGCTCATTACAATATAGGGTGTTCAAATTGTTTTTTTTTACATAGTGACACAGCTTCGCATTTTTCCGTGTTTACAAAGAAAATGGTATACAGTGATACTACCTGCTATATAGATACATATTTTTAGATATTTAGACTCTTAAATTAATATCATTATTAATAATAATGATAATAATGATTATCGGCCAGTGAAAGCTCTGTTGTTCTTCACATGAATGCCTGAAACATTTTACCGAACCCAGGATTTTACACTATATTCCCCATTATAAAATGGATAATTCCAGTGCTGAAGTCTGATTGCCTGACATACATACTCTGCACCCATTCTGACTTCACACCTCTTGATTGGCCTCTCTTTCTGGCCCCTGCTCCCGCCTCTCACTCCTCCTCCCTCCCAACCTTTGTTCTTACGCTACATTACCTTTGCCTACTGCCCTGTCTCTCTCACTCCTGAAGAAGGCTCCACGGCCGAAACGTTGTGTTCTCTTTCTTCTTTTTTTCAGCATGGAATTACTTGTTCCTATACATTCAAAGAAGTCCTATATTTCCTTATATAGGCACATCCTGGAATTTGACTTCACTGTGTGTTGAAGAAATTTTGAAGACTACTTCTTAGCGTAGATAAAAAAGCTTGGATTCCCATGTACAGTATCTTGTACACATATCTTTTTCTGTTGTCTTTGTTGATCTCTTGAGGATCCTTGTGATATTTTGAGCTCTCGTTGAATGATAAAAGTGTCACAGTTTAAATCATTTTCGTTGTTAGAAATTATAAAACACTCTGTTGAAAGCAAGGGAGTTTTTATATCTGTTATAGTAAAAGAAAATGCCCGACGAACTAGGGATTAAACAGTTTTTCAGTGCTTGTACAATCAATGGAAATGTTCATATAAATGTGCTAAAGAAATAAACAAAAAAGTAAGTTATTCCTTTATCATATTGGCTAGCTAATGTCCCATCCTAGTTAGTTAGATCAATGAAATGCTGGGGTTTTACTTTTTGTTGATGAAAAAATAAAGTCTTTTTATTTAAAATGACGGTTACAAATAATGTGGACCAGCGTAATTCTTTGAGTTTACAGCTTGTCCAAGGTCATTCATTATTAATACTATTAGTACTATCATCGGTAAAGGCTTTGATGCATAAAATATTTCTGCATAATCAAAATATTTATGATAAAAGTAGGTTGTGTACTTTTGCCCAACTGAGCAATCTTGCTTTCATAAAATATACCAACCTTTTAATGACTGATGATTAAAATGCTGTAATACACAGTTTAAATTAAAAAGCTCAAATGCTGTACATGAGAGGTTAAGCTTTATTGGCTCCTCCTGGTGGTTTTACAAGGTGATTCCTGATAATTTCCAATATGATGTTATATGACGCGTTACACTGCTACATACCGCGTTATGATGCGACAAGCCCATGGCATGGTACCATGGTGTACCTCACTCGTTTTGAATGGCTGCATCTGTACATATGATTGGTTTATTGCCACAAAGAATCAATGCATGTATTAGCACAAATATAGAATTCAGCTTTTTTCATGCAGTCTGCACTTTTCATGCAGTCTTCGCAAGTCACCCTTGGCTTCGCCCCCTAAGCTTCACCTAGTCCCTCTTCTTCTCTTTATCTCAAACTCTAGTCTGTCCATGCTCGCTGTGGTCACATGTAACATTTTTTCAGCCAAAAGGCCAAGAAATGTCCTGCTGGTGGACAGTGGCGTAGGCCCACACCTCGTCACCAATAAATAGGACAAAATGAAACCTGGACAAACCTGTGAACACAAACCCACACACTGGACCCATAGAGCTTGCTAAAAACCACATTCACAAAAAATAACCCTGTCTCGGGCACAGTGCATGTCAAGACAAACCCTGACTATAAAGGACATTCCTCACTGGCAGTCTCCTCCAGATGCTCAAAAAATTAATATCCCAGAGCCTGCTATCCAAATTTCGTGGAAGAATTGTGTGTCACTCATATCAAAGCTCAGTACAGGCGTTGATGACTCAAAGCAGTCAGCTCCTTCTTCACCTTGCGATGCACCCACAACCATTACAAACCGTGCCTACAGTAGCAAGGCAACCATTCCACTTTCTGTGTGGTATTCGACCACACTACCAGGAGCCACATCAACTCTGCAAACCACAAATGGACAAAATATGGGCTGGGATGAAGCGGCATCTTATGCAATGCAATAGGCAAACTTGACACAAAAAGAGACTCCAATTTCAAGGGCAGGTCAACAACTTCTTTGGCCCATTCCTCATAGGCCTGTACATTTCAACTCTCCTTATGTACTCCCCATGCCAAAAAGCCTAAGATGGCTCTCGACAATCTTAACACTTTTTGCTCCATCTCCAACTTACCCTTTCTTGCAAAAATTCTAGAACGTGCTGTCACATTTCAGTAACATAACCACCTCATGACAAATAACCTTTTTCAAACCCCTCCAATCTGGCTTCCATCAACTTCCCAGCACAGAAACTGCCCTGGTCAAAGTCACTAACAATCTTCTAATAGCTTCTGATTCTGGTTCATTCTATACGCATCCTTCTTGATCTCAGTGCTGTTTTTGACACTGTTGACCACGACATCTTACTTTCTCATCTTGAGACTGTTTGGAGTTTTTTAACTCTGTTATAAAATGGTTCAGGTCTTACCGCATTGATCGCCTCACTTTGTCTCTCCTAATGAGTATAGGTCTGAAATTGGTCTTGTTAAATCTGGTGTTCCTCAGGGATCAATACTGGGCCCCTTGCTCTTCAGCATTTCCACGGTAAGTTTTTAAGATCACATGGCCTCAGCAATAATTTCAATGCAGATGATACTCAAATATACATCCATACCACACCTGACACTGATGTGAATGTCTCTATTCTAACTACATCTCTGACATAAAAACTTGGATGACTCAAAATTTCCTTAATCTTAACTGTGACAAGACTTAAGTCATGCTTATTGGCACCCCCCCATCAACTTGAATTGTGAAGCCAATCCTGTAACCTTATCTGTAGATGGTTCCGTACTTGAGCTTCAGTCTAAAACCTTGGGGTTATATTAGATTCTGGCTTAACATTTGACCCACATATGCAGCATATTGTCAAAACATCTGCAGTATGTCCAAGATTTGGCAGCCAGAATCCTGACCAGGTCTAGTGCATGTGATCACATTATTCCTATCCTGGAGTCCTTGCACAGGCGTTGTAACAATGCTCTGTAGAGGTGAAAAGGATCCGATGCAGATGCAGGAGTCGCAGGGAGGTAAGTAAACGTACCGAGCAAATCCAGGAGCTGAGCCGTAGTCCGAAGGCGAAGGTAAGTCGAGATCCGGTAGAGGCACTGGTGGCGAACAATCCAAAACGTGAGACAGAATCGTAGTCGAAAAGAGAGCTACAGGGTCAAATCCAAAACAGGCAATGATAGCAAACAATCCAAAGGGCGAGACGAGATCCGAAGTCCGAAGGCAAAAGGTGCAGGCAGAATTCCAGGAAGGCAAAAGAGGGGTGAGAACGCTAGGCTGAGCAACAAGAAGAGAACTCAATACCGAGCAACGGGAATCAGGTACGAATGGTATAAATAACCCGGCGAGCAATTGCAGGTGTGTTAACTCGTGCGGCGGCGCTTGTTAGAAGTAATCCGCTGCTGGTGCTGATTGGCTCGCTTACGTGTTGATCTCCGCTGGCTGGTGGTCGTGACAGTACCCCCCCCTTCACGGGCGGCTCCCGACGCCCGAGACGGCCGATTAGGATAGTCCCTGTGAAAGTCACTGATTAGTGTAGGGTCCAAAATATCCTTCTCTGGAACCCAAGATCTCTCCTCGGCACCAAAACCTTCCCAGTCGACTAAATATTGCAGGGTACCGCGGTTCCATCTGGAGTCAATGATCTTGTGGACCGTATAAGCCGGGCGCCCCTGAATGCGACGAGGAGTTGGCGGGCGATGTTTGGGAGCCGCAAGGGGCGAGCGGTAAACAGGTTTCAGGAGGGAGACATGAAATGAGGGGTGGATTCTGAGGGTAGGGGGGAGAGCAAGACGGAAGGTAACCGGGGTGATCCGGGAACGAATCCGGAAGGGACCAATATATCTAGGCCCAAGCTTTTTGGAAGGCTGATGTATAGGTAGGTTCCGTGTAGATAACCAAACAAACTGTCCTTTCCGAAAACGAGGGACTGGTCTGCGGTGTCGGTTGGCGAATTTGGCGTGGCGCTGGGTTGACTTAATAAGAGCTGTCCTCGCCATTTTCCAGGTCCTTCGCAGTTTGGCAATATATTGTTGCACGGACGGCACTGCCGTGAGTGGAGGTGTATGTGGCAGGGTGGGCGCCACGAGGGGAGGACCCATGGGCCGCACAGGTCTGCTTCCTGGGTGTCTGCCGTGAGTGGAGGTGTGACAGGGATGAGAGTGGGCTGATAACCTAAAGAACAAAGGAAGGGAGAGAGACCTGTGGAGGAGGAGGTAAGAGAATTGTGGGCATATTCTGCCCAGGGAAGTAGTGATGACCAATCATCCTGTGAGCTGGAGGTGAAGGCTCTCAAAAAGGTCAGGAGGCTTTGATTGGTCCTTTCCACCTGACCATTGGCCTCAGGATGATAACCAGAAGTCAAAGATACATGAGTCCCTAGAGTTTGACAGAAAGCCTTCCAAAAGGCCGAGATAAATTGAGGTCCCCTGTCCGAGACAACGTCATCAGGCAAACCATGTATCCTAAAGACCTGTTGTACAAACAAAGATGCCATTTCCTGGGCTGTGGGCAATGCTGGGAGGGGGACAAAATGGGCTGCTTTGGAAAAACGATCGGAGACCACCATGATTACCGTATGACCCTGACTGTTAGGAAGGTCCGTAATGAAGTCAACAGCTATGTGGGACCAAGGGCGGTGTGGGATTGGAAGGGGGTGAAGGAGGCCAGCCTTCCTAGAGCGCGGAGTCTTGCTCCTGGCACAGACCGGGCAAGCCCGGACGTACTCTGCTGCATCAGATCGCATAGAAGGCCACCAAAAGTCCCTGGTGAGGAGGTCCAGAGTGCGTCTGCATCCCGGGTGGCCGGCAAACCGGGAATCATGTCCCCACTGCAAAACCGCAGAACGTAAGTTGTTCGGGACGAAAAGCTTATCCGGGGGGCAGCACAGAGGAACTGTAGTTCCGTTGAGGGCACGCCTGACCTGATCTTCAATGGAGCAATGAATCGCTGCCACGATTCTGTTAGGAGAGATGATTGGTTCAGGTGTGTCGTCCAGGTCTGGGGGGTCATGGAGCCGAGAGAGTGCATCAGCCCTCCCATTCTTCGAGCCAGGAGTGTAAGTGATAACAAAATTGAAACGAGAAAAGAAAAGTGACCAACGGGCCTGACGCGAGTTGAGGCGCTTGGCAGATTGAATATAGGACAGGTTCTTATGGTCCGTGATAATGACAAAGGGGTGCTGAGCCCCCTCCAGCCAGTGTCTCCATTCCTCGAGGGCCAGCTTGATAGCTAGGAGTTCCCGATTGCCCACATCATAGTTAACCTCAGCAGGAGAGAGCTTCTTGGGAAAGAAAGCACATGGATGAGGAAGGCGATCCTCTTCGAGGCGCTGGGAGAGGACTGCACCAACCCCATGGGCAGAGGCGTCAACTTCAACAATGAAAGGCCGGGAGGGATCCGGATGCCGTAGGAGAGGAGCGGAGCTGAAGAGACGTTTCAAGCGCAGGAATGCCTGGTTAGCCTCCGGATTCCATTTACCCCGACTAGGACGGTTGCGGGTCAGAGCCGTAATGGGCGCCACCACGGAGCTAAAGTTCCGGATGAATCGCCTGTAGAAGTTGGCAAAACCTAGAAAGCGTTGGATTTGCTTCAAATTACGTGGCACAGGCCAATCATTGATAGCTGCCACCTTGGCTGAGTCCATCTCGACTCCAAGAGGAGAAATAATGTAGCCCAGAAAGTGAATCTTAGAAGCATGAAAAATGCATTTCTCAAGCTTGGCGTAGAGCTGGTTGTCGATGAGTCTGGACAAGACCTCCTGGACGTGATGGACATGTTCCTGAGGGTCGGTGGAAAAAATGAGGATGTCATCCAAGTATACCAAGACAAATTTTCCAATAATGTCCCTGAAGATGTCATTTATGAAGGATTGGAAGACTGCCGGGGCATTAGCGAGTCCAAAAGGCATCACCTGATATTCATAGTGGCCGTGCGTGGTCATAAAGGCTGTCTTCCACTCATCCCCTTCACGGATCCTGATTAAATTATAAGCCCCCCGTAGATCTAGTTTTGAGAAAATGGAGGCTCCACGTAGGGACTCCAGAGCGGCTGGGATTAAAGGCAAGGGGTAGGGATGTTTGACTGTAATGGAGTTCAGGCCTCTGTAATCAATACACGGCCTCAAGGAGCCGTCCTTCTTCCCTATGAAGAAGAACCCAGCACAGGCTGGGGACGAGGAGGGACGAATAAAACCAGAATTCAGGGCCTCCTTGATATAATCCTGCAGGGCTTCATTCTCCGTCTGAGTGAGCGGGTAGATCCGTCCTTTGGGTGGGAGTGCTCCTGGAAGCAAATCTATTGCACAGTCATAGGTGCGGTGAGGGGGGAGCGATAGAGCTTTCTGTTTGTCAAAGGCTTGCTTCAAATGTGCATATTGGGGGGGAATAATAGAGTGTTCTTCCAAGAGGTTTACTGAAGCAGCAACCTTGAGTGGAGGACGACAACAGTTGTCACGACAGGCCTGGCTCCAGGCAATGATCTCATTCTTGGCCCAGGAGATGTGGGGATCATGCTTTTTGAGCCAGGGAAGGCCCAGGATCACAGGGTAAGCAGGGGAGTCCAGAAGAAGGAGTGAAATGTCCTCCACATGAGTGGCACCAACAGTAAGGGATAGGGGAATGGTCTGCCAGGAAATACGTCCAGGAGCGATCGGTGACCCATCCAACGTTTGAATGCAGATAGGGGGTGAAAGCGGAGCAAAAGGAATATCCCACTTCTTAGCAAAAGAGGCATCCATAAAATTCCCAGCTGCCCCTGAATCCACCAAAACCGAAAGGGGAAGGTGCGTGTCCATCCAGGAAATCTCAGCTGGGAATAAAGGCCCTGAAGAGGATTGTGAAAAAACAGCACTACTGACACTAACAGTAGGCAGTGGGGGAGCTCGAGGTGGATGTGGGGGTCTCAAAGGACAAGTAGCGAGCAGGTGACCCGACGCAGAGCAGTACAGACACAGCCCCTCCTGACGGCGCCTTTCCTTTTCCTCCAAGGACAGGGGTGCATGTGGCAGGGTGGGCGCCACGAGGGGAGGACCCATGGGGCGCACAGGTCTGCTTCCTGGGTGTCTCTCCGCTCTCCGCAGCCGAATGCGAGTGTCCAATTCAACTACCGCAGCGATAGCCGCCTCTAGAGACCAGGTTGGTAAGGACATGAGCACCAGGTGGTCCTTTAGATCCTCCGAGAGACCCTTAGCGAAGAGGCAAACCAAAGCTTCCGGGTTCCAGGCAGACTCCGAGGCGAGGGCTTGGAATTCAGCCACATAATCTTGCAGTGGTCTGTCGCCCTGGCGAAGAGAGGAAAGCCGAAGGCAAGTCAAATCCGGGTTGCTTTGAGAAAAACGCGCCTGGAGACGGTCAGCAAAAAGCTGAAAGTCAGAGAACAGCTGCTCTCCTCTAGCAAGCAATACTGCAGCCCAATCCAATGCTTTGCCTGTGAGCAAGGAAAGTGCGAATCCGATCCTCTGTCGAGAAGTAGAAAAACGCTCAGGCTGCAGCTGAAAAGCCAGGGAGCACTGGGCAATAAAGCCCCTGCAGCCTGCAGGATTGCCGTCATACTTCTCCGGGAGTACAAATGGTAAAGTTGAGGGAGTGGTGGGCGGGGCCGCGGTGGTTGGAGCAGGTGTTTGTAAAAAAGGCGTTGTAGGAATCGGTGCGGGAGCCGGCGAAACAGGGGAAGAAAAAAGCCAGGCGACTTGGTTAGTGAGCAGTTGGAGAGAAGATTGAAGCTGGGCGATGGTCTGGGATTGCTGCGGGAGAAGGGAGCGAAGGGTCTGTGCGTCTGCGGGATCCATAATCAGGCTCGGTATTCTGTAACAATGCTCTGTAGAGGTGAAAAGGATCCGATGCAGATGCAGGAGTCGCAGGGAGGTAAGTAAACGTACCGAGCAAATCCAGGAGCTGAGCCGTAGTCCGAAGGCGAAGGTAAGTCGAGATCCGGTAGAGGCACTGGTGGCGAACAATCCAAAACGTGAGACAGAATCGTAGTCGAAAAGAGAGCTACAGGGTCAAATCCAAAACAGGCAACGATAGCAAACAATCCAAAGGGCGAGACGAGATCCGAAGTCCGAAGGCAAAAGGTGCAGGCAGAATTCCAGGAAGGCAAAAGAGGGGTGAGAACGCTAGGCTGAGCAACAAGTAGAGAACTCAATACCGAGCAACGGGAATCAGGTACGAATGGTATAAATAACCCAGCGTGCCGCACGGTAGAGCAATTGCAGGTGTGTTAACTCGTGCGGCGGCGCTTGTTAGTAGTAATCCGCTGCTGGTGCTGATTGGCTCGCTTACGTGTTGATCTCCGCTGGCTGGTGGTCGTGACAGGCGTCCTGTCAAATTCTGTGTGGACTTAACAATCTTCATGCCCACCTATAAGGCTCTGCATGGTTTTGTGCCTCAGTACCTGTCTGAACTATTATCACTCTACTTCCCAATTACAAACTTTTGCTCTTCTAATTCTGCTCTCCTTACTGTCCCCCAAGCCCGTCTACATTGTATGGGTGACAGGCCCTTCTCCTGTTATGCCGCCAAGCTCTGGAACTGTCTGCCCAAGGATATCAGAGGATTCCTTCTCTAAACTCCTTCAAATTCAGACTCAAAACCTTCTTTAGAAGAGCCTTTACTTAACTGGTTCCATTATTTACCCCTCTGCTTCTACTTTTCTCAGTACCACCATCCACAGTCTCCTCTGTATATTGTAATTGTGTTTTATCTTGTGTACTCTTTTTATTTATTGTTGTCATTCTGTAAAGCGCTTTGAAAAGCAACCTTTAAAGGAGCTATATAAAATAAAGTTTATTATTACTTGTACCTACCACCCCACAAAAGCCAAAATACCACCTTGACCAGGTCCCTTTAGAGCTGTGCTGACATTGGATACACCCCTGCCAAGTGAAACAACAATGGGAGTATGTCCACCTTCATAGCCAGCACATTCCCCACAAATGAATGTGCCCACTGTGCCACATAATTTAGTTTTCACCTTCTCCAATGGGTCTATCCAATTTATTAACAATGTCTTCAGGGTCACATCTTCCCAATGACCCCTGAACTTTTTCTGCCTGGGTAAACTATCACAAAGCTTTAGAGAACTTAACATTTCTATTATCAACAAATTGTAAATATGACATTTACATTGGCATTTTTAATTTTTCACTTGAGTGTATGGAGGAATGTCAGCTGTCACTGAGAGCAGACCCCCCCCCCCCTCTTAGGGTGCACAAACAATTTTTTAGATTTTTATAAAGTAACAGAGGCTGTACAGTATGCGTTACAATATAAACATTTACTGTCAAAGTTTAAATCAACAATCGATTTAAAGACGATCTGTCAAAGTGCAATGAAATACAATATTGTTGTTATTGTTATTGTTGTTTTTATTCTATAAACCGCTTTGAGATTCCACCTTTAAAGGTGCTATATAAAGGCGCTGATTCTTATGGAATGTGTTTCTTTCTTCTTTTTTTCAGCATGGAATAAACCTATTACTTGATCCTTATGGATGCCCGGTCCCGCCAGGGATTTTAAAAAAATGGAATCGCGTATCCAAGTGAAATAACAGTATAACTATGTTTATACACAAACAGTAGCATGTTACATTATTAATCTGGGTGTCTTCTCTTGCCAGAAAGCGCTAAATTGCATTTTGAGTGCGGTTTTTGACTTTTTTTAAATAACAACCCATAAATAAAGCTGATACTGTTTAGACTTTTAATTATTTTAAACTGTATTACAGCAGCACAATGTGCTTTTTCACAAAACCTCCTAGAGTAATGAAATGTCTTGCGTTGTACAGCTTTTCAGCTAAATATATTTATCGCTTACACCATTTGAGGTGCCCGATTAAAACTGGTTGAACAGCTCTGTTGGAGGTTTCGTGAAAAAGGAGGTTTCTCTCTAGGAGGTAATTGTAATTATTTTTATTTTTAAATACATTTTAGCAAAATCATGTTCCATAAAAGTACATAAAAAATTTACATATATTGTTAAATTATTACTTGTTTTTCACAAAGTTAAAAAAAGCAATGTAATGCAAGATGCTTTCTAACATCGGGCAATGTGTTTTTTTATCCAACATTGATAGATTACAAAATTTTCCGAATAGCAATTATTTGCCTGCATAAACTTATAAAGGTTGTATTTTCACACAATGTAGGGGTATACAGTAGAGCCTCTCAGTACCCTCAGTACCCCTCTCTGTGTACAGTAGAGCCTCCTGTCCTGACTGGAGGAGCTGATCCAGCTGTGTCTGGAAAGAAGCCAAGGAATCAGCTTGTCCCCCTCTCCCGCACTTCTCTGTGTACAGTAGAGCCTCCTGTCCTGACTGGAGGAGCTCATACAGTATATCTTATACTAAAAATAAGATACACTCTACAGACATTCACAACAGCGACAGTCAGAAGATAGGACACAGCGACTTAGACACCCATTGAATGGAAAGAGCCACTGTTATTTTCTGTACAGCTGGTACAGCACCCCACCGCGCCCGTGCACCAGCAGAGAGAGACACACACACACACAGTTTGTCATTGTCAAAAAGTAATTGTTTTTTACTTTGTCAGCACCCAGACAAACACAAACGCAGGAAGAACACAGCCATATCTTAAATCTTGTCTGTCAGTAAGCTCTTATTTCTCTATTTGAATTGTGGTGATTCAGAAAACTTGGGATAACCAGTGGTCTCAAAGTCACCGAGCTCACGGAGCTTCAACAACAGATGACAACTTCCTTAGTCTTCCTACAATTGTTAAACGGGGTGGGGGGGCATTCGGGAATGTGAGGTATGTGAGTTATATTATGAATGAATAAAACCATTTCATTAAAAACGCGTTTGTGTTTGTCTGGGTGCTGACAAAGTAAAAAACAATTACTTTTTAACAATGAAAAACTGTGTCTTTTTCTTTCTCTCTGCTGTAATCGTTTTTTTTTTAAAATACATTATAGCAAAGTCATGTACCATAAAAGTATGGTAATTAAAACCCATTAATACTTTCGCTGGAGTTTAAATAAAGTCAATGTTTTCTCTTTTGGCTAAACTTGACTATTTAGCAATGAGATATACAATAGATTGTCATGAAACAACCTTATGTTTATTAATCTTCCTTGTTATGCACAGTGAGAATAAATTTAATCACAGAGTGCTCATATTCAATTGTGCTAGGAAGAAAACAGATAGGTGTTCTGAAAGGTCACATATAAACAGGTTTTCGATGGACAGAATGATAGTGTAATGATTTCGGGTTCAGATAGAACGGACACAAAAACTCGGAGTTAAAAGCTGCCTTTATTTTCTTCTCCGTCACCACCTGCCAGCCAGCTCTCCCGCGCCCCGACCAGAGAGAGAGACACACGAGCAGCCCGCCAACAGCGCGAGCCCGAGAGAGAGGGCGAGTGAGCGGGTGAGAGAGAGAGAGAGAGGGCTAGATAGTACAGTATACTGTTATTTCTTTAGATACGCGATTCCATGTTTTTTTTTAGTCCCTGGCGGGACCGGGCGTCCATAAGAATCAAGTAATAGGTTTATTCCATGCTGATTATATTATATTATAATTATAATTATAATTATATCGTTATTAATTTCTTTAGATACGTGATTCCATATTTTATTCCCTATTAATCAAATTCTAAAAGTATGCTTGTTGACTTTCAAGCGTATTCGCAGAAATGCTTAAAACTACCACTTTTTATACACGTTATTTCACATGTTAGTTAAAGACTTAGATGCTTAAAATGTTTAGGGAGAAATGGAATATTGGTGTGTATTTTTTCTTTAAAGTATTGAGACCAGCCATACTGTATAGAGTTTACATACTGTAATACTGTATGTTTATGTTTCAAAATTAATATCGTTTATGGCCTTCACACGCGTTATGCTCCTATTCTTTTTATGCTCAGCTACTAAGATTTCCCTTCAGTGGTAAAATTCCATATAAATATTCAATACTAAAACTGGCACAGTAAAGACATTAAATATACATATACATACTATATACAGTACAGTTTGTATACAGTAATATGTTTATGTTCCTAAATCAATCTCTTTTATAAGCATGTGAAAGGCATGGTGAATTGGAGATTCTCAAAAATTACTGTACTTTGCATGATTGGAAACAAATGCATGATTGGATCAACGAAATGCTGTGGTGTTACTTTTACAAAGACGGTCAATCATAAAAAGAAAGTGGACCAGGGCAATACTTTGAGTTTACAACTTGTCCAAGGTCATTCATTATTAATACTATTAGTAATATCTTCGTTAAAGACTTTGATGGCGACAGCTCAAACATGAGAGGTTGAGCTTTATTAGCTCCACCTTGCGGAAATTCTGGATACTATAATTTTACTTGCGGTACCACGTGGTATCATGCGGCACTATGCGAGAATTTCCGGTATTAATACGGTAACTTGTGGTACACTGTGTCAAGCGCACTGCAAAATAATGCCTTTGGCTAGTGGGTGCACTGGGAAATCACCACATTCTCACCAGTACTCATGGTTTTCCAGGATTTCCTATTCTGACTACATCCCTGATCTCTGACTAGAATCTTTGAAAAATCAATAATCAAACAGGCAGGAAAAATTATATCAGATCCTTCCCACATCCTCAACTCTGAATATCAACTTCTTCCTTCTGGCAAAAGTTTTAGGGTTCCCAAATGTAAGTCAAACAGATACAAACATTCCTGTGTTCCACTATCTATTAAAGCTGTCAATGCAAATGTAAAGCATAAACACAATTTTGACTCTTGCAACACACTTGAGTTCAGTATGTTTTTTGATGTGTTATAAATGTTACATGTTGTAATGTGTGAAGTAAGAGACAAGATGTAAAAAGGGTTAACTTAAGTCAGTTCTGCCTAAAAATTAGACTTCTAAGCAACAGGGGTTTATGGCAGGAAAGGCGGTTAACTGATAAGGATGCGAGCTAGGAACCCCCTGGGGGCATAATCTTAAACTGACCATTTGGCCAGGGTCTCTTAACTGGCCAAATACCATGACCCCCCCCCCCTTACCATAACACCGAATGACGTCTGAAGCAGCAAGAAAGGACTATATAACCTAAAAGTTTGTACCGGCACATGGAACAATACTTCGGCTTTGTTGTTTCTTGCGGGACACAAGACTTCGGCTTTATTGTTCCTTGCATGCAATAAACTCATCTGTTTAACTTCATCTTGGGCTCCAGAACCTTATTCTTTCTGTTACAACAATTTTGGCGGTGGCCGGATGCTCCAGAAGCCACAGAACTTCCCATCGGCAGGAGAGACGTCAGCGCTCACATTACTAAGAGGTAAGGACTCCTCTTTTTAAAAAAAAGTCCCGACTCTCTCTGACCGATTGGGAAGTCTCTGCTCCCTGCGAGAATCACCTGAGATGACGAAGTAAACATGAGTTTCTGAATTCCTCTGGCCCGGGGAAGGCACCGGTGTATGTAATGGGTAGTTTGCTGTAAGCCCAGAATTTGGTCTGGCAGGCGGTGATTCGCAGTATTGTGTACAGGCATTTGAAACTGGTGTATGCCTTAATTAAGCATGGAGTTTTTGAACGGGTTTTGGACCTATACCGCGAAGTTCAGGACTGGTGTGGGCCTTAATTGCGCCCGTAGTTCTGAAGTTCAGGACTAGTGTGGGCCTTAATTGCGCCCGGAGTTCTGAGGCTCAGGATCGGTGTGGGCCTTAATTGCGCCTGGGGTTCTGAAGCCAAGTGGTGCATTAAATGCACGTTATTCAGGACTGGTGTGGGCCTTAATTGCGCCCGGAGTTCTGAGGCTCAGGATCGGTGTAGGCCTTAATTGCGCCCGGGGTTCTGAAGCTGACTGGTGCATTAAATGCACGTATAATCCAGGATTGGTGTGGGCCTTAATTGCGCCCGGGGTCCTGAGATTAGCTACGCCTTGATCGTGCATGGATTGGCGTGGTGTGGTTTTTTGTTTCAAAGGGAAAAGGAGAGAAGTAGAAGATACAAATGTATGTTTTTGGTGTTTTCCTTGTTTGTGAATACATAAACACACCTCATAATAAAAGAGCAAAGCACTACGTAGCAGGATCTAAAAGACGCTGAGATCCGAGAATCGCCCTGATTGAGCTCAGTGTGTAAGTCCACCCTGGGGCAAAAGCAGCGATGCTGGCGTTCTGGGGATGGTGAATTACTGATCAAGAAAGGGGGTTTTCGAGGTCTCATTCATTGCCTGAGAACAGTGCGGTGTAAGTCCTCTCTAAAGGCTCTGAGAGGCATTTAGATCTGGAGGTAATAGATGCCCTTAGCTGAATGAGTGCAGGAATGCACAGGATTTTCAAGTGAAAGCATCCCCTACTGTATGAGCTGTTACCTCACACACGACAAAAGTAAACTCTTAAAGAGACCGAACATGTGTCCTAACTGATGGTTTGAGAAAGTGGTGGAAGGGTCCGTTTATATATCGGAAAAGTGTAAGTTGATGGAAAAGAAGGAGAAAAATATGGGAAAAGCTGAGTTTGTCAGAGGGAGTTTGGGGCAAAGACGCCTGTAAAGAAAGCATATTGATTGTATTGATTGGCAAAAGCGCAAGCATGTAGCTCCCACCCTGGTGCATGGCTGACACCAGTGGTGGCAGATACATGAGAGAAAAAAAGAGAAAGAAATTGGAATGTGACTTCTTAAAAGTGTGTTTACGGGAAAAACAAAAACCCGAAAGAAAAGATACTTTACTCGCTATGAACTCAGTATGAGTATGAACAAAAGCGAAAAGAGGCAGTGCAGGAGAATCAGAAATTAAAGGAAGAATTATTTCCTGGTCGCACTGCACTAGTTAATGTGTTACAACCGTCAACTAAATTATATCTGCTCTCCCATAGGGGAACATACAGGCAGGAAATGAAAATAATTGGGATCAATTCCTATAGTGACCATATGGAGACGGGGAGTGGGATGACACCTGGTACGAGTGTGATAGAGACGGAACAGGAACTCCCTTCTTAAAGGGAGGGTGCCCGCAGATCTGTACTGTACTCTCACCCGAAGTGGGAAAGGACTTGATGTAGCGGGGGCTGGCGCTGCTGATGACAGCGCTTCTCTAACTCTGTCTTGCACCCCGTCGAGGGGGTCTGCACTCCCACCTACCTTCCCTGATTCCCCCATATGATCAAATCCAAAACTGGAAGATATTGACCGGTGGGCTAAAGTACCGCATCCGAAATTAGGAATGCAGCAAACCTGGAGTGCGCTTCAGGAATTAAAAGGATTAATGTAGAAGTGAAACAAGAATACAGCACATTGTAGTACGAAGAGAAAAATATATTTTCGATGTGTATGTGTGTTTTATGAATTTGTGTGCCGGCGTGTATGTGTGTAACTGTGAGTTTTGGTATACTAAATGACGGTGCGAGTGTGTTTAGCCAGCTGGACTGTCTAGAGACGTAACTAAAGAGACTTGACGAAAATCAACTTAAGGAGATTGGAAAATATAAGAGCGTCTGAAACGAATTAGTACAGTACAGGTGGACGTAAAAGTAGTTAGATAAACAGTTTTTGTATGTATATACAATTTGTTGTAATAGTGGAATCAAGTTGGATTTATGCGAATGTCTCGAAACCAGACATGCTGAAACGCTGTAGGTTTAGAATCGAGACTGGGGAGAATTAACAGTCTTGTGAGAAGATCTGTTTATCTAACGATTAAACCCTGTAAATCCCTTGTGACCTCCCTAAGTCTGTCCCAGTCCAGTGGATAAAAATGTACTTGTAACGATGCTCTGTAGAGGTGAAAAGGATCCGATGCAGATGCAGGAGTCGCAGGGAGGTAAGTAAACGTACCGAGCAAACCCAGGAGCTGAGCCGTAGTCCGAAGGCGAAGGTAAGTCGAGATCCGGTAAAGGCACTGGTGGCGAACAATCCAAAACGTGAGACAGAATCGTAGTCGAAAAGAGAGCTACAGGGTCAAATCCAAAACAGGCAATGATAGCAAACAATCCAAAGGGCGAGACGAGATCCGAAGTCCGAAGGCAAAAGGTGCAGGCAGAATTCCAGGAAGGCAAAAGAGGGGTGAGAACGCTAGGCTGAGCAACAAGAAGAGAACTCAATACCGAGCAACGGGAATCAGGTACGAATGGTATAAATAACCCGGCGTGCCGCACGGTAGAGCAATTGCAGGTGTGTTAACTCGTGCGGCGGCGCTTGTTAGAAGTAATCCGCTGCTGGTGCTGATTGGCTCGCTTACGTGTTGATCTCCGCTGGCTGGTGGTCGTGACAGTACTGTTAATGGGGTGTTGGTTTCTCTGTTAGGGGATACTGGAGCACTACTGTCCTGCTTGTTTCACTCCTCTGTTCAACAGTGTGCTATAGAGTAATGTATATGGGGAGATGGCAGGAGGCCACAGGAGTATTGGGGCAGCAGGTTTTACTTGCTGAGTACCAGATTTTAACATTCACGTGCACTTATCATGCGAATATGAGTGGTGTTATCCCAGATCTATTGGGTTGGAATATTATGCATTACAAAGAATGACTATCCAGAACAGGGTATCACATGGCTTCAACTGACTGTGATCACTCAGTATGTTGATGGTATTCTGAGTGCTTCCCCTGACGAGGAAACAAGTCTGAGTTGCTTCAGGTTTAGAGTGTCTAATAGTAAGCAGTTATGATAAGGCCCTTTTGTGTCTAACATTATGTTATTTTAACAGGGCCTGGGTGCAATGTTTTTACGGGGTGAGCACAACTTTTAACAGATCTGCTTAAGGGGGGAGTGCAGTACAAGGACAAGATTGCCTCGGTTCCAGCAGCAAAAGCTGCCTGTAATAATTTGAAACAAGCTCTCTTACAGGTGCTGAGACTGGGGTTTCCTCAGATGGATCAACCATTCCTTTGTATGTAAGTGTGGAAAAAGGGTTCTGGGCAGCTGTGCTGACGCAGGAGCATGGAGGTAGGCACTATTATATCATTAGATGCTGTAGCCAAAAGGTGGGGGACCGAGAAAATTTAAGAAAATGTAATACTGTTTACTGATGGGTCCTCTCTGATGCATGAGGGAGAACAGAGAACAGGCCGAGCCGTTACAACAGAATTCGAGGTGCTAACAATCAGAAAAATGCCCCTCCACTGCCTCAGCGCAGCAAGCCAGTTAAGAGCACTGATGGAAGATTGTAAAAAGAAAGATGTTAAAGGGTTACTGTATATGTATATAATGTATGTATTTGTAGCATGTAGGCCACAATTCTGGTTGGTTATGGAGAAATAGGATTCTCTCACAACAGCAGGGACTCCAGTTAAGAATACTGGGCTTGTCTCTGAGCTGATTTGTAGTTTTACAGCTGCCGACAGAAGCAGCTTGAGTAAGGTGTGAATAACACAATAAATAAAGAATTCCAGTAACTCAAGGTAACAACCATGCAGATGCAGATGCCAGACGAGCGGCACTGGGAGAGCGGGAGTCTGAGACCCCTGTGAATCCTCTATTGGGGAAAAGGAAGAATTCAAGTTGAGGCCTTTAATAGATGTTTAATAGTGGTTAGAAAAAATGTGTAAAGAATGTGGGGTTGTATGATGATGGGATGTGGGCTGGCGCATACCCAGGTGTATGACAAAGATGATCCCATGGTACGGACTGCCCTGCCCCTTGGATACTGATCTAGGGGCATACTACACTGGGAAGGTGTGCCAAGCTGTAATCGCCTCACTAGGGGTAAGTTGGAAGTCACATTGCCCCCATCACCCACAGTCTGAAAGACCAACTAAGGAAATATCAACTGAAGGAACACCATGGGTAGATGCTCTACCTGTGGTCCTGTGCAGTTTGCGGGCTGGAGCAAACGGAACTATGAGACTGAGTGTCACGATATTAGTTCCCCCTCCTTAAGGGTGCTCCAGCCCTTTCACTCAAGACTTTATTCCATGCACCTGCGTCCTATTCCCTGCCCACCTTAAAAGCCAGGCGCTGACGCTCTTCCGGGCTCTGCATCTGATTTCCATATCGTGCGAGTCCGGGACCTGGAAGCGCCTGGTCCCGTTAAGGTTTTAACCTCTGTTCCCGTTCCTGTTCCCCGTCCGCCGGTTCCGACCCGGCCTTCGTGGTTTTTAATTCTTTCCTCTGATGGATCTCCTGGTTTTGGACTTTCTCGTGTGTTTTTGGATACTCTATGGATTACTCTCGGATTGTTCGCCTCGGCCACGCCTCCCCCGTGCACCAGCGCACCTTGGACACGCCCCCTTGTCTTCAGCCCCGTTTTCCTGCATGACGTTTCCCCAGTGTTTCCCCACTCCGTCGGACTGTGTCGTCCTTAAGGGTCCGGAAAGAACTGTTCGTTACAGAATGCAGAGCCAACACCTGGACCCCGCGGACGGCACCCTGGCAGCCTGGATTCCATCGGGGTTTTTTTTCTCCCCTTTTTTTTCTTAGGGCTTCGGAGCCGCCCTGAAAAGGAGGGGCGTACTGTCACGATTATAGTCCCCCCTCCTTAAGGGTGCTCCAGCCCTTTCACTAAGACTTTATCCTCTGCACCTGTTCCCTATTCCCAGGCCACCTTTAAAGCCAGGCGCTGACGCTCTTCCGGGCTCTGCATCTGATTTCCGTATCGTGCGAGTCCGGGACCAGGAAGCGCCTGGTCCCGTTAAGGTTTTAACCTCTGTTCCCGTTCCCGTTCCTGTTCCCCGTCCGCCGGTTCCGACCCGGCCTTCGTGGTGTTTTAATTCCGAGTTCTGATGGATTTCCTGGTTTTGGACTTACCTTCGTGTTTTGGATACTCTATGGAATACTGTTTGGGATTGTTCGCCTCGGCCACACCTCCCCCGTGCACCAGCGCACCTTGGACACGCCCCCTTGTCTTCAGCCCCGTTTTCCTGCATGACGTTTCCCTAGTGTTTCCCCACTCCGTCGGACTGTGTCGTCCGCATAGGGTCCGGAAAGAACTGTTCGTTACACTGAGCCCATTTGAGATCATCACGGGCAGCCAAAGAAACTCCCTGGAGGCCAAGTTTGGCTAACGCACTGATGAATTAACTAACTCTCTATTACAGTATTGTAGGTTTGTTAACTGAAGCGGTGCACAGGGCTCATGAACAGGTGCTGGACACTTGGGGACCTCCAGTAGAGGGGAGACACGACCGGATACCTGGTGAGTGGGTGTAGGTGAAGAAGAGATACCCTGCCAGATGTTGTAATCCTGCTGGGAGGGAATATCAAGTGCCAATAACTACTGACTGTGCCATCTGAGTGACAGGATGAGATCGCTGGACCCACGTATCGCACTTTCACCGACCCACGGCACCAGAGACTGAGTGAACAGAAAGAAGGATGTTGTTACCGTTTCTGTGTCTGATGCTTCCTAAGACCAACAGTGTGCTTGTTAGGCCTGAGGGGCATTACTGGGGATATGGTATCAATACATTTCGGGTGTTGGCATATCTATCAGCCAAAAAATGATAATCGGAGTTGGGTCAATATTGCTATTCCAAGATCCTGACGATAGATCTCCACATGGCTGAGGTCTGCGTTTGGGTCCTGGGGTAGGACTGTACTATCACTATCACTTGTACAAAAACATCAATAACATCTTGTTGTAACCGTGGAACGCACAATGTCATGGTAATGCATGCCTGTACATCTAAAAAGGAAACATCTGCCCTGACATTGTATGTGTAAAAATAGGCAGTCCTGACGTATGCCATATTTTGTAAGGGGGGAATGAAGTAAGAGACAAGATGTAAAAAGGGTTAACTTAAGTCAGTTCTGCCTGAAAATTAGACTTCTAAGCAACAGGGGTTTATGGCAGGAAAGGGGGTTAACTGATAAGGATTCCAGATGCGAGCTAGGAACCCCCTGGGGGCATAATCTTAAACTGACCATTTGGCCAGGGTCTCTTAACTGGCCAAATACCATGACCCCCCCTTACCATAACACCGAATGACGTCCGAAGCAGCAAGAAAGGACTATATAACCTAAATGTTTGTACCGGCACATGGAACAATACTTCGGTTTTGTTGTTTCTTGCGGGAAACAAGACTTCGGCTTTATTGTTCCTTGCGTGCAATAAACTCATTTGTTTAACTTCATCTTGGGATCCAGAACCCTATTTTTTCTGTTACAGCATGTGTTATACTGTACATGTGCAAAAGAATGATGTGCAATGTTTTATTTTTTTAATAGAATATTGTGCAATGTTTTTCTTTTCCATTTTCCATTCTTTTTAAATGTACAGGAGTGCTGGGTGTCCATAAACAATTTCCCTCAGGGGACAATTAAATCTTATTTTACCTTATCTTGTCCCCTCTTTATGTTCTATGTTAATGAGTAATTTCATACTTATTCAGTTCCTGGTTTTCTATTTAATAATAATAAAAAACTTAATTTTATATAGTGCTTTTAAAGGTGGCTTCTCAAAGCGCTTTACAGAATGACAACAATAATAAATAAAAAGAATACACAACATAAAACACAATTACAATATAGAGATGAGACCGTGGATTGTGGTACTAAGAAAAGCAGAGGGCTATAGAATGGAACCAGTTAAGTAAAGGTTTTTCTAAGGAAGAAGGTTTTAATCTGGATTTGAAGGAGTTTAGAGAAGGTGACTCTCTGATATCCTTGGGCAGAGAGTTCCAGAGCTTGGGGGCATAACAGGAGAAGGCCCTGTCATCCATACAATGTAGAAGGGCTTGGGGGGACAGTTAGGAGATCAGAATTAGAAGAGCGAAGGTTGCGAGATGGGGAATAGGGCGATAATAGTTCAAACAGGTACTGAGGTGCCAAGCCATGCAGAGCCTTATAGGTGAGCATGAGGATTTTAAAGTCCACACAGAATCGGACAGGAAGCAAGTGCAAGGACTCCAGAATAGGAGTAATGTGATCACTTGCACTAGACCTGGTCAGGATTTTGGCTGCTGAATTTTGGACATACTGCAGTTTGTTCAAAGTAGATTTAGATACCCCAGCAAGTAGAGCATTACAGTAGTCAATTCGAGAGAACACAAATGTGTTGATCAGCTTTTCAGGCACAGTTAATGATAACATAGGGTGCTGTCTAGCGATATTTCTGAGGCAAAAAAAGATGTTTTGACAATATGCTGCACATGTGAGTTGAATGTTAAGCCAGAATCGAATAACACCCCAAGGGTTTTCAATTTAGACTGAAGCGCAAGTACAGAACCATCTACAGATATAGTTACAATATTGACCTTACTAAGTTGATGGGGGGTGCCAATAAGCATGACTTCAATCTTGTCACAGTTAAGATGAAGAAAATTGACTCATCCAATATTTTTATGTCACAGGTGCAATTAGATAGAATAGAGACAGCTACATCAGTGTCAGGTTTGGTATGGATGTATATTTGAGTATCACCAGCATAGAAATGATAGCTGAGGCCATGTGATCTTAAAAGCTGACCAAGTGGAAACATGTAAATGCTGAAAAGCAAGGGGCTTGGATTTAAAGATGGTGAACAGTTTGGAATCAGTTTAAACAAAGCAATAATTTCACTAAGATCTAATTCATCATAAGTACCAGTTATCGATCATCTTTGGCCAGTGAATCACACAACACACCATGCCACGTTACTAAGAAGTAATGCACATTCTGAGTGCTGCATCTGTATTACTGTGTTGTAATAAACTTCATTACAGAGTAGTAGTGCTGGATTTCTAATGAACACAAGATGTAGAAAGTAGTAATGCACTCTCATCAGAAGGTTATAATCGTGATATCATTTTTATTTCCACTAGTGTTATCTATAATTATTAACACTAGTTCTGAAATAGATATTGAAGAAAGATGTGAAGACGGGGGTTTGAATTTAATCCTTTCTGTAGGGGGTTTAGACTTCTAAGTCACAAGCTGGGGTTTATGGCAGGAAAGGGGGTTAACTGATAAGGATTGCAGATGCAAGCTAGGAACCCCCCTGGGTGTAATGTTAAACTGACCATTTGTCCAGAACATCGTAAACTGGCCAAATACCATGAACCCCCCTCTTTACCATCAGACCGAGTGACGTCAGAAACGGAGAAGAAAACACTATATAACCCAAAAGTTTGTAACAGTACGTTGAACAATACTTCGGTTTTGTTGTTTCTTGCGGGAAACAAGACTTTGGCTTTATTGTTCCTTGCATGCAATAAACTCATCTGTTTTACTTCATCTCGGGATCAAGAACCTTATTTCTTCTGTTACAACAAATTTGGCGTAGTCGGTGGATGCTCCAGAGGGCGCAGAACTTCCCATCGGCAGGAGAGACGGTCAGCGCTCACATTACTAAGAGGTAAGGACTCCTCTTTTTAAAAAAAAAGTCCCGACTCTCTCTGACCGATTGGGAAATCTCTGCTCCCTGCGAGAATCGCCCGAGATGACGGAGTAAACGTGAGTTTCTGAATTCCTCTGGCCCGGGGAAGACACCGGTGTATGTAATGGGTTGTTTGCTGTAAGCCCAGAATTTGGTCTGGCAGGGGTTCCGCGGTATTGTGTACAGGCGTTCGAAACTGGTGTATGCCTTAATTGCGCGTGGAGTTTTTGAACGGGTTTTGGACCCTTACCGTGAAGTTCAGGACTGGTGTGGGCCTTAATTGCGCCCGGAGTTCTGAAGGTCAGAACTGGTTTGGGCCTTAATTGCACCCGGAGTTCTGAGGCTCAGAATCGGTGTGGGCCTTAATTGCGCCCGGGGTTCTAGAGCAAGTGGTGCATTAAATGCACGTGGTTCAGGACTGGTGTGGGCCTTAATTGCGCCCGGAGTTCTGAAGGTCAGAACTGGTTTGGGCCTTAATTGCGCCCGGAGTTCTGTGGCTCAGGATCGGTGTGGGCCTTAATTGCGCCCGGGGTTCTGGAGCTGAGTGGTACATTAAATGCACGTATAATCCAGGATTGGTGTGGGCCTTAATTGCGCCCGGGGTCCTGAGATTAGCTACGCCTTGATCATGCACGGATTGGCGTGGCGTGGTTTTTTGTTTTAAAGGAAACAGGAGTAGAAAAGATATATATGTATGTATGTTTTTGGTGTTTTCCTTGTTTGTGAAATACATATACACACGCACGACACTAACATAAACACACCTCATATTAAAAGAGCTAAGCATTAAGAAGCGGGATTTAAAGGACGTTGAGACCCGAGAATCGCCCTGATTGAGCTCAGTGCCTAAGTCCACCCCGGGGCAAAAGCAGCGATGCTGGCGTTCTGGGGATGGTGAATTACTGATCAAGAAAGGGGGTTTTCGAGGTCTCGTCCCTTACCTGTGAACAGTGCAGTGTAAATCCTCTCTAAAGTCTCTGAGAGGTATTTAGATCCGGAGGTAACAGACGCCCTTGGCTGAATGAGTGCAGGAATGCACAGGTTTTTCAAGTGAAAGCATCCCCTTACTGTATGAGCTGTTACCTCACACACGGCAAAAGTAAAAGAGACTGAACATGTGTGCTAACTGATGGTTTGAGAAAGTGGTGGAAGGGTCCGTTTATATATCGGAAAAGTGTAAGTTGACGGAAAAGAAGGAGAAAAATATGGAAAAAGCTGAGTTTGTCAGAGGGAATTTGGGGCGAAGACGCCTGTAAAGAAAGCATATGAGTATTGATTGGCAAAAGCACAAGCATGTAGCTCCCACCCTGGTGCACGGCCGGCACCAGTGGTGGCAGATACATGAGAAAAAAAAAAAAGAAATTGGGATGTGATTTAAAAGTGTGTTTACGGGGAAAACAAAAACCCGGAAGAAAAGATACTTTACTCGCTACGAAAGAGTATAGAAAAAAAAGCTAAAAGAGGCAGTACAGGAGAATGAGAAACTAAAGAAGGAATTAACTCCTGGTCACGCTGCACTGGTTAATGTGCTACAGCCGGCGACTAAGTTATATCCTGCTCTCCCACAGGGAACAAACAGGCAGGAAACGAAAATAAAGGGATCAATTCCCACAGTGGCCATATGGAGAAGGGGGGTCTGATTGGGATAACACTTGGTATGAGTGTGATAAAGACAGATCAGGGTCTCCCCTGTTAGAGGGAGGGCGCCCGCAGATCTGTACTCTCACTCGAAGTGGGAAAGGACTTGATGTAGCAGGGGCTGGTGCCGTTGATGACAGCGCCACTCTAACACTGTCTCGCACCCCGTCGAGGGGGTCTGCACTCGCACCTACCTTCCCTGATTCCCCCATACGATCAAATCCAAAACCGTAAGATATTGGCTAAAGTACCGCACCCGAAATTAGAAATGCAGCGAACCTGGAATGCGCTTCAGGAATTAAAAGGATTCATGTAGAAGTAAAACAAGAATACAGCACATTG
This sequence comes from Lepisosteus platostomus, assembly GCF_059453375.1. Taxonomy (NCBI): domain Eukaryota; kingdom Metazoa; phylum Chordata; class Actinopteri; order Semionotiformes; family Lepisosteidae; genus Lepisosteus; species Lepisosteus platostomus. The sequence continues at coordinate 330,121 of NC_142627.1, read as the reverse complement.
TATTACGAAGAGAAAAATATATTCTCGATGTGTATGTGTGTTTTATGAATTTGTTTGCCGGCATGTATGTGTGTAACTGTGAGTTTTGGTATACTAAATGACGGTGTGAGTGTGTTTAGCCAGCGGGACTGGCTAGAGACATAACTAAAGAGACTTGACGAAAATCAATTTAAGGAGATTGGAAAATATAAGAGCGTCTGAAACGTATAAGTACAGTACAGGTGGACGTAAAAGTAGTTAAACAGTTTTTGTATTTTTATACAATTAGTTGCAATAATGGAAACAATTTGGTTTTATTCGAATGTCTCGAAACCAGACATGCTGAAACGCTGTAGGTTTAGAATCGAGACTGGGGAGAATAACGTCTTGTGAGAAAATCTGTTTACCTAACGATTAGATCCTGTAAATCCCTTGTAGCCTCCCTAAGTCCGTCCCAGTCCAGTGGTTAAAAATGTACTGTTAATGGAGTGTTGGTTTCTCTGTTAGGGGATACTGGAGCACTACTGTCATGCTTGTTTCACTCCTCTGTTCGACAGTGTGCTATAGATTAATGTATATGGGAAGACGGCAGGAGGCCACAGGAGTATTGGGACAGCAAGTTTTACTTACCGAGTACCAGATTTTAATGGGTGGTTTTATTCCAGATCTATTGGGTTGGAATATTATGCATTACAAAGAATGACTATCCAGAACAGGGTATCACGTGGCTTCAACTGGCTGTGATCACTCAGTATGTTGATGGTTTTCTGAGTGCTTCCCCTGACGAGGAAACCCACAAGTCTGAGTTGCTTCAGCTTTAGAGTGTCTAATAGAAGCAGTTATGATAAGGCCCTTTTGTGTCTAGCATTGTGAAATTTTAACAGGGCCTGGGTGCAATGTTTTTACAGGGTGAGCACAACTCTTAACAGATCTGCTTAAGGGGGGAGTGCAGTACAAGGACAAGATTGCCTTGGTTCCCGCAGCAAAAGCCGCCTGTAATAATTTGAAACAAGCTCTCTTACAGGTGCTGAGACTGGGGTTTCCTTAGATGGATCAACCATTCCTTTGTATTATTGCAAGTTGCTGACAGAGGCCACCCAAGGAGCCCGCGAGCAGGTCCTGGAGGCGTGGGGACCACCACCTGAAGGAGGGCACAACTTCATCCCAGGAGAGTGGGTGTGGATCAGGAAATTTCCTTCACAGGTTCTCCAGCCCAGGTGGGACGGACCCTACCAGATCCTGTTGACAACCAAGTCTGCGGTTCGAGTGGAAGGAAAAGATCGCTGGATCCACGCGCCACACTGCCGACGAGCCTCATCCCCATTTACAGACAGAATGAAATCATTTCTGTCAATAACGATAATTGTTGCTGTAGGACTATGTTCCGCAGGGATTAATGATCATCTCTCCCACAAAGGAGAACATGGAATTAATTCCTTTTTAGGCCTCTCCTATCTGACAGCTAAGAAAACCAACCAAAGTGCCTGCTGGGTGTGTGCCGCAAATATGTACAGGAAGGACTTCCTATGGGGGCCATTCCTTGGCGTCTCGAGGAAGTCATAGGCATGATCATTTGGAGGGATAATTTAGGAGATTTTAATATGACAAACTATGGGGGTTGCCATAACACGACTTTAATCTGCACAACATTACAATATCTACAGGAGCGAGGCTTAGAGCCCACGAGTTTCACAGGCTCTTACGCTCCTAAATATAACAGAAGCCATACACCACCATACCTGACTCTAAATAAGGAACGTGAGGGAAACATATGTTTTCAGCACACTAATGGTCTGCACTTGGTTGGATGGAGTCGTTGCAACCTTACCATCGATGCAAATATATCCACCTCTACCTTCCAAATTCCAGGATGGGATCGGCACACCCCACAATTCGGTATAAGCTTCCTATTTTCAGAGGCATGGGGAGCGCCAAACGGAACATATTTCATTTGTGGAAAACGAGCCTACCCATGGTTGCCAGCCCAGTGGTCTGGCTCATGTTATTTAGGATATGTGGTTCCTCATATCCGTGTTCAAATCCACAGCCCCTTCGGACCTAACCACAGACCACAAAGAAAATTGGCTGATTGAGAATATTATTTAGGTATAATATTTCCACAAGCCGGCATGAACTTTCTGAGTCGAGAGTTAATTCAAATGGCCTCGACTTTAGAAGAATTAGCAAATTCTACCTCATCTAGTCTGAAGGCTGTTAATGATGAGATGGTAGCCCTCAGAACAGTGGCCATGCAGAACCGACTAGCTTTAGATTATGTACTGGCGGCCCAAGGAGGAACTTGTGCAGTAATTGGCACTGAATGCTGCACATATATTCCTGATAATTCTGAGCACATCTCAGATCTGGCCCAACACATTTACAATGAGGGACAGAAATATCAGGACTATTATAATGAAAATTGGGGAACTGGGTCTTGGGTAAAGTCTGTGTTTGGGGCCTGGGGTGTAACCTTTTTATAGTGTTTATCTGTAGGAATAGTATTGTTTATATGTATAATTGTAATCATCACGTTCACGTTGCTATAACCGTGGAACGTACAATGTCATGGCAATACATACCTGTTTGCCAAGAAAGGAAATATCTGCCCTGACATTGTATGTATAAAAATAGGCTACACTGACGTATGCCATATTTTATAAGGGGGGAATGAAGAAAGATGTGAAGACGGGGTTTTGAATTTAATCCTTTCTGTAGGGGGTTTAGACTTCTAAGTCACAAGCTGGGGTTTATGGCAGGAAAGGGGGTTAACTGATAAGGATTGCAGATGCAAGCTAGGAACCCCCCTGGGTGTAATGTTAAACTGACCATTTGTCCAGAACATCGTAAACTGGCCAAATACCATGAACCCCCCTCTTTACCATCAGACCGAGTGACGTCAGAAACGGAGAAGAAAACACTATATAACCCAAAAGTTTGTAACAGTACGTTGAACAATACTTCGGTTTTGTTGTTTCTTGCGGGAAACAAGACTTCGGCTTTATTGTTCCTTGCATGCAATAAACTCATCTGTTTTACTTCATCTCAGGATCAAGAACCTTATTTCTTCTGTTACAACAATATGTTATAACAAAAGGCTTCTTACCAAAATGCCTGTGTCATGAGCCTCTGTACCATACCCTGCTTTACCCATTAGGATTAAGTTCTGCATCTGCAAAATCGCCTTTTGCAGAGACTTCAGGGTGATAACCCTCATGAAAACTAAGGTTTTACTGTACATTAGCTTGCATTTATGTGGCTTTTAAGAATTAACCTTTAATGAGCTGCCTTATCAGACACCTTCTGAAAATCAAAATGTCATGTGCTTTAGTGTTGTTTAATGTCTGTTGCTTCTTCAAAGTATTCTAGTTAGATAAGACCTTCCCTTTCAAAGTTATGTGTTCTTCTAACTTAGCTCTTTCATTTCCATGACTTTGCCAAAAATAGAAGAAAGAGTTACAGGTCTGTCGTTACCTGGTTAATTTCTTCCCTCCATTTGGTAGTTAAGTTTGTGATTTTCCAATCTGTATTGTAATGGTGTGCCTGCTTATCTCAAAGCCAGTTTTTGCACCTTTCTTTTGGTGGCCTGTGGCTGGGTTTCTTTCTATGGCCCTGTTGCTACACAGCTCTGGGGACTTTACATTGAGTCTGTAACCCTGTCCCAGAGCATGCATTTTCCAGGACAAGTTACCCAGCCTTCTGAAACCTTAGATTTAACCTTATCTTCGTTAGCTATTCACACATTTCCCAGTCTTTCTACGATAATCTGGCTTGAGTATAAACAGGACTAGGACTGTGGAAACACCCAGTGGTTTCTTTATAACAGTACTTGACCCTCTAAAGCCTTGGTATCAACCATCCTTTTTCTGAACTGCTTTATCTGCTACAGAGTTGCAAGGGAGCCTAATCCAGAAAGCAGCTGGCATGAGGGGGGATACACCCTGGAAGGGGTGCCAGTCATCCCCAGGTTACACAGGCTTACACAGGCTTACATGCAAAAGCAGGGAGAACATGCAAACTTCATGCAGTCAACGCCCCAGCACCGTGAAGTAGTAATGCCAACCACTGTGCCACCTCAGTATGAGTTATTTTCAAATTGATAAGAACTTGCCACTCTTCTTTAACAGCAGCTGTGGCATAGCCCTGGGTGTGCAAAGTTGATCGAGGCTTAACTAGAAAGACTCAAAGCTGTATTTGCAGTCAAAGGTGCTTGCACAAGCTACTGACTGAGGGGCAGAATACTTGTGCAATAATCATATTAGTTTTTAGTTTTTCTTTGAATATTATGTTTGTTATGACCCCAGTTGTCTAGGAGGAAAGGGATGTAACATTTAGGATGGGTTTGGATGCAGGTGGGATTCCGGTGAGGGACTTAGGAAGCGTGACAACAAGTTTGGTACAAAAGTGATTTATTTTAAAGAAAGTGAATAAGTGAATAAGTGACTGTTAGTTTGGCACCGCTCAAGTTCCTTTTCCCTGTGATACAGGACATAGTATCACATGGAAAAGGAACTTGAGCGGTGCCAAAGGAAAGAAAATAACAAACTCAAATGGATCTAGCTAATACAGTGAGGTCTATCCTAACTAACATAAACAAAAATCAAAAGGGTCTTCTGCGCCCTAACTTCCCTACACTGAACTAACCAGGACGAAAACATAAGAGTGGCACACTTCCCTAACCTAGTGTGTCTAGACAGAAAACAACCCTATGAGTGCACAGTGTAACCCAGCCACCTTACCTATACCTTTCCCCTGGTGTACAACAAGTTCATAGTTCACAATAACACGACACAAGTGAACCAATTGCACGATTATGGGAAAACAGGTAATACACAAGCAAGGAATAAGGTAACAAATGAGCACAAGCAAGGTAAAAAGGAAAGTAACAAGGCGAGTTAATAACAAAACATGGGTAATCAAAACCAACTGAAGAAAGATGTGAAGACGGGGGTTTGAATTTAATCTTTTCTGTAGGGGGTTTAGACTTCCAAGTCACAAGCAGGGGTTTATGGCAGGAAAGGGGGTTAACTGATAAGGATTGCAGATGCCAGCTAGGAACCCCCCTGGGTGTAATGTTAAACTGACCATTTGCCCAGAACATCATAAACTGGCCAAATACCATGAACCCCCCTCTTTACCATCAGACCGAGTGACGTCAGAAACGGAGAAGAAAACTGTATATAACCCAAAAGTTTGTAACAATACGGGGAACAATACTTCGGTTTTGTTGTTTCTTGCGGGAAACAAGACTTCGGCTTTATTGTTCCTTGCATGCAATAAACTCATCTGTTTCACTTCATCTCGGGATCAAGAACCTTATTTCTTCTGTTACAACAAATTTGGCGTAGTCGGCGGATGCTCCAGAAGGCGCTGAACTTCCCATCGGCAGGAGAGACGGTCAGCGCTCACATTACAAAGAGGTAAGGACTCCTCTTTTTAAAAAAAAAGTCCCGACTCTCTCTGACCGATTGGGAAATCTCTGCTCCCTGCGAGAATCGCCCGAGATGACGGAGTAAACGTGAGTTTCTGAATTCCTCTGGCCCGGGGAAGGCACCGGTGTATGTAATGGGTTGTTTGCTGTAAGCCCAGAATTTGGTCTGGCAGGGGTTCCGCGGTATTGTGTACAGGCGTTCGAAGCTGGTGTATGCCTTAATTGCGCGTGGAGTTTTGAACGGGTTTTGGACCCTTACCGTGAAGTCAGGACTGGTGTGGGTCTTAATTGCACCCGGAGTTCTGAAGGTCAGAACTGGTTTGGGTCTTAATTGCACCCGGAGTTCTGAGGCTCTGAATCGGTGTGGGCCTTAATTGCGCCCGGGGTTCTAGAGCAAGTGGTGCATTAAATGCACGTAGTTCAGGACTGGTGTGGGTCTTAGTTGCACCCGGAGTTCTGAAGGTCAGAACTGGTGTGGGTCTTAATTGCACCCGGAGTTCTGTGGCTCGGGATCGGTGTGGGCCTTAATTGCGCCCGGGGTTCTGGAGCTGAGTGGTGCATTAAATGCACGTATAATCCAGGATTGGTGTGGGCTTTAATTACGCCCGGGGTCCTGAGATTAGCTACGCCTTGATCGTGCACAGATTGGCGTGGCGTGGTTTTTTTTTGTTTTAAAGGAAGCAGGAGTGGTGGTTTCTCTGTTAGGGGATACTGGAGCACTACTGTCATGCTTGTTTCACTCCTCTGTTCAACAGTGTACTATATAGCAATGTATAGGGGAAGATGGCAGGAGGCCACAGGAGTATTGGGACAGCAAGTTTTACTTGCCGAGTACCAGATTTTAATGGGTGGTTTGATCCCAGATCTATTGGGTTGAAATATTATGCATTACAAAGAATGACTATGCAGAACAGGGTATCACGTGGCTTCAACTGGCTGTGATCACTCAGTATGTTGATGGTATTCTGAGTGCTTCCCCTGACGAGGAAACCCACAAGTCTGAGTTGCTTCAGCTTTAGAGTGTCTAATAGAAGCAGTTATGATAAGGCCCTTTTGTGTCTAGCATTGTGGAATTTTAACAGGGCCTGGGTAATATGTTTTTTGCAGGGTGAGCACAACTCTTAACAGATCTGCTTAAGGGGGGAGTGCAGTACAAGGACAAGATTGCCTTGGTTCCTGCAGCAAAAGCCGCCTTTAATAATTTGAAACAAGTTCTCTTACAGGTGCTGAGACTGGGGTTTCCTCAGAGGGATCAACCATTCCTTTGTATTAATGCAAGTAGCTGACAGAGGCCACCCAAGGAGCCCGCGAGCAGGTCCTGGAGGCGTGGGGACCACCACCTGAAGGAGGGCACGACCTCATCCCAGGAGAGTGGGTGTGGATCAGGAAATTTCCTTCACAGGTTCTCCAGCCCAGGTGGGACGGACCCTACCAGATCCTGTTGACAACCGAGTCTGCGGTTCGAGTGGAAGGAAAAGATCGCTGGATCCACGCGCCACACTGCCGACGAGCCTCATCCCCATTTACAGACCCAGAATGAAATCATTTCTGTCAATAATGATAATTGTTGCTGTAGAACTATGTTCCACAGGGATTAATGATCATCTCTCCCACAAAGGAGAACATGGAATTAATTCCTTTTTAGGCCTCTCCTATCTGACAGCTAAGAAAACCAACCAAAGTGCCTGCTGGGTGTGTGCCGCATTACCCAAATATGTACAGGGAGGACTTCCTATGGGGACCATTCCTTGGCGTCTCGAGGAAGTCATAGGCATGATCATTTGGAGGGATAATTTAGGAGATTTTAATATGACAAACTATGGGGGTTGCCATAACACGACTTTAACCTGCACAACATTACAATATCTACAGGAGCGAGGCTTAGAGCCCACGAGTTTCACAGGCTCTTACGCTCCTAAATATAACAGAAGCCATACACCACCATACCTGACTCTAAATAAGGAACGTGAGGGAAACATATGTTTTCAGCACACTAATGGTCTGCACTTGGTTGGATGGAGTCGTTGCAACCTTACCATCGCTGCAAATATATCCACCTCTACCTTCCAAATTCCAGGATGGGATCGGCACACCCCACAATTCGGTATAAGTTTCTTATTTTCAGAGGCATGGGGAGCGCCAAATGGAACATATTTCATTTGTGGAAAACGAGCCTACCCATGGTTGCCAGCCCAGTGGTCTGGCTCATGTTATTTAGGATATGTGGTTCCTCATATCCGTGTTCAAACCCACAGCCCCTTCGGACCTAACCACAGACCACAAAGAAAATTGGCTGATTGGGAATATTATTTAGGTATAATATTTCCACAAGCCGGCATGAACTTTCTGAGTCGAGAGTTAATTCAAATGGCTTCGACTTTAGAAGAATTAGCAAATTCTACCTCATCTAGTCTGAAGGCTGTTAATGATGAGATGGTAGCCCTCAGAACAGTGGCCATGCAGAACCGACTAGCTTTAGATTATGTACTGGCGGCCCAAGGAGGAACTTGTGCAGTAATTGGCACTGAATGCTGCACATATATCCCTGATAATTCTGAGCACATCTCAGATCTGGCCCAACACATTTACAATGAGGGACAGAAATATCAGGACTATTATACTGAAAATTGGGGAATTGGATCTTGGGTAAAGTCTGTGTTTGGGGCCTGGGGCGGAACTTTTTTACAGTGTTTATTTGTAGGAATAGTATTGTTTATATGTATAATTGTAATCATCACGTGCACAAAAACATGTATCACATCTTGCCATAACCGTGGAACGAACAATGTCATGGCAATACATACCTGTTCGCCAAGAAAGGAAAGATCTGCCCTGACATTGTATGTATAAAAATAGGCTACACTGACGTATGCCATATTTTATAAGGGGGGAATGAAGAAAGATGTGAAGACGGGGGTTTGAATTTAATCTTTTCTGTAGGGGGTTTAGACTTCCAAGTCACAAGCAGGGGTTTATGGCAGGAAAGGGGGTTAACTGATAAGGATTGCAGATGCCAGCTAGGAACCCCCCTGGGTGTAATGTTAAACTGACCATTTGCCCAGAACATCATAAACTGGCCAAATACCATGAACCCCCCTCTTTACCATCAGACCGAGTGACGTCAGAAACGGAGAAGAAAACTGTATATAACCCAAAAGTTTGTAACAATACGGGGAACAATACTTCGGTTTTGTTGTTTCTTGCGGGAAACAAGACTTCGGCTTTATTGTTCCTTGCATGCAATAAACTCATCTGTTTCACTTCATCTCGGGATCAAGAACCTTATTTCTTCTGTTACAACACAACCAACCAACCATCAAACAAGCTAAGCCGAAGCTAACAACGAACAAATACGAACACTAGCGAGCAAATGCGAACATGATCCAAAGCAAACCAAAGTTTAGCCGAAAGCTCTCGAGGTCAGAGCTTCTTTGGTATTAAACTGTAGATCTAGATGCTGATTGGTCAGGAGTTGACTGATGATGTCACAGCTGCAATGATAGTGTACTTACAGGTTACAGGAAGTACTTTGGATGGATCACTGCTAGGCAGGTGAATCCAGAAGAAGGCAAACCAGGGCTTCAGGGTTCCTGGCAGACTCCGTGGCAAGGGTTTGGAATTCTGCCACATAATCTTGCAGTGGTCTGTCGCCCTGGTGAAGCAAGGACAGCTGAAGGTGAGTCAGGTCCGGCTTGGTTTGAGAAAAACGCACCTGGAGTTGGTCCGCAAAAAGTTGAAAATAGGAGAACTGCGAATCTCCTCTAGCCAGCAACACTGCTGCCCAGTCCAGTGCTTTGCCTGTGAGCAAAGAAAAGGCAAGTCCGATCTGCTCCTGGGGAGTAGGAAAATGCTCAGGCTGCAGCTGGAAAGCATTGAGCAATAAAGCCCCTGCAGCCTGCAGGATAGACCCTGAAGCAGGTGTCCAATCCCAGACGTTCGTAGTTCATAGCGACGTTCGTAGTCAAAAGGCGAGAGGTAGTTCGAAAGCCGAGAGGCACTGAAACAGGCGTCCAATCCAAAATGTAAAGCAAGTCTGTGGTCGAAAGGCAAAAGGAAGTTTAAAAGCCAAAAGAGATATTGCTAGAGGGTTTCCTCTCTAAGAGAGGAAACAATACCAAGCAGCAAGAAGCAGGTTTTGATGGTTTAAATAGCGCTGCATCCTATTATTAACCCACTGCTGGCACTAGTTAGCTCTTTTGTGTGTTGATCTCAGTTGGCTGGCGGTCATGACAAGTTGTAGCCTCAAACCTTCCCTGCAAATCAACTCTTTTTCAGGAGGCTTGCTATTCGGTTTCTCCGTAACAGAGGCTCCCTTTTTTTTCTGACCATTGAGCTGTGCAGCAGCTTTTAACCTCAGGCCTGCACCCCCTCTATGCTCAGCAGTTTTCACCTTGAAGCCTTCCTTGCAAACTTGTTTGGTCCGCTTTCTCAGGAGGCTCACTTTATGGTTTCTCCCTTACCTGAGGCTGAGTTGCTGACTGTTTGGTTTACCGGCAGCAATTTTGGTTTCAAGACAGCACTTTGCTTTTTAGGAGGCTCCTCATTTGGTTTCTCTGTAACTAAGCCTCCCTTTTCTGACCCAAGGACTATGTGGAGCAGCCTCAACTTCTTGTCTGCACGCCACCCTGCACTCCAATTTGCATGCCGGTTACTGACTTCTTGCCTGGAACCCTGGACTCTTCCTGCTGGCCTCCTTTCTTGCAGTTCCATTCTGGTCCTGGAGGCAGCTTCTCTTGCATCAGGGCTTTTCCCTTTACGTTTTGGGCACCTTTCTCTTTTTCACTTTTTGCTTTTTGGTCTGTCTGGGTCAGTTATTCTTCACTGTTTTGTTCCTTTGTTTGGCACGTCAACCCTCCGGCTTCCCAACCTGCACCCCTGGCACTCCTCAGGGCTGCTCTTCTCTACCCATTTGCCATTATGTTTCTTTCTGTACCCAGGACTCTCCTTTTCTGACCAATATGCATCTTTTCACCAGGGATGCAGTTAGGATTCTAGGATCTTAGGATCCTAAGATTGACGTACTTCCTCATTTCTTTTCTACTGACTAGCCTGGGCTGTCTAAGGCCTGCCAGCTAGTAATCAATTATTTCATTATCACCTTCTTTCACTTTTCACTCTCCCCCTGTGCCAGAGCGTTTACATCCCTATCAGTCAGGCCTTTTTGGGCGATCCGCCACTCTCTGGTCTCTTGCACTTGGGTTCTGACAAATCTATAGCCGGGACATAACAACCATATAAAAAGAGGCATTGAAGCACATGTAGTGGGAAATGAAAATGGCTGACAACAAAACAATAGGGTTCCTTTGCATATTGACTGACTACCTATGGAATAGCTGACATAATAGCTAGAAGTAGTCACCGTTCGGTGAATTCTGACCATTCCAAGTCTTCGGGGAGGATCTTAGTTGTCCCTTTGTTTTTTTTATTTCTGCCCATCAATGAAGTGAAGATCATATAGCATCTTATTCCACTTCTGGTGTCCCTAAAAACACATTTTCTCCATAAACATCATAAAGAGCCTTTCTAGATCTGCCAGTAGTCAATGCAATATTAAAAATAATAAATTAATGTTTTCATTACTGATGGAGCCTGCTAGCAGAATCTGTGTGTTACTCTTTACCCATATAGTGGTAGCAGCTGTGAACTTCTGCTGAATTCACATGCTGAACTCTGACCATCACGCTTGTTTAAGCACAGATGCTTCCCCCCCCGTACTAAAGCCCAAATAGGGAATGTTTACACTAAACTCCTGATGAGAAAGGATGTTTAAGTGCTTTCCCAGAGTCCGGAGTGTCGTGAGAAAGTTACCTCAAAGACAGGAGGGGGAGGGTGTAGAGAAACGTATATATATGCTGTGTAGAGCCATATCCACCTTGAGCTACGATAGATACTAAAACTATTATGGTCCTTATTGTGGTTCCTTGTATGCATGTATACATGAATCTCTTGGTTTCTACAATTACTTACTGTATTATTTATTTTACATTTTTGGAAGGCAAAGAACACCATTCCAGATCCTGGCTTTATATGCAGGCTTTTTAAAATATATTTGTTCAATCACTCTAAAATTTGTATTCAAAAATAGACATATTAGAGAAGACCTGAAAAGAGAAATGTATGTCTTGGTGTGCTACAACTTGAGAACTTGACTTTTGAACAAAGAATATAATGAACAATGAACATAAAATGTATGTGTTGTTTTTTTCCTGTTTTTTTTTCAGGTTATTTATTTCTTATGTGTGTGCTGAATTATACATATAAACAATCAGAAGGTTCTGACTGGATGTCCAAGGACCTTCCAACATAATTCAGGTTTATTACAAGATTAGTAAAGGCTTCAACCATTCCAGGGGGACATTGACTTTGGGTTCCATGTGAGGGATGGGTTAAAAAGGTTTGCCTCATCATCTGATACAACAGTGTCCCTAGTCACCATACTTTAATACTGGTTTTGGAAACGGTGCTGAGTCAATTCTGCCATCTACTGGAAGACCAAACCTGGTTTAGACATTTCCTATTCCAAGCTTGACGAGACCCAGAATTGTTAACCACTGAAATCTAACATGACCGGGTTACAATGTATCTGTACTGCTGTTGATATTCTGCTGAATCTGAGGTTGAGAGCCATTAGTAGAGTTGTTATTGTTTTTAGAAAATAACCATCTACCATCTGAATGAAGATTGATTTTATAATGTATACATTGAATATCTTTTATTAATTTATTTAACTAACAAATTTAATAAATGGCAGCTATCAGCAGTTAGCATTAGGTTTCAGTAAAGTTGGACAACAACTATGGAGGATGCTGGGACTCCTTTCCTTACTGCCTGCATAGTCTGAAGGCTCACAGAATTAATAACCTTGTTATTACAGATGATGAAGAAGGTCTGTGTGTTTTAATCCAATTTACTTACAGTTTAAATATTCTCTATTACTATAAATAAGAATGATTAACCAAACTTGGCGAACACCTTATGATGAAGTCATTTCTCTCGCTAGAGCATTGCACAAGGTTCTTTTTAAAAAAATGAACAAATAAGAAGAGTTGTCAGATTATAAGATTCTGTAAGATGAAATATCATCTTCAACTAATTTTCTAAAAGAAAGGGAAAGATCTTTGGCCAAAAAGAAAAATCTTCTGGGTATCCTCTATTGCCTATTTTATGAACTGTAGCTCATAAGTGGAAAATGGACCTTCCTAAGTCATTGGCCCTTGCTGCATTGTTGCCATTTCTGTTCTGTCTTGAAATGTTCTCTAGACTGACGTTATTAATACACAATTTGGTTATTATCTAATAGATCTACTATATAAGCCACTGTCAGTGGACAGAGTTTTGAAATTATTTGAGCCTTTAAAAAATGAATAGAAAACATACTATTGGAAATCTGAAATATTTGAATAAAAATTATCCTAGATTGAGGAAATCCATTCTTTTCGTGGCTTAGTTCTGGGATGTGATATAGAGAGATATTGTGTGATCTTCAAAAAACACTGGTGCCAGTCACTGGATTTTTTTTTGACAATTTTACACATCTGTCCCATTATAGGAAGCAGTGTGATTTCCTACAAACATGAAGCAAGACTCTGGATTTCCCCATGTACCAGCCTGGCACATGTTGCAATTAGATATACCCACTCAATACAGCAACCCAGTACAGACGTACTCTATATGTTTGAAGAGAGAGACAGGAAATAAGCAAACACAGATGACAGGATTTGAGGTCATACTGAGAGTCACTGTCTGGGCTGAAATTGATAATTTCTTCAGTGCTGCTCACTTTGAGACACAGCTGGAATTACATTACATTTCAGATTATATATCTAAGAATGATAAATATTTCTCCTGATATACATCCCCACTAATTCTGAAGGGTTCTGAAATTAAGATGTTTACACATTTGTTTTTTCTAATGTACATTAACTATGTGTTAAAAATAAGAACATAATAAAGCAAATGAGAGAAGGGTATTTAGCACTTTTAGCTTGTGTGACTATTAACAGATAATTGATCCTCAATTAGAGTAAAGATATTTTTAGCTTTTGTGAGTTCCTTTAAGGTATTTAACTATCGCACAACCCAAATGTATTTAAGCCCACGGTTATTTAGTAAGACATAACACAGAAGAATAAGTAAATCAGTACAGACATGGGCTGACTGCTTGTTACAGGGTCATTCATGGCAGAGTTGCAAAGAAAAATCCTCTTCTTATGGGATGACCCGAATAATTAATTTAAATTTTCCAAACTGCATTTCTATTATAAATATAACTACCCATGGAATGATGGAATGAAGCATTAACGTTTGCAATACCAGCATGAGTATTTCCATAAAACAGTTGTTACAAAACTTGTAACAAAAACAAAAACACAATTTTCTACTAACTGGCCCTCGAGGTGAGTGTGCATGTAGAGTATGTGTCTGTATATGTAACATGCAGTAGACTGGCATCCCATTCAGCGCGTACCTTGCCTTACTTTCTTTGTTTGCTGGGATAGGCTCTGGCTGCCCTGCAACACTGAATTGGAAGAAGCAGTTAGAAAATGGATATTTTCCTCTATGGTCCAGCATTCCAAATATTTTTCAGTGTTGCTGAAATGGAAATTCCAGGATGACAGTTACGGAAAGCAAATATCCAAATCAACAAATAAATACTTAATTGCACAATTCATTTTCTCAACTGGTCATCGAATCTTCTCTAAGAAGTGACAGGCCCGCATAGGATAGACTACAAAAGGCATCCTGTCAGTGTAAGTCCTGCCTGAAGAGTGTTTGTATAATACTAACTACAGGAGTGTGAATGAATGTGATCCTTGTATTTTCTTTAATTCAATTAATTATGTATAACCAACATTACTTTACAAGACTTTTTTTGCAATTCTGTGAAGATTCTGTGAAGATCACAGGATGAAAAGTAAGATACTTATCCTATCTGTTTTCTGTTCCCATTTCATCAGATTGAAAGAACACTGTAGCTGTGTTAAGCCCAGAGCAGATCCTTCTCCAAGCAAAGCCTGTTTCTACATCCTGTCATAATTCATGGAGGCCTTTGCCTCACATTGTGTAAACCAGGAGCCTGAGCCCAAACCAGAAACAGATAACACCACTACGATTGCGTGACAGGCTGCTGTGCCAAATGTTTGCCATGAGAAAACAATTACAAAATGATTTAGTTTTTTTTTTCATTGGGCGAGTTATATTTCAACCCGAGTATAACATTTAGAATCTGAAACAGCAGAAATAAATCTGTACATGTGGTCATGTATTACTATATATTAATAATAATAACATTAACAGGTCGCTGGGAGCAAAAACTGAACTTTCTCCCACATCTGTGTTTTTTTTCCAATTATATAGAAGCAGCTCCAATATTTTCCAGATACCCATATTCATGGAAGTCAGCAACATTTCTAACTTTTAACTGTTTTTAATTTATATAAAGGCAACTTAATACTTGTGTATACCATTCTATATAAGTGTGTGTAATTTTTAGTTTGTTTTACTTACCATTGCTGTAGTTATTTTTTAAATATTTGCATATATATGCATTCATCACACAAAATGTAGTCATCTGTTCTATAAAAATATTATTGCTATCTTGAATATTAACATGTTAAATAACAAAGTTGTTTACAGCAGGGAAGATAAACTCTGGGTTATTGACAGCATGAGACATTGCAACATTCTAAAAATTCAACTCTAAAGCATCTGAAGGTTAACCTCAGTGTGTAGAAATTTCTAACACAATCCATTTCAAAACAAATAAAAAATGGTATGACTGAGCACAGCCCCTAATATAAAAGTCCTAGGTATTCAGCCCCACATACACAGACAGACTGCTTTACTGCACACAGCTCATTTCTACACAGGGAAAGAAACTGGTTGGCTGTGCTGTCCACAGGTAGGACTCTCCTTTTTTAAAAAAAAACAGGTGAATTAGGATTTAGTTTGTTTATTTAGACATTTATTATTTAACTGATAATTGAAAAGGAACTAAGCCACAGTTATTTGAATTAGACAGGAAACTGGTTCTAGTAAGTTAATACAGTGCCTTGCAAAATTATTCAGAGCCTGCACAGTTTTCACATTTTGATGCTTTAATGTTCAGCAGCCATAACACTTTGGAGTTCATTTTAATATTTGTTTAACCTCATCCACACATTTAAAACAAAAAAAGAAAAGGAAGAAACAGCTAATGTGAAAGAAAAAATGTAAATATTATGATTGCATAAGAATTCAAATCCTATGCCGTGGAAGACCTAAATTAAATTAGGTGTACAAAAATACCTTAATGAGCCACAAAGTTAGCCTCCACCTGTGTGGCCTCTGATTTTAAAATAAATACACCAACCTCTATATGGTCCCTTAGACAGTTATTGAATTTCAAGGAAAGATGCAACCATGAAGAATAAGGATCTTTCAAAACAACTCAGATATTAAGTTATATAAAGGCACAAATAAGGAGAAAGGTAAAACATTTCAAACATCATTAGTATGTCTTTGAGCATGGTGAAGTTCATCATAAAGAAGTGGAGGGCACCCAGACAGTCCTTAGATCAGGCAGTCTCTCTAAACTGGGCAAGGAGCAAACTGGTTAGGGAAGCCATTGTCAATAGTGACTTTGTGTTCAGAATTAAATGGCCTAGATGGAGAAAATGTCCATGAGTCACCAAAATCCCAGTCACTTCACAAAGCTAGTGAAACTCATCTAAATTTCAACAAAGAGATTCCAGCAATGTATATAAGTGGTACTGCAAACCATGCTGTCAAACATGGCATTGGCAACATAATGCGATACAGCAGCAAGGAGTGGACAGCTGTCATGATGGGAACACATCCATCCATTTTCTAACCACTTCATCCAACTCGGGGTCATAGAGGAGGCAGGGACTACTCACAGCAAGCAATGGACATGTCCAACACAGGGCAGAGATATAGACACAAACACACACACACTCACACCAGGGCCAATCTGCCTTGAAGCCAATTAGCTTACCACTACGTCCTTGGACTGTGGGAGGAAACCAGAGCATCTGGAGGGAGTACATGAACACGGGGAGAACATACAAACTCCACACAGAAAGCTCCTTACAGTATGTCTGGAATTGGAACCAGGGCTGACGACTGCGACATCATAGTTTCATGATGGGAATACAGATGAAGAAAAATACTGGGAAATCTTTGAGGCAGGCCTGCCACTTCATCTAAGTTTCTTGCCCTTCACAATTATTGCTCTGTGAAATATGTGTCTTAGTCTCTCTTCAGTTTTATTGTGTAATGAAAAGTTGTTTTACAGTGTGAGGACATATCCACTATGGCCTTTTATTCTAATGTATTTAAAAATGTATCCAATAGCAAAGTTAGAGACAAAAGTAAACTTATTTTTCATTCAAGTTATAGGTTTATTTTCGAACCCTATCCTGCTTTAAGGTTGGAAACCTTAAAGTAGGATAGGGATCGAAAATACATTAACAAAACACAATGAAGTAGCACGGTCAAAGTCCTAGCTTAAATTGTATTGAGAATGGCACCAAGGCAGTGTGATAAACAAGGTAGAGAACTACTCAAAAATACTTGCATTGTAATTGCTTCCAAAGGTACTTCAAGGATAGAGTGTGTTCATGAGTCTGAATACTTCAAAACAAATAAATTCAACACATTTTAATTCAGGCCCTTCAATGACATTATGTGACTGAGACTCTCTCTCGGTTACCTAACACTAATAACATTCAGCCCCCTGCACACCAACATCATACTACACTTCCCCTCCATTCAGCCCTGTTCACACTAACCTCACACTCCACTCTTGTTCTTCTAGAAAACTGGCAACATGAAGTGTTTGTTATCTGCTCTGCTGTGCACTTTACTCACTCTCAGTGTGGTGACAGGTAAGGCATTCCCTTCACTGACACTCGTTATAAACTCTCACCTGAGTAAAAAAGTAATTTAGAACAAATTTCTTCCATCCAAGTCTTGCCCTTCACAATTATTGCTCTGTGAAATATGTGTCTCAGTCTCTCTTCAGTTTTATTGGGTAATGAAAAGTTGTTTTACAGTGTGAGGACATATCCACTATGGCCTTTTATTCTAATGTATTTAAAAATGTATCCAATAGCAAAGTTAGAGACAAAGTAAACTTATTTTCCAGTCAAGTTATAGGTTTATTCCATGCTGAAAAGAGAAGGGAGAAAACACAACATTTCGGCAGCCAAGGCTTCACAGCTGAAACGTTGTTTTCTTTCTTCTATTTTCAGCATGGAATAAACCTATTACTTGTTCTTTTGCAGCTTACGCATGCTGACACAACTACCCACCTGAACTATTTATTTTTAATTCAGCTTGATTGGTAGGATAGGTACTTTACTCCAGTTTCTGTATGGCATGGCTATCTCATACATTTTTACAAGCAATAAACTGTGCAATATGATTACATCCACACAGAAATTGGTCTTGTTGGTTGGATGCTTCACCTGAAAGATGATATCAGCTGACATGTCTCCCGTTTCAGGAACCTATGACTGCCAGTGCACGTGTCCAACAGGCTGGATGAAGTTTAATGACCTCTGCTACAAGTTCTTTACAGAAAGAATGACATGGGCTGATGCAACAGTAAATATTGTCCAAGTTCCAGGCTGTTTCTGATTTTGTTTTTGTTTACTGTGATTATTCAAGTAGACTACTGAGAGGTGTCTAGAGCTAATTTGTAATGGAGTCAATCCCAGTGATCTGCGAAAAGACGATAACGCTACTGTACAGATTACCTGCTGGGGCTGAAACGTTATGGGTGCATTACAGGTTATTAGAACTGAGTTGTGAATTAAAGAAACATATAAAATAAAGGATTATCTGAGACGTCTTAATTTAGAAAAATGTCTTAATTCACATCCCCTAAACAAATGTGTTGTTAAAAATGTTTAGACTTATTTGAAGAAGATATTCAGTAGGTATACAGTCAGTTCATACTGTAGGCCTAGCTCTATTCACAGGCACTGATGCGCAGATAACATTAGCAAGTTAAAGATCAGAGTTCGGTTTAGTAATAACCACCAACAGCAGTTATGGTCAGGCGGCCATTATTAAACATATGCCAGCCAGACAACTCATTGTCTCACAGCAGTCCTTGCAAAAACAGTAAATAAAAGTCTGGCCATATAATTTGTTATACTGTGTGTGGATATGTTAGTGTGTCATAGGAAACTTCAAGCTATACTAAACACAAAATAAGTGTCTTATGTTTATCCACTCTCAGTACTTCTGATGGTATAACTGTGTCTCTGTTTCTGTCCTCTAAGCACCACTGCCATCAGCTGAGGTCACTTCTGCCCTCAGTGCCTGATAAGCATGTTAACAACTTCCTGTTGACCCTGATCAGAAGTGAGGATGACAGGGAGCACTCAGTCTGGCTGGGAGGCACGGACTGCAGAAAGGTACAGAAGTACTCAAGGTTATCTTTCAGGCCCAGTGTTTTTCCTGGTTTAAGTACATTGTCTGGATTCTGTTATAGGAAATATAATAGATCCATCCAATATGCAAACACATTGTGGATTTGGCAGGCATGAAAAATAAAATGTAACGTTGTCAAGTGTAAAGTGATATCTATGGGTTTAGGTTCAACCCAGGACACTCTTTCTCACTGTGTAGCAAAAACAGGACACAGGGTCATAGTTTGGATAGAAAAAAGGAAACATTCTTTAATGCAAATAACTGTAGTTATCTGGAACAGAAAAGTGGATGAGGTTCAAACTCACTAGTATGAAAAGACTGGATGAAATTTACTGCGATACCTTTAAATGAGCAAGATCTATCAATCCATCCATCCATTCATTGAACCTTGAAAAAGTATTCACCTTTATTTTATAGTGTATCTATATATTGTTAATATGAATATTTTTTATTGAAACTTGAATGCTTAAAGAACAAGTCAAGTGTCAGCAAATGACATTAAAGTCAGTTAAAAGTCAACAGTTTTAATTGTGTCTCACATCTTGTTCAATAGGAAGGGACGTGGACCTGGGCTGATGGGACCCCATGGAACTATACACTCTGGGCCACTGGAGAGCCCAATAACTACCAACAGGAACACTGCCTGCAACTCAACTGGAAAGGTAACAAACCAGCATGTAATATTTTACATTGTTTTTTGTTAGATACATATTTAGCTTGTTTCTCTTTCAATTACAAATAAATATTTCAAACTATAATCAAAGATTCCTGCAGGGTGTCGGTAGCTACAAAGCACAATTTTTTGGGCAACTTACTTTTGTCCTGCAGTTAAGATATAGGATTCTTGAAGGATATCCATAGACAGAAAACCAGAACCTTAACCCTCAGTTTTCTAGACAGATATTTCAGACAATGAAGAGAAGCATTCATTTCACATTATTGTGTGTGTAATACAGAGAACAGTTGATAACTGAGGGAATCTGCTGAAACAATATTAAAAATACACCTTCAAGTAATGGTGATCAAATTGCCTTTTCATTTAGTCTGTGTATGATTGTTGAACTAAAATGCTGGTAAAAACTCTGTGATGCTGTAACCAGAAAACCACTGATCATTGATTTTTGTGAATACTTTCTCAAATGCTTCACTGAGCAAAACTTTATTTCACATATTCTGAATTATATATATATGCATTATGTACTGAATGAGTACTGAATTGGCTATAATTACATTTCTATATATAATGTTCTGTATGTCCAAAAAAGTTGTCATTGACTTCACTATAAATTGAACTATAAAAAGCACCAGAATGTTTTAAGTAGCTGATTTGCACAATGGCAGTATGTGTTAATGACATTGGATATGTTATTTCAGAAAAAGAAGACATGTGAATTCCCATACAATGCAATATTTTTCTTTGTGAGAAATTAAAAACATTTTTTTCTTTTTTCTAGGTAGCAGTCTTTGGAATGACTTTCCATGTACATATAAGCTTCCATTTATCTGTGCTAGGAGGGTGCTGTGGAGTAACTAACTTTGGCATTTTAATAAAAAATGAATTATATTTAAATTATTTTTAGCATGTTTTCAATAAATCAAACATCTATTAGTGGATGATCTATATCATATCTGGAGAAGCAGGAGTCAGTTGTCTCCTTCTGTCTTACTCTCATCAGTATTGCATCTGATGAATAGCTCTTAGCACTAAAGAGCCCTTCAAACCCAAACATCAAAGGAGTAAACATCCCTTACAACCTCAGTTCCACCTTCTCACCCTGTAGTGCCATCAGAACACAAGGAAGGTCACAAACAAGAGGGTCGTTGGCCCCATTGGTTGCTAGTTTCAAATTAATCCAAGGATCTCATCCACAGCCCACAACACTTTGGGTAAACAAGTGTCTCCTGTGCTTTGTGTTAAATGCACTTCCACATAATTTCCACTTGTGCAATACACTCATATCCCGGTATCCAAACCTAATTCGTTCCTGAAAATCTGTTCAGATGGCAGTAGATCGAAAATCGAAAATAAAAATTCCATTATTTCTTACGGGAAAAATTATACCCCATTCTGAACCGAAGAGATTTTCACTCAAAAACAACCCTAAACATATTGTAACGCTTACGGCCGACAAGCACTGTGTGTAAGAGCCGGCGTACCAGAGCGGGTGACGTCACCGCCCTTCCCTGTGATAGCAGGACCACAGCGAGCCCCCAGAGTGTAACGCTTGCGGCCGACAGGCACTGTGTAAGAGCCGGCGTACCAGAGCGGGTGACGTCACCGCCCTTCCCTGTGATAGCAGGACCACAGCTACTGGGCTGTGGAGAGATCTCTCTTTAGCTCACGGGGCTAGGTCGCTGCAGAGAGACGCGGAAGTCCCGGGTTCGAGCCACCTATACTTTGGGCCGACCAGATGCGGCAAGGGTGCCCGCCTGAGCCCCCGTCCATAATAGTTGATGTGTGGTGAGCATTCTGGTGCACTACGGCTGCCGTCGCATCATCCAGGTGGGGCTGCACATTGGTGGTGCTGGAGGGGATCCCCATTACCTGTACAGCGTGGGGATATCCCCAACTTGAGCCCTGCACAGGGTCTTTATTTTTTTAGCGTAATGATTGCTAACATAATGGAAGTATTCCAAGAAATATCATTCCAAACTTTAGAAAGCAATTCTGCTTGTGACTTATTTTCCCATTTGGAAATAGATTTATTTTCTCCTACTTTTAATTCATCTCCTAACAAATGACTTCATTGACCTAACACATGCTTAATGTTTTATTTATCAGACAGCTACAGCTTTAGGTGACTAAAACAGGTCTCTTAGAGTTTAGATAAAGTTTGTGATACCTGGCACACACTTCTAGTTTCGAAGCAGAGAAGATGTTCGCTGCGTCCCCCGGCCCTGCACTAGCACACACTGGCAATCCCCGTCTGTAAGGGGTGTATTCTTCCTAATCTTTAATTATCTTGGAATATATACAGATGCAGCCATTCAAAACAAGCAGGCGATACTGCATTATTTTGCGGTGCGCTTGACGCAGTCTACCGCGAGTTACCGTAAATTATCATATCATAATACCACGTGGTACCGCAAGTAAAATAATAGTATCCAGAATTTCCGCAAGGTGGAGCTAATAAAGCTCAACCTCTCATGTTTGAGCTGTCGCCATCAAAGTCTTTAACGAAGATATTACTAATAGTATTAATAATGAATCACCTTGGACAAGTTGTAAACTCAAAGTATTGCCCTGGTCCACATTCTTTTTTTCATTGACCGTCTTTGTAAAAGTAACACCACAGCATTTCGCAATCAGGCATTTGTTTCCAATCATGCAAAGTACAGTAATTTTTGAGAATCTCCGATTTACCATGCCTTTCACATGCTTATAAAAGATATTGATTTAGGAACATAACCTTATTACTGTATGCAAACTGTACTGTATACAGTATGTATATGTATATTTAATGTCTTTACTGTGCCCGTTTAAGTATTGAATATTTATATAGAATTTTACCACTGAAGGGAAATCTTAGTAGCTGAGCATAAAAAGAATAGGAGCATACTGTAACGCGTGTGAAGGCCATAAACGATATTAATTTTGGAACATAAACATACAGTATATGGCTGGTCTACACATCAGTATTCCATTTCTCCCTAAACATTTTAAACATCGAAGTCTTTAACTAACGTGATACCCGAGTCAACAAGCATACTTTTAGTATTTGATTAAAAGGGAATATAATATGGAATCGCGTATCTAAAGAAATTAATAACGATATAATTATATTCATGTACTGCAACACAAGAATAGTACAAGCTGTACAATGTCTGTTGATACTGTTTCTGTAGGGCTTTTTCAACACTCCTCATGTGACCTTGCCAGTGGCACTGTGGGTTAGGTTCCTGACTTATACATCACATGTTGGGTGTTCAAATACAGCTAGAGCCATGACTTCTTTTTTTTAACAAACATTTCTTTGAAAAAATAAAATAGGGTTAGTGTTAGGGTTACTGTCAAACTTTAAATCAACAATTGATTTAAGGAAAATGTGTCTGATGCATTAGCAAGTTAAAAAAAATGGTGTCGAAAACCCGGGCGTAACAATTGTTTCCTTTTTCTGATCACTCGCTCTCTGGATACTCGTCTCACCTGCCCTATTCTTGGTTTTCTTATTTATTTGCTGATTATGCCTGCTCTGATCCACTCCTGCCCTCACACCTAAAGAAGACTATTTTAAATTTCTTTGTGTGGTCCATAGTGCAATTAACCCTTGCTACTACATTTGCGCTCTTTTCAAAGAATGTGCTGTCCTTTGACAAAACAAGGCTCACCAGATAATGTGAATCAAAACCTGTTTTTCTAGCTTTTAAAGTTCTGTGATGTGTAAGCAGGAACACATCATTATATCGTACATATGAAAAATACATAATATAGCTCCCAAACAAACGCAAACGTGTTTTTAATAAAATGCTTTTATTCACTCATAATCTGACAATTTCAGGAAGACTAAGGAAGGACTAGGGAAGTTGTCATCTGTTGTTGAAGCTCGGTGAGCTCAGTGACTTTGAGACCACTTGTTATCCCAAGTTGTTTGAATCGCCACAATTCAAATAGAGAAAAAGAGCTGACTGACAAGATTTAAGATGTGGCTGTCAATGTTGGATTAAAAAAAACACATTGCCCGTCGTTAGTTGCATTGCTTGAAAAATAATTTTATTTCAAGAGACTGGATAAGTAATTCAAGTGTTTTTTTAACTTCCTGAAAAACAAGTAATAATTTAACAATATGTGCAAATGTTTTATGATATGTGCTGTTGCTGTGCTCCTTCTGCACCCCTGGGTGTTTCTCTCTCTCTTGCACTGTTGGTGGGCAGGGGCTGTCTGTCTCTGGTCGGGGGCACAGGAGAGCCGGGCTGGCAGGTGGTGAAGGAGAAGAAAAATAAAGGCTTTATTTTGCTTTAACTCCGCAAGTCTGAGTTCTTGTGTCCGTCCTATCTGAACCCGAAAGTACTACAATATGTATCTATATAGCAGGTGGTGTACAGTGTTTTAGTATAGATTACACTTTTCTAAAATGTATTTAAAAAATAAAAACACACACACACACACGATAGAAGCAGGAAGCAGAAGCAGGGACAGTTGTCAGAAGGAAAGAAGGTGACTATTCGTTGTTATTAAAAATGACTTTAATTCGATCATGTTGTGATATTTAGAAATAAAAAAAGTCAATTAATTGTCCATAATATCGCTATTCTATTTTTTCAAAGAAATGTTTGTTAAAAGAACAGTCACAGCACTGGCTGGATTTGAACACAGAACCTGTGAGTTACTAGTGCAGCACGTAGACCAGTGGGCTACTGGGGAAGTCACAAGAAGAGAGGCGAAACAGCCCTACACAGCCCTGTCGCAGTACACAAATATAATTATATCATTATTAATTTCTTTAGATACGCGATTCCATGTTATATTAGCAGAAAAGCTTAAAATTACCACCATATACAGATGCAGCCATTCAAAATGGGTGGGGTATTTCGTGGCATACCCCGGTGGGCGTGTCGCGGAATCACACAGTATCACACAGTTAATCGCGTCATTTGACGTCATGCTGAAAAGTATCCAGTATTTGAGCTTTTAAATCTGAACTGTGTATTACAGCATGTTAATCATCAGTCATTAAAATGTTGGTATATTTTATGAAAGCAAGATTGCTCAGTTGGACAAAAGTACACAACCTACCTTTATAAGAAATATTTATGCATCAAAGCCTTTACCGAAGATATTACTAATAGTATTAATAATGAATGACTTTGGACAAGCTGTATACTCAAATTATAATTTCTTTAGCACATTTGTACAAGCACTTGGAATCTGTCCAAGCCATACTTTGTCAGGCATTTTCTTTTACTTCAACGGGCATAAAAACTCCCTTGCTTTTAACAGAGCGTTTCATAATTTCTAACTACGAAAATGATTTAAAATGTGACACTTATCATTCAACTAGAGCTCAAAATATCACAAGGATCCTCAAGAGCACAGCAAAGACTGTATTAAAAGATACTTGTATCAGATACATGAGAATCCAGGCTTTTTTAGCAACGCTTTCTTTTCCGTATACCAGACATTATGGAACCACTTCAGAAGGGTGTCAGCCAGTCAGATTCCAGGAATCAGTACTTTAAAGGAAAAATACAAACCAGTATTCCATTTTTCCCTAAGCATTTTAAGCATCGAAGTATTTAACTAACATGTGAAATAGCGTGTGAAAAAGTGGTAGTTTTAAGCTTTTCTGCTAATATAATATGGATTTGCGTATCTAAAGAAAGTAATAACGATATGATTATATTCGTGTACTGCGACAGGTCTGTGTAGGGCTGTTTCGCCTCTCTCCTCACGCAACTTCCCTTGTAGCCCACTGGTCTACGTGCCTGATTACCAACTCCCAGGTTGTGTGTTCAAATCCAGCTGGTGCTGGACTTTTCTTTTAACAAACATTTCTTTGAAAAAATAGAATAGCAATATTATGGACAATCAATTGACTTTTATATTTCAAAATATCACAACATGATAGATTCTAAGTCATTTTTGATAACAATGAATAGTCACCTTCTTCCCTTCTGACAACGGTCCCTGCTTCTGCTTCCTGCTTCTATTGTGTGTGTGTGTGGGGGGGATCCCTTCAGCTCCCCCTTCAGATTTAAAAGGTTATTAATCATATCTTCGGTGTCGCATCTTACCAGTGCAGCTGATCTTTTGCTGCCTGGGTGGGTCAGCTATCACAAAGCTTTAGAGAACCTAACATTTCTATTATCAACAAATTGCAAATTTGTAATAGAGTAAATTTTTATAGAGAAATGGAGGCTGGACAGCATGCGTTACAATATAAACATTTATATTGATTTAAATCGTGTTTTGATTTAAATCGCAAACGCGTGTTTAATTATATGTGTTTTTTTAATCATAATCAGACTAATGCATAAATTGATACTGTATCTTTGTCTTCTAAGTATCTTAATAAACTTTCAGCATAGCTTTCTACCCGTTTAGATTTATTTTTCTTGGGATTTTGGGATCAAACGTGGAAGGATTAGATTGTAATCGTTTTTATTTTTCAAATACGTTTTAGAAAAGTGTAATCTATACCTGCCCAGACTGTACGCCTTCCTAAACCCCGCCTTTCACTCCTGTCCTGCTCTTCCCCGCGCACCCCAGCCGGGCGCTCTTCGGCCTCTGCCCGGGACGAATGTATATTTTGATATTTACACCCGGCGTGGCACCGAGGGAGCGTCTGCATTTATAACTTAGTTTTTAAAATTAGTCAAGCAATATGAAGCATCTCCTTTTACTTTTAAGTCCCTTAAATACATTGAGCACAGCTTTCTCACCATTTAAGATTACTTTTTGATACCATCCTTACACAAAGCAGAAACTTTCTGATGACATACAGTACAAGTGGAAAGATTACAGATTGTAATCGTCTTTAATTTTGTTACGTTATACGTTTTAGGAACATTTCATCTATACAAACACCACAAAACTATTCTCGATTGTATTTCTGAATGTTATGTTACACCTACAGTAGTTCACTGCTTTAAATACATAGAATTAAGAAAGTTAGGTGTAGCACTTTAGATCTTTTTTTTTGAACCAGGGAAAATCTGATCATGTTTCTCTATAACAATAATAAAAAAACTTTATTTTACATACCACCTTTAAAAGTGGCATCTCAAAGCAATACAGTAAATGGAAAAACAGTTAAAAGGGACCAAAGTAAATACCAGACAAACGCAAATGCATTTTTAATAAAATGCTTTTATTCATTCAGCAGAGAGAGAGGGAGACATCCAGCAGAGAGAGACACACACACAGGTTTTCATTGACAAAAAGTAATTGTTTTTTTTACATTTTTTTTATATGTTTTGTTTGTGGACAGACTGTCCACAAATGTGAGACTGTCTTTCTCAGACTCACATTCCCGAATGTCCCCCGCCCCGGTCAACAATCCTAGGAAGAACACGAAACAGTCTGTTAATAAAATTGTTACAATTTTGTTTGGTCAGTTCTTCCAGAATTTATAGATTGCATCGATCAGTTCCTGCTTTGTGACTGGCTTAGCAGTTTTCCGAACGTAGTCTTTCAACGAATGCCAAACCATCTCTATCGGATTTAGATCTGGGGATTCGGGTGGAGTTTTCACCCAGTTCACTCCTTCTGGTATAAGCCTCACCCTTGCTGCTGTGTGTTTCGGATCGTTGTCTTGAAAGAGACGGTGCCTTGATCCAAACTGCTCCCTGATATATGGGGCAGCATGCTGTGTGACCACGACTTCCTTGAAGAATTTAGGTCCATAATTCCTTCGAAAATAAGAAGTGGTCCCGGGCCTCTTCTAGATATACCCCCCCAGACGTGAACCTTCAGTGGATGTTTGGGCTTGTCCACATATCTCCCCTTTTTGCAAAATGCCTTTGTTGAAAACTGTTCCAGAGCCACTGTTGTTTCGTCGGTGAAAAGTACATCCTGAAATGCCTCCCTCTGTTCAATCCATTGGAGCGCTTGCTTGAGTCTTTCCTCTTTGTTTTTTAGCCTTATCATGGGGCATGTGTTGGTTTTTCTGTATCTCCATCCAAGCCTCCTGCGTACTCTTCTTATCGATGTCGGGCTAACGGTCGCACCGAGGTCAGCCCATAGCCGTCTTTGGAATTGCATCGCCAGTAGCTCATCATTTTCATCAGTCAGTTTGTCGACTTGCAAAAAAAGAGATCAACAGTTAGTTTTAAAAATAATGTGCGTAGTTGTATTTACATGCAAGAAAGGTATTTTTAGAAATTTATTTATCTTTGAATCGTCCTCGGTTTAGATTCTCTTTGCCTCCTCTCCTCTCTCTCACTGTGCTTTCAGAAACGAAGATGTCCATCGAAGCCAAATGCTGTACAATGTCCCGTCTTTGTAAACGAAAAGAGTTTATTTTAAAACTACCAAAACCAGCAATATACAGTACAGTACAGTTTACATACAGTAATATACAGTTTAATACAGTAATATGTTTATGTTCCTAAATTAATATCGTCTATGAGCATGTGAAAGGCATGGTGAATCGGAGATTCTCAAGAATTACTTTGTATGATTGGAAACGAATGCATGATCGGATCAACTAAATGCTGTGGTGTTACTTTTTGTCAATAAAAAAATAAACTAAGTAATCTAAGTGGTGAGAAAGCTGTGCTAAATGTATTTAAGGGAATTAAAAGTAAAAGGAGATATACATATTGCTTGACTGCTATACTATACATATTGCTATACTAGTTTGTCACTCTTCTCATCCCCTCTCTGCTAAATGGCTTTTGAATAGAGTCACATGAAGAGAGAGGTGAAACAGCCCTACACAGCCCTGTCGCAGTACACGGATATAATTATATCTTATTTCTTTAGATACACGATTCTTTTAATACAGTCTTTGCTGTGCTCTTGAGGGTCCTTGTGATATTTCGAGCTCTGGTTGAATGACAAGTGTCGCAGTTTAAAGTGTCGCAGTTTATTTATGGGTTGCAATTTAGAAAAAGTCAAAAACCGCACTCAAAATGCAATTTAGAGCTTTCTGGCAAGAGAAGACACCCAAATTAATAATGTAACATGCCACTATTTGTGCATGAACAAAGTTATACTGAGATTTCCTTAGATACGCTATTAAAAAAAAATAAAAAAAAATTTGAATCCCCGGCGGAACACATTCCATAAGAATCAGCGCTTTTACAGTATATATCGCCTTTAAAGGTGGCTTCTCAAAACGCTTTACAGGATAAAAACAACAAGAACAGAAACAACAACAATATTGTATTTCATTGCACTTTGAAAACCAAGTAATAACTTAACTATATGTGCAAACATTTCATATGTCGCTGTTGTGAATGCCTGTGGAGTGTATCTTATTTGCCTTACGTCCTGGTTATCTCGCTCGCCCTCCCCCCCTCTCTCCCTCAATTCAATTCAATTCAAGGTATTTAATTAGCATGACAGATGGGTACAATCAGTGTTGGGTATTTACTTTGTTTTGAGATTCCACTTTTAAAGGTGATATATAAAATGTTAACTAAAATAAATTGATATCTTTGTCTTCTAAGTATCTTAATAAACTTTCAGCATAGCTTTCTCCCCATTTAGATTTATTTTTCTTAACTAGTATACTTTAGATCTTTTTTTCTGAACCGGGGAAAATCTGATCATGTTTCTCTATAACAATAATAAAAAAACATTCTTTTACATATCACCTTTATGTGATATCACCCTAAGGACACACAAACAAGGGTTAATTGCACAATGGACCGCGCAAAGAAATTTAAAATAGTCTTCTTTAGGGGTGAGGGTAGGAGTGGATCGCAGCAGGCATAATCGGCAAATTAGGAAAACGAAGAACAGGACAGGCAAGACGTTTATCCAGAGAGCGAGTGATCAGAAAAAGGAACAGCTGTTACACCCAGGTTTTACCCTCTCTCTCTGCTGAATGAATGAAAGCATTTTATTAAAAACATGTTTGCATTTGTCTGGGTATTTACTTCGTAATCTGTGGTTTACATCTACTGTATTGTTTTGAGATGCCACTTTTAAAGGTGATATGTAAAATAAAGTTTATTATTCTTATAGAGAAACATGATCAGATTTTCCCTGGTTCAGAAAAAAGACGATTAAAATCTGTAATCTTTCCACTTGTATGTCATCGGAAAATACAAGAAGTTTCTGCTTTGTGTAAGGATGGTGTCAAAAAGTAATCTAAGTGGTGAGAAAGCTGTGCTCCTCAAAGCGCTTTACAGGATAAAAACAATAACAACAATAGTGGCTGGGCAAATGATTTTTTTTTATAGAAATACAAAATAAGATATAATGATGTGCATGAACAAAGTTATACTGCTATTTTCCTTAGATACGCGATTAAAAAAAATAAATTTTTTGAATCCCCGGCGGAACACATTCCATAAGAATCAGCACTTTTATATATCGCCTTTAAACACATATATTTAAACACGCGTTTACGATTTAAATCAAAACGCGATTCAAATCAATATAAATGTTTATTTTGTAACGCATAGGTGACTAGTCATTGTTATTAAAATGACTTAAATTTGATCATGTTGTGATATTTAGAAATATAAATTTGTTTGGTGCGAGTGAGGTTTTATTTAATCTCTGACCAAGGGAAATGTTTCATTTTTTCAAAGAAATGTTTGTTAAAAAAAAAGTCATAGTTCCAGTGGGATTTGATCACAGACTGTGTGACATGGGAGTCAGGAACCTAACCCACAGCGCCACCAGCAAGGTCACATACAGAGTGCTGAAAAAGCACTACAGAAACATTATCGACAGACAATATTCTTGTGTTGCGGTACATGAATATAATTACATTGTTATTAATTTCTTTAGATACGCGATTCCATATTATATTCCCTTTTAATCAAATTCTAAAAGTATGCTTGTTGACTCCGGTATCTCTTTAGTTAAAGACTTCGATGCTTAAAATGTTTAGGGAGAAATTGAATACTGGTGTGTATTTTTTCTTTAAAGTACCAAGACCAGCCATATACTGTATGTTTATGTTCCAAAATTAATATCGTTTATGGCCTTCACACGCGTTACAGTATGCTCCTATTCTTTTTATCCTCAGCTACTAAGATTTCCCTTCAGTGGTAAAATTCCATATGAATATTCAATACTACAACGGGCACAGTAAAGACGTTTACTGTAAATCTTTCTACGACAGACCAACGGACCACGACGCCGTAGCCAATTACCTCCGGTACGTCTGTACCGCGCACTTTGAATGGCTGCATCTGTACCAGCCATATACTGTAATGCTGTATGTTTATGATCCAAAATTAATATCGTTTATGGCCTTCACACAGTAGTTACAGTATGCTCCTATTCTTTTTATGCTCAGCTACTAAGATTTCCCTTCAGTGGTAAAATTCCACATAAATATTCAATACTAAAATGGTCACAGTAAAGACATTTAAATCTTTCTATGACCGACCAACACACCACGAGTGCCCCTGTCGGTAAACCAATCACGTACCGTGGTATTTTGCGTCATCACGCGTCACAATGCGCCGTAGCCAATTACCCCCGGTACGTGTCTGTGCCGCGCACTTTGAATGGCTGCATCTGTACCTAGTACAGGCCTAATTGGGGTACTGCATTTAAGAGACTGCTTTGTACTTCAAGTCTGAAACATCAGATTTGCTGTAAGTCTTATTCAGGATACACACTAAATTCAATTCAGTTTATTTTTATATAGCGCCTTTCACAACAAGGTTGCCACAAGGCGCTTAACAAAACAAGGGACCATACATGAGAACAGAGAACAGAAAAGACCAGAATACAGCAGAGGAGAGGAACCAAAAGCTCCGTAGTAAGGGGAAATTATACAATTAAAAAAAGGAATAAATTAATAAGGGTATTCCATGCAGGTCTCTGCACTGAAATGTCCAAAGCCAAACCCAGAAAAAAACACTGTTCATTTTCCATTCTATAAAAGACATTTTCTGGTAGTGGCACATTTAGGAACCCAGAATGTTGTTCCCAGTGTTTTCCCACTATGTCTACTGCTTTGGGTAAAAAAACTGCAACTGATAGGATCAAGACATCAAATTCTGCATGAGGTTGTATTTAGACACCCCCAAGGGTACCCAGACCTCTCCAAGCCTCTCCTAAATGTGAAAATGTGCAAATCTTTTTGGCCAGTTATACCTTGTATTATGAACACATTGTATGTGGAGTGTTACAATCTGCTATCTCAGATATTACACTTTGCCTAAATATCAAAATTTTTCATCCACTTTTTGTTTCCTTCATGGTACAAGTTTTCACCCAAAAGGTGCCACATTCTGGAGAGGTTAGGGGTTCCCAGAATGTGTTGCAAGACAAATACTCTCATTTAAAATGCCACAGCTGTCAGACACTTTTCTCACTCTTTCTGTAAACCAACTTGCCTTGTTATGCATTTCCATTTGTACAAGTGACAGACCTGACAAGGTTTTTTTACCTCTCAAAATTGATTTTTCTTAGCCTTTCTAAGCAATCTCCTGTTCCCATTATTCCATCCCTTCAACACAGCCATTCTCAGTTCTTTTGATCAGTATCAATCTAACCTCTCCTCCTTTTCTTTCACCTTTGAAATCTAGCAGGCACACCCAAACAATGTCCCACAGGCACTCAGAGGACTGGACTGATACTCGTCCTTCTTTAGCTAACGACCAAAGTCCCACAATCTGTGGTTACACTCACACCTTTAAAAAATAGCAGGCACACCCAGACAATGTCCCACAGGCACTCAAAAGATCCTTGCCTTGTTTGCATGTACACATAGCATTTTTTCAAGGACAATTACAACTACCTGTACATACAGCCATGATGTTACAAACAGTGAAAAGGGGGAAATCAACAAATCGCACAGTGCAAAAAGGCCATAAGGTTTCTTACCTACAGTATCAGCCTGCCACATGTGCCGCCTGGCAAAGCAGTTCCTGTCCACAATAAGGAATGATGCACTTCAATTCGATTCAACTTTATTGGTCATTTTGCTTACATGTGTGCATAGTACAGCGAAAAGTGTTTCTCATTAGTCTCTCAGGTGCAGTACATAAACAGAACAGAAGACAAGACAATAGACAGTAACACAATGACAATAACAGTGTAATCAAAAACTGTGCAAATACACAAACAGAGAAAAGTATACAACAGGACAAAAACAGTGCAAAAGTAATTTGGGGAACAGTGCAAAATTAATACGGTGATAAATAAATATTACAGCTAGTACAGTTTTAAGTGTTCAATTTCGGCTTACATTCAGTTGTCGTGTACTGTATGTAGTGGTGTTGGAGTACGGTCATTGTGGGTACAGGAAGAAGTGAGGAGAGGTCATAGTATGGTTTCTTAAAGACCCTACCTGAAAATTATGAGGAAAACTGATGAGACGATTATCACAGACCCACAGATAATCTGGCTTTCCAGACTGAAAACATTAATTTATTTTTGTCTCGAACTGACGAAGTCAGGATACAAATTACATTTGTATAATCACTGACCGGTCAGATACAACAGTCAAAACGCTTCACCTGGCTGGGACCGGTCTCTTAATTGGCTGCAGGTGAAATGGAACACGCTTGAATTTTAAAAGCCAGGAAAACGCTAGCTCTGATAAACCCGAAAAGAGTAAAACTAACTTGAAAAACTAATAAACGATTTATGCATCACAAAATAACAACAACAACAACATTATTATTATTATTATTATTATTATTATTATTATTTTAGTCAATATTAAGTTTTGAGTTTATAAAAATAATTTTACGTTTCAGATGTGAAAGGTCGTCGTTGTGACGACACAGATAGTATAAGACAGCTGCTAAGGAGAGAAGCGTTTAAGCGAGGTAGGGAGTTAAGGTAATCTATTTTTATGTAGCTGGTATTGTGCCGTGTACGACAAAGCCAACAATATACCTTCTCTCTGAGGGAAAAGATTATCCTGCCTCCGTCTTTTATTCTCCATTATAACGGCATCTGGTCGTGAGGAGGAGCCAGCGGTGGACAGTTGTTGCGCTACCGAAACGGCCTGGTGAGTGGCTATACCGCACCTGCCTACCCGAAAAAGATAGCACGCCACCCACGGCTATATATGCTTTGCAAGTTGGCCGCTTACAATAATAATGTCGAATCTTTCAGTAATAGTATACCTACAAATGGAAAAGTGGATCCAAGGCTGCCTCGGATATAGAATCAGGACTGTCCGGTGCAGCAAGCGCATAATCACTTTCGTCGCCTGAGGTCCTGCAAATCTCACCCGTAACTTCAGGGATAGTTAGTATTGTTACCTTTTTTAGGTCATTTAGAACCATTTTTTGAGTAATAAGTTTACTGAAAAATAGCTTTATTTTATACGAAGTGTTCTTTCTTTCGCTCTGCTGCGTAAAAACGCACCTGTTGTGCGTTTTGCACAAATCATTTGCTTATTGGACGGGGCTGCAATAAACCCTACAAATGGATCGCTATTGGTCAAACCTGTATGGACTGTAGGCAATGAAAACGTAGTTTCAAAGCAATGGTGGGGTGCTTATGGAAAATGCACTGCCTCTTTTGCAGTAAGAATGCTTTGTATTTAAGCTTAAACTTTCGAAATACTTGCCCTCTAAATAAGGCAAGCTCGAACCATATGTTCTGCCGGTCGTTCATTTATAAAGCGCAATATGAAGGGTTTATCTGTAAAGATCTCATTATTGCAAACTTGCGTGCACAGCCTGGGAGCAGAAATTGGGCCGTTTCCATGATATATGGTTTGCTGGGTTGAGTTTTGATTCGACCGGTAAAAACAAAGTGTCAGGAAGGACTGTTTTCGCCGTGTTGGTGCGCGTTCAGTTTTATTAATACATTCGTTTTTCGGAAGGTAGTTTCGGTGCTGTATAAACATATCGAAACGATAGATTTAGAGGATATTGGAGATTGCTTTCTTGCGTGGTATTGTGTGAAACGATAAAGAATGTGGTTTATCATAATGGAAAGTGTAACTAGGCGCAAATTTACGCGTGAAGTCGGATGGACAATGTAGCGCTAAAGGGCCTACAGAGACCAAATAAGAGAAGTTGCCTTTCTAAATGCAATAGAACCTGCTGTTAAAT
Organism: Lepisosteus platostomus; assembly: GCF_059453375.1. Taxonomy (NCBI): domain Eukaryota; kingdom Metazoa; phylum Chordata; class Actinopteri; order Semionotiformes; family Lepisosteidae; genus Lepisosteus; species Lepisosteus platostomus. The sequence continues at coordinate 295,617 of NC_142627.1, read as the reverse complement.
CAACCTCAACCCCGGATGCCACAAAATAAATGGGAGCCTATCCCTCTATTGTAAAAATGTACCCTAAGCAGGAAAGAAACTTCTAACCGAGGTGTATTTTACCCAGGAAACCCAGCTTCCTGAATAGCAAGCACTCTCTCTCTGATTTTTCTCAATGTTTGTAATCTCCCATTTGTAACAATACATTTTTGCTATAAACTGAATCAAAGGATGAAATTGATCAAATGTTCTTAATTTGCTGAGTCTTTGTAATAACTTCTAATTTGCAAATTAAAAGAACTGAGGCTTTGGGAGGCTAAATTGTTGTATAAATTTTCAAATTAATCTACCCCTTTATCTGTAACTAGGAATCGAATAAGTCCTCCATCTGCCAATAACCCTCTTCTCACTCTGCACTTCCTCTTGCAGTTGGGCAGGCAGGCCTTTTGAGTTTTTTTTTTTGAGTGCCCATGCGTTTTCCTGCCAAAAAAAAATATTTTTTTTAGGGAGGGAGGTTGATGGGCGTATGTCTTTTCCTGCAGGTGCTGACGGTCCCCTTTCGTTTGCAACTCTGTCGATGCAGCTGCTGCTAATGAGGTGATGCTGCCCCCCCTCCCCCCATGGCTGTGGTCATTGTCAGGCCATTTACAGAAGATCAGAGATCAGTGCCCCCACTGGGGCTGGCGGGCAGGAAAGCAGAGGAGGAGCGGAGTCAGGTGCGCCAGTTCCAGGGTCCAGGGGCATTGCCCTAGGCTGCAGTCCACCAGCGGAACGCCTGCACATCAGTCCAGCACCTTTATGGTTATTGCTTCTTGGCTTTATAATGATGATTAATCTTATGGCTTGATTGGCTGGGGAAACCACGCTTGTGGGCTTTGTTTGCCTTAGCAGGTCATTTGTTTTCAAGTTTTTCCTTTGACGTTTATTTTGGTGTCTCTTTTTCATGTTTTAGTTGGTGAAGAATTTTGGAAGAAGTTACAAGAAGGTAAGGATTCTGTTCCATAAAGAGGTTCAACATAAACTTTCTCGTTTGTGTGACTTTTGACTGTTCATGTTTGACCGTTTTGTGCCCGAATAGGATATTTTGTGTTTTATTTGCGATGTGGTATTTTGGGTTCTGGTGAGAAATTTAGATGGTTTTTGGACAAGGAGGTGACGTTACAGGGTCCGGCTTCCACCCGATGGCTTGGTGGTGCCACCCAGCTACCACCTTCACCCTTGGGGCAAGCAGGAATTTTGTTTTACCCTGGAGAACCGGTTGCATGTCGAGGGTATGGTCACAGTAGTTACCAGGCTGTGACATGTGCTGGGGGTATTTGGCAGTGGAGTGTGTGGCGAATATTTCCTGCAACATGTCTGGAGCCAACTTGCACTTGTTCAAGTTGATTAAGACCTGAAGCTTTTCTGGATGTGGTGTTGGATCTGGACCTGCGGGGAACATTGGGTGTTTCAAGTGATGGTTTGGTGACTCACCCTGGGCCTGTTGGCCTGTGGGTGTTGCCACAGAACTATCTTCAGGGGGTGGACTCTTCACTACTGCAAAGGATCTTGATGCTGGAGAAAGGACATCGGGTTCTTCAGACGTGGCTGTGGTCATGATCTTCCACAGTGGAGGAGTCGAGACTGTAGGGCTCGGAGGGCCGGGCACTGGAGGAAGCCTTGGCCGTGTCACCTTTGAGCTCTAAGGATGAGGAGTTGCCCTCTTCTGAGTTGGGGGGGGGGAGACAGACAATGGGCAATGCTGGACTGGTCATTGTCAGAGGTGAGAAGGCAGAAATGAATGGGGGTGTCAGATGTTGGAGCTTCACATCCCACTTTAACACCCACTAGTGGGGGGGTGGGGAGACCAATTTGCTGTTGTGGGATACATTTCAGGCTTTGGGTGTGGGGACAGAGGAAGATGTGGTTGCAATACCTTTGGGGACCTCTGGGGGGGGTTTCCCTTCAAACCTTTATATTGAGGGAGGCAGGTTGGTAGGTGTGTCCTGAAAGCTGTTTCTTCCCTCTTCCTGCAGGTGCTGATGGTCTGCTTTCGCTTGCAACTCCGTCGGTGCAGCTGCTGCTTGTAGGCCAGGCCTAAGATAAGGTGGTTATCGGGCCTTTGACAGATCAAAGGTCAGGGCATCCTCCCATTCCTGGAACTGGCAGGCAGGCGGGAAGGGGAGCAGAGTCCAGGCAGCTGCACCTTCCCGTCTCCAGAGGCATCGGTCTACTTGGCTGTGCACCAGTGGGATGCCTGCGCGTTGGTCCAGCACCTTTATGGACATCGCTTCTCAGCATTTTGGCTGAAAGGCCTAATGAGATGATGGCGTTGGATAACAGGCGTTAGATTGTTTTTTTTTTTCAGGATTAAGTTTCTGCAGAGAAGATCGCTGTGATTTGGCGGTGTGTGTTCTTGGAGTTTTTGTTCCTGGATTTTCTTTTTGTGGACCTGAACGATTTTTTTTTTTTTTTGGCAGTTCTTGAGATTGGAAGGACATTTGCTTTGTGGTCAGGCCTGTACCGATCATTCCTGGGTGTGAACGCCGGGCAGGTTTTGCTGTTGCAAGTTTTGGAATGGTTTCTGCATAGAGATGGAAGCTAGGAATTGGCAGCATCAGCCAGCATCTGGGTCTGGACTGAAAAATACCGTGCAGTTCAAGTGGCTTGGAGGTCTTGGAATTATGCCAGTGAGGGAGGATTTTTCTTGTTCTGTTGGGTCTGTATTTACTGGAGGTAACCGTCTGGAAAGCTCTGGATTTTTGCAGGTAGTCAATGTTGATCAGCAAAGTATTGGGAAGTGCTCCAGATTTGTGAGAATGAAGTAAACTCCTGGATTGTTGAAGGACATTGAAGAGCTCTGATTTTGGGCTCATGAAGATAGTCCTCACAGTCCATATGTATAATCCTTTGTTCCCGAGATGGACATTTATGCTTTTCTTGTATCACTACATGGAGATCTTGAAGCTCAAAGTGTGTGATGACTTGGGGAAAGTGGATTGGTCGTTGCCAGAAAACTAAGTCTATCGTGCCCTGATGAGTCAGGTGTAGATGGTTTTAAGCATCCTCGGGCAAATATTTTCTAGGATCAAATCTAGATTGTTTTCTGTGTGGTTCAACCAAGATTGTGTAGGCGCTGTAACAGTAGGAGTCATCTGACTGCCAAATGTTGGCGGTGTGGGAAAGAGGAACATGAGGTGAAGGAGTACAGTGAAAGACTGAGGTGTTCTTTGTGTAACAAGGTGGTCATCTTTTCAAGGATTGTTTCAACCGTCAGCCTGTGAGTGTGGTAGTCCTCCATGGTAGTTTGAAGGACCAGTTTCCGGGGGATGATGGGGCATGTTGTGGTGCAGTTGATGGGGAGGTAGTTCTGTGGCTGGTCATGGAGCAAGATGTTACTGCTGAGGTGGCTCAGGGTGTTGAGGGAGTTGGGGATTTAGTGGTGAGCAGACTTTTAGGGATGGAGGAGGTTGGTTTGAGAACCGGACTTGGTAAACAGAGTTTTCTACTTTTTTTTTTACTCCATTTCCTGTTTTCTAGTATATACAAATTGAATCATGTTTAGCAAACTCCTGTTCTGTCCCAGTCCTCCTTATTAAATTTTTATCTTTAATCCTTAATACAGTTGCCTTTTTCACTTTGTTTCCTTAACCTAACCTATCATAATATGTTTGTTTAGTAAAAACAAGTTCATTTGTAATATCTGGTATTAGGAGGTCTATTTTTCTTGTGGTCTCTTTTTTTCACTTTTGTAAAATGAACTAATTGTGGTGTCTTTATCTATTCATGTTTTTTCTATCTAATCTGTCAATTTAAAAGATTGAATATTATAGAATGTCACCATTAAAAATGACTTTAAAGCTGCCCTTAAAGCAGAAACCTCTCCATTATCATTTATATCCAAATATTGCTCCAAAGTTGTTGGTTTTTTTTTTAAGTCCAAGTCCTGTAAGAGCATATTATTCATCCTCCAAATGTTTACCCTCTTATCTAGTCCTAAATCAACTGTAACATAGACCATATACTGTAAGTGCTTGGTCTAAAATTCTGTCTTATTTCACATTTTCTAATTTTTATGTTTAAAAATCTATAATTCTTATGAAATACAGGGTAATATGTATAATCCTTCTCTGTTGGATATAAACTCCTCCACGCATCAGTTAAGCCAATCTATTTTTGAATTAATAAGGTTGAGGTCTCTTCCCATTATCATTAAACCCTTACCCCCTGAAACCATTAGTTGGAATATTATTAACGTTAAATCCAGGACCTTGTCTGGTGGGTTATATACAGTATTTAATGTTACTTCAATGTTTTCTGTCTTTCCAGTAACTAAAATATCTCTTTTTCAAAAGCTGAAAAGAAGATTTTTTTTTTTAATGGAAAAATAACCACCCCTCTCCTTATGGAACGATGCAAGAAAAAAAAAACCTCATTTAAAGCTAATGGCCCTGACTTTTTTTTTTTCCACTACTTCCCCTGGGTACTAGTCTTGGTTTTAGATGCTGATCTCATCACATGGATCTTGGGATCCTTTAATGAGTTTTGATCCCTTCTCTGGAGTGATTATGAGATTAATTTTTATACCCACCCTTTCTCCTTAATTCAAAACAATTTTAAAATTAAATGAGGGTTAAACTTGATTTATGTAACTAGTTTTAAATTTTATACCTCTGCTTTTATTCTTGTCACTAATCTTAAATTTCAGCAAACAAAAATAAACATCGTTATGCATTAAAACTGTTATTTGGATCATTGTCCAAATCGGTAAAACAGCCGTTATTTAAAACACAGAGGATGCCCATGTGTTTTTATAAACAAGAATCTACCAATTTGTGTGCAATTTTCACAATTTCTAACTCGGACCTTCATAGCAATGTCTCTGGATTATTTCAGTTGTCTCCGACCTTCTATCTTCATCACCGCAGATGTGCATTGTTGCTCTCCCTGCGGGTGCTGGACACTCTGGAGGTCTACTAATTTTTTTTTCTCCATGGTGATCTTGGTACTTTGATCCTGAGTGCCTCTCTTGCACCGCACTTAAGTTAGCCCAAACTTGAGTATTCATTTTGAAACATCAATAGCGTTTTCCTGAGACCTCTTGGATACCAAACTACCTGCATTGTTTCCAGTGATTTGTTAATGTTTTTACAGCCTTCACTTTGTCATTTTTATGCAACTTTTTTCAGACACGAATGTTCTCATGTCAGTACCTTCGCAAGGGAAACTCCTAAAGCCTTCAAGCCGAAGGTATTTTAAAAGGCTGCAATCTGGGAGAATTTTTACAAACTAATGAAAGCTAATCAATTGGCTAATGGTCTTCTTATAAATCTTTGCTTTTTGGTTGACGCACAATTACGCACCAACAGGATTACTGTGGAACTGCTGTGTACTTAAGTTAACTATGCAAGAAATACTGCTCAATAGGTGTTTCAATAGTCTCCAGTTGCTCCCTGTAAGGTTTGGGTTCAAACTTTGATTTCTGACACCCACTCCTCTTCTGTATATAACAGCCCTATACCCAGGGTGTCTCCTTGCCAAATATGAGTTGAGGAAAAAGGCTGCTACACTGTGTAATCTTATATACTTTCCACTTGTACTGGGAAGTTGTACAGTTACTCTTAACTGCATGTATATTTGCAGTATATTGGTTTTATTCAATAAAGCTGATCTGTATGTAATCCAAGACTATGGCTTTCTCTTCAAATTACTACCATTATTCCTTACTGTCAACATGTAATATTGTACAGTGGGTGAAAAATCACTATTTAGCAGTATGATGATACAAGATCAAAGCTACATGGGAGTGACTTAAGAAAATGGTAATCTTTAATTAGCATTGGAAATTTAAAATTACATTTGATGTAAATAAGGATGCATAATTTTGTAACTTCACAATATGACACTATGGGAAGGGCATTTCGCAAGGCAGTATGTGTGCCAGTGTGAAGTCTGTTTGGGTCCTGTTTCTATATTTAGACAAAAATTGTGGCAGTACATGGCAAGCTAGGAAAGACATTGTTCACTGGGAAGAGTTTGTTGCCTGTGCTAACTTTTAAAATAAAAAAATATAAGGATAGTTAGTTGTAGCAATGTATAGGGGAAAGAGCACTTAAGATGCCATTGATGACAGCATAGAAACATTTTAAGACACAGGGACTAATATGTTTAGGGAAGAGAAAGAGAAATGGGTCGGCAGAAACTGTGTAAATTTCAGGCTCTTCATTTCAGAAATACATTCTTTAGAAAATGAGCCTCTGGTTCAGATGAGAATTTCAGTACTATATTGTACTGGATGATTCTGATTGTGCACAATGATTAACTGCAATGTGCTGTACTGTGTGTCTATATTGTACTGTGGACCTGAGCTTTGAGTGCATCTGTACTGCACATAAATGTCCATAATGAGAAGGTAGTTGACAACTGGAAATCCAAGCTAGGACTACATTCTTCTTTCTTGGCTCATCCAGGTCATCTCATGCCAGAGGCAGCGGCAGCCTCACAATTCAGCTCACTCAGAACAGCAAAACCTGTGTCGCTCCACCACTGGGGGAAAATGGGGAAAAATAAGATAATCATTTTATATAGATTATAAAACTTTGTCATAAACAAGACGGAAGTTCAAAACTACTGCACCCCTCCTTTGGCACCATGGATTACAATGGTAGAGAGATCCACAGAAATTATTTCAAGACAGAAGAAAATCCAGTGATATTGGTCAGAGCAATGCAGACACATCCATTGTGGCACAAAGATCTATTCTATAAGTAGTGAAACCAAATCAGTTTGCTGTGTTGAGAGTTCCAGATCTGAATTATGGTTTCAAATAAATACTCAGGGAGTAAGGAATATCCTTGCTTAATATAGAAAAGCAGAAAATGACTGTTACACTAACATTTACAGGGGGCTAAATAGTCTGTAAGGAAAATTAAACTAAGAATTTTATGGTTACCATTTTTGGAAGTCTGATTCTTTGTTTATCTATATCTTTCATTTCTTATACCAAATTATGAAAGCTTGTATGTAAGTTCTAATGGAAAAAAATGGTAAGCTAGCATTTACTGCTATGGCATAGAAATGAAAAAGGAACACAGAATATCAGCATATACAGTGCCTTCCTTATGAAAAGAGAAGAGTCAGAAAATTGATTTTCATTATTTACCAAGATTTACTATAATAATCATTATAGAAAAAAACATGAGTTTTTAACTAATGAATAAGGATAAAAGGCCAAAAGAAATCAAACATAATCAAAAGAAATCAAACATACTGTTAAGGAAATACAGTATATTCACAGATTAATTCTGAAAAAAGGGAAAACTCAATTATAACCTAAACAGCAATTAGGCCTAACAAATTCAACAATCTTCAGTGTACTAAAGAAGGATGCAAACACGGGTTACCAAGCAGGCAAGATTTGGTCTGCCAAGGAAAATATTTGCAATTCATGCCAGAAAAAATATTACAGTCAAGGAAAACCATAAAATATGCTTGTGACATTTCCAGAATATTAGTCAAATATTTTATACTAATGAATTAAGGAAACCAATATCTTGCCCCTGAAATCCAAAAGGATATCTATTGCGCACAAACACCTTTTTACTATAGATGGATAACATACAGATGCAGCCACTCAGAATGCACAGTAATTTTTCTAATTACCTCAAACGTAACATGGTACGATGCATTATGTAATCCACTGGACAAAGATGATCGATAGGTGGCACTTGTGGTGCATTAGACCTTGTGCTGTCTGCTGTGCATGTTTAAGTCCAGTTAATATGGAATTTTACAACTAAAGGGAAATTTTGGTGGCGGAAAATAAAAACAAGTTTAATGTAATATATGGTTTATTCCATGCTGAAAAGAGAAGAAAGAAAACAGAACCTTTCAGCTGTGGATCCTTCTTCGGATGTGACACACCCGAAGGTGAGAAGAAGGCTCCACAGCCGAAACGTTCTGTTTTCTTTCTTCTCTTTTCATCCTGGAATAAACCTATTACTTGTTCCTTTGCAGCCTATGCATGCTGACGCCGCTACCCACCTGAACTAATGTAATATATACCTAAATTACATGCAGTAGATGGTAGTGGTAGCTACTGTAAATATAAAAAATACACAACAGTATTCTGTTTTCTTCACAAACATTTTATCCAACAAAGTCTTAAACTCAGTAACTTACAATGGGTATTTTGGAAAAGTTGTAATGTGCTTGTTCTAAATATGAAAAGTTGATATACTCTACCTCATTGAAAGATATTATGTTTTATCCTTTTCTAAGAAGACCTAATTAGACTGTACCTGATATTATTATAACAAAATAAGTTGTACTGATTGAATACCACTTTATAGGGAATATTAATATGGAATTGTGTAACTAAAGAAATTTTGGCAGCTAAAACTATCACTATGACATTTGTTTTTAAAAACATATATTATCCTTACAGTGGTAGTAGACAATGAAATGCTCATAGACTGTGGGGCTCTGTGCCCAAGCAGCAGTTTAGCACAGGGGTTAAGACAGCTCCCTCCTACTCTGAGGTACACTGTTCAAATCTTATTCGGAGCATTCCTTTTGGTTTGTTTTTTACATAGCCAGATGTACATAAATTAGTTTATTATTTAGCTTGTTGGGAACGTCTCTTGCCTCTTTCAGGCTTACATCCACATTGAAAAAAATTATATTTTGTCAATGCAAATTTCAGCCGTGAGTAATCAGAAAACAATTTAACTTTAAATTTTGATTATAAAATATATTTAACACTTACTGTAGTGGCTTTAAAATCATGCTGCATTTGCTGTGTATACCATATATTTATATACCGATTATATCATACTACAGTTGGTTACTGCACAGTATCATACAGTATATTGTAAGCAAGTTAAACAAATAGGGAAGAAGGGTTATTTTTTCAATTGCCGGGGACTAAAGAACACAACCAACATGTTGAAACCATACTATGACAGTGAAGACAACATGTTATACCTTCAAGTGAGCCAGTTACTGTCTGTTGTTTACTGATGTACTCTGTGGAGATGCTCACAGTCTTGTTACTGCATGTGAAATATTTTAGACCAAAGTGCTCAAGATCCTGACTGATTTTACTTTCTATTTGCCTCATTTAACTGAAATGGACAAAGAAGACGTCATTTAATTTATTGAAAGGTCCTCTGTTTTATTATTGGACACACCGACTCAAACTTGTATCGTACAGCTATATGGATGTAGGCAATGCCCCCCCAATTAAACAATGTACTTATCGCTAAACTAGAACTGTTGCGGAAGGCGATGCACTTTACATTATTTGCCAGAGCACAGTTTAGATCAAGCAAGCAAGTCCGTGAAGTTCCCCTTGTTTATTGGTACCAAATCATGAGGGGATGTCATGGTTCTGTACAAATTTCAGAAAAGTGAACACTGAAACTCCACCAGAAATCGTATTTCTACTGTATAACTAATGAAGGACTGATGGCTGTTCCCTTATGTTACAGGGTTATTCCCTGGGAAAAGAGTTATGGAGGAGACAAGTTGTATCTCGTCTCTTTTCCCTTTAGATTGGAATTAACCTTTACATATTCTATTGCAGCCCCACATTCAAATGTCTTTAAGAAATATTTTGTTTGTTACAAAGGAGGGGGGTGTTACATCCCACTGTGGAATGTGGAATAAACTGTTTTGCTTGGGGGACGGGGATGAATTTTCAGTCTCCTGCTCTCTTCCTCATTGTTTATCATATTTTAATATAAAGAAATTGCCAATCAATTGGCCTGTTTTATAAAAACACTAGTTTTTCCTTAGTGCATGTACTACTTTTGTGTCACATGCGCAAATGGTATGAAATCATATTCAAGATATGCCTAACAATAGCGTACAATTAACTAAGGGTATAAGGGTAAATATACTGTACAGTTAATACAGAATGATGCCTTATGGTTGTAAAGCCACTGCAATATATTCATTTGTACTGCACCATAGTGGACCTTGGTCACAGCGGCCTATTTTACAAACTAGAACACACAGGCCTCCACCCCCAGCAGAGCACATGCCATCTCTGTGTACACAGGCTCAGGACACGCCATCCCGGCCTCTCTGCTCGCCACTGTCCAGAAACTGGGCGATGCTGTTCCCGGTTGTCTCTCTCTCCTCAGGAAGCACCATCTACCTGGACAGCACAGCAGAATGCACAGATGCCAGTGCCACGTACGTTTGTCCCAGATAACTCCACATCTTGCACATCAGTGAAGAGAAGGAGGAGAAATTGTATTTGCGGTGCATTGGCATAAATGGGAGAGCAAGAGCCGGCTCTTATCCCGCTCTCTGTTTCAGAACTTAGTGACTTTTAAAACTTTCCAGGGGTGGACCACATCTGTAAATTTCGATTGGTCCAGAGGCAAAAGGGCCTTATCTCGTATTCTCCAGGAAAGCATTCATAAAGCTTACATTATCTGAATGAAAAAGAGTATGTGACTAGATAAACTAAATGCTTTGAACAAAGAGGTGCTCGTTTCCTCTGTTTTATTAATCTGTGCAGCAATCAAATGATTTGATTAAACAAGGAAGCTTGACGTTATATATGCCCCGGGCACCTAGCACATTACAGCTGTTCAAGAAGGCCACTAATTTTTCAACAACAACAATAATATAATCAAATTCTTATACTCCTTCACTTGTAGTACATTTTGACAAGGTTGTTTTAACTACAGTACATTTTGCTGTCAATTCTGTTGCAATAGACTATGAAACGCACATAGTTTACAATGTAGGGCACTGTGACCATGGTACAGAAATAAATATATTTCACAGGTACTGTACTGTAGTGGCTTTAAAACCATATGGTATCATTCTGTATTTACTATACATATAGCATATTTATATAGGATACCCTCAGTTAATTATACGCTATCAATTCAGCGTGAGGGATGATTAGATTTTCCAGATTGGGACCCTCAACTGATGTGGATGGATCAGAATAATCCATTTTCAGTAATGCCTGTTGCAGTCAGAAGTATGACTGTTTGATCTGTTTTATTTTAAATTGCTCTTTAATTTAAGACCAAGCAAGTGATATCTACGGACATCCCTTGTTTCTTGAAGTTTAATGCAGTTGATTATGTTTTCTGTTCAGTATAACCATGTGATTTCTTCATTTAATGTTTGTAGAATGGCAAAACGTGTTCATGGTAAGCAGGATATATAGGAACCATTTGAAGGATATATAGGAACAAATTTATGGTATTCTTGCTCAGTTTCTTGAAACTGCAGCTTACAAAAGTCCTTCCTTGTATTCCTTGCTAAGTAGTGGCCCCAAATTTATGGGTGTTGGTACTGTAAATGCCATGTCTGTGCAATTCTTATCTCTCCCTAAGACAGTGGTTCAAAGTTCTTGTAGACTTTGTAGAGCCACAAGGAATAACAAATTCCACATTATTCAGATATGCAGGCATGGAGACTTATCTGTTACCAAGAACTGAGTACAAACACACCCTAACATCAAATAGTATGACTTAAAGTTTCAACATATAGATAAACTGTTCATTAGTTACAGGTAATTATAAAATAACCCTTTTTAAATTAAAGAATTCTGTGAAGAATTCAATGATCATGAAACCATCACCTATAAGAAATCATGCAGATACACTCCAATTAAAAAAAAAAGTTTAAATTCTGTTTTTGGACTGCACAGTTTTGTACAACCAGCAGGCAGTGCAGTGAATGGATAACCTGGCATATGGAAGCCCAGTAAGTCTTTGGACTCCTCACTACTGTACAGTATGTTATATGGTATTGTGCAGTAATCAACTGCAGTATGATATAATCTGTATGTGTGAAATATTTTTCATTATCAAAATTTAAAGTTAAATTGTTTGCTGTTTACTTGTTGCTGAAATTTGCATTAAGACCAAATATAAATTATCTCAATGCAGATGTAAACCTGAAAGAAGCACAAGCTATAGTGTAAAAAAACATTTTTTATATGTCCAAGTGAGTAATTGTGTTTTTATCAAATAGCCATACTTTCTTTTTTAAAATTAATATGTAAAATAATGTAATACACAGTTTTAAATGAATAAAAGTCTAGTAGACAACTTAAATTCTATAATTGGAAAAATATTGTCTCAAGGGGCTCAGCATTGACCAGGATTTGAAACCAGGCATTTTCTGGCAACAGTCCAAATGCATCTTTATGCCATGTTAAGCTTTCATTGCTTCACCTGCTAGTTGTACAAAAAGCGCATTGTGGTTTGTTGCACTGAGGTGTCTGCACTGCAAATTGCTGCATTATCCAGCACACATTCTAAATGGCTGGATCTGTACAGTACATTAAGTATACAACAGAATGGAGACGCACTGTCAGTAAAGAGCCAGAAAAAATTCATTTCAGGGACAAGAAAATACTATTTTTTAAAGCTACCTTCTAGAATATGAACCCAGTTATCAGTTTAAAGTGAAAGTGAAAGAGGAATGACATCTAAGTAGATTATGATTATGGAAAATCAGAGCATAGGCATGCACTGATTTTGTGCAATGAAATGAAAGATTTGGAGTCTTTCCATTAAATGCCTTGTTACAAAAACAGCCTAGAATATCTAAGAGCAGTAAATTAGATCTTTAAGAATAAAACCAGATTTTCTTCATGTTGACACATATGCATAAATCTCAGGATTAAGCCGGGTAGCCAGTGATTTCAAAAGAATGCAGTGAATTCAAATTAAATTAAAATATATGTAAGATAAATGAACATAAAAGTACTGCAAAATAGATTTGGCCATTTTGCCCAACTTGTTTGTTCCCTTTCAACCACCATTTGATCATTTTTGACCTCAACTTGTAGAACAGACTGGCGACTTGTTCCACTTGTTCCGGGCAGCTCTGTGGCTAAGGATCTGTGCCTGTGGTTGGATGGTTGCCGGTGCCAGCAGAGGAATCCTACTCTGTTGGGCTCCTGAGCAAGGTCCTTAACCCCAGCTGCACCAGGAGTGCTGTATAAATGGCTGACCCTGTGCTCGAACCCCAAGCTTCTCTCCCTCTCTGTGTGTCTTGTGGAGAGTAAGCTGGGGTCTGCGAAAAGAAATTCCTAATATAAGAAATTGTATATGGACAATCACGTGACCTTAATACCTTTATCTCTCTTTACTTGTTTCACAATTGTGTCCTTATTTCAGAACTAAGTGAAGGGTTGCTTGCCATTTGAGCTACCATGGCTCCAACATACTGTACAAGACATTACATTAGCTCTTTCTAAGACTACTGTCTAGCTCCTGACCGGAAAGTCCTGGGTTCAATCCCAGGAAGATACATCACTTGCCCTAATTCCTTCCAGACTCTTTTGTAACAATAACAAACATTAGTTTGATGTATTGCCCTTGTCCTTGCTTTTCAGATATTTCTAGCAAGTTAAACAAGATCTTCATGTCTTCAGCTAGCACTTGGTTTATTCTTCACTCACTATGGGGGCCTACTTTTCTCATCCTATGGCCAGAAGGTTGGCTGATAGCCAATGTGGGTTAAGCCAAATTTCATTGTACCTAAGTCCAATAAACCTTAAATGCTGTGATTCTGGTGGGCCAGTAGAAGGCATTATTTAATCTCTATGAGAAATTCCAAGGTGATACCTCAGTATGATGACTTCTGACTGTACTTTAAGAGCTCCCGTCTTTTGGCTGAGGAATTGATCCAAGGTCCTAACTGCTATGTATTATTTCAGATCCTGGGGCACTTTTTATAACAACAGACTTATTAAATGTATTGCATAATCTGGCCTTCCTTGAAGTTATCCATTAACTCAGTTTCTCACTTTTTTACCTGATCTGCTGTATGAAAAAATGAAACCCAAAAATAAAAACTGAAATTCTGTTATTTAACCTCATTAACCCTATTTGACCTCTTTGGCAGTAATATTTATAGCTGAAATACATAATTTCATCAGTAGACAACATAGATGACAAATTTCACTTTCGTTTCACTACTAATGCTTTTCACTGTAGTTTTACAGGTAAATAATGTTTAAAGTTGACAAATCAGAAATAGTACATACAGCTTGCAATAGGAAATTACTTGTACAAAACACTCTGAGTGTCCCATTAAGGGTCTGTCTCTGAGTACCTGCAAAAAGGACCGCGGTTCACTGATCTCCATCCCAGTCAGCAGGGTCTTCACTCTGACTCTCTGCTCCTCTAGTTCCTTCTTCATCATCCTGAGGGTCTTTCTTTCATCTTCCAGTATTCTTCTGCAGTTCCATATCTAGTATATATATAGACCATTATTGCAGACAATGAATTGTACTGTACTGTCTAGTACAGACCTGACCTCTTCTGCAATGCATTCAAATACCTGGAGAACAGATAAGCTAATAATGATACTAGAACAGAACATGAGTGGTGTAGTGTATGACAGGAGGATCAGCACTGTTTGAAGAAAATTAAACCATACTCACTCTCAGATTGTTGCATATAGCTTCCTGTTCTTCACATCTCTTCTCCATGACTTTGGTAGTGTCCATCACGATGTCCAGTGAACTGTGCACTTCCACCTTTTTCAGGCAACACAAGATTACAAGGAGTAATGATGGAAATACATAGGGAGCTAATTTGAATCAAGCATGTTAGACCTGACCCAGAAAATGTATTGTTCATTTAACTTACAGATGCAGCCATTCACAGACACGTACCACGGGTAATTGGCTTCGTCATCGTGCGTCATACCGCAGTACGTGATTGGTTGACTGACAGGGGCACTCGTGGTGCGTTGGTCGGTCGTAGAAAGATTGAAATGTCTTTACTGTGCCCGTTTTAGTATTGAATATTTATATGGAATTTTACTACTGAAGGGAAATCTTAGTAGCTGAGCATAAAAAGAATAGGAGCATAACGTGTGTTAAGGCCATAAATTATTTTAATTTTGTAACATAAACATACAGTATTACAGTCTCGGTACTTTAAAGAAAGAATACACACCAGTATTCCATTTCTCCCTAAATATTTTAAGCATCAATGTCTTTAACATGTGAAATATCGTGTAAAAAAGTGGTAGTTTTAAGCTTTTCTGCAAATATAATTTGGAATCGCGTATGTAAAGAAATTAATAATGATATAATTATATTCATGTAGTACAACACAATAGTACATGCTGTACAATGTCTGTTGATACTGTTTGTGTAGGGCTGTTTCACTATGCCTCCCGCGACCTTGCAGGTGGTACTGAGGTATACGTTCCTGACTTCTGAACCACAGGTTGGGTGTTCAAATCCAGCCTGCGCCATGACTTTTCTTTTAACAAACATTTCTTAAAAAAAATAAAATAGCAATATTATGGACAATTAATTTACTTTTTATATTTCTAAATATCACAACATGTTGAATTTAAGTCATTTTTAATAACCTTCTGACAACGGTCCCTGCTTCTGCTTCCTGCTTCTATCGTGTGGGGGGGGGGGATCCCTTCAGATTTAAAAGGTTATTAATCATATCTTCAGTGTCGCATCTTCCCAGTGTAGCTGATCTTTTGCTGCCTGGGTAAACTATCACAAAGCTTTAGATAACTTAACATTTCTATTATCAACAAATTGTAAATACGACATTTACATTGGCATTATTAATTTTTCACATGAGTGTATGGAGGATTGTCAGCTGTCACTGAGAGCAGACCCCCCCCTCTTAGGCTGCGCCAATGATCTTTTAAATTTTTATAGCAAAATGGAGGCTGTACAGTATGCGTTACAATATAAACATTTATATTGATTTAAATCGCATTTTGATTTAAATAGCAAATGCGTGTTTAATTAAATGTATTTTTTGATTCACAATCAGAAAAATGCAACATAAATTGTTATTTTTGTCTTCTAAGTATCTTAATAAACTTTCAGCATAGCTTTCTTCCCGTTTAGCTTTATTTTTCTTGGGATTTTGGGATCAAACGTGGAAAGATTAGATTGTAATCATTTTTATTTTTTAAATACATTTTAGAAAAGTGTAATCTATACTAAAAATCTGTATTTATTTAATAGCACTCGATACTTATATTAATGGAGTTTAGTTGATACTGTTTAAACTTTTATTTTAAATTGTATTACAGCATTGTACACATGCTTAAAAGAGAAGAGAGAAAACGCAAGCCTTCTTCAGGTGTGAGGGTTTCTGCTCAGAATGAAACGCTAAAATGTAATGTAGGCTCTGAATGGGTTCAATTATGATTTGGGCTTGATTGATGTCGCTGCCTTTCATCTAAAATCCTGCTTGAATCCTTCTAAACTAAAAATGAGACACAAGAAGAGAAGAGGCTCTGGTGAAATTTCTCTTTTTTTAATTTCTTTTATTCTTGGAAAAACATCTTACCCGCTGCAATCCGGGCACAGAAGGATTAAAAAAAGTGAGACTGGCAGGGGGGAGGGTGAGTTCTAAATAAAGAGGTATCCAGGTAACAGTGAAATGGGTGGATAGTCTGGGGAGATCGCCCATTTTCCATGTAAATAGTTCCCTGGTTCCACACCCCCTTGGTGTTTCTCTCTCTCGAGCTGGCGGGCTTGTCTTCTCTCTCTCTCTCGTCTGGGCACGGGAGTGCTGCTGGAAGGTGTTGACGGAAACACCTGATCATCAGCTCGAAAGATTTCAGCGCTTTGTGTATATTCTAATGGCAGTGGGGGCAGGGTGTGTGGGAACAGGTTTGGTTGAAATTGCATTGGGGATCTATGTTCTTCACACCTGAAACATTTTCTCTGAAAGCATTTTCTTCCCAGTTTAGCCGATCTTGTTACAGCATGTTACAGTTTACTATTATTAACCTATTCATTTTAAGTGCTTAATGCCATTTTTTGACCATGCACAAATATTCTTATGTCCATATCTTCGCAAGGGAATCAGTGCGAATTGGAATACTGATTAAATGACCGCGGGCACTTTCCACCCCCTCTGACAGCAGGAACATTCCTATTCTTAGCACAGCAACTTATTACAATAAAGGGTGTTCAAACCGTGTTTTTTTACACAGTGACACGGCGTTGCGTTGTGAATCTGTTTTTCCGTATTTACAGAGAAAGTCAAATACAGTGTTACTACCTGCTATATAGATACATATTTTAAGATATTTAGACCCCTTAAATATATATCATTATTAATAATAATGATAATAATGATAATCGGCCAGTGAAAGCTCTGTTACATAACCCAGGATTTTACACTATATTCCCCATTATAAAACGGATAATTCCGATCCTGAAGTCTGATTGCCTGACATACATTCGAAGAAGTCTTATATTTTCTAATATAGGCACATCCCGTAATTTTGACTTCACTGTGTGATGAAGAAATTTTAAAGACTACTTCTTAACGTAGATAAAAAAGCTTGGATTCCCATGGACAGTATCTTATACACATATCTTTTTCTGTTGTCTTTGTTGATCTCTTTGAGGATCCTTGTGATATTTTGAGCTCTCGTTGAATGATAGAAGTGTCGCAGTTTAAATCATTTTCGTTGTTAGAAATTATGAAACGCTCTGTTAAAAGCAAGGGAGTTTTTATATCTGTTATTGTAAAAGAAAATGCCCGACGAACTAGTGATTGAATAGTTTTTCAGTGCTTGTACAATCGATGGAAATGTTCAAATAAATGTGCAAAAGAAATAAACAAAAAAGTAAGTTATTCCTTTTTCATATTGGCTAGTAATACTTTGAGTTTTACTGGTGGAGCTCATACGGTTGTGTCTGGATATCTTGGTCAAATATTCGGCTAGTGTGTATTGTCTGTTTAGGGTTCTGTAGCATTCCACATGGCTGGGCAGCTAATTCCCCCCTCCCGCCCCTCTCTGTGTACAGTAGAGCCTCCTGTCCTGGTAGGACACCTGGCTGGACAGGTGGCTCTACTGTACACAGAGAGGGGTAGGAGGGGGAAACATGCTGCCCAGCCGTGTGGTTGAAGCTGATACCCTGGATTCTCTCCAGACACAGGTGTATGAGCTCCACCAGTCAGGACAGGAGGCTCTACTGTAAATAGAGAGGGGCAGGAGGGGGGAACAAGCTGCCCAGCCGTGTGGAATGCTACAGAACCCTAAACAGACAATACACACTAGCCGAATATTTGACCAAGATATCCGGACACAGCTGGATGAGCTCCAACAGTCAGGACAGGCAAATAAGATACACTCTACAGACATTCACACCAGTGACATATCATAAAACATTTGCACATATTGTTAAATTATTACTTGTTTTTCAGGAAGTTAAAAAAACACTTGAATTAGTTATCCAGTCTCTCGATATAAAATTATTTTTCAAGCAATATAACTAACGTCAGGCAATGTTTTTTTTGGGATAACAAGTGGTCTCAAAGTCACCGAGCTCACAGAGCTTCAACAACAGATGACAACTTCCTTAGTCCTTCCTTAGTCTTCCTTCAATTGTTAGACGGGGTGGGGGGCACTCGGGAATGTGAGTTATGCGAGTTAGATTATGAATAAATAAAAACATTTTATTAAAAACACGTTTGCATTTGTTTGGGTTAAATATTATGTATTTTTCATTTATAAGATATAATGATGTGTTCCTGCTTACACATTGCAGCTTTTCAGCTAAATATACAGTATTATCGCATATGCCTGAAATTGGAGCTGCTCGCCGCGCGGTGAATAGCGACTAATAAGCTGTGAAAACATTTGTCTGTCTTTCTGTGGGGGGGAGGGAATCTGATCTGATCTGCAATCACTGGAAGACTCGCCCCCTTCTACTTTGAAAATACCTGTGAAACCGGTTTAATTCGTCACAGCCAGCACTCCCGCAGAGAGCGATGAAAACCGTGCTGCACCACTCCTATTTGGCATTTTAGTTATGGAGGCGGAAAGACGCACCCCCCACCTCTGGGTGCCTGACTTGTCATTTAGTTTGACAGTAAATGTTTATATTGTAACGCATACTGTACAGCCTCCTTCTTCTTCTTCTTCTTCTTCTTCTTTTTCACAGCCTTAGTCCCAGACTGTCCTGGGGTCAGCTGCTTTGGTTGCTCTTCTCCATTTGTCTCTGTTGAGCACATCTTCCTCACTCACTTCACATACCTCCATATCTTTTCTCACAC
Organism: Lepisosteus platostomus; assembly: GCF_059453375.1. NCBI lineage: Eukaryota > Metazoa > Chordata > Actinopteri > Semionotiformes > Lepisosteidae > Lepisosteus > Lepisosteus platostomus. The sequence goes on along the minus strand of NC_142627.1, from coordinate 276,601 downwards.
AATCTATCCATCTCTTTCTAGGCCTGCCTCTTCCTCTGTTACCTTCCACCTCAAATTCCATTACCCTCTTTGTTACTTCCTCAACGTCCCTCCTCATGATATGTCCATACCACCGTAACCTCGCCTCTCGCATCTTCTCAACCACATCCACCACCCTACATCGTCTACGGATTTCTTCATTTCTGATCTTATCCTTCATTGAAATCTGCAGAATCCATCTCAACATCCTCATTTCAGTTCTTCTCATCAAGTTCTCTTCCCTCTTTCCAACTGCCAAGCATTCAGCTCCATATAGTAGTACAGGTCTAATCACAGTCTTGTACATTTTGCACTTTAACTTTCTGGGAATTTTCCTGTCACAGATTATTCCAGTTATTTCTCTCCACTTGTTCCATACAGCTTTCACTCTTTGTTTTACTGCCTCCAGTGTTTCTCCTCCCTTTACCAGTTTTGATCCAAGGTATTTAAAGTCATCAACTTGTTTCAGTTTTCCTCCATTTGTCTCCTCAACATTGGTCATAGTATCTCCTCTTCTCTCCATTACCATTATTTCAGATTTTTCTGCATTCATTTTCAGTCCACCCTTTTCCAGACTCCTCTGCCATTTGAACACTTTCTCCTGTAGTTCTACTTCTGAGTCTGCCATCAGTGCCACATCATCAGCAAAGATGAGTTCCCAAGGCACTTCTGTTCTTACCTCCTCTGTCAGTGTGTCAATAATGTTTATGAAAAGGAAAGGACTTAGTGCTGATCCTTGGTGTACTCCAACTCTGATTTCAAACTCTTTTGTCTCTCCCTGTTGTGTTATCATCTTCGTAGTTGCATCTCTATAGGTTGCTTGAACATGCTTAATGGTACTCCTTTCTTCCTCAAGCACCAATACACCACCTCTCTGGGCACACGGTCATATGCCTTCTCCAAGTCCAGAAAGGCCACATACAGCTTTTTCCCTTTCTCTAGTGTCTTCTCCTGTAGCTGTCTCATCACAAAAATGGCATCTGTTGTGCTTTTCCCCGCTGAGAATCCAAATTGTGAGTTGTGGATCCTGATTATCTTCCTGAGTCTCTTGTCCAGAATTTTTTCCAGGATTTTCAATCCATGTTCCAGAAGTTTTATTCCTCTATAGTTTTTACACTCCATTGGGTCTCCTTTCTCCTTGTAGATGGTAACCATACTGCTTTTTGTCCATTCTTCTGGAATTCTCTCTTCCTTTGCAATATTGTTTAGCAATCTCGTCAGCCACTGAATCCCCTCTTCATCGAGGTTCTTAAAGTGTTCTGCTGCTATTCCTGATGGTCCAGTTGCTTTGCCCACTTTCATCTCTTTGATAGCTTCTGTCACTTCCCTCCATTTCTCTATAAAAATCTAAAAGATTGTTTGCGCAGCCTAAGAGGGGGGGTCTGCTCTCAGGACAACTGACAATCCTCCATACACTCAAGTGAAAAATTAATAACGCCAATGTAAACGTCGTATTTACAATTTACAACTATTCATTGTTATTAAAAAATGACTTAAATTCAAACATGTTGTGATATTTAGACATATAAAAAGTCAATTAATTGTCCATAATATTGCTATTTTATTTTTTCAAAGAAATGTTTGTTAAAAGAAAAGTCAGGCACCCGCTGGATTTGAACACACAATCTCTGGTTTACAAGCCGGGCACCTAGACCACAGTACCACCCACAAGGTCACATGAGGAGTGGTGAAACAGCCCTACACAAACAGTATCAACAGACATTATACAGCGTGTACTATTCTTGTGTTGTGGTACATTAATATAATTATATAGTTATTAATTTCATTAGATACGCAATTCCATATTATATTCCCTATTAATCAAATTCTAAAAGTATGCTTGTTGACGGTATCGAGCATATTCGCAGAAAAGCTTAAAACTACCACTTTTTATACACGTTATTTCACGTTAGTTAAAGACTTAGATGCTTAAAATGTTTAGGGAGAAATGGAATATTGGTGTGTATTTTTTCTTTAAAGTATTGAGACCAGCCATACTGTATAGAGTTTACATACTGTAATACTGTATGTTTATGTTTCAAAATTAATATCGTTTATGGCCTTCACACGCGTTATGCTCCTATTCTTTTTATGCTCAGCTACTAAGATTTCCCTTCAGTGGTAAAATTCCATATAAATATTCAATACTAAAACTGGCACAGTAAAGACATTAAATATACATATACATACTATATACAGTACAGTTTGTATACAGTAATATGTTTATGTTCCTAAATCAATCTCTTTTATAAGCATGTGAAAGGCATGGTGAATTGGAGATTCTCAAAAATTACTGTACTCTGCATGATTGGAAACAAATGCCTGATTGGATCAACGAAATGTTGTGGTGTTACTTTTACAAAGACGGTCAATGAAAAAAAGAATGTGGACCAGGGTAATACTTTGAGTTTACAGCTTGTCCGAGGTCATTCATTATTAATACTATTAGTAATATCTTCGGTAAAGAATTTGATGGCGACAGCTCAAACATGAGAGGTTGAGCTTTATAATCTTTACCTTGCGATATTATGCGGTTCTATGCGAGAATTTACGGTAGACCGCGTCAAGCGCACCGCAAAATAATGCGGTATCCCCTGCTTGTTTTGAATGGCTGCATCTGTATGTCACATATCTCAGCATCGTAGTATTCCAGAATTCATGAGATAGCCACAAGTCTATAATTCAATTATGTAATTGTCTGGTATTGTAGACAATCAGAAATGTTATACGTAGAATATTAGACATTGGATCAATAAATAGAATAATGACCATTAGGAATACATTCAGCAAACAGCATTCACCCAGATAGAACACAGAGATTAAATGTATTAAATATATTCAAATAATAAAAATAAAATTGTCTGAACATAATAATAAAATGTAACAAAGACATAAGACATATAAGTCAAACTGTTGTTATGTAAGTAATTAATCAATCAGCCAGTGATAAGACTCCTGCTTTTTCCCATTCTCTACTGATAAGAAGATACCTATAACATAACACCATGCTTGATAGTCTGGGTGGTGTTAACTAAGATGCACTTGTTGGGTTGGGTTTGTGCTGGATGCAATGCTTTTCATGTAGACCAAAAAGTCCAAAATCTTGTTTAGTCTGACCACAAAATATTTTCCTGCATGGCTGCTGTATCCCCTAAATGCTTCGTGGTTTTGTTCTCGTCATGTCTGCCTTCTTCCTTTGTGAATCAACAAAGATTCTTAATGCTCACTGTAGTCGAGCAGTATTGTATGCTCGTTTGAAAAGCAATATGAGTTGGGGTTTTAACCATGATAACGTATTGGTATACTATTTAAAGTTTATGGAATATATAACTATTAAAAGTTGCTTGGTCTTTGAAAAAACATGCTAATTGGATTTTAATAATTTTTGTTTTTCATAGTGGTGATTGTCATACTTTTTATTGCTCTATCATCTTTTTTTTCTGAACTATAGACTCTAAATACTGTAGCACTTATAAATGTTGCTTTTTCATCAGGTCATAGCAGTTCTGCTCAAAATAATACTTAAAATGATTGTTAGGGAGAGAATCACCCTTCTTTTTTAAATTAGAATATAGCCACTAACCACAAGTTATTCACAACTAGCCTCATTAATAAACCATATCAGCCATGCCATGATGTGACAAAAGCTAGGGCCGGGGCAGTAGCTGGGGACTTATTAACTTTTAGTTTACATACTGTATAGTGGCCAGTGCTGTTGTCACCGTTGTTGTGTTGTCCTGCTTCTTTGTTTTTGTAGTTTCCGTTTAATTAAAGTTTTTTTTTAGCTCAAATAATAGGACAGGTGCCAATCAATAAAGATTAGCTGACACTACACGTAAGCATTGTTTCAACTGGCAACCTATATACGGTCTGTTCATTAATTAGCCTCCAGCTGATATATCTGCCTGCACCCTAGACATCACCAGGACACCCCGACTGTCTTTTTAGCTCTGGAGCTCTGACCAGGAAAGGGCAAAAATAAGGCCTTCCAGGAGAACCGAGCATGAGAGGGTGAAAAACAAGACATTACGCCACTGGCAACAGGAGAGGGCTCGAACTGTAGAGGAGGACACTGCAGAGTAAAGATCTCTTAACTTAAACACGATGATGCATGTTAATATCATCCTTTTATACACCAGGGAAACCTGGGATTTTCACATGCCTCTACGGAGTTCTGGAGGCTTCTACTCCACAGAGTAGAGCTGTTTTTTTGGGGATTTAATTTAAAGGAAAATCTAGAGGTGTGAATAAATATGACTGTTGTGTTTTCTGGAATTCATTTAATTACTTACAGCGTAACAAATATGACTTTACTCTGGGCAGTTGCATTAAAATAACAGTACATCACCTTTAAAATTGTTAATCGAAACATCAACCCATTTCTCAATTTTATTATAGAATGTTTTTATTCCAGTTTCACTATGAGTATTAATATTGAAGGCCCTGTATATAGGTACACAGTGGTATGGAGTTGTATTTAACACATTATACATTCACCTGCACTCACTGAACCTCTATCTCAGTGTAATTTCACTGTCTTATTTTGTCTAAACAGTTAGTCAATGTGAATATACAGAACATATAAGACTCTCTCCACCTCAATCTCCCAATCTCTCTGTCAGTGCAGTGCTACTGCGTACATGTTACATTTGTATACCTAAGAAGTTACCTAAAGAATGCCTTCCTGTCTCTATTCTTCCTGGTGGGTGGTATTTAGGCCTTACCCCTTACCTTGTGCCTCTCTGCTGCATCTTCTACAACCTCTAAAGTGTGCCCCCGATGTTCCACTGCCTCCACACAGGACCAGCATGCCAACACAAGGTCAGTCTGGCAGAAGAGCTCCAGTATTTTCTGGTGCCCCTGGCACAGTGCCTCTCTCTGCTGCAATATTCCACGACACGAGTTCTCAGGTGCCCTCCTCCTCACCCTGCTCCCCATCCTCTCTTCTCTCACATTCTCTGACATGTCCCTGAGATGCTGGTCGGACCAGAGGTTCATCTCCGAGATGGGGGTCCTGCACACCGGGCAGAGGGGGTCAGGGATTGTGGCAGCCCTGTGACTTTCCATGCACTCCCGGCAGAAGGAATGACAACAGGACTGCAGTGTCACAGGGTCTGTGAAGATATCCAGACACACGGCGCACATGACGTTCTCCTCCGGGTTCGATCCTGAGGCCATTCTTTCTCAAGACAAACAGCGAGGCAGTGCAGTAGCTGGCAGTGAATTCTCCTCAGATGATGTTAAATATACAGTGCAGTACTTTTACATTTACTTCCTTTAGATTGCGTGCATTTCCAGTAAAGGCTTATCTGCAGACACATGAAATACCTGTCATCACTGCATATCAGGGAATTTCCAGATCACAAGATCACAAGATCACAACAGTAGCGATAGGGACCATAAAATATCAAAGTCTCTGAATATCCTAGTGAGTAAAATATACAGAATCATCAAAAAATGGAAGGCGCATCATATCACCAACACCCTGCCTAGATGAAGCTGTCCCTCCAGTCAGAGCAGCCGTAAGATCAGGAAGGACTGTGTATTTGCAATAAAATGAAAGAACTGAAGCTTTCTTCTGCATATTGTGTCCTCATTCATTTATTGTTTTGACAAGACAGTATTTAAAGTTGTTCACCTTTGCTCAGTGGTGGTAGGATTTCCTAGAAGACTGCTGATTTGGTCCATTTCTTCATCTCGTTGACAGTGTGTTTGAATTTTGTTTTTACTGATGGAACAACGTGAATGAATATGTATACCAATCTTATTTACATCTGCTGTATGTTCAGCCTCCCCTTGATTGTCGATCGATGAATAGATGGATGAAAAACAGCAACTGCTTTTGCTAAGAGGGGAATATAGTACAGGGGATATAATGAGGGGAAAAAATACAAAAGAACACCCGTACAAAAATAATCAGTTTTTAAAACTGTGACAGGTATTTTGGGCTATAAATAGCTGCCATAAAAAAACTTCAAGCTGCATAGTGATTATTTACTGTAAGGTGCTTATGGTTACTAAAATTATTTCCACACAGGAAACAACGCATCAAATGGGTGATCAGGAGTGCCTGAAAGACAATGTGCTGTAGGTACAAAATGTTTCCAGTGTTCTGAAATACTAAACAGTATCCAAAGAAAATCAATTCAGAGATTAACCAAAATATTCTACATTAGTGATATTCTATGAAAATGGTCTTTCAAAGAAAAATAACAGTGGTTTCAATTTAAAATCTATATATTATTATGTACCTGATCATACGATTTCAGCACATTCATTAAATGTTTGTCATCTACCTTTGTACTTGATCTTTTTTTAAATATTATAACAGCCCCCTTGGTGTGTTGTAATATTTTTCAGATACAAGGGTCCAGGACAAAAAAAAACAAACAAACAGCCAGAAGGATAAAAAACACCAGTGCAGTTTATTTACACTATGTGTGAAAAAAATGCACCTCCACAAACCAAAACAATACTCAAACAAAAGCCTAACACCTTTTTGAGGTCTCGACTGGGCAGCAGCTAGTTCCCCAGGGATTTCTGGGTAATGTGGTCCAGACACGAGTTTCGTTAACCGTGCCATTACAATATGCATATAGAAATGTTAAAGGGGAACTGCAATGTTTTTTTATATTTCGAGGTTAGAAAGAATTGGCATTGATGAATGCATTTGTACACAATGTACACATAAATTTAAACATTTAAACACATAAAACCATAAATGTCCATCACAAAATAGACTACATTTCCATCTATTGTATGCGCAGCACCATATTTCTGTCATTTTTTGCAATTCAGAACGAGGCAACAAAACGTCCAGTGACGTGAAGCTGCCCTATTAAATTCCCTTCAAGCAGGCTTGTGAATACATCTCTTTCAATCCCATACACGCTAAATATTGTTCTCTACTTCAAGACAGTTTTGCCAACAAATACAACTTGCTTGTTAATTCTGCATGCGGATCACTTTGGAACATTTCTACGGTGAAATGTCTGCTGCACAACCTGTACTTATTCGCTTGTACATCGCATTACATTAGTTATTACAGTGACTAGTGAGCAGGAAGGGCCGCATCACGTCGCATTTCTTGCCAGCTCTCGACAACATGGCGAGTATCCAGTACTTTAACAAAGCTCACAATAGTGTGCTTAAGTCAAAATTGGTCAAATTTTGCTATACCTTAATTAATGTATTTTGTAACAGAGATTTAATAACCAGTCTGAGAAATTCTGACTGTAGTTCCCTTTTAATGTTTATACAGTTAATGGAACATACCACCAAATGTGACAGTTTTTTAACTGGAAGAAATAGGTATTTATTAATATTGGTCACAAATCATTCATGGTTGGTACTGATGGATTAGAACATCAAAGAAAAATCTAAGAGATTTCCATTTTGGCCAATTAATAAATGCATAATTTCAATGGATAAGGTTTCAAGTTAACCATTATCATAAAAACAAAGGATTACAATGCACCTTAGTCAGGGAACGCTGAACAGAAGAATAGTCTGTGATCTTCAGTTATACTGTATTAGATCAGGAATATAAAACGTGACACCAACATTCGCAAGGCAAACTTTTAATTCATTTGGTAGATCACACATAGTATTGTTTTTGAGAATAATTAGATGCATATATAAGTTTTGTTATAGTACATTTTGTGAAGAAAAATCCACAGAGCCGTAAAAAACAAAATATCCTAAAGTAGTTCTGTGATGAAAAGGATTATAAAAGGAATAAATGAACCATGTCACTATCCTTATTTTTAATGAGGTACCATAATGTAATTGCTAACAAACCTGACTATTATCAGTACCACTATAATATTAGTAGACTGTTTTCTGTCCTCTTCCTCTGGCTAGAGACACTGTTAAATTGCATCATTGGTAACTCACTTAAAATACCATTGTTGATTTTCTTTGCATAAACAAGGCTGGCTGGTCAATTTCAGTTTCACTTTCACAAACAGTATTGCCACTATTTGAGTTCTAAGTATAATACCAAAGGCTTTGAGATTATTTCAAATCAGAGCAAAATAGAATATGTTCTGAGTAGGTACTCCCTGACTTGCATGTAGCCTCAGTCTTGTTCTACAGTACATTGTCTCTTGCCCACATCTTCATCTCTCTGTCCAGAATAATGTCTGTTGTGTGTTTGAAGTGTTACTTTTTTAGTGACAGCTGAAAAGCATTCTCGTGATAGTTTTAGGAAATGTATGTGAAGCAAACTTTGCATTGCTCTTTGCTTCAAATTTGTTAATAAACATCTGTAGTAGTTGTCCCTTTTTTTCTTAGAAAGTTTTTCCTTAGAAAGCGAGAGGAGAATTGAAATAAGAGCAACAGGATTGCAAGATCACAGGGATTAAGTACCGTTAATAATTACATGCCTGTTTCTGAGAGAGGCAGATAGAGAGAAAGAGCATAGCATAACTTAACACCCCATGTGTTAAAAGACAGGACTTGGTCTATCTCCCCTATCATATACAGATGCAGCCATTCAAAATGCACGGTACAAACCCGCGGTACGGTAAACTACCCACAAGCCACCGCAGGGCCTGCGGTAAGTGATTGGCTGGCCAAAATGACCGACAGGGGCACTTGTGGTGCATTGGTTGGTAGTGAAAAGATTTAATCATTTAATGTCTTTACTGTGCACATTTTAATCCGCTTAGTTTTGAATATTTATATGGAATTTTACCACTAAAGGGAAATTTTAGTAGCTGAGCATAAAAAGAAGAGGAGCATAACGCATCTGAAGGTCATAAATGATATTTATTTAGGAACATAAACATTACTGTATGTAAACTGTACTGTGTATGGCTGGTCTTGGTAGTTTAAAGAAAAAATACACACCAGTCTTCCATTTCTCCCTAAACATTTTAAGCATGAAAGTTTTATGAAACGGTACCCGAATATGCGATTGCTGTATAGAATTAATTTTAATTAAAAAAAATTTAACACAAACATTAAGCTGTTTACATCTTCCGCCTGAGAACAGTCACCCGTTGCTACCCAACGCAGAAACACAGCCACTAACTAGCAAAGAGAGGACATTACCTAGCCAATATGATAAAGAAATAAATGATTATTTTGTTTATTTCTTTTGCACATTTATTCGAACATTTCCATCGATTGTAAAAGCACTTGGAAACTGTCCAATCCCTAGTTCATCAGGCATTTTCTTTTACGCTGCGGGCATTCTCCCGGTCTGGCGCCGGTCTGTGTCTTCTAGGATATAATGTCAGCGATTTTTTGTTAAATTTGGGTTTCCAATAACGCCGCAGCAAACTCTTGTTTTTATATCCACTATAACAGACAATATCCTTTGCTTTTAACCGAGCGTTTCATAATTTCCTAAAATGAAAATGATTTACTTTATTTCCCTCACGGGATCAATAAAAGTATCATCTATCTAAACTATGGGACAGAATTTTGGGGTGTCCCTATACCAGAGATTACAGTACTGCTTCAGAATGGTGATTGGCTGACACCATCTGACACCCCTCTGATTGGGGAAAAAAGACCTGCTGGTTTGCTATACATACTGTACCAGGAGGAGGATTTCTTTCTATTCGAAACGTGTATTTTAAAAGTTTAATTAAGAAGTAAAAAACTTACATCGTTCACAGATTTCTAAACTGATCAGGAGGAAGAAAAATCACCCGTGTTTAGTGCATAAAAAGTGGTTATTAACTATCGAAACTATTTAGTTTATTTTTATTTAGATTAAGAGTTCCCGTCACCCCCATTCCCATTTAAATCACAAACCCATGTTTAATTAAATGTCTTTTAATGTAAATCGTTATCTTTGTCTTATGCATAATAATGTTCAGCACTCTGTCCAGCAAATTAATAATAAACTTTATTTTATATAGCGTTTTAAACGAATAAGAAATTAGATTGCTCATAAACCTAATCACTTATTCTACATAAACACAGCATAATTGCTCTCTGAAAATGCCTTTTCTTTTTTAGGCTCAGATTTCAACTATAGATCGTATTATTAATAACCATAATAACGACCAACCAACAAAAACAACCATATAAACATAATACCAACCAAAAACATAGATAACAACCACAATACAAAATCAAATATATCTAACCATTAAACTCTCTCAAATTCCTCCATTATCATAATCCCGCCCCTTATGCAAAACCAAACCCTCCTCCCATCCCAGTTTATCCTCTTTATTATAAACAAAATCCACCTCAATTTTCAACATAAAGCATTACACAAAATCAATACCTCAGCACTCCATACTCAACAACGATAATTCACAAACAGCCAGAACATGTAACTACACATTCCCAAACAGACCTCATTTCCATAGCCTCTGCCACCAATGTGCAGCCCCACCTGGATGATGCAATGGCAGCCATAGTGCGCCAGAACGCTCCCCACACACCAGCTATCAGTTGGGAGGAGAGCATAGTAATGAAGCCAATTCATAGATGAGGATTATTAGGAGGCCATGATTGGTAAGGGCCAATGGGAAATTTGGCCAGGACACCAGGGTTACACCACTACTCTTTTCAAGAAACGCCCTGGGATTTTTAATGACCACAGAGTCGGGACCTCGGTTTTACATCTCATCCAAAGGACGGCACCTGTTTACAGTACAGTGTCCCCGTCACTATACTGGGGCATTAAGACCCACACAGACCGCAGGGTGAGCGCCCCACTGCTGGCCCCACAAACACCACTTCCAGCAGCAACCTTAGTTTTTCCCAGGAGGTCTTCCTTCCAGGTACTGACCAGGCTGACACCTGCTTAGCTTCAGTGGGCTGCCACTTGTGAGTTGCAGGGTGATATGGCTGCTGAGCTAAATGACTGTCAGGTCTTCTGCTCAACTGATGTACTGCTTTTTGGACAGATACATTTGTCATTTATAAGGTGCAATGCTAAGCTGAAACCATTTTGTCTTGTGTAAGGAGAACTACCATCTTTGTTGGACTTTTTAAAAAAATAGTTATATTTTGTGTCATAATCTCAAATAATGAACTGAGAAGCTCATAAATTAACAATGCAAAGCATTGTAAAATGTGTGCTTAGATTTGCTTACGATTGGTTAAAGCAATTTGTGGAGGAACAGGCGTTTGTGTTATATCTGTAATAAAGTTATGATCTGATCAGTCTGTTTTATTTATGCCCTTTTAAGTCTTTTAAACAATACAGTGTAAAAAGATTAGTGTATGAAAAACTGTAAAAGGAGAGCAAATACACATTTTATTGCATGGGCTAACTTTCTACCAGAAGTGTTATATGTAGCACATCTAAGGTAGCGAGTACGTGGAGGGTCGATGTACATAAATCATAAGAAACAGGTAGAAGTTCATTTCGTGCTGAAAGCTGAAGAAAAGAAACACTAGTTTCGGATGTGGTGTCAGGTGTCGTGGCCTGAAGAGGGCTCCACATGCTGCCTACTTGTTCAGAAATCACATTCTCTCTAGTATACGGGAAGCAGCTGCTGAGATGAGGTTGGACCAACCCGATATGTAACCCTTCCAGCCCAAGTTTGGTCCCTAACTCAAGCATTAAAACATGAAGACTATAGTTCTACGACAATCTGACACAGCAACTGTCGATGGTACAGTTTCTCTGAAGTTTCCAAAATATAAGGATTGACTAACAGTCTGAGTCACCTCTGAGTTTTCTCACCAGATATATTACTGATCTACCTCCTACTAACTAAATTAGTAGGGAATGATATTTGTAGGTTTTAAAACTACTTGGCTTCATCAGATGTGTTAGAAAATGTTACGGAATACGAAAACAACAAAAATGCAGTTGTGATGCACACCTCCTTCAGCTGAACGTTTCTGGTGTAACACTGGAGGGAGTGTTTCGTGGTGTGAAACTGGGTGTGGGCTTTTATTTTCACTCTCCGTCGAAACGCATTCAAAATACTCACTGAGTCACTTTCCAATCCTCACGAACCCCACAGGATGACTTCCTGACAGCATCTACATCTCCTGGTGACTAATGCATCTTACCGTGAGGACATTACGGAACGTAACAAATTCATTCAAATGACAACTCAGAAATTGTTTTAATCTGGTCTTTTAAATACGATTTTAAAGTGACTGTCAAATATTTGTATAAATCTTGAACTCTCTAATGATGCCTTCAAATTAATACTTACACTACATTGACATTTTTACTAATGTTATATATCATAGTATGTTAAATATTCATAATCTTTTAAGCCCACATGGGGACGTTTCAGAGGTTGAACTGACGAAGGGAGACAATAACTTCAGCCCCATCCCACACCTCCAGAGAGAGAAAGGTATTGTATCCAGTCAAAAGGGTGCAGTGTCACAGAGCTCAGTGCATTTACAAGTTAATGTGAGGCTATGAACTGCAGCAGCATAAAAGAACAAGTAATAGGTTTATTCCTTGCTGAAAAGAGAAGAACAAAAACACAATGTTTCTGCCACGGAGCCTTCTTCAGGTGTGAGAAAGACAGAGCAGTCAGCAAAGGTAATGTAGCAGGAGAACAAGAGCTGGGAGAGAGGAGGAGCGAGAGGCAAGAGCAGGGGACAGAAAGAGAGGCCAATCTGGAGGTGTGAAGTCAGGACATGTGAAGAGAGGTGTGAAATGAAACCTACAATGTATAGAGAGAATTTAGAAGAACAGTAGTCTGTCGTTAAGAGAAGGGGGAAGGTGTGATCCTAGCTGCAGGATAATTTTAGTTTCTGAAGTCTTTCTGATGAGAATTTAAACTGTTTCCTGATTACTCATTGATGAATCTTAGCTCCGTGAAGTTGGCCCCCTCTAAAAATAACTCAAACAACGAAACCCACTGCATGTGTTAGTGCTGCGCTTGTGCTGCTTGCGTTTCCGAGATATAGCGCCTTCTTTTCCTGGGGAAAATCCCTACAACGCCGCAGGTGAACCACATAGGCCTTCGTGTCAGTTTGTGCCACTGAAAGTAGCTTCCCAGCGCTTTCGCTTTCATGCATGGCGACTTCGACCTCCAGTAACCCTGTCTGTTCAGTTCAAGCACTCCTTTACTGGTGTGAGGGTTAATATGTTTCTGTTTGCCTGGGGGGTGGGGGTCGGCGACGGTCGATTTTGTATTTAATACCAGAATCGTCTGTGCATTTGTGTGACCAGGAAAATTAAATTGGTCTCCAATAAAATATCCAAATCAGAAGAGTTGCAGGTTTAGCCTTAATAAGTGAACATTAGCAAACAACTGCATGTTCTTAAAAAAGGCTTTACCTAGCACGTATTTGTTTTTAAAATTTGTCCTTTTTTAAAATCTTAAGAAGTAATCAGTTTCTCATTGTGTCCTTCTTAAATAAACATGCAATTCAAGGGACGTTTAAAGTTTCAACCAGTCTTTCAAGCGAATTAGCAACTTCCTGTATTACAAGCCATTGATTTGATCTTTTTGATGCAAATGTAACCAGACGAAGAGGCGTGGGGCACAGGAGTCAGGAACAAGGCAGCGCGCAGGCTGGTAGTTAGACCCTTGATACCAGCCTGCTGACCGCCTGACTGGTACGTATCTCTGGAAACCCTCCTGTGGTTTTCTTCTAATTTTTTAGAAAACAAAAATTAAAAGAAAGGGAGTCCTGTGCGAGTTCCTCCTGTACGCACCGGTGACAGCACATGATCTACAGTGAAGCTGCCAGAACAAGGAGGGAGGTCACCACAGCCAGGCAGAACAGGGCCGTGACAGACGCCATGAGGAACTCGAACAGTGCATTATGGGAGCTGTAGTTCCTAAGCCAACGCTACGTCCGTGAGCAACTATAACCAGTTCTAAAACCTGTCTCCCCTTAAGAGAGGGTTACACAAAGCAAACTTGCAAACGTGAAAAAGAACTATTTTTTAAAAGGACAACATGTACTATTGTAGTTCATAACACATTTGCAAAACATTGGAAACTCCTCTAACAGAAATATTGGAAAATATTTTCCGATAAAATTACATATCTAAGGTCTTAAAAAAAGTCATTATCCATATCTTTGTATTACAGTGCTCTCATCTTTAAACATAGCATGATTAGATCAGTCTTTTTATTTCTAAGTTGATTTACTTGATTACAGTCTATATTTCAACTATAAACTAAACAGGTCTGAATATAAAATTAATAACAAAAGTGCTGTAACTAACTTGTTTAATTGAGTAAGCCTACTGACATCAACAGTAATTGCTTACACTTACCTGTATATAGCGCTTTTCTGGATACTCCACTCAAAGCTCTTTACAGGTAATGGGGATCCCTTCCACCACCAGTGTGCAGCCCCACCTGGATGATGTGCTGGCAGCCATAGTGCACCAGTACACTCACCACACTTCAGCTATCAGCGGGAAGGAGAGCAGAGGGATGAAGCCCTTTCAGATATGGGATTAGGAGGTCTATGGGAAATTTGACCAGAATGCCAAATCAAAATATATGATTTAAGGAAAAGGTTAAGTTAACCAGTGCTAAAGGACTCCCAGCAGCCCTGCACTTTGTCCCATCTACACTACACCCTTTCAGAGCAGTAAACAACAGACCCTGAGGTCATCTGAAACAAAACATTACTGTTTCTAGTTACCAAGTGTCAAAAATGTGTCCACCAACACCAGCACTGTGAATCACATGCAAGTCCAGAACCAGCACTGACTGGCTTAAAAGGAAATATCAAAACTCATTTAATTGGAAGGTGGTGGCTGGTTATTAGGTCAGCAACAAACATCACTGTCATGTGTACAACTGCGGGAAACAAGAATCTGTTACCGTCTAGTAAAAACAGCTCCAGTAGTCTAAATCTCTAGCTTGAAAATGTATGTCTACTGTTTGCTAGTTACATGGATCTGACAGACAAAACCAAATGAAAGAAATTATTATTATGTATTACAATAGACTGACTGGGCGTCCCTCTGAGATCACTTTCCCACTGTTTTCTGCGCTTCACAAACATTACATACTTGATTATGATTGGTCTTTTTTTTTACCAGACTTCCATTAAGATGATCCACAGCAGCAACAGGAAGAGCCACTACAGCGAATTTCTTGCTCAATTTGAATGTGCAGAACAAAAATACGTTGCAAATTGAGGGGTCCCCCTGGCCACGCAACCTATAAAAAGACTGGGGCAACAGGAGGCACAGAAATACGATAATTCTTACATTAATCGATGCCCCAAAAACAAAAACAGAAAGGATACCTAGTCACACTGTGAAAACAATGTGAGTTTAAGTGTGACCTCCCATATATAAAATGCTGGTAAGTGTAACAATGATTGTGGTTGCATCCCATCTCTTAATGTGCATTTCAAACTTACTGTAAAGATACTACACCTCTGTCGACCTCCTTGTCAAAGTAAAGAAGTAGCACATGTAAGGCCTACTGTGGACAACAGTGTGGCAAGTAGGCCGGTAATTCCACCTGAAGCCACAAGAGGGTGCCCATGTACTATCAACTCCATATAAGTCATGCTTTAAAGAATTTATCACATATATTAGAGCAGAATGACTCTTGTGGGTATTCTAACAACGCACAGCCAATCTCTGTTTTTTAAAGAAGGGACAGGTGTAGAGTGGAATCTCAGTTTGATTTCATGATTAGTAAAGCACATTGAGTTATATACAAAATAAAGTAATGGAAATTATGTTGTTTTGTTGTTTTATTGGAACCAAAGAACTAGAAATAACACTGAACAGTGTAACAGAACAATTTAACAACATGCAGATTTTTGTCAATCATTAAATGATTAAATCTTTTTTCACAAGGTACTGGAGGTTAATTTTGCTTAGCAAAATAATGTCAAATTCAAAATATGACAAGTGTGTGTCAGCTGTAACATTTTTGTCTTTAGAATGAGTAAAGGTGACATTCACAACCTTATGAAACACGTTTAGCATGTCTGATTGCCCTTGGCTATTTCATCTAAAACCTTCCTCTAAAACATTGCTGAGGCAAGACATTCTATACTGACTTTTAATTAAGAGTAATATCATGGTGAGGGCCAGTAATTTACCTTACAGTGTATAATTACTTACATCTTGCATGCTTGGATATTTCAGTTTCCTCTTCACCTGTCGACAAAAGTAGGAACAAATTATTTTACTGAAAAATTCTGATCATTTACAAGGTCATGGTGATAGACTCTAACCAGGCAGACAGAGGGCACTAGTGTTGCAGTGTCCTAAACAAAGATAAAAACTAATATTTTGTCTCAACAAAACACAAATTTAACGTTACTCACAATACATTTACACACAAGTAAGTTTTGAAAATTTCATAGATAAAAATAGTTTCTCATTTGAGATCATATAGAATCCAAATGCACATATCAATAAGACAGTAAACAATTTTATTATAAACACAGTGGACAAAGCAAGCACATCAAACAAACAGCAGATAGTCCGGTTGCCAGCTTTGGGCAAACAATCTACAGATATTTTTTTACAAAAACAGCACAAGTTCAAAACAGCTCTAGATTTGCTAAACTATAATGCAGGTCTATCGGCTATATTTGTAGAATGTAAACATTGTCGGAACCCAGTGCCTGTCCACTCCATGGACAGGACACCAGAGCACTGCAGAGGACAGACCACACATACTCACAGAGTGGACAATCTTGCCAGTCGCCAGTTTGCCATGACAATGTATTTGGACTGTAGGATGATAAGAGCTCAGAACCCACATGACGAACATGCAAAAACACACAGAAGCTTGCATGGGCCAGAGTCACACCCAGGACCCAAGAACATATTATACAGTGCTGCTTCCACAACAATTGTATTTCTAACTGCAAATGCTTCAAAGGTCTCACAGTGTTACTATGTGGATCTAACGATATCTGAGGTCTCTCTT
This sequence comes from Lepisosteus platostomus, assembly GCF_059453375.1. NCBI lineage: Eukaryota > Metazoa > Chordata > Actinopteri > Semionotiformes > Lepisosteidae > Lepisosteus > Lepisosteus platostomus. The sequence continues at coordinate 259,760 of NC_142627.1, read as the reverse complement.
GAAACCTGAGTTCTTTAACTAATGAATATGGACAATAAATTGAATCTTTGAACCCTACTGGAGGTGAACACCAATTTAAACTGGAAAAAATGTTCCAATTGACATGACTTGCCTGTACAGTATATGCAGACACCATAACTTCATAAATCTGCCAAATTTCTAGATGGTAGAAATTCATCCTCTTTGCTGTTTTTCTAAACTCATTTCTAAGTAAAAATAAAATAGAAATATATGCATATGACTAACATAAAATGACCAAACATTTCAAAGTAAGGAATCACAATCAATCAATCAAGGTTTATTTATCAACGCACGAACAGTACAGCACACAGTGGTGTTGTCGCCAATGAAATGCTTTATCCGCGAGCTCGTTAAGAGGGATAGAAGAGCAGAAGGACAGGAATTCATAGGAATTAGATTAACGAAAAGAGGAAAAAAAATGAGGATACAATAAATTACACAATTGCAATTTACAATACAATTTACAGAGTGTGCGAAAGTAACTCAAGGACAGGAGGTATTTAGCCCTTTTTGTATGTCCTGAGAGTGCAAGCGACAGGAGGGCGCCGGTGCACCTGTCAGTTCAAGGAGGTAACTGCAGGCATCTGCTGTGGTTGGCTGTTTCAACTAGCTACACTGTTTGCAGATGACCCGACAACAGGCCATTAAGCTCCTTCATGAATACATTTGCTACACTTCATGTTTACACAACAAACATTGTTTTAATTCAACTACCTCTCCAAGTTGATTTTCTAATTGTAATGAGCCACAGAAGCAAAAAAGAGGTGACGACATATTTTAACATGTAACTAAAGTAAAAAAAGAAAATAAGTTTGAACACTTACAACACTAAATAAACTACTTTGCTACTGTTAAAAGTGATGTAATTGGGTAATGAAGTCAACAGATAAATGTTTTGAGTCTTCGTTGCCTTTGTGTTAATGTCTCTTGTGTTCAGTACACTCGTGTCTACATTTCTTTCCTGATGCCTACGATGAGAGACTCAAATACCGCTTCAGCTTCTTGATCTACACAATAATGCAGCATTTTCTCCCTTGTTTTTCCAAAAACACTTTCTGGTTTCTTTCATCAGTGACATCAAAGCATGATGTGACACAACACTGCATGCCATATGATGTGTGCGTTTCTGGTGACAAAATAAATTGACACGCTTATTACACGAGATTATTCTGTGTTTGGACACTTGTAACGTTTTCTGGTGACAGTGTAGCAATCAACACATGGAATATGCAGAGTCATTTTTATTTTCTGCATCTTTATATACAGTGATATGTCAGACGGCACCAATACTCAAGTGTACCTCACATACAGATGCAGCCATTCAAAATGGGAGGGGTATTTCGCGGTATACCCCGGTGTGCGTGTCGCATCAAAATGCAGTATCACACGGTATATCGCATCATTTGACGTCATGCCGGAAAGTATCCGGAATCACCTTGTAAAACCACCAAGAGGAGCCAATAAAGCTTAACCTCTCATGTACAGCATTTGAGCTTTTAAATTTAAACTGTGTATTACAGCATGTTAATCATCAGTCATTAAAAAGTTGGTATATTTTATGAAAGCAAGATTGCTCAGTTGGACAAAAGTACACAACCTACCTTTATCAGAAATATTTTATGCATCAAAGCCTTTACCGAAGATATTACTAATAGTATTAATAATGAATGACTTTGGACAAGCTGTAAGCTCAAAGTATTACGCTGGTCCACATTCTTTCTAACCGTCATTTTACACTAAAATACTTTTAGTTTTTTCTTTGACAAACACCACAGTTTTTTGTAGATCTAACTAACGAGGACAGGACATTAACTAGCCAATACGACAAAGGAATGACTTTTTTTGCTAATTTCTTTAGCACATTTGTACAAGCACTTGGAATCTGTCCAAGCCCTACTTTGTCAGGCATTTTCTTTTATTACAACGGACATAAAAACTCCCTTGCTTTTAACAGAGCGTTTCATAATTTCTAACTACGAAAATGATTTAAAATGCGACACTTCATTCAGCCAGAGCTCAAAATATCACAAGGGTCTTTAAAAGCACATCAAAGACTGTATTAAAAGATACTTGTATCAGATACATGAGAATCCAGGCTTTTTTATCAACGCTTTCTTCTCCGTATACCAGACATTATGGTACCACTTCAGAAGGGTGTCAGCCAGTCAGATTCCTGGAATCGGTACTCCATTTCTCCCTAAACATTTTAAGCATCGAAGTCTTTAACTAACGTGAAATAGCGTGTAAAAAAGTGGTAGTTTTAAGCTTTTCTGCTAATATAATATGGAATCGCGTATCTAAAGAAATTAATAACGATATGATTATATTCGTGTACTGCGACAGGGCGTTTCCCTGGGTCAGAGATTAAATAAAACTTCACTTGCACCAAACAAATTTATATTTCTAAATATCACAACATGATCGAATTTAAGTCATTTTAATAACAATGAACAATAACAATGAATAGTCACCTACAATATAAACATTTATATTGATTTAAATCGCGTTTTGATTTAAATCGCAAACGCGTTTAAATATGTGTGTTTTTTTATTCACAATCAGACAAATGCAACATAAATTGATTTCTTTGTCTTTTAAGTATCTTAATAAACTTTCAGCATAGCTTTCTCCCCGTTTAGATTTATTTTTCTTGCGATCTTGGGATCAAACGTGGAAAGATTAGATTGTAATCGTTTTTATTTTTTAAATACACTTTAGAAAAGTGTAATCTATACTAAAAAGCTGTACACCACCTGCTATAAAGATACATATTGTAATACTTTTGGGCTCGGATAGAACGGACACAAGAACTCAGACTTGCGGAGTTAAAGCCTTGATTTTATACATCACCTTTAAAAGTGGCATCTCAAAGCAATACAGATTACAAAGTAAATACCCAACACTGATTGTACCCATCTGCCATGCTAATAAAGCACCTTGAATTGAATTGAGAGAGGGGGGGGGGAGGGTGAGCGAGAGAGCACAGCCAGGACAGACAGGCAAATAAGATACACTCCACAGACATTCACAACAGCGACATATCATAAAAAAATGTTTGCACATATTGTTAAATTATTACTTGTTTTTCAGGAAGTTAAAAAAACACTTGAATTACTTATCCAGTCTCTCAAATAAAATTATTTTTCAAGCAATGCAACTAACGTCAGCCAACGTGTTTTTTTTAATCCAACATTGAGAGCCACATCTTAAATCTTGTCAGTCAGCTCTTTTTTCTCTATTTGAATTGTGGCGATTCAAACAACTTGGGATAACAAGTGGTCTCAAAGTCACCGAGCTCACAGAGCTTCAACAACAGATGACAATTCCCTTAGTCCTTCCTTAGTCTTCCTGAAATTGTCAGATTATAAGTGAATAAAAGCATTTTATTAAAAGCACGTTTGCGTTTGTTTGGGATTTTTTATATGTAAGATATAATGATGTGTTCCTGCTTACACATCGCACGACTTTAAAAGCTAGAAAAACAGGTTTTGATTCACATTATCTGGCGAGCCTTGTTTTGTCAAAGGACAGCACACTCTCTCTCACTTGCCCTAAATGGACAATACACAGGGGGGAAGGCGAGAGAGAGACTTTTTTGCCCTCTGTCAAAAAACCCAAATCACTCGGGGCAGAGACTCTGGGGGGATCATTGTGTGGTACAGAGCGGAGCTCAGTCACTCCAAACAAGTAGTAAAGACAGAAGAGTCAACAATTGATTTAAGGACGATCTGTCAAAGTGCAATGAAATACAATATTGTTGTTGTTGTTATTGTTGTTTTTATCCTGTAAAGCGTTTTGAGAAGCCACCTTTAAAGGCAATATATAAAAGCGCTGATTCTTATGGAATGTGTTTTCTTTCTTCTTTTTTTTCCAGCATGGAATATACCTATTACTTGATTCTTACGGATGCCCGGTTCCGCCGGGGATTTTTTTAAATTGCAACCCATAAATAAAGCTTATACTGTTTAGACTTTCAATTACTTTAAACTGTATTACAGCAGCACAATGTGATGTAAATTGCAAAAATGCACTTGGAATCTGTCCAAGCTCCACTTTGTCAGGCATTTTCTTTTACTGTTACGGACATAAAAACTCCCTTGCTTTTAACAGAGCGTTTCATAATTTCTAACTATGAAAATTATTTAAACTGCAACAATTATCATTCAACCAGAGCTCAAAATATCACAAGGATGATATTTTGATACTTTGAAAAGACCGCAAATGTATTAGCAAGGGTTAATGGACCGCACAAAGAAATTTAAAATAGTCTTCTTTAGGTGTGAAGAAAGATGTGAAGACGGGGGTTTGAATTTAATCCTTTCTGTAGGGGGTTTAGACTTCTAAGTCACAAGCTGGGGTTTATGGCAGGAAAGAGGGTTAACTGATAAGGATTGCAGATGCAAGCTAGGAACCCCCCTGGGTGTAATGTTAAACTGACCATTTGTCCAGAACATCGTAAACTGGCCAAATACCATGAACCCCCCTCTTTACCATCAGACCGAGTGACGTCAGAAACGGAGAAGAAAACACTATATAACCCAAAAGTTTGTACCAGTACGTGGAACAATACTTCGGTTTTGTTGTTTCTTGCGGGAAACAAGACTTCGGCTTTATTGTTCCTTGCATGCAATAAACTCATTTTTTTTACTTCATCTCGGGATCAAGAACCTTATTTCTTCTGTTACAACAAATTTGGCGTAGTCGGCGGATGCTCCAGAAGGCGCAGAACTTCCCATCGGCAGGAGAGACGGTCAGCGCTCACATTACTAAGAGGTAAGGACTCCTCTTTTTAAAAAAAAAAGTCCCGACTCTCTCTGACCGATTGGGAAATCTCTGCTCCCTGCAAGAATCGCCCGAGATGACGGAGTAAACTTGAGTTTCTGAATTCCTCTGGCCCGGGGAAGACACTGGTGTATGTAATGGGTTGTTTGCTGTAAGCCCAGAATTTGGTCTGGCAGGGGTTCCGCGGTATTGTGTACAGGCGTTCGAAACTGGTGTATGCCTTAATTGCGCGTGGAGTTTTTGAACGGGTTTTGGACCCTTACCGTGAAGTTCAGGACTGGTGTGGGCCTTAATTGCGCCCGGAGTTCTGAAGGTCAGAACTGGTTTGGGCCTTAATTGCGCCCGGAGTTCTGAGGCTCAGAATCGGTGTGGGCCTTAAGTGCGCCCGGGGTTCTAGAGCAAGTGGTGCATTAAATGCACGTAGTTCAGGACTGGTGTGGGCCTTAATTGCGCCCAGAGTTCTGAAGGTCAGAACTGGTGTGGGCCTTAATTGCGCCCGGAGTTCTGTGGCTCGGGATCGGTGTGGGCCTTAATTGCGCCCGGGGTTCTGGAGCTGAGTGGTGCATTAAATGCACGGAATTCAGGACTGGTGTGGGCCTTAATTGCGCCCGGAGTTCTGAAGGTCAGAACTGGTTTGGGCCTTAATTGCGCCCGGAGTTCTGTGGCTCAGGATCGGTGTGGGCCTTAATTGCGCCCGGGGTTCTGGAGCTGAGTGGTATATTAAATGCACGTATAATCCAGGATTGGTGTGGGCCTTAATTGCGCCCGGGGTCCTGAGATTAGCTACGCCTTGATCGTGCACGGATTGGCGTGGCGTGGTTTTTTGTTTTAAAGGAAACAGGAGTAGAAGAGATAGATATATATGTATGTATGTTTTTGGTGTTTTCCTTGTTTGTGAAATACATATACACACGCACGACACTAACATAAACACACCTCATAATAAAAGAGCAAAGCATTAAGTAGCGGGATTTAAAGGACGTTGAGACCCGAGAATCGCCCTGATTGAGCTCAGTGCGTAAGTCCACCCCGGGGCAAAAGTAGCGATGCTGGCGTTCTGGGGATGGTGAATTACTGATCAAGAAAGGGGGTTTTCGAAGGTCTCGTTCCTTACCTGTGAACAGTGCGGTGTAAGTCCTCTCTAAAGTCTCTGAGAGGTATTTAGATCTAGAGGTAACAGACGCCCTTGGCTGAATGAGTGCAGGAATGCACAGGTTTTTCAAGTGAAAGCATCCCCTTACTGTATGAGCTGTTACCTCACACACGACAAAAGTAAAAGAGACCGAACATGTGTGCTAACTGATGGTTTGAGAAAGTGGTGGAAGGGTCCGTTTATATATCGGAAAAGTGTAAGTTGACAAAAAAAAAAGGAGAAAAATATGCGAAAAGGTAAGTTTGTCGGGGGGAGTCTGGGGCGAAGACGCCTGTAAAGAAAGCATATGAGTATTGATTGGCAAAAGCACAAGCATGTACAGATGCAGCTATTCAAAATGAGCGGTACAGACACGTACCGCAGGTAAGATGACACGCGATACCGCGGTGCGTGATTGGTTGACCGACAGGGGCACTCGTGGTCCGTTGGTCTGTCGTAGAAAGACTTACTGTACTGTAAACGTCTTTACTGTGCCCGTTGTAGATATTGAATTTTACCACTGAAGGGAAATCTTAGTAGCTGAGCATAAAAAGAATAGGAGCATACTGTAACGCGTGTGAAGGCCATAAACAATATTAATTTTGGAACGTAAACATACAGTATATAGCTGGTCTTGGTACTTTAAAGAAAAAAATACACACCAGTATTCCATTTCTCCCTAAACATTGTAAGCTTCGAAGTCTTTAACTAACGTGATACCGGAGTCAACAAGCATACTTTTAGAATTTGATTAAAAGGGAATATAATATGGAATCACGTATCTCAAGAATTTAATAACGGTATGATTATATCCGTGTACTGCGGCAGAACTGTGTAGGGCTCTTTTGCCTGCCTGATCATGCGAGCTCTCTTGTAGCCTACTGGTCTAGGTGTGTGACTACCAACTGGCAGGTTGTGTGTTCGAATCCAGCTGGTGCTGGACTTTTCATTTTTATTTATTTATTTTTTAATCGCGTAACATAAACATATTACCGTATGCAAACTGTACTGTATACAGTATGTATATGTATATTTAATGTCTTAACTGTGCCCGTTTAATTGAATTAAAAAAAAATATTTAACACGAACATTAAGCTGTTTACATCTTCCGCCTGAGAACAGTCACCCGTTGCTACCCAACGCAGAATGGTGATTGGCTGACACCATCTGACACCCCTCTGATTGGAGAAAAAAGACGTGCTGGTTTGCTATACCAGGAAGAGGATTTCTTTCTATTCAAAACGTGTATTTTAAAAGTTTAAGAAGTAAAAACCTTACAGCGTACACAGATTTCTAAACTGATCAGGATCGTTATCTTTGTCTTATGCATAATAATGTTCACCGCTCTGTCCAGCAAATTAATAATAAACTTTATTTTATATAGCTTTTTAAACGAATAAGTAATTAGATTGCTCATAAACCTAATCACTTGCTTTTTATTTTTATTTAGGCTCAGATTTCAACTATAGATCGTATTATTAATAACCATAATAACAACCAACCAACAAAAACAACCATATAAACATAATACCAACCAAAAACATAGATAACAACCACAATACAAAATCAAATAATCAAACCATTTTACACTCGCAAAGTCCTCCAATTATCATAATCCCGCCCCTTATGCAAAACCAAACCTTCCTCCCATCCCAGTTTATCCTGTTTATCATAAACAAAATCCACCTCAATTTTCAACATAAAGCATTACACAAAATCAATACCTCAACACTCCATACTCAACAACGATAATTCACAAACAGCCAGAACATGTAACTACACATTCCCAAACATACCTACTTTCCATAGCCCCGCCCCTTATGCAAAACCAACATCCCTCCCCTGTTCTCTCTCTCCCCTGGCGGTTGTAATTGTTTTTATTTTCAAATAAATTTTAGCAAAGTCATGTATTTTAAAAATCTTAAGATTTTTCTATTTATGTCTTTATTTAGTGGTTTCATTAGTGACAAAGGCTAAACTTTTTTGGAAAAATGTCTTTTATGTAAACCATGTTTGCTATTAATTCATTCAGGGCTAAAATATGTTCATTGTCTTCTAATGAAAGAAGGGTTCCTTTCGCCGTAGTCGGGAGCCTAGCCTTTAACTAGTAAGTACTGTATTTACTGGGTTTTTGAGGGGGGGGGTGTCTTTCGCTGGAAATCTCGCCTCCTACTTTGAAAATACCCGTGAAACCGGTTCAATTCGTCACAGCCAGCAATCCTGCAGAGAGTTGGGTTGTACTTGCAGTGTATACAGTACACGCGTTATGCTCTTCGTTAATGTCTGTGAAGTTTTATTTAATCTCTGAGCCATACTGATTCTTCTGGAAGCCAGTTTCCGCCAGGGAGTAAAAAAAAAAACACACTATGGTATTCTCTCCAATGCAGTGCAGTTAAAAACATACCTCTGATGCTGCTCCTAAATGAATATCGTTTATGACCATCAGAAGCTTTATGCTCCTTTTCTTTTTTCCAGTGGATTGAACAGGGAGAGGCATTTCATGATGTACTTTTCACTGATGAAACAACAGTGGCTCTGGAACAGTTTTCAACCAAGTCGTTTTATAAAAAGGGGAGATATGTACACGTTACTGAAGCTAAAAGTTTAGCCTTTGTCACTAATGTAAACACTAAATAAAGACATATAGAAATCCCTACGTTACAGACTGTATATGGCTGGTATTGGTAGTTTAAAGAAAAAATACACACCAGTATTCCACTTTCTCCCTAAACATTTTTAGGATCAGAGTCTTACATGTGGTTATTTCGAAAACGTTTGTACGTGCTCCTTCTTACCATGTTACTGTTTACCGTTACTGACCATATTAAGTTTAAGTGCCTGTGGGCACTTTTCCTGTCCGTGGGGGGTGGACCGTCTTTCATTAGAAGGTTAGTCTGTTCTACTCTGAGAATGTAGAGGTGGGAAGTGCCCGCGGTCATTTAATTAGTATTAAAATCTTAGTTATCTTTCTAGTTCACAGGTTTGCATGCATAATTTAATTTTGAAAGCCACTGAGACATCAGGTACTACTGTTGTATTTATGAAAAAGAAACAAAACAAAAAACATACTAACAACTGTGCCATCCTACTCCTTAGTTAATACATTTTATTATTCATAAACAGTTAACATTGTTAGCAAAATATTTTGAATTATATTTAACCCTATTTTTTCTTTAGTTTTGTATTTAACTTATTATATGATAGTCAGACTTAATGTATATTAATGTATATTTGAACAATGAAAATATATTTTTACAAGATTTTACATTAAGCACTTAAAATTAATATGGTTAATAATAGTAAACTGTAACATGCTGTAACAAGATCGGTTAAACTCCGAAGAAAATCCTTTCAGAGAAAATGTTTCAGGTGTGAAGAACAAACCTGTTCCCACACACCCTGCCCCCACTACCATTAGAATATACACAAACATTTTAGCGTTTCATTCTGAGCAGAAGACCCTCACACCTGAAGAGTGCTGGCTGTGACGAATTAAACCGGTTTTACAGGTTTCAATCACAGATTGGGACTCAGTAAAGTAACACACAGCGCCACTGGATTTGATAATACTGTACCTAACCAAAATCCTCAATATGGAAACAGAACCTGTGTAATTGTTGATAGATGATGTACTCGTAACATTTTTTCCAGACGAACTACAACATTTAAAAAATGACTTGTATGTACTTGATATCTCTAATCAATCCACGGGTTCCAGCACAAAACGAAACTAAAACGCATACCGTTTAGCGCTTCTTATTAGTTGCTCAAAAGTAATTTGACCGTATGAAATGCATAATATAAACCTAGAAACATATACGTGAGCAGTACTTAAGCACTGTAGTATCGGTGTTAAGACATACCTCTCAAATACTGTAAACCAAGTTAAAAATATCTCAAGACCGATTCTGGTCGTAATGAAACCATGTTTCGTGTATGTTTTCTTTTTCATCTTGAAATAACTCATTTCTAAATACCTTTTTCACTGTTAACATCTTGTAGCAACAAAATATACACTCTGACAGTTCATCCTGCTACCAACATTAAATAAAACAAATCTTAAGATTTCTATATTTATGTCTTTATTTAGTGGTTTCATTCGAAGCTTACAATGTTTAGGGAGAAATGGAATACTGGTGTGTATTTTTTTCTTTAAAGTACCGAGACCAGCCATATACTGTATGTTTATGTTAAGATTTCCCTTCAGTGGTAAAATTAGATATGAATATTCAATACTTAAACGGGCACAGTTAAGACATTAAATATACATATACATATTGTATACAGTACAGTTTGCATACGGTAATATGTTTATGTTACGCGATTAAAAAATAAATAAATAAAACTGAAAGGTCCAGCACCAGCTGGATTCGAACACACAAGCTGCCAGTTGGTAGTCATGCACCTAGACCAGTAGGCTACAAGACAGCTCGCATAAGCAGGCAGGCGAAACAGCCCTCCCGCAGTACACGGATATAATCATACCGTTATTAAATTCTTGAGATACGCGATTCCATATTATATTCCCTTTAAATCAAATTCTAAAAGTATGCTTGTTGACTCCGGTATCACGTTAGTTAAAGACTTCGAAGCTTACAATGTTTAGGGAGAAATGGAATACTGGTGTGTATTTTTTTCTTTTCATGATAGGTGTCGCATTTTAAATCATTTTCGTAGTTAGAAATTATGAAACGCCCTGTTAAAAGCAAGGAAGTTTTTATGCCCGTTGAAGTAAAACAAAATGCCTGACAAAGTATGGCTTGGACAGATTCCAAGTGCTTGTACAAATGTGCTAAAGAAATTATACTTTGAGTATACAGCTATTCCAAAGTCATCCATTATTAATACTATTAGTAATATCTTCAGTAAAGGCTTTGATGCATAAATATTTCTGATAAAGGTAGGTTGTGTACTTTTGTCCAACTGAGCAATCTTGCTTTCATAAAATATACCAACATTTGAATGACTGATGATTAACATGCTGTAATACACAGTTCAAAATTAAAGGCTCGAATGCTGTACATGAGAGGTTAAGCTCCCCTGGCGGTTTTACAAGGCGACGCCGGATAGCTAGTCACGTGACACACGTGATACCGCGTGATACCCCGGTGGGCGTGTCGCGGTATGCCGTGAAATACCTCACCCATTTTGAATGGCTGCATCTGTACATACACCGGTGTCTTCCCCGGGCCAGAGGAATTCAGAAACTCACGTTTACTCCGTCATCTCGGGCGATTCTCGCAGGGAGCAGAGATTTCCCAATCGGTCAGAGAGAGTCGGGACTTTTTTTTTTAAAAAGAGGAGTCCTTACCTCTTAGTAATGTGAGCGCTGACCGTCTCTCCTGCCGATGGGAAGTTCTGCGCCTTCTGGAGCATCCGCCGACTACGCCAAATTTGTTGTAACAGAAGAAATAAGGTTCTTGATCCCGAGATGAAGTAAAACAGATGAGTTTATTGCATGCAAGGAACAATAAAGCCGAAGTCTTGTTTCCTGCAAGAAACAACAAAACCGAAGTATTGTTCAACGTACTGTTACAAACTTTTGGGTTATATAGTGTTTTCTTCTCCGTTTCTGACGTCACTCGGTCTGATGGTAAAGAGGGGGGTTCATGGTATTTGGCCAGTTTACGATGTTCTGGACAAATGGTCAGTTTAACATTACACCCAGGGGGGTTCCTAGCTTGCATCTGCAATCCTTATCAGTTAACCCCCTTTCCTGCCATAAACCCCAGCTTGTGACTTAGAAGTCTAAACCCCCTACAGAAAGGATTAAATTCAAACCCCCGTCTTCACATCTTTCTTCAAGTATAATACACATTCAAGAAACAAGTTAAATAAAGATGCCATTTCAGTTATATCGCAACACAAGTGAAATTCTTTGAGCAGTGAAGGGCTGAATTCAGCATGCTGAACAGAACCATAGTGCACCGCACATCATCCTCTGATGCGAATTTAGATACATATTCTAGATGGCTGCATCTGTATGTCAGAAAGTGATTGGTGCTGACTTTTTGCCCTTTCCCATGTCTGTGAGTTCTGAGTTTTGTGTAAAGCATGTTCCATTCTAGAGGACCCTTCAAACCCTTCTTACCTTCATACTTCACACAGATTTTCCAATTTAAAAACAAATAGGGTTACGTTCTCTAACCTTGCTTAACAAATGATTATTTTCTGTATGCACATGTGTATTGCTTGTTTACGTTTTTTCTTTATATTGTCTGCTGCTTTAAAAGAAAATGCCCCTTGCAGATAATAAAGACTCTCTCTCTAAATATTAACGAGGCTTTCATTTTTTAAAGTGAGTGAACTTTCTTTGAATTTCCTGAATTTGAATACTGCCTCCTTTAGTTCACTATGAAATCTATGGATATTCAATTATCCATTTATATCCCGAATGTGTTTTTCAATTCAATTTCCTATTTCAATTCAATAATCTGATTGGAGGAAAACTAGAAATTCAGAGTTGCCCTGACCCCTGGCCTTTGCAATATATGGTCATGTTTTACAAATATCGATTTGTCTATTTGTAATTATTTTCTTATTTTTCTTACACACAAACAGAAAAAAAAACATATATGTGGCTATCCTGTCAACTTCAGTTTTCTTTTACTATTCTTTCACATAATGCATAATACTCAGTGGTTCTAAATTACGACTCTTGGTGTAACATTGGGATTATTGTAAAAATGTCATTATTAGGATACATTATATGTGTATAAATGATCAGTTATACGTGGGATATGTGCTAGATACAATTGAGTACATTACATATGACAGAAGACTAAAATCAAATTACAATGAAAATTGTACTCTTTTGGAAGTCTCTTCAAGTTTATCTTTTAATCTTACACAAACATTCTGTCAAATACAGCATGTGTTATTCCAGAAAAAGAATAAAACGTAAACCATCTCTATCACAATCTGCAATCTTTCATTGTCACATCACCGGTTCCAGCAGCAGGCCTGGAGTGAGAAGTGGGTTTGGCTCAGACTGAGCGTTGAACTCTGGACTACTATGATTCCAGAGGAACAGAAATGGTAATTAATGGTCAGATTTTGTCATCTTGTTTGAGGAAATAGATATGCAAAGGTGGTGTTTCTCACCTTGAGTGTGTGGGTGAGACCTAAACCTTTGTAAAAACAATAATTTGTAACCCCAGTTTTCTCAAGATTCCCTTTCCTGGGAAACCTAGCTTGATAGATTCCTGCTTGGAAATCACAAACCCTTATACATACTGTAAATGATGTTTCTTAACTCAATGTGGGATATGAGAGAGAGAGAGAACCTTACATAGTTTGGCTTATAGTAGTAGGATAAACCCTTTCTTTGTTGCTTTCTTTTGTTGATATGAACCACTCTACCGCTTTCTTTAACTTACCAGTGGTTCAATGTGGTAACAACCAAGTGTGCTGCCACATACCTCTCTAAAGCTCAGTCAGCTGAGTCAAGCTCAAACCTGATGGCTCTAGAACAACTCCTCTGGTCAGACATCACTCAGTGATTTATAATTTAATATAATTAATTATAACTTGTCAATTTCAATTTTCTTTTACTATTCTTTTCACATAATGCATAATGCTCACTGGTTCTACATTACCACTATTGGTATACAGTAACTTATTATTAGGATAAATGATATGCGTATAAATGATAAATTATACATGGGATATGTGCTGGATACTACTGAGTACATACAATATGACACATGATACAATGTAAATTATTTTTTGTCTTGTTAAAGTCTCTTCAAATGTATGTTTTAACCTTACACAAACATTCCTAACATTCCTAACAAGTACAGTATGTATTGTTCCAGAAAAAAACAAAACATAACATTTCTGTCACAACCTGCAGTTCACACCAAAGAAAAAGATAAAAATATAAATAACAGATTCAGGCTTGGATTGAGAAATGGGTTTGGCTCAGACTCAATATTGATGACTTTTCTGCTCAGGAGGAACCGAAATAGTAATTTTTGCCATTGATCGACACAAAACACTCTGTCAAAGTGAAAACAATTGTACAGACCCTCCTAAACTAACTACAGTATACATTAAATATAAAATAGAAAATGATTGAATAAGTAATCATCCCTCTTGAGTCAATTGGTAGAGGACCTTTGGCATTTGGCAATTTTTGTCCATTCTTCTTTACAAAATAGCTCAAGATCCCTCAATGTGAATGGAAACTTCTTACTACTGATGTTAGTGGCTTTCTCTCCCTCTCTCAGATCATCTCATATCTCCCTGATCTCCATGTTTCTGCTGTTTCTGTCTTTTTATATTTTCATTAGAGCTTCAGCTGCAGTTGTATGTTGCAATCTTTATTTCATTCCTTCGGTCTCCTCTACACCAAGCAATAGAAACTTCTCTGTGATTCCTTTTGATTTGGCATCAATTCATGGAGCATTGTTGCCCTAGATAGTTTTTGCAATCTTTTTGTATCAAAGAAAGGTTGGTAATTTAAGGGTGATCTCCAGAATCAGGATTGGGGATCACTTCATAACAGGGTCACACTAACTTCTTGCTCTTTTTCAATAACATCAGTAGAAAAAACAGATACATTAAGCATCCAAATAAGAAAACAGTACATTATTTTAAATAGTTTGAATACAAACATTTACGAATGCAAACATTTACTGTTTGTTAAACATCCAGTGTTTGTGTTCAAATGAGCTCCTCCACAGGCTGTGTCCTGTGCCTTTGCCTTCACCCTCAGCACCTGCAGTAGGTCCCAGCTGCAGAAGTGCTTTCACTATGCAGTCCTACTGAGGGAGGTTTTTGTATGGGTGTGTAGTACTGTGTGATTACACAGGTACTGCCAGGGTAGTGGAAAATCTGATGGGAATAATCTGATGCATCTTCAGCCAGGATTTAATGTCAGAGTGAAGTTAGTTCCCAATCCACTACCATTGAAACACCTGTGATCCCAGATTGATGAGTATTGCATCATGTATCAGGAGTTTATTCGCTTTCTGTTGGTATCAGAGGAGGCAATTGTCACTGTAGACTGCAGGCCTGGTCTTACAAGTGATAGTAACTACTTCTCTTGTCTGAGCTGATATCACAAGTGTATGAGTCCCACTAAATTGTCCAATAGTCTCTGAAAATGAAAAAAATAGAATTCAATAAAGAGAACATGAAGATATAACCCTATGATGAACTGGTAACCTATCCAGAGTGTACCCTGCCTTGCACATGTTGTTTGAAGGGATAGGCTAAAAATCTGTTAAAATCTATAGATAATGGATGGATCCATATTAAAATATCCACAATTTGTGCTTTTTCTAATTTTGTTTCTTGAATTATACAAAATGCTTCCTTCCTTACAGATTAAAAAAAATCAAATCTATGCTGGTAGAACGTAAACAGTAATTCTCTAAACACATTCTTCCCCCGAGAACAGATGAGGAGTGTCCAGATGAAGATGGTGATGAAGGTCATTGTTGCTGTAGGTTCTGTTGACATGAAGGGCAGCTCTCAGTCATTAAGTGATAAACTCACAGGGCTATAAACACTCCCAGAGCACTGAAGCATGTGCTGCCATATATCTTTTAATGCAAATTGTCTTTCCTGATAAAGTAGTTGTCATGACCACCAACCTGCCCAGAACAGCCACCAAGAGGACTAATCAGTTCCAGCATCAGGGTGATAATTACAAATGCTGCCGTACGGTAAGGTGTCTGATGTGAAATTAACACGTGCGGCACATCAGACGCCTTACCGTGCGGCAGGCTGCATTATTTAAGCCTCCCTTACCCGCTTATCGCTGCTCGGTATTGAGTAAACTTCTCGTAAGCTCTACCTAGCGTTTTGTTTACCTTTTACCTTCCTGGAATTCTGACTACACCTTTTTGCCTTCGGACTTCGGATCTCGCCTTGCCCCTTGGATTGTTTGCTAACTGTGTCTACAGTGTATATCGGATTTGACCCTACCGCTCTCTTTTCGACCTCGATTCTGTCTCACGTTTTGGATTGTTCGACACCAGTGTCTTTACCGGATCTCGACCTACCTTACACCTTCGGACTACGATTCAGCTCCTGGTTTCGGTTTGTTCGCTTACTTACCTCCAAACGACTCCTGCATCTGCATCGGATCCTTTTCACCTCTACAGAGCAGCGTTACAGTAGTGTTGTGACAGAGCAAGATGATCAGTTTAGCAGTAACACTCCCATGACAGCAGGACTAGACAGAGAGCAGCTTTAAAAGGTGTAGCTGATAAGACACAACAAGCTAAACCCTTCTTCCACCCTAATACAGCTGGAATGGAATTGAGTGTGAAGGGTCTGGTTATACAGTTGGTGCTGTGTGCTCAGAAATAACAGGGCTGAATCCGCACTGAATCAATGTCAAACAGCAAAAGCGATAAAGAACGCCTTTGCCTTGTGACTTGTAATTGTCATAAATTAATATTGTGGCTTCCAGACAGGCAGATAACAGTGAAACCACTTTACAAAGAAGTCCTCAAAGCCAGAACAGTTAATTTAACCAAAAACATGTATTTCCATTCAAATTGATTAAATGCATCTATTTAGCATCTAATAATATGACAGCAAGTCCAGGTGTTCTTATTACAATCAGCATATAAAATATTCAACATGTGTCATTTTTGAATAAGAGAAAGAAAACCACCCAGGACACAGATCCTCTCTGATCGGGATGTATCGGGTTGTATAAGGGATGATATGTATTCCATTCTTTGAAAAAATGAAACGTTTCCCTTGGTCAGAGATTAAATAAAACCTCACTCGCACCAAACAAATTTATATTTCTAAATATCACAACATGATCGAATTTAAGTCTTTTTAATAACAATGAATAGTCACCTATGCGTTACAAAATAAACATTTATATTGATTTGAATCGCGTTTTGATTTAAATCGTAAACGCGTGTTTAAATATATGTGTTTAAAGGCGATATACTGTATAAAAGCGCTGATTCTTATGTAGTGTGTTCCGCCGGGGATTCAAAAAATTATTTTTTTTTAATCGCGTATCTAAGGAAAATTGCAGTATAACTTTGTTCATGCACAAACAGTGGCATGTTACATTATAATTTGGGTGTCTCCTCTTGCCAGAAAGCTCTAAATTGCATTTTGAGTGCGGTTTTTGACTTTTTCTAAATTGCAACCCATAAATAAAGCTGATAAAGCTTAGACTAACTGTATTCTAAACTGTATTACAACAGAACATTGGACAATGCAACGTAAATTGCACAAATGCACTTGGAATCTGTCCAAGCCCTCCTACGAAAATTATTTAAACTGCAACACTGATCATTCATCTCTAAATAAGCTTTATTTTATATAGCGTTTTAAGCGAATAGGTAATTAGATTGCTCATAAACCTAATCGCTTTTTCTACATAAACACAGCGTGATTCCTCTCTGAAAATGCTTTTCCTTTATATTTAGGCTCAGATTTCAACTATAGATCGTATTATTATAAACTTTCTTGGAAAAATGTATTTTATGTAAACCATGTTTGCTATTAATTCATTTAGGGCTAAAATACGTTCATTGTCTTCCAATCGAGTCGAGTTGACATTGGAAGCTTGCCACGCCCGGACTGTTAAACCAACGCATTAGCATGTTAAAGCAATTCCACTGAGGAGCCCAGCTACCAGTTAACACTGTACTTCCTACTTTGAAAATACCTGTGAAACCGGTTTAATTCGTCTCCGACAGAGAGGGGGTTGTACTTGTAAAGTAGAAGCAGGCGAGATTTCCCGCGAAAGACACCTCCCCCCCCCCCCCTCAGAAACCCAGTAAGCAGTAATGCTTTATGTTGAAAATTGAGGTGGATTTTGAGGATGATAAAGAGGATAAACTGGGGTGGGAGGAGGGTTTGGTTTTGCATAAGGGGCGGGATTATGATAATTGGAGGAATTTGCGAGAGTATAATGGTTTGATATATTTGATTTTGTATTGTGGTCGTTATCTATGTTTTTGGTTGGTATTATGTTTATATGGTTGTTTTTGTTGGTTGGTTGTTATTATGGTTATTAATAATACGATCTATAGTTGAAATCTGAGCCTAAATAAAAAGAAAAAGCAAGTGATTAGGTTTATGAGCAATCTAATTACTTATTCGTTTAAAACACTATATAAAATAAAGTTTATTATTAATTTGCTAGACAGAGCGGTGAACATTATTATGCATAAGACAAAGATAACGAAATCTGTGTACGCTGTAAGGTTTTTACTTCTTAAACTTTTAAAATACACGTTTCGAATAGAAAGAAATCCTCTTCCTGGTACAGTACTGTATGTATAGCAAACCAGCACGTCTTTTTTCTCCAATCAGAGGGGTGTCAGATGGTGTCAGCCAATCACCATTCTGAAGCCCTACCATAATCTCTGGTATGGGGAGACCCCAGAATTCTGTCCCATAGTTTAGACAGATGATAGATACTTTTATTGATCCCGTGAGGGAAATAAAGTAAATCATTTTCATTTTAGGAAATTATTAAACGCTCGGTTAAAAGCAAAGGAGATTGTCTGTTATAGTGGACATAAAAACAAGAGTTCGCTGGCATTATATCCTAGAAGACACAGACCGGCACCAGACCGGGAGAATGCCCGCAGCGTAAAAGAAAATGCCTGATGAACTAGGGATTGGACAGTTTCCAAGTGCTTGTACAATCGATGGAAATGTTCAAATAAATGTGCAAAAGAAATAAACAAAATAATCATTTATTTCTTTATCATATTGGCTAGCTAATGTCCTCTCTTTGCTAGTTAGTGGCTGTGTTTCTGCGTTGGGTAGCAACGGGTGACTGTTCTCAGGCGGAAGATGTAAACAGCTTAATTTTCGTGTTAAATAATTTTTTAAAATTAAAATTCATTCTATACAGCAGTCACATATTTGGGTACCGTTTCATAAAACTTTCATGCTTAAAATGTTTAGGGAGAAATGGAAGACTGGTGTGTATTTTTTCTTTAAACTATCAAGACCAGCCATACACAGTACAGTTTATGTACATACAGTAATGTTTATGTTCCTAAATTAATATAGTTTATGATGATATGACGTTATGCTCCTCTTCTTTTTATGCTCAGCTACTAAAATTTCCCTTTAGTGGTAAAATTCCATATAAATATTCAAAACTAAGTGGATTAAAATGTGCACAGTAAAGACATTAAATGATTAAATCTTTTCACTACCAACCAATGCACCACGAGTGCCCCTGTCGGTCATTTTGGCCAGCCAATCACTTACCGCGGTGCCCTCCGGTGCCCTGCGGGTAGGTTACTGTACCGTGGGTTTTTACCGCGCATTTTGAATGGCTGCATCTGTACACATTCACAGACTTCAATGCAAGTCATTAAAAAACTGGGAGGCCATAGGGATCACTGTGAGAATCCTACCAGACTAAATCCATCCTACACTCATTAGTGCTCAGCTAATTTTACATTGATTGTGAAGGTCCTGTCACAGTCACTAGTGACATGAGGTTCAAACCAGCAACACAACCTGCACTCAAGTGGGGAGCTTTGTAGTTAAGCCAATCAGGAGCTGTGGAATCTCATCTATTAATCAGCCCAGAGACTGAGCAATATAGATAAAAAGATAAAATATAGATAAAATCTAAGACAAGCTTAAGATCATACTTCTAAGTTCAATTTGAATAATTCAACAGTTCTATAATTCAGCATAAAGCATGCAGTAAAGAAAGAAAAACGTATATATTGTTCCTCATCATTTCTAAAAATTGAAGATTCAACAGTAAAAAGGCAATGAGTGCAAGATTGAGCCTTCTGATGGTGACGTTCAGATAGCCACAATGTTCTTCACAACAGATGGAAGCATGTAAGTGTATTTCACTTTTGTGCTTTTATTAAGGGACTTTATTTAATCTTCAATCTTCTCCAGGTCAGATCTGAATCCAAAAATCAGATCCTGAGGTCTTTTCTCTGTGAAGAGCTTCTCTACAATACAGTTGCAGCCATTCAAAACAAGTGGGGTATGCTGCGGTATAACACAGTGGGCGTGTCGCAGAATACCGTTTGAGCTGTTACCAGAAAACATCCGGTTTCGAATCCCGATCACTGCTGAGGGACAATCTTTATTCAATTAATTATAATTAATAATTGCTTACACTTATGTAGAGCTTTTCTGGACACTCCACTCAAAGCGCTTTACAGGTAATGGGGACTCCCCTCCACCACCACCAATGTGCAGCATCCACCTGGATGATGCGTCGTGTAGCGGTGAGGCTTAATAATAAGGCAGAATTAAGTGTTTCTGAGCTTCCCAAATGAGGCCCCATTTCTCTGTTCATCTCTGTGGTGCAGCCACAGAGAAACTATTCATGCAAGATGTTTTCTTTTGATAAGGACAGCTCCCAAAGGGGGATGCACTTAGCTAAGCCTGGCTATCATGATCAATGGTCATCCATTGGCGCCTATCTGTTTAGGGAGTGCCAGTTGGACATCTGGACTGCATTACTAAGTGTCAGGACTAAGTGACTCATATCTCACCCTGATCAACCAATCAGGGACTGGTAGGGCCGAGTAACCCACGTGGGACTCTGATGCCCATGGAACTTTCAGCCAATCAATGAGCTGAAGTTCCTCCAGGTAAAAACAGGCAACACAGAGATTCAACAAGATTCAGAAGGGAAGATTCAACAAGATTCAGTAAGATTCTAAAGGGAATTCAAAGGAGAATTCCAGGGCAGGACAGCCCAGGAGCAGAAGGCTCCCAAGGGCAGGACATTCTCGCAGCGTGCCTCCTGACCATCCTGAGACTCAGCCCGGACAACCACGGAACGGCCAGTGTGTCCGAGTGCCAGAACTTTCCTTTGTTCTAAGAGTCTAGAGCGGAGGTTGCCAGAGAGTAACCAGCAGCAGGCCTCGTGAACAGGTCGGAACTGTGGACAGCTGAATCACTATTCAGAACTAGCTCTTCATCAGGAACGAACCGGTCCTGTTCCTGACTTGCTGGGACCCACAGTCATCTTTTCTCCTGTGCACAAACTTTGCCAACTAGCCGGACAGTGAGCATCAGCAGCGCACCGTCGCAAGCCGCACAGCACAGCCTGGCACGGAGCCAGAGAGCGCGGATTGGACAGCAACAGCCTGCAACTGTTTCTTTGTGCCCGCAGGAGATCTGAATCCCCAAAGATTGGATGAGTATTCAACTTCAATGCATTACAGCTCGAGAATTCAATTGTTATCCCAACCAGTTGATATCAATTTAATTCCTAAGAGTTATGTACTTGTTTTGAGTATCTAATGTAGAAGTTGTAACCAAGTTCACTTTACGAAACGGTCTAAATGAATGATATACTGAACGTATGTCCTCTTGATATGTGTAACACTTTGTAACTGATTGAATATATACCTTTTGTATTCTGATAACCCTCTCGATAAGATCTGTTAGGTTTACATGCATATTCTATGTATTAATAAATGTATCCTCGTGTATTAGTACCTGTGTGTGCGCGTTGTTTGAGTTATGTCGCATGGTTGGATTCTAAAGCCATCAAAAGAATCAACTTTGTGATTTACTGCTACAATTAATAATTGTCTCAGTAAATGCCCAAACCCTACAGAACTGGTGCCTTCAGAGAGCCACTATGATTACATATTTGGCGTCCCTGAACCGGTTTTCCCTACATTATTTGGCATCCCTGGGTGGGCATGGCAAGACTGAAATGAGTCAACCAAGCGGAATAATTCAATATAAAACGCCGCGGGTTTCATACACGACAATACAGTGTGCTGAAAGCCGAAAGAAAAAGTTCCCCTTGCTCTTTAAGCAGTGCTTGATTGTTTTGTGATCTTTTGCGATCTACCGGGTTGATTGCATACTTGATCTTGTGGTTTTCTGTGGTAAAACTGTGATTTCGTACTTAAAAGTAATACTCTTTAAGTTTAACGATGGTTGCTAAAAGGTCTGAATTCGAGTCGCTATTAAGCACTCTCTCTAGCAGCGACAGGTCTGACAACGATCTCTTCCATATCTCCGTCAGCGGAGAAGCTAGGAGAATAAATCTCCATTCTCTGAGAGAGCTAGCGAAGGACATAGAGAGATTTGACCCCGCAGTGTCAGAGAATAATATCGAGAGTTATATTCAGGACCTCAGGTATAACCTGCAGTACCTGCCAAACGCCACAGAACAGGAGAAAGTGTTTCTGGTTAGAAAAACTACCAGCAGAGCTGTACATGAGTGGATGGATAGGCAGATGAAAGAAGTCTGTAATGACTTTGAGCAGCTATGTCAAGCACTTATCGAAGAATACAGTGCGTTTATTGACCCGACCGCTGCGATAGCCGCCGCTCTTAACATTAAGCACGAGAGAGCAGAGTCCCCTCGCGAATATTACGAGAGACTTAGACGAACTTATTTTGCAGGGCGAAATGATGAGGGTTGCGAAGAGAACACACATTTCAAGGGTTTATTCATTGCGAATCTCCACCCGTCAGTCAGAAAGATGATCTTAATGCATACAGATGCACAGACCATGAAAATGACTGATATTAAGAGATTCGTGCAGAAAGCCTGGGAGTATGATGTCCAAAGTTGCTCTGAGCAAAAAGCTGCTAAAGCGACTGTGTTCGCCGTCAGAGCCAGCAGGGTTAATTCCCCCCTGCTCGAAGGAGCACAGGCTCCTGAGCTGGCTAAGCCCCGTTCCAAAGCACTCACACAGGACCGCACCCAGTGTCCTAAGTGCCATGAGAACACCGGGGGAGGGAAAGGGCTAGATAAAGCTGAACAAAAGCATTCAGTAGCCGCCCGCCTGGCCAGGCTTGAACAAGCTTTATTAGGACAAGGACAACCGCTCCCCAAGGCTGCCGGAAGCGTGAATGAGCTGATACTCTCCACTGGAGGAGGCGGAGACCCGCCCCCTCTCCCTCCCTTAGTCTATCTGATTGAGCGGAAGGGTTCCTGCCTGGATAAGGTCAGCCACTCCCAAGTGAGTGCTGACTCCACCCCTGAAGTCACAGAGCAGCCAGTAAAACGCAGAGGAAAAGTAAGAAGCTTTTACCTCAAGGCTGCCATTGGAGATGTCTTACCCAGTGAGACACTGATTGACACTGAGGTTGAAAGGTGTTTGATGTCACACGGCAAGCTCAAACGGGTAGAAAAAGAAAAGGGCATGCGACTCAGAGAGGAACCTTTGGTGGATCACCAGAAAGGCAAAGTGTGGAAACAGGTCAAGGCTCCTAAGCCTTCTGTACAGAAGGAAAGGGGGGCCAAGAGGCAGACTGTGCTCACACAGTGCCCACCGAACACAGAAGCCTATGTGAAGATTCCTTCTGTTCCCTCTGGACAAGAAATAAAAATATTTCCTTGTTCCCCAGATATACAGGGAAGTCGTGTCCCGGCTGAGGTCACAACAGCCTCCCTGCCACAGGAGCGGTGCTCTGAGCAGCCGCCTGATCCACCAGGTAAAGCACACACCTTTTACATCCCTAAAGAGGAGCAGATCTCCCCACCTGGCGATGAAAAGGAGCTTTCCCTGTGCACCCTGGGACCCAAGAGGGGTCAGGACCACCACCCCGCAGTGGTGGAAGGGATCCAGATGGCAGGAGAGCAGGTTGGTGATGTAGCCCTCACCCTTAGCCCTGACAGGTCCTCTATTAGTGAGGATCTGCTTGAGCAGCTGTCACAGTGCCACCACCAGGTGCCCCTAGTGCAACATTCACAGGTTAGACAGGAGGTCCAGCTGGACGCTGAGACTACTGCGCTGTGGACACACCTGATCCCAGATGCCGATTCCCTCTGCTTTGACCCAGGGAACCTGCAGTCAGGTAACATTATTTCTCACAACTACCAGGTAGTGAGTGAGACTGACCTGATTGTTCCTGCCTCAACGGCAGGGTTGCCAACACACCCAGTCCCCCAGAAGGGACAGGGAATGAAAGCCGAGCCGGTTTTCTTACAGCCACCAGCTCAGTCTGTCAGTCTGAGTCTGACCAACAGTGGTTCAGCCAGACTGGAGCTGGATGGTCAAGCCACCCGCCTGCCAGTGCAGGACATCGCAAAGAGGGGTGTCAGAATCCCCGCCTGCACTGACATGGGCCTGGTGAGTGATAGTGAGTTCAAAGATAGTGAACTAGCTATCCCACTGCTGGGGCAGCTCCCTGAACCCCTAGCGAGGGAAGGGGGGAGCGAGCAGGTGTCCTACACCTACCCCCAGCGAAAGATTGTAAACATGCCGATAGAGGGATTCCTCAATCAGGAAGTGTGCAGGGTGGACCTGAACAGTGAGAATGGGGTAACAATCCCAGATCACTCAGGTGCTCCAGATGACCACTCAGCCGAGGGTCAGGCATGCTCCACCACTGCACCACCCCCTGCAGGGTTCCTAGAGCACAGGCATGAACAAATCGAAAAAGCAAATGCCCTGGAAAAGGAGGAGCAGCATCAGCAGCTGCGTCAGATCTCCCCAGATTTCCAGGATGTTGGCGCCCAAGATGCCACAGGGCATACTGAGAAAGACACCATGTACACGCTGCGCCAGCTTAGAAAGGCAACAGTCACTCAGAAGGAGATGACTGGGATCAGCCACCCGAAAAGACTTTTGGGAGGACTGATTGCTGCCACCACTGTTGTGCATTTGCTATTTCTGGTAGGTTTGTGTGCTACTGGCACTCTCACCCTGACTGCCCCAAGAAGGCAGGTGTCAGAGATGCCAGAGGGTAGTGACAGACTGTATCAACAGCAGCAAAAGTTGGAAAGCTTAGGGAAAACCCTACAGGCAACTTCCTATGCAACAGGGTTAAACCTTATTCCCCAAACAGTGGACATGATTGTTGGTGTTATACAGTGGGTTTATGCTTGTGTGCAACAGGCCAGAATGTTGACACAAGACCTGTTAAGGGAGTTTAGTGCCACTGTAGCCAGTCTAACCACGGCACAAATCCCAACCCACTTGATTCCACTCTTCTCAGTAGAGGAGTATGTGACATTAACCCCATCGCTCATAGCTCACCCAGAAGGCAATCCAAGATTGAATTCGGTTCCAAATCTTGAGATGGGTATGGCTACCAAAGCTATCCATTGGCTGTGTCTAAACGATTCACCAATGAAGGGTGTAAAGCTACTAACGAGCAAAGGGAGGTTAATGAACCCCATGAAGAGCAGGTGGGAAGTAAATGGCTGGTAAGCACACCACATTTAACAGACACTGTGACTTGTGACAGGCATGATATAGCTACCGCAATGCAGCTTCCTAATCAAACAGTTTCCTGCAAGTTCCCGAGGAGGCCACAGTGCTCTTGAACTTAACACTGTACGGTCTGGAACCAGACAACATAAGACCAAACGTGAGGTCGTGGATGCCTTCAGATGCCACACTAAGGATTTGGATAGAAATCCAAGAAACAGTAAGCCCTGAAGAGGTACAGGTAGTTAATTTGCTTTAATGGAACAAACCTCCAAATCACCCTAGCAGATACCCAACACAGGTGTTGTGGTTTATCGGGGGGCTGGGAACAGGAACTGTTGTTGTTGTAACACTACTGCTGGGTAGCTGGATCATGACTGACAGTGTACTCTGAATGCTGTACTCTCACATCAAGATGTACTCTGGGTAGCATGAATGAGTCAAAGGTAGCATGTCAAAAGAAAGGAAGTGACTTCTCCCCAAATATCTACCACAGAGGTATCAGATATTGACAGTGAACTTCCTGATGTGTAATTCCTAGACTTAGATAATGTCTCCTACCGTGTTTATACATACTCCAGATGTTATTCATCCTGTTTGTATCCAATGCTGGTTCCGGTATGAATTCTCGAGGAGTAATGTAGACATTTAAGGTTAATGTTCTAATGGCAAGGGACATCACTTAACTCTGTTTTGTTTTGAAGGCAACAATGCCTCGGGACCTCGTGGCCTTCAAAAAGGGGGGATATGTAGCGGTGAGGCTTAATAATAAGGCAGAATTAAGTGTTTCTGAGCTTCCCAAATGAGGCCCCATTTCTCTGTTCATCTCTGTGGTGCAGCCACAGAGAAACTATTCATGCAAGATGTTTTCTTTTGATAAGGACAGCTCCCAAAGGGGGATGCACTTAGCTAAGCCTGGCTATCATGATCAATGGTCATCCATTGGCGCCTATCTGTTTAGGGAGTGCCAGTTGGACATCTGGACTGCATTACTAAGTGTCAGGACTAAGTGACTCATATCTCACCCTGATCAACCAATCAGGGACTGGTAGGGCCGAGTAACCCACGTGGGACTCTGATGCCCATGGAACTTTCAGCCAATCAATGAGCTGAAGTTCCTCCAGGTAAAAACAGGCAACACAGAGATTCAACAAGATTCAGAAGGGAAGATTCAACAAGATTCAGTAAGATTCTAAAGGGAATTCAAAGGAGAATTCCAGGGCAGGACAGCCCAGGAGCAGAAGGCTCCCAAGGGCAGGACATTCTCGCAGCGTGCCTCCTGACCATCCTGAGACTCAGCCCGGACAACCACGGAACGGCCAGTGTGTCCGAGTGCCAGAACTTTCCTTTGTTCTAAGAGTCTAGAGCGGAGGTTGCCAGAGAGTAACCAGCAGCAGGCCTCGTGAACAGGTCGGAACTGTGGACAGCTGAATCACTATTCAGAACTAGCTCTTCATCAGGAACGAACCGGTCCTGTTCCTGACTTGCTGGGACCCACAGTCATCTTTTCTCCTGTGCACAAACTTTGCCAACTAGCCGGACAGTGAGCATCAGCAGCGCACCGTCGCAAGCCGCACAGCACAGCCTGGCACGGAGCCAGAGAGCGCGGATTGGACAGCAACAGCCTGCAACTGTTTCTTTGTGCCCGCAGGAGATCTGAATCCCCAAAGATTGGATGAGTATTCAACTTCAATGCATTACAGCTCGAGAATTCAATTGTTATCCCAACCAGTTGATATCAATTTAATTCCTAAGAGTTATGTACTTGTTTTGAGTATCTAATGTAGAAGTTGTAACCAAGTTCACTTTACGAAACGGTCTAAATGAATGATATACTGAACGTATGTCCTCTTGATATGTGTAACACTTTGTAACTGATTGAATATATACCTTTTGTATTCTGATAACCCTCTCGATAAGATCTGTTAGGTTTACATGCATATTCTATGTATTAATAAATGTATCCTCGTGTATTAGTACCTGTGTGTGCGCGTTGTTTGAGTTATGTCGCATGGTTGGATTCTAAAGCCATCAAAAGAATCAACTTTGTGATTTACTGCTACAATTAATAATTGTCTCAGTAAATGCCCAAACCCTACAGAACTGGTGCCTTCAGAGAGCCACTATGATTACATATTTGGCGTCCCTGAACCGGTTTTCCCTACATTATTTGGCATCCCTGGGTGGGCATGGCAAGACTGAAATGAGTCAACCAAGCGGAATAATTCAATATAAAACGCCGCGGGTTTCATACACGACAATACAGTGTGCTGAAAGCCGAAAGAAAAAGTTCCCCTTGCTCTTTAAGCAGTGCTTGATTGTTTTGTGATCTTTTGCGATCTACCGGGTTGATTGCATACTTGATCTTGTGGTTTTCTGTGGTAAAACTGTGATTTCGTACTTAAAAGTAATACTCTTTAAGTTTAACGATGGTTGCTAAAAGGTCTGAATTCGAGTCGCTATTAAGCACTCTCTCTAGCAGCGACAGGTCTGACAACAATCTCTTCCATATCTCCGTCAGCGGAGAAGCTAGGAGAATAAATCTCCATTCTCTGAGAGAGCTAGCGAAGGACATAGAGAGATTTGACCCCGCAGTGTCAGAGAATAATATCGAGAGTTATATTCAGGACCTCAGGTATAACCTGCAGTACCTGCCAAACGCCACAGAACAGGAGAAAGGGGGGCCATGATTGGTAAGGGCCAATGGGAAATTTGGACAGGACGCTGGGGTTACACCCCTTCTCTTTTTGAGAAACGCCCTGGGATTTTTAATGACCACAGAGAGTCAGGACCTCAGTTTTATATCTCATCCGAAGGACGGCGCCTGTTTTACAGTATAGTGTCCCTGTCACTAAACTGGGGCATTGGGACCCACATGGACCGCAGGGTGAATGCCCCCTGCTGGCCCCACTAACACCTCTTCCAGGAGCAACCTTAGTTTTTCCCAGGAGGTCTCCCATCCAGGTACTGACCAGGCTCACACCTGCTTAGCTTCAGTGGGTTGCCACTTGTGAGTTGCAGGGTGATTTAAGTTGTATACTCTTTAGACTTTTAAATTCAAACTGTGTATTACAGCATATTAATCATTATACATTAAAAAGTTGGTATATTTTATGAAAGCACGATTGCTCAGTTGGACAAAATTACAAAACCTACCACCTTTATCATAAATATTTTAATTATGCAGAAATATCTTTTGCATCAAAGTCTTTACCGAAGATATCACTGTCATGCCCAGTACACCTAGAGGGAGCTCTACTTTTCTCCTGTTCCTAGTTCCCTGTGATCATTCTTGTCTTTCTGGTGTGTCTTGTTGTGTAGCCTATTTATTTCCTTCTGCTCTGCTCCTCGCTCAGCATTTACATTCGGATGTCCTGAAACCAGCCTAGCACCAGGTCGCCCCACGTCCGCTACCTGAGGGCATAGGTTTCTATACGGCATTTCCTGAACAGCTGAGCCCGGGCTTACCCCCGTCTCGTTGCTATGCATAGGGTCTTTTCGCTCTCTTGCCATTCTACAATTACCCTTATCCACATTCTTTGTAACCATCTTTGTAAATGAAAATACTTTATTTTTTCATTGACAAAAAGTAACAACACAGCATTTTGTTGATACGATCACGCATTCATGCGTTTCACATGCTCATAAAATATATTAATTTAGAAACATAAACATAATACTGTATGTAAACTGTACTGTATTTGGCTGGTCTTGGTATTTTAAAGAAAAATACACACCAGTATTCCATTTCTCCCTAAACATTAATATACAGTTTGTAACGTAGGGATTTCTATATTTATGTCTTTATTTAGTGGTTACATTAGTGATGAAGGCTAAACTTTTAGCTTCAGTAACGCGTATGCTGTATAGTATACATGTTTGTTTTGGCTTTTGCTTGTTCACATATTTCCCCTTTTTATAAAATGACATGGATGAAAACTGTTCCAGAGCCACTGTTGTTTCATCAGTGAAAAGCACATCATGAAATGCCTCTCTCTGTTCAATCCATTGGAAAAAAGGAAAGGAGCATAAAGCTTCTGATGGTCATAAACGATATTAATTTAGGAAAAACAAAGAGATATGTTTTTAACTGCACTGCATTGGAGAGAATACCATAGCGCATTTTTTTTTACTCCCTGGCGGAAACGGGCTTCCATTAGAATCAGTATAGCTTCTGAGAAATACATTTTTCTTACATTTAAGTTTAACTAGTTCAGAGCGCCTATTTCTTTTTAAAAAAATTTTTAAATCATTTGCGCAGCCTAAGAGAGGGGGTCTGCTCTCAGTGACAGCTGACAATCCTCCATACACTCAAGTGAAAAATGTAAATGTTGTATTTACAATTTGTTGATAATAAAAATGTTATGTTTTCTAAAGCTTTGTGATAGTTTACCCAGGGAGCTGTGTAAGCATTCGTGGCCAGCAAAAGATCAGCTAAACTGGAAAGATGCGACACGGAAGAGATCATTAATAACCTTTTAAATCTGAAGGGAGATCTAAAGGGATCCCCACACGATCCACATGATACAGGTGTCATGCCCTCTACTCACTGCATTCTCACACGGAAACGCACCCGTACTAATTACACTCCAGTCCTGAGCAATTCTGCCAAACGACACTGTCCCTGCAAATCAGCCAACCACGACACTTCCTTAATCAATGCACCTTCCTCTTCGCACAGTACTTAACCCCCTCTGAACGCTCTGCTCTGTGCTTGGTATTGGTTGTATTTCTGTTCACCTGCCTTGCCTTTGTTACTCTTTGTCTTCTGTATCCTCATTACCAACCACGGAATTCTACCTTGACTGTCTTGCCTCACAGATTTGGAAACCCACTTGTTGCTCTCCTCCTACTGACCTTTGGATCTGCATACTCGACTTTGACCTCAGCCTTGCCCCTCTCCAGTTTGGATACCTTCTCTCTTGCCTTTTTCCTCACTGACCTCGGAACCTGACTCGGACTTCGCCTTTTGTTTTGCTCCTTAGGTACCACATAAGGACCATGTACTTAACAGGTCACTCCTGACAACAGGTTCCTGCTACTGGAGCGATTCAGAGGGAAAGACGGTGACTATTCATTGTTATTAAAAAAATAACTTCGATTCGAACATGTTGTGATATTTAGAAATATAAAAAAGTCCATTAATTGTCCATAATATTGCTATTTTAGTTTTTCAAAAATGTTTTTAAAAGAAAATTCATGGCGCTAGCTGGATTTGAACATCCAACCTCTCAGTTAGAAGTCGGGCACAATCATCATGCCACTAGCACAGTCACATGACAAGTGGAGAAACAGCCATACACACGTAGCGGCAATGCTTGTTAATAAGACAGAATTAAGTGTTGGTATGCTGTCCTAAAGGAGGCCCCATCTCACCCTCCATCTCTGTGGTGCAGCCACAGAGAAAGTAATCATGCAGGCTGATTTAAGATGTTTTCTTTTGATAAGGAACAAGCTCCCAGAGGGGGATGCATTTAGCTAAGCCTGGCTATCATGATCAATGGTCATCCATTGGCGCCTATCTGTCTAGGGAGTGCCAGATGGACATCTGGACTGCATTCCTAAGTGTCAGGAGTAAGTGACTCACATCTCACCTTGATCAACCAATCAGGGACTGGTAGGGCCGAGTAACCCACGTGGGACTCTGATGCCCATGGAACTTTCAGCCAATCAACGAGCTGAAGTTCCTCCATGTAAAAACAGGCAACACAGACAGCCTAAGAGAATTGTGGAGAATTCTGTGGACTTTTCTAAAGGGAATTCAAAGGAGAATTCCAGGGAAGGATGGCCCAGGAGCAGAAGGCTCCCAAGGGCAGGACATTCTCGCAGAGCACCTCCTGACCATCCTGAGACTCAGCCCGGACAACCACGGAACGGCCAGTGTGTCCAAGTGCCAGAACTTTCCTTTGTTCTAAGAGTCTAGAGCGGAGGTTGCCAGAGAGTAACCAGAGGATCCACCCGAGGTTAGCACCAGCAGCAGGCCTCGTGAACAGGTCAGAACTGTGGACAGCTGAATCACTATTCAGAGCTAGCTCTTCATCAGGAACGAACCGGTCCTCTTCCTGACTTGCTGGGACCCACAGTCAACTTTTTTCCTGTGCGCAACTTTGCTAGTTAAAGCCAACACTAACTAGCCGGTCAGTGAACATCAGCAGCGCACCATCGCAAGCCGCACAGCACAGCCTGGCACCGAGCCAGAGAGCGCAGATTGGACAGCAACAGCCTGCAACTATTTCTTTGTGCCCGCAGGAGATCTGAATCCCCAGAGATTGGATGAGTATTCAACTTCAATGCATTACAGCTCGAGAATTAAATTGTTATCCCAACCAGTTGATATCAATTTAATTCCTAAGAGTTATGTACTTGTTTTGAGTATCTAATGTAGAAGTTATAACCAAGTTCATTTACGAAACGGTCTTAATGAATGATATACTGAACGTATGTCCTCTTGATATGTGTAACACTTTGTAACTGACTGAATATATACCTTTTGTATTCTGATAACCCTCTCGATAAGATCTGTTACGTTTATATGCATATTCTATGTATTAATAAATGTATCCTCGTGTATTAGTACCTGTGTGTGCGTTGTTTGAGTTATATCGCATGGTTGGATTCTAAAGCCATCAAAAGAATCAATTTTGTGATTTACTGCTACAATTAATAATTGTCCCAGTAAATGCCCAAACCCTACAGAACTGGTGCCTTCAGAGAGCACACTACACACATATCAATAGATACTGTATGTGTACAGTATATACTACTGTTTGTTTTACAGTACATGAATATAATTATATCGTTATTAATTTATTTAGATATGCAATTCCATATTATATTCCCTACTAATCAAATTCTAAAAGTATGCTTGTTTACTCCGGTATTGAGCATAGTCACAGAAAAGCTTAAAACTATCACTTTTCTCACAGAGTACTGTATATTGTATAAACGTCCAGTACAGTAACATGCTCAGAGGGAGCAAGGAGCATGTACAATAATTTCTGAAATAACCACATGTAAGACTTCAATGTTTAAAATGTTTAGGGAGAAATGAAATACTGGTGTGTATTTGTTCTTTAAAATACCAAGACCAGCCATATACAGTACAGTTTACATACAGTAATATGTTTATGTTCCTAAATTAATCTTTTATGAGCATGTGAAAGGCATGGTGAATCGGAGATTCTCAAGAATTACTTTGTATGATTGGAAACGAATACATGATCGGATCAATGAAATGCTGTGGTGTTACTTTTTGTTAATGGAAAAAATAAAGCCTTTTGTTTACAAAGATGGTTACAAAGAATGTGGACCAGGGTAATACTTTGAGTTTACAGCTTGTCCAAGGTCATTCATTATTAATACTATTAGTGATATCTTCGGTAAAGACTTTGATGCATAAGATATTTCTGCATAACTAAAATATTTATGATAAAGGTGGTAGGTTATGTACTTTTGTGCAACAGAGGAATCTTACTTTCATAAAATATACCAACTTTTTAATGTATAACGATTAACCTGCTGTAATACACAGTTTATATTTAAAAGTCTAACCAGTATACAACTTAAATTCTTAATTGAATTAAGATTGTCCCTCAGCAGTGATTGGGAGTCGAAACCGAGTGTTTTCTGGTGACAGCTCAAACGCTGTACATGAGAGGTTGAGCTTTATTAGCTCCTCCTGGCAGTAATTCCAGATACTATCTTACATACGGTATGACGCATTGCGAGGTGTTATACCACGACAAGCCCACCGCGTTTTACCACAGCATACCCCGCTCATTTTGAATGGCTGCATCTGTAGCAGTTTAAAGTACGTCACTAACTCCAGCCACAAGCTCTATGACTGCTGTAGGTGATTGCAGCTGGGGAGCTGTATAACAAATATCACTCAACAGCAAGAGTCAATGGACTCAAAGGGATCACTCTGCAAGCTTTTTTGAAAAACTCGTGCTGAGATACTATTTATGTATATAGTATATACAGTTCTATATCTTC
This sequence comes from Lepisosteus platostomus, assembly GCF_059453375.1. NCBI lineage: Eukaryota > Metazoa > Chordata > Actinopteri > Semionotiformes > Lepisosteidae > Lepisosteus > Lepisosteus platostomus. Next base: position 226,709 of record NC_142627.1, on the reverse strand, counting down.
TAAAACAGAGTCATAATGCTCAACATAAATGAATGAATGCTCAAGAGCATTAAATCCTGAGTCTGCTGAGGCAGGTTACTGTATATATAAGAAAGATTGCTTAAAGCTTAGTAAAAATGTCTAAGATTTGACAACTCTTTGTTTTGATTGTTCTATGCTTAGCCATGTGTATCTATGCCTTTTTGTCTGGGTTTTGTCTTTCTTGTCAGGCAAGTGAAGTGAACTTGTATAGTAAGCATAGATTGCATTCTGTGCTCAAGAAATTTCAGTAAAAAATTAAATTAAATGAATTATTAAATTAAAACTTTTGAGCTTAAAAATAAAATGCTGTACAACGGCATAGGGAATTATTCTTTTCTATTCATTTATCTGCAACATATAAATTTGACCACATTCTTCCAGGGCACTAAGGTATCAAGTACGATCAGAGGTGTGACACAACCCAGTAAACTGTTTTAGAGGAATTCCAAGAAAATATTCATAGTTTGAAATGCCACTGAAGATATCAATTATCCATGCCTTCCTATACACAATTCCTACTGTATATTTGTGTAACAGTGCCAGACCAATGAAACAAATTACAGGTTTAATAAGTATTTTTTTACTTGTTCAACAATAGGCAACCTTGACTTTTCCATTCTATTAATTGCAAGTCATTGTTGCAGATAATCCTTAATTTTGAGAGAGTGGTTTAGTACCAGGGTCAATTAAAGAATGAGTATATTGGCAGGTTAAAAGTCCTGTAATGGCATGACAGGACCATGACAGGACAGGACCAAAAGTCCTGTAATGGCATGACTCCGGCACTGAAAGCACTATGAGCATCATCCCCCGGGCCAGGCTGACCATCACAGCTGACCAGGTGAAGAAGGAGCTGAAGAGGCTGCACGGGGGTAAGGCCACAGGACCAGATAACATCTGTCCCAGAGTTCTGAGGGCCTGTGCTGATCAGCTGAGCGGAGTGCTCCAGCGACTGTTCAACCTGAGCCTGCGCTTGGAGAGAGTCCCGGTGCTCTGGAAGACATCATGCCTGGTCCCGGTACCAAAGAAAGGGCGCCCCTCTGTCCTCAACGACTACAGACCAGTTGCACTGACTTCTCACATCATGAAGACACTGGAGAGGCTGGTCTTATCCCACCTGAGACCCATGGTCAGCTCATCACTGGACACCCTACAGTTTGCCTACCAGCCCAGTGTTGGTGTGGAGGATGCGATCATCTACATGCCGCAAAGGGCCTACTCACACCTGGACAGGGCTGGCAACACTGTAAGGATCATGTTTTTCGACTTCTCCAGTGCCTTCAATACCATCCAGCCCTTACTTCTAAGGAGGAAGCTGGAGGAGATGCAAGTCGATGCCTCCATGACCTCGTGGATCACTAAATACCTGACGGGCAGACCACAGTCTGTGAGACTTCAGAACTGCGTGTCTGAACTGGTAGTGAGTAACACAGGGGCACCTCAAGGGACAGTTCTTTCTCCATTCCTCTTCACCCTCTATACTTCGGACTTTAAGTACAACTCAAAGTCATGCCACCTGCAAAAGTTCTCAGATGACTCTGCAATTGTGGGATGTATCAAGGGTGAGCAGGAGGAGGAGTACAGAGGACTGGTCAGCAGCTTTGTGGAGTGGTGTGGGGTGAACCACTTGGAACTGAATGTTACAAAGACAAAGGAACTGGTGGTAGATTTTAGGAGGAAAAAGGTCAAACCTACTCCTGTCTACATCCATGGGAGTGGCGTGGAGATGGTGGACTCGTACAAGTACCTGGGAGTGCACATCGACGATAGACTGGAATGGTCTAAGAACATCGAGGCCATCTATAAGAACGGACAGAGCCGACTTTACTTCTTGAGGAGGCTCAGGTCCTTCAATGTGTGTAGTAAGATGCTACACATGTTTTATCAGTCGGTGGTAGCGAGTGCCATTTTCTACGCAGTGGTGTGCTGGGGCTCTGGGATTAGAGCAGTAGATTCCAAAAGGCTGAACAAGCTCATCAGGAGAGCGAGCTCTGTCATTGGGTCTGACCTGGACCCCTTGGAGGTAGTGGCTGAGAGGAGAATGATGTCCAAACTGGAGGCCATCATGGACAACTTCTCCCATCCCCTCTATGACAGGCTTGCAGGAATGAAGAGCACGTTCAGCAATAGACTGATTCACCCACGGTGCGACAGGGAGCGCTACAGGAGGTCATTCTTGCCGTCTGCCATAAGACTGTACAACGCATCCACCTTGCGTCTTGGCAGAGGCAACAGCGACAGTGAACTGTTTCTGGACTAAACGCATATACACATATACTGCTACATCTGTTCTCTTTCTTTTTCTTTTTCTTTTTCCCGTTTACAACCACTTTTGTGCAATATATGCCAGGGACCTGTGCAATACATTTATATTTATATTTATATCTATGGTTACATCTATATTTATATTCATACGTGTGATACGATTTTCTGTGTACTGTTCTGTTCTAGTTTCCTCTTGTGTGTCCGGACTGTGAGTAACTCTTGTATTGTATTGTATGTATTGTACTATTAGTATATAATTCGTTACACTGTGGCTGTGTTGTGTGTGTTAAGCTGCTGTTGCACTGCAATTTCCCTCACGGGATCAATAAAGTATCTATCTATCTATGAGATAGAGGAGACATTCCAAGGGCCAAGAGATGAATGGAGCAATTCCTGGTGTTGTCTGGGTTTTGTTCTATTTGCATTCTAAAGTTACATAGTGGGTCTAATTTAATTAGCTGCAAAACTGCTATCCTACCAAGGCTGCATGAGGATTTATAAGTCTGTACCCTTAATGAAGTGAATGTCTTGTGTAATCAACTTAAAAGACCTTAAGAAACAATCTATGCATGTTTGAGAAAAGTGCAATGATTGTTTGCCTCCTCCAGTTGGAACAAAATCTAGAAGGCCTTCCTAGACCTGTCTGTGGCTGTTGGAATGGAGAATTGAACAATTCTCAAAAAACAAAGCAGCCATGACATAACTATTACATAACCGAAGCACATCTGATCTACATTTGTAATTGTATTCAGATCACAATGCATTGCACGAATTATTCATCTGAATCGTTTCAAAAGTTCTCATATAGTACATTGGGTGATTTCCCAATTCATTTTGTAAATGATTATGCTTTAAAACTTAATAATTTGTGGACTTTGCTTATGTTTACAGGCTACCTTGAGAAGGATGAAGCAAAACGTCTAATCCACAATTACAATCTCATTTTCAACTTGAATTTGAAAATTAGTGAGGGACTTCATACTTTTCAATCTGAAGGGGGAGTCAACTTGGATTCATTGCTGCATTATCTTAAAGAATTGTAACACTTGTTGTGAAAATACATAGAACCACATTGTATATGATGAGTAGATTTTATTTCTTTTTAAAAAACTCAAAGCTACAAGTTGTTGTACTTAGACTGGAGCTGATTATGTTTCTTAAAATAATATCTCATTTCTGAAATCTGTTTTTAATCTATGTGCAAAGTAAACTGACACCAGGGTTAGATCCCTACTCTTTTCAAGAAACACCCTGGAATTTTTAACGACCACAGAAAGTTAGGACCTCAGTTTTACATCTCATCTGAAGAATGGAGCCTTTTACAGTATAGTATAGTCACTATATTGGGGCACCAGGAGCCACACAGACTGCAGAGACTACAGGGTGAGCACCCCACACTAGCCTCACGTCCAGCAGCAACCTTGGTTTTTCCCAGAAGGTCTCCCATCTAGGTACTAATCAGGTTCACACCTTTTTAGCTTCACTGGGTTGCCAGTTGTGAATTGCAAGGTGATATGGCTGCTGGCTATTATTATCTGAATTATCTGAATTTGATGTTGATGTTTGCTCTAAATTCATGTTTAATCAGTTAATAAATACAGCAAAGAAATTCGATGGTTTTGTGAATAATGTAAATCATTAAGTGTAATAAAAAGGTTTGGAAAAATCTACAAATCCAGCTTTTGAAGCTCATAATTTTGCTGAAGATATGTAATTATATTAATAAATTTGTGGATGTTCTGCCAATTAATATAGTAATGTTTATGTAGCGCCCTCGCCTGGCGTTGTGGCAGAAGAGTGCCCGGTTGGGGTGCACGGCAGAGGCAGGAAGGGAGTAGTAGTGGCCAGGGCGGGGACTAGGAGAGCCACTGGTCGGTGCAGCCAGAACCGGTGTTCACAGTTGCGAGATCGCCCGGACTCATGTACTGTAAATAGTTTCCCTGGTTTTGCACCCCTTTTTATACATATACCCAATTATTACCCTATACCTGTGTAACCAGTGTGTTGTACCGTGTTTGTCTCTTTCTCTCACTCACCTCCCATTGTGGTGGTTGTGCCGGAGGTGCGCCTGATTAAAAAAAGCGCCGTGTTCTCAGTTAACAAGAGCTAGAGTTCTTGTCTCCGTCCTTGCCGGACCCGTCGCGTTATGTTTATTATATTTTTAAACATACAGAAGAAGAGACTTCTTTTTCAGGTGAATGCTGCACATTGGTGGTGGGGGGGAGTCCAGTTAAGTGGAGTGTCCAGAAAAGCCCTATATACTGTAAATGTAAGAGATTATTGTAACCCTCCGGGGTTTACATGGGCGCCCTCACCGCTGCTACCTCAGGTCAGCCCCCCAGCATTGGGGACTCAAACCTGGGCCTCCGGCATCACTCAACAGGGACCCAGCCTCTTGAGTCAAAGGGAAATCTCCACTCAGCCCGCCGGCTGCGGTCCCTGCTATTCACAGGATGGGCGGTGACGTCACCGCGCTTGTAAGCCGGCTCTCACAACCAATTGAGGCCGTATGCGTTACATTATTATTATGATTATTATTATTATTATTATTATTATTATTATTATTATTATTAATATGCAAATAGTCGTGAAATTATGGAGCAAGCTAACCGTTTTTTAAAGAAACAAACGGACAAGATTTTGGTATAAATTTCCTACAACAGTACAAATGAAATATTATATAGTTTTGCTAAACAGCTTCTTATTTTATGGAAGCCTGTTTCCGCCAGGGAGTACAGAAAACGAGCTATGGTATCTCGCAATTGCGACTTACTGTAGTATCTCAGAATTGCAATTGTGAGATACAGATGCAGCCATTCAAAATGGGTGAGGTATTTCGCGGCATACCGCAACACGCCCACCGGGGTATCACGCAGTTAACGTGTGTCACGTGACTAACTATCCGGCGTCGCCTTGTAAAACCACCAGGGGGAGCTTAACCTCTCATGTACAGCATTTGAGCCTTTAATTTTGAACTGTGTATTACAGCATGTTAATCATCAGTCATTAAAATGTTGGTATATTTTATGAAAGCAAGATTGCTCAGTTGGACAAAAGTACACAACCTACCTTTATCAGAAATATTTATGCATCAAAGCCTTTACTGAAGATATTACTAATAGTATTAATAATGGATGGCTTTGGACAAGCTGTATACTCAAAGTATAATTTCTTTAGCACATTTGTACAGGCACTTGGAATCTGTCCAAGCCATACTTTGTCAGGCATTTTGTTTTACTTCAACGGGCATAAAAACTTCCTTGCTTTTAACAGGGCGTTTCATAATTTCTAACTACGAAAATGATTTAAAATGCGACACCTATCATTCAACTAGAGCTTAAAATATCACAAGGATCCTCAAGAGCACAGCAAAGAGTGTATTAAAAGACACTTGTATTTATCAACGCTTTCTTTTCTTATGGAACCACTTCAGAGGGGTGTTCCAGGAATCGGCACTTTAAAGAAAAAAATACACACCAGTTTTCCATTTCTCCCTAAACATTGTAAGCTTCGAAGTCTTTAACTAACATGATACCGGAGTCAACAAGCATACTTTTAGAATTTGATTAAAAGGGAATATAATATGGAATCGCGTATCTCAAGAATTTAATAACGGTATGATTATATCTGTGTACTGCGGCAGGGCTGTGTAGGGCTGTTTCGCCTGCCTGTTCATGCGAGCTGTCTTGTAGCCTACTGGTCTAGGTGCGTGACTACCAACTGGCAGGTTGTGTGTTCAAATCCAGCTGGTGCTGGACTTTTCATTTTTATTTATTTATTTTTTAATCGCGTAACATAAACATATTACCGTATGCAAACTGTACTGTATACAGTATGTATATGTATATTTAATGTCTTAACTGTGCCCGTTTAAGTATTGAATATTCATATCTAATTTTACCACTGAAGGGAAATCTTAGTAGCTGAGCATAAAAAAATAGGAGCATACTGTAACGCGTGTGAAGGCCATAAACGATATTAATTTTGGAACGTAAACATACAGTATATGGCTGGTCTCGGAACTTTAAAGAAAACATACACGAAACATGGTTTCATTATGACCAGAATCGGTCTTGAGATATTTTTAACTTGATTTACAGTATTTGAGAGGTATGTCTTAACACCGATACTACAGTGCTTAAGTACTGCTCACGTATATGTTTCTAGGTTTATATTATGCATTTCATACGGTCAAATTACTTTTGAGCAACTAATAAGAAGCGCGAAACGGTATGCGTTTTAGTTTCGTTTTGTGCTGGGACCCGTGGATTGATTAGAGATATCAAGTACATACAAGTCATTTTTTAAATGTTGTAGTTCGTCTTGAAAAAATGTTACGAGTACATCATCTATCAACAATTACACAGGTTCTGTTTCCATATTGCGGATTTTGGTTACGTAATATTATTTTCTAGATTTCACGTTGTGAATATGATGGGATGTCTGATGGGATGTTTCTAAAAATCCATCCTCTGTAAAACGTCTTCTCTAGTTGTCCTGCATATGTATTCGCTAATGAAGCTGTGTGTTCTGAGCCTGGATCTCTACATTTCTGTATGAACCAGCTTAGAGGGCTAAAGACAGCTTGTGTTTAAATTGAGTGTAAGGCAATTTATGCTTCTAAAGTCATGGTCAGCATTTATTTTTGTACTGTGCTGTAAACTTGTTCTGTGCCAAGTCACATTATTTTATAGCGTTTTTATAGCGTTATCAAATACGGTGTTACTGTAGTTTACTGAGTCCCATGTCACATGGTCTGTGATTGAAACCTGTAAAACCGGTTTAATTCGTCACAGCCAGCACTCTTCAGGTGTGAGGGTCTTCTGCTCAGAATGAAATGCTAAAATGTTTGTGTATATTCTAATGGTAGTGGGGGCAGGGTGTGTGGGAACAGGTTTGTTCTTCACACCTGAAACATTTTCTCTGAAAGGATTTTCTTCGCAGTTTAACCGATCTTGTTACAGCATGTTACAGTTTACTATTATTAACCATATTAATTTTAAGTGCTTAATGTAAAATCTTGTAAAAATATATTTTCATTGTTCAAATATACATTAATATACATTAAGTCTGACTATCATATAATAAGTTAAATACAAAACTAAAGAAAAAATAGGGTTAAATATAATTCAAAATATTTTGCTAACAATGTTAACTGTTTATGAATAATAAAATGTATTAACTAAGGAGTAGGATGGCACAGTTGTTAGTATGTTTTTTGTTTTGTTTCTTTTTCATAAATACAACAGTAGTACCTGATGTCTCAGTGGCTTTCAAAATTAAATTATGCATGCAAACCTGAGAACTAGAAAGATAACTAAGATTTTAATACTAATTAAATGACCGCGGGCACTTTCCACCCCCTCTACATTCTCAGAGTAGAACAGACTAACCTTCTAATGAAAGACGGTCCACCCCCCACGGACAGGAAAAGTGCCCACAGGCACTTAAACTTAATATGGTCAGTAACAGTAAACAGTAACATGGTCAGAAGGAGCACGTACAAACGTTTCCGAAATAACCACATGTAAGACTCTGATGCTTAAAATGTTTAGGGAGAAAGTGGAATACTGGTGTGTATTTTTTCTTTAAACTACCAATACCAGCCATATACAGTCTGTAACGTAGGGATTTCTATATGTCTTTATTTAGTGGTTACATTAGTGACAAAGGCTAAACTTTTAGCTTCAGTAACGTGTACATATCTCCCCTTTTTATAAAATGACTTGGTTGAAAACTGTTCCAGAGCCACTGTTGTTTCATCAGTGAAAAGTACATCATGAAATGCCTCTCCCTGTTCAATCCACTGGAAAAAAGAAAAGGAGCATAAAGCTTCTGATGGTCATAAACGATATTCATTTAGGAGCAGCATCAGAGGTATGTTTTTAACTGCACTGCATTGGAGAGAATACCATAGTGTGTTTTTTTTTTACCCCCTGGCGGAAACTGGCTTCCAGAAGAATCAGTATGGCTCAGAGATTAAATAAAACTTCACAGACATTAACGAAGAGCATAACGCGTGTACTGTATACACTGCAAGTACAACCCCCCTCTCTGCAGGAGTGCTGGCTGTGACGAATTGAATCGGTTTCACGGGTATTTTCAAAGTAGGAGGCGAGATTTCCAGCGAAAGACACCTCCCCCCCCTCAAAAACCCAGTAAGTACAGTACTTACTAGTTAAAGGCTAGGCTCCCGACTACGGCGAAAGGAACCCTTCTTTCATTAGAAGACAATGAACATATTTTAGCCCTGAATGAATTAATAGCAAACATGGTTTACATAAAATACATTTTTCCAAGAAAGTTTAGCCTTTGTCACTAATGAAACCACTAAATAAAGACATAAATATAAAAATCTTAAGATTTTTAAAATACATGACTTTGCTAAAATTTATTTGAAAATAAAAACAATTACAACCGCCAGGGGAGAGAGAAAACAGGGGAGGGATGTTGGTTTTGCATAAGGGGCGGGGCTATGGAAATTAGGTCTGTTTGGGAATGTGTAGTTACATGTTCTGGCTGTTTGTGAATTATCGTTGTTGAGTATGGAGTGTTGAGGTTTTGATTTTGTGTAATGCTTTATGTTGAAAATTGAGGTGGATTTTGTTTATGATAAACAGGATAAACTGGGATGGGAGGAAGTTTTGGTTTTGCATAAGGGGCGGGATTATGATAATTGGAGGACTTTGCGAGAGTAAAATGGTTTGATTATTTGATTTTGTATTGTGGTTGTTATCTATGTTTTTGGTTGGTATTATGTTTATATGGTTGTTTTTGTTGGTTGGTTGTTATTATGGTTATTAATAATACGATCTATAGTTGAAATCTGAGCCTAAATAAAAAGAAAAAGCAAGTGATTAGGTTTATGAGCAATCTAATTACTTATTCGTTTAAAACGCTATATAAAATAAAGTTTATTATTAATTTGCTAGACAGAGCAGTGAATATTATTATGCATAAGACAAACTTTAAAATACACGTTTTGAATAGAAAGAAATCCTCTTCCTGGTACAGTATGTATAGCAAACCAGCACGTCTTTTTTCTCCAATCAGAGGGGTGTCAGATGGTGTCAGCCAATCACCATTCTGAAGCCCTACCGTAATCTCTGGAATGGGGAGACCCCAGAATTCTGTCCCATAGTTTAGACAGATGATAGATACTTTTATTGATCCCGTGAGGGAAATAAAGTAAATCATTTTCATTTTAGGAAATTATTAAACGCTCGGTTAAAAGCAAAGGAGATTGTCTGTTATAGTGGACATAAAAACAAGAGTTCGCTGGCATTATATCCTGGAAGACACAGACCGGCGCCAGACCGGTAAAATGCCTGATGAACTAGGGATTGGACAGTTTCCAAGTGCTTGTACAATCGATGGAAATGTTCAAATAAATGTGCAAAAGAAATAAACAAAATAATCATTTATTTCTTTATCATATTGGGTAGCTAATGTCCTCTCTTTGCTAGTTAGTGGCTGTGTTTCTGCGTTGGGTAGCAACGGGTGACTGTTCTCAGGCGGAAGATGTAAACAGCTTAATGTTCGTGTTAAATAATTTTTTTTAAATTCAATTAAACGGGCACAGTTAAGACATTAAATATACATATACATACTGTATACAGTACAGTTTGCATACGGTAATATGTTTATGTTACGCGATTAAAAAATAAATAAATAAAAATGAAAAGTCCAGCACCAGCTGGATTCAAACACACAACCTGCCAGCTGGTAGTCACGCACCTGGACCAGTAGGCTACAAGACAGCTCGCATGATCAGGCAGGCGAAACAGCCCTACATAGCTCTGCCACAGTACACGGATATAATCATACCGTTATTAAATTCTTGAGATACGCGATTCCATATTATATTCCCTTTTAATCAAATTCTAAAAGTATGCTTGTTGACTCCGGTATCACGTTAAAGACTTCGAAGCTTACAATGTTTAGGGAGAAATGGAATACTGGTGTGTATTGTTTTCTTTAAAGTACCAAGACCAGCTATATACTGTATGTTTATGTTCCAAAATTAATATCGTTTATGGCCTTCACACGCGTTACAGTATGCTCCTATTCTTTTTATGCTCAGCTACTAAGATTTCCCTTCAGTGGTAAAATTCAATATCTACAACGGGCACAGTAAAGACGTTTACAGTAAGACTTTCTACGACAGACCAACGGACCACGAGTGCCCCTGTCGGTCAACCAATCACGTACCGCGGTATTTTGCGTCATCGCGCGTCACGGTGCACGACGCCGTAGCCAATTACCTCCGGTACGTGTCTGTACCGCGCACTTTGAATGGCTGCATCTGTACCATAGTGCGTTTTTTTACTCCCTGGCGGAAACGAGCTTCCATATCTTATCGTTTGCAAACATTAATTTTGCAAGAAAAAATAAGGACATTGGGCAGTCACCCAAGCTTAACTCTAATGGTGTCTGTCTCTGATAACTTTTTAGCTGGCGCAACAAGTCTGAAATTGTGGATTACTACCAAACAGTAAGCTAAAGTTTTCCCCTTGGGGAGGCCGTTTTTTCTAAGATTTTCTGGTGCGTAACAGGACATTTAATAACGTCGTCATGGATGTGTTGACTGTGTCCCAGTTTATAAAACAATTCACAAAGATCACTATGTGTGCTACGCCTCAGCGTACTGTGGTCAGCAAGTGGTATTACAACAGAAGTGCACAGTGAACTTTAAATCGTAGCGCAGAGCAAACCTACTTCTTTACACACTTCACTTTCGGATATTTTATCTATTTATAATGGAGTATCTTCGCATTTTCTTTCATTACTTCTGGGAATGGTTGGACGTTCGAAGTATTCTGTTATTTTCTTTCGTGTTTTTGGTTCTCGGCGATGTGTTTAAAAACAAGATGCCGAAAGACTTTCCACCAGGTCCCATGGGTCTACCTTTCCTCGGAAATATCTGGGATTTTGATGCCGAGAAACCTCATCTGTATATGGCTAAGGTACACTGTATATTTGTTTAAGGTTTTGTAACCAGAGACTGAACACGGGTAAGATAATATTAGGTGAAACTAAGAAAAAAAAATAACCCCACCCGATTTGGCAGCGTCTGTGCGGAGTTGTTCAGTACATTAGCTCCTTCAGCACTTTCAAGCCTGACCAGTTTAATTCGTTTACCACTTGCCTTTTTATTACTCGTTTTCTCTGTAATATTATGAGAATTATTGTTAACGTTCCTCTGTTTTGGGGGATGGGGGTTGTTATGTGAGGGTCCTTTAAAACGTGTTTTTGGACGTTTTGGTTTCGGTTTATAACACTAAAATGGAGTTTATGACGACAATCCGGAAGGTATGTCAACAACCAAGTTCAATCAACCTCAGCAGTTAGTAATTTGTAACCATTCCTGATGTAATTTCCTCACATAAAAAACAACAACAATAATAATAAGAATAATAATATGCATAATCTTCTTATTTTTCTCTAAAACTACTTTTGCGACCCTCCTCCACCGTGTATCCACCTTTGCAGCTGCCCTTTGGACACTCCTCATGGGAGTCGTAGCCCCTCGTCCTATGGCCAGGGGGTTTACCCTCAGCCAAGCTGGCTATGGCAATGTATTTATTGTGACTAAAACACTATAAACGTTTCAATACGCTTAACTGCTTAATTTTAAAGTGGTGTTATTCCTAGTGAACTGCTATCATGAAATAAAGAAACATACTTTTCACTACACTTCAAGTACAGTACTGTTTTATTTTGTATACTGTGGTAATCACAAGTATAATATTTAAAATAAATGTGGTTAATGATTATTAGAAACATACAATACCAAGAGAACAGTGGTTGGTAAATTGAGTAGGACAATAATGCAATACGTGCAAAATGTCTTTTGAAGGGTCTGTGGTTGTTAAAAATCCAAAGGCGCAGATCCTTAGCCACAGAGCCACCACACCGTTTCTGCAGTGAACCAAGATATACTACAGTTTCATGGAAGTTCGGGAGGGATGACAACAGCCAAGTTCAATCAGACTCAGCTGTGTAATCAATCCTGACATCATTCCCTCTTCCTCTAATACACTATAAATACTGTATGTGATCCCCTTCTCTCTCTCTCACATATGTCTTTTTGCATGGACTGTGATATGACCCTGCTTTATCCTATCTTTTTTTCCCACTTTGCAATGGATATTCCTGTTTGCTGATCCAAGTGAATAGTTGTTGCTTTTTTTGTCTCGGCCAGGAATCTCCAGCTCTTCACCTTCTGCCTGTACCTGCATGTGCTCCATCTGCTCCTTTGCTGTCTAAGTTCCTCTCTTTTCCAACCCTGTCTTGTTTGGGTCTCTATTCTTGGTGTCCATTTCAGCCCTGTGTTCATTCCTCTCCTCCCCTGCTGTTCCTGATGTCATCTCCTTGGCCCCTGATCCACTTTCGCTTTACCTACATTCGAGCAGGTACTGTAGCTCCAGGTTGCTGCTGCTTCATGGTCAGTGCAGCACCTTCTCAGTTACAGTAATATAGCTGGAAGGATTTACTGTGACTGAAACACTTTGTACTGTAAATCTTTCAATATGCTTAATTCTTTGATGTTTTTGTTCCTAGTGAATTATTATTATTGAATTAGTGAATGTGAAGTGTCTGAATGTAAGAACATCTTTCTTTTTGTTGTTCATTCAGTAGGAAGAAAAAATGAACCCATTGCCAAAGACTGCACGCTGCTTGCAGACCCTTTTGAACATTTTTGCTTTTGCTTACTGAAAAGCAAGCCGAGCTGTGCCACCATGTCAGCAGATGTCTTGGAGAAAACACTGGAAAATGAGTATAGCTCTAATCAAGGGTCTTTTTTCATTAGCAGATGTTTGAGAATCTTAAACTGCTGTGGAATGAAGAGGTTAATAATAGTCCATGTAGCATAAACACCATTCTGTGTCATTGTAGATCCTCAGAATTGTGTTACCTTGAGGTTAAGCTGGGTGCAGCCTGTCATGTGAGATGTTTAGATATCTATCAACATAAAATGTAGGTAAAAGATAAAGGCTGAATCACTCAGGAGAAAATAACTTCCTCTCATTTAACACCCTTTGTTAATTGTTTTATTTAAAGAAAATAAATCCACCGTACTTCTTTGGCCTGTCAACAAAATATTTTATGACACACCTGAAGAAGGCTCCACGGCCGAAACGTGTTTTCTTTCTCCTTTTTTCAGCATGGAATAAACTTATTACTTGTTCCTTTGCAACAAAATATTTGACATGCTTACTGCCGATTCACAACTAATTCTCGGATTGAATCAGTTCCAAAAGGAGCAATCCTTGCTGCCATTTGTTTTTTTCTCCAGATAAAGCAGTTGTCTGGAGAAAAATGTTTTAGCCATGATACTGTTCCACTAACAAAATGAAAGTTTGTTTTACTTATCTGAAGACATGTCAGGTCTTCAACGATTGACCAACTGGGGTGTAGACTAAAGAGTTAAGATTTTGCGCCTGTATGATTAGTTCCATTCTCTAAAATCAGGAGTTAGCAAGAAAAATAGGTATCTTATTTTATGTGTGCAGCTCAAGTAATAAAAAAGAAAAGGGAATTTTGAGGTTTCAAACTTGCCTTCCCGTAGAACTATGTTCCCACAATACATTGCACTTTTTCTGGTAACAATTTTTTTTTCTGATTTTCTGGTAACAGCACCAGTAGAGTGGTCAGAAAACTCATAATTATTGGCAGTTATAGTAAGTGTGTTAAAATAGACTCTACTCTCTAATCAAACCATCACCAAATATTCACAACTCTGCATGGGGGTCCTAATCCTCTTCCTATGATCTTAGCTCTCACCAAGAGGGTTAAGCCAAAGTTTGACTGAACACTTGACAATCCTTTCAGTACACTTAGTTTTAAGGTGTTGTTTTTCTTAGTGAACAATGATTTATCATATTATATTCAAGTATTTCACAACTTTTCAGCTGAGCTAAAAGCATTTACAGCTCTCCTCAAATATGATACTATAAAAAGCTGTTAGAACATTTAAATTGAATATCTAATGTACTTCACATGCAATATTTATACAATACAATACTATATTTCCACTTCTCAATAGTATATAGAAAATCAGCTTGTAAGCTCTAAAGTTCAACCATTTTTCAATTATTGAGGTTATATGACATATGAATGATATCTCCCTTGATTTAAAATTGCTTTTCCATTCAGCTTGCAGAAAAATATGGAGATGTATTTACCATCCGTTTGGGAAGACGCTTTGTTATTGTAAACGGCTATAAACTGGTAAAAGAAGTTTTGGTTCATCAAGGAGGCAGTCTGACAGACCGTCCACCATTTGCAATGGGTGATGAGCTCACCAAAAACCAAGGTATTTACAGTAAATGATTTAAGTAAGGAACATGTGCATCTTGCTCATAAGCATTCCATCTCAAACCTGATCTGATTTAAAAAGCTATACATAGATGAAGAAAATCAGTGGCTCAATGTTGCAGATAGAACTGGTGTTGGGTGACTTGTATGACTTGTAAGTAGCACAACTTTGTACAAGGTATTTACAACCTCCCTTCATGTGTTGACAGGGACCATTCTTTTACTAAAGCTATACACTAAGGTCTTTACTATTGTTGTAACAGAAGAAATAAGGTTCTTGATCCTGAAATGAAGTAAAACAGATGAGTTTATTGCTTGCAAGGAACAATAAAGCCGAAGTCTTGTTTCCCGCAAGAAACAACAAAACCGAAGTATTGTTCAACGTACTGTTACAAACTTTTGGGTTATATAGTGTTTTCTTCTCCGTTTCTGACGTCACTCGGTCTGATGGTAAAGAGGGGGGTTCATGGTATTTGGCCAGTTTACGATGTTCTGGACAAATGGTCAGTTTAACATTACACCCAGGGGGGTTCCTAGCTTGCATCTGCAATCCTTATCAGTTAACCCCCTTTCCTGCCATAAACCCCAGCTTGTGACTTAGAAGTCTAAACCCCCTACAGAAAGGATTAAATTCAAACCCCCATCTTCACATCTTTCTTCATTCCCCCCTTATAAAATATGGCATACGTCAGTGTAGCCTATTTTTATACATACAATGTCAGGGCAGATATTTCCTTTCTTGGCGAACAGGTATGTATTGCCATGTCATTGTACGTTCCACGGTTATAGCAAGATGTGATACATGTTTTTGTGAACGTGATGATTACAATTATACATATAAACAATACTATTCCTACAGATAAACACTATAAAAAGGTTCCACCCCAGGCCCCAAACACAGACTTTACCCAAGACCCAGTTCCCCAATTTTCATTATAATAGTCCTGATATTTCTGTCCCTCATTGTAAATGTGTTGGGCCAGATCTGAGATGTGCTCAGAATTATCAGGAATATATGTGCAGCATTCAGTGCCAATTACTGCACAAGTTCCTCCTTGGGCCGCCAGTACATAATCTAAAGCTAGTCGGTTCTGCATGGCCACTGTTCTGAGGGCTACCATCTCATCATTAACAGCCTTCAGACTAGATGAGGTAGAATTTGCTAATTCTTCTAAAGTCGAGGCCATTTGAATTAACTCTCGACTCAGAAAGTTGATGCCGGCTTGTGGAAATATTATACCTAAATAATATTCCCAATCAGCCAATTTTCTTTGTGGTCTGTGGTTAGGTCCGAAGGGGCTGTGGATTTGAACACGGATATGAGGAACCACATATCCTAAATAACATGAGCCAGACCACTGGGCTGGCAACCATGGGTAGGCTCGTTTTCCACAAATGAAAGATGTTCCGTTTGGCGCTCCCCATGCCTCTGAAAATAAGAAGCTTATACCGAATTGTGGGGTGTGCCGATCCCATCCTGGAATTTGGAAGGTAGAGGTGGATATATTTGCAGCGATGGTAAGGTTGCAACGACTCCATCCAACCAAGTGCAGACCATTAGTGTGCTGAAAACATATGTTTCCTCACGTTCCTTATTTAGAGTCAGGTATGGTGGTGTATGGCTTCTGTTATATTTAGGAGCGTAAGAGCCTGTGAAACTCGTGGGCTCTAAGCCTCGCTCCTGTAGCTATTGTAATGTTGTGCAGGTTAAAGTCGTGTTATGGCAACCCCCATAGTTTGTCATATTAAAATCTCCTAAATTATCCCTCCAAATGATCATGCCTATGACTTCCTCGAGACGCCAAGGAATGGCTCCCATAGGAAGTCCTCCCTGCACATATTTGGGTAATGCGGCACACACCCAGCAGGCACTTTGGTTGGTTTTCTTAGCTGTCAAATAGGAGAGGCCTAAAAAGGAATTAATTCCATGTTCTCCTTTGTGGGAGAGATGATCATTAATTCCTGCGGAACATAGTCCTACAGCAACAATTATTGTTGTAAACAGAAATGATTTCATTCTGAGTCTGTAAATGGGGATGAGGCTCGTCGGCAGTGTGGCGCGTGGATCCAGCGATCTTTTCCTTCCACTCGAACCGCAGACTCGGTTGTCAACAGGATCTGGTAGGGTCCGTCCCACCTGGGCTGGAGAACCTGTGAAGGAAATTTCCTGATCCACACCCACTCTCCTGGGATGAGGTTGTGCCCTCCTTCAGGTGGTGGTCCCCACGCCTCCAGGACCTGCTCGCGGGCTCCTTGGGTGGCCTCTGTCAGCAACTTGCAATAATACAAAGGAATGGTTAATCCATCTGAGGAAACCCCAGTCTCAGCACCTGTAAGAGAGCTTGTTTCAAATTATTACAGGCGGCTTTTGCTGCGGGAACCAAGGCAATCTTGTCCTTGTACTGCACTCCCCCCTTAAGCAGATCTGTTAAGAGTTGTGCTCACCCTGTAAAAACATTGCACCCAGGCCCTGTTAAAATTTCACAATGCTAGACACAAAAGGGCCTTATCATAACTGCTTCTATTAGACACTCTAAAGCTGAAGCAACTCAGACTTGTGGGTTTCCTCGTCAGGGGAAGCACTCAGAATACCATCAACATACTGAGTGATCACAGCCAGTTGAAGCCACGTGATACCCTGTTCTGGATAGTCATTCTTTGTAATGCATAATATTCCAACCCAATAGATCTGGAATAAAACCACCCATTAAAATCTGGTACTCGGCAAGTAAAACTTGCTGTCCCAATACTCCTGTGGCCTCCTGCCGTCTTCCCATATACATTAATCTATAGCACACTGTCGAACAGAGGAGTGAAACAAGCATGACAGTAGTGCTCCAGTATCCCCTAACAGAGAAACCAACACTCCATTAACAGTACATTTTTAACCACTGGACTGGGACAGACTTAGGGAGGCTACAAGGGATTTACAGGATCTAATCGTTAGGTAAACAGATTTTCTCACAAGACGTTATTCTCCCCAGTCTCGATTCTAAACCTACAGCGTTTCAGCATGTCTGGTTTCGAGACATTCGAATAAAACCAAATTGTTTCCATTATTGCAACTAATTGTATAAAAATACAAAAACTGTTTAACTACTTTTACGTCCACCTGTACTGTACTTATATGTTTCAGACGCTCTTATATTTTCCAATCTCCTTAAGTTGATTTTCGTCAAGTCTCTTTAGTTACGTCTCACTCACACCGTCATTTAGTATACCAAAACTCACAGTTACACACATACATGCCGGCACACAAATTCATAAAACACACATACACATCGAGAATATATTTTTCTCTTCGTAATACAATGTGCTGTATTCTTGTTTTACTTCTACATGAATCCTTTTAATTCCTGAAGCGCACTCCAGGTTCGCTGCATTTCTAATTTCGGGTGCGGTACTTTAGCCCACCGGTCAATATCTTACGGTTTTGGATTTGATCGTATGGGGGAATCAGGGAAGGTAGGTGCGAGTGCAGACCCCCTCGACGGGGTGCGAGACAGTGTTAGAGTGGCGCTGTCATCAATGGCGCCAGCCCCTGCTACATCAAGTCCTTTCCCTCTTCGAGTGAGAGTACAGATCTGCGGGCGCCCTCCCTCTAACAGGGGAGACCCTGATCCGTCTTTATCACACTCATACCAAGTGTTATCCCAATCAGACCCCCCTTCTCCATATGGCCACTGTGGGAATTGATCCCAATTATTTTCGTTTCCTGCCTGTTTGTTCCCTGTGGGAGAGCAGGATATAACTTAGTCGCCGGCTGTAGCACATTAACCAGTGCAGCGTGACCAGGAGTTAATTCCTTCTTTAGTTTCTCATTCTCCTGTACTGGCTCTTTTAGCTTTTTTTCTATACTCTTTCGTAGCGAGTAAAGTATCTTTTCTTCCGGGTTTTTGTTTTCCCCGTAAACACACTTTTAAATCACATCCCAATTTCTTTTTTTTTTTTCATGTATCTGCCACCACTGGTGCCGGCCGTGCACCAGGGTGGGAGCTACATGCTTGTGCTTTTGCCAATCAATACTCATATGCTTTCTTTACAGGCGTCTTCGCCCCAAATTCCCTCTGACAAACTTAGCTTTTTCCATATTTTTCTCCTTCTTTTCCGTCAACTTGCACTTTTCCGATATATAAACGGACCCTTCCACCACTTTCTCAAACCATCAGTTAGCACACATGTTCGGTCTCTTTTACTTTTGTCGTGTGTGAGGTAACAGCTCATACAGTAAGGGGATGCTTTCACTTGAAAAACCTGTGCATTACTGCACTCATTCAGCTAAGGGCGTCTGTTACCTCCAGATCTAAATGCCTCTCCGAGACTTTAGAGAGGACTTACACCGCACTGTTCACAGGTAAGAAACGAGACCTCAAAAACCCCCTTTCTTGATCAGTAATTCACCATCCCCAGAATGCCAGCATCGCTGCTTTTGCCCCGGGGTGGACTTACGCACTGAGCTCAATCAGGGCGATTCTCGGGTCTCAACGTCCTTTAAATCCTGCTACTTAATGCTTTGCTCTTTTATTATGAGGTGTGTTTATGTTAGTGTCGTGCGTGTGTATATGTATTTCACAAACAAGGAAAACACCAAAAACATACATACATATATATCTTTTCTACTCCTGTTTCCTTTAAAACAAAAAAACCACGCCACGCCAATCCGTGCACGATCAAGGCGTAGCTAATCTCAGGACCCCGGGCGCAATTAAGGCCCACACCAATCCTGGATTATACGTGCATTTAATATACCACTCAGCTCCAGAACCCCGGGCGCAATTAAGGCCCACACCGATCCTGAGCCACAGAACTCCGGGCGCAATTAAGGCCCAAACCAGTTCTGACCTTCAGAACTCCGGGCGCAATTAAGGCCCACACCAGTCCTGAATTACGTGCATTTAATGCACCACTCAGCTCCAGAACCCCGGGCGCAATTAAGGCCCACACCGATCCCGAGCCACAGAACTCCGGGCGCAATTAAGGCCCACACCAGTTCTGACCTTCAGAACTCCGGGCGCAATTAAGGCCCACACCAGTCCTGAACTACGTGCATTTAATGCACCACTTGCTCTAGAACCCCGGGCGCAATTAAGGCCCACACCGATTCTGAGCCTCAGAACTCCAGGCGCAATTAAGGCCCAAACCAGTTCTGACCTTCAGAACTCCGGGCGCCTGTACACAATACCGCGGAACCCCTGCCAGACCAAATTCTGGGCCTGCAGCAAACAACCCATTACATACACCGGTGTCTTCCCCGGGCCAGAAGAATTCAGAAACTCACGTTTACTCCGTCATCTCGGGTGATTCTCGCAGGGAGCAGAGATTTCCCAATCGGTCAGAGAGAGTCGGGACTTTTTTGTTAAAAAGAGGAGTCCTTACCTCTTAGTAATGTGAGCGCTGACCGTCTCTCCTGCCGATGGGAAGTTCTGCGCCTTCTGGAGCATCCGCCGACTACGCCAAATTTGTTGTAACAGAAGAAATAAGGTTCTTGATCCCGAAATGAAGTAAAACAGATGAGTTTATTGCATGCAAGGAACAATAAAGCCGAAGTCTTGTTTCCCCGCAAGAAACAACAAAACTGAAGTATTGTTCAACGTACTGTTACAAACTTTTGGGTTATATAGTGTTTTCTTCTCCGTTTCTGACGTCACTCGGTCTGATGGTAAAGAGGGGGGTTCATGGTATTTGGCCAGTTTACGATGTTCTGGACAAATGGTCAGTTTAACATTACACCCAGGGGGGTTCCTAGCTTGCATCTGCAATACTTATCAGTTAACCCCCTTTCCTGCCATAAACCCCAGCTTGTGACTTAGAAGTCTAAACCCCCTACAGAAAGGATTAAATTCAAACCCCCGTCTTCACATCTTTCTTCACTATACACTCACTAAAGATTCCATGGTAGAAGTCGCAAAGTTGCAGTATCTAATTCTGACACTAATTCTGTTGCCCTCAATTAGCCACTATAATACTGTGGTTAAGAATATACTCTACTTTGTTGAGCCTTTTGCTTGTAAAAAGGAGCAGGTGGAGGTTAATTATGTTCTTAAAAGTATAAAGAAGAAAAAAATGTAGTGTTCTCACTGTGAGTGTGAAGAAGTTTCATTTTGGAAAAAGTACTTTATCAATGTTGGGTGTTATTAGGACCATGATTATGAAGTGCTAGTGGTATACATTTTCAGTTTTCAAAAAGCAGTTGTATTATATATATTTGTGTGTACTGTATATGTACGTTCATTTTCTTAAACAAATGCATGTTTCATTGGATTATGAAAGATATTAGATACATTTCTAAGAAATTAAAATTATCGCTTTTTAATCTCTTTGGACACAAACGTTACATCGGTGCAGGCCCTATTTATAAATCTATAATGTACAACATGCAGGGTTGGTATTATCCAATGGTTACTTATGGATGCAGCAGAGAAGATTTTCCCTTATGACTTTAAGGAATTTCGGTGTGGGCAAGAGGAGCCTGGAACATACCATTGTGGAGGAGTGCAGGTTCCTGAATGAGGCCATGGAGGATGAGCAAGGTATCTGTTACTGACCCAACTGATTTTTGTCCATGACTTGTGTGAGTGTCTTGTAATGTTATACCAAAGGTGAACTGTTATGTTACTTTGCACAGGGCTGTTATTTCTCCAATGAGCTATGTTGTCAGTGTCATCTTTGTACTCATATCCATATTTGTTTCACTATAACTTCAGTACCATATACAGATGCAGCCATTCAAAATGGGTGAGGTATTTCGCGGCATACCCCGGTGGGCGTGTCGCGGTATCACGCAGTGTCACGCGGTTAATCGCGCGTCATTTGACGCTCTGCCGGAAACTATCCGGCGTCGCCTTGTAAAACCGCCAGGGGGAGCTTAACCTCTCATTTACAGCATTTGAGCCTTTAATTTTGAACTGTGTATTACAGCATGTTAATCATCAGTCATTAAAATGTTGGTATATTTTATGAAAGCAAGATTGCTCAGTTGGACAAAAGTACACAACCTACCTTTATCAGAAATATTTATGCATCAAAGCCTTTACTGAAGATATTACTAATAGTATTAATAATGGATGACTTTGGACAAGCTGTATACTCAAAGTATAATTTCTTTAGCACATTTGTACAAGCACTTGGAATCTGTCCAAGCCACACTTTGTCAGGCATTTTGTTTTACTTCAACAGGCATAAAAACTTCCTTGCTTTTAACAGGGCGTTTCATAATTTCTAACTACAAAAATGATTTAAAATGCGACACTTATCATTCAACTAGAGCTCAAAATATCACAAGGATCCTCAAGAGCACAGCAAAGAGTGTATTAAAAGACACTTGTATTTATCAACGCTTTCTTTTCCGTATACCAGTTTTTATGGAACCACTTCAGAGGGGTGTCAGCCAGTCAGATTCCAGGAATCTGTACTTTAAAGGAAAAACACACACAGTCAATTCAAACAAGTTCAGTTTCAAAAGAACTGCAACGGACATAAAAACGTCCTTGCTTTTAACAGGGCATTTCATAATTTCTAACTACGAAAATGATTTAAAATGCGACACTTATCATTCAACTAGAGCTCAAAATATCACAAGGATCCTCAAGAGCACAGCAAAGAGTGTATTAAAAGTGTATTATGAAACGCCCTGTTAAAAGTTTTAACATACACCGTTTTTATGTCCGTTGCAGTTCTTTTGAAACTGAACTTGTTTGAATTGACTGAGCTCCGTGCTGTACCACACAATGTCTGTTTTTTTTTTGAGCTGTCCTACTGTACTTCCTACATTGAAAATACCCGTGAAACCGGTTTAATTCGTCACAGCCAGCCCTCCCGCAGAGAGGGGGGTTGTACTCGTTAATGTCTTAGCACAAAGCAGAAACTTCTTGGAAAGATTACAGATTTTAATCGTCTTTTTTCTGAACCAGGGAAAATCTGATCATGTTTCTCTATAACAATAATAAAAAACTTTATTTTACATATCACCTTTAAAAGTGGCATCTCAAAACAATACAGTAGATGTAAACCACAGATTACAAAGTAAATACCCAGACAAAAGCAAACGCGTTTTTAATAAGATGCTTTTATTCGTTCATAATCCGACGATCTCAGGAAGACTAATGGGGGTCTGGCTTTTTTTCTGGAAAACCATAACTCTGGTCTTGTCCTTATTATTGTTATAGAGAAACATGATCAGATTTTCCCCAGTTCAGAAAAAAGATCTAAAGGGCTACACATAACTTTCTTAATTCGATGTATTTAAAGCAGTGAACTACTGTAGGTGTCACATAACATTCAGAAATACAATCACGTATTTGACAAATAAAAACGATTACAATCTAATCCTTCCACGTTTGATCCCAAAATCCCAAGAAATATCAATCTTGACGGGTAGAAAGCTATGCTGAAAGTTTATTAAGATACTTAGAAGACAAAGATACTGTATCAATTTATATTGCATTAGCCTGATTATGATTAAAAAACACATATAATTAAACACGCGTTTGCGATTTAAATCAGAACACGATTTAAATCAATATAAATGTTTATATTGTAATGCATACTGTCCAGCCTCCATTTCTCTATAAAAATTTACTCTGTTGCACACACACACACAATAGAAGCAGGAAGCAGAAGCAGGGACTGTTGTCAGAAGGGAAGAAGGTGACTATTCATTGTTATCAAAAATGACTTAGAATCGATCATATTGCGATATTTTGAAATATAAAAGTCAATTGATTGTCCATAATATTGCTATTCTATTTTTTCGAAGAAATGTTTGTTAAACAAAAAGTCCAGCACCAGCTGGATTTGAACACACAACCTGCCAGTTGTTAGTCAGGCACGTAGACCAGCAGGCTACAAGACAACTTGCATGAACAGGGAGGCGAAACAGCCCTACACAGCCCTGTCGCAGTACACGAATATAATAATATTATATTCCCTATTAATCAAATTCTAAAGGTATGCTTGTTGACTCCGGTATCACGTTAGTTAAAGACTTCGATGCTTAAAATGTTTAGGGAGAAATGGAATACTGGTGTGTATGTTTTCTTTAAAGTACCGAGACCAGCCATATACTGTATGTTTAAGTTCCAAAATTAATATCGTTTATGGACTTCACACGCGTTGCAGTATGCTCCTATTCTTTTTATGCTCAGGCACTAAGATTTCCCTTCAGAGGTAAAATTCCATATAAATATTAAATACTACAATGGACACAGTAAAGACGTTTACTGTAAATCTTTCTACGACAGACCAACGGACCACGAGTGCCCCTGTCGGTCAACCAATCACGTACCGCGGTACCCTGCGTCATCTTGCGTCACGATGCGCGACGCCGTAGCCAATTACCTCCGGTACGTGTCTGTACCGCGCACTTTGAATGGCTGCATCTGTATATATAGCTTTTATAGTTAAACACTTCTTTTAAGTATTTAAATGAAGGGCTAAAGGATTGTGCCATTGTGTGAGTCTAGAATAAACTATTACCTCGTGATCTTGCATCCAATATTCTGGATTACTTCAAGAAATAGCTGGATTAGATCCTTGGATTAATTAATTACTAGAAACTGAACACCACAGATAATCCAAAAGACTCTCCTATTGTTTGGAACATTTCTTTTGTTCTTTTGATTCTTTATCTCAAACCAGCATAGGGATATCTGTGATCAAACTTTACTGTAGTTTGCAGCTTGTACTATTACTGTACACTGATGTATCATTTGTTATGTGCCATTTTAGGGAGGCCCTTTGATCCCCAGTTCATCATTCACAATGCTGTATCTAACATAATCTGCTCTGTGGTGTTTGGAAACCGGTATGAGTACACAGACAGACGCTTTCAGGAGCTGCTGCATTTGATTGACGTAACATTAAAAATGCAGGTTACCATGTGGGCCCAGGTGAAAACAGCATGTTTTTCTTTTCCTTGATGTAACCATGAGAAGATTCAAATAACATTTCCATGAAAGTCTTTGGCTTTCCAGTGAAGTGTTTAGATACTGTCCCTGGTTTGTGTTCTCAGTAATGTGTTTTATGTATGTAAAAAGGGCTACATAACGCACTCCCTGAATTGTTAAATTGAAGATCAAGAGACAGACAAACTTCTCTGGACAGAATGTTCCTAAAACATCAGTTCCCTTGAAAATCTGTGCAGTTCAATCCAGCATACCACGACCATCATCATAATTTAATCTGTCATCACAAGGCTGTGAATTTAAAATTAGTTGTGTATTTTATAAAGCTATCACATTCATAGTAGACCTTAAGAAATGTGAAGATGCTGGGAAACATGGAAACATTGCTGTAACTTTTTACCACAATTAAAAGTAGGTACATCAGATGGAAACACAATTAAAAAAGAAAATACATGGTGATTTATGATGCATAAATGTTAGTGTCATAATGGTTCTCTCTTGTGCAGCTGTATAATGTGTTCCCTACAATAATGAAGATAGTTCCTGGGCCTCATCACACTATCTTTTCAAATTGGAAGAATGTGATTTCATTTGTGAAATCAGAGATCCAGGCTCACAAAGAAGACTGGAATCCATCCTGCCCCAGAGATTATATTGACTGCTATCTGGATGAGATTGAAAAGGTAAACCAAAGCCATAGTCCAGTCATATCAGGTAGTTGAGCAGTTGGCTAGAATTGCACTGCTTTTCCATGAAACTTCTACAGTTTATCTTAAAAAATGAGGAACCTCAAGTCAAAGTGACTGTTTATCGGAGTTGATAATGAAAATTAGGGGGAAGGGGACTCTAATTCTCAGTATACCCCAGTGTTGTTTATCCTATCCCAGTGTTCATTGTACTAGCAATCTCCCAGTCAACCATTCAGCTAAACACCAGCATCTTGCTTGCTGACAGTTCTCAGTTTCCTTATACCTGTCCCTGGCTGCTATTGATTTCAACTGCTAGTTAATACCCCTGACCTTTATCAAAGTTTCAACTATAGCCATCTGCACCTGATATCTTGATACCATACAGAACTACTTATACAGTGTTTCAGATACTATTCTTTTAAATGCAATCATCTTAACTGCTGCTTCCTTGATATATGACAGCTGTGACATAATCATTTAATTATTCTGGATCGGTCATTCTTTTGAAGTCTTCCATGTCATCGTGTATTAATTCCTTAGGTGTTGCAGTTATTCAGTGAACAAGTGTAACAATATTCTAGCTCTGATTAATTGCTACATACAGTATGCTTCAATTGATAAAGTGTTTTTGTCTAACAGAGATGGAACCAAATGCTTACCAAGCTAAGATAGATATCCTTATTTGCTTTTAAGTAAGCTTTTAAGCGCTTTGAGAAGCCACCTTTAAAGGTGCTATATAAAATAAAGTTTATTATTATTATTAAGTAATGTTTCTTTGCTGCTATTCTTATAATGTGGCCATTTTCTTAGATTCCTCATTTATGTCTGATAATGGTGTTTTTTTATTATTTTTCTGTCTCTTATGGCATTTCTAGGGCCCAACTTTTTGACCTATGTTACTGGAAAAAATAGGAATAAGACTGCAGAACTTAGAAATTGAATAACTTGTTTTAGTTACTGCAGTTCCTGGCTTATGTCCACACAATTCATGAATCTCAATTTTTATTATTTGCAAGTATCAGTGTTGGTTTAATCATGTTTTTCTTAAAGCTTAGCTTAGTCATCCTTAAGGGTCTTATTAAAGAATCGTCCTTGTATTTTCCCCATTTAATGGAAGGTAAATAATGCTTCCCAGGTTTTTATCAATCAGTTTACCATTTATAGCAATATATCTTGATATATCCATACACTTCCTACAAGAATATTTTCCACAATATATTCCACAACTTAAATGCATTAAATTCCAAGGGATATACAGTATAGAATATTCTTCTGACTGTTCCCAGGATGTCCACAAAAATATTTCCTAAAACTGTGGAATGTCCAATGTTTCGTTTTTGAGTACTTTGAAACGTAAGATATTTTAGTAAACAGGATTTGTTTTTCCACTTTCAGAGTAAAGATGATGTTGACGCAAAATTTGATGAGGAAAACCTATGTTTCTGTGTTCTCGATCTGTTTGTGGCTGGGACAGAAACCACAGCAACCACACTATGCTGGGCTCTCCTCTTCATGACCAAATACCCAGAGATACAGAGTAAGTCAAGTGCGATGATCTTTTTGTCTAAATTACATATTGAAAATTGACATTTTCATATCTTGGCCTTCAGTGCAAGGTTGATTCAGTGCAGGCTCTTCTTTCAGGAAAGCATATTTTATCACACATGGAGTAGAATGTCATAAACATTTTTGGGCTGTTCAAGGTACAACAGATACACAAAACAGATGTGATACAGAGTTAAAGCTCTTTAGGTTACAGCGTGGGGAGAAATAAACCGACACCACAAAAATCAAACAAAACAAAAGCCTAGTTCTCTTTGTACAGATTTGTACAACTGTATAATTAAACTGTGTACCAGCAACAAAACCAAGTCTGTTCTGGGACTCTTCCAAAACGCAAGTGTCAAACCACTGCAAAAGGTCAACCATTCTATCTCTCCCTCTGGCGTTACTTGCATAACAGAGGATCTGCCCTCTATCTCTATCTGATGGCAAGTATAGTTGAGACAAGAATCTGAACTTGTCTCATTCCACCACCCTCTCAGTTGGCTATATAAATTCATAGTATATACAGTACATTAAGTCTAATAAAGATCTCTCACTTGGGCTCATGTTATGCTTAATAGATAAATCTATTGAAAGATTTCCTCTTTACTTACTCTGTTGATTTTTACAGAGAAGGTCCAGGATGAGATAGACAGAGTCATTGGACAGGGACGGCAGCCCTCTATGGCAGACCGTGCTAACATGCCCTACACTGATGCTGTGATCCATGAAGTCCAGAGGATGGGCAATATTATTCCTCTGAACCTGCCCAGGATGGCAACAAAAGATATTACTGTACGAGGTTACGTTCTTCCAAAGGTAAGACTAATGGAGTATATAATGAAAGTTTGGGAGGAATGACAGCAGCTAGTTTCAATCAACCTCAGCCAACTTTGTAATCATTCCTGACATCATTTCCTAACATAAAAACAATAAATCCTCATAATTCCCTCGCAAATGTCTTTTGTATGCCTCCTCCTTCCCATTTCCACCTTTGCAGCTGCCCCTTGACCACTTCTAACTCCACATGGGGGTCGTAGCCTTGTTGTCCTATGCTCAGAGGTTGGCCTTCAGCCAAGCAGGCTGAGCAAACTTTACTGTGACTAAAACACTATATAAATTCACTACACTTAACTCTTGGATGTTGTTATTCCAAGTGAAATAAACTTTCATGTTAAAATACATATATTTTTACAGAATGCATGTTGCTTATTCTAAGTAGGTCATAAATCATACAATGAAACTGTTGTACTAAAGTTCAACTAATAAATAGGTCAATACATTGAATAGGGAAATGTTTTAAGTAGTTAAAATAAAGTCACAAGAAATTAATCACTCTAGATGAATCTTGAACTTTCTTTACTTATAAAAAGAGATTACATAATGGCTTTGCTTATAATGATATCAGATACTGACATGGAATTTACATTTCATTAGCACGATTCCTTTCCTTTCTGGACATTTGTATCAAATATCATTTCCTTTTCAGTGCTGTATGTTATTGTTAAGAGTGTTTTGAGTACTATTGTTAAAGTTGATAGATATTTAAAGTTGTAATTTATTTTTTTAGGGTACACAGATCTTTGGAAATTTAACTTCTGTGCTTTTTGACAAGAATGAGTGGGAAACACCACACCATTTTAATCCTGAACACTTTCTAGAGGAAAATGGGAAGTTTGTCAGAAGGGATGCATTTATGCCATTTTCTGCAGGTAAACATTAGTGTAACCTAATACAGTATACGCTAGACATTTTATTATAAGAATAATACATCTAGATATTTTAAGCAGATACATTTTCCATGCTGTAAAATGTAAAATGAAAAATCCTTTCAAGTCCTAAACTACCTTCTGTTCCTCTAGGAAAGAGGGTGTGTCTGGGGGAGCAACTGGCTCGGATGGAGTTGTTCCTATTCTTCACTTCTTTTCTTCAGAGGTTCACAATTTCCCCACCACCTGGCGTGGAGCCCAGCCTGGAATTTAAGATGGGATCCACACTTTACCCTAAGGAGCTGAAAATCTGTGCTGTCTCTCATTAGAAGAAAAAACTTTGCAGTTAAAGCAGGTTATATACTAAGTTCTTGAGCATCTCAAAAGGTCAATTTAATTAAAGTATTTCAAATCTTTGAAGGCATTGATAAAGTCACTCCAGTGGACTTCCTCAGAGTCAACAGTGAAACCCTAACAGAGAACACAAACTGACATTACTGGGAAATGCATTTAAAACTGAGAGTAGGAAACACTTTTTTACACATAAGGGCTGTGGGGGTCTGGAACAGGCTGCCTAGTGATGTTGATGAAACTGATACCATTTCAAGAAATGGTTGAATACGATCCTTAGATCAAATATGTACTTGAAAACATCAGCTTGGGCTGAATGGCCTCTTTTGATTTGTGACATTTCTTGACATGACATGTGGGACAACAACACTGGCCAGAAATCACTCAGAGGGGGGTTGTCTAATTAGCTCAACCCCTGCATTATGAGACAGCTCTTATTACTTGAGGCTGAGAATCGCAACAAAAAAAGGATGCAGCAAACACAGCTCTGTTTTTGAGACCTGATTATGGGTTATAGGTTTTATTTTCAATACAGTCTTGTTTGGAAGAGTGACTGGTAATGGAAAAATAAGTACTGTAATACAGAAATGTATGTGTGATCTGAGAAGTGTTCTGAAAAGGCTTGTTTACGGGTACAGTAGGTAATTTGATTACCGCCTTACCCCAGTTCTTTAGAGAGACCTTTGATCCACAGGTTTATTGTAAGCTCCAGAAAGAGAGCTAGCTATTCGCCTGGTTTGCTTTACACTCCTAACACGTGATGACAAAACTAAAACAGCCTAACTGTTGTACCCAGAAGTAAAAAAATGCCTTTCTAACAATGCATTTCCCCAGCAATTTTATCATCACAAATGCATTACCTTTCCTTACACTTTAGTCTATCAAGTTTTATCTTGGAGAATACCCTGGGACACCCACAACAGGTCATTCCAAAGGACCAAAGGACAGCCCTTTTTTACAGTATAGTGTGCCCATCACTATACTAGGGCATTAGGATGCAAACAGACGACCGAGAGCCCCCTTCTGGTCCTACTAACACTTCTTTCAACAGCAACCTTAGCTTTCCCAGGAGGTCTCCCATGCAGGCACTGGCCAGGCTCACACCTGCTTAGCTTCAGTGGGTTATTAGTTGTGAGTTGCAAGGTGATATACTGGTTATGAGTAATGGTGATTTAAATTTAAAGTCCAAGAAAACAAAAAAGTAAACCACTGAGAATGTTGTAGTATGCATTTCCTCAGAAAATGTTTTGCCTAATGACTTGTTACATCTGAACATCATTAACTCTTTATATACAGTATTTAGCATGTATTCAGTTATACTGCTCAGGGTTACACGGTCACCTTGAGGAGTCTTTCTACAGACTCCTATAAAGAAGGTGTGGCTTGAAGCGTGTGGGATGGTTGGGGTAAAGGAACTGAGGGAATTAACTAAAAGTTCTTACTAGAAGTTTGTATTATAACTTGTTAACTATGTATCTTTTTACTTACATTTTACTAAATCCGTCTCAGGATATCTGGTCTCAAAAGATAACTTAGCCATATGGTGTCTTTATGCACAGCTGACATAGTTCTCAGGGAAATGACCGAGTGACCTCTCCTGGAACAAATGGTTTATTCAGCAGAAGGGTCTGCTTGTCACGCAGGCCAGCAGTAAAGGATATATACGTAATGGTCAGCCTTTTAGAATGACCATATATAGCCACAATGCAAGTAGAGAGTCACGTGGGACTGTATCTTGTATCGTTTGTTTCACTGTATAAAAGAGCACAGTAAGCATTGTCTTTGAACTCCATCTGTCGTGTTTTCCAATAATCCAGAGGTGACCTTGCCTGTCAGCAGTTAGCCCATGCTGTGCGCTTTATCCTCCCATCAGTTCAATTTAAAACTTTGCAAGGTATCTCTAAGGATAACTGCTTCAATATAACCATCTTGTTATTGTAGGTTCCAATGCTGTATGCATATGATATGAGCATCAGACATGTTTATATACTGTATAGTAATGACTGTCAATATCTTGTCTCCCTGGACCTTCTTGATACATTTTTCAAAGGGTTTGTATGATTATAAGGGCAAAGTTTGGTTTTTAAGACTTGTGAGTGTTACATTTGTCTCATTTTAAAATAGTGCTCGGCTCTGATTTCAACATGGTTATGGACCCCTCTATGGATTATTCCAGCTCCACAAACACCAGGCCCAGTCACATGCAACTGCAGACTTAAAGCACTGCATATTGGATATACAGCAGGTTTAACCTACTGTTTCAAGTATTCAGTCCTGCACTCAGGGAATACATCTACAGTACCTGTATTTCTCACAGATTGTAGTATTCCAGGATTCCAGATAGAGCAAACAGGAGTGCAGAAAATGCACAACCCTGACAAGTCCGGCTGGAGATTGAAAATTGTGTTGAAATTAATTATCATCACTGACAGATTGAAGTATAAGACTGTAATCATATCTACTAAGTCTTTGCCCAGTCCAAAGTGATCCAATACAGCCCAAGAGATATTCCCATTCCAAGCGAACAAAAGACTTGAGATTATTATATGATCAGTTATATGAAGGAGTCGCTGGATATTATCTGAGGCCAATCTTTGGTCTTGATGTACAGATGCAGCCATTCAAAATGCACGGTACAAACCCATACCGGACGCAACTACCCACAAGCCACCGTGTTGTACCGCAGTACGTGATTGGCTGGCCAAAATGACCAACAGGGGCACCCGTGGTGCATTGGTCGGTAGTGAAAAGATTTAATCATTTAATCTCTTTACTGTGTACGTTTTAATCCACTTAGTATTGAATATATGGAATTTTACCACTAAAGGGAACTTTTAGTAGCCGAGCATAAAAAGAAGAGGAGCATAATGCATGCAAGGTCATAAACAATATTATTTAGGAACATAAACATATTACTGTATATGTATATGGCTGGTCTTGGTAGTTTAAAGAAAAAATCCACACCAGTCTTCCATTTCTCCCTAAATATTTTAAGCATCAAAGTTTTATGAAATGGTCCCCAAATATGCGATTGCTGTATAGAATGAATTTTAATTTAAAAAAATTATTTAACACAAAAATTAAGCTGTTTACGTTCCTCCGCCTGAGAATATAGTCACTCATTGCTACGCAACGCAGAAACACAGCCACAGGTAACTAGCAAAGAGAGGACATTAAGCTAGCCAATATGATAAAGGAATAAATTATTTTTTTCTTTTGCACATTTATTCGAACATTTCCATTGATTGTACAAGCACTTGGAAACTGTCCAATCCCTAGTTCGTCTGCATTTTCTTTCTGCGTCTTCTAGGATATAATGTCGGCGATTTGTGTTAAAATTGGGTTTCCAATAATGCCGCAGCAAACTCTTGTTTTTATGTCCACTATAACGGACAATCTTCCTTGCTTTTAACTGAGCGTTTCATAATTTCCTAAAATGAAAATGCGACAGAATTCTGGGCTACCCCTATACCAGAGATTACGGTAGGCTTCAGAATGGTGATTGGCTGACACCATCTGACACCCCTCTGATTGGAGAAAAAAAACTTGCTGATCTGTTCTACATAGCAGGAAGACATGAGCATATGCTGCTTCTATTCAAAACCTGTATTTTAAAAGTTTAATTAGGAAGTAAAAACATTAACAGCGTACACAGATTTCTAAACTGATCAGGAGGAAGAAAAATCACCCGTGTTTCGCACATAAAAAGTGGTTATTAACTATCCAAACCTGTTTTATTTATTTTATTTTTATTTAGATTAAGCGTTCCCGTCACCGCCATTTCCATTTAAATCGCAAACCCGTGTTTAATTTAATATTTTTATTGATTCACAATCTGGCAATGCAACGTAAATCGTTATCTTTGTCTTCTGCATAATAATGTTCACCACTCTGTTCAGCAAATTAAAAATTTTCTCGGAACGTTTACCCAGCGTAATATTGTATTTCATTGCAGTTTGACAGATTGTCTTTAAATCAATTGTTGTCAGAATATCACCGCCTACAAACAAGAACAAAATTGCAACAATTTTATTAACTGGCTGTTTCAGTATATATTTAACGTAATAATTTAACAATATATGTAAATGTTTTAAGATATGTTTATGTTGTGAATGTCTGTAGATTGTATCTTATTTTTAGGTTTTGTTTTGTTTCATGTTAATTTTATAAGGGAATCTTGATTAAAATACTTTTATTTTTTCAGACAATTCACATTCGCTGCAGACAAATGGCCTTGCAGATCAGATATCAAGGAACAAAACAATTATCGCGCCTGGCTCTTTAATGGAATCGCTTTAACATGCTAATGCGTTGGTGTAACACTCTGTGTCTACAGTACATTGTAAACAAACCGGTTTCCCAGGTATTTTCAACCCCCAACCACTGTTGTTTCATCGGTTGTTATCCTGTAAAGCGCTTTGAGGAGCCACCTTTAAAGGCGCTATATAAAATAAAGTTTATTATTATTATTAATATTGATCATATTTTTCCTCCCAGAAGTTGTAAATTGTTGTTGTTATCCTGTAAAGAGCTTTGAGAAGAATACTGTCCAGCTTGTCAGGTGCATTCTCTTGTAAAATAATAAGTAGAGCTTTGGGCTTATTAGTGCTCCACTTAAAGCAACCCAATGTAAATACACTTTGTCTCCAAATCCACCACCACTTATATGAATCATAGCCCTGCCAAATGATGCAAATTCCACTGCAATGGTTGTGTGCAGAAATTATTCAGTATGGCATCTCCATGTTCAAGTAAACACTGCTCTGTGTGCAAATGCACATGCATTTAAAAAAAGTTTTTTTTTAAAAAAAGACACCTTTAAAGGCGCAATATAAAATAATGTTTATTATTATTAATATTGATGATATTCTTCCTCCAAGGACTTGTAAAATTGTTGTTGTTATTGTTGTTATCCCGTAAAGCACTTTGAGAAGCAAACTGTCCAGCATATTCTATTTCATTGCACTTTGACAGATCGTATTATAATCACTTGTTGTTAGAATATCCCCCAAGATGATATTCCCCCCAAGAGGATATAGAGGATATCCCCCAAGAGGTATCCAGGTAACAGTGAAACGGGCGTACAGTCTGGGGAAATCGCCCGTTTTCCATGTAAATAGTTCCCTGGTTCCGCACCCCTTGTTGTCTCTCTCTCTCGCTCTCTCTCTCTCTCTCGGGCCTGCACTATTGGCGGGCTTGTCTTATGTCTCTCTCTTGTCTGGGCGCAGGAGTGCTGCTGGTGGGTGGTGATGAAGAAGAAATAAAGAACAGTTTTTAACTCCACAAGTTTGAGTCTCTGTGTTCGTCCTCAACAAACTCAAATTCATTACATTGGTGTCAGAAGCAGGAGGATGGACAGTGAACATGGAGATGCCATACTGAATAATTCCTGCACAGAACCATTGCAGCGGAATTTGCATCATTTGGCAGGGCTATGATTCATACAAGTGGTGGTGGATTTGGAGACAAAATGTATTTACATTACACAGAGACTCAGTAGCAATAGCAATTAGCAATATCAAAATAGCAATATTATGGACACACAATTGACTTTGTTTTTACTTTTTTTTGACAGCTGGTTTTTGTTGACAGCTTGACACAAGTTTATCAGTGAAAAAACCACGGGCATTCTTCCTCCCCCCTACATTCTCAGAGTAGAATAGAATTTATTATTAGCACAATTTATTACAGTGCTAAATTTAATATTATTGATTACTAATAGTTTATGCTAACACCTAGCTTTCTAAATGTGAGAAGTACTACCGTAAGTACTGTACAGTAAGTACTTACTGTACTTACTATACTGTACTTAAGAACTACTAGTGTAAGCAAAAAAAAGGGGTTTTGGAGGGGGGAGGTGTCTCTCGCTGGAAGACTCGCCGCCTTCTACTTTGAAAATACCTGTGAAACCGGTTTAATTCGTCACAGCCAGCACTCCTGCAGAGAGTGATGAAAACCGCGCAGCACCAGGCGAATGCACATTAATATGTTGGGCTTTCGGGTTTGGGTGGATTTGCGCCCTACAGTTCAACCTGCGGCACCGCTGTGTACTGTACATACAGTACAGTACGAACGTGTTATTTTGAAATATAAAAAATGTCAATATACTGTAGGAGAAATTGAGTATTGGTGTGTATTTTTTCTTTAAAATACCAATAACAGCAACATACAGTTTACATACTATGTTACCGGGGTAAAGTTAGCTTGAAGTTCGAAAACGATTTTGGCACGCCTGTAGCGCTTTCACGAAATCTCTTAGAGTTACAAAAACACTTGCTTTGTGTATAAAATACATTGTGGATGATTTCTCAGCCTTTACTTTTTCGGTTTTATGACATTTTTTTGACCAAGCACGAATATTCTTTTGTCCATATCTCCGCAATGGAAGCACAGAACGCCTTCAAACCAAAAGCATTTTAAAGACCACGACTTGTGGATATTTCCACAGCCTTTACATCAAACTATCAGTGAGCTAATTATCTTTTTTTAAACCTCCGGTTTTTCCGCTCACACACGTTCACAACGCGAGAAATACTGTTCAATACGGCTTCGTGCGAAAAATGTTTATGTTCCTAAATTAATATCGTTTATGACCTTTATGACCTTCGTTATGCTCCTCTGCGTTTTATGCTTAACTACTAAAATTTCCCTTTAGTGGTAAAATTCCATATAAATATTCAATACTAAGTAGATTAAAATGTGCACAGTAAAGAGATTAAATGATTAAATCTTTTCACTAACGACCAATACACCACATTATCTTCCGTGTCGCATTAACATTGGAATGTTTTTTTTACAAGTATCAAAAGAAGCGATACACAACCTGTCTCCTCTATAACTCTTCAGTTTACAGAGAAATTCCACCAGAGCATCACAACATTGTCCAATACTCTTCTTGTTTCTAATTTTAAGAAGGATTTGAGCTACAGACCATAACAGACCAAAAAACAGAATCCACCTGCGATTCGGGTGTTAACAAAACGTGTTTACAAAGAAAGTGAAATACAGTAATACTTCCAGCTATATAGATACATATATTTAGATATTTAGATCCTTAAATTAATATCATTATTAATTTCTTTAGATACGTGATTACATATTCTCGATTATAAAACAGATCATTCCGAATCTGACTAGCTGACACCCTTCTGAAGCGGTACCATAATCTCTGGTATACGGACGCCCCAGAAATTTGACTTTTTACTGTGTGATAAATTTTAAAGACTACTTCTTAGCGTAGATAAGAAAGCGTAGATAAAAAAGCTTGGATTCTAATGTATCTGATACAAGTATCTTTTAATACAGTCTTTGTTGATCTCTTGAGGATCCTTGTGATGTTTTGAGCTCTGGTTGAATGATGTGTCGCAGTTTAAATAATGTTCGTTGTTAGAAATTATGAAACGCTCTGTTAAAAGCAAGAGAGTTTTTATGTCTGTTATACTAAAAGAAAATGCCCGACGAACTAGGGATTGGACAGTTTTTCAGTGCTTGTACAATTGATGGAAATGTTCAAATAAATGTGCTAAAGAAATAAACAAAAAAAGTAATTTATTCCTTTATCCTATTGGCTAACTAATGTCCCATCCTTTTTAGTTAGATCAACGAAATGCTGTGGTGTTACTTTTTGTCGATGAAAAAATAAAGTCTTTTCATCTAAAATGACGGTTACAAATAATGTGGAAAACCCTAAGCTTGTCCAAGGTCATTCATTATTAATACTATTAGTAATATCTTCGGTAAAGGCTTTGATGCATAACATTTTTCTGCATAATTAAAATATTTCTGATAAAGGTAGGTTGTTTACTTTTGCCCAACTGAGCAATCTTGCTTTCATAAAATATATATCAACTTCTTAATGACTGATGATTAACATGCTGTATTACACAGTTTAAATTTAAAAGTTCAAATGCTGTACATGAGAGGTTCATTGGCTCCTCCTGGCGGTTTTACAAGGTGATTCCGGATACTTTCCGATGTGACGTCATATGACGTGTGATACTGCGTCATGCCGGGTTAGGATGCGACACGCCCACTGCATGGTACCGTGGTGTACCTCACGCGTTTTGAATGGCTGCATCTGTATCAAGGTAGTCATGAACATCTCAATGCATTGGGCAAGAACGTTTACAGTATATAAGTACTGTATGAAGTTAGCTATTAATTTAGGAAAGGGGATGAAAACTTTTGCAATTACCTAGGCCCTTCTCTTTCTTTAATAAGAGTATGTTTGCCGAATTTACATATCACAAAAGCTGCATTTACTCACAGTATTCCGAATCATGATCTCATCAGTTGGTCCCAGCAGTAAAGTGGAAGCTCTGGCTGTATCCCTTCAAGGCCAGGGGAACAGTTTTTTGCAATAGACTGTAGAGCTGCTTTACACTCCTCCAGACAGACGCTTACGGCTTGTCAAAAATCTTGAATATTTTTCTCAGTCAAGTTGGCCATGAGGGGTGTGTAAAGTTTGATAAAAATAATGGAATTCAGAATTTATTTGGTGAGGATCAGACAGCAGAGCACCATTACTGGATTTAATTTAAAGATAATGCCCACCAGCTTTTTACTGCACAATTTGAGCACTCATAAAGGACTTGGTCTTACATAATATCTACAATATGCATATTACAATAGTAAAGCTGCTGGGTTTTACAAATTAAGAATTCAGCACATTGATTAAGTTCTGTTCACTTTTAACTAAATGAAGTTCTTTGATGGTAAAGTCTTAGAATTTAGACTGTTGGGTATGTTCTAATATTTTTATATTTCAGATCTGAAATTTTGTAAGCCTGTTCTTGTTTAAATGGGATGGAAATTTAGTTGGAAAATCCCTGAAAAACCCTCTTTTAGTGTATCCCCTAATTTACGGGGATACTTGACTGAGCCCTTATTGAATACAATAAATTCAAGAAATCATGTTTGAAATTCAAACTTAAATCTCTGTTATATCATAGAGACGTGTAAAAATACCATCTGGGGGCAGGAGATGAGGAATCAGTATGGACCTTCTGCCTGCACAAGAATGATCTGAAATTCTGTTTTGCATTATCTCACAGCCCTGCCTAAAATGCTTAAATGACGTACCATATCCCCTGTTTTTCATTGTGTCTAATCAACCTATTTTATTTTCTTTATGGAAAAATAGAGGCATGCACACTTCAATGATATCATTGAACATATTACTCTGCTCACATTTGAGGACCTCAAATTGAAGTACACATTTCAAGGTACCTCTTCCTTTTTGTATCTGCATTAGTGCTCTGCAATTCATGCTTACAGAGGGCGTGGAGGGATACAGTTATCATTACATGAGTTGCAGGATTTTTTTAAAATATTGATAAAAAGAAAAACATACAATAATTCCAAATAATACATTTTCTTTTCTTGAAGGCAAGATATCAGAAATTAGCTGTTCACTATACGTGGGTTAGATTTCTGCAGATGACATTACATGGGACACAACATGGACAAAGTTGGCATACATTATGCCTCCAGAAATCCAAATCATCAGTTTATGGATTCAGTCTCATCCACAGATCTCATTTTATCTGACAAAAAAGGTATCTAATGAAATTGGAACCATTGGAACTATGCTGTGTTCTCGGGATGCTGTGGGCACTTTTATGCATATGTTTTAGGACTGTTGGGAGGTGAAATGTTTCTGTACTCAAGTTGCTTTACAAGGGCTACACAAGGCCCAGGGGGAAACAATTTTAGCAGGACATTGCTGAAACAGCCAAGACACCTATATAAATACACCTATACACCTAACACAAAATATTTGAACGATTAAAAAAAAATCTTTCTTTTGTGTCTCCCCTTATGTTTCATAACTTAAAGAGATGGAGAGGAGGGGATGAGGAAGGGGAAAGGAGAAGATAGGGGAGAGGGAGGGAGGAGTAGAGGGGAGAGGGAGGAACTTCACTGGGTTTTGTCTTCTTATTTTTTACGTACAATTCCTTTGCATTCACTTCACACCATATACAGATGCAGGCATTCAAAGTTCGTGGTACGAACCCACACTGGGGTAATGCAGTGCCCACACTTGGGTAAATTTTGCCTGAAGTTCAAAAATGATTTCGGCACACCTGTAGCTTTTTCACGAAACCTCCTAGAGTTATGAAAACACTTGCTCTGTGTACAAAGTACATTGTGACAGTTTTCACAGCCTTCACTATGCCGTTTTTTTATTTCTATGAAGAAATCTATGAAGCTTGTCATGGAAATATAACTATCAAGGAAGCCACAAGAGAGAGTTCTCACCCGAGTAAGGTCTTTATTTCAATATTGCAATGTTGGGAGCCCTGTTTTCACTCTGCAAAGTGCATCAGAGACTCAATTTGTTACAAGCAGGACAGGTTTTTTTTTAAAGATGTTGCGCTGTAAGAGAAAGCTCAGCAATTTGTCCCTTCTAACACTTCCCCTTTCCTTAACACAAAACAGATTACATCATAAAAACGAAAGAAGAAGCACCACTAGATTTGTTTTCAAAGCTTATCAGTTACTTTCGGCTAATCTAATGATCCAGACAGCAAATATTGTTTTGGTACATTGTCTTCTAAAGTAACCTTAACAGTGCGTACTTTGTTGACACACTGTTTTCTAAAGTTCTGCACGTAGCACAGCAGTTACATCCTTGAAATATATTTTCTAAAAGCACCAATATATTTTTTGCAAAGCTCTCTACATTTTAAGAATCAATTTACTTATTAGATTTCCATTTCAAGCTTTGTTTGATTTAATTTCTTTGTTTTATTTCTGAAACACTTTCTTTATGTCCTGTTTTCATTCAGGTAAGGGTCAACTATGTAAACAATACTGCTGACAGCAGGAAAATTCTTATACTTTACTCAGCAGCATCTTAAAAACAGCATCCATGGTGTACAAACCGATTTTTTTTACACAGAAAACTGACACAGCTTTGCGTTGTGAATCTGTTTTTCTAAGAAACACATCAGTGGGGGAAGGTGGAGTGTCTTTCATTGGAAGACTCACCCTATTCTACTTTAAGAGAGAGAGAGATGCAAAAACCATGCAGCGCCAGGTGAATGCACAACATTCAGGGCTGCACAACAGGAATGCACAACATTCACGTGGAGTTGCACCCTACACCCTGCGGTACCACTTATACATATAGTATGAACATGTTGTGATACAGATCACAGATCACAGACCTTTTTTATCTGTGATTTATTTTTTAATCTGTGATCTGTGCTAAAAAAAACCGGTTGAACAACTCTCAAGCACCGGGGTGAAGTTAGCTTGAAGTTCGAAAACAATTTCGGCACACCTGTAGTGCTTTCACGAAACCTCCTAGGGTAACAAAAACACTTGCTTTGTGTATAAAGTACATTGTGAATGTTTTCTCAGCCTTCACTTTGTCGTTTTTATGACTTTTTTTTGACCACGCACAAATATTCTTTTGTCCATATCTTCGCAATGGAAACACAGAACGCCTTCAAACCAAATGCATTTTAAAGACCGCCACTTGTGAAAATTTCCACAGACTCACCATCAAATTATCAGTGAGCTAATTTCAACGATGCGCAATTATACACTAACTGGAACAGCTGTGTACACACGTTCACAACGCGAGAAATACTACTCAATACGGCTTCGTGCGAAAAACCTGTATATCACCATTGGAAGCAGAACAGCGCAGTCTCCAATTACCCAGACTGTAAGCACGGGAAAAAAGCTTTGTTTGATTTCTGAAACCCTTTCTTTACGTCCTGTTTTCATTCAGGTAAGGGTCAACTATATTTACAATACTGCTGACAGCAGGAAGATTCAAATATTCTTTACTCAGCAGCTTATTAAAAACAGCTCCCATGATGTTCAAACAGATTTTTTTTCACAGAAGACTGACACAGCTTTGCGTTCTGAATCTCTTTGTTCAGAATCACAATGCTGCAAGTAAGTGTTTTACACAGTAAGCAGGTCCTCTGACCTTTCCAAGCCTTGCTTTGGCTTGTGAAACCTATTTTTTATTATTTTTTTCAATATGGCACATTTAGACATGCAATACACTGGGATAGGTGGGTCTTCTTCATGACTCAATAGCTTTTTAAGCACAACAGCTACAATGCTGCAACCAAGTGTTTTACACACCAGACAGTCCCCCTAACCTTATACAACCTTGCTTTGGGTTGTGCAACCTTTCTTTATTTTTTATAATTTTTTTAAAGATAACACTACAGGTAATACACTGGGATAGGAGGTCTTCTTCATGACTCAATAGTTTTTAAGCACAACAGCTATAGTGCTGCAACCAAGTGTTTTACACACCAGACAGCCCCTCTCACCTTTTACAACCTTGCTTTGGGTTTCAGAAATCAAACAAAGAAATCAAATCAAACAAAGCTTCATAGATTTCTTCATAGAAATAAAAAAACGGCATAGTGAAGGCTGTGAAAACTGTCACAATGTACTTTGTACACAGAGCGAGTGTTTTCGTAACTCTAGGAGGTTTCGTGAAAAAGCTACAGGTGTGCCAAAAACATTTTCAAACTTCAGGCAAAATTTACCCCAGTGTGGGCACTGCATTACCCCAGTGTGGGTTCATACCGCGAACTTTGAATGCCTGCATCTGTATATGGTGTGAAGTGAATGCAAAGGAATTGTATGTCAAAAATAAGAAGACAAAACCCAGTGAAGTTCCCATCTGTATATAATAATAATAATAATAATAATAATAATAATAATAATAATAATAAACAGGATAGGAGTAATATGAACACTTGCACTAGACCTGGTCAGGATTCTGGCTGCTGAATTTTGGACATACTGCAGTTTGTTTAGAGTAGATTTAGATACCCAGTGAGCAGAGCATTACAGTAGTCAATTCGAGAGAATACAAATGTGTTGATTAGCTTTTCAGCCACAGTTAATGATAGCATAGGGCATAGTCTTGCGATATTTCTAGGGTGAAAAAAATATGTTTTGACAGTTTGCTGCACATGTGGGTCGAATGTTAAGCCAGAATCGAAAGTAACCCCAAGGTTTTTCAATTTTGATTGAAGCTCAAGTACAGAGCCATCTACAGATAGGGTTACAAGACTGACTTTACGAAGTTGATGGGGGTACCAATAAGCATGACTTCAGTCTTGTCGCAGTTAAGATGAAGGAAGTTTTGAGTCATCCAAATTTTTACATCAGAGATGCAATTAGATAGAATAGAGACAGCCACATCAGTGTCAGGTTTGGTATGCATGTATATTTGAGTATCATCAGCGTAAAAATGAAAGCTGAGGCCATGTGATCTTAAAAGCTGACCAAGTGGGAACATGTAAATGCTGAAGAGCAAGGGGCCCAGTATTGAGCCCTGAGGGACACCAGACTTATCAAGACCAATTTCAGACCTGTACCCATTGAAAGAGACAAAGTGACAGCGATCAGTGAAGTAAGATTTGAACCAATTGAGGGCAGTGTCAGAAACTCCAAACACAGTCTCAAGACGAGAAATGTAAGATGTTATGGTCAACAGTGTCAAAAGCAGCACTGAAATCAAGAAGGATGAGTATATAAAGAGAACCAGAATCAGAAGCTATTAGAAGATCGTTGGTGACTTTGACTAGGGCAGTTTCTGTGCCGTGAAGTTGACGGAAGCCAGATTGGAGGGGTTCGAAAAGGTTGTTTGTCATGAGGTAAGGTTGTCATGAGAGAAGATGGATAAGGAGGGAGGAGGTAAGGAAATGAGATGCGTAGTGGAGAGAATGTGATGCCGGATGTTATCAATCTTAGAACTAAAGAAATCTAAGAATGTGTTGCAAAGTTGTGATGAGGCAGGTAATGTGGTGGGGCAGTTTGGCTTGAGCAGTCTGTTGATGGTGGAGAAAAGATGTCTGGGGTTGTTTTGGTGATTTTCAATGATGTGAGAGAAGTAGGTGGATCTAGCAGACTCTATAGTAACCTTATATTCAGATAAGTAATTTCTCCAATCCTGATAATGTACATTTAGGCTGGAAAGATGCCACCTATGCTCAAGTTTGCAAGAGGCTACCTTCATTGATTGCAGATGGTCATTGTACCAGGGGGCAGGGCGAGAGAAAGAGATGGTTTG
This sequence comes from Lepisosteus platostomus, assembly GCF_059453375.1. Lineage (NCBI taxonomy): Eukaryota > Metazoa > Chordata > Actinopteri > Semionotiformes > Lepisosteidae > Lepisosteus > Lepisosteus platostomus. Next base: position 183,847 of record NC_142627.1, on the reverse strand, counting down.
AGTTTTTAAAGGAGCAAAGCTGTCGAGGGTAGACAAAAGAGCAATGTCAAGTAACTGTATTTTGTCCTCTAGAGCAGTGGTTCTCAAACTTTGTGGACCAAGTACCACCCCTAATCCAACCAAAGTATCCAAGTACCACCTACAAGTCATCATCTCATAGGAACCCCAGAAATGATCAATGACCAACATGAGCGCACTTGCACACACACTCACACATACATATAATAAATATTATAATAATAAACTTTGTTTGATATATTAAAATGTGGCTTCTCAAAGTGTTTTACAGAAAAAAAAAAACAACACATAAAAATAAAAAAGCACCATTTCAGTGAGAGGGGTGAGCCTGTTTAGTCGAGCAAAGCAGATGTGAATTAATTTTTCGAGCCTTGATACAATTCACAACAGTCTAACAGATTTTAAATCGTCAGGCATTTTCTTGACGGCAAAGGTCTCGCGGTGGATGTTGCAATGAAACCATTAATTTCTGGAGCAACCTCTCTAATTCGTGCAACTACACCGCTGTGTCGGCTTGTCATTGCTCTAGCACCGTCTGTACAAACTCCGACACATTTTATCCAGTCGACGCCATTCTCTTCGATAAATTCATTCAGAAGCTGAAATACGTGCTCTCCTGTAGTTCCTGTTGGTAGCGGCTTACAGAACAGAAAGTCCTCACGGGACGTACCCTCAAACTCGTATCTAACATAAACGAACAAATTGGCCAAATCGACTACAGACTCATCTAATTGCAGTGAAAAACATCTGCTCATCTTAACGCGCTCTGTCAGCGTACTTTTGATATAATCCTTAATTTCAATAATTCTATGAATGACTGTGTCTTTCGGGGGGGGCAGCAGGTCGAGCTGTTCAGCAGCTTTTTCTCCACACATAATAGTGTGGGGCTTACCTGATTTAGCAATCCGCAAGCTTGCATTTTTCCACGTTTCGGTTTTTATTTCAGTGTTTATTTTAAGTATTTATTTCATGCGCATGGGAGAGAAACACAGAGACGCTCGGTGTATTTTTCTCAAATTAACTTAGAACAGTTCTTAAATATTTTTCTGTTATTTTTCACGCTTTCCTGTGCTCACAAGATTACCAGCGTTCGTAGCACGCATTTCTATGCATTCCTGTGTTTACAACGTTGGCATTGTTCCAAAATCACGCACATTCTCATTTCTCCCTGTTTGCTGGAGATACAGTAGCTTTTTTTAAATACAATTGGTCACTTGCGTCCGTAGCACGCATTCCTATAGAGTGGTATAGAATTACAGAGTATCTCTTGTGTCCACTGAAGTATTAGCGCGCAATGTATCGTAGTACATAGGTTGCGTATTCGACACGTATAAAAATACAAAATATGAAAACCCCTCCCGATTTTTTCAGCGCACACAACACAGTTCCAGGGTCATTTGGCATACCACCTGGCGGCAAGCCACGTACCACTGCCGGTACGCGTACCACAGTTTAAGAACTACTGCTCTAGAGGGTCAGAGGAAGAGAAACAAGATAAGGAGGACAGAACAGAATTTGCAAACCTTGGTTGATCAATTGATCGCCAGTTGAGGAAATTTACAGAGCGTGGGGGGGAGGTGTGGTGTGGTATATGGTGTGAAGTGAATGCAAAAGAATCGTACATCAAAAATAAGAAGACAAAACCCAGTTAAGTCCCTCCCTCTCCCCTATCTTCTACTTTCCCCTTCCTCATCCCCTCCTCTCCATCTCTTTAAGTTATGAAACATAAGGGGAGACACAAAAGAAAGATTTTTTTTTTAAATCATTCAAATATTTTGTGCTTGCCGATGAAGTAATATAGGTGTCTTGGCTGTTTCAGCAATGTCCTGCTAAAATTGTTTCCCCCTGGTCCTTGTGTAGCCCTTGTGAAGCAACTTGAGTACAGAAACATTTCACCTCCCAACAGTCCTAAAAAATATGCATAAAAGTGCCCACAGCATCCCGAGAACACACCATAGTTCCAATGGTGTCAATTTCATTAGATATCTTTTTTGTCAGATAAAATGAGATCTGTGGATGAGACTGAATGCATAAACTGATGATTTGAATTGCTGGAGACATAATGTATGTCAACTTTTCCCATGTTGTGTCCCATGTAATGTCATCTGCAGAAATCTAGCCCATGTATAGTGAACAGCTAATTTCTGATATCTTGCCTTCAAGAAAAGAAAATTTATTATTTAGAATTACTGTATTTTTCTTTTTACCAATATTTTTTAAAAATTCCTGCAACTCGTGTAATGATAACTGTATCCCTCAAGGTTCTCTGTAAGCATGAATTGCAGAACACTAATGCAGATACAAAAAGAGGTACCTTGAAATGTGTACTTTAATTTAAGGTCCTCAGATGTAAGCAGAGTAATATGTTCAATGATATCATTGAAGTGTGCATGCCTCTATTTTTCCATAAAGAAAATGAAATAGGTTGATTAGACATAGCTACGATAAGACAGGAGATTAAACCTACTGTATATCCAATATGCAGTGCTTTAAGTCTGTAGTTGCATGTGACTGGGCCTGGTGTTTGTGGAGCTGGAATAATCCATAGAGGGGTCCATAACCATGTTGAAATCAGAGCCGAGCACTATTTTAAAATGAGACAAATGTAACACAAGTCTTAAAAAACAAACTTTATAAATTGTCCTTATAATCATACAAACCCTTTGAAAAATGTATCAAGAAGGTCCAGGGAGACAAGATATTGACAGTCATCTCTATACAGTATATAAACATGTCTGATGCTCATATCATATGCATACACCATTGGAACCTACAATAACAAGATGGTTCTATTGAAGATGTTATCCTTAGAGATGCCTTGCAAAGCTAGCTGCAAGTCTGCATCTTTGTTTTAAATTGAACTGCTGGAAAGATAAAGCGCACAGCATGGGCTAACTGCTGACAGGCAAGGTCACCTCTGGATTATTGGAAAACACGACAGATGGAGTTCAAAGACAACGCTTACAGTGCTCTTTTATACAGTAAAACAAACGATACAAGATACACTCCCACATAACTCTCTACTTGCATTGTGGTGTAAGAGGACACCGGGAAGGGCCACCCAGGATAACCAGCTGACCCACTATTGGAAAAGGCCTATGCAGCGAAACAAGGAGACACAGCTGAACTACATCAGGAAACGAGATATAAATGCCCCAGAAGCGGTGAGCCGGGGCGGAAGCCGATAAGGTGAATGCGTTTTGGAGGAAGTAGAGGTTTAGGATTGTGCTGGAAGGAAATAAAGAATAACGGACTACGGGATACAGTTTATGACTAAGATTTATGGATTACGACTTGGATACGGTGCGGATTTGTGTGGACATCCGGAAATTTGGATCATTTAAGGATACTGGCAACGGATATCCTTATCCAGTATCCTGGGAAAGCTAAGGTTGCTGTTGAAAGAAGTGTTAGTAGGACCAGAAGGGGTCTGTTTGCATACTAATGCCCTAGTATAGTGATGGGCACATTATACTGTAAAAAAGGGCTGTCCTTTGGTCGTTTGGAATGACCTGTTGTGGGTGTCCCAGGGTATTCTCCAAGATAAAACTTGATAGACTAAAGTGTAAGGAAAGGTAATGCATTTGTGATGATAAAATTGCTGGGGAAATGCATTGTTAGAAAGGCATTTTTTTACTTCTGGGTACAACGGTTAGGCTGTTTTAGTTTTGTCATCACGTGTTAGGAGTGTAAAGCAAACCAGGCGTATAGCTAGCTCTCTTTCTGGAGCTTACAATAAACCTGTGGATCAAAGGTCTCTCTAAAGAACTGGGGTAAGGCGGTAATCAAATTACCTACTGTACCCGTAAACAAGCCTTTTCAGAACACTTCTCAGATCACACATACATTTCTGTATTACAGTACCTTTTTTTCCATGACCAGTCACTCTTCCAAACAAGACTGTATTGAAAATAAAACCTATAACCCATAATCAGGTCTCAAAAAAAGAGCTGTGTTTGCTGCATCCTTTTTTTGTTGCGATTCTCAGCCTCAAGTAATGAGAGCTGTCTCATAATGCAGGGGTTGAGCTAATTAGACAACCCCCCTCTGAGTGATTTCTGGCCAGTGTTGTTGTCCCACATGTCATGTCAAGAAATGTCACAAATCAAAAGGCCATTCAGCCCAAGCTGATGTTATCAAGTACATATTTGATCTAAGGATCGTATTCAACCATTTCTTGAAATGGTATCAGTTTCATCAACATCACTAGGCAGCCTGTTCCAGACCCCCACAGCCCTTATGTGTAAAAAAGTGTTTCCTACTCTCAGTTTTAAATGCATTTCCCAGTAATGTCAGTTTGTGTTCTCTGTTAGGGTTTCACTGTTGACTCTGAGGAAGTCCACTGGAGTGACTTTATCAATGCCTTCAAAGATTTGAAATACTTTAATTAAATTGACCTTTTGAGATGCTCAAGAACTTAGTATATAACCTGCTTTAACTGCAAAGTTTTTTCTTCTAATGAGAGACAGCACAGATTTTCAGCTCCTTAGGGTAAAGTGTGGATCCCATCTTAAATTCCAGGCTGGGCTCCACGCCAGGTGGTGGGGAAATTGTGAACCTCTGAAGAAAAGAAGTGAAGAATAGGAACAACTCCATCCGAGCCAGTTGCTCCCCCAGACACACCCTCTTTCCTAGAGGAACAGAAGGTAGTTTAGGACTTGAAAGGATTTTTCATTTTACATTTTACAGCATGGAAAATGTATCTGCTTAAAATATCTAGATGTATTATTCTTATAATAAAATGTCTAGCGTATACTGTATTAGGTTACACTAATGTTTACCTGCAGAAAATGGCATAAATGCATCCCTTCTGACAAACTTCCCATTTTCCTCTAGAAAGTGTTCAGGATTAAAATGGTGTGGTGTTTCCCACTCATTCTTGTCAAAAAGCACAGAAGTTAAATTTCCAAAGATCTGTGTACCCTAAAAAAATAAATTACAACTTTAAATATTTATCAACTTTAACAATAGTACTCAAAACACTCTTAACAATAACATACAGCACTGAAAAGGAAATGATATCTGATACAAATGTCCAGAAAGGAAAGGAATCTTGCTAATGAAATGTAAATTCCATGTCAGTATCTGATATCATTACAAGCAAAACCATTATGTAATCTCTTTTTATAAGTAAAGAAAGTTCAAGATTCATCTAGAGTGATTTATTTCTTGTGACTTTATTTTAACTACTTAAAAAATCATTTCCCTATTCAATGTATTGACCTATTTTTTAGTTGAACTTTAGTACAACAGTTTCATTGTATGATTTAAGACCTACTTAGAATAAGCAGCATGCATTCTGTTAAAATACTGTAGATGTATTTTAACATTAAAGTTTATTTCACTTGGAATAACAACATCCAAGAGTTAAGTGTAGTGAATTTATATAGTGTTTTAGTCACAGTAAAGTTTGCTCAGCCTGCTTGGCTGAAGGCCAGCCTCTGAGCATAGGGCAACAAGGCTACGACCCTTATGTGGAGTTAGAAGTGGTCAAGGGGCAGCTGCAAAGGTAGAAATGGGAAGGAGGAGGCATACAAAAGACATTTGCGAGGGAATTATGAGGATTTATTGTTTTTATGTTAGGAAATGATGTCAGGAATGATTACAAAGTTGGCTGAGGTTGATTGAAACTAGCTGCTGTCATTCCTCCCAAACTTTCATTATATACTCCATTAGTCTTACCTTTGGAAGAACGTAACCTCGTACAGTGATATCATTTGTTGCCATCCTGGGCAGGTTCAGAGGAACAATATTGCCCATCCTCTGGACTTCAGGGATCACAGCATCAGTGTAGGGCATGTTAGCACGGTCTGCCATAGAGGGCTGCCGTCCCTGTCCAATGACTCTGTCTATCTCATCCTGGACCTTCTCTGTAAAAATCAACAGAGTAAGTAAAGAGGAAATCTTTCAATAAATTTATCTATTAAGCATAACATGAGCCCAAGTGAGAGATCTTCATTAGACTTAATGTACTGTATATACTATGAATTTATATACCCAACTGAGAGGGTGGTGGAATGAGACAAGTTCAGATTCTTGTCTCAACTATACTTGCCATCAGATAGAGATAGAGGGCAGATCCCCTGTTATGCAAGTAACGCCAGAGGGAGAGAGAGAATGGTTGACATTTTGCTGTGTTTTGACACTTGGGTTTTGTCCCAGAACAGACTTGGTTTTGTTGCTGGTACACAGTTTAATTATACAGTTGTACAAATCTGTACAAAGAGAGCTAGGCTTTTGTTTTGTTTGATTTTTGTGGTGTCGGTTTATTTCTCCTCACACTGTAACCTAAAGAGCTTTAACTCTGTATCACATCTGTTTGGTGTATCTGTTGTACCTTGAACAGCCCAAAAATGTTTCTGACATTCTACTCCATGTGTGATAAAATATGCTTTCCTGAAAGAAGAGCCTGCACTGAATCAACCTTGCACTGAAGACTCGGGGGCCAAGATATGAAAATGTCAATTTTCAATATGTAATTTAGACAAAAAGATCATCGCACTTGACTTACTCTGTATCTCTGGGTATTTGGTCATGAAGAGGAGAGCCCAGCATAGTGTGGTTGCTGTGGTTTCTGTCCCAGCCACAAACAGATCGAGAACACAGAAACATAGGTTTTCCTCATCAAATTTTGCGTCAACATCATCTTTACTCTGAAAGTGGAAAAACAAATCCTGTTTGCTAAAATATCTTACATTTCAAAGTACTCAAAAACGAAACATTTGGACATTCCTCAGTTTTAGGAAATATTTTAGTGGACATCCTGGGAACATTCAGAAGAATATTCTATACTGTATATCCCTTGGAATTTATTGCATTTAAGTTGTGGAATATATTGTGGAAAATATTCTAATAGGAAGTGTATGGATATATCAAGATATATTGCTATAAAAGATAAACTGATTGATAAAAACCTAGGAAGCATTATTTACCTTCCATTAAATGGGGAAAATACAAGGACGATTCTTTAATAAGACCTTAAGGATGACTAAGCTAAGCTTTAAGAAAAACATGATTAAACCAACACTGATACTTGCAAATAATAAAAATTGAGATTCATGAATTATGTGGACATAAGCCAGGAACTGCAGTAACTAAAACAAGTTATTCAATTTCTAAGTTCTGCAGTCTTATTCCTATTTTTTTCCAGTAACATAGGTCAAAAAGTTGGGCCCTAGAAATGCCAGAAGAATAATAAAAAACAGCATTATCAGACATAAATGAGGAATCTGAGAAAATGGCCACATTATAAGAATAGCAGCAAAGAGACATTACTTAATAATAATAATAAACTTTATTTTATATAGCACCTTTAAAGGTGGCTTCTCAAAGCGCTTAAAAGCTTACTTAAAAGCAAATAAGGATATCTATCTTAGCTTGGTAAGCATTTGGTTACACCTCTGTTAGACAAAAACATTTTATCAATTGAAGCATATGTAGCAATTAATCAGAGCTAGAATATTATTACACTTGTTCACTGAATAACTGCAACACCTAAGGAATTAATACACGATGACATGGAAGACTTCAAAAGAATGACCGATCCAGAATAATTAAATAATTATGTCACAGCTGTCATATATCAAGGAAGCAGCAGTTAAGATGATTGCATTTAAAAGAATAGTATCTGAAACACTATCAAAGTTTCAACTATAGCCATCTGCACCTGATATCTTGATACCCTACAGAACTACTTATACAAAGGTCAGGGGTATTAACTAGCAGTAGAAATCAATAGCAGCCAGGGACAGGTATAAGGAAACTGAGAACTGTCAGCAAGCAAGATGATGGTGTTTAGCTGAATGGTTGACTGGGAGATTGCTAGTACAATGAACACTGGGATAGGATAAACAACACTGGGGTATACTGAGAATTAGAGTCCCCTTCCCCCTAATTTTCATTATCAACTCCGATAAACAGTCACTTTGACTTGAGGTTCCTCATTTTTTAAGATAAACTGTAGAAGTTTCATGGAAAAGCAGTGCATTTCTAGCCAACTGCTCAACTACCTGATATGACTGGACTATGGCTTTGGTTTACCTTTTCAATCTCATCCAGATAGCAGTCAATATAATCTCTGGGGCAGGATGGATTCCAGTCTTCTTTGTGAGCCTGGATCTCTGATTTCACAAATGAAATCACATTCTTCCAATTTGAAAAGATAGTGTGATGAGGCCCAGGAACTATCTTCATTATTGTAGGGAACACATTATACAGCTGCACAAGAGAGAACCATTATGACACTAACATTTATGCATCATAAATCACCATGTATTTTTTTTTAATTGTGTTTCCATCTGATGTATGTACCTACTTTTAATTGTGGTAAAAAGTTACAGCAATGTTTCCATGTTTCCCAGCATCTTCACATTTCTTAAGGTCTACTATGAATGTGATAGCTTTATAAAATACACAACTAATTTTAAATTCACAGCCTTGTGATGACAGATTAAATTATGATGATGGTCGTGGTAAACTGGATTGAACTGCACAGGTTTTCAAGGGAACTGATGTCTTAGGAACATTCTGTCCAGAGAAGTTTGTCTGTCTCTTGATCTTCAATTTAACAATTCAGGGTGTCCATTATGTAGGCCTTTTTACATACATAAAACACATTACTGAGAACACAAACCAGGGACAGTATCTAAACACTTCATTGGAAAGCCAAAGACTTTCATGGAAATGTTATTTGAATCTTCTCATAGTTATATCAAGGAAAAGAAAAACATGCTGTTTTCACCTGGGCCCACATGGTAACCTGCATTTTTAATGTTACATCAATCAAATGCAGCAGCTCCTGAAAGCGTCTGTCTGTGTACTCATACCGGTTTCCAAACACCACAGAGCAGATTATGTTAGATACAGCATTGTGAATGATGAACTGGAGATAAAAGGGCTTCCCTAAAATGGCACATAACAAATTATACATCAGTGTACAGTAATAGTACAAGCTGCAAACTACAGTAAAGTTTGACCACAGATATCCCTTTGCTGGTTTGAGATAAAGAATCAAAAGAAATGTTCCCAACAATAGGAGAGTCTTTTGGATTGTCTGTGGTGTTCAGTTTCTAGTAATTAATTAATCCAAGGATCTAATCCAGCTATTTCTTGAATAATACAGAATATTAGATGCAAGATCACGAGGTAATAGTTTATTCTAGACTTACACAATGGCACAATCCTTTACCCCTTCATTTAAATACTTAAAAGAAGTGTTTAACTATAAAAGCTTTATATATGGTACTGAAGTTATAGTGAAAGAAATATGGATATGAGTAGAAAAATGACACTGACGACATAGCTCATTGGAGAAATAACAGCCCTGTGCAAAGTAACATGACAGTTCACCTTTGGTATAACATTACAAGACACTCACACAAGTCATGGACAATATCAGTTGAGTCAGTAACAGATACCTTGCTCATCCTCCATGGCCTCATTCAGGAACCTGCACTCCTCCACAATGGTATGATCCAGGCTCCTCTTGACCACATTGAAATTCCTTAAAGTCATAAGGGAAAATCTTCTCTGCTGCATCCATAAGTAACCATTGGATAGTACCAACCCTGCATGTTGTACATTATAGATTTATAAATAGGGCCTGCACCAATGTAACGTTTGTGCCCAAAGAGATTAAAAAGCGATAATTTTAATTTCTTAGAAATGTACCTAATATCTTTCATAATCCAATGAAACATGCATTTGTTTAAGAAAATGAACGTACATATACAGTACACACAAATATATACAATACAACTGCTTTTTGAAAACTGAAAATGTATACCACTAGCACTTCATGATCATGGTCCTAATAATACCCAACATTGATAAAGTACTTTTTCCAAAATGAGACTTCTTCACACTCACAGTTAGAACACTACATTTTTTTCTTCTTTATACTTTTAAAAACATAATTAACCTCCACCTGCTCCTTTTTACAAGCAAAAGGCTCAACAAAGTAGAGTATATTCTTAACCACAGTATTATAGTGGCTAATTGAGGGCAACAGAATTAGTTTCAGAATTAGATACTGCAACTTTGCGATTTCTACCATGGAATCTTTAATGAGTGTATAGTAAAGACCTTAGTGTATAGCTTTAGTAAAAGAATGGTCCCTGTCAACACATGAAGGGAGGTTGTAAATACCTTGTACAAAGTTGTGCTACTTACAAGTCATACAAGTCACCCAACACCAGTTCTATCTGCTACATTGAGCCACTGATTTTCTTCATCTATGTATAGCTTTTTAAATCAGATCAGGTTTGAGATGGAATGCTTATGAGCAAGATGCACATGTTCCTTATTTAAATCATTTACTGTAAATACCTTGATTTTTGGTGAGCTCATCACCCATTGCAAATGGTGAACGGTCTGTCAGACTGCCTCCTTCATGAACCAAAACCTTTTACCAGTTTATAGCCGTTTACAATAACAAAGCGTCTTACCAAACGGATGGTAAATACATCTCCATATTTTTCTGCAAGCTGAATGGAAAAGCAATTTTAAATCAAGGGAGATATCATTCATATGATATCTCATATGACACAGCTGAAGAAGGCTCCATGGCCAAAACGTTGTGTTTTTTCTCTTTTCTTTTTTTCAGCATGGAATAAACCTATTACTTGTTCCTTTGCAGCCTACGCATGCTGACGCAGCTACCCACCTGAATCATTCATATGTCATATAACCTCAATAATTGAAAAATGGTTGAACTTTAGAGCTTATAAGCTGATTTTCTATATTGAAAAGTGGAAATACTGTATAGTATTGCATTGTATAACTTTTGCGTGTGAAGTACATTAAATATTCAATTTAAATGTTCTAACAGTTAAAAGAAAAGGTGCTTTTTATAGTACCATATTTGAGGAGAACTGTAAATGCTTTTAGCTCAGCTGAAAAGTTGTGAAATACTAGAATATAATATGATAAATCATTGTTCACTAAGAAAAACAACACCTAAAAACTAAGTGTACTGAAAGGATTGTCAAGTGTTCAGTCAAAATTTGGCTTAACTGTCTTGGTGAGAGCTAAGATCATAGGAAGAGGATTAGGACCCCCATGCAGAGTTGTGAATATTTGGTGATGGTTTGATTAGAGAGTAGAGTCTATTTTAACACACTATAACTGCCAATCATTTTGACTTTTTCTGACCACTCTACTGGTGTTGTTACCAGAAAATCAGAAAAAAATACAAAAATTGTAAAAATTGTTACCAGAAAAAGTGCAATGTATTGTGGGAACATAGTTCTATGGGGAGGCAAGTTTGAAACCTCAAAATTCCCTTTTCTTTTTTATTACTTAAGCTGCACACATAAAATAAGATATCTATTTCTCTTGCTAACTCATGATTTTAGAGAATGGAACTAATCATACAGGCGCAAAATCTTAACTCTTTAGTCTACACCCCAGTCGGTCAATCTTTGAAGACCTGACATGTCTTCAGATAAGTAAAACAAACTTTCATTTTGTTAGTGGAACAGTATCATGCCTAAAACATTTTTCCTCAGACAACTGCTTTATCTGGAGAAAAAAACAAATTGCTCCTTTTGGAACTGATTCAATCCAAGAATTAGTTGTGAATCGGCAGTAAGCATGTCAAATATTTTGTTGCAAAGGAACAAGTAATAAGTTTATTCCATGCTGAAAAAAAGAAGAAAGAAAACACGTTTCGGCCGTGGAGCCTTCTTCAGGTGTGTCATAAAATATTTTGTTGACAGGCCAAAGAAGTACGGTGGATTTATTTTCTTTAAATAAAACAATTAACAAAGGGTGTTAAATGAGAGGAAGTTATTTTCTCCTGAGTGATTCAGCCTTTATCTTTTACCTACATTTTATGTTGATAGATATCTAAACATCTCACATGACAGGCTGCACCCAGCTTAACCTCAAGGTAACACAATTCTGAGGATCTACAATGACACAGAATGGTGTTTATGCTACATGGACTATTATTAACCTCTTCCTTCCACAGCAGTTTAAGATTCTCAAACATCTGCTAATGAAAAAAGACCCTTGATTAGAGCTATACTCATTTTCCAGTGTTTTCTCCAAGACATGTGCTGACATGGTGGCACAGCTCGGCTTGCTTTTCAGTAAGCAAAAGCAAAAATGTTCAAAAGGGTCTGCAAGCAGCGTGCAGTCTTTGGCAATGGGTTCATTTTTTCTTCCTACTGAATGAACAACAAAAAGAAAGATGTTCTTACATTCAGACACTTCACATTCACTAATTCAATAATAATAATTCACTAGGAACAAAAACATCAAAGAATTAAGCATATTGAAAGATTTACAGTACAAAGTGTTTCAGTCACAGTAAATCCTTCCAGCTATATTACTGTAACTGAGAAGGTGCTGCACTGACCATGAAGCAGCAGCAACCTGGAGCTACAGTACCTGCTCGAATGTAGGTAAAGCGAAAGTGGATCAGGGGCCAAGGAGATGACATCAGGAACAGCAGGGGAGGAGAGGAATGAACACAGGGCTGAAGTGGACACCAAGGATAGAGACACAAACAAGACAGGGTTGGAAAAGAGAGGAACTTAGACAGCAAAGGAGCAGATGGAGCACATGCAGGTACAGGCAGAAGGTGAAGAGCTGGAGTTCCTGGCCGAGACAAAAAACCCAACAACTATTCACTTGGATCAGCAAATAGGAATATCCACTCGACCTCAGGGTTATAAGTCAGTCACTTAAGCGATCACGCCACCGAGGCAGTCATGTGACAAGCACATCTCAATGGAAAGTCTTATACTACTGTTTGTGCTACAGTACATGAATGTAGTTCTACTGTAGTTCTACTGTTATTAATGTATATAGTTAATTCCCTATTAATCAAAATTTGAAAGTATGCTTCTGTTTACTCCGATATCGAGCGTATTTGCAGAAAAGCTTAAAACTATCACTTTTCTCACAAAGTACTGTATACTGTATAAACATCTAGTACAGTAACATGGTCAGAAGGAGCAAGGAGCACGTAAAAACGTTTCCGAAATAACAACATGTAAGACTTTGATGCTTAAAATGTTTAGGAAGAAATGGAATACTGGTGTGTATTTTTCTTTAAAATACCAAGACCAGCAAAATTCAGCTTACATAATATGTTTATGTTCCTAAATTAATATCGTTTATGACCTTCAGATGCGTTATGCTCCTAGTTTTTTTATGCTCAGCTACTAAAATTTACCTTTAGTTGTAAAATTCCATATAAATATTCAGTTCTAAGCAGATTAAAATGTGCACAGCAAAGACACTAAATGATTAAATCTTTCTACGACCGACCAACGCACCACGAGTGCCCCTGTCGGTCATTTTGGCGCGGTATGATGCGCTATGACGTAATGATTTGCCCACGGTACGGTTTTGTACAAACACAGGGAAAACATACAAAATCTACACAGATAGCACCCTGGGAGTTGACACCAGAGCACTGTCAGAAAGCAATGCTGACCACTGTGCCAACCTGTATGAAGTATGTTGATGTAAAAATGACAACTCTATGAAAACTGTGATATAACATCTATAATATATTCTTGCATTCTTATCCAGCACTTTTATTACATTGGTGCATCTATGTAAATGTCTAGATTGTCTGCTTGTAAAATTATAATATAGAAACACCACCTACTTAATGGAGTTTATAACAAAAGTTCAGGCAAGATGACAACAACCAAGCTCAATCAGACTCAGCTGTCAGTAATTAGCAATCGCTCCTGACAATCCATTCCTCTTCCAAACGCTATAAATACCTATGAGATCCTAGTCCCTCTCACCCTTTTACATCCCACCTCCCCCTCTGCAGCTACCTCTTTGTCACCCTGCAGGGGGGTCCTGGTCTCCTTGTCCTCTGGCCGGGAGGCCAGCCCTCAGCCGAGTGGGTTAAGCCACATTTTCGCTCCAAGACGCTTTCATCTTGGGCATTGTCATTCCTCGTGAACAGCCCAAAGTTTGTAGGTCTTTCACTTTCAAATTCATTCAAAACACAATCCAGCATTTACTAGTGCACAACCAGTGCAGCAAGACAGAAACTGTAACCCATAAAAAAAATTGTTGTAGAAAGTGTTGTCACTTAGATATGCATCTGCACATTGTATAAATGAGTAACTGCAATACCATGAGGTTCTGCAGGTGTACACACCTATTGTTTTATGTGGAAATTACGTCAATCCTTCGTTTATAAAAGCAAGTATAGGTGAAAGTAAAGGTTATTCTTGTTTTGCCTTCCCACCTGCTGATTGAGAAGAGAAGACTTTAGTCCAAAGTCAGACGACAAGTAATGTATTTAATGTCTTGTTATTTAAATTCTATACTGTAACTATTGTTAAGGTCTGACATAAATGATGTTGAAATTAAGCGTTACACTTTTTTTTGTCTCTTTGCAGGTACAGCTCTGGAAAAGTGTGATGGCTTCAGCTTTGGGCTGGACTCTAGCAGCATTTTTGCTCACAGAAACTCTGGCCTTCTTTCCTGTTCCAGTCCCATTTGTAGTCAAATCAACAACTCATGCAGACATCACCCGTAGAGCCATCCTGCGCAAGACAGCTGAGGTCTGCAGGGACCTGGCCCAGGCACAAGGCAGAGACTTCATCCTGATGGTGAGGACACACATTGTTTTGTTTCTGATATATATGATCATCAAGTTCCTTAAAATTGTTGGCACACTTTAAAGCAGATACTGTATAACATTGGAAAATCTAACTTATATTGTTAGTGTTTTCATAAGTTGAACATTGTTTCTCTAAATACTTCCATCCATCCTTTCTTTTATTTTTAACACGCAATTTAGGGCGCAGGGGAGCCTGAGCCTATCCCCGCAAGCAATGGGTGCAAGGCAAGACACTCCCTGGACAAGACAGTTCATCACAGGGCAGACACACAGATGCACACTCACACCAGGGCCAATTTTCCTAGAAGCCTATTAACCTACCAATATGTTTCTGACAGTGGGAGGAAACTGGAGCACCTGGCAAAAACCCACAAGATCATGGAGAGAACATATAAACTCCCTGCAGATAGCTAACAAAGTCTAGAATTCTAACCAGGGCTTCAGCGCTGCGAGACAGAAATGCAACCCACAGTGCCACTGTGCTGCCCTTCTCAGAACGCTTTTACGATCTAATTTACACAACCTGTGAAAATTAGAAACAGTATGTTTGGTGATGATTATTAAGATGCATGTACTGTATGTTGCATAAAAAAATCAACACAGATTTAGTGTGTACCTTAGTAAGTAAGTAAACTATAAAATTTAAATAACCAAACACCCCACTATTCAGGAAATGTTAAATGTTAAATGTTCACATGGCTTCTTTGTTACTGGCATGGTGGGCTTTCAGAATAAAAGAAAAAGTACTCAGAATACACAGACTATAATTTGCAAATATGTTATGTATCTGTGAGTATTTGTGCCTAAACTATTAAAAATCTTGTGACCTGGATATCATAGTGACAAACAGATCTCAGCCCCTTCTAAATCTGAGACAAATTCAGTAGAAGAAAGATAAAAAACTTTCTCATAATAGAGCCTGTTTAGGTTTTATGGCAAATGGGAACAGAAACTTAAATCTGAAATGGGCATCCACATGTTAGTGAATGATTTGAAAATATGTCAAGGTTTATTCCATGCTAAAAACAAAGTTTTGGCTGTGGAGCCTTCTTCAGCTGTGGCCTTCATCACACCCGAAGAAGGCTCCACAGCCAAAACGTTGTGAAATAAACCTTATTTGTTCCTTTGCAGCCTATGCCTGCAGATGCAGCTACTGTACGTACTTGAACTTATTCAAATATGTGAATAAGAACATAAGGTTACATTTGGCACATCTAGTAGTAGTTAATTGATCCAAGAATCTTATCCAGTCAAAGTACCAGCTTCAAAAAGTGATGAAAGTATTAGCTTCAACTAAGTTACTGGGTAGGTTTACTTTTCCCATTCTCATTTTTTCCATGTAGTTTTCACTTGTTTTCTCTCATTTGGGTTTCACTGATCATCTTGAAAAAGTCCTCTGTGTTGACTTTGTTAATGTCTTTCAGCATTTTAAATACTTATATAAAGTCTCCTTGCAGTCCTCAAGACTAAAAAAAGGCCCACCTTCTCATTCTGTAAGTGTAGAACATTTCTTTAAGTCCTGGAATATGTATATGTAGCCTCTTCTAGCTCAGTGCTCAGGATTTTGTATTTATAGGTAATTTTTACTACCTGCATGCCAATGCATTCCCGCACGTGTCTATATTAAATATCATCTGTCAGCTGTTTGCCCCATCTAAACCTTTCGGAATTTTATTTCCTGCTTCTCTAGTATTACTTAATTCTATTAATGTGATATCATCCACAAACTTGACCTGATTACCAAATATAACAGAATCAAGATCTTTCATATACAGTATATAAGAAAGAACACTGTCATGATCATCATCCCTACTCTAGAGGGTGCTCCGACCCTTTTGTGTTTAAGTGTCATTATCCCGTACACCCGTCCCTGGATTCCCAGATATTATTTAAACCCCGTGCTCCGAAAGCTCAAGGCTCTGCATTGGAAGACGGACACCCTCACCTAGCATCAAGTCGCCCTACGTCCGCGGCTGGCTCATGGCCAGTTAATTTACAGTTCTTCCTGCAACAATCTGCCCCTCAAAATTCTCTTTATCAGCAATTTAAATGTCGTTTATGCTAATACTTCAAATTGTAAACTGCTTTATAGCAAATTTGGAAAAGGTTTACCAAAATTATCTTCACCTGTCTTGATTGTTGATTGTTCTTCATGCAGTTGTCTCATACCAAACAGTAAAATGTAATTTTCATGACTTTGTTTCCAATGGTGTCACAACCTTCCTTTTCTTAAAATTCCTATGTCCTTCTTACGTTCATACTTCAATTATATATTTGAAATGTTTTGGCTTTCTTTGTACCATGTAAAACATTGTTTTCTTGTTTGCACATAATTTATGCAGCACAGCTAGGGTACAGGAATGGATTCTGTCAGTAGCGTGCAGTACAAATGCAGCCACTCAGAATACATGTCAGTTACGAGTACCATATTGGCTGTACTGCAGTGCAGTACATTCTGTGATTCACTGGCCAAAGACGATTGATAGGTGGCACTTATGGTGCATTAGATGTTAGTGAAACTATTGTTGCATTTTCATCTCTGTACTGTGCATGTTTACATCTGCTTAATATGGAATATCAATATGGTACTTTAGAACTGAAGGAAACTTTTGTTAGCTGAACATAAAAATAACCAGAGCATAACGTCTCTGAATGTCACAAACTATATTAATTTAGGAATATAAATATATTATGTATACTGTGTATGCATGGTAGTGGTAGCTTAAATAAAATGTACACAACCGTATTTCACTTTCTTCATAAACATTTTATGCATCAAAGTCTTTAACTCAGTAACTTACTGTGGTTGTTTAAGAAAAGTTTTGATGTGCTTGTTCTTACTGCATTAAGTTTATATATAAAAAAACTATAACGTTTTAAACTTTTCTATGAACACTTGCTGTTGTTACTGCAGTAAAAATGTGTACTTTTCAGAATCCGCTTAATAGGGAATATAATATGGAATCTCATAACTAAAGAAATTAATAACGATATTAATTTAAGGATCTTAATATATTTATATGGCTAATAGTATTACCATATTCCACTTTCTTTGTAAACATCTGCATCAATTTATTTTATAATTTTTATATATCACCATGTGTTCCACCAGTTTATTTAATTCAGTTAAAAAATACTTTTATTCATCCCAGTGGAGCAATTAAACACAAGTCTTTATTATAACAAAGTGGTATTAAAAAGACCACTGAAACTTAACTATAATAACATATCTGATCATTGTTAACAATATAAATGTATTAATAATAAATAATCATTTCAAACATTTTGTATTTTGTTCAGGGTAATTTGTTGTCTCCAGTTTCCATAGCCTTTGCTTTCTTATTAAAATGTCTATTTATGAGACACCATGTTTCAGATGTCAATAACTTTGCAAACAAATGACACAGAGCCTTTAAACCACAGGTATTTTAGTGATCGTCATTTGCGAAAATTTTCACAATTTTTATTTAAATAACATCTAGTACTTGGTTGCATTTTTAGAAACCTTAGCTTGAATGAAGCGGATCCCAGGTGTAAGCAAGTTCATATCGCGAGAATTACAGTGCAATTCAAAAGCTGCTATACTGTATGTGAAACACCTGACCTTATAAAGCAGAATAACACAAACTCATTGGGTTTAACCCTTCTTTAATTTGTGAACCTCTTTCTGTATTTTCTGTTTTTACGCAGATAAGAATGAACTAGATATGAAATTCTGTTGACAGGAGGAAAGATGTTCTGTGCTCAATAGCTTGATCACCACAGCACACATTAAGCTACATTTTTATGCATCAATCGAAGCATTCTGAAGTCTCTCAAAAACATAAAAAATGTAATATTATACGGTATGGCATAATGGGCAACTGATTCTTTCATATTTTAAATAAGAAACAATGACGTGTCACTGCCTAACGTAGACATTGACTTTAAGAGCTATAAAAAAACAGGTTTAAATTTTCTCACTTTTTATGTGAGAAAAAGGGGTGATTTTTCTTCCTTGTGATCAGCTTACAATCTTTGTGTGAGCTGTAGGTTTTTCACTTTTTAATTAAACTTTTAATCATTTTAAGTTTGTAAACGTAACATGCACTTTTTGTACAGAAAAAAAACATTACATTCTCCTGTCTTCCTTTGGTGTGGAGCAGATCAGCAGGTCTCTGAGAAAATTGCACACCAGCCGCTGGCTCCGACATCCAAAAGCAAAAGGAAGCGTGCTGCTCAGCAATACAGAAAGACTGTTCTGCAGACTGGAATGCCTGCGGCACTGAGCGCGTTTGCCTTTAAAGTTAGTTTTTAAATTGTGTTAAAAAACATTAAAAACAACATGGCGTTACAGTACATACAAGGTGTATCCTGCCGTGCACCTATTGTTTTATGGGTTAGATTCCAGCTCCCCTGTACTGGACACATCAGTATTCATAGCTAGTTTGTTATTTGAACAAATTGTCTCTAAATATGAACATCTTAAGGTGCTGGCTCCGTGGATCAGCATCAGCTACTGTATGTTTGCCAATTCCTTCTATTTACAGTATGTGTAGTTTTCTCTTTATTTTGTTACTTGTCCTACAGAGCTAATTGTTTCAAGAATCTTTAAATTAATCTACGCACTTTTTAAACTCTTATTACTAAGCACTGAATTATTGCACTTGACATGTGTTGTATCCAACAAAGGAGACACGATCCGGGTGTGTGTGAAGCAGGCATTACCTTTATTACGTGTGCACACGGGAGCCAAAGCCGATGAAGCACTGACTCAACTCATTGATACAAAAGGACACATTATATACAAAATCACAAACAGAAAACCCACCCATGCCATATATGGTGTAAAGCCAAGGCTGCTAGTCTTGGTACATAATAAACTGCAAGAATATTCTTGGGTTCCTTTATTTATTGTTTAAGCAGATAGTATTGTAATGCATACGGCCACCATTGAGCGTGTAAGAGCCGGCTTACCAGAGCGGTGATGTCACCGCCCTTCCCTGTAATAGCAGGGCCCACAGCTGCTGGGCTGGGGGGAGATCTCTCTTTAGCTCAACAGGCTGGGTCCCTGTTGAGTGACGCCGGAGGCCTGGGTTTGAGTCCCCGACAGTGGGGGGCCGACCTGATGCGGCAGTAGGAGAAGGCGCCCACATGAACCCCGTAGCGTTACAGTATGTACTTCTAGATTTTGTTAATCATGGTTTAAGCAGATGCCAGACGCTCTCAGTTCTGGTCAGGCTGCCCGAAGCTGGCTCTGCCCTTCACATTCCAGGCCCTTCTCATTATTTACACAGTAAAAGCAAATTAGGGAAATAAGAGAAATAAATGTTTGATCCTTCACATTGCTTAATTCACCCTTTCCTGAACTTCTGTGGCTAGTGCTGTCTCTGGTGTGGTCTTCTGCAGTTGAAATTTCACTGTTTAAATAAATAAAAAAATAGATTATTTCAATTTCTAATTACTTATTCTATGTAAACACTAAGTAGTTAGTCTCTAAAAATATTTTTCTTGTTTGTTTTGGAGACATTGATCAAAATTGATTTGAGATCTCAAAAAGGATTTATTTTCTTTTTGTATTTCTGCTTCAGAAAAATTACACATTTCCAACGTTCCTCTGTTTGTCAAGATGTTAACTCTATATTTAGGCTCAGATTTCAGTTATAAATCTTACACTAATTACTAGCAGTAAATATGAATGTTTTACTTCCCATTACCACATAAATTATATAAATGTATTGTAGCTGGGATTCACTTTTTTCCGTGTGTGTCTCTCCCTACTCTCTCACCTGCTGTGATTAAGACATAGAATGGTTAAAAATGGGAACAAGTCAGTCAGCCAGAGCGAAGAGGGGGGTCATCTTCCCACCTCTATGACTAAAAAGCCAAAGAGGAGAGGCTTAAGCAACATACAGTACAGATCCGAGTAGCTGACAGTTTGAGGTAACCTATCATGTAAACTTGGCATTGTTGCTGATAGGTTAAGCTTTCAAAACGCAGCCTCAAAGTCATGTGACTGATTTTTCGCCCTGTTTTGTTGGTTAAACTCAATGATCACAAGGACCGCCATGTTAACTGTGTAGTTTTTAGTACAGCTGGAATTGTAACTGTATGTACTGTCTTTAAAGAGGTGGAGCGCCAAACATTTTCAGTGCCATCTTCTCTGCTTTAATGGTACCCTCCTCATGGAAGAATTTTCACCTTTATCGTTTGCCCAGCAACTAACACAAACTAAATAACAACACAAAGTGTATGTGCAAGAATAGCAATTACAAACATTTAAAAAGCATACTTGCAAGATCAGAGTAATACACTGTTATATTAAAACACTCTATGGGCACTACACTGTGAGAGACGCTGCCCAGTAACCCAAAAACTTCATGGCAACGTCACGTAGCTAATTCACAGCTGGATACAATTTTATCTTGCCTCATGAAGCTGAAAATCCAGAAATTTGTCAACCTATTTACTAAAATGATCATCATTAATCTCATTGTGCACCCTGGTGCTCACTCAGTCTTCATACTCCCAGTATAGTAAAGAAAAAAATGTGTTTTTTTCAGGTGTGAAATATATTTTGTAACTGTTAATAAATATAATTGTGATTCTCTCACAATAAAACACAATGCAAACTATATTCACATTTCTGAAAATTGTACATATCAAATACTAATATTGATAATAATGTAACAACATGAATAAACCTCCTGACCATCTCCAAGATGTTCAGAAAGAGCTCAGGAGGGATTGTTTCATGCCAGCCAGCACATTATCACCTTGCACACAAGAGGGAAGGGAAAGTGCTGGTGAGCTTTTATTTTACTTTCCATTACCCCCCCCACCCGGAAGGACAAAGGTGAAAAAGGTAATAAAAATACGTTCAAAAGGGTGTGGTGTGTTAACACAAATTTTAACAGAGCTTGTAAGAGCAAGGTGACTTTCTGCTCAATTAAAGCTATAGTACAGATAGATTTTAAATAATTCAAGCAAAATGAGCTGTTTTTCAAAATCAGCTACTTTACAAGCAGTACACGACTTCTGAAAAGGTACCTTTTGTCTCTCGTGCAAACTAAAGTTTATTTTTTTAGAATTCTGAAACTTGGAGGGTATTCCTTAGGGACTCATTATAGTATAATCAAAATCCCCCCCCGCTGGGTCTCACCTCCCACTGTTCCACACACGCGAAACCCATGAAGTCAGATCCACAGATATACCACAACAGTAGCGCGCATGGCAATGAACGGCAGTGTGTTCCTATACTGTATAAATATACGATACTGTATGGTTTTAAAGCCACTACAGTACAGTATGTATGAAGTATTTTTACAGATGGTGGATACATATAATTTTTTGCAGTTTATTACTGAACATCCTCATTTACTTCTCCGCATTCTCTCCCACTCTCTTCCTGATCTCCCCCTGTCCTAGTCACGTTCTCCCTGTAAACCTCTCCAGCAACTGATCCAGAGAATTGCACACAACTCCAAAACATTTCAAACTGCTCGACTGAGCAGAACTACAACAGGACCTAAGCTTACATTCATATTCCCTATTGTGTGGTATTACATCTTATAACAATAATGGCAAGTGTTCTTATTACACATTCTTCAAAAAGGATAAAACATTTTTTTATGAAGTATAAACACATCAAAACTTTTCCAAAATATCCACAGTAAGTTACTCAGTAAAAAACTTAAATGTATAAAATGTTTATGAAGATGTTGTACTACTGTGTATACTTGTTTTTTTTTTACATTTAGTTACTACTACCATCTACTGTATGTACATTAAGTTGCAATATATATGAGACAGTACGGCTTTAAAGATACAGCAGTTCAGTGTGTGTGAAATATATTTTTCACTTTCAGAATTTAAAGTTAAATTATCCTGATTACTCATTGCTGAAATTTATGTTAAGGAACAATACAGTATATATTATCACAATGTGGATGCAAGCCTAAAAAAAGCACATTGTGTTCACAACAAGCCACAGTAGAATAATAAACTATTTTTCATATATCGAACTGAGTAATGTTGTTTTTGCAGAATAGCCCTACTTTTTTTGTTAATTTAATATTTAGCATACTGTAATAATCTGTTTTAAATTAATAAAAGTCTAAACAATTTACAACTTGTTGTGTATCTTAATAAAGAGCCGTTTTTATATTCTTTTAACTATTTTATTAACTACACAGATCACGCCCTTACACCATATATTCCCGCCTTCTACTCTCCAGTTCTGATGTCTACTCACTATACTACATCCCTTCCTTTGTTATTTTTAAAGTCCATAACTTTTCCATACAATTGTAACAATTCTATATCAACACACAGTAAGCGGTTATTAACTATTACAACAAAATGTATGTAAAACCTTCCATTTCTATTCGACACATTCAACTTTTTTTTACAACTATTTCTATGCGTACCAAATTTTAGTTCAATTTCTACTTAAGTCACTTCTAAATATCACCTCATTTCTAGAAGTCTAAGCAACATCTACATAGATAACACAAACAAAATAGGGCAATTTAACATTTGGAGAGCTATGAAAGTCCTGTATTTTAAAATGTCTCTGTAACGAGCCGGTTTCCTGATAACCCTGCCACTTCTGGTTGTTACTTCACTTCTGGGTAAAGTTACTGGCTCTCCTATGGATGTACTCTCCACTGTCTGAGGACTCGGCACTTCCTGCACATCAGAGAGTCCTGTATTCTCAGCTTTTTTTGTTTCTGCAGATTCAAAATCAAGATACAATGGAGGAGCGTGTCAAAGATGTTTTACATTTCTCATTATTTTTGAGCCATCTTTCACATTCACTAACTCAAAAGAGTTACAAGAGGTGTTTCTTAATAACACATAACGAGTGTCTTTGAACTTGGCATCCAATTTACTGTTGTCTAGGCCAGCCACAAACACTACATCACCGATCTTGAAGTTGTGATCCCTTGCTCGATTTGTCTAGTCTGCATATAATTTCATTTTATGTGTGTACTCCTCATGATGTCTATGGATATCTTTTGTCTTTTGAATGTCCCTCGGCTCTTCTTCTTTCTTTTCCACGTTTGGTAGTTTAGTCCAGATATCACGTCCAAAGATAAGATTAGCTGGGGTTTCTCCAGATGCCCTGTGAGGTGTTGATCTATAAGCCAGCAGAATCTTAGGGAGTTCCTCTCTCCATTTTTGTCCTTCTTTCACAGCTGCTCTCAAGGCCCTTTTCAGGTATCTGTGAAATCTTTCAATTTTGCCATTACTTCTCGGATAGGAAGGTGATGCACGGATGTGTTTAATTCCACAGTTAGTTGAAATGATTCAAACATCTGTCCTATGAATTGCCTGCCATTATCTGTTACTACCTCTAGTGGATAACCAAATAACTGTGGCTGAAGATATGTCTGATACAACAACCGCCTCAGGGTAAGAAGTATAATAGTCTATGACAGTCAATATGTTTTCATTCTAAATGGGACCTACCAGGTCAATGCCCAATTTTGTCCAAGGCCTTGGTGGTAATTCAAGTGGTTGGAGAGGTTGACCCTCCTGCATTGGCTGATTCAACACACAAGTGGAACAATTCCTGACTAGTCTTTCAACATCACTGTCCATGTTGGGCCAGTAAAATTTGCTTCTCAGGTACTGTTTTGTACGAACCACACCCTGATGTGTCTCATGTGCTATTTTCAATGCTTGTCTGATTTTTGTTTTAGGTAACACAATCCTCTGTCCTCTTAAAAGCAGTCCATCATATGTAGATAACTCCAACCTTTACCTGTGATATGGCTGCAGTTCTTCTGGAATTGGAATAGGCCATTGTCCTTTTTCCACTATGGACATCAACAATTTCAATGTGTCATCTTCATTTGTTGCTTGCTTAAGTTCCTCAAGTGTCAGTGCATGCAGTTCATAAGTGCTGATTGAAAGCACTCTATCAACATAGGTGTCTACATAACCAGTGTCTTCTGTGTCTGGTTAAGGAAGACGTGACAATGAGTCTGCGACATTGGTTTTCCCTACTATGTGTTCAATTTTGTAATCATATGGCCGTAATCTCAATCCAAGTCTTTGTATCCTGGGTGGTAACAATGTTGCCTTTTTGGGATTGAACATGTAAATTAAGGTTTTATGATCCATTTGAAGTGTGAACTTGCCTCCCCATAAATATGTCCTAAAATGTTCCACTCCTCAAACACAACCCAAGGCTTCACGCTCTACATGCAAGTAATGCCTTTCTGTTGGGGTAAGTGAGCGACTTGCATATGCCACTGGCTTGTTCTGTCCGTCTTCTTGTCTTTGTAGCAATACTGCTCCAAGTCCTACAGGACTCGTGTCACTGATCACTACTGTTGGCGCATCTAGTTTGAAGTACAGTATGCCAGACACGGTTCAGTTACGAGTGCTCTTTTCAACTCGGCAAAGGCTTTCTCAGTTTCATTCCCACTTCTGTCCTTTCCTCGTTAGTTTTCTAAGGGGTTCTGATATATCTGCATAATTAGGAATTAATTTAATCAAAAATCCACAAGTGCCTAAGAACGAGCGCAAAAGTGCAACATTCTCAGGTCTCGGTGCACTGCAAACAGCTGTCACCTTTTTCAGGTCTGGTTTTATTCCTTCTGCAGTGACCAAATGTCCCAGTATCTCGATCTCTTTCAGGCCAAAGATACACTTATCTTTATTTAAAGTTAAGCCTCTGTCTTGGAATCTTTGGAATACTTGCCTGAGCCTCTGTTCTATTTGTTCTTCCTTTTCCTACAACATCATCCATATACCATCCAACACCTGGCATTGCACACAACATCGAGTCCATAGCCTTCTGATAGGTCTCTGGGGCACTAGACAAGCCAAAAGGAACTTTTCTGAAACGGTAACAACCCAACTTGCCAGAACCCTTTTCGAGCATCTAACTGCAAAAACCTTGGCTCCTTGCACTGCTTACAATATGCTGTCAACCGTTGGTACTGAATGTCTCTCTCTGATTACTGCTTTATTCACTTCTCACAGATCCACACACAGTCTCACTTCCTTGGTGTCTTTTTTAGGTATTATCAGAATATTTTAGATCCATTCTGCACCTTCATTCACATCTTCAATAATTCCATCATCCAACGTTTTTATCTAACTCCTGATTAACAGCTTCTATCATCGGATAGGGTACTCGTCTCAGACTTTGAGCTACTGGCAAAACTTTCTCATCTACTGAAACCTTGTGACTGTCCTAAACCTTTAAAAGAGTGACTCATATTCCTGTGCTAACTGTCACGATTATAGTCCCCCCTCCTTAAGGGTGCTCCAGCCCTTTCACTTGAGACTTTATTCTGTGCACCTGTTTCCTATTCCCAGCCCACCTTAAAAGCCAGGCGCTGACGCTAATCCGGGCTCTGCATCTGATTTCCGTATCGTGCGAGTCCGGGACCTGGAAGCGCCTGGTCCCGTTAAGGTTTTAATCTCTGTTCCCGTTCCTATTCCCTGTCCGCCGGTTCTGACCCGGCCTTCGTGTTTTAATTCCGCGTTCTGATGGATCTCCTGGTTTTGGACTTACCCTTGTGTTTTGGATATTCTCTAAGGACTACTCTTTTGGATTGTTCACCTCGGCCACACCTCCCCCGTGCACCAGCGCACCTTGGACACGCCCCCCTGTCTTCAGCCCCGTATTCCTGCATGACGTTTCCCCAGTGTTTCCCCACTTCGTCCGATTGTGTCGTCCGCATAGGGTCCGGAAAGAACTGTTCGTTACACTAACTGCTTAAATCTCTCTAAAGACTAGTCAACCGCATTGACAGTGTCTCCTACACTCAGAATTTTCAGATCAAAACATGCTTTTCTTCCCAACAATGCTTCTACATTTCCTTCAATTACATAAACTTTGTCCTTTATTACATTTTTCTGCCATTTCAGCTGTGCCTCGAAGTAGCCAACACACTTAAGTGGACTAATTTGTTCATAGGCATGAAATTTCATCTTAGTCTGCTGAAGTTCAGTTCTGTGTGCAAACACTTTCTTCAAAAGTTCTACTCCAATGAAGTTTCTTGGACTTCCTGTATCTATCACCATTTTTATCTCTTGGCCATTTATTCGAATAGTTTCTTTACCTTCAGGGTCAATGGAATTAACAAATTCATCTGAGTCTGAAGAAGGTTCTTGAACTGCTCGCAGTTTTGTCCCTTCCTTATTTGTATTAAGTTTCTTTTCCTGATGGGAACCGTCTTTCTTTCTACACACTCGTGCATAATGTCCTGTTTTCTTACAGTGTAGACATTTTGCTGTTCGCACTCCGCATTCATCTGCTTTGTGCGTTGTTAGTCCGCACCTGTAACATTTAATGTCAGCCGTCCCCTGTTCTTCTATATCTCTAGCTTGACTGCATCCGGCTGCTCGGCTTTTGTTTGTAAAGTTTGAGCAAGTACCCCGTTCAGTGTTTCTTGTGAAGTAAACATGACTCTGTCTAGCTTTGTCACTGTGGTCAGAAAGCATTCTTGATTGTGCTTGAGCTGCTTCATGAATTCTAGTGACTGTAAGAGCTCTTTCTAAAGTCAGCCCTTCCTCCTGCAACAATTTATCATGCAGTCTCTTATGTGCACATTTTTCCAGAAGCTGATCTCTTAACATGTCAGCTTCCAACACTCCAAAGTCACACGATTTAGCCAGTCCTCTTAGTGCATTCACAAAAGCATCAACAGATTCGTCCTGAGACTGAGTTCCCTGCCTAAATTTATGCCATTCCAAAACCACATTTCTCAGCGGTGTAAAGTAAGCGTCTAAGGCAGCTACAGTCTGTTCATATGTTCCTTTTTCTCCAGGGAGGTTGGCGAAAATCCGCTGCATGGGAGCCCCGATACAGTGCAGTAATGTAGCCCGTCTCACGGCATCCGGAGCTTCTGTAGATCCACTGGCGATTTAAAAAAATCTGTACGACTCCATCCATATCTTGTATTCGGTATACAAATCCGGAGCTCCGAGGTTCAGTGGAAGCGGTGGAGAAAGCTGGGCATAAGCAAAGCTTCTTGGCGCGGCGGCCATATCTTCCATGGCACAAGCTAAACGAACAGTCCGAATATTCAAGAGTTCGTTTCTACCAGCAAGAGAACTAAAATCTGCAGTGTTCTGCTCGCTTTGAGTTCGTCAAGCACTCATCTCTCGTCGCCATAAATGTTGTGTATCATAATAAAGAGCCGTTTTTAAATTATTTTAACTATTTTATTAACTACACAGATCATGCCCGTACACCATATATTCCCGCCTTCTACTCTCTCGTTCTGTTGTCTCGTGATGTCTACTCACTATACTACACAACTTAAATTCTATAATTGGGAAAAGATTGTCCCACAGGATTGACCGGGATTTGAAACCAGGTGTTTTCTGGCAACAGCCCAGATACTTCTAGGCCACGTTATGCTTTCACTGCTCCACCTGGTGGTTTTACAAAGTAGTGGTAACCCGCAGTGCAGGCACTGCAATGTACTGCAATATCCTGCAAGCATTTCTGAATGAGTGGATCTGTACTAAAAATTATAATAGTGAATTATTATACACTAGTAGTAGCATTATATACACAAATCACAAATATATTCTTGTGTGCATATATCAATACATATATACTAATTATATACAAACCATATTCTTTGTTTTTTGCAAATGCAGATTGATGACAATCTCACCCCACAGCAAGTGATCCAGGCACACTATGACACGATGGGTGAGAAGGTGTCTTCAGAAACATTTGAGGAAGCTATCCAATCCATTGTTTTAAGTAATGCCTGGGTGGATCTGAGGCACGTATTGAATGAGGAGTATCATTTTGACAATGAGTCCTTTCTGAAGGGGAAAAAGCTCATTACTGATGGGATAGCCAGTGTGAAAGGCAACATTAGGCAGCAGAACTTCTATACAGCAAGAAAGAGACTGGGGCAAATCTTTCACACCCTGCAGGTGAGTAAAACATTTCATCGTGCCTGGTTAAAAGTAAAGATACTATGTGTCTATGAGGTTTTTATTGTTGATAAAAGCAGGATAGCAATCTTTCCAATCATACACCTAAATTACAAGAATTAAGAGTAAAACAAACCTGACAGAAGCAAGAAAATAATATTTTTGTGATTATAATTATTACATTATTCCAAAAATGGGATACAACAGAAATCCAGGAATAAAAAAAAAACCTGAAAAAAATAGCATCTCTAAGCACATAAAGCCAATAGTCTGTCTGGGTGTTTGTCAGGTTGCTATAAATATATCACCTCCAGAAGAAGGGTGTTTTTGATAAAACAAAGGAATTTTAGACATACCTTCTCATTAAATGTTATAAAGGTTATTATATGGTACATATTTAAACAACAGTTGCTCCCTTAGCATTGACACAATCCTGTTTCATGTTTCTTTATTATCATTCTCTTCCCAACATGTATGTTTGTATTTCCTAGGATTTCTACAGCCACAGTAATTGGATCGAGCTGGGCTACAAGACTCCTTTTTCCAACTTGATCCAATCCAGTGCCTCTCTCGAAAATATTGCATGTGAGCTTCTGTCTGTTGTTCTGTGCTGACACAAAGAGTGACGACTAATCTTCATTTCTCCTGCATCAGCACACTGCAGAACCTCCCAGTTTCCAGAACACAATCTCGACAAGACACGTCAATCAGCTGCTTCATCTATATACTTGTTATGGCAGCAGCAATGTCCCACCTGTGCACGAATAATGACCATACCTACAGTATCTCTTTGGGAACAGACTATTTAAGATAGGACTTTGCTTTACTCAGAGCTCAGTCTTAGAGCTTGTTCTGAGTATGAGATGGGAAGAGATTCCATTCCTAATTCTCGACTCCTTTATAGTCTACGTGCTTTATACCGTGGATTTTTTGGCTGTGGCCATGCTTGCTTTTTATTTCAACTATATCTTTGGATTGCATTTGTCTGTTTACTTGTTCGCTATGCCAGCTATTCTGCTTGCCTCACCTGCTCTTGGGTTCTCCTCTGGAGACTTTGAGTCTTCCTATCTTGACAGCTTCGGTCATCAGTAGAGGAAGCTGAAACAATCGCATTTTATATGGGATGGAACATTATTTAACCTTTTCTGTCTGGCACTTGCACTGCCACATCATTTCACAGTTTTGTTTATTGTGCAATAATAGTGTAAGATGCATGGAGAGATCGAAGATGCAAATTACAATTTGTTCTCAGCGAAGGATTATGTGTACAGAGTGTAGTTTGCACCTCTCCTTAAAAGATGGAGCTGAATATAATCAGTTCCATGAGGCACAGTTCATTAGCCAAGACATTGATTTCTTCATGCCTGTTATCCATCCATTCTTTTTCCTGTTCAGAGTTGTGTGGCAGCTTGAGCCTATCACTGCAAACAATGGGCCTAAGGCAGGGTGCAGCCTAGGTCCATCACAGGGCAGACACACACACACTGACACCCAGGGCAAATTTGCCCAGAAATCAATTAACAGGATCACCCAGAGGAAACCGACATGGACACGGTAACAAACAAGCTCCTTGTAGATAGCACTCCAGATCTGGAATCGGGGGCCCTAGCACTGTGAGGCAGCAGTGAGAACCACTGTGTCTCTATTCCAGCCTCGTGCTTGTCATGTAATATTTTACTCTTAGGAGTCACAGAAAACTCTATATAGTAGTATCACCACCTGAACTTTAAACGTGCTTACAAATATGTCACATTTAAAGATTTCCTGCATGACAGCCAGTCATCATATATTGTCTAAAGAATTCACTATGTAATTTAAGCATTATGTTTATTTACACCGTAAACCCTTCTATATCAGGGTTTTCACTATATTTCCCCAAAGGAAACAGGTAATAGGAGTCAAAGCGTGAAGACATAGAAGAAGATTATTTTATAAACAGCAAAATGTATTTTATACTCTTGTGCTTTACTGTACATACATTTTGGAGCTATACTGGTGTATTAATATTTTGTTCTTTCTCTACTTAATATCTCAAAGGTTCACATGTCAGGTCTGTGTCAGTTTCTCTGAGTGTCTGTGACTGTCATCTGGCTGTTCCACCCATCAGCACTACTTGCAAAACTTGTCTTTTCCTTCAGCTAAAGGTGAGCCAACATGCAGTGACTGTGCTGAGGGGACATGTCCGGACAACATCCTGGAAAGTATATTACAAGGAAGGAAGCTCACATCAGGGTATTTTGATCTCAGGCCTTGGGCATCAAAGCCAACAGGTATTGTAAACCAGTTACACCTGTTATAATAAACTAAATTAAACTACAACTATATATTTCATATTATTTGTTAATTTTAGAGGACATTTATTTCTGTTAAGATTTCAGTCTTCATTTTCCTCAAGTATTTCTTTCATCTTGATAAGTAAAGAAATTGCCTTTCAGCTCATACAAATTACTATGTATGAATGACTAATTGTATTTATTGCTCGACAATAAACATCCATCCACCCATTTTTGAACCACTTCATCCAATTCAGGGTTGCAGGGGAGCCAGAGTCTTTTCTGGCAATCAGTGAGCACAAGGTGGGATACACCCTGGAGGGGACACCCGTCCATCACAGGACACAACCACAGGGTCAATATTTTAACCTACTAATACGGCTTTGGACTGTGGGAGGAAACCGGAGCACCAAGAGGAAACTCACTTGAACACGAGAAGAGCGTACAAATTCCACACAGACCGCACCACAGGAATTGAGTCCCGGGCCTTGACACTGAGGCAGCAATACTAAGCACTGTGCCACTGCTTCGCTCATCAAAAAACACATCACAGTTTAAATTAAGGTTTATTATTTTTATTTTTTGTATACACAAATCAATTGTGACAAGAGTCCTTGAAAATGATAATTTGTAGTGCTTATAAGGTTGTGAATAATAATAATGATAATAATAATAATAATTGCTTACACTTACATAGCGCTTTTCTGGACACTCCACTCAAAGCGCTTTCCAGTGTAGCGCTGCGCGTTGTAGATTCAATTATGAATCTATGCGGAGTTGTGGAGCTGAGTAGGGAGAGATTTTAGGTAAATGCTGGTTCAATACCAAAGATAATCCAGGAGGAGAAGGCAGAGAAATACAAACTGCTAGACGAGATCAGGATCAAAGGTGAGTTCTGGGTTCGAGTATCCAAAAGCAAGAGCAAGTAGTTACCAATGCGAGGTCAGGGGTTCCAAGAAGCTAACAATACTGAGCAAAGGAACAAGTAACAGGTTTATTCCTGCAGAAAAGAGAAGAGAGAAAACACAACGTTTCAGCTCTGGAGCCTTCTTCAGGTGTCTTTCTTCTCTTTTCAGCTTGGAATAAACCTATTACTTGTTCCTTTGCAGCCAACGCATGTTGACGCAGCTACCCACCTGAAATATTGAGCAACGATCAGTGAAATGGAGAAGGCTTTAGTATGTTTGGAAGTGGAGGGTTTGTTAACAAGTGAGGCACTCTGATGGGATGAAGTGATAGATCGGCGGCATTTGCAGGGATTGCCTCCAGATGGTGCTTGATTGGGGCGAGACCGTCTGTGTGGAGGATTAGCAGGGGGTGTGACATCCAGGTCATGGGGATCCCCTCCACCACCAATAGTGTGCAGCCCCACCTGGATGATGCAACCACAGCCATAGTGCACCAGAACACTCACCACACATCAGCTATCAGAAGGGAGGAGAGCAGAGTGATGAAGCCAGTTCATATTTAACGGCTCATCCGAAGGACAGAGCCTTTTTACAGTATAGTGTTCCCACTAACACCTCTTCCAGCAGCAACCTTAGTTTTTCCCAGAAGTCTCCCATTCAGGTTTTGACAGGCTCACACCTGCTGAGCTTAACGGGGCTGCCAGTTATGAGTTGCTGGGTGATATGGCTGCTGGCTAATGATGGCAATGAATGATGGTTTGTATGTCTTTGCTGAGCCTGAATACAAATTGCTAGCAATGTTATCATGTCCAGTGCAATGGAAACATTATTTCAGAAACATGAAAAGTTAATTACAAAACAGCGTAAGCATTATTGAAAGATTAGTTTAGAGGTTAAATGTGAATGGCAGTCTGCAATTGTTCAGTACAATGTCTCTGGGCTCTAAATGCAATCTTTTAAAATGTGATCATCACTACGACTTGAGATCTACATGGAAGGTAACAGACAGCAGTTAAAGGCCCTGAACGTTTTATCATTGCTATCAGTAACAAAACCGTGTACAGACTTTAGCAAACAATTAACATTTTCTCCTACTGGAATTGTCAAGCCTTCCTGAGTGCTGACTGTTTTTCCTGTTACTGCTCTTATCACAAACCTAAACTGTACATATATACTTTATACTATGGTTTATTCTCTCTCCCTGTGTGTTCCCCTCTTTCTCACTTTTCTACTCTCTATCTCTCCAACTCTAGGGAAGTGTAGTCATGGTGGGTTGTCTGATTTCACTAGTGATGATATTCCCCGTGGAGGTATCAGTAAGGATACTTACAGTTCAAATCATGGCTCTCTGCATGAAATAGCTGCACAAATAGCCACCACAGCTACGATGGAACAGCTTCAGGACCTCCGCAATGCAGCTGGAGATGATGAGTTTCTACGGTATGAACAATTTTGAAATTTATTATTTTTAACACGTGTCAGAGTGCCAGTCATTCAGTGTGATCATTCAGTATATCTCAGTGGACTTTTAGAGTGTTCGCTCACTTATGGTCAGTGCTATGTCATTTTGGCCATTGAAGTGCAGTTCTGTATTTCACTTTCTAAACCCCTACTCTCACTTTTCATTCCAAATCGTTCTCACACATACCTGTTCTTCTGTCTTCCAGGTTCATGGGAATTTCTCGTCCTTCTGTGCTCTGTTTTGTCATTGACACTACAGGTAGTATGTCTGATGACATAGAAGAGGCAAAGAGAAGATCCTTCTCCATTATAGACACAAAACGTGGAACCTCCAATGAACCCTCTGCTTATATTCTGGTGCCCTTTAATGATCCTGGTGGGTAATGTATGATAATATACTGATACATAAATGCAGGACTCATGTTTTATGTATTTAATCAAATATGTTAAACAATTATCAAATACAATCACTAAAACTATGAATACCAATATACATCAAATAATTATTAAGTATTACAACTGTCAAATGAACGTTATAAAAAAATATCAGCTACTGTATGACCTGAGAATGAGAATTGCAGGGTGACATGGCTGCTGGTGATTAGCCATGACCACAGTGATCACCTTATTGTGGTCTAAAACACAAAAGAGAAGGACTTGGAAATCAGCACCTACATGTGCTGACAATGTCCCTCAAAATTCAGAATTACAAACTCTGGATATATGGTACTGATAGCCCTGGGTAAAATCTTTTCTGATGGAAAATTTAAATTAAAGGAATCCTATCCCTGAGGTCCCTGCTTCACTCAATGAGTACTTCATTACCTCCTCATACTATATTAATATGAATAATAGGAAACTTATACACCTACATAATTTAAAGCGATAATCTTAAGTCTCTCCTCCACATTCAGACAACAATAACATTCTTGAAGAAAACTCAGTCTTCACTCGGGTTAGGAGATTGTCAGTGATCTTTTATTCGATCAGCTGAAGGGGAGCACAGCACGGAGAAAGGCACCCATTTAATATGCTCGCTCAACTGAAGTTTCACTTTTCCTTTTATACATTAAATGTAGGCGAGACTTGAACATATCAAAGGAACACAAAAGGCACAGGAAACTCACAGAAGTCTTTCAAACAAACAAAATAGGACAGGACCATTCCATTTGGCATCCCGCAATCGGTTTTATGTCTCTCTGATAAAACACACGGGTGTGAAAAGTCACAGGCTTTGGTTGCATAAAGACAGCTGTCTCAGGTGCAAACAGAAAACCTCTCTCGCACATAGTCACAGTCTTGACCCTTCTCAAGAGTTCGTCTCATTTAGTCTTCCACTGCAAGACAGCCTTTGCAACATTGTGCTGTACTTCTAATGAAACAATGCAGGTACACCTGACACTTGTGACAGAAATTATCTTTAGTTCCTTAAACACGAGCCGCATGTGATTTGATTATGTTGTTCTTACGAGTGCATTGGTATTTTGTGACTGGACAGTCAGAACTAGGATTTAACATTAGAAGTAGGCTCCGTCGAAGATATAGATGCCTCAATGTATTATCTGGACCCAGCCATTCACCCATTAATTTACTGTACATCTGATGCCCTACAGCCCTTATACCTGCAAATTCAGATGACTATACTAAAAGTGTTGAATTAAATTCTCTATGTAGTATTCAGCACTACATTTTTGAAGAGTAGATATATTCCTTTCTTAATGCATTTGTATGTTTGCATTTTAGCTTTAACTTGGCTAGAATTAAAACTGGCGTAGACTACTCTGGAGCCTTTTAGAAAATACTGCTTGACACGTTAATTTTCTATTGTGTGTATAGATTTTGGACCAGTGACAAGGACAAAGGACCCAGAAGTTTTTAAAAAGAAGATCAATGCTCTCACTGCCAGTGGAGGAGGTGATGAGCCAGAGATGTGTCTGTCTGCCCTTCAGGTGACTATATATATATAAGTCCTAACAGAGTCAGCTAAAATCAGCATGTTATCTCCCAGTCAGAAAGCCCATGAAGGTACAGTAAAAACAAAGATTGAAGGCGCACAGCCCTTTTCTCATCACAGATGCAGTACGGTATGTCAAACTGAGTATCACATACATCCAATTTTTTTGAACCACCAATCAACAATTTTGAACCTCTGTCATATTCTTTTTTCGTTCCACGCCTTGACTCCTTGTTGAACAATTATCCAGACCCCTATAGACACATGTGGCATCTTAGTAACATATGAACTCCAGATCTACAGGACAATATGAGGAGACTTGTGTACGATTGGATTTAAAGTGTGGTTCATAAGGGGTAAGCTCAAAAGTGCTGCAGAACATAACTACATGTAGTAAATAACAGCATATTTTATAAATTGCTTTTACATTGACATTTTGAATCTGTGTATGTACCTGCATTTCATTATTCTTGTAACCCAGGTTCTCTGAAGGAAGATAGTAGCCATCTGCCAATTAGATATCACTTGGTGAAAGAATGAATGAGTGTTTGTGACAACTAGGCTTATCACAAGTGTGACACTGAGTGGTTCAAGGACCCAGTCACTGCTAGTCTGAATCTCAGATATATGTTTGAATAAGTTGTAACATAGATGTCATACAGAAAAGTAGTTCAGGTGCTCACACCTGAAGAAGTCTCCATGGCCGAAAGGTTGTGTTTTCTTTCTCCTTTTTTTCAGCATGGAATAAACCTATTACTTGTTCCTATACAGAAAAGTACTCTGAAGTAGGACACATAATTTAATCATGCTTTCACTGGTGTGCACTTCAACCCCCTCTAGGACTTAGCGATGTTTAGAATGTGGAAATCACATTCACAATCCAGTGAGAATGGTGACTTTTCTGTGGGCACCCAGGAATAATAAAATAATAAAAGATGAGTGTGTGGTCAGAAAGGCATGTTACTCAAGTCAGGTCTATCTAACAGCACCAGATTGATATTGCACTTTGTTCAGACACATGGGTTGGGCCATAATGACACTCTATATGATTTACTGGGTGAAATGTAGACAATGATTCAAATATCATAAGCATATGGAGATTAATGTCATTTTCCAGAAACAACAGCAAGCAAAAACATTGTCTGAATATACAGAAAACGGAGATCCGCCATCTAGTGATATTCAAATGGATTTTACTGTAAATGAGAGCAACAGATCTGGATTCATTTTTTGATAAAAGGTGTATGAGCTTCAACAACGTGGCGGAGCAGCTTGTTCCATACTCCCACAACCCTTTTTGTAAAATTGTGAAACTTGCATTTCCTTAGTTTAGTTTCCTCTACTGTCCACTGGTTCATGTTTTACTGTTGATTCTGAAGAAGTCTGTGATGCTTCATACTGTTCATAACCTTGCATTTAAGTGCAAATGTGTTTTTTTGTAACCTTACTGATTTTTTTATTGATTGATTTTATTGATTTATTCTGCCTGTGTACGGTTTTCAGCTGGCCCTCACCAGTGCCCCCCCTTCCTCGGAGATCTATGTGTTCACTGATGCCTCAGCGAAGGACTCCTACCTGAAGAGCACCATCATTGCACTGATTGAGAGCACCAAATCTGTGGTCAGTAGTTCTAAATGTGTGTCCTGATTAAGAGAAACAGAAGTCCTTTGCAGATATATATGTGATTGCATTAGGCTAGATTTCAGACATTAGCCTTTAGGAATGATAATGACAACATCTGTACAGAAGTACATCCACACATCTGCACGACATCTTTCCAGAAAGACATCTGAAACCAAAATGATCCTGTATTATCACACCTCCCTCCTTGCCTTAACAACAGATTTGTCTCCTTCTAATCCTTTCTATTCATCAGCAGGTTTTGACTTCACAGTTCTGCCAGGAACACTCCTTCTCTCC
The DNA here is from genome assembly GCF_059453375.1 of Lepisosteus platostomus. Classification (NCBI taxonomy): domain Eukaryota; kingdom Metazoa; phylum Chordata; class Actinopteri; order Semionotiformes; family Lepisosteidae; genus Lepisosteus; species Lepisosteus platostomus. Next base: position 146,809 of record NC_142627.1, on the reverse strand, counting down.
TGCTTCCCACCTCCTCTCAACTACCCTGTCTTTTGTTCTCCCCTGCTTCATTAACCGCTCATTAATTCATTAATTCCCTCTCTCTCTCATACCTGTCATACCTGCTCCACTGTGTCTCACTTCCTTTCAGCATGGAATAAACCTTTAACTGTTCAATGGAATTCAATGTATTTTATATAGCGCCTTTCACATCAAGGTTGCCCCAAGGCCCTTAACAAAGCTGTGTGACAGTACATAACAGTACAATTCAGGAAGAGAAAAAGCCAGAAGACATCAGAGGAGAGGAACCAAAAACTCTTCAGTAAGGAGAAAAGAAACCTTTAGGGTCAACTGGCTGCCCAACCACTCTGGACATGCTAAGATTATACAATTAAAAAAAGTACTAAATGAGGAGTATTAAGTCCATTATGTCCTTCTGTGTGCCAGTACTCCATGCAGTTCTCTGTAGACCAGCAAATCCTCCTAAACGATAGCTATATCCACAATGCCTCTCTTGGATCAATGGCAGTAATGCAACATCCAACTCAGATGGTGCCCAGCCCGGGCGCCATCCAGACATGTGGGGAGGAGAATAGGATAGTTTGGTCAAAACAGATGTATCTACCTGGTGGGCCAACATACTGTAGAGACACACAGTGGTATGTACAGCAGCACCAGCAGCCATGATGTAAGGTGTGAGTAGGCTAGGCTGAAGTAATAGGTTTTCAGTCTGGATCTGAATACTGAGATTTGCAGCTACCTACTTGAACATATTATTATTATTATTATTATTATTATTATTATTATTATTATTATTATTATTTAATGATATTATTGTTAATTATTATCAATATTAATACTACTACTAATAAAAATAACTTTCATTTATATAACTCTTTTTCTCCAGCTAAAGCACTTTCTCTGCTTTTTTAACCATCTCTCTGTTTTTACCTCCAGGTCAGCTTCTTGCTCACAGCCGGCCTGTCTCGGCGGCGACGGTGGAGCAGCAAAAGTCAGGAACACGGGCAGCTGATTGCAGGTCGACTCTCTCAAGATGCAGCCCTGCTGTACCAGGACCTGGCACAGACATCAGGGGGGCAGGCAGTACGCGTCAGCAAAGGTCAACTGTCGGAGGCCTCTGCCATCATTTCCTCCAGTGCTGCTCTGGTAAAACGTGCTTTCAGTGTTGCATCTCAGTTTATCAGAGGTTGCACTGGCAAGATAATTACAAATGGGGGTTCCAAAAATTGTGAAATCAGGAATTAACCGAGCAGCTTAGTCAATAAGTACAATAATTATCCATAACCCCCAACTTGTAAGTGGTTTCTACAGAATATACCCGGCTGGTATAATTAGAGGCACATGAATTCTTTATTTCTGGCACAGCTTTGGTGAAAAGAGGAATAATCCAGACACACTTGGTTAAACAAATGCTTATTTTAATGACAAGACACAAACTACACTACACACAACAAAACATACAGCACACAAGTTACTCTATGTACAGTATTTACAGATAAAGCATTTCAGAGGCCTAACATTCCGATCACCCAGAAAAACCCCAGATGTCTACTAAGCATGAAACTCTTAATGCCTACAGAGGCCACATAAGAGATAAACTGTCTTTTTAGTACAGTAAATGCAATACAACCTGCAGTTAAATCTCTGTGCCACAAATCTGGGTGCAGCAAAACAAATGGGATCCTATCTCCCTTTTCCAAAATAAACACCTTCAGCAGGAAAGACATCTCTAACAGAGATATTTTTACCCAGGAACCCAAGTTCCCTAACAACACAGAACAGCAAGCTCTCTCTAGCAAGGTTGAGATAGCTCCAGTCAGGTTTTGTTTGGATGATCGTGAAGTAGGGGCTCTCGTCTGGTACAAGTTCCAGCGCCTCTAGACTCCATTCTTCTCTCTCTCTTTCCTGCTTCTTCTTTCTTTTCATTGTTCGCCCTGTGCTCTTAATGTGATCTTATATGGTGTGTTTCTGTACTGCTTGTTGACAATCATCAATCCAAAGCTTACCTAGGTATCCTTAGGTATGTTGGTTTCTTAACAAGGGACCTCCACATTTCAACAAACATCCTCTCTGCTTTGAAAATAGAAGTGTTTACTCTGACAAGTGTTACAATTTATCTTAAATCTAAGAGAAACTTCTCAGTCAAAGCTCTAACAATATTTTTCTCTTTCTATATACCTATACATACCTATATCTATTATTACTGAATGCCATTGTGTGTGCTGAAAGTAAATTTGTGATAAAAAAAGAGTTTGTTTATTTTTGTCTGCTTTATAATGGTGCATTTAATTAATAGATTATTTTTGTCTTTAGAAAGTTTATCTACAGGGATATTTAATCTCTGTGCTGATTTTTTGGACTAGTGATTATTGCCAGTGAGATCCAATAGAGAGCCCTTTCAGATTTTTCTCACCTTACATTCTTACATGGTGTCAAGATCAATGTTATTGTGACTGTCCTATTATAGAAATGTGTTGCACATGAAGAGAATAATTGGAAAAGCAATAGGATGTGGAAACATAAAATCAGTCTTAAGAACAAATGCAGATATTTAGTACATTCATTCCTCCTGATATACTGGGGAATATGTGAATATTAGGGAATTGAGTAGAGTGCCTGTTGCCTGTGTGGAGCAGAGAGCTAGTTTTGCTAGGGGAATTAGAGTGCAGATTCAGAGGGCAGAAGTGGAAAACAAAAAAAGACAACAAGTGCAAGCAGACACTGGTGAGAATCAAAGTCCACACATATACTGTAAGTAGTGCAAGTGGTTACTGCTAAGGACAGTCATTTTTATTACTTTTTTAAGTTTTATGTGTCTAGAGCTATGTCACACTGATTAGCTGTAATAAGGATAAACAAAGCTTTCCTTGCTTGTTTACTTTAATGTAAGTACAAATTATACGTCTGCTGAGATGTTTCTGCTTTCTAGTGAAATGGTTAAACTTCATAATTGATATCACATTTTGGTCATTTTCATTTTATGGTATTCATCCACTTAAACATTTATTGATCTCTGATTCTAGGTGACACTGTTCCAGTCTGTGACTGACCCAGGAAAAACAGAGGAAATATTTTCATTCTATGTTGACCCCTCGGTCAGTAACCTCACTCTCTACATCACAGGGAGCTTCCTCAACTTCAAACTGCACAGCCCTGCAGGTAAAGAAAAATAGCATTTCATCTCTGCCCTGTATAAAAGGCAACACATCACCTCTAACCTATACAAAAGGCAATACATAATAAGAAAAATAAGGAAAAGAATAAATACACTTACTGTATATAGTGCCTTTCTGGATACTAAACATAAACAAAAAAATATGTTGCAAAGTTGCAATGAGGCGGGTAATGTGGTTGGGCAGTTTGGCTGGGTTATTATGGTTATTGTCAATGATGTGACAGAAGTTTCTGGATCTAGCAGACTCTATCGTATCCTTATATTCAGACAGTGTGTTTGTTCCAAGCCTGATAATGATACAGTTCTATGCAAAAATTTGGACATCCCTGGCCAGATAACATGTTTTGTTGGTTTTCTAAGTGCAAAGGAGTTAATGCAAACTCCAAAGGAGGTGTTACTAAGTACGGACTGATAGGGTGCCCAAACTTTTGTACATGCCTGTACATGCCACATTTACTGTTTTATTTGTTTCAATCTGTTAAATTTAGCTAATTTATTTCAACAAATAGTAACTGTGCGTTACAATTCGCAAAAATATGTCTAATTTTATTTTGTTCGCTGCAGAGGTTGTGTTTACTTCTTTTCACTTAGAAAATCAACAAAATCTGTAGTTTGGCCAGGGGTGCCCAAACCTTTGCAAATGTATGTGCATGCCAGAAACACACCACCTACATTCAAGTTTCTGGGAGACCGGGGTACCAGGGACAGAGTGAGAAAAAGAGATGGTTTGATTTTTTAAAGGAACTAAGGTTTCCTTCTTCTACATTGTGTCTTGCAAAAAGAATCGGCCCCTTCCAACAGTGTCTTATTTTGGTGACTTAGAAATGATCTAGGAAAAACATTTAAGCAGGCATTTAATCAAAACTTAAAAGCTCAAACTAAACATTTTTTTGGTGTTAGCAGAAACTGCAATGAAAAATATAAAACTGTTTATTTCTTACAGAAAAAGGAATTCAACATTTCCTTTATAAAAATCATTTCTGTCCTCTGGGAACAAACACTATCACCATCTTAATACAACAAGCAAATAACACCTCTGTCCTTTACAACACACAGTTTGTCTTTCCATTGAAAACTGTTACAATGAGTAACACACTCTATTCTACGTAAGTATTAACAAATCACTGGTAACACCACCAATAATGTCTGATGTCAGTCCTCTACTACAGTCAAAATACTTCACCTCTAACATTTATCAGCAAAAGGACCTCACAACTTGTTATTGCTGCACAACAACATGTTATTGCTGTTCTGTACAGCAGACAATACATAACATCTCATCTCTATAATGACACACTTTTCCTCTGTCCTGTACAACTCAAAACAAGTGTTGTGTTTATTGTAATGTGACTCCTGCAGGTTTATCTCAGAACAGTTCTGTGATAGAAGGACCTTTAGGCAGGCTGCATGCTGTGGGGAATTTATACACTGTGTACCTAGAGAACCAGACTGGACTGTGGGAGATCAATGTCACATCCTCAAGGCCCTGCAGCATCAAAGTCACAGGTGAGCTCTCTCAGTCTCTCATTAATGCTAGCATTAATGGAGTTTGTGGTTTTGTATGATCGTGAATGCAGTTTTACATCTTTTGAATTAAGGATATGATGTTGTGTATAATACAACTTGCATTATTTGTAGAAGTTGATAATGTTGAAGATGACTTTTCAAGGTAAGAGTGCTGGGTATTGTTTTCATGGCATCACTACACATTTCTGTATAGTAATTATTTTCTTTGGCTTCTTGGTTTATTTCTTAAGAATTCTCTTTTTTAAGGATTAGAGACTGTTTGTCATGATCGCTACTCCTCCTCCTAAGGGCGCTCCAGCCCTTCCTCGTTCTGTCCCATTACCCACACCTGTTCCTTATTTCAGCCCCACTTCAGTTCCACCTTAAAAGCCAGACGCGGACGTCACTCGAGGCTCTTCATTAAATCCCGTTTCGTGAGAGCCCGGGTCCTGCTGCGTCTGGCTCCATTATGGTTTTAACTTTCTGTTGCTGATCCCCCCCGCCGGTTCCAACCCGGTTCCCGTTCTTTTTCCCCCGGATGGATCGCCTGGCCATGGACTTTAGCTTCTGTTTTGGATTACCCGTTTGGACTTCTACATGGATTGTTTGCCCCGGAATCACTACCCCTGGACACCTGCACCCCTTGGACATGCCCCCGTCTCCATACCCTCTCCTGCATGACTTTTTCCCCATTGTGTCGTCTGCATAGGGCCTGGAAAGAACTGTTCGTGACACTGTTTACAGAGATGATTTTGTGTTGCGAAGTTCTTCAAAATTATAACTAGGTAACATGTGTATGGTAGCACAGTGGTTAGCGTTGCTACCTTACAGCTACAGAGTCCCTTGGTTCCATTTCTGGGTGTCATGACTAGTGCTGCCCCTGGACATGTAGGTGTTACAGACCCAATAGCTAGGCTTCCGGCACACACCACAGGCACAAGACAATGTGGCACCAAGCCAGCCTGAGGTGACACTGTCTCCTCGAGTCTGGGGATGGAGTTGGCTGCAGGGTGTTACTCTCATCAGATTTGGATAGTGGGATGGAGGACAGCCTGCTGGAGTTGGCCAGGGTGCAAATAAGCAGATTGACTGACTGGAGAGCAGGAAGGGGAGGTGCAGGATGGGAATGAGCCACCAAAGTCCAGAGCTGTGTTTCATCTAAAAGGCATTGCAGGAACGAGGAGTCTGACTTCCCTGGCCGGCAGGAAACTCCCAATAAGGGAACCACAGACCAGGCCACTTTTGCACTGTCAACCTGGTCTCCTGGAAGACAGTCCTCAGGGGAAGCACTGTCTGGAAAAAGACAGAACCAGATTTCCAGGACTGGGCAAGGAGACATCTGCTGAGCTTCTCTCTCAACCACTGGAATCCTCCAGACAGCACAGCCACAGGCAAAGCTCCTGCTGGAGCCCTAGCGAACTGGAACTTTTAGACAGGCAGGGCATCTACATTAGGATGCTGTTTATAGATTACAGCTCAGCCTTCAACACAATTGTTCCCTCCAAGCTGGTCCTGAAAATCTGGAATCTGGGCTTTTGCAGTTCCACCTGCAACTGGATACTGGAGTTCATGATGGGTACACCACAGGTACAAGAATGTACACTAGGTGGATGCTGCACGTTGGTGGTGGAGGAGAGTCCCTGTTACCTGTAAAGCGCTTTGAGTGGAGTGTCCAGAAAAGCGCTATATAAGTGTAAGCTATTATTATTATTATTATTATTATTACTCCTTGTTCACCTATGATTGTACAGCCATTTACAACAGCAACCACATTATTAAGTTAGCTGATGACACCACAGTTATGGAGCTGATCACAATGTTGACTCTGTATAAAGGAGTAAGGTTGAAGTAAGACAAGATGTGAAAAGGGTTAACTTAAGTCAGTTCTGCCTGAAAATTAGACTTCTAAGCAACAGGAGTTTATGGTAGGAAAGTGAGAACTGATAAGGATTCCAGATGCCAGCTAGGAAAACCCCTGGGGACTTAATCCCTGACCATTTGGCCAAAAGGCTGTTTAACTGGTGAAACACGTGACCTCCCCCCTTTACCATAATAACGAATGACGTCCGAAGCAGCAAGGAAGGACTATATAAACCTGAAGTTTGTAGCAGCACCTTGAACAATATTCCGGTTTTGTTGTTTCTTGTGGGAAACGGACTTCGGCTTTATTGTTCCTTGCTCATCTGTTTAACTTCATCTCGGGATCCAGAACCTTATTCTTTCTGTTACAACAAGGTAGAGCCCCTAATAAGGATGAACAAGACAAAAGAACTCATTGTGAACTTCAGGAGACCCAGAGGGAATCTCGCCCCAATCAGTATTGAGGGCAAATGGTCAGCTGCTTCAGATTCCTCGGACTGCAGATCTCCGCCAGCTTGGCTTAGCCTCACAACACAAAATATAAAACATGAAAGCTGTATTTAGCACATTTCTATTACAATAACCGCCAACAAATGAAGGGTTTTTGAAAGTTTTCAGATCCTGATAATTCGATTGAAGACTTTGCATCTAATTTATTTGGGCTGATGACTGTGTCTGTTCACAGGTCAGAGTGTCATCGGTTTCCTGTATTCCTTTGTGCAGCTCTTTCAGGGACCTCACCCTGGCTTGGCATTGATCGAGGGGCGCCCCCAAGTTGGTAAGATAGGAAAGTCAGTTGTTTCAGGTGAAAATGGGTACATAACAAGTGAAATGCTGATGGTTGCTTTGGTGTTCTATTAAGTTTCTTTTTTTGTATTGACACAAAGTTTACCTGTGTCACTCTCTCTTTCATCTTCATTTCTAAAAATATTTTGATATTTTTCCTACGTTAGCAGAACAGTTTCTTAGATTGACATAACAGACCACTTTAATCTCCAAGTAGATTCTCCAACTTAAAACTGCTGCTTTTCAGGATTTAGGGCTTCATTCACTCAACTGCAGTAGTATTAGTAGTATAAACTGCATGTATTAAATTCAATTTGGTTAAATTTAGCAACACAGCATAGCAATCTTGCCAGGTAGAAGATGGAGTTTAGCATGAACAGAAAAACATTATATTTATTATGATATGTAAATAATTCAAATACATTGATATTTTTCAATTATGATTTCTGGAAATGTGTGCAATATCTGTATGTAATTTTGTGATTATCCTAATAGTCACCTATAATCTACCTCTCAGCCTTTCTCATTTTTTTTTCCACAGGCAAGAATGCCACTCTGTTAGTGTCAGTAACGGGCTCTGAGTCTCTGAGAGTGGCAGAGGTCTCTCTGGTGTCAGCTTCTGGTTCAAGAGTGCAGAGGGGCAGTATTACTCCACTGGACAGGAATGACAGGAGAGAATATCTGGTGTCAGTGCCCAGTGTACCTGCAGGGCAGTTCAGTGTCTTACTGATTGGGGTGGACAATACTTCATCCACACCCTTCCAGAGGCAATCCAACACTCAATTCACATCCACCAGCATTGAGGTCAAGGCAAGTAAACACTCTTACCAGCAGTTTGATGGGTAAGGTTGGGCAAACAAATGTTCAACTGAAATTTGTCTATTTACAATTAATTTAAACAGGACAGATACAGATACTGTCTTTTATTTTCATTCTTTATATGTTTTTGTTTCCTGTGACCTCATAGGGTTAAAATTAAGAGAAAAGAAGTCTGATGTCCTTAGCATGCAATAAACATATCCTAAGCAGTTGAGAGTAACTATAGTGCTGGCATGATTGTATTACTTTGTGGGGTGATTCACTGGTGAAATAACGTAGACTGTTCACCTCAAAGGCTCAGGCCAACACAACTCTGGAGCCTGGAAAAGATTTCATCATCCCCTTCACTGTAGCGACCAATGGGATGGGAGAAACATACACCATCAATGCACGAGATGACAAGGGATTCGTCAAAGCATTCACAGACAAGTGAGTACAACAAAAAAAAAATAGAGGAAGAGAAACAAACAAATAAGAAGTCATATTACTTTTCTTCTGACATAAATAGTTTAAAATAAATTATGCAATAGATGTATCAGTAATATTGCCCCAACCCCCGGAGCACTGGATTATTGTTAATAAAAGTCTTGGTACTTAATAGAGTTTAATTTAGTATTGATTCATTTCCAAACTTTACATATTAGAGGGAGCATATTTCCTCTGTCAGTTGGGTCATGTATGACAATTTCATATTCAGTCAGCAGCTCCACTATAATGTAATTCTGGAAGACTAAAGTGAGAAATTGCCTCACTAGTTGAATTAAGGAGAAACCTTTGGGAGGCCAGAAAGTCCAATTGCATAGATAAATTTAACAGGGGTTATTTGTGAAGGATTTTCTTGTCCACAGGGGAATGTGACACTTTACTGTATTGTAAGCACTGCTGCAGTAAACTGGATTTCCTTGTTTGACTCCAGTACCAGCACATACCTTGTCCGGCTTAGCTTTTGTGATCTGAAAGGGTACAATAATGCTATTCTGTGTTGCAAAAATGGAGATGTTGATACATAATGAAATAAAAGCCAAGTAGGTTTTGTGATTACAAGCTATGGAGCAGACCTGGTTCTTATTAAACAAGTCTTTATTACTCCAATGTAAAAAATTGAAAGGACTATTAATAAGTTTGTGACAATAGAAAATAAGTGAAACCATTTCTGTGATTTAATTAAACTTTTTTATTAACCATTAAATATAAATTCCATCCATATAAGTCAAAATTTAGCTACAGTACTACATAATTACATCTTAATGTCATGATGCTAGTGTCTGGGGGTTACACAAAAAATAAAAAAATACACAAAGTAAATACAATTTGAAGTTTTTTTTACCAGATGAAGACATTTCACATGGTAGAATAGGAATATATAAACGGTTACAAACAGCAGGAGGCCATTTGAGCCACGTTTTCCATTGGATAGTTATCATTTAGGGTTAGTAACATTTTAACAAAAAGAACCATGTTCAATCACCAGGGTTTGACAAAATTTAGGATTTTCACTTTCACAAATGCTCACGAAGAGTAATATCTGGTTACATAACTACAGTAACATATCTTCAACTCTTGACCTGCTCTGGGGCAGCTGAACGTATCCTGGAAAAAACAGGAAAAGCTATTGTAAAACATTACTAAGATAAACTGAACCTGGCTACATTATGAGTTGAAAACTACAACAAAATTGAAGCGTCATACACTGTATGAATGGCAGCACCAGAGGCATTTGCATTGAAAAAACTTTTTTTCAATATTGTAGCTAGTCAATAAATTAAACAGAAAACTAAAGAAGAAGAAACTTTATTTTACAGTTTGCATATTAGCAAATTACTGTTTTTGTCTTGGCTGGAGATTAATGTATAAAAGGTAAGTTACTCTTTTAAAATGTGAGTTGGTCGAACACACTGCATTTCAGCTGTGTGATGCCATTAAAGTCAACCTGTAATGGCAATCAGAAAAGAATGTTCTTTAATTACATGTGAGTTGTTTAGGTGGCTGGGTGTTAACCTTACCAGGAAAATATTATCATAGCGCTAATATTTTTTCAGCTCATGGAGTCATTCTGTCTTATTTTTTTCAGAAAAGCATGTGAGGAGTGAAGGTGCAGGGCTTTCATTTTGTAAGCATGATACTAGAATGATGTCATCAGCACTTAGACAAGTATTACACATTGCTAGTTTTTTATATCAAAAGGGCTAGTTATTAATAATATTATACCAGTGAGTTAAAGAATGTATATATTACTTGTCCTGAGGGTGATATTTTTAAGTTACTCATGCAATAATTCCCCTATAGATGTTGCAAATTCAATATTGGTATGAGCGTCTACTGAAAACATTTTTAATAATATTGCTTTGAAACTTTAAAAAAAAGTTACTTTAAAAAAATAACATTACAAAAATAATTATTATTAACAGTGCCAAAAGAGATTTTCTTATTAGGCCAGACTCACTGGGTGTCTCTGCATAAGATTGTTATTAATCCTTTATTGTGCAATTATTTCTTGTATTTATATTATTCTAATTCTGTTTCAGTTGACTGAAAGTAAGAGTAATTATATTCAAAATTATTCAACTAAAGTAAAAGTGGATGACTAGAAAGTGGCTATGACTAAAAGACATTTAAGTCAACTTGGCTAAGATTATGACTAAATCAGGTGACTGAATTAACACTGCTGGAGCCCCACAGAAAGACTCCTTTTCCTTCTTGAGATCAGGCTGAGAGAATGGCCACCACACAGTGGAGTACAGTGAAATTGCCACATTGCTTGTTCTTAGTTAAGTCTTTGTTCTTTGTTAGCAAGGTTAGTTAGCAAAACAATGTGTCTGAATGTCACAGTCCAATAACAACAGCATACACTGCATAACAGTCACTAAACTAACAGAAAATAGTTTAAAATTCAATGTAGTCAGTGCACCACTGTACAACAAAAGACACACCACTAACTGAAATGCTGTAACGCATCTGATTCCGGAAGGTAAACCAATATCTTACACCAGCTAGTTACAATGCAAAATTACACATGATAATGTAAAATGATCATGATCAAAAACATTTATCCACATCAAAGAACTGATTAACCTAACAGAGTAAATTAACATCCTTAACTAGCTACCTCAGTCTCCAGACCTCAATTCAATTTATTATAACCATTTATTGTTCAAAGTCAAGAAGGCAAACCACCGATGGAAAACAAAGTGCCTGAAGGACCTAGAGCATATCTGTCTTGATAAATGGTCCAAAAAAACTGTGAAGACCAGAACCTCATAGTAGAGTGCAGGTAGCATCAGTCTGATTCTTCTCCCTCTTGATTGTGTAATGCTCACCAAAAATCCTGACAGAAAATTAGGCCTTGTAGGGAATGTCTTAAATATATAGTCCATTGCAAGTCATCGTGGTTTCACTGTGCTTGGATACTGTGTTCAGTTCCTTTAGTTTTATCTGAAGATAAATAGAGCAGCCAGAAAAATAGTTGAATATCTGTCGTCTATACAGGTGTGGCTATGTGGCTTTTGCCCGCCTCACCTCCTACAGTGCTTAGAGGCTAGCCAGGGGACCACCATTCATCAATGTTTCGCCCCCTTACCGCGGTACATCTCCTAGTGGTGGGGCAGTGACAGGGATGTCTCCCTGTCACCCCCTGCAGCTGGCCTCTCCCTAATTAGTTTTTTTCTTGCCCCCAGGTCCTATCTCTTCTCCTCAGCCATAGCTAGAAGCTTCCTTTTTCCACCTCCTCCACTAGGTGCTTTACTGCCACTCCCACATCCCCGAGGAGGTGTAACATTGATGTACTTTTAAAGCTTCAGCATTCCACTTCCACAGGGCAGGTCTCCAGTGTGGTCTCCAGCCACCTTCTCTGCATTCTGCTGTGAGCTCAGAGTACCTCAGCCTCTTCCTCTCATATGCGGCGTCTATTACCCTCCTCTCACAGGACTGTCAGTTCTACAAGGAGTACAGTCTTGGTCTCTTCTGTCCACACTACTATATCAGGGCACAGTGCCGTGCTACAGATTTGCATTCTTGCAGCCCGTCAGAATATGCTGCAGGTTTCTATTGGGGGTGTCACAAAGATGGCAGGCCTCCTCCATCCTGTACCATAGGTGGGGTTTCTTGGAGCAAGGCAGGATATCATAGGTCGCCCTGATCAGATAACTGAGGTGTGTTTACTGGGACCTTCCACATGTCCTCCAGATGATTTTCCTGTTCACCACAGTCTCACACTTAGTACAGCTTCCCTGTTGGCCTTGTGAAACTGCTTTTATCCTCTCCATCTTTGTGACCTCCATGACCACCATCTCTTTCCAATCATTATTGTTGGCTTTGGACCACATGCGAAGTCTGTCTCCATCCTAGTCCTGCTTGACCTGTTGGGATTGATCCAACCACCTCCCTGTGTTGCAGCCTGTTCACGGTCTTCTGCATTTAATCTTGTGCCCTCCAACTTCTTCCAGTATGCACCTGGACATTGACACCTCTGAGTGTCTGGTTGCTGGACTCTCTCAGTTCCATGATTAGCCTGCTCTTCTCCTGCTTATAGCCTACACTTATGGATTTTATAGGAAGCTAGAGAGAGTTCCTCCCAAAGAGGCCCATCTCTGAGAGACATTGTGGGAGGTTTAGCCACTTTCAATTGTAAATGTTGGCTTTTATGTCTATTTTTTCAATTATTGTTGAGGTCATCTCACAGATCTTCACATTATCCTTTGGTACAGTATAAATTGGTAGCACCACACCTTGTACTTTCCAGTAATCTGATATCTCTGCTGCATTAATATCTATATAATAGTATACCATATAATAGCATTAATATTTATTATCTGCCAAGACTTGGGTGGGTTGCTCTGCAATCAGGGGGATGCGCTCTCCGCCTACCGAAATGGAGATCTCATCCTTATCCCCTTCCTGATTGACAGGCATCTGGACTTACTTGGCTTAAACTTCACTCATGCCCAAGTGATCAGCTCATCCATTCTCCTCAACAATCTGGCTGTGCATGCTGCTGTCCTCAGTGAGCTCGTGAGGTCTTCCATGTCCCTGATGTTAGCCTTATGCCACCTAATGATCTCAAAGGCCACCACGAACAGTATTGGAGAGAAGGAACATCCCACTGTTATTCAAACTTCCAGTTGCTGCCAGCCTCTTGTATAATCCTGTAGCGCAAAGCACATTTATAAGTCCCTGAAGTAGTTGATTACCATTCCTTTAACACATTCTGGAAAGTAAAACAAGTCCAGGACAAATGCATTTAAATGCATGTACATTTCAATTACACATGATGTGCTCTGTGTTACGATCCCTGCCTCCCAGCAACGGAAGAGGCAGAAGAAGGCGTAGTCTTAGTTCATCAGTCCACCTATCAGTGTACTTATTCACCACCACACCTCCGTCTCATTTTGTATTTAAGCACTAGTCTTTCCCTCCCTCCTCGCTCAGTATTGGGTTTTCCTTTTGAGCTTCTTAGTTGTGCTATGCCTTCTTCCTCTTGTTACTTTGTTGGTTTTCGGACTTCGGTTTATTCGGATTACGGCTTGGCGTCGGTACTCACTCCCTGTTCTGGATTACTGGCTTCCCCTGGACTCCCGGATGGCTCTTTCGACTACGGTTTTTTGGATTACGGTCTGGCTTCAGTAGCTCACTCCCTGTCTGGATCTCTGGCTTCCCCTAGACTCTCGGATAGCTCTTTCGTCTTCGGTTTTGGATTACGGTCTGGCTACGGTTACTCACTTCCTGTTTGGATCTCTGGCTTCCCCTGGACTCTCGGCTCGTTCCTTCGACTACCATTTTTCTTTGGATCATGGCTAGACTTTATCAGCTCCTGCAAGTGGGTTCATTACTTGGTTTCGGTTTCACTTACCGAATCCGTAACAGAATACTGAGCCCTATAACATGGACCCAGCGGAGCAAGAGGATAATCGTTCGGTTTTAGATCATCACGGGCAAGCATTACTCCAGTTAACGGCTTCCATCCTACAGATTTCAGCGCACCTGTCGGCAATGCCGCCTACCGGTAGTGGTGAAAGTAATGCTGAAGCAGCTGTTTCGGCACAGCCCCAGCCGGCTTTTACACCCGCCCCTCGACCTCTTCCTCTTACCCCACCTGACAGGTTTGACGGCAACCCTACGAAGTGTCGGGGCTTCTCAGCTCAGTGTGCACTGGTTTTCAGGCTCCATCCTGAAACTTTTTTTTCTTCTCAGGACAAGATAACCTTTGTAGTTTCTTTGTTAAATGGCCGTGCTCTGCAATGGGCTACTGCTCTATTAGATCGCGAGGCTCCTGAAGTACAGAACTACGATCTCTTTTTTGAGAGATTTAAGGTTTTTTTTGTCGTTCCTCGGCTGGACAAGACTCCGCCTTCCGCCTCTCTTCTATCCGCCAGGGCCACAGGTCTGCACAGGATTATGCCATAGACTTTCGAGTAGCAGCGGCTGAGACTCACTGGGATGATTATGATTTTTCTTTTCCGGCAAGGATTATGTGAAGAAATTAAGGATCACCTGGTATCTATGCCACAGTTGGGCAGAAGTAATTTCCCAGGTGTTAGAATTAGTCAGACGAGTAGAGAAAGATCTCGGACATGAATATTAGAGATTTTTTGGCCACCACCTACCAGAACCCTGGACTTGGAAAAACCTATGGAAACTGCCCGCACCCGGTTAACCCCAGAAGAAAGAGAGAGACGCCGACGAGAGGGTCGCTGCATGTACTGTGGAAAATTAGGACACTTTAAAGCTGACTGCCCGGTGTTACACTCATCTTTGAGGCGCCTTCCTACTACTCAAGATCCTGAGGTGAGGGAGAGAATTCGATCCTCTCAGTTTTTTTTCAGGATTTTCCACGCTGTTTTGGGGCAATAAACGGATGCCACTTCTTGCTTTTTTTTACTCTGGGGCAGCGGGGAACTGCCTCCATAGCTCAAAGTTGGAACTTACCCTTGACCCAGGTGACTCCCCCTCTTCGTGTACAATCTATAGATGGTTCCCCAGTATCTCCAGGATTAATAAGATGGCAAACTGAACTAGTAAGATTGCAAATTGGCGCCACACACATGGAAGATATCTGGTTTTATCTCCTTGAGACCTTGCACATCCCCTGGTCCTTGGCTCCAACAGCATGACCCTAACATTTCTTGGTCCTGCAGAGAAATATTTACTTGGGGACCCTGATGTATAAGTAGTTGCTGCCGTCTTCCTGTAAGAGTTGCATTCACAGAAACACCCCCTTCTGGTGTTCCTACTATACCCCCCAATATTCTGATCTGTAGGAAGCCTTTAATGAGCAGGAGGCTTTGGCTCTCCCACCCCATCGACCTTATGATTGTGCCATCGACTTTTGCCAGGAACTATCCCTCCTAAAGGTTGTATATTTCCGCTCTCCAATACTGAATCCGAGGCCCTGAAAGTATATATACAAGATTCGCTGAAGGCTGGAATTATACGTCCATCCACTTCGCCTGCATGTGCCAGTTTTTTTTTTTGTGGGAAAAAAGGATGGTGGGCTTTGTCTCTGTATTATCGCGGCCTTAATGAAATCACTATTAAGAACCGGTACCCTTTGCCTCTAATTCCTGCAGCGCTTGAGTCCGTGCATGGGGCTAAGATCTTCACCAAACTAGATCTACGAGGGGCCTATAAATTAATCCGTATTCGGGAAGGGGACAAGTGGAAGACAGTATTCATGACAACCCATGGACATTACGAATATTTAGTCATGCCTTTTGGTTTGGTTAATGCCCCAGCAGTATTTCAGACCTTTATTAATTATATTTTTTGTGATCTGCTGCAAAGCTGCAAAGATTTGTCTTGGTATACCTTGATGACATTCTAATTTTTTCTAATACCTTCCAGGATCATGTTCTCCATGTCAGAGAAGTACTCTCCCGGCTCATTAAGAATAAACTGTATGTCAAACTGGAGAAGCGCACTTTCAATGCTTCCAGGATTCATTTTTTAGGTTACATCTTCTCTCCAGAAGGGGTGGAAATGGACTCAAGTAAAGTCTCCGCGATTACTGATTGGCCCACACCCAAGAACCTTAAAGAGTCACCGGCCGCTTTGGTGACTCTGGATAACCTCGGGCCGATCGCACGTCCTCCGTGGCGGCGACGACTCATTCGAATGTCTGCCCTATCAACTTTCGATGGTACTATCTGTGCCTACCATGGTGACCACGGGTAACGGGGACATACAACATACAACAGTTCCTTGGCTTTGCTAACTTTTAAAGGAGGTTTATTCGAAATTTCAGCTCGGTGGTTGCTCCCATAATCTCTTTAACTCGCAAAGGACCTACACAAGGTAAACTAGATTCAATTTTCCTATCACCTACACTCCAGGCTCTAAAAACATCAAAGCTGATGCTCACTCACGAATCCATGACGCCCCGGGGCTGAACTGCTTCCTGAACCCATCATCCCATCTGGCAAATTCCTGGGTACTGTAAGATGGGGCATAGAAGTTATTGATAGACACGCCTTGGCTGGAAAACAGTACCTCCTCTGTGCCCTCAGGACAAGTTATTTGTCTCAACCCCTGTCAGATCTTCAGTCTTACAATGGGGACATGACTCCCGTTCCGCCGGACACCCTGGATAGAGACGTACCTTGGATTTAATCTCCAGAGACTTCTGGTGGCCTACCATGGTGAAAGATGTCAAGGAGTATGTCAAGGCCTGCTCTATCTGTTCCCGAATTAAGTCTTCTTGGATGAGGGCGGCAAGCCCTCTTTAACCCTTACCTATCCCCGACCGTCCTTGGACCCACCTCTCAGTTGATTTTATTACAGACCTTCCACCAAGCCAAGGATACACAACTGTTATGGTAGTAGTAGATCGCGTCTCTAAATCCGCCCATTTTATTCCCCTACCATCCTTGCCTTCGGCTAGGGAACTAGCAGACTTGTTCGTACTGCATATTTTCCGCCTTCACGGCATCCCTAAAGATATTGTTTCTGATAGGGGCCCCCAGTTTGTTTCCCGATTTTGGAAGGCTTTCTGGGAGCATCAGTTTCGCTAACTTCATCTTACCACCCTCAGGCCAATGGTCAAACTGAACGCATGAATCAAGAACTGCTAACCTACTTACGGGTATATATCTCATCCACCCATGATAACTGGGTGTCATTGCTTCCATGGGCAGAGTATGCTCACAATTTGTTATATACTTAATCTACGGGCATGTCTCCCTTCAAGCGTGCCTTAGGTTATCAGCCTCCTCTCTTTCCAGACTCCCCTCCTGACACGGAAGTGCCATCTGTTCAGGAATATATCACTAACCTGCAGGACTTCTGGAGGAAGGCTAAAACTGCCCTTCTTCACACAGCAGCTCAGCAGAAGAACATGGCGGATTGGCACCGTCGAACCATACCCAGATTTCAACGTGGACAATTTGTCTCATCTTGTATTTAAGCACTAGTCTTTCCCTACCTCCCCACTCAGTATTGGTTTTCCTTTCGAGCTTCTTAGTTGCACTACGCCTTCTTCCTCTTGTTACTTAGTTGGTTTTCGGACTTCGTTTTTTTCGGATTACGGCTTGGCTTTGGTACTCACTCAGTGTTTTGGATTACTGGCTTCCCCTGGACTCTCGGATAGCTCTTTCGACTACGGTTTTTCGGATTACCGTATTCTATCTAATTGCATCTCTGACATAAAAATTTGGATGACTCAAAACTTCCTTCATCTTAACTGTGACAAGACTGAAGTCATGCTTATTGGTACCCCCCATCAACTTCGTAAAGCCAGTCCTGTAACCCTGTCTGCAGATGGCTCTGTATTTGAGCTTCAATCAAAATTGAAAAACCTTGGGGTTATATTCGATTCTGGCCTAACATTCGACCCACATGTACAGCATACTGTCAAAACAGTAAAAACAGAAAAAAAGCTTTTTTTCACCTTAGAAATATCGCAAGACTACGCCCTATGCTATCATTAACTGTGGCTGAAAAGCTGATCAACATATTTGTATTCTCTCAAATTGACTACTGCAATGCTCTACTCCCTGGGGTATCTAAATCTACTCTGAACAAGCTGCAGTATGTCCAAAATTCAGCAGCCAGAATCCTGACCAGGTCTATCTAGTGCAAGTGTTCACATTACTCTTATCCTGGAGTGCTTGCACTGGCTTCCGGTCAAATTCCGCGTAGACTTTAAAATCCTCATGCTCACCTATAAGGCTCTGCATGGCTTGGCACCTCAATACCTGTCTGAACTTTTATCGCCCTACTCCCCACCTCACAACCTCCGCTCTTCAAATTTTGCCCTCCTTACTGTCCCCCAAGCCCATCTACATTGTATGGGCGACAGGGCCTTCTCCTGCTATGCCCCCAAGCTCTGGAACTCTTTGCCCAAGGACATTAGAGAGTCACCTTCTCTAAACTCCTTCAAATCCAGACTCAAAACCTTCTTCTTCAGAAAAGCCTTTACTTAACTGGTTCCATTCTTCACCCCTCTGCTCTTCTTAATACCACCTTCCACGGTCTCCTCTATTGTTATTGTTGTATTGCTGTAATTATAATTGTGTCCTATCTTGTGAAATCTTCTTATTTATTGTTGTATTCTTCTTATTTATTGTTATTGTCATCCTGTAAAGCGCTTTGAGAAGCCACCTTTAAAGGCACTATATAAAATAAAGTTTATTATTATTATTATTATTATTATTATTATTATTATTACGGTCTGGCTTCGGTAGCTCACTCCCTGTTTGGATCTCTGGCTTCCCCTGGAGCCTCGGCTCGTTTTTTCGACTAGTTTTCTTTGGATCACGGCTAGGCTTTATCAGCTCCTGCAAGTGGGTTCATTACTTGTTTCGGTTTCACTTACCGAATCCGTAACACTCTGTTTTTATTGAGGATTATAATATGTTGTTCGAGATCAAAAGGAAACACATTTCCTTTTTTTGTGCCCCGAGTTGTTTTCTACATTGAACAGTTTTTTCCCCCGTTTTCTCTATATTACTCATCTTTGTGACAAACAGTACAAAAGCTGTTTAACATTTGGTTCCGACTGCAACTCACACCTCCGAGAGCCCTTTTATTACTTTTATTACTGAAAGGATAACATGGTGCTGTAGCATCTATTAATTCATCTATTATTAGCAGGAGGTAAGCTAAGAATTTAGAAATGTTATGTTATGTTAGAAATGTTATGAACCTTTGAATCAAAAACTGTACAATACCATACATTTCCATCTGTTTTTACAATTAATGCGATCCACTACACTACTCATTTTACCGCAAGTTACCGTATTAATACCGTAAATTCTCACATAGTGCCGCATGATACCACGTGGTACTGCAAGTAAAACAATAGTATCCGGAATTTCCGCAAGGTGGAGCCAATAAAGCTCAACCTCTCATGTTTGAGCTGTCGCCATCAAAGTCTTTAACGAAGATATTACTAATAGTATTAATAATGAATGACCTTGGACAAGCTGTAAGTGTAAACTCAAAGTATTGCCCTGGTCAACATTCTTTTTTTCATTGACCGTCTTTGTAAAAGTAACACCACAGCATTTCGCAATCACGCATTTGTTTCCAATCATGCAAAGTACAGTGATTCACCATGCCTTTCACATGCTCATAAAAGAGATTGATTTAGGAACATTAACATATTACCGTATGCAAACTGTACCATATACAGTATGTATATGTATATTTAATGTCTTAACTGTGCCCGTTTAAGTATTGAATATTCATATCTAATTTTACCACTGAAGGGAAATCTTAGTAGCTGAGCATAAAAAGAATAGGAGCATACTGCAACGCGTGTGAAGGCCATAAACGATATTAATTTTGGAACATAAACATACAGTATATGGCTGGTCTCGCTACTTTAAAGAAAACATACACGAAACATGGTTTCATTATGACCAGAATCGGTCTTGAGATATTTTTAACTTGATTTACAGTATTTGAGAGGTATGTCTTAACACCGATACTACAGTGCTTAAGTACTGCTCACGTATATGTTTCTAGGTTTATATTATGCATTTCATACGGTCAAATTACTTTTGAGCAACTAATAAGAAGCGCGAAACGGTATGCGTTTTAGTTTCGTTTTGTGCTGGGACCCGTGGATTGATTAGAGATATCAAGTACATACAAGTCATTTTTTAAATGTTGTAGTTCGTCTTGAAAAAATGTTACGAGTACATCATCTATCAACAATTACACAGGTTCTGTTTCCATATTGTGGATTTTGGTTACGTAATATTATTTTCTAGATTTCACGTTGTGAATATATGATTTGGGCAAACAGAGCCGCAAAGAAGTACATTATAGGTTGTTGTTGTTTTTTTTGCAGTTTTATCTAGAACAAGCGATGCTTAAATCTTTGTCTGATTCTTGTGAAACTATCCACACGACAGTTACAGTACCTAGGAGTTGACTTCAGTGATGTCACCGATGGGATGTTTCTAAAAATCCATCCTCTGTAAAACGTCTTCTCTAGCTGTCCTGCTAGAGTATTCGCTAATGAAGCTGTGTGTTCTGAGCCTGGATCTCTACATTTCTGTATGAACCAGCTTAGAGGGCTAAAGACAGCTTGTGTTTAAATTGAGTGTAAGGCAATTTATGCTTCTAAAGTCATGGTCAGCATTTATCATTGTACTGTAAACTTGTTCTGTGCCAAGTCACATTATTTTATAGCGTTTTTATAGCGTTATCGAATCCGGTGGCGCTGTGTGTTAGTTTCCTGACTCCCATGTCACATGGTCTGTGATTGAAACCTGTAAAACCGGTTTAATTCGTCACAGCCAGCACTCCGGTTGTAAAGTAGAAGCAGGCGAGATTTCTAGCGAAAAACACCTCCCCCTTCTTCAGGTGTGAGGGTCTTCTGCTCAGAATGAAACGCTAAAATGTAATGTAGGCTCTGAATGGGTTCAATTATGATTTGGGCTTGATTAAGGTCGCTGCCTTTCATCTAAAACCCTACTTGAATCCTTCTAAACTAAAAATCAGTGTTAGTGAGTTCTAAATAAAGAGGTATCCAGGTAACAGTGAAACGGGCGGACAGTCTGGGGAGATCGCCCGTTTTCCATGTAAATAGTTTCGCACCCCTTGGTGTTTCTCTCGCTCTCTCTCGGGTCACCTGATCATTAGCTCGAAAGATTTGAGTGCTTTGTGTATATTCTAATGGTAGTGGGGGCAGGGTGTGTGGGAACAGGTTTGGTTGAAATTGCATTGGAGATCTATGTTCTTCACACTTGAAACATTTTCTCTGAAAGCATTTTCTTCGCAGTTTAACCGATCTTGTTACAGCATGTTACAGTTTACTATTATTAACCATATTAATTTTAAGTGCTTAATGTAAAATCTTGTAAAAATATATTTCCATTGTTCAAATATACATTAAGTCTGACTATCATATAATAAGTTAAATACAAAACTAAAGAAAAAATAGGGTTAAATATAATTCAAAATATTTTGCTAACAATGTTAACTGTTTATGAATAATAAAATGTATTAACTAAGGAGTAGGATGGCACAGTTGTTAGTATGTTTTTTGTTTTGTTTCTTTTTCATAAATACAACAGTAGTACCTGATGTCTCAGTGGCTTTCAAAATTAAATTATGCATGCAAACCTGTGAACTAGAAAGATAACTAAGATATCCATCCATTTATAATGGTGGCAAAGTGGTTAGCATTGCTATCTTGCAGCACTGGGGTCCTAGGTTCAATTCCTGCCATCCTGTGTGTGTGGGGTTTACATGTTCTCTCTGGGTTACATGGTTTTTCTCCATATGTGTGATATGACTCCCTCTCGCACTCCAAAACATACTGGTAAGTTAATTGGTTTATGGGAAAACTGGCCCTGGTGTGTGTGTGTTTGTGTCTGTCTGTCCTGTGATGGACTGGCGCTATGTCCAGGGTGTATTCTGCCTTGTGTCCATTGCTTACTGGGATAGGCTCCAAATCCTCTGTACTGGATAAAGAGATTAGAAATGGAAGTAAAGGCACTGTGTGGATGGAACCATACACAGTGTTAGAAACCCACTATGAAATGGCAGCATCTCACTGAGAATAAAACATTTTATAGTGCTGGCTTAAGGAAACAGCCTTTCCACCTCTCTTGCACATCAGTATCCATACCTAGTTATTTAAACAAATTGCCTCTAATTATAAACATCTTAATATGCTGGCTCTGTGGATCCGCATCAGCTATGTTTGCCCATTCCTTCAATTCATGTGCATCCAACACACAGTTCAATGCCAGCAACTACACATAATCTAAAATACAACCCTTATTTCAGTATCTATGTAAACATATAGTCTGTTAACTTCATCATCTTCATCAAAAGTATGCCTAACCCCATAAGGAAGTGTTCTTGTTATAAGTGTATTCCTCAGCTTTCCGCAAATTATCTTCTTCTTGCCAACATCTCTAGTCTTTTATCCTGCAATAACTTAGCCAACACTTAAATCTCCAAAAGCTGCTTGTGTTAATTTCTTTAAATCACAAATATCATGTGTAAATACTGGCCATGTAATACTCTGCATTGTGGAATAATAGTTTATTTTAAAGGGAACTAGAGAAACTAAGAACTAGAGAAATCAAGAAAGGCTTTTTTTTCTAGAATTAATAAATGCACATCCTGTTCACTGGGGAAATTAAATCCACACTGAGCAATCTTCAATATGTTCAGAATATGACAGCAAGAATCCTATCAGGGATGCATTACACCTGTTTTCAAGTCCTTGCACTGGTTACCTATCAGATTTCGAGTCAACTGTTATTATTGATCTCCGAATTATTGTACTTGACATGACTTCATTCAGCCTTTCCTGAACGTCTATGACAGGCAGAGAGAGTGCTGTTTCTGGTGCGATCTTTTGCAGCTGACATTTCACTGTTTTAAACGAACAAGAAATTAGATTGCTCATAAATCACTTATTCTATATAAACACAGCGTAATTGCCCTCCGAAAATCCTCTTTTTCTTGTTCGTTTTAGAGAACTTGATCGAAACCGATTTTAGATGTCAGAAAGGATTTATTTTCTCTGTATTTCCTACATTGCTTTGTCGAGATTTTAACTTTATATCTAGGCTCAGATTTCAACTATAAATCGTACAGTAATTAATAGCAGTAAATACTGATGTTTATACATAAAAAAGTCATGCCTTGGAGTTTAGACCCCCAAAGGAATGCCATAGACTCAAACTGCAAAATAAACACATACAGAAAGAAAGTATTTGTATTGTAATTGCAAATCCTGGTACTGTATGAGTGATTGGTATGACTTTCCTCATTACAAATCTCTTATTAGAATTTAAATTTCTCTGTAACTCCAGGTCAGAACAGAGAAAATGTAACTGCCTTAAGGAGTTTACGATTATGAACAATAGAAGGATAAGCATGATACGTATGTCTTCTGTCATTTTCTAAGTCATGTTACTGAGCACCAAATCTTATTGAGAATATGAATCCATTTAAGGTTTATACCATTAAAGTAAGGGTTTATTCCATGCTGAAAATGTTTGTACCAGACTTTTTTGAGGCCTGTTTAATTGTGTCTGAAGTCTGATGTTGTAAATGTTATTGTTAAAAAGATCCATGAAAATGTCACTACTAAAGTTAGCTGGTACTGTTGGTATTGTAAGTGGCAAGTAGAGCTCATATTTTAGATTTTGTGTAGTTGCTAGCGTTGAACTGTGTGTTGGATGCACATGAATTGAAGGAATGGGCAAACATAGCTGATGCGGGTCCACAGAGCCAGCATATTAAGATGTTTATAATTAGAGGAAATTTGTTTAAATAACTAGGTATGGATACTGATGTGCAAGAGAGGTGGAAAGGCTGTTTCCTTAAGCCAGCACTATAAAATGTTTTATTCTCAGTGAGATGCTGCCATTTCATTGTGGGTTTCTGGGTTTCTTCAGTGCCTTTACTTCCATCCATTTCTAATCTCTTTATCCAGTAGAGGATTTGGAGCCTATCCCAGTAAGCGACGGACACAAGGCAGAATACACCCTGGACATAGCGCCAGTCCATCACAGGACAGACAGACAAACACACACACACCAGGGCCAGTTTAAATCTAACCTCAGAACCTTTCTTTTCAGAAGACTTAGTGTCTGTATCTGCTTCATTTTCTAATTTTGGTAGCACCTCTAACTGCTTGTCTTTCTTATATGCATTTACTTTGTAATCTGTGGTCCTTTTATCTGTTTTTACATCTACTGTATTGCTTTGAGATGCCACCTTTAATGGTGATATATCAAATAAAGTTTTTTATTATTGTTATAGGGAAACATGATCAGATTTTCCCTGGTTCAGAAAAAAATATCTAAAGTATACTAGTTTGTCACTCTTCTCATTCCCTTTGCTAAATGACTTTTCATACTAATCTGATCAATCTAACTGCCAGTTTTCTGTGCTTTCTCTATCCTGCTAGATTTGCAATTATTCTGAAAATTTTCATCTTGAAATAACTCATTTCTAAATACCTTTTTCACTGTTAACATCTTGCAGCAACTCTGCGACAAAATCTACACTCTGACAGTTCATCCTGCTACCAACATTAAATAAAAAAAATCTTAAGATTTCTATATTTATGTCTTTATTTAGTGGTTTCATTAGTGACAAAGGCTAAACTTTCTTGGAAAAATGTCTTTTATGTGTTGCGGAAAAAACTGACTTGCTTTAACAAAATATGTTTACAAATCTTTTCACCTGGCATTTTCGTAGTTAGAAATTATGGAACGCTCTGTTAAAAGCAAGGGAGTTTTTATGTCCGTTGCAGTTCTTTTGCAACATGAATATAATTATATCGTTATTAATTTCTTGAGATACGCGATTCCATATTATATTCCCTTTTAATCAAATTCTAAAAGTATGCTTTTTGACTCCGGTATCACGTTAGTTAAAGACTTCGAAGCTTAAAATGTTTAGGGAGAAATGGAATACTGGTGTGTATTTTTTTCTTTAAAGTACCAAGACCAGCTATATACTGTATGTTTATGTTCCAAAATTAATATCGTTTATGACCTTCAGATGCGTTATGCTCCTCTTCTTTTTATGCTCAGCTACTAAAATTTCCCTTTAGTGGTAAAATTCCATATAAATATTCAAAACTAAGCGGATTGAAATGTGCACAGTAAAGACATTAAATGATTAAATCTTTTCACTACCAACCAAGGCACCACGAGTGCCCCTGTCGGTCATTTTGGCCAGCCAATCACTTACTGCGGTGCCCTGTGGGTTGGTTACTGTACCGCGGGTTTTTACCGCTCATTTTGAATGGCTGCATCTGTATGTGTGTGCTCTAGGTTCCCTGGTAACATTTTTATTAATGGGAAATCCTTTACCTCATTTTTGACTAGTGGATAAACTTTCTGCTGTTTTTGTGTCATACACACCGTATTTCACTCTTTTTAGTACCCTGGGTATCATTTCTTATACCATGCTAACATGTTTGTTTAGCCTTTCTTCTTTCTGGATGCTTCACTTTATAATTGACCTTCCCAATTCTCTGAATCCCTTAATAAGGCTCT
This sequence comes from Lepisosteus platostomus, assembly GCF_059453375.1. Classification (NCBI taxonomy): domain Eukaryota; kingdom Metazoa; phylum Chordata; class Actinopteri; order Semionotiformes; family Lepisosteidae; genus Lepisosteus; species Lepisosteus platostomus. The sequence continues at coordinate 121,186 of NC_142627.1, read as the reverse complement.
AGCAATTTAGGAACATACATTCCACTGTAGGAACAAGAAAGAGTACATCTCCTGGTTTAGTGATCTGGTGTTTTACTTCTACCTGTCTTAGTTGCTCTCTGACAATAAGTAATTTTCTATATTGTTGTCTTCCAGTCTAAACCTGACCAATGGGGGCAGTGCTGAGGGCTCAGTGACACTTGTAGCACCAAATGGCACAGAATCTGGAACAGACGTGTCACTCACCGTTGAGGTGGCGTCTTCATCCACTGGCAATTTTAACTACATTGTTCTGCGTATCACTGTTGCCAGTAAGGTAAGCCTAAAAGATTAAATATATAAGGCTTGTCTGGTCTTAGTTTAAAATTCAACAGAAAGACTATTGCTGTGCTGCACCAAAAACCAAGTGTGCCATCTGCAGGTAGTTTTGCTGTCTGAAAGAATTGGTGTTTAATTGTACTACTGAATATCAGCATGATTCAGGATCATTGATTAGGCATTTTCCATAATGTCCATAATGAAGGACAGTAGATATACAGTAATATTGTGACAACATGCACAATCACACAACTCATTTTCAAAATGAGTGAGATTTGTATCGTGTTAGGTCTTGCAAAGATAATTGTTTTTTCACCTTTGCCCATTCAGGTGACAGACTTCCGCCCGCCAGTTTGCAACATAACTTGGGTGACAGCAAACTGTACAGAGGACTGCAGCCTAAAAAACTGGGAACTCTCAGCCAACCTGAGTGACGGGAGAGGGTCAGGAATCCAGAGTGTGTACTCCCGCCTGGGCAATGGCTCACTCAGTATCACACGATCACTGGACACAGAAGGCATCAACGTCACTGTGGCCACCTACAGTGCCACCTGTTGCTCCCCAGATGTAGAAATTATTGCAGTGGATGCTGTAGGCAATGTGGGTACCTGCAGGCACTCCATCAGGACCTCAGAAATATCAACTACTCCTCCCTACTCCCCCACTACTACTACCACCACCAGATTCTACTCCACTAACACCACTATCTCTGTCTCAAGTTCCACTCTGTCTATCTCTTCCACAACTGGAGGCTTCTCCTTCACTCTCAAACTGTGCTTAATGCTCTTCCTCACCATCACACTGTCACCTTGAGCTTTTAACTCATGAACAGATAAAAAGCAGCGAGTATGTTACATACTATACATGACAGTACACTACGTACACTTTAATTTCTTTAAAGAAAAAGACATTCAAAAATAAATGTAAACAAAGAACATTACGTAAAAGCATAAGCATGTCATCTTAAAATCAAAGTAAAAAATAAAAAGATTGAAGCGTCAGCAATCTGTTTTATTCTGTTGTGCCTCTGTTCCTTTTAATGTGCTTTTGTGTTTGGAGAACTGGACAAACTAGACAGCTCTCTGTTTCTGTTTCAAGTAAACCTTTTGGATTATTTTTCTCTGATCTTTAAGAATAAAATAAGTGGCTTACAAAAATAGTGGATATCGGAAATTGACCAAGTGGATAAATCAATAATCATAACTCCCAACTTGTAAATAACTTTGCCAAGAATATACCCTAAGGTTGGTATTGTTAAAGGCACATGAGTTTGTTTTCTGGCACAGCTATGGTGAAAAAGAGGGACACTGGGTTAATCATTTGTTTATTAACAATGACAGTACTCACACTAAACAAAACACAACATAAACATACAACACGTTACAATATTATCAAATTTTCAAATAAGGTACCCCTAACTACACAAAAGGCCATACTGCTACAAAGTATATAACTCTTATATAACACCTACAAAGGCCCCCCAAAAAAGAAAAGCTGCCTTCTAAACTAAACAGAATACAACCTGCAGTTAAATGTCTCTCTACACACCTGGATGCTACAAAATGAATCTCCCTATCTCCCTATTCTAAAAATCTACCCACTAAGCAGGAGAGGCTGTTTTTAACAAAGGGATCCTTCACACAGGAAATCAATGTTCAACGTCTTCGTAACAAAAACAGAATAGCAAGCTCTCTTAACAAGGTTCAAATAACCAGACTCCAATCTGGTCTTTCTGGGTGATAAGGACAAGGAGCTCTTGCCACCCATCTTCCTCTCCTGTCTCATACTGTCTCATCTTGTTTTTCTTTTTTCTTGTTTGTATCTGCTTGTTTTTATGCTGTGTTTCTGGACTCTTGATTTACAAGAATCATCTTTATCTAAGGTAAACTAAGGTATACTGTACAATTGCTTTGATCACTGAATCTGGACCCCCTACATCTCAGCAAACATCCCTTTGTTTTGAAGGTGGAAACGTTGACATTTGTCAGGTGTTGCCCTAGATTCTTAAAGACACTTCAGGACAATATTTTAAAGCTTAACTAATAGGAAGGATGTCTGAGTGCTCTTTTGGTTCTTTTGAAATTATGTTCTACATACAGATGCAGCCATTCAAAATGCGCGGGGGATACCGCATTATTTTGCGGTGCGCTTTACGTGGTCTACCGCGAGTTACCGTATATTCTCCTATAATACCGCAATTAAAATAATAGTATCCGGAATTTCCACAAGGTGGAGCTAATAAAGCTCAACCTCTCATGTTTGAGCTGTCGCCATCCAAGTCTTTAACGAAAATATTACTAATAGTATTAATAATGAATGACCTTGGACAAGCTGTAAACTCAAAGTATTGCCCTGGTCCACATTCTTTTTTTCATTGACCGTCTTTGTAAAAGTAACACCACAGCATCTCGCAATCACGCATTTGTTTCCAATCATGCAAAGTACAGTAATTTTTGAGAATCGATTCACCATGCCTTTCACATGCTCATAAAAGAGATTGATTTAGGAACATAAACATATTACCGTATGCTACTGTACTGTATACAGTATGTATATGTATATTTAATGTCTTAACTGTGCTCGTTTAAGTATTGAATATTTATATGGAATTTTACCACTGAAGGGAAATCTTAGTACCTGAGCATAAAAAGAATAGGAGCATACTGTAACGCGTGTGAAGGCCATAAACGATATTAATTTTGGAACTTAGAGATACAGTATATAGCTGGTCTCGGTACTTTAAAGAAAACATACACACCAGTATTCCATTTCTCCCTAAACATTTTAAGCATCAAAGTCTTTAACTAACGTGATACCGGAGTCAACAAGCATACTTTTAGAATTTGATTAAAAGGGAATATAATATGGAATCGCGTATCTAAAGAAATTAATAACGATATAATTATATTTATGTACCGCAACACAAGAATAGTACACGCTGTACATTGTCTTTTGCAACGTAAATTGCAAAAATGCACTTGGAATCTGTCCAAGCCCTACTTTGTCAGGCATTTTCTTTTACCGCAACGGACATAAAAACTCCCTTGCTTTTAACAGAGCGTTTCATAATTTCTAACTGCGAAAATTATTTGCGACACTTATCATTCAACCAGAGCTCGAAATGTCACAAGGATCCTCTAGAGCACAGCAAAGACTGTATTAAAAGAATCGCGTATCTAAAGAAATTAATAAGATATAATTATATTAGTGTACTGCGACAGGGCTGTGTAGGGCTGTTTCACCTCTCTCTTCATGTGACTCTTTTCAAAAGCCATTTAGCAAAGAGGGGATGAGAAGAGTGACAAACTAGTATACTTCAGATCTTTTTTTCTGAACCGGGGAAAATCTGATCATGTTTTCTATAACAATAATAAAAAACATTATTTTACATATCACCTTTAAAAGTGGCATCTCAAAGCAATACAGTAGATGTAAAAACAGTTAAAAGGACCACAGATTACAAAGTAAATACATATAGAAAGACAAGCAGTTAGAGATGCTACCAAAATTAGAAAATGAAGCAGATACAGACACTAAGTCTTCTGAAAAGAAAGGTTTTGAGGTTAGATTTAAATGCACTCAGGGTGCGTGACTGATATCACTGGGGATACAAATCGAGAGCTCTGGGGTGCAGCTAGAGAAGGTCCTGTCACTCACAGAATGTAGATGTTCTTGAGGACAGCTAGAAGACCAGAGTCAGACGGACAAAGGTGGGGAGTAGACAGATAATAAGCCAAATACAGTAGGTACTGAATGAGGATGAGGAATTTGAAGTTAACTCGAAACCTGATAGGAAGCCAGTGCAAGGACTTGTAGACAGGTGTAATACATTCCTGTTAGGATTTTCGCTGTCATATTCTGAACATATTGAAGATTGCTCAGTGTGGATTTAATTTCCCCAGTGAACAGGATGTGCATTTATTAATTCTAGAAAAAAAAGCCTTTCTTGATTTCTCTAGTTCCTAGTTTCCCTAGTTCCCTTTAAAATAAACTATTATTCCACAATGCAGAGTATAACATGCAGAGTATTACATTACAAACGCGTTTTTAATAAAATGCTTTTATTCATTCAGCAGAGAGAGAGCGTTAAACCTGGGCGTAACAGCTGTTCCTTTTTCTGATCACTCGCTCTCTGGATAAACGTCTCGCCTGTCCTGTTCTTTGTTTTCCTAATTTGCTGATTATGCCTTCTGCGTATGTGCTGTCCTTAAGCTGATATCACATAAAGGTGATTTGTAAAATAATGTTTTTTATTATTGTTATAGAGAAACATGATCAGATTTTCCCCGGTTCAGAAAAAAATATCTAAAGTATACTAGTTTGTCACTAGTATACTTTTAATAGTGTCTTTGCTGTGCTCTTGAGATCCTTGTGATATTTCGAGCTTTGGTTGAATGATAAGTGTCGTAGTTTAAATCTCTCTCTCTCAATTCAATTCAAGGTGCTTTATTAGCATGACAGATGGGTACAATCAGTGTTGGGTATTTACTTTGCTTTGAGATACCACTTTTAAAGGTGACATAGAAAATCAAGGCTTTAACTTGCTTTAACTACGCAAGTCTGAGTTATTGCGTCTGTCCTATCTGAACCCGAAAGTATCACAATATGTATCTTTATAGCAGGTGGTGTACAGCTTTTTAGTATAGATTACACTTTTCTAAAATGTATTTAAAAAATAAAAACGATTACAATCTAATCTTTCCACGTTTGATCCCAAGATCCCAAGAAAAATAAATCAAAACGGGGAGAAAGCTATGCTGAAAGTTTATTAAGATACTTAGAAGACAAAAATATCAATTTATGTTTCAAGGGGTCCAGAGGCAAAAATGCCTTGCCTTGCAATCTCCGGGAAACCATTAGTAGCATGGTGAATCAGAGATTCTCAATCCTACCTTCGTACGACTGGAAAAGAATTTGTGATCGGATCAACCAAATGCTTCGTAGAAGGAGGCGCTCTTTTCCTCTAGTCTAAAGTCTGTCCACAAACAAAACATTCCTGTTAGACAAGAGGAATGTAAAAAACAATTACTTTTTGTCAATGAAAACTGGTATGTGTGTCTCTCTCTGCTGGATGTCCCTCTCACTTTCTGCTGAATGAATAAAAGCATTTTATTCAAAACTAATAATATGTTGCATTTGTCTGATTGTGAATCAAAAAACACATATATTAAAACCCAGTACTGTCTGGCGGAATAAACTGAAGAGGTTAGTTAATGCGACACGGAATTACTTTCCACCCCCTCTACATTCTCAGAGTAGAACAGACTAACCTTCTAATGAAAGACGGTCTACCCCCCACGGACAGGAAAAGTGCCCACAGGCACTTAAACTTAATATGGTCAGTAACAGTAAACAGTAACATGGTCAGAAGGAGCACGTACAAACTTTTCCGAAATAACCACATATAAGACTCTGATGCTTAAAATGTTTAGGGAGAAAGTGGAATACTGGTGTAGATTTTTTCTTTGAACTACCAATACCAGCCATATACAGTCTGTAATGTAGGGATTTCTATATGTCTTTATTTAGTGGTTACATTAGTGACAAAGGCTAAACTTTTAGCTTCAGTAACGCGTACATATCTCCCCTTTTTATAAAACGACATGGTTGAAAACTGTTCCAGAGCCACTGTTGTTTCATCAGTGAAAAGTACATCATGAAATGCCTCTCCCTGTTCAATCCTCTGGAAAAAAGAAAAGGAGCATAAAGCGTCTGATGGTCATAAACCATATTCATTTAGGAACAGCATCAGAGATATGTTTTTAACTGCACTGCATCGGAGAGAATACCATAGTGTGTTTTTTTTTACTCCCTGGCGGAAACTGGCTTCCATAAGAATCAGTATGGCTCAGAGATTAAATAAAATTCACCCGCACCAAACAAATGTATATATCTAAATATCACAACATGATCAAATTTAAGTCATTTTAATAACAATGAATAGTCACATAGGCGTTACAATATAAACATTTATATTGATTTAAATCGCGTTTTGATTTAAATCGCAAACGCGTGTTTAATTATATGTGTTTTTTTATTCACAATCAGACAAATGCAACATAAATTAATATCTTTGTCTTCTAAGTATCTTAATAAACTTTCAGCATAGCTTTCTCCCCGTTTAGATTTATTTTTCTTAACTAGTATACTTTAGATCTTTTTTTTCTGAACCGGGGAAAATCTGATCATGTTTCTCTATAACAATAATAAAAAACATTATTTTACATATCACCTTTATGTGATATCACCTTAAGGACAGCACATACAAGGGTTAATTGCACAATGGACCACGCAAAGAAATTTAAAATAGTCTTCTTTAGGTGTGAGGGCAGGAGTGGATCGCAGAAGGCATAATCAGCAAATTAGGAAAACAAAGAACAGGACAGGCGAGACGTTTATCCAGAGAGCGAGTGATCAGAAAAAGGAACAGCTGTTACGCCCAGGTTTTACGCTCTCTCTCTGCTGAATGAATAAAAGCATTTTATTAAAAACGCGTTTGCGTTTGTCTGGGTATTTACTTTGTAATCTGTGGTTTACATCTACTGTATTGTTTTGAGATGCCACTTTTAAAGGTGATATGCAAAATAAAGTTTTTTATTATTGTTATAGAGAAACATGATTAGATTTTCCCTGGTTCAGCAAAAAGACGATTAAAATCTGTAATCTTTCCACTTGTATGTCATTGGAAAATACAAGAAGTTTCTGCTTTGTGTAAGGATGGTATCAAAAAGTAATCTAAGTGGTCAGAAAGCTGTGCTCCTCAAAGCGCTTTACAGGATAAAAACAATAACAACAATAGTGTTAGGCTGGGCAAACGATTTTTTTATAGAAATACAAAATGAGATATAATGATGTGTTCCGGCTAAGACATTAACGAGTACAACCCCCCTCTCTGCGGGAGTGCTGGCTGTGATGAATTAAACCGGTTTCACAGGTATTTTCAAAGTAGAAGGGGGCGAGATTTCCAGCGAAAGACCTCTCCCCCCTCCAAAACCAAGGAAGTACAGTACTTACTAGTTAAGAAAGCTAGGCTCCTCAATGAAATCGCTTTAACATGCTAATGCGTTGGTGTAACAGTCCGGTCGTGGCAAGCTTCCAATGTCAACTCGACTCGATTGGAAGACAATGAACATATTCTAGCCCTAACTGAATTAATAGCAAACATGGTTTACATAAAATAAATTTTTCCAAGAAAGTTTATAATAATACGATCTATAGTTGAAATCTGAGCCTAAATACAAAGAAAAAGCATTTTCAGAGAGCAATTATGCTGTGTTTATGTAGAATAAGTGATTAGGTTTATGAGCAATCTAATTACTTATTCGTTTAAAACGCTATATAAAATAAAGTTTATTATTAATTTGCTGGACAGAGCGGTGAACATTATTATGCATAAGACAAAGATAACGATCCTGATCAGTTTAGCAATCTGTGTACACTGTAAGGTTTTTACTTCTTAAACTTTTAAAATACACGTTTCCAATAGAAAGAAATCCTCTTCCTGGTACAGTACTGTATGTATAGCAAACCAGCACGTCTTTTTTCTCCAATCAGAGGGGTGTCAGATGGTGTCAGCCAATCACCATTCTGAAGCCCTACCATAATCTCTGGTATGGGGAGACCCCAGAATTCTGTCCCATAGTTTATGTAGATGATAGATACTTTTATTGATCCCGTAAGGGAAATAAAGTAAATCATTTTCATTTTAGGAAATTATTAAACGCTCGGTTAAAAGCAAAGGAGATTGTCTGTTATAGTGGACATAAAAACAAGAGTTCGCTGGCATTATATCCTAGAAGACACAGACCGGCGCCAGACCGGGAGAATGCCCGCAGCGTAAAAGAAAATGCCTGATGAACTAGGGATTGGACAGTTTCCAAGTGCTTGTACAATCGATGGAAATGTTCAAATAAATGTGCAAAAGAAATAAACAAAATAATTGTTTATTTCTTAATCATATTGGCTAGCTAATGTCCTCTCTTTGCTAGTTAGTGGCTGTGTTTCTGCGTTGGGTAGCAACAGGTGACTGTTCTCAGGCGGAAGATGTAAACAACTTAATTTTCGTGTTAAATAATTTTTTTAAAATTAAAATTCATTCCATACAGCAATCGCATATTTGGGTACCGTTTCATAAAACATTCATGCTCAAAATGTTTAGGGAGAAATGGAAGACTGGTGTGTATTTTTTCTTTAAACTACCAAGACCAGCCATACACAGTACAGTTTACGTACATACAGTAATGTTTATGTTCCTAAATTAATATCGTTTATGACCTTCAGATGCGTTATGCTCCTCTTCTTTTTATGCTCAGCTACTAAAATTTCCCTTTAGTGGTAAAATTCCATATAAATATTCAAAACTAAGTGGATTAAAATGTGCACAGTAAAGACATTAAATGATTAAATCTTTGCACTACCAACCAATGCACCACGAGTGCCCCTGTCGGTCATTTTGGCCAGCCAATCACTTACCGCGGTGCCCTCCTGTGCCCCGCGGTGGCTTGTGGGTAGGTTACCGTACCGCGGGTTTGTACCGCGCATTTTGGATGGCTGCATCTGTAAATACATATATTTAGATCATTAAATTAATATTGTTATTAATTTCTTTAGATTCGTGATTCCATATTATATTTCCTTTTAATCAAATTTTAAAAGTATGCTTTTGTTTACTCCAATAACGAGCGTATTCACAGGTAAGGCTAGCCTCAGGACAGCACTGCTAGAGCACCACAACTTTGTAACACTTGTTTTTCCGTACTGTAGTTTGAGTATTTGTGTAAGCTGTAAGTTTTCGGGCTGTAAGCTGTAAGCGATTTGGGCACAGAAGGGTTAAAAAGAAGTCAGACAGGCAGAGGGAAGGGGAGGGGTGAAACTGTTACCTGTCCTGGATAAAGCGGTTAGAAAATAGGTGGATTTACACCTGTGAAAAGGGTTCCAATTTTAATGCGATACGGAAGACATTATTCATAATAAATGATCTTGGAAGGTCTGTAAACAGAAAATTTATAATAATAATAATTATAATAATTGCTTACACTTATATAGCGCTTTTCTGGACACTCCACTCAAAGCGCTTTACAGGTAATGGGGACTCCCCTCCACCACCACCAATGTGTAGCATCCACTTTTATAGAAAAGTCATGTTGTGTATCGCCTCTTTTTACACTTGGAAGAACATTCCAATGTTAAAGCGACACTAAAGATATTATTAATAATTCAGGTGTTAATAAAACATGTTTACAAAGAAAGTGGAATACAGTAATACTACCAGCTATATAAATACATATACAGTATTTAGATCCTTAAATTGATATAGTTATAATTTCTTTAGATACGCAATTCCATATTAAAAAATATTATAAGAATTATCAGATTCTAAAAGTATGCTTTTGTTTACTCCGATAATGAGCGTATTCGCAGAAAAGGTTAAAACATTAGGACCTTTCACAAAGTATATTAACTTAATATGGTCAGTAACAGTAAACAGTAACATGCTCAGAAGGAGCACTTAAAAACGTTTCCGAAATAACCTTTGTAAGTAAGACATTGATGCTTAAAATGTTTGGGAAGAAAGTGGAATACTGGTGTATATTTTTTCTTTTAACTACCAATACCAGCCATATACAGTTTGTAATGTTGGGATTTCTATATTTATGTCTTTATTTAGTGGTTACATTAGTGACAAAGGTTAAACTTTCAGCTTCTTGTTACTGACGTACTGTACGCCATACATGTTTGTAATGCCTTACGCCTTGTGATGCGACACGCCCACCGTGTTTTACCACAGCATACCTCGCCCGTTTTGAATGGCTGCATCTGTATTTACCCTATCCTACATCCTGCATACTTCAACACTTAATCACTTAAGGGCATCATGTTGTCTGATCCCAGCAGGTAAGAATGTCTTTCAGTTTTGAGCCATTTACAGGAAAGAGTGCTTTTAACAACAAAAGTTAGAACTCTTGTGATTTTTATCACAATGAAGAATGAAAAGCTTGTGAAAGTTTGCTAAACATTTTTTCTAGAAACAAACCTTTTACTGTCTAATGTTTTTTTTTTCAATTTTTCTCAAGAATGTAAAATGTTTTAAGATTATAAAACTTACAGCTAGATGATTTGTTAAAGCCTTAACACAGAATAGCATCAGCAGGTGGGGATTCAACTTTATTAGATCACTATGACCTGTCCTCTTTGCCAAGCTGCACTCATTGTCTTAACTAGTGGCTCCTGGACAAAATGCAGCTGCATAAACTCAACAGAACAAGTTCAGCTCTTTCAGGAAAGCTTGTGTCGCTTCCAGAACAAAACAGAACAGAATATACCAAGTATAACAAGTATAAGAAACAATGAATGATAGCCCACCTTCTTAAAGACAGGGTGAAGGTGGGTTGTTTTGTTTTAAGACAAGAAAAACATCACTACAGCCACAGTTTGGCTATCCATCAAGTTGTGACACGATGAACCCAATTTACAATATCCTAATTTGTTGAAAATGTTGCTGTACAGAGGGCCTCATCTCATATACATGACAAAAATCATAAGAAAGATTACGAACAAGCCTGCTCATCTTCCTCCAGAAAAGCTTGAAGTCCACCCCTTGCTCTACTCTTAAGCTCTTGGAATAGTTCCCCATGTCAGCTCTGGTCATGCACAGTGGTTTCTGGGGGCTGTATCTCACCTTGCTGCCAAAGGCCCAGACAGAAGAATTCAGAGGTTGGTAAGGCCTAGGATGCACAGGTCTGTAAAAAATGGTGCAATTACTGTAGGTCCCAGATGGCATAGGAATTTGAAATAGTAGAGAGTGCTTCACTTAGCTGGCTGCTGAAGACAGGTCCTTAAGGAAGTTAGGGTGGTGCTGAACTTGAGACAGGATGGGACAACTCGGATGCACACTTGGAGTATGCTCTGATATTCAAGATGTCAAGACAATGGTCCAACTGTATTCATTTCAAGGATCAAGTGGTTTACAGGGTACAAACTTTCTTCTGGTGCAGAGACAAACTTGGGAAGAATTGTGATACATACAGACTCACTCCGCTTACTGGCCTGGCTTCTCGAACTTACAGTCAGGACGCAGATGGCAATGGTTCACATGATTGGTAATGTTGTGAGATAGTCAGTTTCAACGGAAAGAGAGAAAATGTACAAGTGTTCCCTCCAGTACATTCTAAACCAGAAAATCATTGTTGCTGATGACCTTAGTAGGTATAGTGTAGTCTATATAGTCTGTAGGTATATTCCACCTGGATGGTGCAATGGCAGCTATAGTGTGCAAGTACGCTCACCACGCATTAGCTCTCAGTGGGGATGAGAACAGAGTGATGAAGCCAATTAATAGATGGGGATTATAGAATACCCCTGCTCTTTTTCAGAAACACCCTGGGATTTTTAATGACCACAGTCAGTCAGGACCTTGGTTTTATGTCTCATCTGAAGAATGCCTTTTTACAGTATAGTGTGCCTGTCAGGGTGAGTGCCCCCTACTACCCCCCATTAACATCTCTTCCAGCTGAAACCTTGTTTTTTCTTTGAGGGTTAGGGTTAGGTACTGGCCAGACTCACACCTGCTGAGCTTCAGTGGGTTGCCAGTTGTGAGCTGCAGGATGATATGGCTGCTGGCATATTAAAGACTCAGGACATGAATTCTTAGTGTGTTACTCAGAAGCCTGAGCTGCTAGGTTTACTGTCTGCTCAATGCAATAGAAATGTTATTATAAATCCTTAATAAGGCAATTATTAGTTAAATAATATACCTTGTTGCTGCTTCTTTTTATTTCCTGCTTTCAATGTGGGGACTTAGATGTAACTATTTTTTGTTGCTACATCATGACAACAAGATTTCATCAAAATGTGAAAACTGTAAGATAGATGCAGTTTATTGTGTCCCTTGTTTTTACAGAGAACCAGCACATCCTGCTTATCAGGGTTCCATCACATCAACATTCCTAAGATGCTTACTCAAAGGATTTAAGGTGTGACATTTGCCATTCAGGAAAACAGAAAGAAATCCGTATGTTTCCTGAATACAAAATTCTAAGCAAAACAGATTTGTACTACACTTTATGTGACTTTACAGCGATGCTTTTTCAAAATATAATTTATTGTAAATGTAAACAACGTTGAATGTGAAGTATTCAATGTTATGCACAATTAAATTTCTTTTGAAACAGAATAAAGGTTTTTACTCATGTTCACTAGGTTACAAATGATAAAAAAAAGTATTTTTAGGTACAACATATATCCCACAAAGTATAGCCATAAGGAGAAAATGCTTTCAATCACAGTCTGAGCTCTTTGAGCTCTGGCTATACCTCTTCTCTGAGTCCAGATCTCTCTGTAACTGGGCAGCCAAGCTGCTTACAAAAAGCATCTACACAATTTTCTTACTAACTGTTCCTCCTGGACAGGTCAATAGCAAATGGAAAAGCTCTGTTTCATGGTAATTAAATGTTAACCAATCAATTACTGTACATTTTTTTCGAAGGTATCCTAATTTATTTGTAGAAAGTTTTTCCTTGCCTCAGAAATGAATTGCCTCTTCTCTAAATACGTGATGGTTGTCTTTTTTACAGTTCTTTTACAAAACATGTTTTTTAAAAAGTACCCTGCAGTTAAACGAGATTTTAAAAGACGTTTTTAAAAGCATTAACATCCAAAGTGAACATTTTTCGTTAAAAACTGCAGCTTTCAAACACAAACAAATTTTATAATATACTTCCGGTTCCAGAACTGATACTGAAAGAACTAAAGGACTTTTCAGAGCTGTTCATTCTTTGTCGAAATAAATACAGGCTTGAACTGTATTACTGTTACTAATGGTAAGAATTAAGGGAAGCATTTTCCTTCAATATCATATTGTTAATGAGTAAAACACTTTATAGGTACAGATGCAGCCATTCAAGGTGCGCGGAACAGACACGTACTGCAGGTAATGGGCTACGTCCTCGCGGATCGTGACACGCGATGATGCGCAATACCACGGTACGTGATTGGTTAACCAACAGGGGCACTCGTGGTGCGTTGGTCGGTCGTAGAAAGATTTAAATGTCTTTACTGTGCCCATTTTAGTATTGAATATTTATATGGAATTTTACCACTGAAGGGAAATCTTAGTAGCTGAGCATAAAAAGAATAGGAGCATACTGTAACGCGTGTGAAGGCCATAAACAATATTAATTTTGGAATATAAACCTACAGAATATGGCTGGTCTCGGTACTTTAAAGAAAAAATACACACCAGTATTCCATTTCTCCCTAAACATTTTAAGCATCAAAGTCTTTAACTAACATGTGAAATAGCATGTATAAAAAGTGGTAGTTTTAAGCTTTTCTGCTAATATAATATGGAATCGCGTATCTAAAGAAATTAATAACGATATAATTATATTCATATACTGCAACACAGTAGTACACACTGTACAATGTCTGTTGATTCTGTATGCGTAGGGCTGTTTCACCACTCATCATGTGACGTTGCTGGTGGTACTGTTGTGTACATTCCAGACTTGTAAACCAGAGGTTGAGAGTTCAAATCCAGCTGGTTTCTTCTGGTTTGCACATCCTGTTCACTGGGGAAATTAAATCCACACAGCAATCTTCAATATGTTCAGAATATGACAGCAAAAATCCTAACAGGAATGTATTACACCTGTCTACAAGTCCTTGCACTGGCTTCCTATCAGGTTTCGAGTTAACTTCAAAATCCTCATCCTCATTCAGTACCTACTGTATATGGCTAATTATCTGTCTACTCCCCACCTTTGTCCGTCTGACTCTGGTCTTCTAGCTGTCCTCAAGAACATCTACATTCTGTGAGTGACAGGACCTTCTCTAGCTGCACCCCAGAGCTCTCGATTTGTATCCCCAGTGATATCAGTCACGTACCCTGAGTGCATTTAAATCTAACCTCAAAACCTTTCTTTTCAGAAGACTTAGTGTCTGTATCTGCTTCATTTTCTAATTTTGGTAGCACCTCTAACTGCTTGTCTTTCTATATGTATTTACTTTGTAATCTGTGGTCCTTTTATTGCTTTGAGATGCCACTTTTAAAGGTGATATATAAAATAAAGTTTTTTATTATTGTTATAGAGAAACATGATCAGTTTTCCCTGGTTCAGATAAAAAGATCTAAAGTATACTAGTTTGTCACTCTTCTCATTCCCTCTTTGCTAAATGGCTTTTCATACTAATCTTATCAATCTAACTGCCTGTTTTCTGTGCTTTCTCTATCCTGCTAGATTTGCAATTCTGAAAATTTTCTTCTTGAAATAACTCATTTCTAAATACCTTTTTTCACTGTTAACATCTTGCAGCAACTCTGCGACAAAATATACACTTAGCTCAACCTGACAGTTCATCCTGCTACCAACATTGAAAAAAAATCTTAAGATTTCTATATTTATGTCTTTATTTAGTGGTTTCATTAGTGACAAAGGCTAAACTTTCTTGGAAAAATGTCTTTTATGTAAACCATGTTTGCTATTAATTCATTTAGGGTTCACTGACAGAATTGCTGTTTTTTATGCATACCAAAAAATTTCGGTGCCGTCGTCTCCACTTTAAAGGTACCCCCGTGCTGGAAGAATTTGACCTCGGAACGTTTGCCCAGTGTACTAATATAGGCACATCCCGGAAGTTTAAATCATTTTCGTTGTTAGAAATTATGAAACGCTCTGTTAAGAGCAAGGGAGTTTTTATATCTGTTATAGTAAAAGAAAATGCCCGACGAACTAGGGATTGAACAGTTTTTCAGTGCTTGTACAATCGATGGAAATGTTCAAATAAATGTGCTAAAGAAATAAACAAAAAAGTAAATTATTCCTTTATCATACTGGCTAGCTAATGTCCCATCCTTGTTAGTTAGATCAACGAAATGCTGTGGTGGGTGTTACTTTTTGTCGATGAAAAAATAAAGTCTTTTCATTTAAAATGACGGTTGCAAATAGTGTGGACCAGCGTAATACTTTGAGTTTTACTGGTGGAGCTCATACAGCTGTGTCTGGATATCTTGGTCAAATATTCGGCTAGAGTGTATTGTCTGTTTAGGGTTCTGTAGCATTCCATACGGCTGGGCAGCTTGTTCCCCCCTCCCGCTGAAGACTCGACCACTTGAAAATACCTGTGAAACCAGTTTAATTCGTCACAGCCAGCACTCCCGCAGAGAGTGATGAAAACCACATGTAAGACTTTGGTGCTTAAAATGTTTAGGGAGAAATGGAGTATTGGTGTGTGACTTGCAGAGTTAAAAGCTGCCTTTATTTTCTTCTCCATCACCACATGCCAGCGAGCTTTCCCGCGCCCCGACCAGAGAGAGACACACGACGAGCCCTGCTAATAAAGCACCTTGAATTGAATTTAATTGAGAGAGATGGGGGGGGAGGCGAGCGAGTGAACGAGCGAGAGAGAGAGAGAGAAACACCCAGGGGTGCAGAACCAGGGAACTATTTACATATTAAAACTATTTCCCAAATTTAATATGTGCTTTTCTATATTTATTGTCGATTAATTGTCCATATTATTGATATTCTATTTTTTCAGAGAAATGTTTGTTAAAAGAAAAGTCACAGCACCAGCTGGATTTGAACACACAACCTCTGGTTTACAAGTCAGGAACATAGACCACAGTACCACCGGCAAGGTCATGTGAGGAGTGGTGAAACAGCCCTACACATACAGAATCAACAGACATTGTACAGCGTGTACTACTGTGTTGCAGTATATGAATATAATTATATCATTATTAATTTCTTTAGATACGCGATTCCATATTATATTAGCAGAAAAGCTTAAAACTACCACTTTTTATACACGCTATTTCACATGTTAATTAAAGACTTCGATACTTAAACTGTTTAGGGAGAAATGGAATACTGGTGTGTATTTTTTCTTTAAAGTACCAAGACCAGCCATATTCTGTATGTTTATGTTCCAAAATTAATATCGTTTATGGCCTTCACACGCGTTACAGTATGCTCCTATTCTTTTTATGCTCAGCCACTAAGATTTCCCTTCAGTGGTAAAATTCCATATAAATATTCAATACTTAAACGGCAGTAAAGACATTAAATATACATATACATACTGTATACAGTACAGTTTGCATACAGTAATATGTTTATGTTCCTAAATCAATATCTTTTATGAGCATGTGAAAGGCATGGTGAATCGGAGATTCTCAAAAATTACTGTACTTTGCATGATTGAAAACAAATGCGTGATTGCGAAATGCTGTGGTGTTACTTTTATAAAGACGGTCAATGAAAAAAAGAATGTGGACCAGGGCAATACTTTGAGTTTACAGTTTGTCTAAGGTCATTCATTATTAATACTATTAGTAATATCTTCGTTAAAGACTTTGATGGCGACAGCTCAAACATGAGAGGTTGAGCTTTATTAGCTCCACCTTGCGGAAATTCCGGATACTATTGTTTTACTTGCAGTACCACGTGGTATCATGCGGCACTATGTGAGAATTTACGGTATTAATACGGTAACTTGCGGTAAACTGCGTGAAGCGCACTGCAAAATAATGCGGTATCGGCTGCTTGTTTTGAATGGCTGCATCTGTATGTAGTTAATTTGATTAAACTTATGTTTTTACAATTAATAGTCATTTTTTAATTATACACTGTTGGAATGTTCCTGTTTTAGTAAATATATAGTGATGTAACATCAAAACAATTTAAACACATGGCTGTTGGCTTTAATTTGATTTTTTTGGGTTGTTTTTAATCAGTTGTTTCAGGTACTGATTAAAATATTTCACTCGGGAATAATACATCAACATGTATTAAAATGTAATTGAAAATATTTTCAGTTCTGTGGAAAGATGTGCATTTTGCTTTTGTTTTTGTTAAATCATAATTTCTACTATCAGCTGCATTTCAAAGATTCTAAAATATTGTTGTAAAAATCATTGATTTTTTTAAAAGAAATGCAATAAAGGTATTTTGGTTTATATTGAATAGTGATGGCTCCCAAGTGCAGAGAGGACTTGAAACAGGGTTGTGTATACTTTTTCAAAGGAATATTACAAATACTTTTCCATATCTTTTTCAGACTAACATCAGATTTTCAGTATTTCTGCCTGCATAGACTACTCAGACCTTTAGTTTTATCTGATTATTTTTTTATTCTTATTTTATCTATAGCTTAAATATAAGTTATGGGAACAAACTAAGCTTTTTTGTGTGTGCGCCTCTAAGCTTTGTGCTTCAGTTTTATGCTGAATACTGATAGCATATATTTTATTGTGGGGGGTGTAATTGCAGTAATTTTATGTTGTAAGCCTCTAAGTAAAACTATGTTGTATAGATCCTGTATTCCTTTGTATCATTCAGTTTTCTAATCTTACACCTTTTCAACGTTCTCCAAATTTTCTCTTAAGGTTTTTGTTTGTAATTAGTTTCTTCACCGTAAGCTCATCTTACATTCATTAAAAAAGATGCAGCCCTAAATGAATTCATGCAGATAAAACTCCACTGTCTTGAACTCAAATGGTTACCCATCACCTGAATAATCATTTTCTACTTAAGGCCAGGTTCTACTGTAATTATTGACTAGTTTCCAGTAGTCACTGGAGATACAATGAAGCTACTAAATGTACTAAATGTACAAATGTACACTACTAAATGTATTGAAGTCCCTAGCATCTGGTAGATGCTATCAACTGGTTTATCAGCTGAACTGTAGTTCTCAAATTCCAGCCTGTTATCACAGTTTTTGTTGAAAGGCTCAGGCTGTGCAGTCTGAACAGCTATCCATGAGCTCGCAGAAGCCTAGCACACTAACAAGCACGGGAAAACCATGAAGCACAAGATACGCAGGAACAGAAAAATAAGATGAGTTTAATCGGGAGGTGGTAGAGAACGGAATATGTTTGACTGGGTTTCTAAAATATGAAAATGAATAATAAAGACATTTGTTAGCTCTTAGATAAGGAATAGCTTTTTGTAAAACAAACAGCTTTGTGACACAAATAAGGTGAACTATCACTCCCTCGAGTGTTCTGATTCCTGGTTTGGATTCTAACCCTGGGAACAAAACAATCCGTTACCCAAATCAAGGTGGCCATGAAACCAACTGGTTTAGTTCAGTCTTAGCACGACTGCACAGAAGAATCTTTCAAAAATTTAGTGTAAAGATGTATTTTTTTAAATACAGAGCTTCTGGTTGCTTATAACTGCTTGTATTTATGGAAGTGACACATAAGATGTGGTTATTAAAAGTTGGGATCTGACGCATCAGCCTTGATGTTTGAGGTGATTCACCTTGGTTCTTCTGAATGTGCACTCAAACTAATCTATGTTTGCAGGATTCTTCCCTGTAAACTTTTATTAGAATAGTCATAATGTTACGATACAGAAAGATAAAAGCAGTCAGCATTTTTTTATTTTGTATTACAAGTTGATTTACAATATCAAAAAAATGATTGATAACAAGTGAAAAGAACAAACAAAGATACTTAGAAGATTAGGAAATTAGCAAATTAGGAAAACAAAGAACAGGACAGGTGAGACGTTTATCCAGAGAGCGAGTGATCAGAAAAAGGAACAGCTGTTACGCCCAGGTTTTATGCTCTCTCTCTGCTGAATGAATAAAAGCATTTTATTAAAAACGCGTTTGCGTTTGTCTGGGTATTTACTTTGTAATCTGTGGTTTACATCTACTGTATTGTTTTGAGATGCCACTTTTAAAGGTGATATGTAAAATAACGTTTTTTATTATTGTTATAGAGAAACATGATCAGATTTTCCCTGGTTCAGCAAAAAGACGATTAAAATCTGTAATCTTTCCACTTGTATGTCATCGGAAAATACAAGAAGTTTCTGCTTTGTGTAAGGATGGTATCAAAAAGTAATCTAAGCGGTGAGAAAGCTGTGCTCCTCAAAGCGCTTTACAGGATAAAAACAATAACAACAATAGTGTTAGGCTGGGCAAACGATTTTTTTATAGAAATACAAAATGAGATATAATGATGTGTTCCGGCTAAGACATTAACGAGTACAACCCCCCTCTCTGCGGGAGTGCTGGCTGTGATGAATTAAACCGGTTTCACAGGTATTTTCAAAGTAGAAGGGGGCGAGATTTCCAGCGAAAGACACCTCCCCCCTCCAAAACCAAGGAAGTACAGTACTTACTAGTTAAGAAAGCTAGGCTCCTCAATGAAATCGCTTTAACATGCTAATGCGTTGGTGTAACAGTCCGGGCGTGGCAAGCTTCTAATGTCAACTCGACTCGATTGGAAGACAATGAACATATTCTAGCCCTAAATGAATTAATAGCAAACATGGTTTACATAAAAGACATTTTTCCAAGAAAGTTTATAATAATACGATCTATAGTTGAAATCTGAGCCTAAATAAAAAGAAAAAGCATTTTCAGAGAGCAATTAAGCTGTTTATGTAGAATAAGTGATTAGGTTTATGAGCAATCTAATTACTTATTCGTTTAAAACGCTATATAAAATAAAATTTATTATTAATTTGCTGGACAGAGCGGTGAACATTATTATGCATGAGACAAAGATAACGATCCTGATCAGTTTAGAAATCTGTGTACGCTGTAAGGTTTTTACTTCTTAAACTTTTAAAATACACGTTTCGAATAGAAAGAAATCCTCTACCTGGTACAGTACTGTATGTATAGCAAACCAGCACGTCTTTTTTCTCCAATCAGAGGGGTGTCAGATGGTGTCAGCCAATCACCATTCTGAAGCCCTACCATAATCTCTGGTATGGGGAGACCCCAGAATTCTGTCCCATAGTTTATGTAGATGATAGATACTTTTATTGATCCTGTGAGGGAAATGAAGTAAATCATTTTCATTTTAGGAAATTATTAAACGCTCGGTTAAAAGCAAAGGAGATTGTCTGTTATAGTGGACATAAAAACAAGAGTTCGCTGGCATTATATCCTAGAAGACACAGACCGGCGCCAGACCGGGAGAATGCCCGCAGCGTAAAAGAAAATGCCTGATGAACTAGGGATTGGACAGTTTCCAAGTGCTTGTACAATCGATGGAAATGTTCAAATAAATGTTCAAAAGAAATAAACAAAATAATCATTTATTTCTTTATCATATTGGCTAGCTAATGTCCTCTCTTTGCTAGTTAGTGGCTGTGTTTCTGTGTTGGGTAGCAACAGGTGACTGTTCTCAGGCGGAAGATGTAAACAGCTTAATTTTCGTGTTAAATAATTTTTTTTAATTAAAATTCATTCTATACAGCAATCGCATATTTGGGTACCGTTTCATAAAACTTTCATGCTTAAAATGTTTAGGGAGAAATGGAAGACTGGTGTGTATTTTTTCTTTAAACTACCAAGACCAGCCATACACAGTACAGTTTACGTACATACAGTAATGTTTATGTTCCTAAATTAATATCGTTTATGACCTTCAGATGCGTTATGCTCCTCTTCTTTTTATGCTCAGCTACTAAAATTTCCCTTTAGTGGTAAAATTCCATATAAATATTCAAAACTAAGCGGATTAAAATGTGCACAGTAAAGACATTAAATGATTAAATCTTTTCACTACCAACCAATGCACCACGAATGCCCCTGTCGGTCATTTTGGCCAGCCAATCACTTACCGCGGTGCCCTCCGGTGCCCCGCGGTAGCTTGTGGGTAGGTTACCATACCGCGGGTTTGTACCGCGCATTTTGAATGGCTGCATCTGTATATAGCACATAAGGGTTACTGTATATAACACATAAACACATTTCAATGGGCTGTAAATAAAAGCAACCGAAAGACAAACAAAATATTTTCCAATACTCGGTGAGTATTGATATATGAGAATTGGAAGACTATACTGAAGTCTACAAAGCTTTATCTATGCACAGCTTCAGCCTTTAAAAGACTCTCAGACTTTACCAGATGCACTGCCTTCAAAAAGTATTCAGATCCTTCCTATGATGTCCTATTTTGAAAAGTTAATAAAATGGTGCATACAACATTTTTAAACAGTTTATTTAAACTGAAACGCTATAATGGCAATCTCTAGCTGGCCTAGGGATTCTTTTGATAATAAGTTCACTTTTCCATTAGAACTCAAAGGGACATTATATAGACAGATTTAAAGCAAAGCAAAGATTTAAGATGTTATGAAACCAAATTCCCACCTCACTTAATTCCCTGCCCCTCTTAGAGAAACACTGTAAGAAAACCCCTAATAATCAATTCATACACCTTGTTTTCTTGTCTGGCAACATATTTGCCCTTTTTTAAATTGGGTTGAACCTTTTAGAGGAAAACTCACTGTCTGATGAATCACAACTAGATCTAGAGGTAAATTAATTATTGTATATGTTCAGCAGGAGTCTGCCTTAATGTTCTTTATCTTTTCTCTTAATTATCTTCTTTCACAATGCAAAAACGTTCTTGAACCAAGATTGTTAACTCTGCCCTACTGGTTGCCTATACTTGAGAGCCAACATTATACTCACAACTCTGCTCAGGATTGTAGAGCTAAGTAATACGGGACTTCAGGAGACTGCATTCTTCAATCACCAATTTTCCCCAGGTTGGGGAGGGGGTTGTATCTATATTCACTGTGAAAAGGACTTACTACGAGACATTGCATCAGAAACATTGCAGTTACTGTGTAAAACCGAAGGAGCATTGATAAAAATATCCCCAGTTAATATGAGAGAATTTCTCATTTTAAGGGTCTATTTTTCCAAACTGAAAAAAAGAGATAAGATAAGATAACGCAGAGATTCTGTTTATCTGATGTTCACAAAACAAAAGTATGGGTGAAACAGCCTATAGCTAGGAACTAACTCACAGTTGCTCACAAATGTTCAGAGGCTGAAATTTAACATGACAATAGTAAGCTCTACAATATTCCAAAATTGCTGACAGCCAGACCTCAGTCTGTCAGAGTTGTAATGATGAGACCACGATGAGAAATACTGGAATAAGGTATTGACATGCTTTAAGGCATTGGTAAGTATGAAATAAACATCTTTTCAATTTTCTCTAAGGTTTTCTCTGAGGTGGGAGAAATGGGATGTTTTTTAACCATAAAATCAGTTTATTTTTTCATGTGGTCTTATTTGATTACTGTTTAGGTAGTGGGACATGGTGTCTTTTATAAGGTTGAGCCTGAATGCAAATGACCTTTTTCAATTACTGTAATACAAGAGCTGTTTTTTCATATGGATTTCACTTAAAGTTCACCGCAGTACTGAAAAGTAATTAAGTAAAAGAAAACTAAAAGTAAAAATAAACTAAAAAATATCCAGGAGCTTGTACAATGTAACATTATTCCTACAGAAAATCTATTTACTTGCCACAGTGTTTACTTACCACAGTTCTTCTAATTTACAATTTGGATCACTCTGAGCTGCAGACAAGAGTTTCTTTCCTGAATCACCCAAATTATTGTCACTTAGATCCAGCTCTCTCAAACGTGAGTGTAGTAATCGAACAGCAGTGGCCAGATCTTCACAGCATCTCTCAGTTAGTCCACATTCTGCCAGCCTGCAAATGAACGGGAGTGCACTTAAAGATCTCTGGAGCTCATCCACATCTTTTTAAATCCATTCTATAAAACCAAACCAATTACTGAAATTGTGAGAGACATGCTTTTTCAAAATGTTAAATTAATACCATTCTAATTTTGTCAGCATGATTGTAATCAAACAAATATTTTTTGTGACTGAAACCCGAAGAAGGCTCCACAGCCAAAACGTTGTTTCCTTTCCTCTCTTTTCAGCATGGAATAAACATTTACTTATTCCTTTGCATGCTAAAGCAGCTACCTACTTAAACTACAAATAATTATTAGCGTTCTAACAGATCCAGTATAGTAATACCTAATCAACAAGAATAACATCATGTAGCCTCCTTTGTACTCTCATTGAAAACATGAGCAAATCAGGGGATTATCATTCTAACTATCCAATCTACATCACAAAACAGATTTCATGGCTTGGTGGGCATGAAGAGCCTATCTGAGCAAACATCAAGAGGAGCAGGACTTCCAGGTCAGTGCTGCTGACGCTGCCTCTGTTTTGTCCAGCAGGCTGGCTTCCAATTACAGGGATGACGGGGTCAGGTTCTGTAGAAGTCTTGTCTGGAGAGTATATCCTTGACATGGCTTTGTCTAGTTCGTTTTTAGATCTGGGTTGATATGAGAGTGAATACAAACCAGGAGAAGAAAACTGCCCCTTGTGCCTGTCTAGAATTAAATCTCTTGACCTTCTTAATGCAATCAAGGTTTTTATTATCCATGAATACTACTAAGGAGAGTGAGGTTCCCTCTGGGATATGTCACCGTTTTTTTAGACCATCTTGACATCCAGCTGCTCCCAAATGATCACACTGTAGTTCGGCTCTGCAGCAGACAATTTTCAGGAGAAGGAGGGTGGAGTTTGGCTATGTATAAAAAGGGCTGTGATCGCTATACGGTTCACCCAATACAGACAAAAATACCCTTGAATTAAAGTTAACATTCTGCACTTTAACCTTAGTCATTGTTTTATTTCAAATCCTGGAGTACAGAACCCCCGAAAAAAACTGTCACTGTCCAAATACTTATGGACTGCACTGTAAAATATACAGACCTGATTTGTTTGCATCTATGTTATTTCAGTGACTGGAGCACAGATAAAGCTGCCATATACTGTATGTATGCTCTGTTATACTTTCAAACACAATAAAAATAAAACCTGATTACTGATCTTTTTGATTTTCTATTGAAGTTATATCAGAGTGTTGCATGGATATACAGAACTTAGAAGAACATATTAATAAGTCAATTTTAGTCTTATGGTGTTCTAACAGTATTTTCTATTGGATGTTTTTATAGTGAATCATTATTTTTTATACTGAAGTCTAGTTATATTTTATTTGAGCATTAATCAATACTGTTGCATCACATTAAAAATGGAGAATATGTAATATGAAGTAATATGTATTCGAATTATAGCCACTTGGAGCTGTATTTTGGGGAGATCAGTTGTCTAAGAAGTGGCCACAGTGTCTCCTAACCTCCTGTCTGAGTGTTTGATTGATAGAATTGAAGCACGATACCACCGGAAGGACTGAAAGACTGGTAATAACCACTGAAGACTCCCTCATATAAGTGTGAACACATAATTACCAGCAATACAGGACCAAATTAATTTTAAGAGCTGCATGTTTTGAATACAGTCAAGCAGAAATACTTTGCCATATGCTAATACTAAACATTGACTTTCACAGAAATTACTCAATGTTATCTTACCCCAGTTCTTCCAATATACAGTTGGGATCCTTCAGAGCTTTACAGAGCAGTTTCACACCTGAATCACCCAAATTACTGTTATTCAATTCCAACTTTTAAGAGAGTCTGCTTATAGCCAAATTTCTCCCAGAGATAAAGTAAACCTAAGCCTCTTTTGTACCCATCTGCAACATCATCTGTGGACTGAGCAGAACTCACTTTCTTTTTGCAGTTTTTTTTTATGGATACCCCTGCTTTAATGCAATATTTTGCACGGAACTTTCCATAACGTAGCAATTTAGTTGTTCATTTTATTCTTTCATTTGGTAAATCTCCCCAATTTTCCTTCTCCTTCTGCTGGCTGGCCTCCAGCAGGGCCTCTGTGGAGAGGATCTCTTCCAGCTGTCTCTTCTCAGCGCCTGTCTTACTGAGCTAGATTCCCCACACGAGCCCAGCTGTCCTTCAGGTCTGTCCCTGCACTCTATGACTAGCAGGGACACCCTGCAGAGCTGTGTTTGTCTGGCCTGTTCCAGGAGCCCACTATTGCTGTTCTGAGACTTCCTGAGCTTTTCAGTCATTTCTTTTAGATGTGTCCGCAGCACGTATTCACTTTCTGCCAAGCTAAACTGCAGCTGACTGACAACTACCCAGGGCAACTACCTTGGACTGCAGGCTCTTCCTCTGCTGATTATCAGCCTGTAGGGCCTCATTCTCCTTCCTTAGCTGCTTGATCTATTTTTGGTGCAATCTTGACAAATCTTTACAACTCAGCTTTTTCTTCTAGCTGGCTTTCTATCAGGTGGATGACATCTGAAGAATTTTCCATAATCTAAATAGGCTCTTTCTTCAGCTGGTCCCAGTCTCTGAGTCTCTGCTGGGTCTCAGTCATGTAGACGTCTTCAGCTGGGCTTCTGGATACTTTTTCATGTGGCTTTCTTTTCCTCTAGGAATTCTTGAGATGGTCTGAGCTTGTCCCATACAAGAGTTTCTACTGCACTTCTTTGGGACCAACTGCCAACAGCCACTGCCCTGCCATGGACTTACAGCTCTTCTTCTTCTCTGGGGGCTGGGACCTTTGATACCCCCAGCCTCTCCTGACGCTTCAGTTCCAGCACATTTTTTCAATTTTTTCCACCCTCCCCCTGCAGGAGGATCTACGGGCAGGTTTTGCAGTAGACTCTAGCCTTTGTCCTTGAGACAGAATGAATGTAGTGGGGTCCCCTCAAGTGCAAGCTGCCTTTGTTCATCCTCTCTACACCGCTATGTGCAATGAGTCCAGGCCACAGCTGTCATGACATCACGATTGTCATGACATAAGATTGATTTTACATACAACAGTGTGAAAACCAAAGCTCCTAAAGTAACAACCAAGCCAGGTAGTGACCTATACTAGGAACAAGGTTTATTCCAGGCTGAAAAGAGAAGAAAAGAAACACAACATTTCAGCTGTGGAGCCTTCTTCAGGCGTGTGAGATGATGGAGTTTATTATCCTTCTCTGCTGTGAGGTTAGTTATGAAAGGAAGATGATGTGGAGCTGTTAGACATAAAGATTCCTTAGCTTCTTTGTTGTTGTCAGAAAGGGTAATCTGCTGTTTGAGGAAGAGAGTGGTAGAAAGCATTAGTTTCCTCGAAAATAGTTGTAGAAGTCTGTGAGTGTTACTCTGGGTGGTGTCAGAGTTGTAGAAACCAAGAGATTTGAACCTGAGGTGTCTGTTCGCCAAGCAAAGCTTTATTGTAGGCATACACGGAACCACAATAAAGACTATTGTTATAGTAATTCAAAGGGGATATGACTCTACACAATTTATATACACTTTTTCTATACCCTCCCTCCTGTCTTTGAGGTACTTTCTCAAGACACTCAAGGACTCAGAGAACAATTAAATACATCCCTTATCAGGGAGTTTGGTACAGAAGATGGGAGAAGCATCTGCACTAAAGCAAGTGTGAAGGTTAGAGTTTAGCATGTGAGTTCAGCAGGCGTTCACATCTCGTACCACTATATTGAAGTAAGACACAAGATGTAAAAAGGGTTAACTTAAGTCAGTTCCGCATGAAGATTAGACTTCTAAGCAACAGGGGTTTATGGCAGGAAAGGGGGTTAACTGATAAGGATTCCAGATGCGAGCTAGGAACCCCCTGGGGGCGTAATCTTAAACTGACCATTTGGCCAGGGTCTCTTAACTGGCCAAATACCATGACCCCCCTCTTTACCATAACACCAAATGACGTCCGAAGCAGCAAGGAAGGACTATATAAACCTAAGTTTTGTACCGGCACATTGAACAATACTTTGGTTTTGTTGTTTCTTGTGGAAAACAAGACTTCGGCTTTTTTGTTCCTTGCATGCAATAAACTAATCTGTTTAACTTCATCTCGGGATCCAGAACCTTATTCTTTCTGTTACAACAATATGAATACAGAGTAACATACAGATTCTGCTAGCAGACTTCATCAGAGTAAAAGGAAAAGGTGTTAAATTTCAGACTAAATCTTTTAGGAATGATATTATAACGACGACCGACATCTGTAAAGGAATATGAGGTAGTTAGAAAGCCTGGTCTTGGAACAGTTTGCTGTGAAGAGAAGGAATGCTGGTTTGTTGAGAGACGGGGGCAGGTAGTCCAGGGAGGAGGAGAAGAATGACAAAGAGATCTAGAAAAAGATTTAGCAGAAGGCGTAGTGGGTCGCAGCAGAAATAGGCTGAAGTAGTTCAAGTAGGGAGCTGCATCAGCATGCGTAGGCTGCAAAGGAAAAAGTGAAGGTTTATTCCATGCTGAAAAGAGAAGAAAAGAAACAACGTTTCTTCTGTGGAGCCTTCTTCGGGTGCGTGATGCAACACAGGTACAGAGATGCAGCTGTACAGTCAGACAGCCAGAGGTCTTTGAAAATGAAAGAACAGTACTTGATACAAACAGAGCATATGAAATTGTTTTTCAACAATCCATGTTTGGACTTCATTAGGACTTTCATGAAAAGATTAATACTCAAACTGCAAGTAGTAGAACTATGGCTACTCACTATACTCAAACGTAGGCAGTATAACTTCTTTACACACAAAACAATGCTGAGAATATTCTTGACAATACTGTCTTGATCCTGAATATTAAGTAGCAGACGAGTCTTGCCTTGTTTTCCTTTTAAAGAGTGTTTTTCCCCACAGAAATAACTCGGAAATAACTTACCACAATATTTCTAATTTACAGTTTGTTTTCATCAGAGATTCAGACAAGAGCTTCCCTCCCGCATCATGAAGAATATTATCACTCAGCCAGAGGAGCCTCAGGCTCGAATGTTGTGACTGAAGAGAACAGGCTAGATCTTCACAACATCTCTCTGTTAATCCACAGTTTATCATCCTGCAATCAAAAATAAGCACCATAACTCAAAATAGTCCCTTATACCACTATATATGTATTAATGTACTCTGCTACATCATCATACTTCATGTTAGGTTGACAAAATCAGAAGATGATCTCAAAATGTATGCTGAGGAGCTTACATGAAATTAGGGAATACTACACTAGTATCATTTATTTCATTTTAAAGGCCACAAAGACAGTGGCTTGTCCTGCCTAAACAGTCTGACTAAACTCTCTGTTGTATACAGGTTGTACAGTAGTGCTGTATACAGGTTGGCCAGGTATGAGGAAAACACTTGGGGATGTAGAAATATTTAATACAGGCTGGCTGGATGAGAGAGACACTGGGAGCTGTAGGAGTGTTAAGCCCAGGCATCTCTCATTTGCAACTCGGTATCATGTATACTGTTCAAATACAGGAAAGAGTGAACGTTTGAACAGAGGGAAGGGTAGTTTGTGTACAACATAAAGAGGAGTGTTCCTGTTCAGAGGGAGAGGTGTTCTGATTGCCTAGGAAGATGGAGTCTATAACTACAACATTTTTCATTTTACTGTCAGTTTAACTTTGCAATTATCATGTACATGATCATTGATCATTTGCCAACCCTTTATTTTTCCAACTTCAATTTAACTATTTCAATTTAACAGGTTGAATCCTACAATTATTGCAATTGATGTTTTCTGTCATAACTTTTTTTCTCTTAGGTAAAACCTACCTCAGTTTTAAATTTACACTTAGGATCCCTCAGAGCAGCAGACACCACTTTCACTCCTGCATCACCCAGTGTGTTGTCACTCAGATCCAGGTCTCTCCTACTGGAATATTGCATCTGAAGAGCAGAAGCCAGATCTTCACAACATCTCTGTTAACCCACATTTTAGCATCCTAAAGAATAAAAGACAAGAGCACAGATCACATCCTTCTTTGTTACACTACATTAGCCAGCAGCCATGTCACCCTGCAGCTCACAACTGGGAGACATCCTGGGAAAAACTAAGGTTGCTGCTGGAAGAGGTGTCAGTGTGGCCAGTAGGGGGTGCTCACCCAGCAGTCTTTGTGGTTCCTAATGCCCCAGTATAATGAGGACACTATACTGTAAAAAGGTGCCATCCTTTGGATGAGGTGTAAAACTGAGGACCTGACTCCCTCTGGTCATTAAAAATCCAAGGGTGTTTCCCAAAAAGAGTAGGGTTGTAACCCTGGTGTCCAGGACAGATTTCCCATTGCCATTGGGCTTCCTAATCTCCATCTGAACGGGCTTCATCACTCTGCTCTCCTCCCCACTGATAGCTGATGTGTGGTGAGTGTCCTGGAGCACTATGGCTGCCGTCACATCATCCAGGTGGGGCTGCACACTGGTGGTGGTGGAGGGGATTCCCATTACCTGTACAGCGCTTTGAGTGGAGTGTCCAGAAAAATGCTATATAAGTGTAAGCAATTATTATTAATTATTACACTAAAAATAATTTTAAACAATTCGGAAAACAATTTTAGTTACTCCACACCTGTGAACATTCACTTACATTTTTGATGCTATTCTTACAAAATGGGAGTGAAACTACACTGTTGAAGAGTGTCAGGTAAATGTGTAGTACATGTGAAGTGGGACATGTGTTCTTTATATACTTTGGCAATGCTCTGGTAATAGAGTAATTAATCAGAGTCAGACACAGTCAAGACAAAAATTTACTAACAACAATCAAGGCACAACATACAGTATGCACATACTTCTGAAATATTTTTATATTGACTGAGTTTCAGAGGCCAATGTCTTTCAGACCCACAAAATCCAATATCCTAGCCCTCCAAAACTCTACCAATACTGTAACAGGCCAAACAGATAAATAAAAACCTGCAACCTAATAACTGAATTATAAACAGAATGAAAACGTCCTACAAAACAAATGCTCAAAAATAAGAGTACGTGTTTTGTAGGGGAGAACGTTCCTCTTCTGAGGGTTCCACAATACAGGAAATCAGTATTTATAACTCCACCGCCCTCCTCTCTCTGCTGAACCAACTTGGCTGACAACAGAACCATGTGCCTGCCACACTTGTTGTCTGAACTTTGGGTCTTAAACTTTTTTCCTGAGGCACCGAGTTAGGGGGTGAGCCCGAATATAATTCCTCTCCTGTATTCCATGAAATGGGGGAATTATGAACTCAACCTGCAGCCTTGGGGTGGCACCTGCACTACCAGTGACAGCAGCAGGAGCAGAGAGGAGCTTTTCAGGGCTCAAATTGATTAAAACACCTGAGGTCGAAAAGATAGGCAAATTGATTTATAGAACGTTTTTTTATATATATATATTATATATACTATATTAGTATTATATATACTTTCACACGTGCTCAGCCTTACTGATTTCATATCCCTTGCTATTGAGTGCTCTTGTTTGATGAAGAATGTAAATGCAGGATTAGGGAGAAGAAAATAGCAAAAAGGAGACAGGGGAGGTGGTGAGGAGAGATATGAAAAAAAGAAGTTAAGGGAGGGCTATGGAGACAAAAGAATGTTATTTTTTTATATTGTCTCTTGTATCAATCATTCTCCTGCAATAATCCTATTGAGGTGATAAAATTAAAAAGCAGAAACTGTTCCATTCTCACCATTCACAATCATCGAATAATTAACTAATTCACCTCTTGTGTGTTTTTAGAGGCCTAAATTGTGCATCTTAAACAAACAAGTTGATCATATTATCAATCTTTTCTTAACCCAGTCTGCCACACCTTGATACCAGTTTGGACGCACTAAAACACAGGAAGATTCATGAAAGCAGTGGGGGACCAAACTGTCACTGAATGACTTCTTACCAAAGTGTTTGTAATTTACAGTTTGGATCCCTCAGAGCTGCAGACAGAAGTTTGACTCCTGAATCACCCACGTCATTGAAGCTCAGATCTAATTCTTCAGGACTGGAGTGTTGTGACTGAAGGACAGAGGCCAGGTCCTCACAACATCCGTCTGTTACACCACATCTTGGTAGCCTACAGAAACACATGGTCACAAACATCTTCATTTTAAGATTTCACCAATATTTACTAACATATTTTTCTAAGTGTTGCACAACAGAACTACCTAGTGCAACATTTAGAAAACCAAATGAACATAAGATTTACACTTGTATTCTCTGCAGTACAGCAGTTGTTACCTAATTGGTTGGCTTTCCTAGTGCAATTGAGCACGATCATACTGGGTTAGACATCTATACATTGCACTGTCACCACCATGGTTACAAAGCACGTACTTTGCAATAGGAGGCAATACGTCTCCATTATCTTGTACAAAAGTATGTGTGATGAGATCATAGCATTTATCTTCCTCTAAAAAGGTGCAGTGAATGCTTTTATGGAAGCCTCATTATTTGATAAAATATTGATACAAAAGTTTTTATCTTCCTGGGATAATAAGTAGCTTCCTATGAATATCTCCATCCATCTCATTGGAAAAATATCATACAAAATCAAAAGATCACACCAGGAAAGAGAGCATATCATTCACATTTCTAAAGCCCTACTTTAGTAAGGCTTGTCAGGCTTTTGTAAATAAAATAGGCTCAAGAAGTAAAATTATACGATAACCTAGCAATCCCAAATAACAATAGGAATACATTATTTTTATCACAGAAATGTTTTTTTTTCCAGGTAGAAGAAAACTACCTTATCTTTAATAAGAAAACAAAGCCAAATAATGCAATGACACCCAAAATAAACTAGTAATGCAAAGTAAAGGAATAAACTGCCATTATACCTGAATCTAAGACAGAGCAGGCCGTGTAAAAAGTAATAATG
Organism: Lepisosteus platostomus; assembly: GCF_059453375.1. NCBI lineage: Eukaryota > Metazoa > Chordata > Actinopteri > Semionotiformes > Lepisosteidae > Lepisosteus > Lepisosteus platostomus. The sequence continues at coordinate 89,515 of NC_142627.1, read as the reverse complement.
AAGCAAAAGAATGAAGTAGAAGAAATTTTAACTTGAAACATTATTTTAAGATAAAGTTATATTTAGATAAAATGTAGAAAGCCTGAAGAAGGAGTGTGAGGGGTTGGGCTTCTGCCTGAGCAATATCAATCTCTGAGTGACAGCAGCTTGAGAATTTGGACTGATGAGCTCCAGCTGTGGACGGTCTTTCATGGACAGACAGAGTAAGAACCAGACAGCAAGAACTGGCACAGCTGCTTGAGACACTGCCGTCTATGAGGTGAGAGCTGATCTGCAATCTGAGAGCGCAGACGGCTGTGTGTATCACAGTAGTTTATGGAGTGTTTATTATTATTGAGTAGTTTATTGAGCGTGAGCCTGGCGGCTATATGAGTTATGTCATATGGGAAGCCAACAGGCTGAGTAGGTTACCGCTTCTCTCAGGAGAAGAGTAAAGTGACATAGGATCTAGGACAAATATGTCCCCTATTTGATTTTTGTTTTTTACTTGAATATAGTCTTATTTCCCCCCCTTTTAATTCTATTCTTCTTTGGAGCACTTCACTTTTTGACAAGTACAACAAACACAAAACAAATATAGGAAAAGGTAAAGGCTTATTCCATGCTGAACAGAGAAGAAAAGAAACAGCGTTTCGGCTGTGGAGCCTTTCTCGGGGTGTCATACAGACAGCCACGAGGAAAATGGGAGCACTGATGGGTCTCTGAGCACCTAGTAGCCCACTCTGCCCATAAAAAGGCGGTAGTGAAAGAAGTACTTAATTATTAGACATCCCAAGTGATAGAGATTCTTGTATGGTGTGCTGTCTGCCTGGTGCTCAGGCTCCTGTCCAGAGCCAGGTTGGATCCAGCTGTAATGGTCCATGTTGGACTAAAATGGCATAAGAAGATTAGGCTGTTTAGTCCGCAAGACAAATGACAAATTTAAGGGTTAGCATGTAAGCTGAGAAGTAGCATGACTATGATGATCTTACCTACTGAGCCAAAGGAATCCCAAGGAAGCAAGAGAAATATGGAGATTTAACATGGCGCTAAAACACTGGTGCAGGGAAGAGAGGTTTCTGATGATGGGGAACTGGGGGTACTTATGTCACAGGTGGAACCAGGGGGGCATCGACATAGTGGGCATGTGTATATGTAGAGTAGATGAGGAGTACACAGTTCTTATGGAACTGTAGGCAGGGAGCATAAAACAGACCAGTTCTGTGGGATCAGAAAAAGCCTTTGACAACACTACAACAAATTGTTTATACCTCAATGCCAGGAGCAATACAATGCATGAACTTGCAAGGTGGTGGTGTGGGGCTATATATCAAGTTTAGGAAGAACAGAAGGGCAGGGAACAGGAAGACAGCCAGGATATAATTAAGGGAATAGACATGACAGGAGGCTAGGATCCCCAAAAAAGAACAAAGCAGGACCTCAAACCACCAAAGCAGAATTAAGGAAAGCATAGAGAAGGGAAGAGAAGTGTTCTGTGATGTAATGCCTAAACTGTGGGTCATTGCAACAGTTGGATAGAAAGCTAGAGGAATCTTGTTCTGTGTAGGTTTATGTAAGGGTGGAAGGCCTTGGATGACCAGCGGCCAGGTTGCTAAATGAGATCTTCAGGAAAGCATTGATGAGCTGCTGACAATGTAGCTTCAATCCAGAAGGAACGTCCAGAATTGCCCAGCAGCAAATCCAGTCCTTGTGAGAATGTCTCGCAGAATATAGAGAAAACAGTTACAAACAGTACAGGACTTTTTATTAGGGAAAGGGGGATTAATGAGAGAGGCTCACTGAGAGATGCTGAAGTAAGCTGAACATAAGGAGCAGAGGTTCTTGATGTAAGTAGATTTCATTGTTTATAAACTGATCTTAAAATTTTCCTTCCAGTATAAGAGGAAGGATGAGATCAAAGATGTAAAGTTTAACATAAAAAAGGGTGGAAGATCTGACAACCTTTCCCAGCGATTGAGTAAGAACCGGGGTGTTATGTGCAGCTCTAGACAGAACAGTACTTTGAGCTAGCTGAAGGAAGTGACAGAAAGGGTGAATTTGAGAAACACAATATCTGAATAAGGAGGAAAAAGACAGGGATCCTGCTCGGCATTCAGGGCTAAGATCTTAAACTTCTGAGACTGGAAGTGAGAAAGAGAATCTACGATATTATGTCTTATTATATTATATTACAAAATCACCTTTATTAATTTAAGCCTCCGTGTGGGTTTTCAAATTAGTTCAAAATCTATAATCAGCAGCTTTAAACCCTCTGAAATGGGGCTTATATTGGTACTATAACTGTATATGTAGATAATACAAAAAAATATATGTGATGTGATGTAGGAAGGTGATTCTAAATATACAGAAAAGTATTGTTGGGGCACAAAGCCAAACAATTTGGTCGCATTATATTTCTAGACGATTTTGAATTTCTATGTTAAGTGCCATATGGGAAATACTGAAGCAAAAATTTGAGGTGAATGATACAGTTAATATTTGATTCTTAACACAGTTCCTAAAAGGACCAGCTATGCCAAATGATCTGATTAACTTAATCTTTCCAGACAGCCAGGATATAATTAAGGGAACAAACATGACCGACAAAGGGAAACAGTGTCTTTAACATGTATGTGATTAACGTATGTAAGCTCCAGTAAACAGAAATAAAAATAAAAGTAGAGCAACACAACTGCAATGGCACAGCAAGAAATAATGACCATTGACCTGTGCAGGTGAAAGATGAGAAGGGCTTGTTGTCCTTTGTGCTACCACATACTGCGCTCCACAGCAGAGGGAGAGTGCCTCCTCCACACTGGACTTCATGTAAAAACAGAGCAAACGCGTCACGGCATGAAAAAATAAACAAATAAAACAGGACATCGAACTATATGAAAAAAGTGTTTAAGGTTAAGGTGGCTTGAATTAGAGTCCAATAGCTCTCTTGAACACCGACATGCCCACTCAAACCCCAGGTTATCTTACCACAAGACTTTGAATTTACAGCTGGGAGCTCCGAGAGCCGCAGACAGCAGTGCCACTCCTGGAGCACCCAGGCTGCGAGAACTCACGTCCAGGTCTCTGAGAACGGACCGTGGTGAATGAAGAACAGAGGCCAGGTCTTCACAACACGTCTGTCCCGTTTCACAGTGCCACACTCTGCAGGCAAAGAACAGGACCATGACTGACCATCTGAAGAGCTCCTTCTTATCATGCTAAATAGCACCTGCGATTTTTACCATTTTTACACATATTTTAATAAAACAAGTATGGACCAAACAATGTAACATATGCTCACCAATAAGTGGTAGTCTCTTTGTTTTATGTATGATAAAATAAGATTACACTGATATAATCAATTAACAGTCATACTACATAAGATCAAATATCCTGTTTGGAGCTGTGTACAAATAAAAAAGGTCCATGTTGCCACAATCTTCCTTCATCTGGACACTCCTAAAATGAGTAAGATTCTTACAGAGCACTACTGTGTAGAAAGAGCATGCACAGGACTAGTGATGTGTGACAGTCTGTCAGGGATCAAGCACCACTTATGAAGGAAACAGAAGTAGATTCATTCAGCTTCCAATAGGATTTTTGGAAGCGGGTTTGATATTGTTCTAAAAACAGGTCTTCTGCTGCCGCACAGTTCTACACCGTCTAGGTTTCAAGGAGACGATGTCAATTTCCTTGACACACTGAGCCATGGATAACTGACAGACTGAAGGAACTAAATGCTTTTTTAAAATTCTTGAACACAGACGACTATGAGGGAACCAGATACAAGTACAGTATAGCACATCTTCAAAGGCCATGCCGAGGCTAACCAAGAGGACTCGTTCAGAACCAACAGTGAAGCATAAACCAGAGGACACAGCTGCTCTGAAACTCTGGAACTGAGAACAGTAGGCAGTTTACACCCCGGGCTCCAGAGCAATAGGTATGGGGGGATGTGCAGTAGCCAGAGATGTTACATTTGAGTCCAAGATATGATGAGAGAAAGACGAGCAGAAGCATGCTCAGGAAGGGAGATACTTATGTTTAGAAGACAGGAAGTTTAATTCTGAACTGACATTTAAAAACTCAATTTTGTCTGTTCTTGTGATTCATTTGCCGTTTTCATTTTTGCTAGTCCCTGTATTTTTATATTAATGTAAACTATAAGAGAATCTAAGTCACTGATATACTGCAGATCAGGAAGATCTAACACTGATCCCTTCAATACACTGCTGCTTACAACTGGACCTCTCATCAAGTGGAAGTCATGCTGCTTGTGATGATGAACCGTCATGAGGAAGAATATACTTATATATCCTTACTGAAACGTTTAAAGCTATTTTGCAGTTTTGCTGACATTCAAATTTGGGCAATTAAAATTTGCAGACAAAGATTTGTCTTGAAAGGTAAATTAAATACTTAAATATGAGCACATTACTGAAATAAATATAATAACACAATATAGTTTTTAAAACTGTTATGTGCTTTTCAAAATTACTCTGGATTTCATTCATGGCATTTCCCTGTTTTGAGCACTTCCAAATCAAAACTACTTTTAAGTTTGTTAAAATATGTTTTGTATTCTTACCTGAGAGCTTCTGATATAAAAGGTATCAATCTCTGTACATTCTCTTCTAATGCAGTATAGCATCGTGTCAGAACTATTTCAGCATTTTCTGTAACTGAAAAGTAGGCAAGTTCTGAACACTGTGAAGGTGTAAAGATTTGTCCTGAAAGTTTTCCGGAATATAGGAATGCATCAAACGCATCCATCAAAGACTTGTAATTTAGCTCACTTAAATAATATAAAAGACTGAAGCATCTTTACACAGAGGAGGTTTCCTTAATCCCTAATATGTTCTACTGTTTTCTGGATGTCACTAGAGTGATCTTCTGTGCTGGATAGGAATCCTTTTAAAAGAGCTTGGGTTTTCTCCATTCCCATTCCTAGAAGGAATTGGACGACGAGATCAAGGTGGCCATTTCGGCTCTGGACGGCCCGTTCAAGGGCTTCTGCATTCAGACTGAATATCGATTTTCTGCTGCCAGCACTGGAGAAAGACACAGCTAATTTCTTTGGTAGGCTTAGATTTTGATTTTCAGAAAAGAAAATATACAGAGCTGCAAAATACTCTTGGACTGTGAGGTGCACAAAAGTGTACACTCTTCCTTGAAATAAAGTTAAATTCTGTTAAAAAATGTCCTTGCAGACCCTGGAAAAAAGGGAATTGGTGCTATCAATGCCACAGTCTTTCAAATCTGTGTCAAAGAACACACTCTTTTTTTCTAAATGTTCAAATGCCAACTTCCCCAGTTTAAGAATTGCTTCTCGATTTGATTTGAGGACGTTTTCTGCTTTCTCTTTCTTGTTCCTTAGCAAGAGAACAATAAACTTTGTGTAGATGGCTGTCAGACTTGCCATCTGGTCCTCACAGGTCTCTCCCAGTGTGTGCTCAAGAACACTAACCACAATCCAACAGAATACAGGGACTTGGCATAGAATGTAAAGACTTCTCTGCATCTTTAAATTTGAAATAATTCTGTCAGCCAGATCTGCATTTCTTTCTGGTGTACTCTTCCTTTTTCTCATCTTGAAACCCTTGTATCTCTGTCGCTCTGCTGATGTGCTCTAGAGGGATGAGGCTTGCTCCAGCTGGTCTAGAGGTTATCCGGATGGAGGCTTCACCAAGAAGGCTTCCTTGAATGAGACTGGTTAATAACACATCAACAGCCATGGGCTGTTTTACATCAGAACATCTCAGATTTGATTCAAAATCCAAAGGAAACCTGCTTTCATTCAATCCATCAAAGACGAACAGGACTTTACAACAATCCAAAGCATCGCCCAAGTTTACCATCACTGGGAAGAAAGACTGGATGAGTTCTAGCAAGCTAATTTCTGACATGAACAAATTCAATTCACAGAATGGAAGATAATATATCAAATCAAATTCCTGGTTCTCCGTTCCATGTGCCCAATCAAGAAGAAGTTTTTTCACCCAGAGTGTTTTACCAGAGCCAGCAATTCCCTTTGTTAGTAGAGTTCTGATCGATTCTGCCTGTCCCGGCAGCAGCTTGAAAATATCACTGCCTGTGAGGGAACGATTTGGGAGACTGTGGTTTTACAGCCAGTCTCGGACTGCCTGTCATCATGTCGGATTGCAACTTCAGTTATCCACACATAGGTAAAAATATCATTGAGAAGTGTCTCCTTTCCTGGATTAGAAACTCCTTCAGACACAGATTCAAACATCCTCTTTACATTCGCTTTGTGATGTTCTTTCAGCTTTTGTAGACATCCTGGGAAACCTAAAATGATCAAAACAAGGTACAGAATAATTACATTTCTCTTTAATTCTTATTCATGCCTACGAATAATGTCAGAATTTAAGATAAAACTGAAAACCTTGAATAGATCAAATCTCAAAGCTAGGGTGTTTTTAAGATCTTCCTCTGTTGAGGCGAATGTTTCCAAGAACATACAAACAAGCAGAATTCATATCATAGTGTGGTAGAGAAAAACATCTCCAAAGCAAGCATGACACAGAAATGATCTACCTCCACTGGTATTACACTGACAAAAGGGCATCGTGAGATTTCAGACCAAGCCAAGCCATAAAAGGGGTGTTTACTGTGCTGTGACAACCACAGACCCATGGACTTAGTGAGCTGAAATAATGTAGAATGGTTAGATGGATACTTTATTAATCCTTTGAAGGAAATTGAGGGAAACCTTGTGAGGGAAAATGGTTCCTGTATTATTATAATCACAGACAGTCTGTGTTAAAATTGTAGACAAGACCTACAATACGTAACCACATCAGCTTTCAAGGCCAGAAAAAGAGCCGAAGAACACGATCACACATCTTTTTGACACCAAGGTGACCAGCAAGACCAAGACCATGGTCAAGAGCTAGATGCAACACCTCGTTATGAAAATGCCTTGGCATTACTACCTGATATACCACACTCCACTGGAAGATCAAGTGGCACACACCTCTGTTGTTATGGACCTCTAGTGGCAGTTCACTAGATCTGGACATAACTTCTGGTGTTACAGGAAGTAATGTAGAGCTGTTGTGGGAGGTTTGTTTAATATAAAGTTATTGCAAAGTGTGGTATTCTAAATACGCCTTGCATTTTATGGCACCAAAGATGGCAATATCTTTTCACACTTTCTGTTCAAATAAATGCTTTGAATGAGAGATCAGCCTGCTTTCTCCAAGAATTATTTAGCTGACTGGATAGCTGAACAGAAGATACATTTAGTGAGGCCAGTACATCTGTCTATAAAATAATCAACGACATGTTCAGAAAGCTCATTTGGGTGACAACACAGCAGTGCTTTTATCTCAGGATCACACTTCTGTTCAAAAAACAAGACGTCTTTATCAAAGGTATAACTCCATCCTCAACTACAGGATCAGCTGCTACATAATCAGGACGAGCAAGAAAAGAGTCTGCCAGTAACACATCACTCATTGTACTAAAACAATCAGTCCCCTGTTCTTTGGCTTGTGCACACGTCCCAACACAAATAGGGAAAACAGCAGGAGAGTTCTCCATCGCTAGATTGGAAGACTCACCTCACAAAGGATTATCAATGACCTGGGGTACAGGCAACACCTTACCCCCCGCCAAATCTCTTCCTAGAATACAAGAAACAGCAGCACAGGCAATCCAGAATGCACAGCCACCCCTGGTCACCAAGTCCAAGTTCAAAAATACATTACCTAAAGAACGACTTCGCCACACCCGTGTCTCTTCAGATTTCAACTGGGATCTCGGGATTATCCAGCAATGATACGAATCTATCCGGAATGAATGGACTGTAGCTCACCTCAAGGGCTGACTCACTATCTGATTCAGAAGTCGTCTCTGAAGACCTGGATTTTTGCAGAATTCCAGCACTCTTCACTGACTGATCCTTTCTCTGCAGTGTTCTACATTCTAAAATAAAATAGCCAGGTATCTTACAATAATCATAAACTGTACCTGTTTGATTCTATTAACAAAAGAAATGTCACTAATTTATTTCCAGAATTTTGTGCAACATGTCTCAATGACAGCTCACCAGAACACACCACAGGGGCTCCAGTAAAAACATACTCGTCTGCCAAAACTGACGTCTCACGAAGCTGAATCACTTCATGTTCATTCAAATGCATTGCTAGACACTCAGGAGAACAATTTTTTTTAAATCTTCTAATAAAATTAATTCCCGAAGCTGAGCAAAGTTGGTACCCTTTCTGCGCACTACACCAGCAATCTAAAAAAATTTATTTCTCACGTGTTTTTGCCAAATTAAATTTGAAAATTTCTCCTGCAAATTCAACAAATTAGTTGGTTAGTTCTTATACTTCCTAAATGTTGGTCTTTTTTATGCTCGTAAAACTGCAGCCTTAACAGAAGCATAGTCGACAAATGTGCAGAGTGGCTACAAGCAATAAAATAAAAACAATTAGCACTGCACACACGACACATGGTAAATAAAATGCGTAATTGAAACTAGAACAGAAAATAATAATAAAACTAAAACAAAAAAACAGCCGATCAAGTTAATTTACTATTTTGATGAATTATTACCCATTGTATGAATTACCAGGAATAAGAACGTCTAAACAGAGTGGCTTCAGCAAACTTGATCTCTCAATTATTAACTAAATCCTTCAATAATGCCTACAGGTTATAAATGAGAGCCTATCTAGACCATTTGATAGTACCCAATTGAACCAATGATCTCATTTGAAGAAAGACAGCGTATTGTCTTGAACAACAGGGCTGGGTAGCTTGTTACATGTTCATACAACTCTAGGTACTGTAAATAAAGTGTCAAGAATAGAAGCAAAATGTACATAATAGATTAGTTTGTTAAATATGCTCTTCTACAGGTAGGGGAGTACTGCAAGACCTGCGACTGTCTCTGGACAATACCACCCATATGGAAGAAGTACAAGTGCAGTGCCTGTGGCTGTACAGTAAAAAAACCTGAAATGTGAACAGTTTTAAGCCTCCCTGGTTATCCCCTCTGCACCACTGTCAAACTGCACAAACTGGGTCTGCCAGCTTACCTTACATGACAAACGATAGTTCATCATATAGTTTAGTTGTGAACATGTTTTGTAACAGCTGACAAGCTGGCCTTGTTAAATTTAAATAGTATCAACCATAACAGGCGTTTCAAAATGGAAAAGAAAAAATGATAGCAACTGAACTTTTCAGAAAAATAGTAAATATATCATAAAGAGTATATCATATATTACATATACTGTTTATAGCTAAAATGTAGTGGGGAGCACCTTATTGTTCTTGAAAGGAACTACATTTTACTATTATTGCCACTCTGTTAAATTTCTCCATTCCCAGATTGCTGTTAACAGCCTCTCATAGGGATTACAAGCGATTATCGCTAACTTTGTTGATCCTTGTAACTACTTTTACACCTTTAAATTGAATCTCTTCTTTCTGTAAGTTTGATACCACAGTTCAGAAGTACACATGCAGAGTCCATTCATTGCATAATTGTAGATCTGGATGTATAAAATATGGAATTAACCTTTTAACTGAAATTACTAAACAGTTGCTACAAGAAAAGTAAGCCACAGGCTAGAGAACTATGAATTAGAATAATTTCAACAATTACCTTAAAGGAAACACAAAATCTGTAGTATAGGATGTATACATTAAAAAATGCAAAAAGACTTTCTGTTCATTTTCCACAGACTAGTTTTCTGTTGTAGGACCTTTCCTGCCAGAACTCTTGCTGCCAGATCACTGATACAGCAAACCTCTTCCGGTCGGAGTCCACAGTGGGGGTGCAGACACAGGCAGGACATGCTGGCCACACAGTTGACAAGCAGGCACAACCTTTACACAGTGTAACGCCAGAAAAACTCTAAACAAAACTTAGCTCCCACTTCAAAATCTTACTACTGTTCTCTCAAATAATTTCAAAACCTCTGAAATTGGTTTCTAATCCCCTTAATCTTAATCCCTTTAAAAGTCCTTTGTAATGTTCCCTCCTTGTGGTTTAATTCCTTAAACTTTTCTAGACACTCCAGTCAAAGCTCTTTACAGGTAAGGGGGACTCCCCTCCACCACCACCACCAATGTGCAGCCCCACCTGGATGATGCGACGGCAGCCATAGTGCACCAGTACACTCACCGCACACCAGCTCTCAGTGGGGAAGAGAGCAGAGCAATGAAGCCAATTCATAGATGGGGATTATTAGGAGGCCATGATTGGTGAAGGCCAATGGGAAATTTGGCCACGATGCCAGGGTTACACCCCTACTCTTTTAGAAAAAAACCTTGGAATTTTTAATGACCTTGGTTTAACCTCTCATTCGAACGACGGTGCCTTTTTATTTACTGTTCCCATCACCATATTGGGACATTAGGACCCAGACCACAGGGTAAGCGCCCCCTGCTGGTCCTACTAACACCTCTTTCAGCAGCAACTTTAGTTTTTCCAGGAGGTCTCCCATCCATGTACTGACCAGGCTCACACCTGCTGAGCTTCAGTGGGCTGCCAGCTGTGAGCTGCAGGGTGATATGCCTGCTGGCTTAAATAACTTATCCTGAAAAGTTACTGTTGTGTTCTTTCATTCAGATACAACTGCTGTTACGATATTTAATTAAAAACAAATTAAAAGATTACTGCTTGTGACCTGTGCGCATGTACAACAGAGGGTTAACCAGTGCAACGAAATGACCAATTTATCATGTGTCGCTAGTAGTTGGTTTAATTAATTCTTTAAATAATAATTAATAAATGCTTACACTTATATAGTGTTTTTTCTGGACACTCCACTCAGAACGCTTTACAGGTAATGGGGATCCCCTCCACTACCACCAATGTGCAGCCCCACCTGGATGATGCAATGGCAGCCATAGTGCGCCAGAACGCTCCTCACACACCAGCTATCAGTGGGGAGAGCATAGTAATGAAGCCAATTCATAGATGGGGATTATTAGGTCATGATTGGTAAGGGCCAATGGGAAATTTGGCCAGGACACCGGGGTTACACCCCTACTCTTTTCGAGAAATGCCCATGGATTTTTAATGACCACAGAGTCAGGACCTCGGTTTTTACGTCTCATCCAAAGGAGAGCACCTGTATACAGTATAGTGTCCCCGTCACTATACTGGGGCATTAAGACTCACACAGACCGCAGGGTGAGCACCCCCTGCTGGCCCCACTAACACCTCTTCCAGCAGCAACCTTAGTTTTTCCCAGGAGGTCTTCCTTCCAGGTACTGACCAGGCTCACACCTGCTGAGCTTCAGTGGGCTGCCAGTTGTGAGTTGCAGGGTGATATGGCTGCTGAGCTAAATGACTGTCAGGTCTTCTGCTCAACTGATGTACTGCATTTTGGACAGATACATTTGTCATGTATTTATAAGGTGCAATTCTAAGCTGAAACCATTTTGTCTTGTGTAAGGAGAACTACCATCCTTGTTGGACTTTTTAAAAAAACTAGTTATAAATTGTGTCATAATCTCAAATAATGAACCGAGAAGCTCATAAATTAACAACGCAAAGCATTGTAAAATGTGTGCTTAGATTTGCTTACGATTGGTTAAAGCAATTTGTGGAGGAACAGGCGTTTGTGTTATATCTGTAATAAAGTTATGATCTGATCAGTCTGTTTTATTTATGCCCTTTTAAGTCTTTTAAACAATACAGTGTAAAAAGATTAGTGTATGAAAAACTGTAAAAGGAGAGCAAATACACATTTTATTGCATGGGCTAACTTTCTACCAGAAGTGTTATATGTACTGTAGCAGATCTAAGGTAGCAAGTACGTGGAGGGTCGATGTACATAAATCATAAGAAACAGGTAGAAGTTCATTTCGTGCTGAAAGCTGAAGAAAAGAAACACTAGTTTCGGATGTGGTGTCAGGTGTCGTGGCCTGAAGAGGGCTCCACATGCTGCCTACTTGTTCAGAAATCACACTCTCTCTAGTATACGGGAAGCAGCTGCTGAGATGAGGTTGGACCAACCCGATATGTAACCCTTCCAGCCCAAGTTTGGTCCCTAACTCAAGCATTAAAACATGAAGACTATAGTTCTACGACAATCTGACACAGCAACTGTCGATGGTACAGTATCTCTGAAGTTTCCAAAATATAAGGATTGACTAACAGTCTGAGTCACCTCTGAGTTTTCTCACCAGATATTTTACTGATCTACCTCCTACTAACTAAATTAGTAGGGAATGATATTTGTAGGTTTTAAAACTACTTGGCTTCATCGGATGTGTTAGAAAATGTTACGGAATACGAAAACAACAAAAATGCAGTTGTGATGCACACCTCCTTCAGCTGAACGTTTCTGGTGTAACACTGGAGGGAGTGTTTTGTGGTGTGAAACTGGGTGTGGGCTTTTATTTTCACTCTCCGTCGAAACGCATTCACAATACTCACTGAGTCACTTTCCAATCCTCACGAACCCCACAGGATGACTTCTTGACAGCGTCTACATCTCCTGGTGACTAATGCATCTTACCGTGAGGACATTATGGAACGTAACAAATTCATTCAAATGACTACTCAGAAATTGTTTTAATCTGGTCTTTTAAATACGATTTTAAAGTGACTGTCAAATATTTGTATAAATCTTGAACTCTCTAATGATGCCTTCAAATTAATACTTACACTACATTGACATTTTTACTAATGTTATATATCATAGTATGTTAAATATTCATAATCTTTTAAGCCCACATGGGGACGTTTCAGAGGTTGAACTGACGAAGGGAGACAATAACTTCAACCCCATCCCACACCTCCAGAGAGAGAAAGGTATTGTATCCAGTCAAAAGGGTGCAGTGCCACAGAGCTCAGTGCATTTACAAGTTAATGTGAGGCTATGAACTGCAGCAGCATAAAAGAACAAGTAATAGGTTTATTCCTTGCTGAAAAGAGAAGAACAAAAACACAACGTTTCTGCCTCAGAGCCTTCTTCAGGTGTGAGAAAGACAGAGCAGTAAGCAAAGGTAATGTAGCAGGAGAACAAGAGCTGGGAGAGAGGAGGGGCGAGGGGCAGGAGCAGGGGACAGACAGAGAGGCCAATCAGGAGGTGTGAAGTCAGGACAGGTGAAGAGAGGTGTGAAATGAAACCTACAATGAATAGAGAGAATTTAGAAGAACAGTAGTCTGTCGTTAAGAGAAGGGGGAAGGTGTGATCCTAGCTGCAGGATAATTTTAGTTTCTGAAGTCTTTCTGATGAGAATTTAAACTGTTTCCTGATTACTCATTGATGAATCTTAGCTCAGTGAAGTTGTCCCCCTCTAAAAATAACTCAAGCAAGAAACCCACTGCATGTGTTAGTGCTGCTCTTGTGCTGCTTGCGTTTCCGAGATATAGCGCCTTCTTTTCCTGGGGAAAATCCCTACAACGCCGCAGGTGAACCACACAGGCCTTCGTGTCAGTTTGTGCCACTGAAAGTAGCTTACCTGCGCTTTCTTTTTCGGGTGATCATGTGATCATGCATGGCGACTTCGACCTCCAGTAACCCTGTCTGTTCAGTTCAAGCACTCCGTTACTGGTCCAAGGGTTAATATGTTTCTGTTTGCCTGGGGGGTGGGGGTCGGCGACGGTCGATTTTGTATTTAATACCAGAATCGTCTGTGCATTTGTGTGACCAGGAAAATTAAATTGGTCTCTAATAAAATATCCAAATCCGAAGAGTTGCAGGTTTAGCCTTAATAAGTGAACATTAGCAAACAACTGCATGTTCTTAAAAAAGGCTTTACCTAGCACGTATATGTGGCCTTTTTTAAAATCTGTTCTTTTTTAAAGTTTAAAGAAGTAATCAGTTTCTCATTGTGTCCTTCTTAAATAAACATGCAAATCAAGGGACGTTTAAAGTTTCAACCAGTCTTTCAAGCGAATTATCAACTTCCTGTATTACAAGCCATTGATTTGATCTTTTTGATGTAAATGTAACCAGACGAAGAGGGGTGGGACACGGGAGTCAGGAACAGGGCCGCGCGCAGGCTGGTAGTTAGACCCTTGATACCAGCCTGCTGAATGCCTGACTGGTACGTATCTCTGGAAACCCTCCTGTGGTTTTCTTCTAATTTTTTAGAAAATAAAATTTAAGAAAGGGAGTCCTGTGCGAGTTCCTCCTGTACGCACTGGTGACAGCACATGATCTACAGTGAAGCTGCCAGAACGAGGAGGGACCCGCTGGATGTCACCACAGCCAGGCAGAACAGGGCCGTGACAGACGCCACGAGGAACTCGAACAGTGCATTATGGGAGCTGTAGTTCCTAAGCCAACGCTACGTCCGTGAGCAACTATAACCAGTTCTAAAACCTGTCTCCCCTTAAGAGAGGGTTACACAAAGCAAACTTGCAAACGTGAAAAATAACTATTTTTTAAAAGGACAATATGTACTATGGTAGTTCATAACACATTTGCAAAACATTGGAAACTCCTCTAACAGAAATATTGGAAAATATTTTCCGATAAAATTACATATCTAAGGTCTTAAAAAAAGTCATTATCCATATCTTTGTATTACAGTGCTCTCATCTTTAAACATAGCATGATTAGATCAGTCTTTTTATTTCTAAGTTGATTTACTTGATTACAGTCTATATTTCAACTATAAACTAAACAGGTCTGAATATAAAATTAATAACAAAAGTGCTGTAACTAACTTGTTTAATTGAGTAAGCCTACTGACATCAACAGTAATTGCTTACACTTACCTGTATATAGTGCTTTTCTGGACACTCCACTCAAAGCTCTTTACAGGTAATGGGGATCCCTTCCACCACCAGTGTGCAGCCCCACCTGGATGATGTGCTGGCAGCCATAGTGCACCAGTACACTCACCACACTTCAGCTATCAGCGGGAAGGAGAGCAGAGGGATGAAGCCCTTTCAGATATGGGATTAGGAGGTCTATGGGAAATTTGACCAGAATGCCAAATCAAAATATATGATTTAAGGAAAAGGTTAAGTTAACCAGTGCTAAAGGACTCCCAGCAGCCCTGCACTTTGTCCCATCTACACTACACCCTTTCAGAGCAGTAAACAACAGACCCTGAGGTCATCTGAAACAAAACATTACTGTTTCTAGTTACCAAGTGTCAAAAATGTGTCCACCAACACCAGCACTGTGAATCACATGCAAGTCCAGAACCAGCACTGACTGGCTTAAAAGGAAATATCAAAACTCATTTAATTGGAAGGTGGTGGCTGGTTATTAGGTCAGCAACAAACATCACTGTCATGTGTACAACTGCGGGAAACAAGAATCTGTTACCGTCTAGTAAAAACAGCTCCAGTAGTCTAAATCTCTAGCTTGAAAATGTATGTCTACTGTTTGCTAGTTACATGGATCTGACAGACAAAACCAAATGAAAGAAATTATTATTATGTATTACAATAGACTGACTGGGCGTCCCTCTGAGATCACTTTCCCACTGTTTTCTGCGCTTCACAAACATTACATACTTGATTATGATTGGTCTTTTTTTTTACCAGACTTCCATTAAGATGATCCACAGCAGCAACAGGAAGAGCCACTACAGCGAATGTCTTGCTCAATTTGAATGTGCAGAACAAAAATACGTTGCAAATTGAGGGGTCCCCCTGGCCACGCAACCTATAAAAAGACTGGGGCAACAGGAGGCACAGAAATACGATAATTCTTACATTAATCGATGCCCCAAAAACAAAAACGGAAAGGATACCTAGTCACACTGTGAAAACAATGTGAGTTTAAGTGTGACCTCCCATATATAAAATGCTGGTAAGTGTAACAATGATTGTGGTTGCATCCCATCTCTTAATGTGCATTTCAAACTTACTGTAAAGATACTACACCTCTGTCGACCTCCTTGTCAAAGTAAAGAAGTAGCACATGTAAGGCCTACTGTGGACAACAGTGTGGCAAGTAGGCCGGTAATTCCACCTGAAGCCACAAGAGGGTGCCCATGTACTATCAACTCCATATAAGTCATGCTTTAAAGAATTTATCACATATATTAGAGCAGAATGACTCTTGTGGGTATTCTAACAACGCACAGCCAATCTCTGTTTTTTAAAGAAGGGACAGGTGTAGAGTGGAATCTCAGTTTGATTTCATGATTAGTAAAGCACATTGAGTTATATACAAAATAAAGTAATGGAAATTATGTTGTTTTGTTGTTTTATTGGAACCAAAGAACTAGAAATAACACTGAACAGTGTAACAGAACAATTTAACATGCAGATTTTTGTCAATCAATAAATGATCGAATCTTTTTTCACAAGGTACTGGAGGTTAATTTTGCTTAGCAAAATAATGTCAAATTCAAAATATGACAAGTGTGTGTCAGCTGTAACATTTTTGTCTTTAGAATGAGTAAAGGTGACATTCACAACCTTATGAAACACGTTTAGCATGTCTGATTGCCCTTGGCTATTTCATCTAAAACCTTCCTCTAAAACATTGCTGAGGCAAGACATTCTATACTGACTTTTAATTAAGAGTAATATCATGGTGAGGGCCAGTAATTTACCTTACAGTGTATAATTACTTACATCTTGCATGCTTGGATATTTCAGTTTCCTCTTCACCTGTCGACAAAAGTAGGAACAAATTATTTTACTGAAAAATTCTGATCATTTACAAGGTCATGGTGATAGACTCTAACCAGGCAGACAGAGGGCACTAGTGTTGCAGTGTCCTAAACAAAGATAAAAACTAATATTTTGTCTCAACAAAACACAAATTTAACGTTACTCACAATACATTTACACACAAGTAAGTTTTGAAAATTTCATAGATAAAAATAGTTTCTCATTTGAGATCATATAGAATCCAAATGCACATATCAATAAGACAGTAAACAATTTTATTATAAACACAGTGGACAAAGCAAGCACATCAAACAAACAGCTTTGGGCAAACAATCTACAGACTTTTTTTTACAAAAACAGCACAAGTTCAAAACAGCTCTAGATTTGCTAAACTATAATGCAGGTCTATTAGCTATATTTGAAGAATGTAAACATTGTCGGAACCCAGTGCCTGTCCACTCCATGGACAGGACACCAGAGCACTGCAGAAGGCAAACCACACACATACTCACAGAGTGGACAATCTTGCCAGTCGCCAGTTTGCCATGACAATGTATTTGGACTGCAGGAGGATAAGAGCTCAGAACCCACATGATGAACATGCAAAAACACACAGAAGCTTGCATGGGCCAGAGTCACACCCAGGACCCAAGAACTTTAACACCAACGCTACCTGCCACACTACTGTGAGTGTTTGGCAATTTTTAATCTTCTAACATATTATACAGTGCTGCTTCCACAACAATTGTATTTCTAACTGCAAATGCTTCAAAGGTCTCACAGTGTTACTATGTGGATCTAACTATATCTGAGGTCTCTCTTGAAACCTGAGTTCTTTAACGAATGAATATGGACAATAAATTGAATCTTTGAACCCTACTGGAGATGAATACCAATTTAAACTGGAAAAAATGTTCCAATTGACATGACTTGCCTGTACAATATATGCAGACACCATAACTTCATAAATCTGCCAAATTTCTTAATGGTAGAAATTCATCCTCTTTGCTGTTTTTCTAAACTCATTTCTAAGTAAAAATAAAATAAAATAGAAATATATGCATATGACTGACATAAAATGACCAAACATTTCAAGGTAAGGAGTCACAATCAATCAATCAAGGTTTATTTATCAACGCACGAATTGTACAGCACACAGTGGTGTTGTTGCCAATGAAATGCTTTATCCGCGAGCTCGTTAAGAGAGATAGAAGAGCTGAAGGACAGGAATTAGGATTAGGATTAGATTAACGAAAAGAGGAAAAACAATTAGGATACAATAAACTACACAATTACAATTTACAACACAATTTACAGAGTGTGCGAAAGTAACGCAAGGACAGGAGGTATTTAGCCCTTTTTGTATGTCCTGAGAGTGCAAGTGAACCTGTCAGTTCAAGGAGGTAACTGCAGGCATCTGCTGTGGTTGGCTGTTTCAAATAGCTACACTGTTTGCCGATGACCCGACAACAGGCCATTAAGCTCATTCATGAATACATTTGCTACACTTCATGTTTACACAACAAACATTGTTTTAATTCAACTACCTCCCCAAGTTGATTTTCTAATTGTAATGAGCCACAGAAGCAAAAAAGAGGTGACGACATATTTTAACTAAAGTACAAAAAGAAAATAAGTTTGAACACTTACAACACTAAATAAACGACTTCGCTACTGTTAAAAGTGATGTAATTGGGTAATGAAGTCAACAGAGAAATGTTGAGTCTTCGTTGCCTTTGTGTTAATGTCTCTTGTGTTCAGTACACTCGTGTGTACATTTCTTTCCTGATGCCCACGATGAGAGACTCAAATGCCGCTTCAGCTTCTTGATCTACACAATAATGCAGCATTTTCTCCCTTGTTTTTCCAAAAACACTTTCTGGTTTCTTTCATCAGTGACATCACAGCATGATGTGACACAACACTGCATGCCATATGACGTGTGTGTTTCTGGTGACAAAATAAATTGACACGCTTATTACACAAGATTATTCTGTCTTTGGACAATTGTAACGTTTTCTGGTGACAGTGTAGCAATCAACACATGGAATATGCAGTCATTTTTATTTTCTGCATCTTTATATACAGTGATATGTCAGACGGCACCAATATTATAGTGTACCTCACATACAGATGCAGCCATTCAAAATGGGTGGGGTATTTCGCGGTAAACCCCGGTGTGCGTGTTGCATCAAAACGCAGTATCACGCGGTATTACGAATCATTTGATGTCATGCCGGAAAGTATCCAGAATCACCTTGTAAAACCGCCAGGAGGAGCCAATAAAGCTTAACCTCTCATGTAGAGCATTTGAGCTTTGAAATTTAAATTGTGTATTACAGCATGTTAATCATCAGTCATTAAAAAGTTGGTATATTTTATGAAAGCAAGATTGCTCAGTTGGACAAAAGTACACAACCTACCTTTATCAGAAATATTTATGCATCAAAGCCTTTACCGAAGATATTACTAATAGTATTAATAATGAATGACTTTGGACAAGCTGTAAACTCCAAGTATTACGCTGGTCCACATTCTTTCTAACCGTCATTTTACACGAAAATACTTTTAGTTTTTTCTTTGACAAACACCACAGCATTTTCTAGATCTAACTAACGAGGACAGGACATTAGCTAGCCAATAAGATAAAGGAATGACTTTTTTTGTTCATTTCTTTAGCACATTTGTACAAGCACTTGGAATCTGTCCAAGCCTTTGTCAGGCATTTTCTTTTATTACAACTGACATAAAAACTCCCTTGCTTTTAACAGAGCGTTTCATAATTTCTAACTACGAAAATTATTTAAACTGCGACACTTATCATTCAACCAGAGCTCAAAATATCACAAGGATACTCAAGAGCACAGCAAAGACTGTATTAAAAGATACTTGTATCAGATACATGAGAATCCAGGCTTTTTTATACCAGATATTATGGAACCACTTCAGAAGGGTGTCAGCCAGTCAGATTCCAGGAATCGGTACTTTAAAGAAAAAATACACACCAGTACTCCATTTCTCCCTAAACATTTTAAGCATCGAAGTCTTTAACTAACATGTGAAATAGTGTGTAAAAAAGTGGTAGTTTTAAGCTTTTCTGCTAATATAATATGGAATCGCGTATCTAAAGAAATTAATAACGATATGATTATATTTGTGTACTGCGACAGGGCGTTTCCCTGGGTCAGAGATAAAATAAAACTTCACTCGCAAATTTATATTTCTAAATATCACAAAATGATCGAATTTAAGTCATTTTAATAACAATGAATAGTCACCTATGCGTTACAATATAAACATTTATTTTGATTTAAATTGCGTTTTGATTTAAATCGCAAACGCGTGTATAAATATGTGTTTTTTTATTCACAATCAGACAAATGCAACATAAATTGATATCTTTGTCTTCCAAGTATCTTAATAAACTTTCAGCATAGCTTTCTCCCCGTTTAGATGTATTTTTCTTGGGATCTTGGGATCAAACGTGGAAAGATAAGACTGTAATCGTTTTTATTTTTTAAATACATTTTAGAAAAGTGTAATCTATACTAAAAAGCTGTACACCACCTGCTATAAAGATACATATTGTAATACTTTCGGGTTTGGATAGGACGGACACAAGAACTCAGACTTGCGGAGTTAAAGCAAGTTAAAGCCTTGATTTTATATATCATCTTTAAAAGTGGCATGTCAAAGCAATACAGATTACAAAGTAAATACCCAACACTGATTGTACCGAACTGTCATACTAATAAAGCACCTTGAATTGAATTGAGGGGGGGAGGAGGGCGAGCGAGAGCACAGCCAGGACAGACAGGCAAATAAGATACACTCCACAGACATTCACAACAGCGACATATCATAAAACGTTTACACATATTGTTAAATTATTACTTGTTTTTCAGGAAGTTAAAAAAAACACTTGAATTACTTATCCAGTCTCTCAAATAAAATTATTTTTCAAGCAATGCAACTAACGTCGGGCAACGTGTTTTTTTTAATCCAACATTGACAGCCACATCTTAAATCTTGTCAGTTGGCTCTTTTTTCTCTGTTTGAATTGTGGCGATTCAAACAACTTGGGATAACAAGTGGTCTCAAAGTCACCGAGCTCACAGAGCCTCAACAACAGGTGACAATTTCCTTAGTCCTTCCTTAGTCTTCCTGAAATAGTCAGATTATGAGTGAATAAAAGCATTTTATTAAAAACACGTTTGCGTTTATTTGGGAGCTATATTATGCATTTTTCATATGTAAGATATAGTTATGTGTTCCTGCTTACACATCGCACGACTTTAAAAGCTAGAAAAACAGATTTCGATTCACATTATCTGGTGAGCCTTGTTTTGTCAAAGGACAGCACACTCTCTCTCACTTGCCCTAAACGGACAATACACAGGGGGGAATTCAAGGTAGAAGGGGGGAGATTTCCAGCGAAAGACACCCCCCCCACCCCCCAAAACCCAGTAAGTACAGTACTTACTAGTTAAGAAAGCTAGGTGTTAGCATAAATTATTAGTAATCAATAATATTAAATTTAGCCCTGTAATAAATTGTGCTAATAAATTCTATTCTACTCTGAGAATGTAGGGGGAGGAAGAATGCCCGTGGTCCTTTCACTTACTGCAATATTATGGACACTCAAAAGCAGCTTTTTTTTTTACAGCTGGTACAGCACCCCACCGCGCCCACGCGCCAGCATTATATTCTCATGTACAGGTAGAATATGTTCATTGTCCTCCAACGAAAGAAGGGTTCCTTTTGCCTAGCCTAGCTTTCTTAACTAGTAAGTACTGTACTCACTGGGTTTTGGAGGGGGGGAGGTGTCTTTCGCTGGAAATCTCACCCCCTTCTACCTTGAAAATACCTGTGAAACCGGTTTAATTCGTCACAGCCAGCACTCCCGCAGAGAGGGGGGTTGTACTTGCAGTGCATCGATATAGGTGGGAAAGCCAGAGCCGAGTCAAGTCTAGCCATGTGTGAGTCTAGTCTCACAGAGCTTCAACAGCAGATGACAACTTGTGAGTTCGATTAAGAATGAATAAAAGCATTTCATTAATAACGCGTTTGCGTTTGTCTGGGTGCTGACAAGTAAAAAACAATTACTTTTTGACAATGAAAAACTGTGTGTGTGTCTCTCTCTGCTGGCGTTTGCAATCATTTTTATTTTTAAATACATTTTAGCAAAGTAATGTACCATAAAAGTATTGTGAGACATATTTGGGTTAACATGTTCAGTGTTCATGTGTGGTAATGTGTGGTACATGTGTGATAAATGTGTGGTAATTTGTTTGGTGCGAGTGAATTTTTATTTAAAATCTGACCCAGGGAAAAGTGTGGTGTGGACGGCTGAGGAGAGAACGCGTTGTGTCCGTTATTCTTTGTCTTTTTGAGCCAATGAAAGCTCTGTTGTCCTTCACATGAATGCCTGAATCATTGTACCGAACCCAGGATTTTACAGCATTTTTTCTTTAAAATACCAATAACAGCAACATACAGTTTACATAATATGTTGATGTTCCAAAATTAATATCGTTTATGACCTTTATGCTCTTCGTTAATGTCTAAGCCGGAACACATCATTATATCTTATTTTGTATTTCTTTTTAAAAAAATAATAAAAATCGTTTGCCCAGCCTAACAGTATTGTTATTGTTTTTATCCTGTAAAGCGCTTTGAGGAGCCACCTTTAAAGGCGCCATATACAATAAAGTTCATTATTATTACTATTGTTAATTTGCTGGACAGAGAGGTGAACATTATTACGCAGAAGACAAAGATAGCGATTTACGCTGCATTGTGCTGCTGTAATACAGTTTTAAACAATTAAAAGTCTAAACAGTATCAGATTTATTTATGGATTTTAAATAAAGGCGATTTAAATCAATATAAATGTTTATATTGTAACGCATAGGTGACATTGTTATTAAAATGACTTAAATTCGATCATGTTGTGATATTTAGAAATATAAATTTGTTTGGTGCGAGTGAAGTTTTATTTAATCTCTGACCCAGGGAAACGTTTTATTTTTTCAAAGAAATGTTTGTTAAAAAAAAAGGCATGGCTCCAGCGGGATTCACACAACGTGTGATGTGGGAGTCATGAATCTAACCCACAGCGCCACCGGCAAGGTCACATGAGGAGTGTTGAAAAAGCCCTACAAAACATTATCAACAGACATCGTACAGTGTGTACAATTCTTGTGTTGCGGTATATGAATATAATTATATCGTTATTAATTTCTTTAGATATGCGATTCCATATTATATTCCCTTTTAATCAAATTCTAAAAGTATGCTTGTTGACTCGGGTATCACGTTAGTTAAAGACTTCGATGCTTAAAATGTTTAGGGAGAAATGGAATACTGGTGTGTATTTTTCTTTAAAGTACTGAGACCAGCCATATACTGTATGTTTATGTTCCAAAATTAATATCGTTTATGGCCTTCACACACGTTACAGTATGCTCCTATTCTTTTTATGCTCAGCTACTAAGATTTCCCTTCAGTGGTAAAATTCCATATAAATATTCAATACTAAAACGGGCACAGTAAAGACATTTAAATCTTTCTATGACCGACCAACGCACCACGAGTGCCCCTGTCAGTCAACCAATCACGTACCGCGGTATTTTGCATCAACGCGCGTCACAATGCGCGAGGCCGCAGCCTATTACCTCCGGTACGTGTCTGTACCACGCACTTTGAATGGCAGCATCTGTACAGTACATTCTCCTGCTCATACCTCAAACAATACATACTGTACACACCTCTATATATATATATTCTGAAACAACTAACAATCCAGGTTTTGTTTGAAAAAAAACTATTTTGAGAACAAACCATTTTCACCGCTCTTTCGTCTAAAAAGACTACAAATTTAAAGAAAATTTAACATGTGAGTGAATTTAAGAAGAATGTATTAATGAATAATCATGCAGTGTTTCAGATTCTCACATTCTTTAAGATAGAACAAGAAAATTATCCATTCATGTTTAAACAGTTAAACTGTTGTATAGTTTATCTTTGCTCAATCAACAGGAGTTAATAGACTGGATCATCTTAGCTCTGGGACTTGCACTGGGAATGTTTGATGCTCCTCTCTGAAGCTTGTCTTAATCTGTGAGTTGGTTCATTAGGCTCCCCAGGCGAGCCTGGGTACCGACAGTGAGGTGTAACATGAACAGTGATCAGCGCTCTTCTATTGAAGCCCTCATGAGCCCAAAACAATCACAAAACATTGCTGGGCAACAGACAATTCAGAGTTCACCTTGGACAGGCAGCAAGTACATGGACAAATGTACCATTGTGGTACATCAGACGCAGCCGGTGCCCCAAGCACAATCTAGCCTCCTAAACAGTCTCCATTAATTCAAGTGGTGAAGTATTTAAAGTGGTGTTATGACTGTAGCAGTGTACATCCCACCCAGTGCCGACTCGAAGAGGCACTGCCTGTCCTTTACGAACTGCTCACCCTGATGGCTGTGTTACCGCTGCTGGTGACTTCAACCACACAGATCTTAAGGCAGTCCTCCCTAAATAGCTCAAACCTGAAGAAGGCTCCACAGCCGAAACATTGCTTTCTCTCTTCTCTTTTCGGCAAGGAATAAACCTATTACTTGTTCCTTTGCAGCCTACGCACGCTGACGCAGCTGCATACCTGAGCTACTTCCCTTAATTCTACCTGTATGTTAATTTTGCAACCAGAGGGGTGAATATACTGGACTTAGCTTATACAAATATCCCTTATGCATACAAGGCTGCCCCCTGCCCCCACCTGGGCCACCCTGACCACATTTCTGTGATGCTTATTCCTGCATACAGACCACTGCTAAAAAGTGCCGAATCGGTTTTGAAACAGACCCTGGTATGGCCAGAGGGAGCCACCTCAGCATTACAGGACTGCTTTGAGCACACAGACTGGAATATGTTCAGGGAGGCCGCTATCTATGAAAAACATATCAATCTAGAGGAGTATGCAGCATCTGTGCCTTGCTACATCACCAAGTGCATTGATGATGTCACTGTCTCTAAATCTATTATCACACGGGCCAACCAGAAGCCATGGCTGACTGCAGAGGTCCGCACACTGCTAAGAACTCACAATGAAGCACGTAGATCAGGTGACAAGGAAGCCCTTCGGACTGTGAGGGCCAACCTGTCTCGTACCACCAGGGAGGCAAAGCATAACTATGCACGGAAGATTCACGGTCACTTCTTAGACACCAGAGACATATAGCACAAGTGGCAGGGCATCCAGTCCATTACTGACTGCAGGACTACTCCACGCGCCAGTGACAGAGATGCATCCCTTCCAGATGCGCTGAACGACTTTTATGTGCGATTTGAAGCACTCAATACAGTTCCTGTGAGAAAGACCATACCTCCTCCTGATGATCAGGTGCTTTGCCTGTCCACAGCTGATGTGAGGAAGACACTAACAAAAGTTAACCCACATGAGGTTGCTGGAGCTGACAAAATACCTGGTTGTGTGCTCAAGGAATGTGCAGCACAGTTAGCTGATATTTTTACAAACATTTTTAATACCTCCCTGTGCCAAGCGGTCATTCAATTCAACTTTATTGTCATTAAACTTACACAGGTGCATAGTATAATGAAAAGTGTTTCTCATTAGTCACTCAGGTGCAGTATATAAATAGGACAGAAGATGAGACAATAGACAGTTACACAATAAGACAGTTACACAATAGCAATAATAGTAACATGCAATAACATAACATAAATAACATGTAATCAAGTAATCGAAAACTGTGCAAAATTCCGCAAACAGAGAAAATTTAACATGACAAAAACAGTGCAAGGTAATTCTTGGAACAGTGCAAAAAAATTGTGTGGTTAAAAGTAGTATGGTTAATTAATATTAAATATTATTATGCCTGTTACAATTTTACTGGGCTATCGAGGGGACAGTACAATTTTGGCTTACATGTGTGTGTGGTGGTGTAGGAGTACAGTGGTTATGGGTACAGGAGGATGTTAGGAGAGATCATAATAAGGTGGAAGGGAGTGGGGGCGTAACCAACTTGACAGCTCTGGGGAAGAAGCTATTTTGGAGTCTAGTTGTGTGCGACTGGAGTGACCGGAACCTTCTGCCAGATGGTAGGGGAACAAACAAGTTATGACCGGGGTGAGTGGGGTCAGACATAATTTTGGTGGCTTTTTTCAGACTCCTGGTGTTGTATATTTCCTGGATGGATGGTAATAAAAAAAGATACATCCCTGTATCTTTCAAGACCACCACGATTATACCAGTGCTGAAGAAGACTACTGTGTCCTGTCTCAATGACTATCGCCGCAGCACTCACACCAATTGTCATGAAGTGCTTCGAGATGCTAGTCATGGGCCACATCAAATCCAGACTCCCCACCTCTCTGGCCCCCTCCAGTTTGTGTGTCGTCCCAACTGGTCTACCGATGTTTCTGTATCCCTCGCCCTGTCCCATCTGGATAAGAGGGTAAGGATAAGAATGCTGTTCATTGACTTCAGTTCAGCATTCAACACAATCATCCCCCAGAAACTTATAGAAAAACTGAGCTTGCTGAACCTTAACACCTCCCTCTGTAACTGGATTCTGGACTTTCTGACCAAGAGACCTCAGACAGTCCGGATTGGAAACATCTCTAGTGCCACGATACTGAACACTGGAACCCCCCAGGGCTGTGTACTCAGCCCACTCCTGTTCACGCTGATGACTGATGACTGAACTGCTACGCACAGTGCAAATTACATCAAGTTTGCTGATGAAACGACAGTGGTGGGCCTCATTAGTAACAAAGATGAGGCACCATACAGAGACGAGGTGGAGAAACTAGCGGACTGGTACTTAACCAACAATCTGTCTCTGAATGTAGATAAGACAAAAGAGATTATTGACTTCAGGAGGGCCGGCACTAATCACTTCCCACTGCACATCAACGGCTACCTTATGGAGACACAAGTTTCTTGGTGTGCACATCACAGATTATCTCACTTGGACCATCAACACCACCTCCTTAGCTAAAAAAGCACAACATCTCCACCTCCTGCGGCAACTGAGAAGGGCAAACCTCCCCCCATACTATCCACATTCTATAGGGGTACCATCAAGAGCATGTTGACAAACTGTATCATTGTTTGGTTTGGGAATTGTAAGGTCCCAGACCGCAAGTCCCTGCAACGAATTATCAGTAGAGCAGGAAACATCATTGGAGCCTCCCTTCCATCCATTCAGGACATCTACCACAAAAGAATAAGGTGCTGTATATAATGACTAAGAAAAACAGAGGAGGCAACTGAAGGAAAGGAGAACAATGTACACAAGAGCATTGAAGGATGAAATATACTGAATAGAAATATACAGAAAAGTGAGAGGTCAGATAAGGTATGAATTCTCAATTTGGGATGATGTAATTAGTGGATACAATGAATACTATGCTAGTTAATATCACTGATCTAGGTTCTGAAATTCAATTAACTGGACGTGTCAGCAAACCACACCAAAGTAGGATGATAAACCCTATAAGTGCAGGAGATGAAATGCAAAAAGTTCACACTTTTTGTGTGAGGTAGTAAGGTTCATTACTCTGTTCTCCTCTCCACTAATAGCATCATCCAGGTGGGGCTGCACACTGGTGTCGGTGGAGGGGATCCCCATTACCCCATTACCTGTAAAGTGCTTTGAGTGGAGTGTGCAGAAAAGCGCTATAGAAGTGCAAGCAATTATAATAATGTATTATTATAATTAGCTATAGATGCAATATATCCCTCGGGAGGGGGATCAGAATACCTCCTGGGTATCCCTGCCTGTCGTAAGAGGCGACTAAAAGGGTTGTGTCAGGAAGGGCATCCGACGTAAAACCATCTTGCCAAAACCATGGTTGCAAAGAACACAAAGCACATACCGGATCGGTCAGGGCCCGGGTTAACAACGGCCGCCATTAGTGCTGTGTCCCAACAGGGTACTAATGGAAATTATGCTACTGTGGGGAAAACTGTAGAGTGGGGGCTACAGAAAAGAAACAAGGTGAAGGGGCCTGGAAGGAATGTTAAGTCAATGAGAGTGGGGAGTTGGAATGTTGGCACCATGACAGGGAGAGGGAGAGAATTGGTTGAAACTATGGCAAAGAGAAAAGTGGAGATCTTGTGTGTGCAAGAAACCAAGTGGAAAGGAAACAGCTCAAGACACCTAGGAGAGGGATACAAGATTCTATATGCTGGAAAGAGTACCAAAATGAATGGAGTGGGTGTGATAGTGTGCAAAGACCTAGCAGACAAGATAGTGAGGGTGGTTAGACACTCAGACAGGATTATCAATGTACAGGTGGCTTTTGAGAGTGGGTTATGGAATATCATCTCTGTATATGCACCACAGGTAGGAAGACCACAGGAGGAAAAGGATAGCTTTTTGGAAGATCTCGAAGAAGTGATTAGCAGAATCCCAGGAAATAAAATGGTGGTAATTGGAGGAGACTTCAATGCACATTTAGGAGAGAAATGCCCAGATTATCCAGATGAACATGGTCAGAGAGGGCTAGGAGAGAGAAATGAAGAAGGAGGAAGGCTACTAGAAACACTCCAAGCTCTTGAATTGTTTGCAGTGAACACAGGGTTCACGAAGAATTATGAGCAAAAGGTGACATACAGGAGTGGTGGCCATGATACCCAAATAGATTACATATTAGTGAGAAGAATTGATAGAGCGAAAGTCCAAGATGCTAAAGTCCTGCCCTATGAGGCTGTTACCAGACAACACAGGCTACTGGTGATGGACATCACAATATTGAAGGAGCGAAGAATAAGGCAGAGGAAACACCCAGCACGAACAAAAGTGTGGAAACTGAGAGAAAACAAAGTAGATTTCAACAGGCTGGTGAAAGAAATGAAAAACAACACAGAGGAAACAGAGGAGCCTTCAGTTGAAGAAGAGTGGACTGAGATGAGCCACATCCTAGAAGAGGCTGCTACCAGGGTTTGTGGAAAGACAAGAGGAGGCAGACCGAGGGAAAATGAAGAGTGGTGGTGGGATATGGAAGTTCAGGAAACACTGAAGGAAAAGAAAAAAGCATACAAGGCACTGAAAGATGGCACGGGAGAATTACAAGAATATAAGAGACTAAAGAAGGTAGCAAAAAGAAGTGTAGCAAGAGCAAAGGAAAGAGCCTGGAAAGAATGGTATGAGAAACTTGAAACAAAGGAAGGAGAGGACCAAATCTACAAGATTGCTAAACATAGAGCGAGACAGAAAAAAGATATTATCCGGGTGGCAGTACTCAAGGATGGAGAAGGCAGAGTCTTGATTAAAGAAGAACAGATCAAGCAAAGATGGCTGGAGTACTTCAAAAATCTGTTAAATGTAGAAAATGAGAGGGAGAACCTATTGGAGGCAGACGTAGTGTGTGGCCCAATCCAAGAAATTTCAGTAAAGGAAGTGACAGAAGCTATCAAAGAGATGAAAGTGGGCAAAGCAACTGGACCATCAGGAATAGCAGCAGAACACTTTAAGAACCTCGATGAAGAGGGGATTCAGTGGCTGACGAGATTGCTAAACAATATTGCAAAGGAAGAGAGAATTCCAGAAGAATGGACAAAAAGCAGTATGGTTACCATCTACAAGGAGAAAGGAGACCCAATGGAGTGTAAAAACTATAGAGGAATAAAACTTCTGGAACATGGATTGAAAATCCTGGAAAAAATTCTGGACAAGAGACTCAGGAAGATAATCAGGATCCACAACTCACAATTTGGATTCTCAGCGGGGAAAAGCACAACAGATGCCATTTTTGTGATGAGACAGCTACAGGAGAAGACACTAGAGAAAGGGAAAAAGCTGTATGTGGCCTTTCTGGACTTGGAGAAGGCATATGACCGTGTGCCCAGAGAGGTGGTGTATTGGTGCTTGAGGAAGAAAGGAGTACCAGAAAGCATGGTGAAGTTAGTTCAAGCAACCTATAGAGATGCAACTACGAAGATGATAACACAACAGGGAGAGACAAAAGAGTTTGAAATCACAGTTGGAGTACACCAAGGATCAGCACTAAGTCCTTTCCTTTTCATAAACATTATTGACACACTGACAGAGGAGGTAAGAACAGAAGTGCCTTGGGAACTCATCTTTGCTGATGATGTGGCACTGATGGCAGACTCAGAAGTAGAACTACAGGAGAAAGTGTTCAAATGGCAGAGGAGTCTGGAAAAGGGTGGACTGAAAATGAATGCAGAAAAATCTGAAATAATGGTAATGGAGAGAAGAGGAGATACTATGACCAATGTTGAGGAGACAAATGGAGGAAAACTGAAACAAGTTGATGACTTTAAATACCTTGGATCAAAACTGGTAAAGGGAGGAGAAACACTGGAGGCAGTAAAACAAAGAGTGAAAGCTGGATGGAACAAGTGGAGAGAGATAACTGGAATAATCTGTGACAGGAAAATTCCCAGAAAGTTAAAGTGCAAAATGTACAAGACTGTGATTAGACCTGTACTACTATATGGAGCTGAATGCTTGGCAGTTGGAAAGAGGGAAGAGAACTTGATGAGAAGAACTGAAATGAGGATGTTGAGATGGATTCTGCAGATTTCAATGAAGGATAAGATCAGAAATGAAGAAATCCGTAGACGATGTAGGGTGGTGGATGTGGTTGAGAAGATGCGAGAGGCGAGGTTACGGTGGTATGGACATATCATGAGGAGGGACGTTGAGGAAGTAACAAAGAGGGTAATGGAATTTGAGGTGGAAGGTAACAGAGGAAGAGGCAGGCCTAGAAAGAGATGGATAGATTGTGTGAGAAAAGATATGGAGGTATGTGAAGTGAGTGAGGAAGATGTGCTCGACAGAGACAAATGGAGAAGAGCAACCAAAGCAGCTGACCCCAGGACAGTCTGGGACTAAGGCTGTGAAAAAGAAGAAGAAGAAGAAGCTATAGATGCAATAGGAGGTGTCATACCTCATTTTGCCACTAGAGGGCATTCCAAGTCACACAGAGTATAAGTAAGTATAATATAGTTCAGCAGAGGAGCTGCGTCAGCATGCGTAATAGGTTTATTCCGTGCTGAAAAGCCAAGAAAGAAAATGTTTCGGCCGCAGAGCCTTCTTCAGGTGTGTGAAAGACAGGGCAGTCAGCAAAGGTAATGTAGCAGGAGAACAAGAGCTGGGAGAGAGGAGGAGCGAGAGGCGGGAGCAGGGGACAGACAGAGATGCCAATCAGGAGGTGTGAAGTCAGGACAGGTGAAGAGAGGTGTGAAATGAAACCTACAATGAATAGAGAGAATTTAGAAGACAAAATGAATGTCGTTGAGAGAAGGGAAAGGTGTGATCCTAGCGGCAGGATAATTTTACTTTCTGTAGTCTTTATGCAGCTGTAAACCTGAAAGAGGCACATCACGTTCACAAGCTACAGTATAATAAACTTTATTACATATCCAACAGAGCAAACCTGCTTTTATCAAATACACCTACTTTTAAATTAGTTTTATGTTCAACATGCTGTAATACAGTTTAAAATGAATAAATCTAAACCGTATACAACTTAAATTCTTTAATTAGAAAAAGATTGTACCCCAGCGTCGCCTGGGATTGTAATTCAAGCGTTCTCTGGCTCCACACGCCCTGTTGAGCGTTCACTGGTCCAGCTGGCAGTGTTACACAGTAGTGCAGCCGCACCGCTGAGTATTTCTAAAGAGGTGCAGTATCCCGCAGCCCCTGAACTCCAGACTACTGCAGTATCTCTCGCACATTCTGAACGGCTGGAGCTGTAATTAGTGTAGTCTATAAACCACACCAAAGCAGGATGATTAGCAAACCCTATAAGTGCAGCAGATGAAATACAAAAAGAACACACTAAAATCTGCTACTGCTCAAACACTCTGGTTCTCTCTTCCTCCCCTCACCTGACTGCCCATGTCTTCCTCAGGCTTGCTGGGCTGCCACATTGTGGACAATCTCTTGAAAAAACAGGTTCAAGAACAGGTTAACCTGAGGGGAAAGAATGTCAGATTCGAGTTTAACTGTACACACATCTACTATCTATAAAACTTAATCAGCAATTAAAACCTATGATTCTGTTGTAATCACATTAGAAAAGCACAAATGTGAGGATGCAATTTGGTTGCTAATAATTAATTGCTCTGAATACCTCACGCAGCTGTTTCACAGCTGAAGCAAAAGCATTAGTTCCAGAGCAGCAACCTTTTGTGTTACATGGTGACAGAGATTGTACTGTACTCTGAATGAGGCAGACTTCATTATACCTTTGAACATGACAACCCTCAGTTTAATTCTACACTTTCAAATAATGTGTATAATTATTTCATTTTACTACCCGCACAGAAAACCCTGTACTTGTTTACAATGTCATCTGCCAGGTGTTTGCTCAGTTTTCAGTGTTATTCAAGTGTTTGTTTTAATTTCTCATTTCACAGTATTTTAGCTAATCCTCCAATCGCTTTACCTTAGAAAATCCTACAAGAAACCTTACGTGTTAAAACCTCTATTTTTTCCTAAGTTTCCAAAGGTTTAGTATTTACATTTCTAGCTTCTAGCCAGCCTGTGCTATCAGGAGGCACAGCCTGCAGGGCTGGAGGATCAGTTCTTCTGCACTGAAGACAGACGGCCACAGTCCAGGTCCCAGAGGAAACAGAAGGGTCTCCCATGGATCAGACAGTCACGCAGCAGAGACAGTGGGGTGAGTCCAGGAGACCGACAGCCTTACCAATCAGGTCAACCCAGAATCCTCCACAGCTACTGCAGCCAGGTGGACGGACAGGAACCGCCAGCACAGACGATTCAGCAGGGACTGAGAGGAGGAGGAGCTCTCGGCTGGCTTTTCCTTCGGACTGACGTGACTAGAAGCTGAAGAGCCTTTGCCTCCAGGAGGTCTCGCCTATTAGCATGTTACCACTGTTACGTCCCCATGCGTGTCCGTGTTCGTTTTGTTTTTTCCGCTTCCTGTACTCAGGTACCCCCCCCCCCCTCCCCCCATTGGTCCATCACTACACCATCATTGCAGCTGTGACATCATCAGTCACCTCCTGACCAATCAGCAACTAGATCTACAGTTTAATACCGAAGAAGTTCCGACCTCGAGAGCTTTCGGCTAAACTTTGGTCAGCTTCGGCTCGTCTTCGCATTTGCTTGCTAGTGTTACGTGTTTGTTCATTGTTAGCTTCGGCTTTGTTTGTTTGATGGTTGGTTGGATGGCTTTGATTACCCGTGTTTTGTTATAACCTCGCCTTGTTACTTTCCTTTTTACCTTGCTTGTGCTCGTCTGTTACACTATTCCTTGCTTGTGTATTTTCTTCCGTTTTACCCGTTTTCCCATAATCGTGCAACTGGTCACTTGTGTCGTGTTATTGTGAACTGTGAACTTGCTGTACAGCAGGGGAAAGGTTTAGGTAAGGTGGCTGGGTTACACTGTGCACTCGTAGGGTTGTTTTCTGTCTAGACACGCTAGGTTAGGGGTGTGTGCCACTCTTGTGTTTTGGTTCTGGTTAGTCAGTGCAGGGAAGTTAGGGTGCTTGAAGACGCAGAAGACACTTTTGATTTTTGTTTGTTTATGTTAGTTAGGATAGACCTCACTGTATTAGCCAGATACGTATGGGTTTGTTGTTTTCTTTCCTTTGGCACCGCTCAAGTTCCTTTTCCCTGTGTATTGTGTCCTGTATACCGACCAGTCACTTATTCACTTTTTAAAAATAAATCACTTTTGCACCAAACTTGTTGTCACGCTTCCCAAGTCCCTCACCGGAATCCCACCTGCATCCAAACCCATCCGAAATGTTACATCCCTTTACTCCTAGACACCTGGGGTCATAACAAGCACAATATTCAAAGAAAAACTAAAAATGAATATGTTTATTGCATAAGTATTTTGCCCCTCAGTCAGTAGTTGGTGCAAGGACCTCTGACTGCAGCTACAGCTTTGAGTTTTTCTGGTTAAGTCTCGATCAACTTTGCACACCCAGGGCTATGCCACAGCTGCTGTTAAAGGAGAGTGGCAAGTTCTTACCAATTTGAAATAACTCATACTGAGGTGGCACAGTGGTTGGCATTGATACCTCACGGTGCTGGGGCCCTGGGTTCAGTTTCTGCGGTGTTGACTGCATGGAGTTTGCATGTTCTCCCTGCTTTTGTGTGTGTGCCCGTGTAACCTGCGAACGACTGGCACACCTTCCAGGGTGTATCCCCCCTCATGCCAGCTGCTTTCTGGATTAGGCTCCCTTGCAACAACGTAGTAGATAAAGCAGTTCGGAAAACGGATGCTTGAAACCAAGGCTTTAGAGAGGTGGTTTTCAACCAGTGGGCCACGGGGGTACTGCAGGGGGCCGTGAAATGATCAGGGTACGCTACGGGGGTACAATGAGTGCAAGATCTAAGGGGGCCTGTTGCTAACGTCAGTAAAATTTTTTTTTAGAAAAGACCATCTGTAAAGTAAACGAACGAGAGTTCGTATGTCTGGGGCGGGGAGCGCTGTGTATTTTCAAATAGCAATATTAGTCTGACATATTTAAAATTAAAACACAATGATCTAGAAAACATGGCTGTGTGGATAATTTGTAATTGATCATTGACGTGTCATTCCCAAACGTGTAGAATTGGATAACGCGACCTGTTCCCCTGCAAGACTGAGCAAGAGACAAGCTTACTTTTAAGTAAGCTGTCTTCGTTAGTGTGCAACTTAAAAGCAATCCAGAAATGTAACTCAGGCAGCGAGAAACGCAGAGAACAGAAAAGACCATTAGAGAGGAAAAGTTTAAAGTGGACTTTATCAGTTTCTTACTGGACACTGTCATCAGTGAGACAGAAGGACGTTTTTCTTTCTTGAGTGAATTCAGCCGTCTTTTTGGCATTGTTTGACATTAAAAATACTGGAGATAATTCAACTGAAGCTGCAACAAACGTGCCTTGTTTTAGGAGACATGGCGGAGATTTGGCAACTGGAATAAAGTTTCTGTCTCATCTGCGCCCCAATGAAGTCAACACTCCGTTTGAAGTACTGCAGTATTTGGTCAATGAAGATATGAAATCTGCTATTCCAGACACAGTGATAACCTGTCAAGTGTTTTTAACAATTCCAGTTGCTGTCGCCAGTGCTGAATGCTCGTTTAGCAAACTCAAAATTGATCAAAACTTATCCAAGGTTCACCATGAAGCAGGACGGACCGTCAGCTCTGGCTTTGCTGTCTGTAGAGAACAGCACCGCACGGCAGGTGGATTTCAGTGATATCATCGCTAAGTTTGTTGTGACGAAAGCACGACAAGTCAAGTTGTAAACTTTTAGAAAGCTTGTTACTGAGCTTGTTAAGTTCAGCATGTTAGCCCGTTTGAATTCTGCTCTCTTGCTCTGTGTGCACCTGCGGAGGCAGAAGGAAGCTGGAGGGGCTTTTCTATTTACTTGCACCCGAACCCAAGTATGGGCTGCCAAGGCCCTGGCTGCAATTGTATAACAGTTGTAAATATATAAAATATATAATATAAATAACAAACACTTGTATATATTATGGCTTAGCATGCTGGCATGACGTGACCGCCATTTAGCGCTATTATATGTGACATGACAAGAAGGGTAATGCAGAATGTAGTATAACTGCCTAACTACGCCTCATATCATGGGTAAGTGGCTTGCGTTTGGTTCTCTTACGAGGACACACAGAAACCTCTTCAGTGTCTTATACCGATAACCCAAAATCCAAACCCAAACTAAAAAAAGAGAAAAAGGGAACTGAGAACGAGCTGCTGCTGTGCTGTTTCGAAGTGTTACCAAACGAGGCTTTAAAGCCAAACAAAATACGTCTCTGCAGCCTGACATCCAGCATTTGGTATGTATCAAGGAGAACCAGCCCTCTCACTAAGTGAGCCAGAAATACAGCCGGGCTACTTGCAAGCTACTGAGTGTGCATTCCTGCGTCCATTGGGAAATCTACGTGTTGAATATAATGTAACGGATGAGGAGTTAACATATACTTCTGATTTATAATTAGATAGTTATTGTGCATATTTTTGTTTCTCAATGTCCTCATAAGTTCATTGGGACAGAAGGCTACCCCACACTTGTGTACAAATATTCAGTTCCTTTTGATTCCGCTCGCTCAGTTTTGTTTCTGACAAGGCTAACGTTAAGTATGAGAGACATCACAATTAATCAGCTGTACTGATGCCCTAGTTTTTACAATATTTTTCTTATTTTTTTTTTGAGGTGCTGATTTGACTCCTTCTGTAATCAATAAAAGGTCTTTGTAAACCATGTTTGTAGCTTGTACAGTATATGCGTATTTCCTCTAATTACTGGAGTCGACTAGGCTACTGCTGAGGTATAGAGCTAGCCCGTTTCAAACGTTGAGGACGGCTGGGTCCTTGTGCGGGCCGCAGAAGTTTTTAGTGTCGGTCATGTGGGCCGCGAGCTGTCATAGGTTGGGAACCTCTTCTTTAGAGGGTCTAGTACAGTTAAAAAGAAACCACTGGGTGTTTCCACAGTCCTAGTCCTCTTCATACTGCAAGCCAGATTATCATAGAAAGACTGGGAACTATGTGAATAGCTAACAAAGATAAGGTTATACTCTAAGGTTTCAGAAGGCTGGGTAACTGGTCCTGGAAAATGCATGCTCTGGGACAGGGCTAGAGACTCGACGTAAAGTCCCCAGAGCTGTGTAGCATTAGAGCCATAGCAAGAAACCCAGCCATAGGCCACCAAAATAAGGTGCAAACACTGGATTGGAGATAAGCAGGCACTCAATTACACTTCAGATTGAAAAATCACAAACTTAACTACCAAATGCAGGGAAGAAATTAACCAGGAAACTACAGACCTGCAACTCTTACTTCTGTTTTTGGCTAAGTTAGAAGAACACATAGCTTGGAAAGTGAAGGTCTTATCTAACTAGAATTCTTTGAAGAAGCAACAGACATTAAATAACACTAAAGCACATGACATTTTGATTTTCAGAAGGTGTCTGATAAGGCAGCTTTTTAAAGGTTGATTCTTAAAAGCCACAGAAATGCAAGCTAATGTACAGTAAAACCTTAGTTTTCAGGAGGGTTAATCACCCTGAAGTCTCTGCAAAAGGCGATTTTGCAGATGCAGGACTTAATCCTAATGGGTAAAGCAGGGTATGGTACAGAGGCTCATGAAACAGGCATTTTGGTAAAAAGCCTTTTCTTAGAACATATTTATTTCAGAACTAGTGTTAATAATTATTGGTAGCATCTTTAATGAAAGATAACACCGTAAACTTAAAATTATGCATTGTTTTATTTCTGTATTTTACAGTGGATATAAAAACGATATCGCGATCATAGCATAACCTTCTGATGAGAGTGCATTACTACTTTTTACATCTTGTGTTCATTAGAAATCCAGCACTACTGCTCTGTAATGAAGTTTATTACAGCACAGTAATACAGATGCAGCACTTGGAATGTGCATCACTTCTTAGTAACGTGGCATGGTGTTGTGTGATTCACTGGCCAAAGATGATCAATAGCTTGCACTTATGATGCGTTAGATCTTAGTGAAACCATTGCTTTGTTTAAACTGATTCCAAACTGTTCACCATCTTTAAATCCAAGCCCCTTGCTTTTCAGCATTTACATGTTTCCACTTGGTCAGCTTTTAAGGTCACATGACCTCAGCAATCATTTCTATGCTGGTGATACTCAAATATACATCCATACCAAACCTGACACTGATGTAGCTGTCTCTATTCTATCTAATTGCACCTGTGACATAAAAATATTGGATGACTCAATTTCCTTCATCTTAACTGTGAGAGACATGCTTACTGGCACCCCCCCATCAACTTAGTAAAGCTAGTCCTGTAACCCTATCTGTAGATGGTTCTGTACTTGAGCTTCAGTCTAAATGGAAAAACCTTGGGGTGATATTCGATTCTGGCTTAACATTCGACCCATATGTGCAGCATATTGTCAAAACATATTTTTCACCTCAGAAATATCGCTAGACTACACTCTATGTTATCACTAACTGTGGCTGAAAAGCTGATCAACACATTTGTGTTCTCCTGAATTGACTACTGTAATGCTCTACTTGCTGGGGTATCTAAATCTACTTTGAACAAACTGCAGTATGTCTAAAATTCAGCAGCCAGAATCCTGACCAGGTCTATTACAAGTTATCACATTACTCCTATCCTGGAGTCCCTGCACTGGCTTCGGGTCAAATTTCGTGTGGACTTTAAAATCCTCATGCTCACCTATAAGTACCTAAGTACCTGTCTGAGCTATTATCGTCCTACTCCCCACCTCGCAACCTTCGCCCCTCTAATTCTGGTCTCTTAACTGTCCCCAAGCCTGTCTACACTCTAGGGGTGACAGGGCCTTCTCCTGTTATGCCGCCAAGCACTGGAACTCTCTCCCCATTGATATCAGAGAGTCACAAACTCCTTCAAATCCAAACTATGAACCTTCTTCTTTAGAAGAGCCTTTACCCCTCTGCTCCATACTTAGTACCACCATCCACAGTCTCCTCTGTGTATTGTAATTGTGTTTTATCTTGTGTATTTTTACTGTAATTCTGTAAAGCGCTTTGAGAAGACACTTTTAAAGGCAATATATAAAAAAATATAGTTTTATTACTTTTTAAAATCGACTTAATAGGGAATATTAATATGAAACCATTTAATTTGGTAGCAAAATAAAATGTTTCTGATCGTCATTAAGAATAGGAACAAGCAAGTTTATTCCATGTTGGTGAAGAGAGGTGAAGAGAGGTGTGAGGTTGAAACCTGCAAATGAAGAGAGGATTAGAAGGAAGCGAGTCTGTCGGTGAGAGAGGGGGGAAGGTGTGATCCTAGTTTCAGGATAACTTTAGTTTTGGATTCCTTTTTCAACCCCTCTTTGAGAACACAAATGGAGAGATCAGTGTGATCATGGCTGTTAGAGGTGAAATGAGAAACTATGGGCTTGGAGAAATCTTTGATACCGCCATTAACCTTATTTACTGCATCACTTGCAGAAAACGCCCACTACCTACACTGGGAAAACGGAAGGAGACTGGTAGACTGCCTCAGGGAACATGTCAGGGCTGTGAGGATCAAAGATTCTCTCATTTGTGAAACTTTTTGTATTTTCTTGTTTTTACTCAGATAAGAATAAACTACATATACAATTCTTTTGACAGGTGGAAAGATGTTCAGTGCTTAACACCATTTTCACCAGAGAAAGCATTATGCCACATATTGTCTCTCAAATACCACACTAATACTATTAGTGTGGTATCGAAACTAAAATTATTCTGCAGTTAGGATCCTACATTCTCCCTTCCCTTAACGACAGATTACTGTTCTTTTAAATTTTCTCCATTCATTGGAAGTTTCATTTCACACCTCTCTGCACCCATTCTGACTTCACACCTCTTGATTGGCCTCTCTTTCTGTCCCCTGCTCCCGCCTCTCACTCCTCCTCCCTCCCAACCTTTGTTCTCCCGCTACTTTACCTTTGCCTACTGCCCTGTCTCTCTCACACCTGAAGAAGGCTCCACGGCCGAAACGTTGTGTTCTCTTTCTTCTTTTTTTCAGCATGGAATAAACCTATTACTTGTTCCTTTGCAGCCTACGCATGCTGACGCAGCTACCCACCTGAACTACAACACTAATACTACTGTGTGTCACACCCCTACCTTAAAGCTAGTAATAAAATGGGCTGTAAATACACAGTATGTAGGGGCACTTTCACACACCCCAACTCTATGTCTTGCAATAACACACTGCATTCACAAGAAGGCCAGTCTTTTTAAATAAAAGCTCTTCTAAAAAAGGTTTTGAGTCTAGATTTGAGAGAGCAAAGGTGACTCTCTGATATCCTCAGGTAAACCAAGAGACTAAAGAAATCGCTAATGATAAAATATCTGCCTTGTGCCATTTCTCAAACTGCTCCAAAATCAGGCACAGAATAAAAACCTCTAATCTGAATGCCATGATGGACACACCACCAATTACCCCTACACAGCACCTTTAACACCAAGGACAACTTAAAACGAATACACGCAACAAGTACACGCACCCCCCAAGGAAAAAATACTGGCTCCACAAAACGGATCAACAATGCCGGACCAGCCCTGGAAATATGTTTGATCCACACGACAGTTACGCCAGGGTGAAAAATGGGAGCGATGTAAAAGCTGGATATAATGAACATGCAGAAACAAACTGAAGAACAGTAAAATTTGTTTTGCAAGAACGGCAATTACAAACGTTTTAAAATACGTACTTGCAACACAAAGATCACAGTAATGCACTGTTATTTTAAAACTAGCTCTATGGGCACTACATGGTACTGATGCTGCCCACTATTATTTGCTGCCCACTAACTCCCTTTCCCAAAAACTTTACAGCTAATTCACAGCTGGATCTTATGGAAGCCCGTTTCCACAAGGGACTAAAAACAAAACGCGCTATGGTATCTCATAATTCCGACTTAGTATGATACTTTTTACATATTTGACATATTTCCATTGTATGTCCTTTTTTACTTAAAAAAGAAGGTCTTCTTTAGCTCAGCTGGTAAGACCTGGGTTCGAGCCAATGCAGTGAGGCACGAACTAGGGTGGGAGCAGCGAGGGCACAAGGCCTAGAACCCGAATCCGTTACAATAACAAAAGGACAGACAATGAAATGTGGGCTATTTCGAAGTCACAAATGTGAGATAAAAGTCGCAATTCTGAGTTACTAAGTCACAATTCTGAGATACCATAGCGCGGTTTTTTTTACTCCCTGGAGGAAACGGGGTTCCATCGGATCTTGCCTTATGAAACCAAAAATCCAGACTTTTGTCAACATACAGTGAATATCAAAAGTCTACACACTCATAGCAATTTCAGCTTGTGTTGATATAAAGGCTGAAATCAGGACAAATCATATCAGACCTTTTTTCACTTTTAAGAAGGTCTTGTAACCAACAATATTTAAGTGAAAACCAAATGCATCATTTTTATGAAAAATAATTAAAAACAAAACTCTCAATTGGTGTGTAGACTTGATACCCACTGTATTTACTAAAGTGATATAGCTACATAATTTCACAGTGTTAAACAGTGCCCCATTGCTCAATGAATCTTTACACCCTCAGTATGATAAAAACAAAAACCATAATCTCATAGGCAGGCGTGAACTACAGTAGAGTTAATAACTTCCTTTTTAAAGAAATACAAATTTTAAAACACATCTGAGATCTGTTGTAACTGTTAATGGTAAATATAATTGTGATTCCCAACAAATTAATATGCAAACTACACTCATTTCTAATAACTGTACATTTCACAATGTGTCAAAAATTAAAATATTAATATTTACTAATAATATTAAGGATATCAGGGTGTAATAATAGATTGGATATCAGAGTACGTTTCGGGAACTGTTAAGGTTTTATAATTTCCTAGAGAAGACTGTCAAACAGGGGTAGTGAACACATTATTATGTTTTAAGGCAGACTTATCTGCTTGTAAGAGCAAGGTAACTTTCTGCTCAATGAAATAAGCTACAATACGGTCAGGCAGACAGATTTTAAATTCTTCAAACAAAGCAATAGCTTAGCTATTTAAGTTAACAAAAAATACCCCTATCTCTTGTGCAAACCTAAAGGGTGGATTGTTTTTAAATTTTGAAACATTTCATGGTATGTCTCAGGAACTAATTCACGGTATAATCAAAACAAAACACCCACTGGGCACAACGAGGTATGACATGCAGGTGTGAAATACAGTAGAGTTAATAACCTCTGTTACTAAAGGTTTCAGATTTGTTGTAACTGTTAATATAATGGTCATATAATTGCAGTTCTACCATTTGTCACCTAATACTGTTATTGTTATACATGTGTGTTGTACCAGTGATGTGGTTGTTGGGGTTATTCACAGGTCCAGTCTTAGTATACTGACTCAACCATTGAGAAAAATATGCATGTACTATGTTGATGTTAGTGATTTTACAATAACTTTTGTCTTACAAATTAAGTCCCAACGTTAGACTATGCAGTGCAATGAGGAAATACAATCATCAACAGGACTTTTTTCTCCCAGTCAGCATTCTTTAAATAGTGCCTTCTCCTCTCACATTCCCAAACAGTAGCGCACACGTCAATGAAGAGCAGTGTGATTGTATACAACATCAATATACAGTAAAGTATGATACCATATGGTTTTAAACCCACTACAGTACAGTAGGCGTGAAATATATTTTTATAATCCAATTTTCTGGCTACAGCCTAAATATTTCCACATACCGCGTTTCACTGCTCCACCTGGTGATTTTACAAACTAGTCCACTAGAAGAGTATTAAAAAACATATGCGATATGGTGTGGTGTGTAAACCGCAACCTGCTGCCTGATTCTGTGTGCGTTCTGAATGGGTGAATCTGTAACAGAAGTGTGCTCACTCCCTTCCCACTCAACCAACTCTCCTCTAATGTTTGTTACCCTTTTCCACAAACCATGTGAGAACCGAGACTGTGGTCACTTAGGGACCAAAGGTTTAACTTACTTAACAGCATAACACTAATACAGCCATTAGCCTCATGTCTACCCACACCGTACATGTAGTGCCTTCCTGACAGATTGAATACCTAATGCATGACGCACCTGTACATACAGACCCAGCCATTCAAAATCAGCTGTGTTAAAACGCAGTGGATGTAACGCAATATACCGCATCTTTTTTTAAAATAGGATAACAGTATCTGGAAGCACCTTGTAAAAACACCAGATGGAGCTAATAAAGCTTAACCTCTCATGTACAGCATTTGAGCTGTTGACAGAAAACGGCTGGTTTCTAAGCCCAGTCACTGCCCAATCTTTATTCAATTAATAATTTAAGTTGTATACTCTTTAGACTTTTAATAATTTTAAACTATGTATTACAGCATATCAACCATTAAACATTAAAAAGTCAATATTTTATAAAAGCAAGATTGCTCAGTTGGACCAAAGTTTACTAACATGAGTTCTGGTTTTAACGCGCTTGTTCTAACATTAAGCTTATATTCTGTACTTCATAAAAAGTTGTGACGTTTTATCCTTTTCTAAGAATATGTAGTAAGAACACCACTTGCTGTTATTGTAGAAAGATACATGTTGTAGTGATTTAACATAACTTGATAGTTATATGAA
Organism: Lepisosteus platostomus; assembly: GCF_059453375.1. NCBI lineage: Eukaryota > Metazoa > Chordata > Actinopteri > Semionotiformes > Lepisosteidae > Lepisosteus > Lepisosteus platostomus. The sequence goes on along the minus strand of NC_142627.1, from coordinate 46,841 downwards.
TATAGAATCGTGTAACTAAGCAGTTAAAGTATCACAAGTGGACATTTTGGAAACTTTATGACATTTTTTTTAAACTTCTATTGTCCTTGTAGTGGCAATGAGCACTTTAATGTAGAGAGCTGCACCCAGGTGGTTCAAAACGCCATCAGAGCCGAATGCATAAAAATAGTCCACTATTATACAGATGCAGCCATTCAAAATGCGCGGGCGATACCGCATTATTTTCCGGTACACTGTACGCAGTCTACCGCAAATTACCGGTAAATACCGCTAGTTACCGTAAATTCTCCTATAATACGACAAGCAAAATAATAGTATCCGGAATTTCCGCAAGGTGGAGCTAATAAAGCTCAACCTCTCATGTTTGAGCTGTCGCCATCAAAGTCTTTAACGAAGATATTACTAATAGTATTAATAATGAATGACCTTGGACAAGCTGTAAGTGTAAACTCAAAGTATTGCCCTGGTCAACATTCTTTTTTTCATTGACCGTCTTTGTAAAAGTAACACCACAGCATTTCGCAATCATGCATTTGTTTCCAATCATGCAAAGTACAGTAATTTTTGAGAATTGATTCACCATGCCTTTCACATGCTCATAAAAGAGATTGATTTAGGAACATAAACATATTACCGTATGAAAACTGTATTGTATACAGTATGTATATGTATATTTAATGTCTTAACTGTGCCCGTTTAAGTATTGAATATTCATATGGAATTTTACCACTGAAGGGAAATTTAGTAGCTGAGCATAAAAAGAATAGGAGCATACTGCAACGCGTGTGAAGGCCATAAACTATATTAATTTTGGAACATAAACATACAGTATATGGCTGGTCTCGGTACTTTAAAGAAAACATACACGAAACATGGTTTCATTATGACCAGAATCGGTCTTGAGATATTTTTAACTTGATTTACAGTATTTGAGAGGTATGTCTTAACACCGATACTACGTAAATACTGCTCACGTATATGTTTCTAGGTTTATATTATGCATTTCATACGGTCAAATTACTTTTGAGCAACTAATAAGAAGCGCGAAACGGTATGCCCAGGGCGTTTTAGTTTCGTTTTGTGCTGGGACTCTGCTTTAACAATGTCGCCGTGGATTGATTAGAGATATCAAGTACATACAAGTCATTTTTTAAATGTTGTAGTTCGTCTTGTAAAAATGTTACGAGTACATCATCTATCAACAATTACACAGGTTCTGTTTCCTGTTTCCATATTGCGGATTTTGGTTACGTAATATTATTTTCTAAATTTCACGTTGTGAATATATGATTTGGGCAAACAGAGCCGCAAAGAAGTACATTATGGGTTGTTTTTTTTTGCAGTTTTATCTAGAACAAGCTATGCTTAAACCTTTGTCTGATTCTTGTGAAACTATCCACACGACAGTTACAGTACCTAGGAGTTGACTTCAGTGATGTCACTGATGGGATGTTTCTAAAAATCCATCCTCTGTAAAACGTCTTCTCTAGTTGTCCTGCATATGACTTTATTTACTATGACTTTATTTTTTAACAAACATTTCTTTGAAAAAATGAAACGTTTCCCTTGGTCAGAGATTAAATAAAACCTCACTCGCACCAAACAAATTTATATTTCTAAATATCACAACATGATCGAACATTTATATTGATTTGAATCGCGTTTTAATTTAAATCGTAAACGCGTGTTTAAATATATGTGTTTAAAGGCGATATACTGTATAAAAGCGCTGATTCTTATGGAGTGTGTTCCGCCGGGGATTCAAAAAATTTATTTTTTTTAATCGCGTATCTAAGGAAAATTGCAGTATAACTTTGTTCATGCACAAACAGTGGCATGTTACATTATAATTTGGGTGTCTCCTCTTGCCAGAAAGCTCTAAATTGCATTTTGAGTGCGGTTTTTGACTTTTTCTAAATTGCAACCCATAAATAAAGCTGATAAAGCTTACAACAGCACATTGGACAATGCAACGTAAATTGCAAAAATGCACTTGGAATCTGTCCAAGCCCTCCTACGAAAATTATTTAAACTGCGACACTGATCATTCATCTCTAAATAAACTTTATTTTATATAGCGTTTTAAGCGAATAGGTAATTAGATTGCTCATAAACCTAATCGCTTTTTCTACATAAACACAGCGTGATTGCTCTCTGAAAATGCTTTTCCTTTTTAGGCTCAGATTTCAACTATAGATTGTATTATTATAAACTTTCTTGGAAAAATGTACTTTATGTAAACCATGTTTGCTATTAATTCATTTAGGGCTAAAATACGTTCATTGTCTTCCAATCGAGTAGAGTTGACATTGGAAGCTTGCCACTCCCGGACTGTTACACCAATGCATTAGCATGTTAAAGCGATTCCATTGAGGAGCCCAGCTACCAGTTAACACTGTACTTCCTACTTTGAAAATACCTGTGAAACCGGTTTAATTCGACACAGCCAGCACTCCGGCAGAGAGGGGGTTGTACTCGTAAAGTAGAAACAGGCGAGATTTCCAGCGAAAGACACCCCCCCCCTCCCCCCTCAAAAACCCAGTAAGTACAGTTCTAGTTAAGAAAGGCGAGGCTCCTCAATGAAATCGCTTTAACATGCTAATACGTTGGTGTAACAGTCCGGGCGTGGCAAGCTTCTAATTTCAACCCGACCACAGCGAAAGGAACCCTTCTTTCATTTGAAGACAATGAACATACTTTAGCCCTGAATGAATTAATAGCAAACATGGTTTACATAAAAGCCCTTTTAGCCTTTGTCACTAATGAAACAAAGGTCACTAGCCTTTGTCACTAATGAAACCACTAAATAAAGACATAAATATAAAAATCTTAAGATTTTTAAAATACATGACTTTGCTAAAATTTATTTGAAAATAAAGACGATTACAAACGCCAGGGGAGAGAGAGAACAGGGGAGGGATGTTGGTTTTGCATAAGGGAATGCATAAGGCTATGGAAATGAGGTCTGTTTGGGAATGTGGAGTTATATGTTCTGGCTGTTTGTGAATTATCGTTGTTGAGTATGGAGTGTTGAGGTATTGATTTTGTGTAATGCTTTATGTTGAAAATTGAGGTGGATTTTGTTTATGATAAAGAGGATAAACTGGGATGGGAGGAGGGTTTGGTTTAGCATAAGGGGCAGGATTATGATAATTGGAGGAATATGCGAGAGTATAATGGTTTGATATATTTGATTTTGTATTGTGGTCGTTATCTATGTTTTTGGTTGGTATTATGTTTATATGGTTGTTTTTGTTGGTTGGTTGTTATTATGGTTATTAATAATACGATCTATAGTTGAAATCTGAGCCTAAATAAAAAGAAAAAGCAAGTGATTAGGTTTATGAGCAATCTAATGACTTATTCGTTTAAAACGCTATATAAAATAAAGTTTATTATTAATTTGCTGGACAGAGCGGTGAACATTATTATGCATAAGACAAAGATAACGATCCTGATCAGTTTAGAAATCTGTGTACGCTGTAAGGTTTTTACTTCTTAAACTTTTAAAATACACGTTTCGAATAGAAAGAAATCCTCTTCCTGGTATAGTCGCATGAAGAGAGAGTCGAAACAGCCCTACACAGCCCTGTCGCAGTACAATAAATATAACATATCGTTATTAAATTCTTTAGATACACGATTCCATATTATATTAGCAGAAAAGCTTAAAACTACCACTTTTTCACATGCTATTTCACATGTTAGTTAAATTTAATTTATTTATATATTATATATTTATATCTCCGACCAAGGGAAACGTCTCATTTTTTCAAAGAAATGTTTGTTTGTTGATTGTTATCAAAAATGACTTAGAATCGATCATGTTGTGATATTTTGAAATATAAAAGTCAATTGATTTTCCATAATATTGCTATTCTATTTTTTCGAAGAAATGTTTGTTAAAAGAAAAGTCCAGCACCAGCTGGATTTGAACGCACAACCTGTGAGTTGGTAATCAGGCACATAGACCAGTAGGCTACAAGGGAAGTCGCATGAAGAGGGAGGCGAAACAGCCCTACACAGCCTTGTCGCAGCACACGAATATAATCATATCGTTATTAAATTCTTTAGATACGCGATTCCATATTATATTCCCTATTAATCAAATTCTAAAAGTATGCTTGCTGACTCCGGTATCTCTTTAGTTAAAGACTTCGATGCTTAAAATGTTTAGGGAGAAATGGAATACTGGTGTGTATTTTTTACTTTAAAGTACCAAGACCAGCCATATACTGTATGTTTAAGTTCCAAAATTAATATCGTTTATGGCCTTCACATGCGTTGCAGTATGCTCCTATTCTTTTTATGCTCAGGCACTAAGATTTCCCTTCAGTGGTAAAATTCCATATAAATCTTAAATACTACAACTGGCACAGTAAAGACGTTTACTGTAAATCTTTCTACGACAGACCAACGGACCACGAGTGCCCCTGTCGGTCAACCAATCACGTACCGCGGTACCCTGCGTCATCTTGCGTCACAATGCGTGACGCCGTAGCCAATTACCTCCGGTATGTGTCTGTACCGCGCACTTTGAATGGCTGCATCTGTAGCTTACTGTGAACATGTGTTTATTTAGGTTTACACCCGAATAGAGAAAATCGACATTTTGTCTTACTCCAAATGTCAGCACCCAGTAATCAGCCAACAATTTAATTTGGAATTAAAAAAAAAGTTTAAACTGTACTATGAAGTACACCGCCTGGGACTGAACCCGATCCGTCAGCGTCATTCAACAGGGAACCAGCTGGCTGGGCTGAAGGAGACCTCAGTCCAGGTGCCTGATTTGCTCTGGGAGGTTGTGTCTGGCAGAACTGGCTCCGGCGTGTGTATCTGAGTGAATTATTACACACGATGGTTTTGTGTTTAAGAACTTTCTCACAGAAATCTTTAAATTAAACGAGGGAGGGGGGAAGGGTTATTTTTTACAATTGCCAGTAATTGGAGCACAGCTTATCAATACGATGGGCAAATGTTTTTTTTTATTTTTAAAAACAAAATAAAAAATAAGATACAATGACATTTTCCTGCCTAAAACATTGCAAGACTTTAAAAGCTATAAAAACTCGTTTAGATAGTTAAAAAAAAAACAGATTTGCGAAAAACGGGTGATTTTATTTCCTCGTGATCAGCTTAGAATCTTTGTGTATGCTGTAAAATTTTTACTCTTTAATTCAACGTTTAAAATATTTGAATTTCATAAACGCAACACACGTTTCATACGGGAAAACAATCATCTTCTCTTCTCTTCCGGTTGTGCAGGACAGATCAGCAGGTCTTTTTCTCCCAATCAGAGGCTGTGAAAATAGCGCACCACCCGCTGTGTTCCGTCAGGGGGCTTGGGCACGAGGAGCAGCACAGCATGAGCGAGCTCTATAGTGCGGAGTGCGAATGACACCAATAGCGTCTGCATTTATCGCTTATTTCAAATTAAACAATGTTAATCGTTATCTTTGTCTTCTAAGTCACTTAATTAACTTTAAGCATAGCTTTCCCACCATGTAGATTTTCCCACCAAACAAAGCAGGAGCTGATTGTACTTCCTAATGGCATCACATGTGTAAGGATTAGATGGTAATCGCTTTTTTAAAAACACATTTTAGCAAAGTTTCATCTACACAAATGCCACAAAACTATTCTCAATTGTATTTCTGAATGTTAAGGCACACTTAGTTAAACGTTTTAAAAACATCTAAAGAAGAAAGTCAGGTGTGAACAAACGATTAGTTATCGATAATATGAAAATTAGCACTAATAAATTGTTGCACTTTTCCACATCCTGTAAAAATATTGATTTACAAAGCTTTGTTCAAATGTATGTTAATTCTGACTATTAGATAATAAGTAAAATACAAAATTAATAAAGAAAATAGGGTAAAATATAAGTTAAAATATCTTACGAACAACCAACAATGAATAATCTCAACTGTTAATAAAAAATAAATATCTAAGGAATCGGATGGCACAGTGGTTAGCATGCCTTTTGTGTTCTTTCATAAATAAAACAGGACCACCAGACGTCTCTGAAGAGCTCAAAATGAAATAATGTATGGAAATCACTGAACTGAAAGATGACTAGGATATCCTTCCATGTTTCATTAGCTTGGCCACCCTGCCGTGCCGAGGCCCTGGGTTCAACTCCTGAGGTATTGTCTGTGTGGAGTTTGCATGTTCTCTGTGGGCTTTCTCCAGGTAAACTTATTTCCTCTTGCACTCCAAAACACACTGGTAGGTTAACTGGCTCAAGGGAATACTGAGCCTGCTTTAAGCGTGTGTTTATGTCTGTCTGCCCTGTGGTGGACTGACACTATGTCCAGGGTGTATTCTGCCTGGCATCTGTTTCTTGCGGCAATAGACTGTTACGACCTCAAAAATACTTCTAGGGCCCCAACACAAAAGAATGGCCGAGAGATCGGACTTCCCCTGGAAAACAAACCAACTTTATGATACCAAAAAAACCCAGGGAGGCAGCGGTGCACATCTGTATTCCAACTGGGAGGGGAAAGACCAAAAGAAAAACACAACCCTGACAGACTGGCTAAAAAAAACAACTAGATAAGATAGAACCGGGAAAAAAAGGTGGTTGTGCCTAACAATGCGGCCATACCAAAAAAAAGCCTTCTGCATCCTACCCATATCTACACTAACTACCCCAAGCAAAAGCAAAAACAGAAAAGCACACGTCTTTCCCCCATCCCCAATACACACCACTCAACTAACCTCATTCCCCATCTCCGACCTCTCAGCGCTCTCCCTTTTGCAGTCTCATTTCCCCTTTTAAATGTTTCTGCCTCATTTGCTTAATATATCATTTGGCAGCACCCGGAGAAAAAGGAGAAAACTATTAGGAAAAAAAATAACTCTCCAACTGAGGACCGTAACAGACTCCAGCTGCTCTGTAAAGGATAAAGAGATGGAGCTAAAGGCACTGTGTAACTACTGTATAGACAGAGACCGAAGCGCACCACCAGATGGCAGGATCTCACTGAGGAGAAATGATTTTATAGTGCTGGTTAAAGGAGTCAGCCTTTCCACTTCTCTGGGTCTGATCAATCCAACGACCTATTTTCTGTGCTTTCCCTACCCTGCTTGATTTATAATTATTCTGAAAATCTCCTTCTTGAAATAGGTCATTTATAAATACCTGTTTTACCTGTTAACATCTTGCACCAACTCTGTGATAAAATATTCACTGTGCTCAACCTGACAGAGTTCTTAGTTCATCCTGCTACCAGCATTGAATATAGCAATCTAAAGATTTCAATTATATCTTTATTTAGTAGTTCCACTAGTGACAAAGACTAAATTACTTTCTTGGAAAAATGTCTTGTTCCAAAACAATGACTCGCTTTAACAAAATATATTTACAAATGCTTTCCCCTGGCGATCTACCTGACTGTCCGACTGTTTGAGAAGCCCTCCATGAAACCATGTTTGCTATTAATTCATATAAGGGCTCTCTTACTGAATTGCTGTTTTTCATGGGTGCTAACTTTCTGACCCTCTATCCAATCACACTTTCACAGTCTCCCTACCAGAAAAAAACCTGATTATTCAAGCCCCTAACTCTCTGCCAAATCTACTTCTGGTTCACATGGTCTTTTGTAACACACACCTTTCTGGGATTTTTTGCATTTCTAAGCTTTTGCAAGTGTTCCTGCATCCCTCTTCTGCACTATGTCTGGTCATGGCTTTTTTCTGTTTGCTTATTTCAAGGTAACACCTGCTCCAATTCTAAAACTTTTTGCTCATGTGGATTTTTGTATTTTCACATTTACATCTCTAACACTTTAATGTTCCAAATTTTCATTTGCCTTCATTTTTAAAAATGAATTTCAGTTTCAGCCTTTAAAATGCTTAAGTTTCTTTCTTTTGTTCTTGCCCTACAGAGCTCTTTAACTGTGAAGTTCCCAGCATTTTTAAATGAGTCTAATAATGGTCAGGTTACTTGGACATGAGAAGCAGATAGTGATCTCTGGTGCGAACTTTTTGCAGCTGAAATTTCACTGTTTAAACAAATAAGAAATTAGATTGTTCAAAAATCTAATCACTTATTTTAACTAGTGCTGGGTGATAATTCGATAATGAGAATTATCGCGATATAATTTTCATCAATATAATTTTAACAAAAGTTCGTTGTTTGAGTTATTTTTAGAGGGGGCCAACTTCAGGGAGCTAAGATTCATCAATGAGTAATCAGGAAACAGTTTAAATTCTCATCAGAAAGACTTCAGAAACTAAAATTATCCTGCAGCTAGGATCACACCTTCCCCCTTCTCTTAACGACAGACTGCTGTTCTTCTAAATTCTCTCTATACATTGTAGGTTTCATTTCACACCTCTCTTCACCTGTCCCGACTTCACACCTCTTGATTGGCCTCTCTGTCTGTCCCCTGCTCCTGCTCCTCAATCCTCCTCTCTCCCAGTCTTTGTTCTCCCGCTAATTTACCTTTGCTTACTGCCCTGTCTCTCTCACACCTGAAGAAGGCTCTGCGGCCGAAACGTTGTTTGCTTTCTTCTCTTTTCAGCATGGAATAAACCTATTACTTGTTCTTAATCAACCGTCTGTGTAGGGGGGTTGGGCAGAGCGATGGAGAGTGAAATAAATGACCGCCGGCACTTTTCCTTCCCCCCAGTGCGAGGTGATAATGTGGAAAACGGGGTTTTTATTTTACTGGGAGTGTGAACACTGAGTGAGCACTTGGGCGCACATTGAGATTGACACAGTGAGATTACCGAGATGGATAGTTTTAGTAATATGTTGACAAATATCTGAAGTTTTGCTTTCACGAGACAAGATAAAATTGTATCCAGCTGTGAATCAACTACGTGACCTTAACCCCGTGAAATGTGGGAAAGAGGTTTAGTGGGCACCGTTACTCACAGTGTTTTTCATGTGTGCTAACTTTCTGACCCTCTATCCAATCACACTTTCACAGTCTCCCTACCAGAAAAAAACCTGATTATTCAAGCCCCTAACTCTCTGCCAAATCTACTTCTGGTTCACATGGTCTTTTGTAACACACACCTTTCTGGGATTTTTTGCATTTCTAAGCTTTTGCAAGTGTTCCTGCATCCCTCTTCTGCACTTTGTCTGGTCATGGCTTTTTTCTGTTTGCTTATTTCAAGGTAACACCTGCTCCAATTCTAAAACTTTTTGCTCATGTGGATTTTTGTATTTTCACATTTACATCTCTAACACTTTAATGTTCCAAATGTTCATTTGCCTTCATTTTTAAAAATGAATTTCAGTTTCAGCCTTTAAAATGCTTAAGTTTCTTTCTTTTGTTCTTGCCCTACAGAGCTCTTTAACTGTGAAGTTCCCAGCATTTTTAAATGAGTCTAATAATGGTCAGGTTACTTGGACATGAGAAGCAGATAGTGATCTCTGGTGCAAACTTTTTGCAGCTGAAATAAAGAAAGTATGTTTTTAATGTTTGAAATCGCTATACTTGCAAGTACATTTTGTATTCAGTTTGCTTGTGTATGTTTGCTGGTGGGCAAACATTCGAGGTGAAAATTCGTCCACAAGGAGTGTAGCTTTAAAGACGGCACCAAACTTTTTCGTCTCTGTGTGTTGCTCAAGCCATTCCTCTTTGGAGCCTTTTGACCCCTCCCCCTTCCCTCTGCCTGCCTGACCTGTCCCCATTATTAACCAGTGTGTGTCCGAATCGCAGCAGGTAAGAGAGAGTTGGGAGAGACAGGAAAAGGTGAAATCTGGTTTAAATTTAAATTACATTTTACCTTCATTTTTTATTTTATAATTGTAGAAACCGAGAGATTCAAGCCTGAAGTGTCAAGCCAAGCTGTATTGTATGCACACAAGCAGCAGCGTATTTGAGGCTTACTGCTGTATTGCTCCTTGTATGCATACAATACAGCTTGGCTTGACGAACGGACACTTCAGGCTTGAATCTGTTGGTTTCTACATGTTTGTATTTTACGTACTTTTTGATAGATTTAACGTATGTTTGAACACAGTCTTGCAAGTTAATGTTTATAGAAGATGTGGAAGAAGTGCAACAATTTATCAGTGTGGAATTTGATCAAATTATTGATTACTAATAGTTTATGCACCCGAAGCCTGACTTTATTGAGATGTATATAAAATATTGAACTGTGACATAACATTCAGAAATACAATCGCAAATATTTCTGTATAAAAAAATATTTGTGTAAATTCAAATTTTCTAAAATTTATTTTTTTTAAACTAAAAATGATTAAAATGTATAATCTTTCCATATGTGATGTAATTAGAAAGTACAATAAGCCCCTGCTTTGTTTAACGATGGTTTCAAATATAAAACTAGTGAGAAAGCTTAGTTTAATGATAATTAAAAGAAATTATTTAGATTCCATTATGAAGTTTTAAAGGCAGACGTGCTCAGTGCCATAAACACTGCAGGCTGCAGAACGGTCTCCTCACAGCGCCGCCTCTTCTCTGACTGAGCTGAGCTCAGAGGGCGGGGCGCTGTTCTCTCAGCCACCTGCTAATTCGCTACACACCACAGGAAGACAGGAGAACACGACTGTACTGTATCGGTACGAAATGCATCTGGATTTTATAAAATTAAAGTGTTTAAAATGTTTCAAAAGTTAAAAAAACATACAGCTTACACAAGGATTCTAAACTGATCACAAGGAAGAAATATTACCTGTTTTTTGTGTATTTCTTGTTTTTAACTAAACCCTTTTGTTACGGGTTTTAAAATCATTTAATGTCCTTTACAGGCAGACACGTTATTCTTATTTTTTAATTTCTTTAAAATTTAAAGATACAGTTGCCCATCGTGCCACACGATGTTCCATTTTTATGTTTTTGAGAGACTTCGGAAAGCTTACACTGACGCATAACAAATACAGCATAATGCCTTCTCACATTAGGAAGTCTCTTGCACCTGGGATCCGCTTTATTCAAAAGATGCAACCAGGTACTAGATATTGTTTAAATAAAAGCTGTGGAATGATTCACAAATTGCGATCTTTAAACCTATAGGTTGCAGGCTCTGTCATTTGTTCACAAAGTTATTGACTTCCGAAAAATCATGTCTCATAAATAGGCGTTTTAATAAGCAAAGGTTATGAAAACCATAAAAAAAAGACTGAAAAAGATACAAGAAGCTTTATTTTTTATTTAATTAATACTGCTTATAATGACCAGACACATTATTATAGCTTCAGTGATATATTTAATACCGCTTTGTTATTCTCGATTCTAATTACAATATATACGATTTTGTTTTAAGGCTTGAGGCGTCTGTTAAATTGCCCCACTGAATAAAGTGTTTTGAATTAAACCGGTTGAATAGGTTTTTACTCCAACTGTTGGCAGTATTCACGTTTGATAATTCACATTTTTATTCCATTATTAATATCAGTTAACATTGAATAAGCCATAATGCAGGTGTAGCGGCCAGGCTTAATAATAAGAAAGAATTAAGTGTTCTGGGCTTTCCCAAATGAGGCCCCATTTCTCTGTTTATCTCTGTGGTGCAGCCACAGAGAAACTATTCATGCAGGCTGATTTAAGGTTTCCTTTGATAAGGTTTCCTAGGACAGCTCCCAAAGGGGGATGCACTTAGCTAAGCCTGGCTATCATGATCAATGGTCATCCATTGGCGCCTATCTGTCTAGGGAGTGCCAGTTGGACATCTGGACTGCATTCCTAAGTGTCAGGAGTAAGTGACTCATATCTCACCTTGATCAACCAATCAGGGACTGGTAGGGCCGAGTAACCCACGTGGGACTCTGATGCCCATGGAACTTTCAGCCAATCAATGAGCTGAAGTTCCTCCAGGTAAAAACAGGCAACACAGAGAGCCTGAGAGATTCAGGAAGATTCAGTAAGATTCTGGAGGAGAATTATTGGACTTTTCTTAAGGGAATTCAAAGGAGAATTCCAGGGGAGGACGGCCCAGGAGCAGAAGGCTCCCAAGGGCAGGACATTCTCACAGCGCGCCTCCTGACCATCCTGAGACTCAGCCCGGACAACCACGGAACGGCCAGTGTGTCTGAGTGCCAGAACTTTCCTTTGTTCTAAGAGTCTAGAGCGGAGGTTGTCAGAGAATAACCAGAGGATCCACCCGAGGTTAGCACCAGCAGCAGGCCTCGTGAACAGGTCGGAACTGTGGACAGCTGAATCACTATTCAGAACTAGCTCTTCATCAGGAACGAACCGGTCCTCTTCCTGACTTGCTGGGACCCACAGTCATCTTTTCCCCTGTGCACAAACTTTGCTAGTTAAAGCCAACACTATCTAGCCGGTCAGTGAGCATCTGCAGCGCACTATTGCAAACCGCACAGCACAGCCTGGCACGGAGCCAGAGAGCGCGGATTGGACAGCAACAAGCCTGCAACTGTTTCTTTGTGCCCGCAGGAGATCTGAATCACCAGAGATTGGATGAGTATTTAACTTCAATGCATTACAGCTCGAGAATTCAATTGTTATCCCAACCAGTTGATATCAATTTAATTCCTAAGAGTTATGTACTTGTTTTGAGTATCTAATGTAGAAGTTATAACCAAGTTCATTTATGAAACGGTCAAAATGAATGATATACTGAACGTATGCCCTCTTGATATGTGTAACACTTTGCAACTGATTCAATATATACCTTTTGTATTCTGATAACCCTCTCGATAAGATCTGTTAGGTTTATATGCATATTCTATGTATTAATAAATGTATCCTCGTGTATTAGTACCTGTGTGTGTGCGTTGTTTGAGTTATGTTGCATGGTTGGATTCTAAAGCCATCAAAAGAATCAACTTTGTGATTTACTGCTACAATTAATAATTGTCCCAGTAAATGCCCAAACCCTACAGAACTGGTGCCTTCAGAGAGCCACTACATTTACATTTTGGCTACGGCAACATTACATATTTGGCGTCCCTGGGCCGGCTATCATTACACAGGTCTTCTTCATGTTCCACGCATTCATAAAAAACAGTTGGCAGTAAAGCCTTTAGTTACAGGGCCCCTAGCTTATGGAACAGTCTCCCACCCCATGTTCAAGAGGCCGAATGAATCTCAGTATTCAAATCCAGACTGAATACCTATCACTTCAGCCTAGACTACTCACACCTTACATCATACCCTGCTGCAACCATGGAACCTGGGGCTGCTGTACATGCCATTGTGTGTCTCAGTGTTGGCCCACCAGGTAGATACATCTATTCTGACCAAACTATCCTATTCTCCTCCCCACAAGTCCAGATGGCGCCCGGGCTGGGTACCATCTGAGTTTAATGCTGCATCACTTCCATGGATCCAAGAAGGACAGCGTGGATATAGTTATTCTTTAGGAGGATTTTGCAGGTCTACTGAGATCTGCTAAAGTACTGACATACAGAAGACATGATGGATGAATGAATACCCTTATTCATTTATTCCTTTTTTAATTATATAATGTTAGCATGCCCACAGGGGTTGAGCAGCCAGTTGACCTTGGACCCCTGGAGGTTTCTTTTCTCCTTACTGAGGAGTTTTTGGTTCCTCTCCTCTGTTGTCTTCTGGTCTTTTCTGTTCTGTATTCACACATATGGTAACTTGATAAAAGCGCCTTGGGGCAACCTTGTTGTGAAAGGCGCTATATAACAAACTGATTTGAACTACTGTAAAATGTAAACATTGCTTAGTTTGGAAATTAGTGTTAATTTAACCTTTAATGGTCAATAATATAATAGAATAGTATAATAGAAAAGTAATACTGATATCATTGGAATTATTTTGTACTAAAGAAGAGCAAGTTCCAAAATAATAAAATGATTGGGCAATATTTCTGGGATTCATAAAACAGGAATTTAGACAATCTTATGGGAATTTATGTTCAACTTATGAATTTACACTTTATGAACAGTTTTTAAGGAACTGATAATGTTCACAGATCATGGGATGTCTATACAAAATGACTGGGTACTCACGATTTGGGAAAAACAGGATTGAAGAGATGGTGGCGTGGAGCTACGTACCAAAATTACCTGCAAGACAGAGACCTGAATTAAGAATGGGAAGGTAACTTAGAACCTGTACGGATGAAACTGTAAAACAGAAAATCAAAGGCTTTATCAACAGGTGTTTGCTGCTGACTACCCAATGATGATACAGGCACAAGCAGCTTACTGTCTGACGAGAGCAGGGAGGTATGTAGCAAAGCTGACTTTACATTGATATAAGACTAGCTTTGCACATATACCCTGGGATATGGCAACAAGAAATACAGAAACTGAATCGTCTGAAATGGTTATTTGCTGCTTAGTTTTTAAAAGCATCTGATAGGAGGGATGCTCTTTTTGACAAGCTTTTCAAACCACTAAGAAATAATTAAGGGGACTGATGATAAAATAACTACTGTAGGTGATTATAACCATAATAAACTGTCTTTGGCTGTATATGTTAAAATTCAATAACATGTAGGACAATAATATTATAAAAACAGGCTGACAGAGTGGGGAATGCAGAACAATAAATTGGAACCAAACTGATGCAGAGTCAATAGGTTAATAATAATAATTGCTTACACTTATATAGTGCTTTTCTGGACACTCCACTCAAAGCGCTTTACAGGTAATGGGGATCCCCTAAGCCAACACCAGTGTGCAGCCCCACCTGCATGATGCGACAGCAGCCATAGTGCACCAGTACACTCACCACACACCAGCTCTCAGTGGGGAGGAGAGCAGAGTGATGAAGCCAGTTCAGAGATGGGGATTATTAGGAGGCCATGATTGATAAGGGCCAATGGGAAATCCGGCCAGGACCCGGGGTTACATGGTTGGTTATATTGCTTATATCCGGTTCCACTGGATGATTATATTTCGTAAACGGTTAAAGGTCCACACTGAAAACAGTACACCTAAGTCAAGGCAGGTATAGCACCTGTCTAGTGCTCTTTATGGGACTATCCATGAGCTGAAGGTTTAGGAGCAGTGCTGTTTTCCATGACAACTTCCTACTGGGAGCAGGAGCAGCGCTGCTCTCTCTGGATTTATTGTCGGGTTAAATTTAATAAATGTGACTACATTTGGGACTGATTTTTCCTAAGGTAAATTTTACCTTAGAATAATAATATCTGATATTGGGGGTTAAATTAATCTTATAGCAAGCTGATGTAAGCACATGATATTTATAACCATTATAATAACATCCAAAGAAAGTGATTTTATCAAACCCTCCCAAATTGAAACGGTCCAATCTGCATCTCCGACTGGGACACTCGGTCCAAAGCCAGAATTCCTTATCAAGAGATTAAAACACCTTGCCTCTGTCCAACTGGCCGTCTCGTATCCCTCGGTGTCCTGGAACTCTGGTGCATCTGAAATAAAACCCATAAGATCTTCATCTTATCATTACATAATTTACAACACTTACACACACAAAAAACTGATTATTACCCTGGGTATTGCAATGGAGTGAAACAGAAGTGTCAGGCCATTTCATAACAAGAGGAATAAACGCTGTCCCTGGGCTCCAGCCTGAACTACTGTGTGGGGTCAATCAGTACAAGTTCCCTCTCAAAGGTTCACGAAGCTTGCCGTTAACACGCAAATTCACAGTAGGAAACTATTTTAAGGAACAAAACGTTTATTCCATACTGAAAAGAGAAGAAAAAAATCACAACGTGTCGGCCGTAGAGCCTTTCATACCCGTTTCCCCGTGTGAAGCCCCTTGAAGACAGACCCTTCCCTTTGCAGCCCCGGTTCAGGCGTTTCTCGGCGTCACGGGCGTTTCCATAACTTGATCACGTTAATCGTTTTCACTCAGTTAATGATGTTGACTATCGCAGTCATTACCGCATTAAGTCAACCGGGACAACCCTCACAGGAATGTAACAGCTTTATTTGCGAATTCAGCAATGTCAGGCTACTTATGAATAATACCTGACACTTTCCTGAACCTCGGGATGAAGTGCTGCACCTTAAGTGATTGGAAATTTAAGCGCATTAGACGACATTTGGCTTAAAACGGTGTTCGAGCACCGAGCAACACTCGTAAAACCTACTGAAGTGGGGATGTAAAATACTGAGAGCTCAAGAAACGGCCGAACGCAGGCCTTTCAGCAAAACGGAAAAACGGAAATAAACTACACGCAAGTCTGCATCGCTTTAGTTCACATAAATAAAACCGCGACACGATCAGTAATATTGTAGGTGTGTGATGTGCTCGACACAAGGTGACATTTTCACAGCGCTCAGCGGTGTTTTCTACAGGAGCTTGCTGTGGCCTCAGGCAAGCGGCCGTTAATTAACAAGCTCGTCTCCACTTCAACTCGTATATAAAACCTTCCTCGTCAGACGCCCAGCTACAGGCTTTCACCGTCCCTCGGCACAGACTCGGCACGTTACAAACTCGGTCTCATACACTATTCCGGTTTTCTTGACAATTACTGATATTTCAACAGAAACTCAGGCGCTGAGCTCCAATGACGAGTCTACAGGCAGACACGAGCGCCGCGCGCGCTTCCACTCTACCGTCCCTCATCCCTGGCGCGCGCGGGGGCCGGCGGGGTGACGTCACCTCTCGCGAGAGGCGAGCTCAGCCCAGCCCGACGGAGCCCCGCCCCGCTTACGTCACGGCGGTTTGAATCTGCGGGCGGGAGAAGGACGAGCGACATGGCGGCACTGCAGCACGGTAAGAGATTTATTTTCAAATAGTTGCTTAAAATCCCACATCCTAACGCAGTAACTTCGAGTTATTTGTTAACTGTACAATTCAGTTTATCGGGGCTCATGGTCTGATCAGTGTACAGCATAATGTTAATGTTTAGTCTTTTGCATCTGTTGGCTGTTTTTTGTGAAAAAATGTGTTTATTGCAAAACACGCAATGTGGTTATTCGGTGGTTGTTGTGTCTGTGTTACAAAGCTGTGCTCTTTGAACCGAGAGCGATGCGAAGGGCTCGTTTTGCACCTGTATCATTGTTTTAATAGCGGCAGTAGTTGCAGCTGATCAGAGCTGTAATGTGAAAAATACCGCTGCGTGTTAATTCAACATGATGCGCGCTGGCACAGCTCACAGTAGACATGGTGGATGAATTAATACCCTTATTCAATTATTCCTTTTTTAATTGTATAATGTTAGCAAGCCCAGAGGGGTTGGGCAGCCAGTTGACCTTGGACCCCTAGAGGTTTCTTTTCTAATTACTTACTGAGGAGTTTTGGGTTCCTCTCCTCCGTTGTCTTCTGGTCTGTATTCACATGCACGGTCACCTGCTTTGTTAAGCGCCTTGGAGCAACCTTGTTGTGAAAGGCGCTATATAAAAATAGATTCAATTGAATTTGGGTCTGAGTTTGGAAAGCTTAACCTATCGGCTACAACGAAAAACTTACATGCTAGGCTCAAACTGTCAGTCACATGGCTGTGTGTGTCCCTTAAGCCACTACTATTGGGCTTTCTAGTTATGGGGGTGGGAAGGCGCCCCCTCTGGGTGCCTGACTTGTCGCCGTCTTTAACCGCTCTGGTGCAGAGCCGCAGCGACTGAGAGACCCTGAGAAAGAGGGGAAAAAATGAATCCTGAGAAAGCGCTTGTGTGCCCTAGTGGTAAGGGATAGCAAAACATCAGCAGCTACTGCGAGGAATCGGGGATAGATGTAATCAGACTTAAAATCTGAACGAATTCAAAAACTAGATGTTACAATCTTGAGGAACAGAGCGATGATGGAGATGAACACATTTTCCGGAGCCAAGAAATCAAATAGGAAACAAGCTTTCTGATATCTAAAATCACGATTTCGATCTAGGTCTTGAACATAAAAAACAATATTTTCAGAGAGTGGTTGGTTTGTATGTACAGAGGATCATTGATAAGAAATCCCGCTTAAGAAAAAGTGAAAGGGATGATTTTGACCTCCAGATGTTTGCTCTGCCTCTAGTAAGTAAGGAGAGCAGTGAAACTTCAGCTGCAGAAGATGCACAGCGAGCACTAGCTGTGCTTGTGATGTGAGATCAGGAATGGGTGAATTCAGTGCTGTGAAGTGCACTAATGAGGTAGTAGGTGAATTAGGAGCACAGTTTTAATGTGCATAGATTCATGGAAGAATGCAGGAAGCTAGATGATGAAAGAGCTAGGTTAGACAAGAAAAAAAGAGAGAGGACTTCTGCTTTATAAGGCTGAAACTGAAATTCAAGCTCTCAAAAAAATAAATAAGCAAGGCAAATGAAAAGTTAGTGTATGGAGGTTTTAGGAATGTGAATAAAAGGCTTAGACGCCGGGATAGTAAAATTAAAATGTGGAGTGTGAGCAGGCAGTCATTTTGAATGAGCCAGAGAAGGAAAGGGCACAGCTAGAGAAGAGTATTGATGAATTGCATGAACAGTTGCAAAACCTTAGATATACAAATAAAGGAATCGCAGAAGGTTGCGTGTCACAAAAGGAAACGTGATTCTGAAGCAGATTGAGCAGATGGGGTGAGGGACCTGGATGAGCAGGGGCACTTCTGGCAGGGAGAACATGAAGGCTTGAAAACAGAGACAGAGGGGCGAGTGAGTCACAATATGAGCACGTGTGAAAAAGGAAAGTATAGTGATGCTGGAAGAGAGGCTTATATGAAGTTAGTAGCAAACATGAGTGTTGGTGCAGGAAAGGCTTTTCAGATAATCAGAATATTTTTGGATAAATTGGTAAGTATTCAGGTTGACAGATTGCCAGGGGAAAGTTTTTGTAAATATCTTGTGTTAGAAGCAGGGCAAGTTTCTTTGCAACATCTGAAAGAAAAACTGTTGCAAAGTAATTTAAGCCTTGCCACAGATGGGACCACTAAATATGGCCATAAATATGGAACTGCAGGGATTTCTTTCCAGGAGGGTAGCAGAATGCATTTAGGACTCGGAGAGCAGGCGTCGGGTTCAGCTCAGCGCATATTTGACACGGTTAGAGAGGTGGTGCAAGATGTTGTTAACACTGGAAGCACGGATTCGGATGCAACACGTTCCGAGAAGGAAATGTTCTGCAAAATTACAAATCTAATGGACGACAGGGCAAGTACAGAAAACAAATTAGTGAAATCCTGGCGCAGTACAGAGCTGAAATCTTCCCTGAAATTGTAGATGGATTTGATGACCTCAGTGAGACAGACAAGCCCAGGATCAGAATTATCAATGAGTTGTTCTGTGGATTGCATGTAATTGATGGCTTGGCACATCAGGCCAATGTTACACTTTCTGTCTGGGAAGGCATGATTGTTGGTGGTGAAAAGGTGGGCAGTGCTAGTTTAGACTGGATGCACAGAACGGTTGGAGAGTGGTAGTTAGATTGATTAGATCAGTGTGCAAAGCTGTCCATGAAAGAGGGTGTGAGAAAAGTGGCAATTCTGTGCAGTTTAGATCTTTTTGTTGAGTCAGGGGGAATCTGATCATGTCCCTCTGGTTCCCTTTAAAGGAAACTTGCAGCTGGAGTTTATTTTTTATGTGCTGAATTGCTGGAAATCATGCTTGATATATGTAATGAAAACAAATGAATAGAAGCAGTGTTTGAGGATTTGAGTGTAGGTCAGTTCACTGCAGGATGCTGAGCACTGGGAATTATTTGTAAATTAGTGACACAGCCTTTGTGGAAAGCTCTGGGGAAAAAAGAGCATGTTTTAGAAATGAATTCAAGATACAGGGAGATAGTGTGCAAACTGAAGAATGGCAGGATGATAGCAGTACGTTAGTCAGCTTGTTTACTGACACACAGGTACATTCTGGACCTGATCTGCAGAAGCTAACAGAACAGAGGAGCCCTGAATCTGAGGACATGATTAGACAGGCTGTGGAACTGATCCTTGCTAGTTTTGTAAAAGTGTGTTGTAAGATGGTAGCAGATCATCTAGAATATGGCAGGTATGATGAGGTTTCTCAGGAGATGTTTGAAAAGCTTGAATCAGCACCCAAGACGAATGTCAGCCGTGAGAGGGATTTTGGAATCTTTGACAATTTACTTAAAGTTAAGGCCAGAGCAACAGCATTAGCTCTCGAGGGTATGGTTATGTTCAAGGAGAACAGGTCTTGGCAGTGGCTTGAAAAACTGGATTCTGAAAAGAAGGCAGAAGTTTTATCTCAAGCTAGAGAATCGGTTAAAGAGCAGAGGGCTGTGTTTTGTGAGAGGATGGCTAGGATAAGAGATGCCAGGTTGCGGACACTTTGAGAGAAGAAGGAAAAAAAGATAGAAAAGGAAACAAGAGATATAAGGACAAAGGAAGTACTAACGGTAGAGACAGGAGAGTACGGGGGAGTTTGGAACAGCGAGGAAGAAATAGACGAGCAACTGAGGAATTTAGATGAGGACAAGAAGCTTCCTGCAGTTACAGCACAGTTGAGGTTTAGGAGACTTGTGAGAGGAATGAAACATGAAAATTGAGTTTTCAATTTTTCAAAGGACAGGAAAAGGCTTAGTCTAGAACAGCTCATTGATCATTTAAAAAAAGTGTTGTCTGCAGGCCAGAGGAAATCCCAGCTACATCTAGAGAAGACAAAGATTATTGTTTGGCACCGTCAGAATGTATCGTTGAAGAAAAGGCAGAGTTTTCAAAGGAGGCCGTTAAGCAGCATTTTAAGGCTAGAGATCTAGGTAGAAAACAGGTTGGTATTGAAAGCTGAAGAATTCCTATGTTCATTAAACCAGAACACTTGTTAGGAAAGAGAGTTAGACATGCCTTTGAGAAAGCTAGGAAGGTGTGGTACAAGGGCACAGTTGCTGAAATGAGACTAGATGGCCAGGAGTATATTTTTCAAATAAAAATGGATTTTGAAAAATGTGTTGGTTTGCTTTGGGGACAGATTATATGGATAGTTGTTTAGAATTGCTTCCTGTTAGTGCAGAGGACTTCGTAGGCAAGAAAGTTGAGCACATGTTTGTGAGCAGTGAAGATGGGAGTGAATGTTGGTGGCCAGGCAGGGCAGTCCGTGCAGATAGAACAGGAGGCTTGTTTGTCGTGGATTATGTAGAGGGGGGTGATGATGAAGTTAGTGGCATAATTGAGTATCCATTGTTAGATGATAATGAGGTGAGGATTGTTGCTTAAGTTCCAGGCTGTTGCTAATGTTACGCTGTGTGTCAGATGCAGATAATTTTGAGGAAGAGAAAAAGGAAAACATCTGGTAGCCGATGCTGATGCGCCAGGTAGGATGTTGAACAGTGAATAATGTAAATATTTTCCACATTTAACATAATTAGAAAGTACAATAAGATCCCATTTTGTTTAAAGATGTTATCTTTGTTATGGTGAAAAGCTGATCCCTGGAGCCAGCATCTTAAGATATCAAGTTCGACATCGGCTTCCAGAACCAAGCCCTCAAAATGTGCTTCTTTTTCATCAACAGAGGATACCCCAGCAGCGTTATTGACAGGGCCCTCGCCCGAGCCAAAAACACCCCCCAGACCATCAACCCAATCAGGAACTCCTGCCATAACAACTGCATTCCTTTGGTGCTTCCCTACCACCCCAACACACTTCCTATCCCCAGGACTATTAACCACAACTTTTCCTTCCTACAGGATGATCCCTCCATTGGGGCCCTCTTTTCTGACTGCCCCATCATCTCATATTGCCAATCACCTAATCTGCACAACCTTCTTGTTCACAGCTCTCTTGACTGCCCTCAGCACCTATCCACACCAGGACTTTCCCCTGCAACAGAGCTCGCTGTATCACCTGCAAGTACACATCTAACACCACACTCATTCAAGGCCCCTCAGCACAATTCTGCATCACCCAGATGGCATCTTGTACCTCCAGCAACCTTAATTACTGTATCTCCTGCAGTAAATGCCCAGCCATCTACATTGGAGAAACAGGAAGGAGACTCGGAGACGGCTTTAGAGAACACGTCAGGGCTGTGAAGATTAAAGATCTCTCCAAGCCCATTGTTTCTCATTTCACCTCATATGGCCATGACCACATTAATCTCTCCATCTGTGTCCTCAAAGATGGTTTTCCAAACTCATACATCAGAAAGACAACAGAAACTAAAATTATTCTGCAGCTAGGATCACACACAAGTTTAATTTCACACCTTTCTGCACCCATTTTGACTTAACACCTCTTGTTTGGCCTCTCTATCTGTCCCCTGCTCCTGCCCCTCACCCCTCCTCTCTCCCAACCTTTGTTCTCCTGCTAATTTACCTTTGCTGACTGCCCTGTCTCTCTCACACCTGAAGAAGGCTCCATGGCCAAAACGTCGTGTTCTTTCTTCTTTTTTTCAGCATGGAATAAACCCATTACTTGTTCCTTTGCAGCCTACGCATGCTGACATAGCTCCCCACCTGAACTACTATCTTAAGATATCTGTATTTGTAGATACCTAGGGAGGTCAAAAGGCTGATCCCTGGAGCCAGTAATATGAAATTAATTAAATTTAATTAAAAAATTAAATCCTCTATACATAACTTCCCCGTGCCTTCAGATAGCTGGTTTCCAGCACTGTGTATAGTTAGTCGTTAGTTATAATTTTTAACATTTACATTGTCATTGTTATTCATTGAATATGTTTGCTGTTCAGTTCTAGTTGATATACTTTTAAGATGTATCTTATGATGTAGGTGTGATAATGCCTTTTTCCCATCAGGTCCAAAGAAAGAGTATGTCCTCGGTGACTCTATGTTGCGGGGCCTGGAGAAACTGATGCCAGCAGAGCAGGTGTGGCTGCACCCTGGCACAGCCCTGCAGTGCAGTGCCCACCAGCACCTGCACCACCTCCAGGCCCTGAACGGGGATATATCACTGATCGTTAACACAGGGACCAATAACAGAGCCCTGGGTGACATCCTTAGAGCTAGGGAAGAGCTGACTGTGGCAGTAAGAGCATCTCCTTGGAAGGTTCATATGGCAGTTTGCTCAGTTTTGCCACGGCTCTGCGATGCCTCTTTGCTGCTGGAGCTGTGAAAGAAGCTGCCCGGGCTCTTCCACAGCTCCCCTCTCACATGGACCATGTGCAGCTCCTCAGGAGCAACAGAGTGCTTCTGCAGAACCAGCAGCCTCAGGCCTCTGCTGCTGATGGGCTTCATCTCAGTGCCACTGGGAAAAGGAGCATTTTTCAGTATATTTTACATTTTATTTCTCATTATTTTAGAACTTTAGTTTGATTTATTTTACTAGTGCCGCATTTTATTTCATAATTTACTTTTTTGTTTACTTTCATTTTGTGATATTTTTATGTTGTCAGATCAAATGCACATTTGACCAAGGTCTTGTAAATGATTACGTTTTACAAGACATGGGAAAAAAGTGCAACAATCTATTCCAACGCAATTTTAATATTAATTACTATATTTGTCATTCATACTTAATATTATGTATGACAATTATTATATTTATAATGTATACTAACTGTTTTTATACCTTTCCAAAATGTAGAAATCATTAAAGATGATTAAAAACGTATTTTCCACGTGTAAGTACAATAAGATCCCGTTTTGTTTAACGATGTTATCAGTGATCCGTCTAATTTGTTGAAAAAGCTCTGTTTGTTTAATGATAAGTAGAGGACTTGGGAGTAAAAAGAGATGCCTCACACTGCTTGATTAAGTTTAAACACTAGGCTGTGATTGCAGACGCGGTCGGTGCCGTTAGCGCTCCGGGCAGCAGAGCGCCCATGCGGCACTGCGGAGCCCCGCCCCGCTGACGTCATGGCGGTTTGAATCTGTGGGCGGGAGAAGGACGAGCGGCATGGCGGCACCGCGGTGCGGTAAGAGATTTATTTTCAAATAGTTGCTTGAAATCGCACATCCTAGCGCAGTAACTTCGAGATATTTGTTTACTGTACAATTCAGTTCATCAGGAGTCATGGTCTGATCAGTGTACAGCATAACGTTAACGTTTAGTCTTTTACACCTGTTGGCTGTTTTT
Organism: Lepisosteus platostomus; assembly: GCF_059453375.1. Classification (NCBI taxonomy): domain Eukaryota; kingdom Metazoa; phylum Chordata; class Actinopteri; order Semionotiformes; family Lepisosteidae; genus Lepisosteus; species Lepisosteus platostomus. The sequence continues at coordinate 23,016 of NC_142627.1, read as the reverse complement.
TGTGAAAAAATGTGTTTATTGCAAAACGCGCAATGTGGTTATTCGGTGGTTGTTGTGTTTGTGTTAGAAAGCTGTGCTCTTTGAACCGAGAGCGATGCGAAGGGCTCGTTTTGCACCTGTATCATTGTTTTAATAGCAGCAGTAGTTGCAGCTGCCTGTTATGATCGAAGCAGTAAAAAGCTCTCAGGTGAAAAATACCGCTGAGTGTTAATTCAACATGATGCAGGCTGGCACAGCTCACAGTAGTCACGCCATGTAACCCAGGACGGTTTTAACCGCCAGAACCCAGTTTGCGCGCAAGAGTGTGGCGAGCTGACCGCACTTATCTGTGAATAAAGGGGTTTTAATCGGTCCTAATAAGAGAAGCACACAGTAAGCACCAGTGGTTTAATCAGCACCGAGCTGGACCGCGGAGTGGCTGGCTCTCCGGGTCTTCATCAGCGCAGCAGCCGAGGCGCTGGTGGGTGTGAATGGCGGCGATCTGACTGCCCAGTCTCCTGTCCTGAGGCTGGGCTGAGGTGTCGAGCCCAGCTGTGCGGCACCTGCGGCTGCTGAGGATGGAGGTAGTGTTGCTGCGGAGAGCAGGGCAGCGCTATAGTGAGCTCGTCATGGCGCCGGCGGGGTGAGGCTGCCGAAAAACCTGAACCTTGACCCCAGCGGCCGGGGCGGGCAGGGCGACCCCAGCGGCTCCGGGGTGTCTGCGCTACTATGGGGCATCATCATGCATGGATAGTGAAAACACTGAGGTTTCTCCAAGACGGCAGGTTGAACCGTAGTGCAGCAGCAATACTGTCATAAAAATAAATTCCCCAGAGGCTCGTGTCCAACAGACATGGAGATTTCTGAGGGCTTTTCCCCAGCATTTCACTTGAGTGCAGATCCGAGTCATTCCAATGGGAGGCAGGGGAGTGCCCGATTGAACGCCGCTAGTTTTTACCCGTGTTACCACTGCAGCAGAGAGGAATCCTTTTCGGCTCCCGTGCGTTTTCCCTCCAAAAAACTTAGGTTTTTCAGCCTTTTCCCAGGGAGGCAGGCGTGGCTTGCTTGCTTGCTTGCTTGCTTGCTTGCTTGCGTGTGTGTCCGTCCCCGTCCCTGCAGGCGGGCCCCTTTCGACAGCTGGGCGTTTTCCCTCCAAAAAACTTAGTATATCCACCTTTTCTTTCTTTTGTTTCGGCAGGCAGGCGTGTGTGCGCGCGCGTCCCCGTCCCTCCCTCCCTCCCGAGAGAGAGCTGCCCCTTGCCTCTGCCCGCAGGTGCTGGCGCTCGGCTTTCGCTTGCAGCCGGTTGGGCGCAGCTGCTGCCGGTGGGAGGGGCCTAAGCTAAGGAGGCCGGGCGGCTGGCGCCCCCTGCGGCTGCGGTCGTTGTCGGGCCGTTGACAGAAGATCAAAGAGCAGGGCCCCCGCCCGGGACTGGCAGGAAGGCAGGCGGGCAGGCAAGAGAGTGGGGGAGCAGAGTCCCGCGGCAGGCCTCTGGCTGCAGGGAGGCCGGCAGCTGCGCGGGTCCCGGGCTCCAGAGGAGTCGGCCTGCGCCACTGTGCGCCAGCGGAACGCCCGCGCGTCGGTCCGCGCCTTTGTGGGCATCGCTTCTCGGCCTTTTGGCTAAGATCAAGTGTAGTATCTGTTCTTATCAGTTTAATATCTGATACGTCCCCCATCGGGGGACCACATATTAAACGGATTTTTGGAACAGGGAGCTGGATCAGGAGCTTGCTCCGTCCTCTCCACGCATCGGCCCGGTATTGCAGCGCCTCCGGGAGCGGTGCACCACCTTCTCTCAGCGGTGAAAAGACAGACGTAGGTAGGTAGCGAGCGAGCAAGCGAAGTGGACTGGAGCTCCTTCTTCTCGGGTCTCGTCCCTCGTCCCCCATCTGTGTGTCTCTGTGTTCTGTCTCTCTCTCGCCCTCTCGGTTCCCGTGCTCCCTCTGTGCGCTTTCCCGCGTCTCGACTCTCTGGGCAAGCAGGCCGGCCCCCTTTTCGGCTCCCGTGCGTTTTCCCTCCAAAAAACTTAGGTTTTTCAGCCTTTTCCCAGGGAGGCAGGCGTGGCTTGCTTGCTTGCTTGCTTGCTTGCTTGCTTGCGTGTGTGTCCGTCCCCGTCCCTGCAGGCGGGCCCCTTTCGACAGCTGGGCGTTTTCCCTCCAAAAAACTTAGTATATCCACCTTTTCTTTCTTTTGTTTCGGCAGGCAGGCGTGTGTGCGCGCGCGTCCCCGTCCCTCCCTCCCTCCCGAGAGAGAGCTGCCCCTTGCCTCTGCCCGCAGGTGCTGGCGCTCGGCTTTCGCTTGCAGCCGGTTGGGCGCAGCTGCTGCCGGTGGGAGGGGCCTAAGCTAAGGAGGCCGGGCGGCTGGCGCCCCCTGCGGCTGCGGTCGTTGTCGGGCCGTTGACAGAAGATCAAAGAGCAGGGCCCCCGCCCGGGACTGGCAGGAAGGCAGGCGGGCAGGCAAGAGAGTGGGGGAGCAGAGTCCCGCGGCAGGCCTCTGGCTGCAGGGAGGCCGGCAGCTGCGCGGGTCCCGGGCTCCAGAGGAGTCGGCCTGCGCCACTGTGCGCCAGCGGAACGCCCGCGCGTCGGTCCGCGCCTTTGTGGGCATCGCTTCTCGGCCTTTTGGCTAAGATCAAGTGTAGTATCTGTTCTTATCAGTTTAATATCTGATACGTCCCCCATCGGGGGACCACATATTAAACGGATTTTTGGAACAGGGAGCTGGATCAGGAGCTTGCTCCGTCCTCTCCACGCATCGGCCCGGTATTGCAGCGCCTCCGGGAGCGGTGCACCACCTTCTCTCAGCGGTGAAAAGACAGACGTAGGTAGGTAGCGAGCGAGCAAGCGAAGTGGACTGGAGCTCCTTCTTCTCGGGTCTCGTCCCTCGTCCCCCATCTGTGTGTCTCTGTGTTCTGTCTCTCTCTCGCCCTCTCGGTTCCCGTGCTCCCTCTGTGCGCTTTCCCGCGTCTCGACTCTCTGGGCAAGCAGGCCGGCCCCCTTTTCGGCTCCCGTGCGTTTTCCCTCCAAAAAACTTAGGTTTTTCAGCCTTTTCCCAGGGAGGCAGGCGTGGCTTGCTTGCTTGCTTGCTTGCTTGCTTGCTTGCGTGTGTGTCCGTCCCCGTCCCTGCAGGCGGGCCCCTTTCGACAGCTGGGCGTTTTCCCTCCAAAAAACTTAGTATATCCACCTTTTCTTTCTTTTGTTTCGGCAGGCAGGCGTGTGTGCGCGCGCGTCCCCGTCCCTCCCTCCCTCCCGAGAGAGAGCTGCCCCTTGCCTCTGCCCGCAGGTGCTGGCGCTCGGCTTTCGCTTGCAGCCGGTTGGGCGCAGCTGCTGCCGGTGGGAGGGGCCTAAGCTAAGGAGGCCGGGCGGCTGGCGCCCCCTGCGGCTGCGGTCGTTGTCGGGCCGTTGACAGAAGATCAAAGAGCAGGGCCCCCGCCCGGGACTGGCAGGAAGGCAGGCGGGCAGGCAAGAGAGTGGGGGAGCAGAGTCCCGCGGCAGGCCTCTGGCTGCAGGGAGGCCGGCAGCTGCGCGGGTCCCGGGCTCCAGAGGAGTCGGCCTGCGCCACTGTGCGCCAGCGGAACGCCCGCGCGTCGGTCCGCGCCTTTGTGGGCATCGCTTCTCGGCCTTTTGGCTAAGATCAAGTGTAGTATCTGTTCTTATCAGTTTAATATCTGATACGTCCCCCATCGGGGGACCACATATTAAACGGATTTTTGGAACAGGGAGCTGGATCAGGAGCTTGCTCCGTCCTCTCCACGCATCGGCCCGGTATTGCAGCGCCTCCGGGAGCGGTGCACCACCTTCTCTCAGCGGTGAAAAGACAGACGTAGGTAGGTAGCGAGCGAGCAAGCGAAGTGGACTGGAGCTCCTTCTTCTCGGGTCTCGTCCCTCGTCCCCCATCTGTGTGTCTCTGTGTTCTGTCTCTCTCTCGCCCTCTCGGTTCCCGTGCTCCCTCTGTGCGCTTTCCCGCGTCTCGACTCTCTGGGCAAGCAGGCCGGCCCCCTTTTCGGCTCCCGTGCGTTTTCCCTCCAAAAAACTTAGGTTTTTCAGCCTTTTCCCAGGGAGGCAGGCGTGGCTTGCTTGCTTGCTTGCTTGCTTGCTTGCTTGCGTGTGTGTCCGTCCCCGTCCCTGCAGGCGGGCCCCTTTCGACAGCTGGGCGTTTTCCCTCCAAAAAACTTAGTATATCCACCTTTTCTTTCTTTTGTTTCGGCAGGCAGGCGTGTGTGCGCGCGCGTCCCCGTCCCTCCCTCCCTCCCGAGAGAGAGCTGCCCCTTGCCTCTGCCCGCAGGTGCTGGCGCTCGGCTTTCGCTTGCAGCCGGTTGGGCGCAGCTGCTGCCGGTGGGAGGGGCCTAAGCTAAGGAGGCCGGGCGGCTGGCGCCCCCTGCGGCTGCGGTCGTTGTCGGGCCGTTGACAGAAGATCAAAGAGCAGGGCCCCCGCCCGGGACTGGCAGGAAGGCAGGCGGGCAGGCAAGAGAGTGGGGGAGCAGAGTCCCGCGGCAGGCCTCTGGCTGCAGGGAGGCCGGCAGCTGCGCGGGTCCCGGGCTCCAGAGGAGTCGGCCTGCGCCACTGTGCGCCAGCGGAACGCCCGCGCGTCGGTCCGCGCCTTTGTGGGCATCGCTTCTCGGCCTTTTGGCTAAGATCAAGTGTAGTATCTGTTCTTATCAGTTTAATATCTGATACGTCCCCCATCGGGGGACCACATATTAAACGGATTTTTGGAACAGGGAGCTGGATCAGGAGCTTGCTCCGTCCTCTCCACGCATCGGCCCGGTATTGCAGCGCCTCCGGGAGCGGTGCACCACCTTCTCTCAGCGGTGAAAAGACAGACGTAGGTAGGTAGCGAGCGAGCAAGCGAAGTGGACTGGAGCTCCTTCTTCTCGGGTCTCGTCCCTCGTCCCCCATCTGTGTGTCTCTGTGTTCTGTCTCTCTCTCGCCCTCTCGGTTCCCGTGCTCCCTCTGTGCGCTTTCCCGCGTCTCGACTCTCTGGGCAAGCAGGCCGGCCCCCTTTTCGGCTCCCGTGCGTTTTCCCTCCAAAAAACTTAGGTTTTTCAGCCTTTTCCCAGGGAGGCAGGCGTGGCTTGCTTGCTTGCTTGCTTGCTTGCTTGCTTGCGTGTGTGTCCGTCCCCGTCCCTGCAGGCGGGCCCCTTTCGACAGCTGGGCGTTTTCCCTCCAAAAAACTTAGTATATCCACCTTTTCTTTCTTTTGTTTCGGCAGGCAGGCGTGTGTGCGCGCGCGTCCCCGTCCCTCCCTCCCTCCCGAGAGAGAGCTGCCCCTTGCCTCTGCCCGCAGGTGCTGGCGCTCGGCTTTCGCTTGCAGCCGGTTGGGCGCAGCTGCTGCCGGTGGGAGGGGCCTAAGCTAAGGAGGCCGGGCGGCTGGCGCCCCCTGCGGCTGCGGTCGTTGTCGGGCCGTTGACAGAAGATCAAAGAGCAGGGCCCCCGCCCGGGACTGGCAGGAAGGCAGGCGGGCAGGCAAGAGAGTGGGGGAGCAGAGTCCCGCGGCAGGCCTCTGGCTGCAGGGAGGCCGGCAGCTGCGCGGGTCCCGGGCTCCAGAGGAGTCGGCCTGCGCCACTGTGCGCCAGCGGAACGCCCGCGCGTCGGTCCGCGCCTTTGTGGGCATCGCTTCTCGGCCTTTTGGCTAAGATCAAGTGTAGTATCTGTTCTTATCAGTTTAATATCTGATACGTCCCCCATCGGGGGACCACATATTAAACGGATTTTTGGAACAGGGAGCTGGATCAGGAGCTTGCTCCGTCCTCTCCACGCATCGGCCCGGTATTGCAGCGCCTCCGGGAGCGGTGCACCACCTTCTCTCAGCGGTGAAAAGACAGACGTAGGTAGGTAGCGAGCGAGCAAGCGAAGTGGACTGGAGCTCCTTCTTCTCGGGTCTCGTCCCTCGTCCCCCATCTGTGTGTCTCTGTGTTCTGTCTCTCTCTCGCCCTCTCGGTTCCCGTGCTCCCTCTGTGCGCTTTCCCGCGTCTCGACTCTCTGGGCAAGCAGGCCGGCCCCCTTTTCGGCTCCCGTGCGTTTTCCCTCCAAAAAACTTAGGTTTTTCAGCCTTTTCCCAGGGAGGCAGGCGTGGCTTGCTTGCTTGCTTGCTTGCTTGCTTGCTTGCGTGTGTGTCCGTCCCCGTCCCTGCAGGCGGGCCCCTTTCGACAGCTGGGCGTTTTCCCTCCAAAAAACTTAGTATATCCACCTTTTCTTTCTTTTGTTTCGGCAGGCAGGCGTGTGTGCGCGCGCGTCCCCGTCCCTCCCTCCCTCCCGAGAGAGAGCTGCCCCTTGCCTCTGCCCGCAGGTGCTGGCGCTCGGCTTTCGCTTGCAGCCGGTTGGGCGCAGCTGCTGCCGGTGGGAGGGGCCTAAGCTAAGGAGGCCGGGCGGCTGGCGCCCCCTGCGGCTGCGGTCGTTGTCGGGCCGTTGACAGAAGATCAAAGAGCAGGGCCCCCGCCCGGGACTGGCAGGAAGGCAGGCGGGCAGGCAAGAGAGTGGGGGAGCAGAGTCCCGCGGCAGGCCTCTGGCTGCAGGGAGGCCGGCAGCTGCGCGGGTCCCGGGCTCCAGAGGAGTCGGCCTGCGCCACTGTGCGCCAGCGGAACGCCCGCGCGTCGGTCCGCGCCTTTGTGGGCATCGCTTCTCGGCCTTTTGGCTAAGATCAAGTGTAGTATCTGTTCTTATCAGTTTAATATCTGATACGTCCCCCATCGGGGGACCACATATTAAACGGATTTTTGGAACAGGGAGCTGGATCAGGAGCTTGCTCCGTCCTCTCCACGCATCGGCCCGGTATTGCAGCGCCTCCGGGAGCGGTGCACCACCTTCTCTCAGCGGTGAAAAGACAGACGTAGGTAGGTAGCGAGCGAGCAAGCGAAGTGGACTGGAGCTCCTTCTTCTCGGGTCTCGTCCCTCGTCCCCCATCTGTGTGTCTCTGTGTTCTGTCTCTCTCTCGCCCTCTCGGTTCCCGTGCTCCCTCTGTGCGCTTTCCCGCGTCTCGACTCTCTGGGCAAGCAGGCCGGCCCCCTTTTCGGCTCCCGTGCGTTTTCCCTCCAAAAAACTTAGGTTTTTCAGCCTTTTCCCAGGGAGGCAGGCGTGGCTTGCTTGCTTGCTTGCTTGCTTGCTTGCTTGCGTGTGTGTCCGTCCCCGTCCCTGCAGGCGGGCCCCTTTCGACAGCTGGGCGTTTTCCCTCCAAAAAACTTAGTATATCCACCTTTTCTTTCTTTTGTTTCGGCAGGCAGGCGTGTGTGCGCGCGCGTCCCCGTCCCTCCCTCCCTCCCGAGAGAGAGCTGCCCCTTGCCTCTGCCCGCAGGTGCTGGCGCTCGGCTTTCGCTTGCAGCCGGTTGGGCGCAGCTGCTGCCGGTGGGAGGGGCCTAAGCTAAGGAGGCCGGGCGGCTGGCGCCCCCTGCGGCTGCGGTCGTTGTCGGGCCGTTGACAGAAGATCAAAGAGCAGGGCCCCCGCCCGGGACTGGCAGGAAGGCAGGCGGGCAGGCAAGAGAGTGGGGGAGCAGAGTCCCGCGGCAGGCCTCTGGCTGCAGGGAGGCCGGCAGCTGCGCGGGTCCCGGGCTCCAGAGGAGTCGGCCTGCGCCACTGTGCGCCAGCGGAACGCCCGCGCGTCGGTCCGCGCCTTTGTGGGCATCGCTTCTCGGCCTTTTGGCTAAGATCAAGTGTAGTATCTGTTCTTATCAGTTTAATATCTGATACGTCCCCCATCGGGGGACCACATATTAAACGGATTTTTGGAACAGGGAGCTGGATCAGGAGCTTGCTCCGTCCTCTCCACGCATCGGCCCGGTATTGCAGCGCCTCCGGGAGCGGTGCACCACCTTCTCTCAGCGGTGAAAAGACAGACGTAGGTAGGTAGCGAGCGAGCAAGCGAAGTGGACTGGAGCTCCTTCTTCTCGGGTCTCGTCCCTCGTCCCCCATCTGTGTGTCTCTGTGTTCTGTCTCTCTCTCGCCCTCTCGGTTCCCGTGCTCCCTCTGTGCGCTTTCCCGCGTCTCGACTCTCTGGGCAAGCAGGCCGGCCCCCTTTTCGGCTCCCGTGCGTTTTCCCTCCAAAAAACTTAGGTTTTTCAGCCTTTTCCCAGGGAGGCAGGCGTGGCTTGCTTGCTTGCTTGCTTGCTTGCTTGCTTGCGTGTGTGTCCGTCCCCGTCCCTGCAGGCGGGCCCCTTTCGACAGCTGGGCGTTTTCCCTCCAAAAAACTTAGTATATCCACCTTTTCTTTCTTTTGTTTCGGCAGGCAGGCGTGTGTGCGCGCGCGTCCCCGTCCCTCCCTCCCTCCCGAGAGAGAGCTGCCCCTTGCCTCTGCCCGCAGGTGCTGGCGCTCGGCTTTCGCTTGCAGCCGGTTGGGCGCAGCTGCTGCCGGTGGGAGGGGCCTAAGCTAAGGAGGCCGGGCGGCTGGCGCCCCCTGCGGCTGCGGTCGTTGTCGGGCCGTTGACAGAAGATCAAAGAGCAGGGCCCCCGCCCGGGACTGGCAGGAAGGCAGGCGGGCAGGCAAGAGAGTGGGGGAGCAGAGTCCCGCGGCAGGCCTCTGGCTGCAGGGAGGCCGGCAGCTGCGCGGGTCCCGGGCTCCAGAGGAGTCGGCCTGCGCCACTGTGCGCCAGCGGAACGCCCGCGCGTCGGTCCGCGCCTTTGTGGGCATCGCTTCTCGGCCTTTTGGCTAAGATCAAGTGTAGTATCTGTTCTTATCAGTTTAATATCTGATACGTCCCCCATCGGGGGACCACATATTAAACGGATTTTTGGAACAGGGAGCTGGATCAGGAGCTTGCTCCGTCCTCTCCACGCATCGGCCCGGTATTGCAGCGCCTCCGGGAGCGGTGCACCACCTTCTCTCAGCGGTGAAAAGACAGACGTAGGTAGGTAGCGAGCGAGCAAGCGAAGTGGACTGGAGCTCCTTCTTCTCGGGTCTCGTCCCTCGTCCCCCATCTGTGTGTCTCTGTGTTCTGTCTCTCTCTCGCCCTCTCGGTTCCCGTGCTCCCTCTGTGCGCTTTCCCGCGTCTCGACTCTCTGGGCAAGCAGGCCGGCCCCCTTTTCGGCTCCCGTGCGTTTTCCCTCCAAAAAACTTAGGTTTTTCAGCCTTTTCCCAGGGAGGCAGGCGTGGCTTGCTTGCTTGCTTGCTTGCTTGCTTGCTTGCGTGTGTGTCCGTCCCCGTCCCTGCAGGCGGGCCCCTTTCGACAGCTGGGCGTTTTCCCTCCAAAAAACTTAGTATATCCACCTTTTCTTTCTTTTGTTTCGGCAGGCAGGCGTGTGTGCGCGCGCGTCCCCGTCCCTCCCTCCCTCCCGAGAGAGAGCTGCCCCTTGCCTCTGCCCGCAGGTGCTGGCGCTCGGCTTTCGCTTGCAGCCGGTTGGGCGCAGCTGCTGCCGGTGGGAGGGGCCTAAGCTAAGGAGGCCGGGCGGCTGGCGCCCCCTGCGGCTGCGGTCGTTGTCGGGCCGTTGACAGAAGATCAAAGAGCAGGGCCCCCGCCCGGGACTGGCAGGAAGGCAGGCGGGCAGGCAAGAGAGTGGGGGAGCAGAGTCCCGCGGCAGGCCTCTGGCTGCAGGGAGGCCGGCAGCTGCGCGGGTCCCGGGCTCCAGAGGAGTCGGCCTGCGCCACTGTGCGCCAGCGGAACGCCCGCGCGTCGGTCCGCGCCTTTGTGGGCATCGCTTCTCGGCCTTTTGGCTAAGATCAAGTGTAGTATCTGTTCTTATCAGTTTAATATCTGATACGTCCCCCATCGGGGGACCACATATTAAACGGATTTTTGGAACAGGGAGCTGGATCAGGAGCTTGCTCCGTCCTCTCCACGCATCGGCCCGGTATTGCAGCGCCTCCGGGAGCGGTGCACCACCTTCTCTCAGCGGTGAAAAGACAGACGTAGGTAGGTAGCGAGCGAGCAAGCGAAGTGGACTGGAGCTCCTTCTTCTCGGGTCTCGTCCCTCGTCCCCCATCTGTGTGTCTCTGTGTTCTGTCTCTCTCTCGCCCTCTCGGTTCCCGTGCTCCCTCTGTGCGCTTTCCCGCGTCTCGACTCTCTGGGCAAGCAGGCCGGCCCCCTTTTCGGCTCCCGTGCGTTTTCCCTCCAAAAAACTTAGGTTTTTCAGCCTTTTCCCAGGGAGGCAGGCGTGGCTTGCTTGCTTGCTTGCTTGCTTGCTTGCTTGCGTGTGTGTCCGTCCCCGTCCCTGCAGGCGGGCCCCTTTCGACAGCTGGGCGTTTTCCCTCCAAAAAACTTAGTATATCCACCTTTTCTTTCTTTTGTTTCGGCAGGCAGGCGTGTGTGCGCGCGCGTCCCCGTCCCTCCCTCCCTCCCGAGAGAGAGCTGCCCCTTGCCTCTGCCCGCAGGTGCTGGCGCTCGGCTTTCGCTTGCAGCCGGTTGGGCGCAGCTGCTGCCGGTGGGAGGGGCCTAAGCTAAGGAGGCCGGGCGGCTGGCGCCCCCTGCGGCTGCGGTCGTTGTCGGGCCGTTGACAGAAGATCAAAGAGCAGGGCCCCCGCCCGGGACTGGCAGGAAGGCAGGCGGGCAGGCAAGAGAGTGGGGGAGCAGAGTCCCGCGGCAGGCCTCTGGCTGCAGGGAGGCCGGCAGCTGCGCGGGTCCCGGGCTCCAGAGGAGTCGGCCTGCGCCACTGTGCGCCAGCGGAACGCCCGCGCGTCGGTCCGCGCCTTTGTGGGCATCGCTTCTCGGCCTTTTGGCTAAGATCAAGTGTAGTATCTGTTCTTATCAGTTTAATATCTGATACGTCCCCCATCGGGGGACCACATATTAAACGGATTTTTGGAACAGGGAGCTGGATCAGGAGCTTGCTCCGTCCTCTCCACGCATCGGCCCGGTATTGCAGCGCCTCCGGGAGCGGTGCACCACCTTCTCTCAGCGGTGAAAAGACAGACGTAGGTAGGTAGCGAGCGAGCAAGCGAAGTGGACTGGAGCTCCTTCTTCTCGGGTCTCGTCCCTCGTCCCCCATCTGTGTGTCTCTGTGTTCTGTCTCTCTCTCGCCCTCTCGGTTCCCGTGCTCCCTCTGTGCGCTTTCCCGCGTCTCGACTCTCTGGGCAAGCAGGCCGGCCCCCTTTTCGGCTCCCGTGCGTTTTCCCTCCAAAAAACTTAGGTTTTTCAGCCTTTTCCCAGGGAGGCAGGCGTGGCTTGCTTGCTTGCTTGCTTGCTTGCTTGCTTGCGTGTGTGTCCGTCCCCGTCCCTGCAGGCGGGCCCCTTTCGACAGCTGGGCGTTTTCCCTCCAAAAAACTTAGTATATCCACCTTTTCTTTCTTTTGTTTCGGCAGGCAGGCGTGTGTGCGCGCGCGTCCCCGTCCCTCCCTCCCTCCCGAGAGAGAGCTGCCCCTTGCCTCTGCCCGCAGGTGCTGGCGCTCGGCTTTCGCTTGCAGCCGGTTGGGCGCAGCTGCTGCCGGTGGGAGGGGCCTAAGCTAAGGAGGCCGGGCGGCTGGCGCCCCCTGCGGCTGCGGTCGTTGTCGGGCCGTTGACAGAAGATCAAAGAGCAGGGCCCCCGCCCGGGACTGGCAGGAAGGCAGGCGGGCAGGCAAGAGAGTGGGGGAGCAGAGTCCCGCGGCAGGCCTCTGGCTGCAGGGAGGCCGGCAGCTGCGCGGGTCCCGGGCTCCAGAGGAGTCGGCCTGCGCCACTGTGCGCCAGCGGAACGCCCGCGCGTCGGTCCGCGCCTTTGTGGGCATCGCTTCTCGGCCTTTTGGCTAAGATCAAGTGTAGTATCTGTTCTTATCAGTTTAATATCTGATACGTCCCCCATCGGGGGACCACATATTAAACGGATTTTTGGAACAGGGAGCTGGATCAGGAGCTTGCTCCGTCCTCTCCACGCATCGGCCCGGTATTGCAGCGCCTCCGGGAGCGGTGCACCACCTTCTCTCAGCGGTGAAAAGACAGACGTAGGTAGGTAGCGAGCGAGCAAGCGAAGTGGACTGGAGCTCCTTCTTCTCGGGTCTCGTCCCTCGTCCCCCATCTGTGTGTCTCTGTGTTCTGTCTCTCTCTCGCCCTCTCGGTTCCCGTGCTCCCTCTGTGCGCTTTCCCGCGTCTCGACTCTCTGGGCAAGCAGGCCGGCCCCCTTTTCGGCTCCCGTGCGTTTTCCCTCCAAAAAACTTAGGTTTTTCAGCCTTTTCCCAGGGAGGCAGGCGTGGCTTGCTTGCTTGCTTGCTTGCTTGCTTGCTTGCGTGTGTGTCCGTCCCCGTCCCTGCAGGCGGGCCCCTTTCGACAGCTGGGCGTTTTCCCTCCAAAAAACTTAGTATATCCACCTTTTCTTTCTTTTGTTTCGGCAGGCAGGCGTGTGTGCGCGCGCGTCCCCGTCCCTCCCTCCCTCCCGAGAGAGAGCTGCCCCTTGCCTCTGCCCGCAGGTGCTGGCGCTCGGCTTTCGCTTGCAGCCGGTTGGGCGCAGCTGCTGCCGGTGGGAGGGGCCTAAGCTAAGGAGGCCGGGCGGCTGGCGCCCCCTGCGGCTGCGGTCGTTGTCGGGCCGTTGACAGAAGATCAAAGAGCAGGGCCCCCGCCCGGGACTGGCAGGAAGGCAGGCGGGCAGGCAAGAGAGTGGGGGAGCAGAGTCCCGCGGCAGGCCTCTGGCTGCAGGGAGGCCGGCAGCTGCGCGGGTCCCGGGCTCCAGAGGAGTCGGCCTGCGCCACTGTGCGCCAGCGGAACGCCCGCGCGTCGGTCCGCGCCTTTGTGGGCATCGCTTCTCGGCCTTTTGGCTAAGATCAAGTGTAGTATCTGTTCTTATCAGTTTAATATCTGATACGTCCCCCATCGGGGGACCACATATTAAACGGATTTTTGGAACAGGGAGCTGGATCAGGAGCTTGCTCCGTCCTCTCCACGCATCGGCCCGGTATTGCAGCGCCTCCGGGAGCGGTGCACCACCTTCTCTCAGCGGTGAAAAGACAGACGTAGGTAGGTAGCGAGCGAGCAAGCGAAGTGGACTGGAGCTCCTTCTTCTCGGGTCTCGTCCCTCGTCCCCCATCTGTGTGTCTCTGTGTTCTGTCTCTCTCTCGCCCTCTCGGTTCCCGTGCTCCCTCTGTGCGCTTTCCCGCGTCTCGACTCTCTGGGCAAGCAGGCCGGCCCCCTTTTCGGCTCCCGTGCGTTTTCCCTCCAAAAAACTTAGGTTTTTCAGCCTTTTCCCAGGGAGGCAGGCGTGGCTTGCTTGCTTGCTTGCTTGCTTGCTTGCTTGCGTGTGTGTCCGTCCCCGTCCCTGCAGGCGGGCCCCTTTCGACAGCTGGGCGTTTTCCCTCCAAAAAACTTAGTATATCCACCTTTTCTTTCTTTTGTTTCGGCAGGCAGGCGTGTGTGCGCGCGCGTCCCCGTCCCTCCCTCCCTCCCGAGAGAGAGCTGCCCCTTGCCTCTGCCCGCAGGTGCTGGCGCTCGGCTTTCGCTTGCAGCCGGTTGGGCGCAGCTGCTGCCGGTGGGAGGGGCCTAAGCTAAGGAGGCCGGGCGGCTGGCGCCCCCTGCGGCTGCGGTCGTTGTCGGGCCGTTGACAGAAGATCAAAGAGCAGGGCCCCCGCCCGGGACTGGCAGGAAGGCAGGCGGGCAGGCAAGAGAGTGGGGGAGCAGAGTCCCGCGGCAGGCCTCTGGCTGCAGGGAGGCCGGCAGCTGCGCGGGTCCCGGGCTCCAGAGGAGTCGGCCTGCGCCACTGTGCGCCAGCGGAACGCCCGCGCGTCGGTCCGCGCCTTTGTGGGCATCGCTTCTCGGCCTTTTGGCTAAGATCAAGTGTAGTATCTGTTCTTATCAGTTTAATATCTGATACGTCCCCCATCGGGGGACCACATATTAAACGGATTTTTGGAACAGGGAGCTGGATCAGGAGCTTGCTCCGTCCTCTCCACGCATCGGCCCGGTATTGCAGCGCCTCCGGGAGCGGTGCACCACCTTCTCTCAGCGGTGAAAAGACAGACGTAGGTAGGTAGCGAGCGAGCAAGCGAAGTGGACTGGAGCTCCTTCTTCTCGGGTCTCGTCCCTCGTCCCCCATCTGTGTGTCTCTGTGTTCTGTCTCTCTCTCGCCCTCTCGGTTCCCGTGCTCCCTCTGTGCGCTTTCCCGCGTCTCGACTCTCTGGGCAAGCAGGCCGGCCCCCTTTTCGGCTCCCGTGCGTTTTCCCTCCAAAAAACTTAGGTTTTTCAGCCTTTTCCCAGGGAGGCAGGCGTGGCTTGCTTGCTTGCTTGCTTGCTTGCTTGCTTGCGTGTGTGTCCGTCCCCGTCCCTGCAGGCGGGCCCCTTTCGACAGCTGGGCGTTTTCCCTCCAAAAAACTTAGTATATCCACCTTTTCTTTCTTTTGTTTCGGCAGGCAGGCGTGTGTGCGCGCGCGTCCCCGTCCCTCCCTCCCTCCCGAGAGAGAGCTGCCCCTTGCCTCTGCCCGCAGGTGCTGGCGCTCGGCTTTCGCTTGCAGCCGGTTGGGCGCAGCTGCTGCCGGTGGGAGGGGCCTAAGCTAAGGAGGCCGGGCGGCTGGCGCCCCCTGCGGCTGCGGTCGTTGTCGGGCCGTTGACAGAAGATCAAAGAGCAGGGCCCCCGCCCGGGACTGGCAGGAAGGCAGGCGGGCAGGCAAGAGAGTGGGGGAGCAGAGTCCCGCGGCAGGCCTCTGGCTGCAGGGAGGCCGGCAGCTGCGCGGGTCCCGGGCTCCAGAGGAGTCGGCCTGCGCCACTGTGCGCCAGCGGAACGCCCGCGCGTCGGTCCGCGCCTTTGTGGGCATCGCTTCTCGGCCTTTTGGCTAAGATCAAGTGTAGTATCTGTTCTTATCAGTTTAATATCTGATACGTCCCCCATCGGGGGACCACATATTAAACGGATTTTTGGAACAGGGAGCTGGATCAGGAGCTTGCTCCGTCCTCTCCACGCATCGGCCCGGTATTGCAGCGCCTCCGGGAGCGGTGCACCACCTTCTCTCAGCGGTGAAAAGACAGACGTAGGTAGGTAGCGAGCGAGCAAGCGAAGTGGACTGGAGCTCCTTCTTCTCGGGTCTCGTCCCTCGTCCCCCATCTGTGTGTCTCTGTGTTCTGTCTCTCTCTCGCCCTCTCGGTTCCCGTGCTCCCTCTGTGCGCTTTCCCGCGTCTCGACTCTCTGGGCAAGCAGGCCGGCCCCCTTTTCGGCTCCCGTGCGTTTTCCCTCCAAAAAACTTAGGTTTTTCAGCCTTTTCCCAGGGAGGCAGGCGTGGCTTGCTTGCTTGCTTGCTTGCTTGCTTGCTTGCGTGTGTGTCCGTCCCCGTCCCTGCAGGCGGGCCCCTTTCGACAGCTGGGCGTTTTCCCTCCAAAAAACTTAGTATATCCACCTTTTCTTTCTTTTGTTTCGGCAGGCAGGCGTGTGTGCGCGCGCGTCCCCGTCCCTCCCTCCCTCCCGAGAGAGAGCTGCCCCTTGCCTCTGCCCGCAGGTGCTGGCGCTCGGCTTTCGCTTGCAGCCGGTTGGGCGCAGCTGCTGCCGGTGGGAGGGGCCTAAGCTAAGGAGGCCGGGCGGCTGGCGCCCCCTGCGGCTGCGGTCGTTGTCGGGCCGTTGACAGAAGATCAAAGAGCAGGGCCCCCGCCCGGGACTGGCAGGAAGGCAGGCGGGCAGGCAAGAGAGTGGGGGAGCAGAGTCCCGCGGCAGGCCTCTGGCTGCAGGGAGGCCGGCAGCTGCGCGGGTCCCGGGCTCCAGAGGAGTCGGCCTGCGCCACTGTGCGCCAGCGGAACGCCCGCGCGTCGGTCCGCGCCTTTGTGGGCATCGCTTCTCGGCCTTTTGGCTAAGATCAAGTGTAGTATCTGTTCTTATCAGTTTAATATCTGATACGTCCCCCATCGGGGGACCACATATTAAACGGATTTTTGGAACAGGGAGCTGGATCAGGAGCTTGCTCCGTCCTCTCCACGCATCGGCCCGGTATTGCAGCGCCTCCGGGAGCGGTGCACCACCTTCTCTCAGCGGTGAAAAGACAGACGTAGGTAGGTAGCGAGCGAGCAAGCGAAGTGGACTGGAGCTCCTTCTTCTCGGGTCTCGTCCCTCGTCCCCCATCTGTGTGTCTCTGTGTTCTGTCTCTCTCTCGCCCTCTCGGTTCCCGTGCTCCCTCTGTGCGCTTTCCCGCGTCTCGACTCTCTGGGCAAGCAGGCCGGCCCCCTTTTCGGCTCCCGTGCGTTTTCCCTCCAAAAAACTTAGGTTTTTCAGCCTTTTCCCAGGGAGGCAGGCGTGGCTTGCTTGCTTGCTTGCTTGCTTGCTTGCTTGCGTGTGTGTCCGTCCCCGTCCCTGCAGGCGGGCCCCTTTCGACAGCTGGGCGTTTTCCCTCCAAAAAACTTAGTATATCCACCTTTTCTTTCTTTTGTTTCGGCAGGCAGGCGTGTGTGCGCGCGCGTCCCCGTCCCTCCCTCCCTCCCGAGAGAGAGCTGCCCCTTGCCTCTGCCCGCAGGTGCTGGCGCTCGGCTTTCGCTTGCAGCCGGTTGGGCGCAGCTGCTGCCGGTGGGAGGGGCCTAAGCTAAGGAGGCCGGGCGGCTGGCGCCCCCTGCGGCTGCGGTCGTTGTCGGGCCGTTGACAGAAGATCAAAGAGCAGGGCCCCCGCCCGGGACTGGCAGGAAGGCAGGCGGGCAGGCAAGAGAGTGGGGGAGCAGAGTCCCGCGGCAGGCCTCTGGCTGCAGGGAGGCCGGCAGCTGCGCGGGTCCCGGGCTCCAGAGGAGTCGGCCTGCGCCACTGTGCGCCAGCGGAACGCCCGCGCGTCGGTCCGCGCCTTTGTGGGCATCGCTTCTCGGCCTTTTGGCTAAGATCAAGTGTAGTATCTGTTCTTATCAGTTTAATATCTGATACGTCCCCCATCGGGGGACCACATATTAAACGGATTTTTGGAACAGGGAGCTGGATCAGGAGCTTGCTCCGTCCTCTCCACGCATCGGCCCGGTATTGCAGCGCCTCCGGGAGCGGTGCACCACCTTCTCTCAGCGGTGAAAAGACAGACGTAGGTAGGTAGCGAGCGAGCAAGCGAAGTGGACTGGAGCTCCTTCTTCTCGGGTCTCGTCCCTCGTCCCCCATCTGTGTGTCTCTGTGTTCTGTCTCTCTCTCGCCCTCTCGGTTCCCGTGCTCCCTCTGTGCGCTTTCCCGCGTCTCGACTCTCTGGGCAAGCAGGCCGGCCCCCTTTTCGGCTCCCGTGCGTTTTCCCTCCAAAAAACTTAGGTTTTTCAGCCTTTTCCCAGGGAGGCAGGCGTGGCTTGCTTGCTTGCTTGCTTGCTTGCTTGCTTGCGTGTGTGTCCGTCCCCGTCCCTGCAGGCGGGCCCCTTTCGACAGCTGGGCGTTTTCCCTCCAAAAAACTTAGTATATCCACCTTTTCTTTCTTTTGTTTCGGCAGGCAGGCGTGTGTGCGCGCGCGTCCCCGTCCCTCCCTCCCTCCCGAGAGAGAGCTGCCCCTTGCCTCTGCCCGCAGGTGCTGGCGCTCGGCTTTCGCTTGCAGCCGGTTGGGCGCAGCTGCTGCCGGTGGGAGGGGCCTAAGCTAAGGAGGCCGGGCGGCTGGCGCCCCCTGCGGCTGCGGTCGTTGTCGGGCCGTTGACAGAAGATCAAAGAGCAGGGCCCCCGCCCGGGACTGGCAGGAAGGCAGGCGGGCAGGCAAGAGAGTGGGGGAGCAGAGTCCCGCGGCAGGCCTCTGGCTGCAGGGAGGCCGGCAGCTGCGCGGGTCCCGGGCTCCAGAGGAGTCGGCCTGCGCCACTGTGCGCCAGCGGAACGCCCGCGCGTCGGTCCGCGCCTTTGTGGGCATCGCTTCTCGGCCTTTTGGCTAAGATCAAGTGTAGTATCTGTTCTTATCAGTTTAATATCTGATACGTCCCCCATCGGGGGACCACATATTAAACGGATTTTTGGAACAGGGAGCTGGATCAGGAGCTTGCTCCGTCCTCTCCACGCATCGGCCCGGTATTGCAGCGCCTCCGGGAGCGGTGCACCACCTTCTCTCAGCGGTGAAAAGACAGACGTAGGTAGGTAGCGAGCGAGCAAGCGAAGTGGACTGGAGCTCCTTCTTCTCGGGTCTCGTCCCTCGTCCCCCATCTGTGTGTCTCTGTGTTCTGTCTCTCTCTCGCCCTCTCGGTTCCCGTGCTCCCTCTGTGCGCTTTCCCGCGTCTCGACTCTCTGGGCAAGCAGGCCGGCCCCCTTTTCGGCTCCCGTGCGTTTTCCCTCCAAAAAACTTAGGTTTTTCAGCCTTTTCCCAGGGAGGCAGGCGTGGCTTGCTTGCTTGCTTGCTTGCTTGCTTGCTTGCGTGTGTGTCCGTCCCCGTCCCTGCAGGCGGGCCCCTTTCGACAGCTGGGCGTTTTCCCTCCAAAAAACTTAGTATATCCACCTTTTCTTTCTTTTGTTTCGGCAGGCAGGCGTGTGTGCGCGCGCGTCCCCGTCCCTCCCTCCCTCCCGAGAGAGAGCTGCCCCTTGCCTCTGCCCGCAGGTGCTGGCGCTCGGCTTTCGCTTGCAGCCGGTTGGGCGCAGCTGCTGCCGGTGGGAGGGGCCTAAGCTAAGGAGGCCGGGCGGCTGGCGCCCCCTGCGGCTGCGGTCGTTGTCGGGCCGTTGACAGAAGATCAAAGAGCAGGGCCCCCGCCCGGGACTGGCAGGAAGGCAGGCGGGCAGGCAAGAGAGTGGGGGAGCAGAGTCCCGCGGCAGGCCTCTGGCTGCAGGGAGGCCGGCAGCTGCGCGGGTCCCGGGCTCCAGAGGAGTCGGCCTGCGCCACTGTGCGCCAGCGGAACGCCCGCGCGTCGGTCCGCGCCTTTGTGGGCATCGCTTCTCGGCCTTTTGGCTAAGATCAAGTGTAGTATCTGTTCTTATCAGTTTAATATCTGATACGTCCCCCATCGGGGGACCACATATTAAACGGATTTTTGGAACAGGGAGCTGGATCAGGAGCTTGCTCCGTCCTCTCCACGCATCGGCCCGGTATTGCAGCGCCTCCGGGAGCGGTGCACCACCTTCTCTCAGCGGTGAAAAGACAGACGTAGGTAGGTAGCGAGCGAGCAAGCGAAGTGGACTGGAGCTCCTTCTTCTCGGGTCTCGTCCCTCGTCCCCCATCTGTGTGTCTCTGTGTTCTGTCTCTCTCTCGCCCTCTCGGTTCCCGTGCTCCCTCTGTGCGCTTTCCCGCGTCTCGACTCTCTGGGCAAGCAGGCCGGCCCCCTTTTCGGCTCCCGTGCGTTTTCCCTCCAAAAAACTTAGGTTTTTCAGCCTTTTCCCAGGGAGGCAGGCGTGGCTTGCTTGCTTGCTTGCTTGCTTGCTTGCTTGCGTGTGTGTCCGTCCCCGTCCCTGCAGGCGGGCCCCTTTCGACAGCTGGGCGTTTTCCCTCCAAAAAACTTAGTATATCCACCTTTTCTTTCTTTTGTTTCGGCAGGCAGGCGTGTGTGCGCGCGCGTCCCCGTCCCTCCCTCCCTCCCGAGAGAGAGCTGCCCCTTGCCTCTGCCCGCAGGTGCTGGCGCTCGGCTTTCGCTTGCAGCCGGTTGGGCGCAGCTGCTGCCGGTGGGAGGGGCCTAAGCTAAGGAGGCCGGGCGGCTGGCGCCCCCTGCGGCTGCGGTCGTTGTCGGGCCGTTGACAGAAGATCAAAGAGCAGGGCCCCCGCCCGGGACTGGCAGGAAGGCAGGCGGGCAGGCAAGAGAGTGGGGGAGCAGAGTCCCGCGGCAGGCCTCTGGCTGCAGGGAGGCCGGCAGCTGCGCGGGTCCCGGGCTCCAGAGGAGTCGGCCTGCGCCACTGTGCGCCAGCGGAACGCCCGCGCGTCGGTCCGCGCCTTTGTGGGCATCGCTTCTCGGCCTTTTGGCTAAGATCAAGTGTAGTATCTGTTCTTATCAGTTTAATATCTGATACGTCCCCCATCGGGGGACCACATATTAAACGGATTTTTGGAACAGGGAGCTGGATCAGGAGCTTGCTCCGTCCTCTCCACGCATCGGCCCGGTATTGCAGCGCCTCCGGGAGCGGTGCACCACCTTCTCTCAGCGGTGAAAAGACAGACGTAGGTAGGTAGCGAGCGAGCAAGCGAAGTGGACTGGAGCTCCTTCTTCTCGGGTCTCGTCCCTCGTCCCCCATCTGTGTGTCTCTGTGTTCTGTCTCTCTCTCGCCCTCTCGGTTCCCGTGCTCCCTCTGTGCGCTTTCCCGCGTCTCGACTCTCTGGGCAAGCAGGCCGGCCCCCTTTTCGGCTCCCGTGCGTTTTCCCTCCAAAAAACTTAGGTTTTTCAGCCTTTTCCCAGGGAGGCAGGCGTGGCTTGCTTGCTTGCTTGCTTGCTTGCTTGCTTGCGTGTGTGTCCGTCCCCGTCCCTGCAGGCGGGCCCCTTTCGACAGCTGGGCGTTTTCCCTCCAAAAAACTTAGTATATCCACCTTTTCTTTCTTTTGTTTCGGCAGGCAGGCGTGTGTGCGCGCGCGTCCCCGTCCCTCCCTCCCTCCCGAGAGAGAGCTGCCCCTTGCCTCTGCCCGCAGGTGCTGGCGCTCGGCTTTCGCTTGCAGCCGGTTGGGCGCAGCTGCTGCCGGTGGGAGGGGCCTAAGCTAAGGAGGCCGGGCGGCTGGCGCCCCCTGCGGCTGCGGTCGTTGTCGGGCCGTTGACAGAAGATCAAAGAGCAGGGCCCCCGCCCGGGACTGGCAGGAAGGCAGGCGGGCAGGCAAGAGAGTGGGGGAGCAGAGTCCCGCGGCAGGCCTCTGGCTGCAGGGAGGCCGGCAGCTGCGCGGGTCCCGGGCTCCAGAGGAGTCGGCCTGCGCCACTGTGCGCCAGCGGAACGCCCGCGCGTCGGTCCGCGCCTTTGTGGGCATCGCTTCTCGGCCTTTTGGCTAAGATCAAGTGTAGTATCTGTTCTTATCAGTTTAATATCTGATACGTCCCCCATCGGGGGACCACATATTAAACGGATTTTTGGAACAGGGAGCTGGATCAGGAGCTTGCTCCGTCCTCTCCACGCATCGGCCCGGTATTGCAGCGCCTCCGGGAGCGGTGCACCACCTTCTCTCAGCGGTGAAAAGACAGACGTAGGTAGGTAGCGAGCGAGCAAGCGAAGTGGACTGGAGCTCCTTCTTCTCGGGTCTCGTCCCTCGTCCCCCATCTGTGTGTCTCTGTGTTCTGTCTCTCTCTCGCCCTCTCGGTTCCCGTGCTCCCTCTGTGCGCTTTCCCGCGTCTCGACTCTCTGGGCAAGCAGGCCGGCCCCCTTTTCGGCTCCCGTGCGTTTTCCCTCCAAAAAACTTAGGTTTTTCAGCCTTTTCCCAGGGAGGCAGGCGTGGCTTGCTTGCTTGCTTGCTTGCTTGCTTGCTTGCGTGTGTGTCCGTCCCCGTCCCTGCAGGCGGGCCCCTTTCGACAGCTGGGCGTTTTCCCTCCAAAAAACTTAGTATATCCACCTTTTCTTTCTTTTGTTTCGGCAGGCAGGCGTGTGTGCGCGCGCGTCCCCGTCCCTCCCTCCCTCCCGAGAGAGAGCTGCCCCTTGCCTCTGCCCGCAGGTGCTGGCGCTCGGCTTTCGCTTGCAGCCGGTTGGGCGCAGCTGCTGCCGGTGGGAGGGGCCTAAGCTAAGGAGGCCGGGCGGCTGGCGCCCCCTGCGGCTGCGGTCGTTGTCGGGCCGTTGACAGAAGATCAAAGAGCAGGGCCCCCGCCCGGGACTGGCAGGAAGGCAGGCGGGCAGGCAAGAGAGTGGGGGAGCAGAGTCCCGCGGCAGGCCTCTGGCTGCAGGGAGGCCGGCAGCTGCGCGGGTCCCGGGCTCCAGAGGAGTCGGCCTGCGCCACTGTGCGCCAGCGGAACGCCCGCGCGTCGGTCCGCGCCTTTGTGGGCATCGCTTCTCGGCCTTTTGGCTAAGATCAAGTGTAGTATCTGTTCTTATCAGTTTAATATCTGATACGTCCCCCATCGGGGGACCACATATTAAACGGATTTTTGGAACAGGGAGCTGGATCAGGAGCTTGCTCCGTCCTCTCCACGCATCGGCCCGGTATTGCAGCGCCTCCGGGAGCGGTGCACCACCTTCTCTCAGCGGTGAAAAGACAGACGTAGGTAGGTAGCGAGCGAGCAAGCGAAGTGGACTGGAGCTCCTTCTTCTCGGGTCTCGTCCCTCGTCCCCCATCTGTGTGTCTCTGTGTTCTGTCTCTCTCTCGCCCTCTCGGTTCCCGTGCTCCCTCTGTGCGCTTTCCCGCGTCTCGACTCTCTGGGCAAGCAGGCCGGCCCCCTTTTCGGCTCCCGTGCGTTTTCCCTCCAAAAAACTTAGGTTTTTCAGCCTTTTCCCAGGGAGGCAGGCGTGGCTTGCTTGCTTGCTTGCTTGCTTGCTTGCTTGCGTGTGTGTCCGTCCCCGTCCCTGCAGGCGGGCCCCTTTCGACAGCTGGGCGTTTTCCCTCCAAAAAACTTAGTATATCCACCTTTTCTTTCTTTTGTTTCGGCAGGCAGGCGTGTGTGCGCGCGCGTCCCCGTCCCTCCCTCCCTCCCGAGAGAGAGCTGCCCCTTGCCTCTGCCCGCAGGTGCTGGCGCTCGGCTTTCGCTTGCAGCCGGTTGGGCGCAGCTGCTGCCGGTGGGAGGGGCCTAAGCTAAGGAGGCCGGGCGGCTGGCGCCCCCTGCGGCTGCGGTCGTTGTCGGGCCGTTGACAGAAGATCAAAGAGCAGGGCCCCCGCCCGGGACTGGCAGGAAGGCAGGCGGGCAGGCAAGAGAGTGGGGGAGCAGAGTCCCGCGGCAGGCCTCTGGCTGCAGGGAGGCCGGCAGCTGCGCGGGTCCCGGGCTCCAGAGGAGTCGGCCTGCGCCACTGTGCGCCAGCGGAACGCCCGCGCGTCGGTCCGCGCCTTTGTGGGCATCGCTTCTCGGCCTTTTGGCTAAGATCAAGTGTAGTATCTGTTCTTATCAGTTTAATATCTGATACGTCCCCCATCGGGGGACCACATATTAAACGGATTTTTGGAACAGGGAGCTGGATCAGGAGCTTGCTCCGTCCTCTCCACGCATCGGCCCGGTATTGCAGCGCCTCCGGGAGCGGTGCACCACCTTCTCTCAGCGGTGAAAAGACAGACGTAGGTAGGTAGCGAGCGAGCAAGCGAAGTGGACTGGAGCTCCTTCTTCTCGGGTCTCGTCCCTCGTCCCCCATCTGTGTGTCTCTGTGTTCTGTCTCTCTCTCGCCCTCTCGGTTCCCGTGCTCCCTCTGTGCGCTTTCCCGCGTCTCGACTCTCTGGGCAAGCAGGCCGGCCCCCTTTTC